>NC_135064.1:2500000-3750000 GCF_051401765.1 Calliopsis andreniformis
AGTTCTTCAATCATTTTTACAATCCCAGTCCCAAACAATGGTTTGCATACAAGAACCTCCCCAGAAATTTCGTTTCCTGGACCAGCAGATGCCGGGCAAATCATTACCATCTGGCTGCCTCACTTTTCAGAATTAAAATTATTGATGCTCGAAAGTGTCAGTGTGGTTGCCCGGAGCATGATCTAAATCATGTTATATGGCAGTGTCCACTCCTTGATAGTGGAAGGAATGACATGGTTCAAAAACTCTGTCAACTCGATTTCCGCCCTCCTTATACGACAGATGCCTTCTTGTGTAAACCATTTATCCAGCCATTGTTAATCATTTTCAAATTTCTTAAGAATCATGGTATATACCCCTAAATGTAAATTTATTATGCAATACCTAGATTAATTTCTTTTTTTATTTTTATTTCTGTTTTTACATGTACACATATAGATCTCTAGCTGGTAAATACAAATACATATATAACCAAATGTAAACTAAATTGTGTATATTGCTAATAACCCTGTAAGTTAGAGTAGAGTAAGAACCCGGAGGGGTTCTATAGCTTAATAAATAAAAAAAAAATCATCGAAAAGTGGATTTGAGTGTGTGAGTTTATGGATTTTAGAGTTCAAGAATAGAATTTCTAATATAATATAAACAGTATTATACAACATCGACTGTGGTGAGTCTTTGACATATTTCCTCATTCTTGTTGATTGATGAGAATATATGTATACTTGTAGGCATTGATGTATTGTGCTAACCACATTTATGCCACCAAATAACAATGTTTGTGATAACGGTAAAACCGATCCACAACAATTTAGCATGTAGCTTATCAGCGGATATAATAGTCTTCTGTCAATTAAGCTAGCCTGAGGTACTAATAATCCTGAACCTATATCGTCTGAAAAATATTAACCTTCGGATATTGATGTGGTAAAGTTAACAAATTACTTCCTTGTCCCTTGCTGCCACAATCATAGCCCATGAAACTATAACAATTTCCTCGATTCGTGGACATTTATTATGCATTAGATTGACCATATTATAACTATTATCCTATAAGAATGAAGCTTGAACGTAATATGAGCCCCGTTCGCAAAAACGCTGTTTAACCGCGTTACGCCATCGCACCGGTCGATAAATAAACTATCAATTTCACAGTGAGGAGCCTAAGGATCCACAAACTTACGATCACTAGCCAAACTATTATAATAATTTACGTTCATCAATATAATGATAAGATCTGCAGCATAGGAGGCATGCTCAGAGACGTGGTCTTTTATCAAGTATACAGATTGTGATAGGAGATTCTATAGTGGAACTAGTATGGGGAAATTGAGGCTATCCTAGATCTACACACGGGAAACACCTCCCAGAGAACGGAAAATAGTGTTTCAAGCGAGTTCAAGCGAGTATATTACACTAATCGTGATAATGCAGCATTTCTGTGAGAAGGATGTCAGGAAAGTCAGTGAGCAAGGTGCACCATACAAGTGACCATCCTGATTTTTGCTGAAACCTAATAGATAACAAGGCCATGGCCTTGGCCATAATAGTCATGTTCAGCTTAAGCGTACACAACTAACAACTTCGTCGCTCTAACTAAAGACCAATTATCTATAGACTGAACAAAATTTTATATATCGATTGTCTTCTTATACATAAACAGAAAACAACTGACTGTTCAATCTATGATCGATCTTTAGTTAAATTGACAAAATTGTAGGTCGGATGCCCTTAGTCTAAAGATGTCTAAACAATTATTTTTTGTTTGGGTCTGTAACCATGATATGCACACTGATGGTGTATGCAAACGTAATGTCGAAAATAAGTCCATATTTACGAAGACAAAAATCACAAAAAATTAATACTATTCAAACATATACATGTATACCCCTAAAGCTACACATATACATGAATTTCCCTAGTCGAGATATATTCCCGTAATAAGAACTGATAATACGAGCCTCTTCTTTGCTTAGAATCTTCGTTACCCGAAGAACCCAATTAAAATCTTCCTATTTATTACCAATTGCATTTTGAATTCAAAATTCTTAACCACCATTCACCCTAACCACACTAAATTATTATTTTAAAATTATAATTTCCACCGAAACCAAGAACTGTTTCTAAAGCGATTTGTAATAGTTGGCGATGGAATATGCTGTCCCAGAAACTCGCGTTCCAAGTTACAGACATAGCTTCTGCAAAAAATCAAACCTATACACTTTACATACGGTACACCGAATCACGTAGGCATCGTATCTACGAATTTCTCTATATATAAATCAAAATTTAATTTTCCATATCGTATACATTAATGATAATAACCTCATTCATCCAAAACACCATAAGATTCAAGTCTGAAACATCTTTTTAATAACTAGCTATATTTTCTTCAGCAAACTACTGTTTATTGTTTCACTGTTTAAATCATAATCAAAATTCTACTGTAATGAAATTCTTATATGTATGTGTGTAACATGTATGGTTCGAATGTTTAAATCGTTTTAAGTATGAAAAAAATGTATTGCATAAATTTCATATAATATTGTATGGAAGAGATGTGTAGACGACGGATGACGATACAAACGAAGAGAACACTCATACGCGAACAAAATTGTGTGATCGCGCAAATACCAGGGCTCCGCGGGCTCACGCCGCATAAAGTCGCTTCTAATTGGGTGCTGCAAAAAAATGCAGCATAAGTAATTTCAGAGTAAATCACTTCTGGACTTCTTTGAAAGCGCGAAGTTGCGATACTCATTGACGAGAAATTGCGAAGTGCGTGTCATGATTCCACGAAGTGAGTTACGCAGAATTTTCTTACATTTGCCAAGAAAAGGACTTCAATTTTTCGCAATAATTAATAGTTATCATTTTTCATTTTTTTTTATAAAAAAGTTGATAAAACTTTCATTATAATCATTTGTGCAAGTTCTAAATTCTTATAATTATTGTATTAGCTTTATCTAGAGACGTGGTAGCATCTCGACGCCAAGTACATGAAGTAACACCCTGTACACATAATATCGACTGTCGCTGCCGTGTATCTTTACTCGAGATTTGGCTATTTCAACCTTACCTGAAATTTATTTCATTAATATCTCATTACACGGGCAATATTTTCTAAATTTAAAAGCATTATTCCTATGTAAACCGCATCTGAACTTTCCAATAAGACCAAATTCAATAAAACCGATCAACCTATGACAGAGATATCGTCCAATCAGTTGCCTGATTGAACTGTGGGGTTTCCACCTTCAAGTGTGTCTTTCCACACACCATTCAGTGTCCACATCGTCTCTCGCTAGCACAAACCCCCAAGGGAAGAAGAACAAGCTCCATCGACCGCCGATTCCACGGTTGCTAGTTGCTTCTACTGAGAGAAGCAGATAACCTCCTCACAGAAGGTGAAGAGCTAATGATCGAGCAAAAATGGCTAAGAAGTGACAACTTGGCAGTGTTACAAAGATTTTATAATAGAATCTTAAAAATAGTCTGAGTGGTTGAGACTTATATACTAGAAGTGGTGAATCCCTCGGCGGATGCGGCGTCTTCGTTCTTCAATCTTCAAGTTAAGAGTAAAGAGAGAACCAGCGAAGAAAGAGTATGAAGACTAATATATGAATGATCGGGGGAGCCTCCCCAAGAATACCCCAACGATGGCACAGCCATTGGCCCGGACAGAACCGGCCCGGGTCCCACCGCGAGGAGGTTGCTGTGCTGGAGACCCATACAGAGATCACACAAACGAGAAAGGATTGATAGAACAATCCCTACTCCGAATCAAGGGAGAACATATTTAAAGAGAAAACAGAACTGGATGATGTTACCATATGAGTCAATTCTTCTTTTAGTACTTTAATTTGATGTTCACCTAAATCCTGAAATTTTAAAAATTAGAAATGGAAATGAAATTCCTCGGGGGATACGATGTCTTCGTTCGATGAATGTTCTTCATGTAAATGAAATGTGAATAATAATTATAATCAGTGATGATATGAAGAAGAGAATAGATGGTCATGCAGCAGAGAAGAAAGGAAGGAATAACAGAAGCATGTCAATGATTGCAAAAACAAGGCATGAATCAGAGATGAAGAGATATACATAAATGATTGATGGAGCCTCCACAGGAACAAACCAGTTTCACCACGAGGAGGTTACTGTGTGGGAGACCCACAGGGAGATAGATGGAAACAAAGATCCATCGATCTCCCTTTACAAGAATTTTAAAATGAAACTTATGACTAGTAAGGCAAAAAGATGATTGAAAGACAAGTATAAGAAGTAGAAACAGTAATTGGATTCCATTGAATCCAAAACTTAACGGTAATAAAGAGATAAAGTATAACATATAGCCCGGTAGGAGGTGGGGTACGTATAAAAAAAAGGGGAAACAGTAAAGAGGGACAACAGTAGAAATAAATTGAAAATTTGAGTAAAAACTCACCGTTTGACCAAGATGACCACTGGTCATCGGCCAACTGACCACTGCCCAGTGGTCAGTGATGTCCAAGGGTCCAGGGTGGTCCGAGGTCCAGGGCCCAGGAGTCCCTCCAGGATCCCCAGGGAGGTCCTCACCCTCCGGAGGACCCGCGACGAGTGAGACACTCGTGCTCCTGCAGGGGTATTTATACTGTCTCGAGGAAGATGAGAAACCAATCAGAGAAGTTCTTCGGTTGATTAGAATTTCGAGACCGATCTAACGAACAATAGTTAGCGAGAAATTGATATTTTTCATAAAATACTCACTCGAGCAACAATTTCTGGCACACATGTTGTTAATAACAATCACACACAGTGTGCATTTGTGTCTTCTTAGTTAACAAATATGGAAATTATTAATTTTTCGTATATTATTTATCGTTCGATTAATCTCGCAACTCTTGAAAACTTCTTAATATTTCTTTAACTAACAGTTATAAATGTTAATAACTTGCATCAGTCACTGCTTGCGATTGTTATTAACCCTCGGACGACAAACGTTAGGTCAAAAGTGACCCTGAGACCGCTGGCTCTCTATATGAATGTAAAACAATCTATTGTCCGAAGGATAACAATCTTCTGGTCAGTCGCTTCGGAGTTTCCAGCGGGTCTGAATCGTCCTGGCGATCCTCTGGAAGAACTTCCTGGATTATCATGGACTACCTTGGGTTACTCTCAATCACTCTGTCCACTAACAGCTTGACCGTTAATCGGATGTCTTTGGTTTACCAGTTTAAATTTCAGACTTCAAGATTTTTGCGAATGAAGATCGATGGATCCTCAATTTCGTCTATTTCCCCATGAGCCTCCGTGGTTCGTGTACTATCTACCTTTAAAGTTTTCAATCATTTTTCTTTACCACTTTTACTATGCTATTCGTATTCTTTGCTGGAATTTCGTATTTCTCGGGTGTACCAAGTAATCCGAAGCATATCTTGATTAATATAACATAGATACAACTATATATTTCACAAGTGATGAATTTCGGAATTAGTGAATACTTCTTAGTACTTTTACATAAAATTCCTTATTCCACTGAATTTAGCCATAAAAAAATAAGCATCTTATTTAGAATAAATATCATCACTCTGGTATATATTTTCTGCAACAACATATTTTTTGTACATAGCATTTTCGCTTATTATTGAAATTATAGGGATAAATAAGCAGCATAGTTTAATGGGACACCTTATATGTATATTGGGTGGTACAGTAGGAATATTTTCTCGTTTGCCTGCGCTATCAGCGTGAATAGAATACGTTTCCTACATCCACCGCTCAAAAATCGCAGAGGACGCTCGAAAACCAGTAGTTTCTGGAGCCGTCGGTATTTCAGAACGTGAGACACGGAAGTCCATTGAATGTCCAGTCTATCATGTATACTCGTCTGTGGTACGTATAATAGGTCGGTAATATAGGCAGCGCGGGAGTTGGACAGGCTACGTCGAACATAATTTTTCTTAGTTATGAAGATAACGCAGGAACGGTCTCCTCATCTTTCCAAAATAAGAAAGATAATTGACTACATGTGTTAAGCATCCCTAAACGACTTTTAGTCTGCGTGGAATTCAGTCGCTATAACGGGACACTGTCACGACTGGAGCGATCTGCCACTGTCACCAATATCAAGTTGCTTGCCTGCGCTTGTTACGACATTTATGTTTGTGTAACGACCCACGGTCTTCCCTCTCACTCTATCCATTTCTATCTCACTCTATCTATTACTATCTCTCTCTATCTGTTACCATCTCTCTCAATATTTGTATCTTTTTAATACCTTATTATTATATTACTGCGTATTCTATTATCTTAATACTAATTAATATTTTGTACCTTATTTTTATATCATATATTATAAGTTCCAATTATATTTTAACATAAACACAACGTATATCGTACGTTTTCATTTACGATTAGAATAAGACCGCCATTAGAAAGTAAGACATTACGCATGCGCTAACTCCGACTAACGGGTATATAAGGAGCTGCAAAAGCAGCAAGAGCACACTTCTTCCTGGCATCAGGTTCCGAACAGACGAAGATCTTGAAGGCAGCTAATATACTCGTCCAGTAAGATCGAGACCGCTCCTTTAGAGGTAGGACCGTTTTCCAGAGATCAAGGGTATTTGATGCTCCTTTACAGGTTCGTTTTAGGGGCGTTACACTTAAATAACCAACAATGTTTCTTTTCTCCTGAAATGTTTATCTTAAAAACGGTATACATTAAAAGAAATGTAATTTAAAAAAATGTGAATAATGTTGTTGAAAAAATCACGCTTTATCCGATTAGATAAAGATAAAATAAAATTCAGTGCAATAGTACAGAAAATTTTTTGCGAATAATTTAAGAAGTAAGGTCTCTCGTCTGATATGTGAAAAGCAAAACGTTCAAACTAATGTAGTTAAAAATAATCTAAATCTATAAGCTTCTTCGATAACTCCGTGAAATCTTGAAATAAGTCTATATTTTTAACGAACCTACAATATTCTGGAAGGAAATGCTTTGCATGGCGCCACGTACATTCTATTGAATTTGTATGTGTGCAACTTTCCGAATCGACAAAATTTACCTAATGATTTACTTTCAAATGTTCATACTCGTTTTTGTTTATATCATCATACGCCTTCTGGAAATCGGAGGTGATGGTAGTATCGGGTTTCATCCATTTCTTAATGATGGGAATTAAAGTGGCCGGATCTCTATTTTCTACCGGTTCTAGAAAAATACGCATCATCTCCCTTTCTATTCCTCCAAAAACCCACTGTTCCTCGACCCTGTAACCTCTATGAAATTCACAACGTCTGAATTTAGACTCGTTGATTTCAACTGCCTTCCCAGAGCCATCAATCTTTTCACTGCTAGAAATCATCCATTCTCAGACCAACTGTTTTACAAAACAGGACTATTAGGAAACCTAAGTTTCAGTAACTTAATAGTAATTTAAATTTATTGATAATAATTTAATAATTTCAAATCACTGCCGAATGATAATTTTATTTTCGAAAACCATGTTTCTTATTTTACTGATAAACTGTTTATTTTTGGACGGGTTTGACCCCTGGAAACCATATTTTATAAATACTTATGTTACGAATAATTGTTTTCGTAAAGCGACGTTACATGCATGCGATCCAAGGCCTGAGCACCATTTTGCTACAAATCCAGTTCTTTCCTCGAAATTTAACGCCAGGACTTCTAGTGGTGCATGCAGTTTCTTCATGTGTACCTTTGAACCAGAAGATTAACCGGACACATGAACCAAAACATATTAACATTAACTACATATATTAAACTAATAGATACATTAACATTAACCCTTTCTACTTCAAAATCTCATAGGGAGTGTATAAACTTATCCTACAGATTGTATCAAGTATCCGGCTTAGTGTTATTAGACGATAACTTCGTATTGTGTGGTATTAACCCTTTCTATCTAATAGTGAGTTTTTTGAATTTCCGTATGGGTTGCAACGAATAGACAAATTGTTAGAAGCAATAAAGGTACAAATGGTATAAATGAAACGTACAAATGGAATTCTCTTTGTCTGTCCTTAAAAAGACAGACTGTTATTAAATAAAATATCCCAAGGGGGCTGGAGGGGTGTCTCTTCGTATATCGCTTTCTAGGGAGTTGACGTCTGAAACACAAAGTTGGTGGAAACGCACCGTTTATGCTTACGATTAAATCGTAATTGTCCTCGAGTGAACCGATGGCGAACAACATAACCGTGCCTGTTCGGAGGGGGAACACTATCTCGTTGCTAGACGCAAGGTAGAGAAGTGGACTGTATTTATCGACGCTTCTTCGTAAAAAAGAAACCGTCGGTTGGCAAGCATGCAGAAGCGAGTCGAACTCTTCTCTGCACTGGATACATATTATGGCGGATTGCCTCGAACGATGCGCAGCGAGAGTTATAGTTCGTGAGCGTTCAGAACCACAGTTACTGTCGAAGGTAGTTCCAGTGGCTGAGAATGGTGGCTTATCTCATCGACACTCTACGAGTCTATGTCCGCCACTCATGTCTGCATCTATTCATCACACGGGGATTCCTACTAAACGAGGTGGTAGAGCTTTGGCAACGGAGGAGTATACAACTAGCTCACATTGACGCTGTCTGATGAATGCACCGCTAACCAATTGTTAACCAAGAAGTCGTCTCTGGTCTCTCCCAAAACGAATAACAATCTCAGGGATTGAAGGCAGGGATAACCTCGTGATAACCTCGTCGTGTCTGCCCTGCAAGTCTTTTGGCAAAAAGGACTGATGTCTAGATGGGCGCCAGGCACTTTTCATGCCAATTGACGAAAGATTCGGAAACTCAGGATCATATACAGCGCAGGAATAGCGGGAAGACCAGCTAGCTCATTGGAGAGGACAGGTCGTGGGTTGAAAATGCTGGGAGGAGGTTAGCCATCACAGCAAAGCAAGAATGAAACTCCGCATGTCTTCAACAGGTGTTTGTTACAATGATTGATAGGCCGTGCAATACGGCACGACAACGGAAGATAATCACAGATGGTCGGCAGTTCGCTATAACACTCGTCCATGATTCGAAATTTCGAAAAATATATGACCTTAAGAAAAAAACGATTTCCATCACAGTATTTGGCCCTTCAAACCAAATAAATTATTTCTTAAACATTTCTGGATGTCACTAACGGCAACAGAGATATCGCCTTGTAAAAATATTACGGAGACACTCTGTATGTAGATCTATAACATACATGTGTTTTTTATAGCATATATTAAAGGGTTACGTTTATAATTTGTCAAGTCGTGTGATCTAGAACAACATATAACATTATACAATTTGTTCTCAAGTAGAGATACCATTAATATAAAGTTCAGTTTCAGTTACGATATTCTATTTTAGTGTCCTCCTTAATCTGTCTAAATCTACTTTTTGTTAAGTATTAGGTTTGTAATACATATAATCGGTCACTTAAATATTCGGACACCTGTACAGATTTGCTCTTGATGTACCCTATCTTAGCGAAATGTACAAAATACTACAAAAATAGATTATCGTATAAAACTAATATAATGATTTTTAAGTAAAAATTAATATTTTGTTGAATATCCTTTCTTCTGCATAACATGACTTACGTTGTGCTTGTTGTACACGTTGGCTTGTTATAAATAATTTTTTTTTAAATAATTAATGTCAATACGGTTTCATTCTTTCATGTGCCGATTTTTTAACCTCTTTTTCATTTTATGGTGTTTTTTCGAATTTTCCGGTTCAATTTATTCCATAAGTTTTCAATGGGATTTAAATCAGGCGATTATGGATGTGGTTGTAGGACATTAGCACAAGTATAATACAAAAATTATTGTACAATCCGTGCTTTATATTTTGGATTGTTGTCCTGATAAAACTTAAATTGTTGTTCGATTCCCATTTTAGTAACACTTTTTTAAATGATTCTGTAAAACGTTCAGATATTTATTTTTGTGAAGAATGTTGTCGCTAAATACTAATTCTCCCACTCTGTGTGAAGAAATACATTCCTACACCATTACAATACTGCCACCGTGTTTTACGGTGGATTGTAAGTGTTTCAGATTTAATTCTTCTTTCCGTTTTATCCACACTCTTACTGTCCTATCACCACCATACACATCAAATTTGTTCTCGTCGGCAAATATAGCATTACTCTACCACTCATCTTCTTTTGGTATGTATGCTTTAGTGAATTGAAGTCTCTTCTTTCTGTCTATTTCATTAATATATGATTTTCTCTTGGCTGTTCTGCCGCTGTAGCCTTCTGCGTGCAGCACTTTCCGCACGTTTTCTGGGTAAACAATGCTATCACGTTTTTCTTGTAGCATTGTTGTTAATTTTAAAGCACTTATCTATGCTTCTTTTTTAATTTTTCTGATAACGTCATGTCCATCACGAACACTTAGAATACGCAGACGTTCGCTCTGACAAATAAAATCAATTCTATCTTCATTTTTATATCTCTTTATAGTATTCGTTATAGTGCTCTTACTGATATCAAAGAGACTTCAGATTTCGCGAAGTGATTTTCTGTTTCTGCAATAGAGAATCACTAACTGCCGCATATCAAAAGAAATGTTTTTACCTTTACGATCCATTTCTCAATGAATTTGAAAAAACAACTGATGAATATTCGACTGCTGTAGCTTACATAAGCAATATGTTTACAAACACTATACTTACAACTTTCGGGGAATTGATAAACTGTCATACACAGGGTGTCCAAAACTATGAGAAAAGCTGAAAGATGTATACTCTTCATGTAAATAGAAATCGAAAAGTCTTTAACCATTTTGCAATCTGGAGCTTCATCTTCGAGATATTGGTGGTTGAAATTCAGTCAGCCGAGCACGCAACCGCACACATGCGAGTTCGAACACGACAAGTACACAAAGTTCCATTGATTCCGTCAGAACTAGTTCTAGGGGGTGCAGGAAATTTCGAATAAGCATGTGCCGACTTGCTAAAAACATAGTTCTTGAGACCTCGCTCAGGCGCCGCCAGGGTCTAAATTCGTGCCTGGCGGTGCTGTTTATTTAACGTATAAACTAGCATACCGACATTCTATTTCAACTTATTCTTAGATTCTACTTTAATTCTGTAACTCAGCTATGGTAAAATCAATAGATTTCTAATGTTTTTAACTAATTTTTTATGAATAAATATAATTTCCCTTACTTATTTGGTACAAGTGTATATAAATATTTTCTCTTTAATAAAATTAAGTTACAGAATATGTAACACAGACATGCAATAGGAAATAGTTTACTAATACATAATAAAAAATACACTTTAAAAGTGATATAATTCCTATTGTTTATTGTTTCAGATAGAAATATAGAAAGTGTAAACATTAGTTTTTTAATTTTACAGTAACAAAAGTTTCAAATAATTCAATTACTCTTTTACTACGTTAAGTTAAAACGATAAGTTTTTATCGATGTTGGAAATTAATGGACCTTGTCTCATGTGGATAACTTCAAACATGAGTATTGTGTGTATTAAAAGCATCACAGCTATCGTAAAAGTGCTTTCGTCTGATCACAGAATTCTTTGAAAGATACTATCATCTTCTTCGTGTTTCTGCACTAACCACGTACAGAAAATCATTCTCGTCGGCAGATCAACAGGTTGTAGTAACTGCACCCGATACATTTCACAGGAATATTGTCCCTCGTCTTGTAAAATGCGATGTACAGTCGAGCGTGGTATCCCACCACAATTAATCTCTCCATCTGTCGTATACTCGTTTAGGGGTTTTCCTCTGTGTACTGAAGGACACGTTCCTCATTCCCATTACAACACGTGCTGTTTGGTCTGCCTGTCTTCGAGTGCTCACGCGAAAATAGACTGTACCGCTAGAGTGCTTCACAAATATTGCCTCTGCATTCGTCTAATGCAAGCATCATGTCGTAATACTCTTCGTCGGAGAATATTGTTTATTAACGTTCGAGTTTTTAATTCGACGTAAGTTTCATATACTAATTTTAGTAAAATAAAGCTTAGAAAATAACCCACTAAAACCTACACAATAACGCACACTAAAACGAACACAATGATTTAAACTAAGGTCTAGACAATAACTAAGAGTAAAAAGTAGATAATAACTTAGGCAATAGTTAATTAAATACCAATAATGTCTGTCCTCGCAAGTCTTTCTACAATGCATGGTTTCGCTCAATGATTCTGACTGTTAGAATTCGCGTGGTAACAGACGAAGTCAAGGGAATACCTCGAAAGAAGATTATGGATCCATTTAGTACTTAAGAAAGATTAAAAATGAACAGAGATTGGTTGACAAACTTGAAAAGGGCAGTCAGAAAAATAGTAAATATACAGCAAAGAAGGTATTACTTTGTGTGGAAAATTTACGATGAAGCCAACTGCACAAAGTTACTGCGAAAATATACTGTTGAAGCCAACAGTAACGACATGCAGTTACTTGTTCTCGAGGAGCATCTGAGAAATATTAGCTTACTTCATTTGGAAAAGTAACCAAAAAGGACACCTTTTAAGGGTTCAAACATCTTCGTTCTGAATAATAAGCTATTTTTCCTTAATCCATACATTACTCCAGCGCGTCGGCGGCTGGTACATGTGGTGACCAGATCCTTATGTTACCCCTGTTTACTGTCGGCTCGAGGGACAATAGGCGCATCTACAGTCGACAGCAAGATACGATTTCAGTAAAACAACCTGACTACGGCGGCTAATAGTACACTAGAGTCGAAATGCGTATGAGATAAGGCATGTCTTTTCCACATTTTGCGCATTCCTTCCGAATTTATTCAAATGTGTCACGGACAGTATCTGTTTTCGTGAACCTCTAATAAGACAGGCGCATACCATCCAGCGGTTGACGGCTCCCGTTTAACTTAGGGTGACTAGCGGAAGCTACTCCATGCAGGTCATCCTGGATACACATCTAACCTACGTTCAGTAACAGAAGCCACTCCGTGCGGATCATCCAAGACCTCTGTAATTACGTACGAGACGCACGTCAGCAGGCCACGGGGAAAGAGCCACCCGGCAAGTGGGTAGGCGTATGCCACTCTGGACCTATACGGCCATCGTTCCCCTCCGCTTTTCGAATCTACGTCTGTAGTCCGAGCACCGACCAAGAATTACCGACTCCAGCAACTGAACCGACATTGGTAGTCTATAACTGCACCGACAGGACCAATACATGGACTCCATTGACTGACCGAGCAACCGAAGCAGCGGCTTCAACTCCGACTAACAGGGGCAAGGGATCCTGCCACACGTTCGGTTAAAACCGCGACCAGCTTGCCTGGACATTTTAGAACGTAGGTTTAGTTCGTACGATACGATAGTTGTAAGTTAGGTTAAGGCTAATAAATCGTCCTTGTTACTGAGCTTCGCCTCTTCCATTCGTCAACGCGACGCCAAGTAAATGCGGACCGTAGACCCTGTACATTGTTTGGAGTTTTGCGTATGAAAAACTTTAATCGTATATATCATTGGATCCGTAAATCAAATCTAAAATTCAATATTATTATCGGGATATAATGTAGATTCAATCTTTCGATTAAGCGTAGTCTCATCAAAATAAGTATATCTGTTGTTAAAATGTCATGATGCGATTCTAAACAGTGTAACTTTTAACATCACTTGTCAAGATTTTCTTCTCCATAGTACTTACGGATGACCGGATATCCGGTCAGGCGCGACAATACATTACAGGAGGGGTATACTCGGCGCGATAGATCACTCGTTTGTTCCGTCAGAGCAGGTTAAATGGTCCGATGCGCGACGCGTCGGGCACTATCTAATTACAAGTGCCACAGTATTTAATTTAATTGTCACACGAGAAATAACCATTTGTATCATTGGTTATTAAGAATCGAATTTCTTTTTCTTTTTACTTTAAATGTTGATAACCATATAATTACTTTCGTGTTGAACAAACAATATTTTTAGCGTGTCCTGCAGTTTTATTTTTCGGAACGTCTGTAGCGACTTTGAAGTAAAATAAGAAGCCTTATACATATTTTAATGTATTGTAGTGATCAATAGAATTACAACCCTAGCTAAAAATTGATAGTTATGGTGTATTAAACATACCTTATTTTATATAAGTAATTACACGTGATCTGCAGTTTAACAAAACGGATATATTTCAATAGAACAGGAAGTTCAACACATATGAAAAGAAACAAAGGAATGTCTATTCTTCCACACACGGCGCTGCTATCAATTAGTTCGCCGCGGGATATACAAACTAAAATTACATTGTGTCAATACCATCAAAAATAAAATCTATTCAATATGAAAGTAATTATAATCTTGATAACTTAATGCATCTAAATTGTTATAAATACCAAAATTTTACCATAATCCATTTACACACAAAGGAAAAGAAAAATGTACTTATTTTGCAGCCATTTAGCAAGTTCATGAATTATTGACAACCGCGTACTTGGATCCTTTTCTCATTCAAGAATATATTAGAGAACTTCATGAATTAAATTCAACTATTCCTTATATTATTAACTAAGTTGCTTTAATTCAAGAAGGTGCATTGCATTTCTTCTTTAGGCTAAAATCAGGTTGACTAACAATAACCAAACCTTTATTCAATGTCACAAAAAGGCGTGATCCCCCGCTCCGCCAATACGTAGATTTACTGAAATACACTTTTCGCCCGTCTATTAGAAGAGCAGGAGCGCTCTAGTTATGAGTTAGTGAGATGCAGCCAATATTCAGTAATATAAGTGTTGAAGTAAAGTAATTAGAGACATTATTTTAACTTACAGTATGCTCGGTTATATCTAATTATAAGTTGATTAAATCTGACTATGCTAGTGGTTAAATATTTTAGAAAAACTTATAATTAATTCGTTACTATCTAACAAAATCCAGCGTAGTTGCATCGATAGTTATTGTGTAAATGCTACATGTCCCATCACTGTAAACTAAAACAGTGGGTACTTGCGCGCCTTATCTATGATTTCATAAATTTAAATATGTCAGAAATTGTTATAACCTGTTACAAAAATTACTGACTAGCAACGAATAGTACAAATGTGCACGTAATCAATTATAACAAACGCAAAAGCTCCACCGATACAACCGCTATCTATGCTCGAACCAGAAGAAGGGCCCCTACACGTGGGGTCCTCTCGTGGGGTCCTCTTCTGCACGCATTTTCGGCTACGTTGACGAGGTGCGTCACCTCCCTGGGTTTTTCCCTGGGGTTGCCGCTTGTCCTCTCGAGGGTGCATTCCCGCCTCGAAGGTTGCTTTCGGAGAGCGCCACTCAGGCCGTTTAGGCGCCGTTTTTAACTTTCCTTATAAATGGCACAAGGTTTTTGGTAAGTTAATTTCTTTCTATAACCTTCTTTGAAAGTTTCAAAGGCATTTTACGTACTTGGCACAAACTTTGCAATTTTAATGTTTCTTATTATTTCTAAATGTACCTGTTCGTATTATGAGAAACGCTTCAACCTCGATTCAACCGTGTGTTAGAAGAGTGTAGCTCCACGAATTCAATCTGAGCGAACCGTATCGATAGTGCGGTTCGATTCTTATAAACAAACAATTTACTTGAAATCTACATTCACTTGCTTAATTACTTCCTTAACGTATCACATTCAGGTGACAAAATTCCGTGTTTATTTGTACAACACTTATCTGTAAGCAACAAAAAATGCCGTTTGTAATTCATCTATTTTATGAAATATAAAACTCCCTGCATATAAAGTGTTAATAGTAATATTCAGCTTACTTACTCTGTACTTACAAGTACTTATAACAAATAGTTAATATAAAGCTTCTAAATATTCTATAAAATGACTCTCTTTACATAACTTCTTCACTTGTGTATGATGGAAAGCATGAAGTGTACGAAGCTCTGATCTTATATGAGGAATCGGTGTGAAAAAGAAAAGCAGGAAGGAACGATTTAAAGCAACGACCTTGGAGGTACACGAACACGTGAGAATTAACCAGCATTTGCATTGTAACGTGTTGGGTAATCACTATGATTGCGGTGGGCGTAGCCAATCCGTAACTTTAATAACCTGGGCTGCCCAAAAGACTTGTGTTGCCCCGGGTACGAGTGCATGTGCGGTGTGAAACTTTTATCGTTTCACCGAGTCGTAATTTTTGAGGATGTATGGTTTACATACGTGATCTTTAAGAGAGACGAGGTATAATAAGTGCCATGACTGCTTATGCTACGGCTTTCATTTTCAACTCGTCGACACTGGCAGAGCTGGCATACAAGGGTCTGTGATCCTTCGATTTTTTAGAACTCGAATGTGCATAAGAATGTTTTCACAAACTTTTGCCCTTGTATCCTGATGAAAAAATTGATTATCAAAGTAAATAACATGAAATTAATTAAAAACTAAAAAGTAATCTTTATTAGATGAAGTATGAATATAAGCATCACTATATAAGCAGTCCTTATATAACCTATGTAATACTCCTTTTTCTTTTTTCTAGGAGAAAAAATTTTTAGATTGAATTATAAGTAATTTACCATAAAGTAAATATTTCTGTATTTTCAAGCCTATATAGATTGTATAAAATCAGCGGCTCAACATTGAAATGTAAGGGAGTATTCATATATCCTATAGAAAATTATGTTAAAAAACGACTAGTGTCAACAATACTCAATAAATACGTTGCAAGAATAAAACAGACAGTAAAATAAATAAAATAAAATATATAAAATATAACCTTGTTTCGTATCAAATAACCAGGTCAAAATGACTCGGCATTCGCTGGCCGAAGATTAAATACTTTTTCTCTTTCTTGGCGCAAAATAAAGTTATATAAGGTTATAAAAATAATTGTTCCTTTTTCAAAGATAAAAGTAAGAACTTCCTTCCTATATTACACATAATTAACATCTGTGAATCACAAAATTGATAATATTATACACTAGAATCATTATTTTTGTTTTCGCATTTCTTCAGCATTCACCTGACTTATTGTTATTATATATTATTATAAGTTTTAATGATTAAGGTGTTTTACTTATTGTTAGTAATATTTTACTATTAAGATACCTACAAACATAACATATATTGTGTTATTAAAATGATTCTAAACATATGTGGTTTTTTAACAGAATTTTCGAAGAAAGTTTTTTCTGACCTGTATTGCTAGAAAATTTTTTGTTCAAAACCAGATGCACCATTAAAGATGATGTTAATTGAAGAAACAAAACAAAATCTTTACGACAAAAGTTAAGAAACATGAAGACTTCTAGTTTTAGACGCAATAAGTAAGCGTTACAATGTAATCAAAGATGCTCGGACGAATTTAGTCTTCTCTCTGACATCGTTGAATCAATTCAATATGGCACGAAGACAACATTTAACTGAAACCGAGAAACAAAAAGTAGTTACAATGTTTAAAAAAGGCCAGAGGAAAATTGACATTGTAAAAGTGTCTGGTGTAAATCGTTGTATTATCGCGGAGATTATAAAGCGATTTGAAGAATATGGAACTGTTAAAACGGCATCACGAACCGGCAGACCACGAAAAACCAGTCAAAAACTAGATCGTCGTATTGCAAGAGTCTCTAAATGTAATCTATTTTACACTGCTCGCGAAATAAAAAATCAATTGGGTCTCGAAAACATTAGTAGCAGGACAGTTAGTCGTCGTTTAAATGAAAATAATCTTTTTTCACGTAGTGCATGTGAACAACCCCTTATTTCTGAAAAGAATCAGAGAGCTCGGTTGGAGTTCATTACGGAGCACATTAACTGGACAGTTAGGGAGTGGTCAAAAATTCTGTGGAGTGATGAAAGCAAGTTCAATTTATTGAGAAATGACTCTAAAAGGAACGTGCGACGTCTTATTGGACAGAGATATAATGTCAAGTACCTGAAACCAACAGTAAAATATGGTGGTGGTAATGTGATGGTATGGAGTTGTTTTTCACGCGACGACACTGGTCCGTTAATACACATAAAAGAAACTATGGATAGATTTGTTTATCGTGATATTTTAGAAAATCATATGCTGCCATTTGCTAACGAGAGAATATCAGCAGAGTGGTCATTTCAACACGACAATGATCCAAAGCATTCTTCTAAATTAATTAAAACATTTCTCATGGAACAAAATGTTAATGTCATCAAGTGGCCAAGTCAATCTCCAGACCTGAATCCAATTGAACATTTGTGGGATTACGTTCGACGTCAACTGGGAAGTCATTCTTTTACCAATAAAACGGAATTACTGCAAAAAGTTACGAAAATATGGTCTGAAGTTCCAGTTGTGCTTTGTGTTCGATTAATCGAATCAGTGCCACGCAGATGCCATGCAGTCATCAAATCTAAGGGTTATCCTACATCTTACTAGATTACCACAAAAATTATATTCCGTTGTTTTTGTTGAAAGTGGTTATACAATTTAAACAGAGTATGTTTCTTAACTTTTGTCATAGAGATTTTCTTATGTTTCTTCGACTCAATATTAATTATAGCCTTTATACATGTATATTTGAAACAAAACTTAGTGTGCGTTAATGTATGAAATATTATCTCTTTATACTATTTTTAATTCCAATGTATCTATCTTAGAATATAAAAAAATACACAATAACTTCTGAACGATTATTTTGTTTCTTAACTTTTGTCAGTAAGTGTATGTAGAATATGATTTACAACCGGCAATTCAGCAAAAAGAACACTGATTCCACATGAAAAGAAAAAGTGAAAATGTAAATAGAACAAAATTGTTTGATACTGCACTTAGTCTTCGAGACAGTTCACTAATATTGGTTTTAATATAACATTCTTTATAAATCTGCATTTACGCCACTGTTTTGGAATCAACCTGTATAGATACAACGTTAGTCGTGCAATTTACTTCGGTGTTACGCGGAGATGGCAGCCGACACGCTTGATATACCTGGGTGGACGATAGATCGTTCGACCACGATTACGCACGACTAGACTTTGGCATGACTCTGAGAAAGCAACTTCCAAGCCTCGAACGTGTGGTCCAGCTCACGGTGAGGCTTGACACACGTGCGCCACGCTTGACACACGTTGATTGACCGTCGTCGATTCCCGGGTTGTATGGGCACCGTGAACTAGAGAAACGTGTAACGGACTGCAAACTATGTTTTTGTGCCATTCCACCGGGAAGAGATGGTTTCTTTAGAGTGTCTACCGCGGAAGCGCCGCGCTTCATCCTCATGGATGACGAGTGTATCGTATTTTTTGCTCGTGTAATGCAAACGAACGGTACATGTCGTACATTTACAGACATAAGGTTCGTTCTTCATCATTTGTGACGATCTGTATTTACTTCATTACCTCTGTGCGCAGTCTATCCTTCTAGAAGATGTTTCAATTAGTTGAGATCGAAAATCAAGAGATTTTCATTGAGATCAAAGGGAGTGGATAGGAAGTAGATAAGTTTTAATATACATGGTTCCAAATACAGTACTGTCCCGTAAAACGGCCAAATTTCAAACCCCGGAAAAGGCTCACGACTATCCCGGTCGCTCAGCAGGGGTCCTCCCCTCAAACGATCTTTCGGTCCTTATAGCGACGAGTCATACATTTTTCTGGGTGCTGCTGAAGTATCGTATGCCAGGACAAACACAGAATTGGGATATTTTTTCTCACTTTTTTTTTTTTTAAAATTACCTTTTATTCATTCTAAACCATTACTTGTAGTTACAAATAATAATTATTTTAACATTAAGGATAATATACATATACATATGTACGATGTTTACATAGTTACTCATACGTAACTTACACAAGGTGTAACAGATAACAAGATGTACAGCCTTCGATATTTTAATAGGTGATTGGAGATCCAAATTGAAGCGCAAACTGTACAATAACATACTACTCAGTTTGCATAATTTTGCACTAGTAATGCTTTAAAATAACATACCAATATACTAAACTAACAAACAGAGAATTCTGTAATTTTACAGATGTATTGAAAGACAGAGATAGAGTAAAATGTTTGTATACACTTTGTTGTATCTGTTATGGTTTACTTTTATGAAGATTTAAAAATCTGAAACGATTGTCGAAAATAAATCGGGAATTTAAAAAACAGAGAAAGATCTTGCCAAAATGAAATAGTTTCTAACGTTTTAATTCGAAAACCAGATCGTGAGATTGCAAAATCACAGTACAGGAAATGATCTCAAAGTATGTGATCTTGCGGTTTTGAACAAAAGAAATCTGTAGTAAAATCCCATCTAGTGCGAGGGTTTAACAATTAAAAGACAAGTGTAGGTCGAGTACGACCCAATCTGTTAGAGTGCTCTAATTTTCTGTTTTCCTGTCACACGTGAACTGAGGCAGTGCCGAACAAAATTTATAGCTCATCCTTATCCCTTGCTGTGTCGTGCCGAGGATGAAAGGCAAAAGAAATAGTATACCAGTCCCGTAAAAGAATCATACATCGGGTCTACCCGCGGCTCTTTTACGGGACAGTATTGTATCTACAAAAAGTAATCTGTAATAATTAATAATTTTTTAATATAGAATAGAGTTACTCAGGAACGTGTCCTTGGCAACACCGTGTCAAGATCAAGGTGATCAAAACTAAATCTCCTAAATTCCATAATTACCATTATTTGGTTAGAATGAGCAAATATTACGTTTAACAAAACATTTGTCTCAGGATCAGTATTTTCGAAATTTCCAGATCATCAATGCTTTTTTGAATAGAACTGCATATTTCTTTTTATCAGAACGTGATAATTGAAATTAAAATAAATCCAGTCAGTTGTGATAGTATAACCTTCACGTAATTTTGAGCGCAAAAGTTTATAAAAATTGTGTATGTATTGTAAATAGTAAAATACTGTGATAAAAAGATGAATAAAGAGGAAAATTTATTTTAATAAATGTTCAAACTGTTCTTTAACTTCAACACATTTCTATAAAGCTTGGAAGATCTCCTAAAAGATGAATTGTCAGTTTCTAGTTTTGTTTATCTTCTGGAAGTCGGAATCAGTGATGCCGGCTGGCGAAGGCAACCTTCTTCTCTTGTACCTGATATGCGTGTGTCGTAAAACGTGTGCACACGTGGTGAACTGTGCAAGGAGGGCAAGCGCGAGAGAAATAGATGATTTTTACCCAAGGTCTCTGAGCTAAGAGGTTGTCTGGTAGAAGCTATCTCCAGAGTGAAAGAGTGATTATGTTGCTACGTCATCCAGCGTGTCAAACAATACCATACATATATTATTTTGTGTTTATATAAAGCGTAAAATATGAATTTTGAGCTTAATCAGAGATTTGAGGCTTTCATGGCCCGGCATCATACAGTTCTCACTGTTGAAGCTTTCGGGTGTAAGCCGTATTCTAGTGGAATTATTTTCCCAACGTATACAGTATTAGTGTGTCTTTTACCCCCTGATGAAGCCAACTGCAATGTTTGCGAAACGTTGGGAAATTCCACTAGGACACGGCTTACACCCGAAAGCCTCAATAGTGAGAACTGTAATTTTAAACTTGTATTTTTGGATTTTATGTAATTAATCATGGCTTTTTTGGCAGAAAAAGGAGATAATTTATAACTGTGCGTACAGTATTTTTTATGTAAAATATTTTTTATCATAACAAACAATTGCAGAGGTATTTCAGATGAATAAGATTATGCCCGATATACACGAGCGATATTTTGATGTACAATCTTGTTTGCGACCATATGGCTGTCTTCGTTGATTGCAATTGAGAAAACAAAGAAAAACACAATGGCTACTAAATCATGCGACAAAATATCTCTCGCGTGACTTGGCCCTTATTATCTTATCATATATATTTAAAAATTCTATGAAATTTTATATAATAATATACGTAAAATTATTTTAGAAAATACAAGGTTCATTTTATTAAGCAGAATCTAAATGTATTAAACACATTAAAATTTTATGAGAAATTAGGAAAGATAGGTTCAAAATGAAAAAATTATATCAATACATAAAGGAAATGTACATTTATACACTTTTTAAATACATAAGTGTGAAAATAATAAGTTATGTATTAAGTCAAGTAATAGAATGTTAGAAAACTCCGATGAGGCAGCCTGAAAGTACATTCGAGCATTTGCGACTAAACAAGAGAATCGATTCCAAACCCGACCAGCGCGACGCCAGGCCCAACCGTAAATTAACGACAGGTCCTTGAAGGAGTACAGCTCGGGAGAGAACGAGGACTTTTCTCGAAGGAAAAGTAATTCCAGCGATATCCTCTAGTTCGTGCAGACCTCCAAATCATTCTACCGGACGCTTTAAAAATACACTCATTGTAAAATTCCGTACATTTCTTATTTTCTTACAAGAGAATAAGAGTTATCATCTTATCACAGGTTACTTCCAAACATGTGGTACATTTTTGGAGGATAGGCTCTACATACCCAGACAATTAAAGTTATACGTTCAGTTATACGTTATACGTTAGTTTTTGTTGCGTAAAACGTTGACTCAAATCCCGTAAAAAATAAGAAAAACGTGAGATGCTTTTAGAAGATAGATTTTAGATACAAAAATTATGAAAAAGATTCAGTTGCTTATATGGCCCAAATTATATTTATATCGCGTATAATGCTGGCCCATTTCCTGCCTGCATAATGTACTATCCCCTTTACGACCTTACTAGGCTCAGGAATATTCTGGTCCCTTGAATAAGTGGAACACAGTGTGATAAGGCTTAAAGAAGGTACGCAATATAAAGTAACGTATAACTAAAATACTAATAAGGAACACTATTCAACTGATGCCAAAAGTGAGGAATTTTTTCTACATAGATTAAAAGTATGTATTACAAAGATCCTGAAAATGTCAAGTAAAAATGCTACCTAAAGTTAATCTGGCCTTGGCAGATCAACAAAAGCGGAAGGAATGAAAATAGAAGAGTGAGAAAAAAGAGAACCAACCAACCAAACCAACCAGGATTAATTGTTTTCGTTATATAAAACTAAATTATAATAAACTAATCACTATAAATTAGACTGTCTCGCTGGACAAAGTGCGAAAGAAACACTGTTCAGTTGTTGCAGTCATAGTGAAAATTATTATTGCTTGTAAGCGTTTCTGGACATATGTACACATGAACTTTTTTCATTGAATCTAGTGTCTAGATTTTCCCCTAAAGATATGTTCCACGTGTTCGGACACCCTGTATACTATATATTTCTCTCACAGGTCCACATCATGAGAACAATATTATACTTCTTATTTCTTCTTCAAATTAGATTATTATTTCATTAAATTATTGTCACATATTTCGACCATAAAAATTGCATATTTTAATTAATAAGTAACCATACAGTAGCTAACAATTTAAACCGTCAAGCTGAGTGACGTTACTCACGCGCTGTCTATTTTAAAACTTTAGATTTTACCGGCCTACGTTAGTAATCTCAACTTGGGCTGAACTTTACTTTGGGGAAATAAAAATTAATGGTTTTTTTTTACATATTTTAATAATACTGGACGAGCGGAATCCAAAAATGCAAATTTTAAGTTTAGGAATCCAGCGGTTGAAAAGTTATGCGTATTTAGAGGTGAGCATTTTTAAACTATTCACTAGCTATTTCGACGCCATATTGGCTTGTACAGGCAGCTTAGCCAATGAGCGGAGTCGTTGGATATGAGCAATTGCGCCACTGATATCATAATAGCGACCATTTAGGCAGGATAAATCAAATTTCGATGTTCAAAGTTTTACGAGTGATTTGATTTACGTGGTGATACCACAATATTCCCATGCGTTTGAGTTTAAGGTGTTCATTGTTAATTTCTTTGATTTTGTGTATTTTCGATTTTAATATAGAATTTCTTGTAGAATAGTAGTTTAGTATAGTATTTTAACATTTATAGTGTTGTAGTTTTTATAGTATTTTAGAATTATTTATAGTATTTTATGATTTATATTAGTTTTTACTTAGTATAGTAAATTAGTATAGCATTTTATTAACGTATTTTAAATATCTTATATATAGTATTCTAACGTTTCATTCATATATTTATAGTATATTAACGGTTCACTCATTTTATTTATAGCATTTTAACGTTTATATTAGTTTTTATTTAGTACATTCAAGTAGTATAGCATTAATTTTATTTTATTGTTACGTATTATTAACTTTTTCCTACTTTCCGTGTTTTTTTCTTTTTTATTAGCTGTAGTATACGTTATATTTCTATTTTCTTTCAATTATTTATTTTTTTTCTTTTGTAATAATGAGTGTTGGTAAATGGAATTTATCGAATTTACCAAATTCAAAAGAAAGTGCGATCGCCTGGGCTCGAGAGCATGGATTGTTAAGGACAGATAAAAATTGTTCTGTCCATCGAAAGCCGATGAAATTATATAAGTCAACGCAACACGGTGCTGGGCGGTTTCTCTGTTCGGTTGGAAGGTCCAGATACAAACAATTTGCAGCCACAGTTGATTCCTTTTTTGAGGATGTCCGTTTGCCTTTTGATAAGGCGATAAAGTTAGAATTATTTTTCGTGATTTCATCAAATTAACGATTAAAAAATTTAGAAGATTCTTAAAAACGTTTTTTTCTTTTTGTAATGCTCGTTTTAGATTGATGTATTGTTTCACGCGAGATTTTTCGTATGAAGATACTGCCCACGAATTGTGCGACTTCACAGAAGAAGATAGTACCAATTTATCATGTGCCACTATTTCTGCGTGGTATCAATATTGCCGAGAAATGGTTGTAGATCATTTCTCAAAAATTCAAGCAGGAATGCCTAAATTGGGAGGCATTTCCGAATCTGGATCTCGTATCATTGTTCAGGTATCTTATATAACTGTTCTATAGTACTTTTTCCATTTCTTTTCTTAGTTTTTATTCTGTAGTGACACATTGTTAATTTTATATTATTTCATTTATAAAAGATTGACGAAGCCAAATTTGGAAAATGAAAATACAATCATGGCAGAAGAGTGGAAGGCCACTGGGTATTAGGTATAGTCGATACGAAAACGAACGATTGTCGAATGATAGTCGTTGAAAATCGAGAGGCATCGACTTTAATCGACATCATCGATAGACATGTAATTGCCGGCAGTGAAATACACACGGACAGTTTTAAAAGTTACGCGGGACTTAATGCCCGTGAATATGTCCATAAAACAGTAAATCATAGTATTGAATTTGTAGGTAAGGGTTAAACTAAACTTCGTGTTGAGGACCAAAATTTTTGGTAATTATTTAGAATAAGGGTCTCCTTAACAATTTCTTTGAAACTTTTTTATATCATGTATCTTGATACGTGGATTAATTTTTCTAAATGAAGTAATTGTCGCTCTCTTTTCGTTTTCGAGATATAAATTTGTATATGCTTGAAAATTATGGTGGCAGGCCGAGGGTAGGTAGCAAAAAGGGGATTTGAGTTGGGTTAGAGCTAGGGCCAGTAAAAGAGATGTTTCGAGTTGGTAACGGTCTTAACGGAATCATTCTCGCGCGACCGAAATCGAATTCTTTCGCGGCCCTAGCTCTAACCCAACTCAAATCCCCTTTTTGCTACCTACCCTCGGCCTGCCACCATAATTTTCAAGCATATAAAAATGTTTATGTCGAAAACGAAAAGAGAGCGACAATTATTTCATTTAGAAAAATTAATCCAGGTATCAAGATACATGGTATAAAAAAGTTTCAAAGAAATCGGTGAGGAGGCACGTATTCTAAATAATTACTAAATTTTTTAATCAATTTTAATCTTTTGATAACTTATGACATATACTCATCAAATGTACCACCGATTATGTAATATGTAAATAATTTTTTAATTACAGCCAGCAATGGTACCCACACTCAAAAAATTAAGTCCAACTGGCGACCAGCGAAAGACTGGATGCGTGGAAGAGCTGGTTTTCACGACGATGAATTTGCATACCGTTTATGCGAATTCTTATGGCGTCGATTTTGTAAATATAATAAAATTGATATGATGTCATCTTTAATGGATGCTATTAGAAACGAATATACATTTAATTGATAATATAATGAATTTTGTTTTTTGCACGCAGTCACCACTTAGAACGACTTCAATTAGTTGAAATTAGTATATCTCATCACTCGGTTCTAGTCTGTCACTAGGTCTAGACTAGAAAGGAAATTCAAAAAGGGAAATCGTAACATTTGTATATACAGCTTAAATGGCCATCACCATATGCAATTGCTCGTAGCCAGTGGCTCCGCTCATTGGCTGAGCAGCGTGTAGAAGCCAATATGGCGTCAAAGTAGCTACTGAAATAGTTTAAAAATGCTCTCCTCTAAATACGCATAACTTTTCAACCGCTGGATTTCTAAACTTAAAATTTGCATTTTTGGATTCCGCTCGTCCAGTATTATTAAAATATGTTGTCGTATACCCGGAGGATTGCAAATTAAACACGAATTGTCGAGATATATAATTCAATACTCTTTATTACAAAACGATGTGTTCAGTTCCGAGGTCTAAGTCTTTCTGACGAAATAAGGGGGTGCAAGGACAAGGAAAAGCTTAGTGGGGAAAAGAGGGTAAAGAGAAAGTTTTGAGTCCTTGGCAAGGAGGTCGTTTTTATGATGTTATGAAGTGGTTGGAAAAAAACTCTTGGGACTTGACGTTGGCCAGATGCCTACATTTCTGAAGAAAATAAGAAACGAATTCTAGGAGTATCTGACAATGTAAAAAAAAACCATTCATTTTTGTTTCTCCAAAGTAAAGTTTAACCCTCAACTTGATGTACAGAGTGATCCTCTCGCTTGAAGACTCAAAGGCATTACTATCACAAAAATATCATAGCGAGACTCTCGTGACCTAATGCCCACAGTGTGCTATCTTGGTGGCGGCACTGGTTTTGAGTCTCCACGCGAGGGGATCACTCTGTACTTCCAGAACACTCGATCTGGCTTAGAGGACTAGAACTGTTGTGCGTCGTAACCAGCGTTGTTAGAAAAAGTCACCGAATCGTGAAGCAAGACTGTACCGAACACCTATTGCTTCTGCCACTCCGCTGCACAAAACGGAGCGATTCAGAGACTTTTTCCAGTAACGCTGGACTACACTCAACAGTTCTGCTTCTCTGTGCGCAGGAGTGAGATAAGCAACGGACGCCCGATACACGGTGTTGCTTCTCTCACTTCGCTGCATGAAACAGAGCGATGGATGCCGCCTCACCATCCTACCTTCCCCCATTTCTTCAAATGAAGATTCAGTAACTTTTTCTAACGACGCTGATCGTATTGCTAGACGATGCGTCCACAATAGTCCCAATAGTTCCCTCCTTAGCAGTGCAGAATATGTAATGATAGGATGCAGTATGGAGTTCCTTAGTGTTTGCAGATGTGTGGAACGTTTCAGTAGTTGACTTTCTCCTCGTGACCAAAATTTCAGAGCAACCCTAACCGGAACGTTTGATATATAATTAATACATATTTTAATTATCTCGACCCGAAGAAGAGACTACTACCTCCACTAAAAACAGTAACCGAGGAAAACTCAACCCTTTTGGTGTCAACTAACAAGTCAAATTCGAGTATTTCGACGAAGCTACACCCCGAGAAGTCGCGCTGGTGGGATGCAAGGACACGAAGAAAGAGACTTCGGAAAAAATCGTCAGTATCGATCGTAATTTCACCGCCGAACTGTGTAACATCTTGTTTTTGAAACGTTTGCGGAATGCCGCAGAACGTTTCAAAATAACCGGTTGTCGGTCATTAAAAGGTCAAGTGCTCGTTTAGTGAAGTGATCAGTGTTAGTGACCGCGAAGTGTTGTAAATGCAAGGTGTCTTCTTGTGGTCTTGAATACCTGCGATCAGCGCTACCTGGGCATCATCCCCCAATGATCGGGATCGGCACAACGACCTAATGGAGCAAGTGTTCAAGCAGCAGGTAAATTCTTCTCCGAATGGGTGAGTTTTACCGATAGTAATTACGCGTATTATTAGAGTCATATTATTAATCTCAATTTATTTAAACATTTTTTGCCTTGGTCCGTCAAAATTAAAAAAATAAAAATCACTGTTTCCGTACCTTTTACCGATTACAGCAACTAGTACGTCCAATTTTCGTTCATTCATTCTGAAATAAGTATTCTTGTACAGTTTTCAATGTTTTGATACACAATAAAATAACGTACAATCCATAGGAACTACGAAAACATTGCTTTTTATTTTTTTTACTATGGCATCACTTTACTAAATCGGCATTTTTAAATTCTTTTTCGTCGTTCTTTATTTTTTACAACTTGAATAATTAATTTAAAAATCTGAAAAAATTCTATAATATATGTCTCAATAGTTAACGTGGTCTTAATTTTTTTCATAATTTTTCGTCCAATAATTTAGGAGAAATTGAGCATTGACGTAAACATTTTGAGTTTCTTGTATAAGCCTCGAACACGGTGAGTGGCAGACGCTCCGCGTGGCTTGTGCCCTGTCGCTGGTCGGCCGAGTGCTCGCTATTCGCGCTCTCTGATTGGTCGGAATCTTTTGTTAATAACTCGTTATTATCTCGATATTATAACTCGATATTATTTCGGTAATATCTCGTTAACAAAGCGGAGGACATCTTTCCAAAGGAAAATGTTCTGGAATATCCCATTTCCGGCTCCCACACTTAGTTTGGGACACCCTGTATATTTATTGTATTCGGAAGAAATTCTATTAGTTAAGGATAACAATGTTGCAATTTGTTGTTCTATTATTGATCTTAACTCCAACTGAGTTAAGACTGAATTCGTTAGCGTGGAGAATTCGTTGATACGTTTAACATTCTTACTCATTATCTCCTCACTACTTTTAAAGATGCTAAGGACTGATTGAAGTGCCGAATTGTACTAGAAATAATTTGAATTTGGAATTTTAATAGAGTTTGGGTTTCTCGATTATCGTTTAATAACATATTAATACTGTCTATATAATATTGCGAGTCATCCGCGTTCGGAGTACCAAAGAGCCAGTTTAGAGCGTAAGAGACACCGTTTATTAATCTTCGACGGTGCCGTTTGTTCATGATTTGACCAGTTAGTTGTTACATAATTTCATGTTTATTATTAATGTCCTTTATTAACTCATCGTTAATGATTCTTAGTGTTTGCTCACAATGATATTATATGATTGTGTCCGGTAATCCCTTCTTGTGATAGTTTACAGAAAGTTTGTAATTTTTCATAATTTGTGTATAATATCCTTCGAGCTTGTTCTAAATACGTAATGTTAATATGTGTCAACAGTGCCAGTTCTTTAGTGGATAGCTATGCTATCAATAATTTATTATAGAATATGCCATCGGAATGAGGAAGAGGAATATTAGTGTAAATTTGATTAATTACTGGATTGGGAAATAGAAGCATGTCAATCTCTTCTACGATGTCATTTTCTTCGCTGGTCCAGTTCCGTCAATTAAAATTGATCACTTACACTCGGTACGGAGTAATTTTCCGTCTTATGACTGAATATGTGAATATTGGACCATCCCACTTCTGGCACCAAATTTTATGTACGAAACCCCCGAGTGTTCGAAGGAATACACGTTGTTAATGTCAACAATAACTATATTTCCGAACGGGTACAACTGTTTAGACGAGTATCGTGAACGAGGTTACTACGTGAAAGAATCGAGAGTACTGTATTGCCTTTAGCTGTTGTGCCGTAATATATAAACAACGTAATCTAGGATTTTTCTGAAGGAATGATGAGTCTAATCCTTTGTACTTTGGTAGGGCGCGAGCCAGATAATCTTTGGACATAGGAATCTTAGCTTACTCATTTGTTTTCGTCAACTCCCAAAACATCGGTTTATCGTGGTGACTCTTCCTTGAGTCACAGCCATGGTGACCCATGCTCATAGCTTAGGAAAAGGGTCGTTTCCTAACATATAATTATAATAGCACCACAGTTTGTACCTCGACGAGAAGTTCAATAGTCTGCAAATTAACAAAAGAAGATAAAATTAAAAGAGAAATATTGTTGAAAGTCTTTGAAGACTTAGATAAAGAAATCTGTGACTTATGAAGAAATTTAAAAATGCCGCCTAAACGGCCTGAGTGGCACTCTCCGGAAGTAACCACCGAGGCGAGAATGCACCCCCGAGAGGACAAGCGGCAACCCCGGGGAAAAACCCAGTGAGGCAACGCACCTCGGCAACGTGGCCGAAAATGCGTGCGGGAGAGGACCCCATGCGTAGGGCCCCTTCTTCTGGTTCGAGAATCGACAGCGGTTGCATTGGTGGAGCTTTCGTGTCTGTTATAATTGATTACGCGCACATTTGTACTGGTCACAGCTAGTCAGGAATATTTGTAACAAACGCCCACGAGTTAGACTACGGTTATAACAATTTCTAACATATCAGAAGCAGGATTTTACCTCGCGCGCTTAACGCATTTACGGAAGTGACAGAAGTGGTGAATTTCACAGTGACGCGATAGTGACGTCATTTTGCTGCGTTGCTTTACAAAGAGATAGTGCCTCTGCATACTAGTTAGTGTATATATAGTGTTTTTAATTAGTGCCTGTAATTTAAGTCCACCAAGATGGGTCGTGATTCGTGTCGCAACAACGAAAAGGCGCGTCGGTCTTCTTCTGACGCGACGGTGGAGGAAGAAATGCATACGCACAACGAACGCTTGGACAGACTAGAGCGTTTAGTTGAAGTGATGTTGCAGCGGAGGTCGCGGTCCAAATCTGTGAAAGAATCGCATATCTGTTCGCCATCGCCCTCGTCGCATAGTCATTCACGGTCTCGTTCGTTGCGCCAGAATTCGCGTTCGGCGCAGCGACGCTCACGTTCTCCACGTCGACACAACCGTCCATCTTGCCGTGAACATTCATCGCGATCTCGGCCGCGATCACGGTCGGCGTCATCGGAAGGGCGAACGCCGCCATTGAATGATAACCTACTAGTGAAGCGTCTGGACAGGCTAGAACGACTAGTGGAGACGTTCAGCCGTAGACGTTCTCGTTCGAAGGAGAGAATGTCTAGTGTTCGGCACGGGGATGAACTTTTAATCCCTATTTACGATCCCGAAGAAGATGATCCCACGATTAAACGTTGGGTCAAACAAGTGGATACGTTAGCAGAAAAGTATGAATAGAGTGATAACACTGTGATGCGGCTGATTACCACTCGACTGCGAGGGTATGCGAGGCGGTGGTTTGATGCGCGTCAAGACACGACAGCTACATGGACGGAGATCAAAGAGTCCATGAAAAAACAGTTTCATTTTCTACAGTAAATATTATGAGAGCGGAATGATGATATACCGCACGCTATAGATCGACAGCGTGCAAACCAACAAAAAGGCAATGCATGTTTTGATTGTCAACTAATCAAAACATAATGGCTTACTACATAGACCTGATAAGTATTGGCATCCATACGACGTAGTTTAGCTATATGATCATCCATCAAAAATCTGATGTTAATTGCATTGCAGGTGTTGCGTCTGGAGACAGGCTCAGTGTCAGAATTGGCCGAATGTAAGAAAATTTAAAAATGCCGCCTAAACGGCCTGAATGGCGCACTCCAGAAGCAACTACCGAGGCGGGAATGCACCCCCGAGACGACAAGCGGCAACCCCTGGGAAAAACCCAGGGAGGCAACGCACCTCGGCAACGTAGCCGAAAATGCGTGCGAGAGAGGACCCCACGCGTAGGGCCCCTTCTTCTGGTTCGAACATCGACAGCGGTTGCATCGGTGGAGCTATTGTGTCTGTTATAATTGATTACGCGCACATTACTACTATTCACTGCTAGTAAGTAATTTTTGTAACAAACGCTCACGAGTTAGACTACAGTTATAACACTTTCTAACAGACTATCCGTTGGAAACTTTAGCACTAGCGAAAATTAAAGAAATAAATGGAATAACTTGGCACAAAATTTTGACATTATTGAGCAATGCAATAACAAACTATTAAAATAGTAGTTTGTGATGGGACAGTAGAAGAACCGGAAGACCATCAACGAAAAACAATTACTGAGGAGGTGCATTGTTCAGCTGTGGAAAGTCACAACGATTCCAATGGGAAAACCTCAAAATTGATGTTCAAAACTATAGGAACGGCGTTGGGCAAGATAGTCATGCACGCTTACTCTTGTTTTTCGGACAAAGGTCTGAGAGAAGCGCGTCGAATGTAAACAAGAGTCGGGCGTGTGACGACTCGATGACTCTCTCTATGATTCATCTCACCGACAGCACAGTCCGAAGATCCGATAAGCCCTGAATCATCCCTCTGAGCAAAAGTAGCCCTTGGACCCAGCGCAAAAGGAGGGGAAACTTTCTCCAAAGCAGCAAAACCAATATAAGGCCCCAAACCTCTCTGTACAGCAGCAGATTAGTAAAAGATTTTCGTGTGAAAACATTCATATTGTACGGAGTGACGTTTATTTTACCCTTTGGACGTGACAGGCGCGACGACAAAAGACGAGGCATTCTGTCGCGGACCGTTGACCAAATAAATACACGGTTATATGATTTTTGGATTTTTCAATTCCCTGTCTCCGGCTTCAAAACTTCGTTCGAAATTGGATCGGGTGTCATTTAAAAAAGGTTACACGGCATAAAATCAAACAGCTGATGATAATTACTGATACACTGAATACAGCTTTCGAGGAAGTATCCATGGACCAGTTTCCGTCACCTCACCGACAATTATTCTATCGACAATTGTTTCACCGACACGACTTCATCGACACCTAACTTCGCCAATAACATTAACTCACCGACATTTTCAGATCACCGACAGTCATTTTCTCGACAGTTATTTCACCAATAGTCATTTCATCCACAATCATTTCATCGACAAATGGTTTCATTGATAGTTTCAACAACAACGAGTTTCACCGTCAATAGTTTCAACAATTTATAATTATTGAAGTAGATTTCTATTTTCATTCGGCTAGTGATAATGTGTTTATATATGTAGTTATCGGTACACGACAATGTATTATGTATATTTATTACCTTGCATAGAAAAATAGCAATGCTACTGATATACCATTAATTGCTGTTAAGTATTAACAATTTCGGTTTATTAATATCAATAATAATAAAAGATAATCATAAATGAAGATATGAAATAAATTACCGTTTGAATTAACATTACTTTAATTATTTATTTTTATTACATACAGTTTTACATAAATAAACTCAAAATAACTTTATTAATAATGTAAAAAAGAGAGAGCATCTTACTTGATTAATAGATAATTAATACAAAACATGAGAACTAAATCATTATATACGTATATTATGAGCTAGTGCTCTCACAAGATTTATTCCTGTATATGTTGCTCAATTTTCTATGATTTTTTGCATTTTTTCTTCTGTCATTCTATCTTTCTTTTTCTTTTTTACTGGTGGTTCATTGCGTAATATTCGCTCAAGTGTATTTTGTACCATAATTTGTTCTTTTTTTATGTCGTTTATTATTTTATATATTGAAATATTATGGCAATCAACTATGCATTGCCAATATCGATGTCATGATTCAATGCAGTTTTGCGTTCGTTGAAATCCGTTTATTTCGTTGTCACATACTAAGCACATATCGGGTGGAAAAGTGGTTGTTGAATTACTATTCTCCCAATAGGTTTTTGTCTAATAATACTGTTGACATAATACTTATTGAACCAAGTAAGGATAGGCTCTGCTTTAGAGGGGAATAAAGTCTTCAAACTGCTGTACGTATCCTGAATTTCTGCAGGTTGTAGGAATGCCAGACATGGAATACTTCGTATTAGTTCGCTAAATGATTCGTCTGTTCCATATTTGATTACTAATCCATTCTTTTGTATTTTCCCATGTACTGTTTGACAAAGATGAAAGACACACTCTTTTATTTTAGTGGATAGGGAAATGGATTTGACTGTAGTTATTACTGCAATTTCGAAATCTGTAAGAGTAAATTCTGGACATAAATTTATGTCCAATGTAGCGGCTAGACATGAAATTTCTTTCAGTAACAATTTATAGGTTTCCTGTTTTTTAGGTAACAATAAAGCATAAATTAAAAGCACAGCTGCATGTTCTTTATCGATATGGCCATGTCTAGTATATAATTGTTTAAAAAAAGTAGGAACCATTTTAAAAGTTCCATCCATGTAGCATGTCTTCATTTTTGATAAAATTTTAATATTATCGTCTGTGGCAAATAGTATTATCTTTTCCGATTCTTTTTTTATTATCCTAATAAACGGTTTTCCATTGATCATCAGATAAATTAATTTCATCTATGCTTTGACGTTCTTAAGGTCTATTAATCCTTCGTTTCCGTAGTATTTGTTGCTTCAAAGCATTGTTGGACGGAAGATGTGGCCGAATGGCTGTTTTTGTTTCAACAATTACATTTCTAACTGTTTTACACGGTTTCTCGTCCATAAGTTCAGCTAACTGTTTTACTCTATATTCAGCTTTTATCACTAGAGATCGAGATACTCCTGTAACATGATTGTGTTTGGAAGTGTTATGAGAACGAATGACGTGTTTTCTATCAATAAGCTTTGTATTTGCTGTTTCGTTATAGTTACAGCTGTCACCTTTCTCACCTTTTTTTCGCACGCCCAGTAGTATAAATTGTCCCTGTTTCTGGATTTATTATATACAAAACCACTGATACAGGTTTCTGGTTTCCCGCGAATAGAGGAAAGAATTTGAACATCTTGTTCCACAGCATTACGACTCGATTCAGAATTTATATCGTTTAATACTTACAAGGAAAATTCGGTGAGTGTTAATCGCTGATTTTAATGAAACTTTGTACAATTACTTTATGGTCCTACCTAAGAATTTTGCCGTACAGAGTAGCTGCCCATACGCACCTTTAAGGGAGAAACTACCCCTTTAATCCAAGTCGTCCTTTTCATTTCGGTGCTTATAGCTCACAAAGTACAAGCGCTATAAAAAAATGTTGCATACAAAAGTTTTACTGTTTTTCAAGACCTATAAGATGGCTTTAAAAAAATTTCGAAAAAACGAATTTTTTATAAAAATTCAATTTTACCCTCGTTTTTTCAAAATTGGTTTGCACAAATTTTACTAGTTTATTGATAAAAAAAATCGAAATATTTCGGCGTAGTTCATTATTTAACAGCTTTTCATCCTCAATCTAATAAGTCGCTTAAGCAATCCCATGCTGTTTTAATTGAATATATTAAGCAATATGTAGACAGCCAACACGAATGAAATGAATTTCCAGAATTAGCAACATATTCTTATAATACTAGTGTGCATGAGGGTACTAAATTCACTCCCTATGAGTTGGTACTTGGAAAGATTGCACGACAATCGTATTGCACACCATGTAAACAAAGTACATTGCAAACGTATGGGGACTATTCAGCTGATTTAATTCAAACTGTATATGATATAAGACTTTTATCGCATAAAAACTTAATTACTTCTAAGGAAAAATCTAAATTATATTATGATCGAAAACTTAACCTGCAGGAATTTCAAGTGATTCGGTATTTTTATTAAAGAAACCCAAAAAAGGAAAATTATCTGAAAGTTATTCAAGATCTTATAAAATATAATAGTTGAAATTCTAGGAAATCATAATATAAAAATTTTTGTTAGCGGAAAACCTCGCATAACATATGCAAATAAATCAGCCCATGTTCGTAAAGATTTGGTAAGTCGTTCAATTTATTTGAATTTAATTATCTTCTTTCTTTAAAAATTTACTTTTTCAAGAAATAAGGGACATCTATATCATGCATATAATATGTTTCATATTCTGTATACATTCGTATACGTGTAATGTGTATATGCAATGTGTACAGTTAAATAATTAAAAGTATAGTTTTATTTAAATTGTTTTTCATATTTAATATTCTTCATATTTTTATATTTTCTTCATAAAAATCTTCATTTGCAATAGTTAGTAAAGTGTAAAATTTGTATTTAGTATAGATATAAGTATGAATGCGTGTGCTTTAAACCATAAGAATAGTAACTGTTTATAGTTTTCTTTTTCCTCTTCCTTTTTCTTCTACCAGAAAATAACATATTCTTGTACGTTGTATACGATATGTAGAAAATACGTGTCTACATAGAGAAATGTGTGTTAACGTTTTTTTTCTATTTTGCATAACATCATTTCTACAGCACTCACTCTTGATCATACACATAAAACTGAATCTCATGTGTTTGTTCTAAGAGGGCAGGTATTACGTACCCAAGGAACTCTCGTTTCATTAACAGAAAAGAGGGAAATTACTAAAGGAAGGTCAGAGTCAGTCTTAGTTTAGAATTCACAAGGAAGAGAGCAGGAAATATCAACATTTTAACTACTCCTCATCTCAGTAAAATTCTTAAATGAATTGACTAAAAAGAGGAGCCGAAAGTTTTTACCTATTAATTGTGCTATGTGGAATAGTTGTAATTGGACAAAAAGATATAAACTTATTCTTAAGAATAAACATTTGTCCCTATACGTAACAGGATGGTCAAATACAACTGAAGAAAATGTTTCATCATGTAGAACTATTACGAGTAGTCAAAATAAATCTCTGTTAACAACAGTTCTGAACGATTGAAATGAATCTCTCATCGATAACTTTTATGAGCAACCAAAATAAATTTCCCTCATCGATCAAATGGTCATCGGAAGTGCCACAAAAATTTCTGTTACTTGTAATTGTTATTTACAAGTAAAAATATTTTAGTCGAGAAAATAATTGTTAATCTATAACTTTTTCACATTGGTTATACCAAGTAAGGTTCCTGTTTATAATACAACTTTTTGAAAATTAAACACATTAAAAAACTATTTTATTCTACATTTTTGACATATTTCTGCATGTATTGTTACCTTTTCGCTTGCACCTATTACAAGTCATCCAATATAATAAACAGATGTAAATGTTTCATATAAACCTTTTATTAATCTGCAGTTGTTATGTTTTTCTGATGATCCGTATGAGAAGGTCGGCTGTTTCCAAGCCTGGCTGTATAATATTTATGTACCTACATACATATATATGTTCAGTAGCTATCAGTTTAGGTGAAAATCTTCGAACAGATCTAGTTTATTTTTCTCTTACTTCGCAGTAGCCTGCAACGAATACGCATTTTGTTAACAAGCTTGTAGTTCAATCTTACTCAGTTCTCATTATAATCCTCAAAACACGCAAACCGTTCGTACCATAAAGGCTATAAGGAGTCGTACATTGGCTCACAGCGAGTATTCCTCTGCGGCGCAGGCCGGGTCCAAAGATTTTAATATCAAGGAGCAAGTGGCTAATTATAATGATTTCAAATTAACGACCGTATGTGCGCAGGAACGTGAACCGTCGTAAACGATGATGTTTATAGACATGAAAAAAATAAACGACAGAATAGACATAGCTCAGGAAACATTTACCATGCAATTACACAGGTTGATAGTGTATCTAAATAAAGTTATTACACGACGTGTCGCTCGCGTTATGTACATAACTGGGTAAATCGCATGGTAACTGAATGTACATAATTGAACAGCAACGGCACACTACTGCGTGTACAGAACACACTAATGGCTAAGGTAGGTAATAATAATTCGATGCTGATGAGTAAAGAATCTCCGCTGGCAGACCTATCTGTGTGATCTCGACTATTCCTTAACCCTTTGAGAGTTTATGCCGAGTGCGACTCGAGTGTAACAAGACGTCATTAAAAATAAAACGAAAAACAAAACATATTTCTTTTACATTTGTTGAAATATATAGAAGTATTTTAAAGAGTAAAAAACATCTTTTTTTATCCAAATTTGCAATTTTATTAAACTATTACAGGGATTACACTATGCGTTGTGAAGCTTACATCTTTTTCAAGATTTTCGAATAGCTCTTTTAGATACTCTGCAGCAATTTTCAGAGAATTTGATTTGGACTATTAAACGTCGTTGAACATGGTTCTGTTAAAAATACAAGTAAGTATATAATAATCTCAAATTATTTCAAGCTCAGTGTTATTCAGAAACATCAGTGTTATTACCACCACAGACCAAGCAGATATTATAAGAGTAGCCAAACTATCTCATGGACTTTCATGTTCCACGTCGGCTTCCTAGTCGATCTAATTAACTTTTAATCGAAATTCTAATTCTATGACCTGTTTCTAATAATATTTTAAATAACATGAAAATATCTTTGGTTCATCAGTCTATCAGTAATTGACACATTTGTGTTAATATTACTATACTACGTCAGTATTTGTGAATTGAAAGAATTTTAACATTACAGTTTTCTTTAGGACAAACTATATCGAAATTCAAGTTATGTTCTTGATTGTCCACCTATAATTTGTAGAAGTTTTTTTAGATATCTAAAATTTTAGTATTTTAAAACGTAGCACTCAAATGTAAAATTGGAGCACAATTTTTAATTCTGTAGGTTAGGATGGTTATTTCCATACAATTATATTAGAAAGTTAATTGCACATAACTACGCTATTCGAGACTATTTTGTTTCTTAGGACATGACAAAACCGCCATTTAGACATACACGCATAATTAGCCTCTACCCACACCGAATATTAACACAAATGCGAAAAAATGACAATATAATAACATTGATATAGCACCACGCTGCAGAAATTCTTCGGAATTTCCCTAAATTATGAACTTTACATTGCTATAATTCAATAACTAAACGGTGAATTGTTCTATTTTTTTCTATTATATCCTTATAGGTGTTCTGCACCATGTATTAGTTTCTTAGCACATTTCTAAAAACATTTCCGGAAATAGGGCTAAAAATATCACTTCAGCAACGTCTCAACATAGGGATTATGTATTAACGTAATTAATCATTACGACTTAGAGCAGTAACTGTGTCTCTTAACACTAGTGGCGATGTACGTCACATTGACTCCGTATCACTACAGTAGTGGTGACTTAACATCAAACTGACTCCGCATAAGTAGTGTAAGTGCTTACGCTTTCTTTTTAATCAATTTCCATTATGCCAATGATTAATTTCTATCGTTTTTTCATGTACAAAATGTTAAAAACTTCTATTCTACCAATTATTAATCTTATACTAATATATATTCTTGCATTATTGTTAAGTGTATCGAAATAAAGTTCATTATTACAGTTATATTAACAAAGAACATTTTGTTTATGAAACGTTCTAAATATAATAAAATTACCTAAAGAATAACAAATAATAGTGTCTTAATGTAAGTAGAATACATCTCCACCTAAGGATACGTCAAATTGACGTCACATCATTATTAGCGATACGGCGTCAATTTAATGTCAAGTCACTACTAGTTATGTCCAAACGATGGCCACTACTTGAAGGTTAAAGGTTGAAAATTTAAAGGCAAATAACTCGAATTTGAGATGATGATCTTCTTTAAAATTTTAACGAGACATAGATGAAGCTTATACTAACATATGATTAAAATTACATATAATTCCTAAGAAACTGAGTTTCGGCAACAACTACCTTAAGAGGGTACGGTAGTCACGTGACTTTTCGAGATTGCCAACTTGGTATCTGCTTTACAGTTTTCGTTACAAGAATAGTATTACCCACAGACACGTGGCTGCCTGATGAACGCAAGATGGAGCCATTCTATGATTTCAAATTCGGGATGCAGCTTAGGAAATTTCCTCCTCTACTGCACACACTACTACACGAGCCATGTCTACGTGAACTCGACGTTTCGCGACCGACTTCGGACATTTGCGGAAAGTAGAATGAGTGCAAATATGAGTCTTACTCTCTCACTCTTAAAACGCCATATGAACTGTTCAAATCACTGCAAGCGGCATGAGCCACACTCGATGTTTCCGATTGCTGAGATATTATCTAGTGATTCAATATAGCACTGAATCGTGTGAATGTAGTGGTATTTATCAAACGACACATGTTATTTGTATGTGTATAACTTTTACACGTGTCACATTCTAAATACCACTATATTCATATTATTTATTGTTTGCCCACATCGATGCAATCTATCAACGATAATTACACAATACATTTTAAAAATTTTGAAATAACTAAACAATACACGTCTTAAAATTTTTATTTAAAAAATAAAACTCTTGATATTCTGTTGCTCGTCTCTCCCATCTTTGTAGCCGCCGCCACGACCCCGCCACGCAGCCTTTCAAATTAGGTACCGTCTGGTTCCCAAAAGCCCAACTAAATTTGTCACATTTTTTGCTGTGTTTTATCGATAACCCAGCCAACAGTAATACTGTGGTATGATTTTACGTCTTGACACTTTTCGTCCTTATATGAGAAAATTTCGAACTAGGAAAGGGTTCATTCGATAGAAAAAAGTACAGCGCAGCGTAGTCAACTCGCAATTTCGTTCAAAACACTTTCTAGATTACATAAAAATGCTTAAATTTCTATAGCTGTTAATGGTAGATTTTTGATCTACTTTATAACACTCGTATTACTAAATATCAGCAGAATTTCGTTAAATCGCGAGTTGACTGCGCTGCATTTAATCGTTTTTCTTTTGAATGAATCCATTCCCAGCTTAAAATCATCTCATATAAGGACGAAAAATTTCAGTGGTTTTAAAAAAATGTGTTTTTGCCTAATTTTATCGGTAATATCTTGAAAAATAAGTGTAATTATTGAAAATGCGACACACCTTACCGATTTTGATAATCTTCAGATATGTTGTGAGTAATTCTCACTTATAAGTGCCTATAGATAATCGTTTAATTTTAGTTTAGGCTAATTTAAAAAAGAAAGTTATTATACGCTATATTAAATTTTATAACCCACTATTGTCAGTATAAATTTAATATTATCGTCGCCATATTACTGATAAAACAAAAATTCTGCTATATACCCGGTATAAGGTTGTCTGTAAGTTCCATAATATGGAAATTCATTTTGATTTAGAAATAGATACCGATATCCATCGTTATAGACATACTAAGATTTATGGTTAACATTATCAACATAAAAGTGAAAGTTAATATAATTTGTAATTATAACACTTGCTTTTCTTATAATTATTCCAAATTCCACTCAAATCCAGTTCAAGTCTAAGCCAAATCTGATTTAACCACTGTGTAACTTCTGTGAGATTTAATAAGATGGTGAGGTGAAAAACAGTGTCACTTCGATCAAAATTAGAATTAAGTAAGTGTGTTTAAGATATAAGCACATAGAAAACATAAATACAACGTAATAATACTACACAAACAACGCGACTATCTAACGACAAAATGGCATATCGTCCAATACGACGCGACATCGACTTGATTGTTCCTTCTTTCGAGGTTTTCTACCGACTGCCTATGCTTTTCGTTCTTTTCCGTTCTTTCGGCCTCTTGAGAAGGTTTTTCAAACCTAAGGACACTGCACCATCTAGACGAGGAAAATGCATTGCACTATTCGCTTAGCCAGGCCTGCAGTCCTTCAACGCGCGCCGCGACCTAGTCGTAAATTATTATGCCTAAGCTTAAAACTAAACGTATCCACCATCCTACACTTCTGACGAGATATTCGTGATCGGATACCAGAGATCTGCAATTTGCGGGTTTGACCAGCCAATCACCACGGAATAATCCACAGCTAATCCATACACGCCTCAAGTGATCAAGTAGCCCGGACTAAACACCTTGGTTCAAACTCGAACGCTTACCCGATGTGCTTGTACTTGCTTTTACTCGAGACTTCACCCCTTTTTCACCCAATTTTTCTAAGTATTATTCACGTATATAATACTTAGAAAATATAACAGAAATTGTAATAAATGTAGAAAATATTGGAATACAACAGAAGTGAAGATTTAAATAAATAATAAATTATTCAATTTACACTTAATTAAATTAAGATTTTACAAACAAATCCTTATTTACTGTTAATTCAAACAAAACGAAAGCAAATACTAAAATCCTCTCGGCAAATAAAACTAATATAAACTAATTATAAAAGAAATACGAAGATAAATATAACTGATATAAATTACATATAAATTATGTATATGTATATAAATATACATGTGTATGTATAAAATTAAAAGAGAATCCACCATGAGCCAATAACCGACTTCGATGAAACTGAACATAGTGTATCTACATGAAAAATAAATAGTGAACTTAATAGTGATGATTTTGGTAATAATTCAGTAACATTTCGATAATATTAAAACCAGCAGAAATTTATATAGAAGCCAAAATAATTAATAAAGTTAGAAAATGGAGTAAAAAATTGTTATCAGTTTTATTAATTATTCGGCTTCTATATAAATTTCTATTGGTTCATATTATCGAAATATTATTGCTAAACTTTGAACGCCAAAATTTTCACGATTAATCAAAGTTGACCGGTTAAACCCGATGTAGGTACGGGCGGGCCGAGTGAATCAAAAGATGATCGGGTGACGGACGGGTTGACCCGCGATCTATCCACCCGTTGCAGAACTCTTCTGACGAAACACCTCCCCAGCTAACACAAACTGTTTGACACTAGATGAGATATTTTGTAACTAATTCTATTCGTACGACTGAAAGAAAGTAATAAATGCAACTTTTACTACTTTTCTGAATTTAATTATATTTATATTTCACATGATATAATTCGAAACATGGTGTTACGCATAAAACATATACAAGAACATTCTAACTGTACATGCCTTAGGAGACAGAACAAAATTAGAATTATAAGACAGAAGACGCAAAATATTTCGTCTCGAGTCAAACAGTTAGTATTGACAAGATATCTCGTCAGAAGCCTTAAACTTAAACCATTAAGTACCAAGTCTGCGTAAACATGTCATAACGGTAAAATGAAGAAGTAACATTCAATAATGTAAATTTCTTTAAAAAAATGGCATACAAAATGTTGCATTTATGCAACATTGGGCCTTAACCCTCGTACAGCGGATTGTTTATATCTGCGAGCGGCGGACTACAGGTCCAAGTGAACCCTAAGTCCGCCAGGCGAAGGTTAATGGGTTAAACGGTGGGTATCGGCTCGCGGGATATTTCGTCAGAAGCGTTAAAAGGTCAGTATCGGATCACAGAATATATCGTCAAAAGCTACAAGGAGGTTAAAATAAGTTTTAAGTATTCTGTTAAGACAAAATATTTGTGAAATTAAAGCTTAGTGCCAATTGTATGACATTGGTCAAATTATTCAGAACGTTGATTTTAGCTTAAGTGCACACGATCAGCCTTAACAGAATTTTATATGACAATTGTCTTCTTAGCCATTAGACAGGAAAAGAAGGATTTTTAATTTGTAATCGACCTTTAGTCAAGCCGACAAAATTATCTGTCCTGTGCGTCTATACTTGACAATATATTTCAACGTCATCAAAATTAGTAACATTTACACTATTTTATGTAATTATCGAAACAAATTCTTAAATAATATATAATATCCACAAAACAGTAATAAAAGGAACATTCACCGTTTCAACAAACTCAGCTAAAAATGTTTCAAAAGCTCTGTGATAATTTAAATTTCTAGTATTATAACAATTAACCAGAAAGAATAGTACTTCATGTAGAAATACGTCCAGTCAGCTGATTATACGACTATAAAACTATCATGTATATACCTAAGTATATAAATGTAAAAGGGACATGAATAAAATTGTCAAACATTATTTGCTAATATCTACGCATTCGTAGACCAAGTACCATAAATTGTTCCTTACAGATAAATGAATCTAAATCTTCTTACAATTAGGAGTCAACAACTCGCAACATTCAAAAATTGTTCGGCTACGAAACTTTAGCGAGGTTGGGCACTGCTTACATATGTATATTAAGGAAAAGGTCTTGCGGACGCAGCGACAAACTTACGTATCAAATTAACAAGCAAGTTTCGTTCTTGTTTGCACCTTCATCGTCAATTTCGGTTGGCCCGGATACCAAGAGACTGTCTCTCGCTGCGACTCCCCCTTTGCCATTCCAGTAAAAACTGGTTAACCCACGCCACATGCAAAATCCCTGAGGGCTGCAGCTGTATCGCGAGGTGTCGTCACCACCTGACGTATATACATCGTACCCTCGTGTGATGTAAGTAGAGGATAAATATTTGTCGAGTCACCGATATCTTCAGGTCCTTCATGTTGCCATTATCTATCGGTAATCTTAAACAATTCATCGGTGCCTATGCATGGGATCCATATCTCCCAAAACTCTTGAATATCATTTAATGTGGTATCTTTTCATCGCAAATTTTTTTGGAAATATGATTTTTGGATAGAACTAATCGCTATGTGCTGTTCTGGGAAATAGAATTTTAAATAATTCTGATACAGTAAACAATCTTGAAAGAACAGAATTCGAAACAATAATACTGTAAAGTGTATTTTAAAAAATAGTACAAATGAAAATAATATTTATAATAATCTTTTCAACCAGAACTGATAGAACTGACGTAAAGTAGATGAAACCATGTTAGTGTTACATCCGTAACGAAATTTATTTTGTGTTCTTCCTTAATTGTTTCTCTAAGAGGGAAAACTGTTATCTATAATGAGCGAAAGCTATTTAATCCTTTGTAGCTCAGGATATGGAAATAGAAAAATACAGTACAAATTCGGTTTGACTGAATTTGATAACAAGGTAATGAAAACAGATCTTCTGAAATCACTGGAACATAAAGAGTTAACAGACGAATCCAAAAGTTCAGATATAATATTCGACCGTTGCTTGAGTGCCTCCGAGAGATGCAAGCAAAGCTATCCAGATCAGTTCCATAATCTTAACATGGACCAAGACAAGATTCCAAGGATTCCCAAAACTACGCAATAAAAATGTATGTAATAAAAATTTCTTTCGAATTTGCACGTCTCCAGTTTCGAAACACGAAGTCTCGAAACTCGAATTAACATGACAATAGATTTAATGATTGATGCCTGAGTAAAGACACAGATTAAAATGACTTTTCTTTATGAATTTACAATTACTAACACAGTGTCAGCTTAAATAAGTAATATTAAAAATTTGTACGTTCACTTTTTATCTACATTAGACTTCCCGAAACATTATATAACGATTGTTAATACAGTCCTAAAAATACGTGAGATACTTTTGCATAATTGCTCATATTTTTAATATATTAACAAAATTAAATTACTTTACATCTCATTGGTACGACATTTTTTAAAGCATTGTTCTGTTATCTGGTTTCCATAATTAATTAACAGGATCTAACACAGATTCTATAGATTTATTGCCTATAAAATACGTCAGCCACTAACTTAATATAATTACAATTATAATTCAATTTTTTCATCACTTGATTTGTCTAATTAAGATAATTAATAATTATTAACAATCTGTCTCTTTAACATAACACATTTCTGTATACACTATCAAGAACGTTAAGGAAAGAAGCATCTTTTTACTTTTGTGTAATCCCATGAACTGCATCATACACTTTTCTAATCTACATGTATCTAAATCACATAGATTTCCACGATTACTCGAATATGTATTCAGATATATTATTAACTGAACTATACTATCGGTATGGATAAAAGCTTGTTATTACCATTTGTAACAATACCAATTAAAACTACTAATATCATGATTATTCAGTTTCTTTCTATCGTGTTTTAAATGTCCCTTTCATCTCAGCTCTCCTCTAAATGTTGACATAAATTTCCTTTTAATTAAATGGAATAAAAAGAACAATTATTTAAGATACAACCAATTTATAACATAAGATGAAATATCTTTAACTAATGAAGATTGTTGCTGCACACAGTTTTATAATGGACATTAGATATAAGTAGTAACATATAGGACCGATTACCGCTTCAAGCACTAATCAATAGATATGTATAAGCTCGAAGACCACAAGCACCACGAACAGCACGAATGGATTTTGAATACCCATCATGGTACTTGCAAGTATGAAGGTCCCCTGGAGATACTCTAACTCCAGGGGGCCCTGCCTTCGGCACCTGACACGTGGTGGATCTTTCATAGACATTTTTTATACTTTTATGGTATTAGTAGTTTGAGAAGATCGTGTTTATTTATTTATTGACACGACAAATGATACTATGTTTCAAAGATTCCATTCCGCCCATTTTCGTGAAAAGGGAAACTATACTTAAAAATTTTTATCTTGAAAACTATTTATCATGTTTAGGTTCTTCAGATTTGTTTTAATTAAGGAGAATGAACCTTTCCAACAAAATTTTTGTTGATTGAACAAAGTTTTTACTATGTTGAAAATTAAAACCAAATTATTATTTTTGAAATACTATTTAGGTTAGCAATAGATTAACAAAGTTCTTTTGTAGGTTTAAGTAACATAAGTGACACGTATAAACTTTGCCGATTTTCTTCTTGGGCTCCAATAAAATAATATAGGGCAGTAGCGGAACAGATGGCCGACCATCATAATAGAGTGCGCGGCTGGATCACCTGAATCGAAACCCCGCAGCGTTACCTTTGAGTCTCCTATGACTTTACTATTCTCTGCCAGGAGATATTACATGCAAAATGAAAAATCATCCTACTTCACTGTTTTTCATGATCTAGAAGAGAAATATGCCAACATGGTAGTCTAGGAAAAATAATAAGCGGTGTGAGCACGAAGTCTCTCTTAAGATGAATAATATTCACACAAAGTAGTAGTGATTTAAATTGGCGAGTATGTTATTCATATTTCTGCACGAATTGAGTATGTAGAATAAATAATTAGGTAAAAGGCCTTAACTACAATGCGTTTAAAGTTTAACAGAGGTTCTAAAACATCTATGTAAACCTGTAAACTGTAAACAGTTACAGGTTTACATAGATGTTTTACAAGTTGTTTCTTGGTGGAAATCTATTGTATATGCGAAAATTCTGGCGTGAAGTATATCTACGTGTACATGTATCAGTGAACACTGTGTCTACTATGTTGTGGTTTCTCTAACTTGTATATGGTATTTTTCCCACACGATGTGCGCCCTGCTCATTAGGCCTTAACCAATTATCTAGGAATACTTAGTCGTGGGTCTTCACAGATTCTTGCTTATTCCCTATCTTTATCTGACGTCTGTCGTCTTTCTTTCTCGGCGGAGCCATCTAGAATCTAGTGTTATTTCAACGATGGTTGATAAGGGTGTCGAATCCTATTAAAGCGATGCTACGTTGTCATGGAAGAGCGGCTTCCCAATAACGAAAAGGTGAGGGTTCATGTAACGTGCGATTAAGGAGTTGAAATCCAAGGCTTATATCTTTCCTAACAATAATTTATTCAATAAAAAAAACTTATTTTAATCCTATTGTTAATGCGATGTTGATATCTATTCTAATCTGGTTAAATATTAATAAAATCATAAAAGAATATGAGGTTATATTATACGTGACTACATAAATGTGAGGTTATATTGACCATAATTATTATCTAACATATAATTATCAATGAATTATCTCAATAACGCAAGGGTTATATAGTTACGCTTATATATTGTTTGAGCGAGAGTTAGGTTATGTGATTATGCAGTTATATTATTCGCAATAGAGGATCCTCTATACGAGGCGCAGTGTGAGTGTTGCGTGCACTAGATCCTGTCTTGTATGCCCTGGACGCTGCCAAAGTTATAGGTGGATATAACCTCAGAACGGTCTCAAGTTTTCATGAAACATGTAATTGTTGCTAATTTGCCTAAGCATCTGTAAGCCCTTCGTTATCCTTTCTATATCAATCGCTACCCCAGAGAAAAGACTCTTCGGAAACGGTCTTAGAAATGTGTCCGATTAGGAATGGCTTCTAGCGCTTGTTAGCAAACGATTCGTCTGCTTGCGACGAGCACGAACTCTATATTAAAGGAACATCAATTACTATTTGTTAGAACGGTCGCTACCTCTAAAGGAGCGGTTTCGATTTTTAGTATTTCAGCTACCTCCAAGATGTCGCCCGCACTGCACCTACTGTGGCGACACTACCTAAAGTCGATCAAAGCGGCACCTATAAGCAGTAAGGCGTAGTTTCTAAATAATTTTTATGTCAAAAGATTTGCAGGCTGATATGTAGAGAGATACGGTGCGAATAAAAAAATACACGTGTTTGAGTACATTCAGTGAAAAGAGAAAAAGGCGCATTTTATTCCTTCCTGAAAATTGCGAAAGAATTATTTTTGTGGGAGAGCATGGCTTCTAACAGTCCCACACTATCAGGAATCGTCGTAGTGCACCTGTCATAAGGTTACTCAAGACAGAACCTGTAAAGGAGCATCAAATACTCTTGATCTCTGGAAAACGGTCGCTACCTCCAAAGGAGCGGTCTCGATCTCACTGGACGAGTATATCAGGGAGAAGTGTGTCTCTTGCTTCTTTCGCAGCTCCTTATATACCCGCCAGTCGGAGTTGGCGCATGCGTAATGTCTTATTTCTAATGGCGGTCTTATTCTAATCGTAACTGAAAACGTACGACATACGTTATATTCGTATTCAAATATAATTAAAAGCTATAGTATATGATAGATAGCATAGTACAAAAATATTAATTAGTATTTAAATAAACAGAATACGCAGTGATATATAATAGTAAGGTACTAGTAGAAAGAGAAGGAAATAAATACAATGAGATAGAGAGAGATGGTAATAAATAAAGAGAGATGACGATAGATAGAGAGAGATGGGGTAGGATAGAGTGAGAGGGAAGACCATGGGGCGTTACACTAGCGTAGAAACTGGAAATTCAGAGTTGTATGTGAAACGTACCTTCTACAAGTATGTAAACATAATATATATTGACGTTATTTCAATAAGTTCTCTTGGAAGAGAAACACATAATCCGACGCAGACAAAATGATAGCATACTCGAAAAATAAAGATATATATTTCATATAACACAACTATATGTTTCATCTAACAAAAGTATACATATTTCTTATAACAATATATATACAAAATTATATCTTTCTAATAATGCGTAGAACTACTTTGTTTCCTACTTTGTATATTTGTTTCCACTTAGAACCTACTTTGTATATTTGTTTCCACTCTAGCTTTCTTAGCGATCTTCTTCGCAGTGGCGCAAGAATTGGAAGTAGCACGTATTATTGCTCGTATATCGCGTTCAGATAATGCTGCTGACCTTCTTGTACTTTTCTTCTTTCCGTATGCACTTGTATCTTTCAGCAAATTATATATAACTTTTCGACTGCGACTAACTTCTTTGGCAATTTGAGTAATAGACAACTTTTGTTTCAACAGATACCGACTTGACAAACTCGAAAAGTAACGTGACTAGAGTACCCCTTTAAATGGGTTTTCATGTCTCACGTTCTGAAATACCGAAAATTTTTGGGAAATACTTCCCAAAAAACCACTGCTTTATGAGCGCCCTCTGCGATTTTCAAGTGATGAATGTAGAAAACACATTGTGTTTTCATCCCTGACGCGGATAACACCAGTAAACGAGAAAATGTGTCTACCGTACCACCCATTATACAAAGTGTCCTACTAAACTATGATTTTTATTCATTTCTACAATTTCAAGTAGTAGTCAAGGGATGTATTGTTGCAAAAATCTTATACCAGAGCAGCAATATATTTATTCTAAATAAGATGCCTAATTTTTTATGGTTAAATTCAGTGGAATAAGGAATTCTACATAAAACTACTAACAAAGAAACATCCCGAAGTGTAAATGCCCGTTTTTTATGAAACTTGCTTTGTTTCTAGATTAGTCAAAAATATTAGACCCGTATTTTTTTATCTGCTGGTATCCATGTTGAAGGGGTGAAATCCACCCCCAAAATAAGAAGTGGAAAACATGTTAGCTTAATATCTCGAAAACTATTGTATCTAGCGAAATGGTGTAAATGGGACGATTGCATATTTTTCAACGAGGAATCTACCTATATAAACAGCTTTTGAAAATATCAATTTGTTTTTCAATAATATATTAAAAAATAGCATATTTTTATTATTTTCCTTGAGTAAATGTTAATCGAACTCTTTACAAATTTGTATGCGAATACTATGAATAAAAGTACGAAATCCGTATAAAATAAAATTTTGAATTGTTACACTATAAACAAAATAATAATAATCGTAATTAGAGTATATTTTGTATGAAATTGAGGCCTGAAACAAGTGGCTTTATGAAAAACATATATCTTTGTAATGCTTTCATCATTATATTATGATATATATTGTTTATTGTTCACTAGACGTATAAATAATAACCCCGCTAGTGAATACTCGCAACGTCTAGCACTCGTTGCAAACAATTCGATGGATTCAGTGTCGGTGACTTTCGCATAGATGAAAATGTAGCAAGTGAAGATGGATTATAAATAATTTCTCATCAATAATTATTTACAATATTCAAACAATTAGAGTTCGCCAATTTGATTGGTGATATTTTGAAAAAAATAGTTACTTATATAACGTATGTACTACATGAAAATCGTCAGGTTTTAAAATCACTATTTTTTAATACATTAATCAATCTACTTAATTATTCTCTACAAAAACAGAAACAATCTATTTATGTCAAAAGACCATTAAGTTACTAGATTAAATGTCAATTTCTTGAATTACTGAATGTAAATATTTTCTAAGCTAATGGCTTTTCGACATAAATGGGTTAATACTTTTTGATAAAGAATGACTAGTTGGATCAATTAGTATATTAACAAATATTTGAATCCATCTAAAAACAAATTGGTGAACTTGATACGTCCCCTAATGTTTACTTACAAAAAGGCTGGTCATGTCAAATTACGTATCCCTCGATATCATTCAACTTACAAAGTCATCATTTTGATAATTTCGAAACTATTTAATAAATGCAAGCTCTCAAAGTTGTTGTCGATTTTTACAATTGCCTTCATGTTTGGATTTATATCTCCAAAACTATTAAAAATACAAAATTCAGCCTTTTTTCTAATAATCTTGAAGAATGTATATATCTAAATAAATTTTATTCATATTTCAAGAAAAAGTTTTTTAATGCAAAAAAGTAAAAATATTGTTGTATTGCAAATTTAAACCTTAGTTTAAGTGAACATCCCAAAGTGTAAATGTCCAATTTTGATAAAACTTGTCATGTTTGTAGATTAGCTAAAAATGTTAGACTCGTATTTTTTTATATCTGCTGGTATTCATGTTAAAGGAGTAAAAATCACCCCCAAAGTTAGAGATAGAAAACATATTTTGCCTAATATTCCAGAAACTATTTGACATAGAAGAAAAGTGTAAATTGAGCAATTATGTGTTTTTAAACAACGAATCAGCTTGTGTAAACAATTTTTGAAAATACCTGTTTGTTTAAACAATAACATGTTTTAGTAGATTTTGAAACACAAAATACGGATATTTTGAAATTTTGCATTGCAAAGGAAATCATTACATTTAAATTTTATCCACGTTTCATGTGGAATTATGTACTGGAATAGTCTTATAATATTTTCTTCATTGCGTTATGCGCTATTAATTGCTCATTAAATTGAACAAAAATAACATAACTAAAGATAATTCGCGGAATCAAATACCTACAATATTAGCATACAGAAGTTTCGAAGTGCAAATTACTCCTGAATTGATTAATGTAGATATAAATTGTTACCATTTATTACTTACAAGTAATCGAAATTTACAGTTAAGAACATTTAAACCCCAACTTTGGGTGTGATTTTCATCCTTTTAACATGGATACCAAGAGATAAAAATAATACACATCGAATATTTTTGGCTACTCTATAAAAACTGCCAAGTGTCATAAAAATGGGACATTTACACTTCGGGTTATTTGCTTGTGAGTATCAATCTGTGAAATAAATCTCTACTTTTTTACAAATTATATTCACATTTTTTGAATATGACAATTTTCTAATGTCGTTAATTTTTATTTCCTGAATTTTTTCAATGAGTATTCCTATTAGAAATAGTAGCTGTTCTAGAACATTCGCTCCATGATCTGTTTAGAATTTTATGTACGGATATCGACATATAATACCAATTGTATAAATGAATGTACAACTAAATACTTTCGAATAATAAGATTATCCATTTAGTGATCAGATTCAATTGCTCTGATTGTGAGTACAGTTGCACAACTTTTTTTTAATTCTTCATATACATCGGTTATTTTAGCGGACAATTTTGTATTAGCAAAAAATCGTTTGGCCATATTTTAACAATTACGCCCATTTTCTGACAGATTCGGTATTGTATCAATTCCTACGGTTTTTAAAAATGGCCTTGTTATCTTTGTTTATTTTCCATGTTTTAAACACTAATCAAAAGGAAATATTTAAAATCCATTCAAAATATCGGATCTACACTTGTAAAAATAAAGAAATTTGAAATTTTGAGATCTAAAAACTTCAGATGTCTTTACGTTACACATGTAATGATGCATGGTAAAAGCATATGTAAACGCATTACAAACCTTTCGGTCTAACATTGTTAACAGTAATGAATAAGTTATAGCACTCAATGCTGATTGCCACACGTTCAAACCCTTTATTTGTTTCTCGATATATTTTTCCCCGTTTTCAGAAATGTTATCATTTTCATGTATCCATTGCAGCCTAATTAATCTGAAATATTTGATTGAAGATGGCTGTGAATTGTTCCACACTATTTCACCAGTATCATATGCAGTTAGTCGAAGGAGAACAACAGAAATAATAAACATAATTTCGTCTTCAAATTTTGCCGTTTTAAATGTTTATTCGTAGTTGCTACATTTCGAGCTTCTGACAAATTCCCATTTATAAAGGAGGATAAAAGTTCTACAGACTTCCATACTTTTGTTAGTGACTTTTCGAATAATGCTTTCACAAGTTTTGTTAAGTAAGTTATTTCACTAGGCTAAAACTGTTGCTCTGTGCGTAATATTTGATACTAAAGTGGATACGAAATATGATACAGTGGCATGATATTATGTAAACTATAGTAATAATTTCTAAGAAAATAGGATATTCAGATAACTGGTGTTTAGCTACAATTTACTAGCTTCATTACAATTGATAGAAAAATTTGTACACAAATGTCTTTTTTCATTCGCAATTACAAAAAATCTATACAGACAGTTTTATTGAAATTAATACATTCGCTTCATAACATATCAACATAATTTCGTGCTAATTATGGTAAGGTTCTTAAATATAGTTTTCCAGTTTCAGATGTCTTCATTCGACCTCACTATATGCCACGATGTTAAAATATTTTAACTTTTATTAATAATTTCTCGATAACTATACGGTAAATTGATTTCATATTTTGCACAAGGGTTTCATACTAGTCCTATTAGTTTTGCTCAACATTTGAACGAAGTCTTGAATTTTGACGTTTAGCTAAGAACTACTTTAATTGACAAATATTTTCTTTAAAAAAAAGTGCAACTTTTTCAGCTATGTCATTATTGCAGCAAATAAACGACATATAGAGTGGACATTAAATCTTATAATACATGTGAGAAGTTGTAATACGAGTAGTCTAGGTTTCGTAAAGTATCGAGGTTACTAATGCTATTATTAGTGCTGTTTCAGTCCATTTAATTCTATATTTAATAGTTGCACGAGATAGTGATTAATCTGTGGAAGTGATCAGTCAAGAGTCTTGACTCAAGACAAGCCGGAGGGTCTACAATCATTATCACGCACCAATCTTCCCACGGTGCCAGGTCATCGAAAACAACCGAGTCGAGGCGGCAGCGCGCGACGCGCTGCGCAACCTTGCAAGGACAAGGACGCCATTTTAGATGGAAGCACACAAACAATTATTGTTACTCCTGTAAGTCAGGGAGTAGCGGCTTTGACGTTTTTATCTGAAGACAAAGTTGCTCGAACGTGGTCACGGTTGTTGCGAGTGGAAAAGGGAAATAGAAGTGCCACAATAATGGAAAGTGGTATGAAGATGTAGAATATGCAATTAAGTACTTTTATATATTTCAAGGTCAAGAAAGAGAAATGGTAGTAGAGTGCAACAATTATTTTACACGTTTATTCCCTGAACCGCAAGTTATATAGGGTGCTTCATAAATCATATCCATCTTCCAGAGGGTGAATTTACGCACTTGAATAAGTAAAAAACGTAATATAAACATATGTATTATTTATATAATAATATAATACAATACACAGTATAATATATTATAATATATATTATAATATATGCTTCATAAATCATATCCATATTTCCGAGGGTGAATCTACGCACTAGAATATGATGAAGAATTAAAGAAAATGATTGAAATGTCCGCCTTGAACCTCAATACATACTGCCACACACTTTAATACATTTTTTCCATATCTAATATTTACAAAGAATACTACCAACATTGTAAAATTTGTTAATAAACAAACTTGCAATCAGTACCTCAATTTAACAAGTTAAGTATGGTTCTAAAAGCGGCAAAATGATCGTGTACGTTCAATACGCTTCTGTTGAAGTGACCAACATGCATTTCATATATGACCTATCCAACGGAAATGAACACGAATCACGCCTGTTATATCAAGAACACTTTCCACAATTTTTTAATTCTTAGACGGCTTCGGGAAACTGGTTTGTTTAAAGTGCAAGTAAACGTTTCTACATTGTTCTTCGATTTTTCCTTAGTAAGTAGTAGTAGCTTTATTGCAACAAACACAACATTTGCAATTTTTATTCATTCGTACATTAGGGAATAGCTCTGAACATGTATAGGGTGTCTGATAATAGGTGTCAGAAATTTTAAGAGACAATTCTACACACTAAAATTAAACAAAAATCAAGAATAACGAAAATGCGTTTGAGGCTTCGTTTCAAAATTATTAATTATTGGGAGGATGCCTCGAATTCGCATATAATGTGTCTGATATGAGTCTTATTCTACTTCTATTTGACTTCGGTGTGTGAAACCTGTCACATTTACGCAAATTGTAGGTGTCTTTCCAAGAATTAGTAACTCTGAAACGAAGTCTTAAACACAATTTTCGTCATTTTTTATTTTCAGTCTATTTTGTCACGTAGGATCGCCCCTTAAAATTTCGGATTGGCTGTTGCAAGTTCTTGCGTTGTTTTAGACTGGTTTAACATATTATTTAATGTGTAGTAGATACAGTACTACCTAGATGTTATGTCCTAATTTTAATATCCCATTTTAAACATTTATCTTATGATTTCTAATTTTTCAACGTCGAACAAATTTCTTTACTTCATACTAAAATTATGTCTCCAATGAGATGGTATGGTGATTTCATTTTAAGTACTAAATGTGATAAACTAAAATATTAAACTAAAATATTAAACTAAAATAACTACAATTGCGGAGCGATGGGCCATCTCAACAGGGTATGCCCGACTAAGGAGCGTGATATGAGATGTTATAGTTGCGGCGAGCATGGGTACATTTCGACGGTGTACCCGAAACGTAACAGTGCTTCGACAAAAAGTGCGAACCTAGTGGAGTGACCCTCGATAGAAAAGACGTACAAAGCAGTAAGACTAAATGAGTCAGATACAGTAGCGGTTATTGATACGGGTAGTGACATAAAACTCATGAGGGCGGAATATCACATTAAAATTGGTGCACCGCGATTACAAACTGGCGAAATAGCGTTCCGTGGTGTCGGATCGAACGTAAATAAAACGTTAGGCAAATTCGTAGCGAATCTGCACATCAACGGAAACTCGTATCCCATTGGGGTGAACGTAGTATCGGACGCACTATTAAAATACGATTTACTGATAGGAACGGACTTTTTAAATTCGGTAAATCTCACGGTAAAGCAAGGTGCGGTTACAATCGGGAAGGCTAAGGAGGATTGCGTCGACAACGACGATGTACCGGAGATATTTCATATAGAATGTAACGAAAGTCAGCACGGTGTAGATTTGTTGCATCTCAAAGACGACGCGATCAAGCGAGAAGTCCAAGCAATAATCGACGGCTATGTTCCCGAAAAAACGCGCGAGATAGACGTAAAAATGCACCTTATATTGAAAGACGATGAGCCTGTTTATCACAGAGCGCGGCGTTTAGCACCGATCGAGAAAGAGGTTAATGCACAAATTAACGAGTGCCTACGTGACGGTATCATCCAGCCTTCACTTTGTGAGTACGCAAGCCCTATCGTCTTAGTAAAGAAAAAGGACGGCTCTGCGCGTCTGTGCGTCGATTATCGAAAAATAAATCAAAAGATCGTAAGGGATCGTTACCCCTTGCTGCTCATAGAGGATCAGTTAGATGCCTTGCAGGGTGCTAGCAGAACGGATTCTTTCATGTAGCGGTAGACAAAAGCAGTCGCAAGTTCACGTCATTCATTGTACCCGAGGGACAATACGAGTTTTTGCGTGTACCGTTCGGACTATGCAATTCGCCTGCCGTCTTCATGAAATTTATTCACGCGGTTTTCAAAGACCTCATTAGCAAAAGGATCGTATTGGCATACCTAGATGATTTAATTGTACCGTCGAACGATATTGCGAACGGAATACGGAATCTGAGAACGGTGCTGGCCATAACGAAGGATGCGGGATTAAAAATCAATTGGAAGAAATGCAAAATACTGCAGCATAAAGTCGAGTTTCTCGGTCATATTGTAAAAAACGGTAGTGTCCGACCGTCTGAAGATAAAATAAACGCCGTCCTGAGATTCCCAAAGCCGACGAACGTTAAGCTTCCTAGGCTTAACTGGACACTTCCGCAAGTTCGTACGGGGGTACTCACTGATCGCAAGACCTTTAACGAATTTGTTACGGGCGAATGCAGAATTTAAGTTCGGGCACGCAGAGACAAAGGCGTTCGAGGAACTGAAGACCAGTTTATGTAGGTAGCCGGTGCTTAAATTGTATATAGCGGGAGTAGAAACCGAATTGCACACAGATGCGTTGATGTTTGGGTTCAGGGCGGTCTTATTGCAGCGTGACGATGACAATGGAAAAATGCACCCGGTGAATTTCGCGAGCGGAAAAACAACACCGGCGGAAGCAAAATATATGAAGCATAATATAGTTATGAACTGGAAGTGCTGGCAATAAGTCGAGCGCTTAGGAAATTCTGAATCTATCTCTTGGGAATGCGTTTTAAAATCGTAACAGATTGTAAAGCTTTTTCGCTAACGATGAGCAAACGCGATTTATGTATGTGTGTGGCGAGATGGGCGTTATTATTAGAAGAATTCGAATACGTTATCGAACACCGGTCCGGAAGTCAAATGACACATATAGATGCACTGAGTAGGAACCCCTTGCCAAGGTGCTTAATCATCAGCGAAGACGAAAACACTATGACGGCGAAAATAGACGGATATCTGGTGCGAGGAGGTGTACTTTTTAAAGTAATCGACAATGACCTTCGTTTGGTCCTGCCGAAGAGCCTACAGTCGCAATTTATACGTCGAGCCCACGAGAAAGGGCATTTCTCAGTCGCCAAGACGGAAATAGTTTTGAAAAGGGACTACTGGTTCCACGACATGAGATCGAAGATCACAAAAGTGATAAAAAATTGCATTGATTGTATACTGACGGAAAGAAAGGCGGGAAAGCAGGACGGGAAACATCGACCATCTAGGACAGGCTTCGGAATTAACTGCTCTTTTCGGCCGATTTTCGAAGGCGACGCCTCCTTTCTCCCTCGCACGTCACTTCTCTCCACGGCGGCCCGAGTGCTCGGAAGGCCTCAGGCGCGTGCCACAAGAATCGCGCGTCAGGGTATATCACTAACAAAACGAATACGCATCAACAATAGTACCTCATGGGTGATGTGGAAATCTATTGATATAAGTGTCGTCGCCCAAATGCGCTACGCGCGATTTTTGTGGCACGCGCCTGAGGCCTTCCGAGCACTAGAGCCGCCCCGGAGAGAAGTGACGTGCGAGGAAGAAAGGAGGCGACGCCTTCGAAAATCGGCCGAAAAGAGCAGTTAATTCCGAAGCCTGATCTAGGACCTCGGATATCAACAAGAAAAAACTACCGATATATTCTAGTAGTCGTCGACGCTTTCATCAAATTTGCATGGTTCTATATGACGAAGACAATGAACACTGGCGAAGTGGTTCGTCACATGGAAAAACAGGCGGTCGCATTCGGAAATCCGCGGCGCATCATCTCCGACAGAGGCACCACATTCACCTCCGGAGAATTTAAAGGATACTGTTCAAGAGAAGGAATTGAACGCTTGCTCATCGCAAGTGGAGGTCCGCGAGGTAATGGACAAGTAGAATAAGTTAACCGGACACTCATCCCGTTTCTAACGAAACTGGCGACACCGAAACCAGAAGAATGGTACAAGTATTTGGAAACGGTGCAGAAATACCTCAACGCGACGCACCATCAGAGCATAAATACCACGCCATTCCAGTTGTTTTTCGGAACGCGGATGCGGATGAGAGACGATGCTTCAGTATGAGAGATGCTCAAGTAGGAGTGGGCGACGGTGTTCCAGAAGAAACGAGATGAAGAAAGGGCGGAAGCCAAGGAACAAATTGTGAAAATTCAAAGGGAGAATCGGGAAACGTATGACAAAACGAGGAAGGAAGTACGGTCATATCGTGACGGCGAGCTAGTGGCGATCAAGGACGCAATCAGGTCCGGGCATGAAACTAGCAACTAAATATCTAGGTCCCTATAGAATCACGAAAGCGCTGAGAAATAATCGGTATGTACTAGAAAGGGTTGGAGGTCAGAAAGGGCCGAAGCAGACGACCACGGTAGCCGACCACATGAAACCATGGGCTAAAGCAGAACACAATATGAGCAGCGAAGAAAGCGATCCTGAAGACACAGCATCTGAGGGCAGATGCTAAAGCAGGATGGCCAAGTGTAGGAGCGAATGAAAAAGGGTGCGAGCGGGAATGTGAGCGTGAGTGTGAGCGTGAATGTACGTATGAGTCCAGTGCGAGTGCGAGCGGGTCAAGGCGAGGGGTCAGCGCACGCGGATAATAACAAGGCGTAAGAAATAACTAAATATGTAAACAGTACGCTATTAGAAACAAAAAGCCGGTGCGTTGAACCCGCTGTTGATAAGTCGCGAGGTCCTGTCACGGCGAAAACGAGGCGAAAAGGCGTAGAAGAGGAGTCGGGTCGCAACCGTCATGGCGTAAAGGCAAAACGAAGAGTAAAAACGGGCGCAGCGTGCCTTAATTATAAGATTTAGTTTTTTAAATATAGTTCTGAAAACAAGATCGCTACCACTTCACTTCACACCGTGAACTCCAAATCCTTGATCCTACAATACAAACATGATACAAACCACTAACGATGTGTTATACTAATTTATATTCATTGTTGTGTTATATTAATTCATGTTTATATTAATTTAATTATTAAGCATTATTTAAATCATTGTTACATACAAATATTTGCAGTATATGTATTTCCATTTCATAGAATAGCATAACTCGAACTGCTTCATGAAAAAATATTCTTCGAGCTGTCCACTATTTTTTCCGTGCGGCACGAGCCTTCTTAAATTACCAATAGAATTTGACACTTTTCTCAGCTGTCATGGAACAGATGTTGAAGGTGTCTACGGAAGGGTCCCACAGTTAAGCAATCGTAGGTAATTGGTTAGGACCTATTGAGAAGGGCGCGTTTAGCGTCGGAGGAATACCACTTACAAGTCTGGAAAGCGGCAACACCACAAATTAGAGGCCCCGGCTACCAGAGATCTTCTTTCGAAATACAGGGTCGCACTCTTGATTCTCTGCCGATTCATTATACAGCGTAACTTAAACGAATGTTTAAAGTGAGAACATCTTAATTTTTAATTTAACATCTCAATTTTTTTATTTACATATTTCTAAGGATAAGTTTTCCTACTCGACGAGTTCATTAACTGAGAGGAGGTTCCTTATTTCCTCAAGAAGAAATCGGCCAATAGAATTTAGAAACGCCCAAACTCCCTCTCTGGTCCAACGACATATATCTTCTATGGAGGTTATGATAGAAGTGCGAGGCTTGGAGGAAGTTAGTTAAACAAGTTTAACTAACTTGATCGAAACTTGATCGAAAACGTGTTTTCAAGTAATAATTAGAATTATAGCATGTTTGATAGCATTTTCATCCGAAAAGCAGTAAGAATTGATCAGTGACATTTCTGTCAAGGTGTAATGACATAGAAATTAAAATTTTCATTAATAGAACACCTATTGATGTCTTTATCGTTAGGAGCGAAGTATTTTAGGTGTAACGCTCCTCGCTATGCAACGTTTGACCGCGTACTCAAAAGATCATGTAAAAAAGGTCCTCCTTCAACCGACTTCAAGAAACCTTTAGCGAAAAAGCAAATATCGTTTAGCAAGAAAACCTACGTACAGCAGTACGAATACTGCTCAGGTACGAACGGCAAAATACAGACTAGTATATGAACCGTTCCATTCCAAAACAAGGCAATGATGTTTTTACCATTGACACTAAGCTCAATTTTACGGTACGGACACAAATTGGGCATTGACAAAAAAGGTACGGCTACGTGTGAATCCTACGTAGAAGAGCATTTGTTTCTATCTTTATTAATTTGAGGGAGGATGACAAAAAATTTATGTATTATTCAGTACAAAAATTTCAAAAATTTTGGAAATAAACGCAGTTACATTACGATCAAATTATGATATGTACAGTGTCAAATTGATGTATTTTCTGAAATACTTGATAATAAAGATGGATTTCTGTATAAAGAAGAATCATAAATAAATGATTCATTTGTATTTATATCATCGCTTGTGGGTAGATATTGGTGATGTGGATAGATTTGGCTGTTGATGATAGATGGATCTGAGGTGATGCCAGTAATAGGGATAGATAGAAGTGAGCTCTCGAGGATTAGACATCTTTTTCTTTTTTTGTTCTTATTGAAAATAGCGAAGTGCGTGAGACATAATTTAGAAATATGTTTTCCCGAATGTTCGGCAACGCATTACAAATTGTAACGTAAACATAATACGGCAGTCTCTAACGGTCTGGTGGTACGACAGCGCGCACTCAGAACAAATACCGCGATAAATCTTTAGTCCTTAAGTGTCCGGTCAGAATTTAATTCTAACATTTCTAATATAATTTAATGAATGTAATATGTCTACTCCAAATTCTATTTTCTAGCTCTGAAATTTAAAAAAACTTTTGAACTTTAAACAAATTTTCAGACTTTTCTGAAATTTAAAAAAATTGAAAATATTGATCGAATAAAGTCATATCACTGTTTATTTCTGGTTAACACGAAAATCAAGAATGAGGATTTCACGTTTAAGGCTTCGTTTGTTAGTTATAATCGTTTAAGAGTTTGGTAAAAGTCACTAAAAATGAACCCGTGCGAAGACCACGAGCAGCGGTTGTCCCCAAGGTAAGTGTAACCCTAACGCAAGGGAGGAGAGAGATGAGGTGAGGAACCTCTCCACTTACTTGCATCAAGGCTACATAGACTTTCCCTAAAATTTTCCTCAAGTGTCGAGTTTCAGATCTTCTGGCCAAATGGATCTTTACTACCGGCTTCTTTTATTCAAAAGTGCAAGACTTCAAACTTTGAGGGCATTTTTTACAGTGTGCCCATTAAAGGTCTATTTATACAGGATTCGCTCCGTCCCGGTACAGTCCGGCGTTAAACCTGATGGCTACAGATAGATCTATACCTTTCACTTGTTGTCGGAAAGAAATACAGGTCCTGTTATAGCTAAAAATAATCAGAATTATATCATGTTTGGTATTTTTATCAGGAAGACACTAGTAATTTATTAGTGACACCTTTATGAAGATCGAATACAAAATATACAAATTGGAATTTTGATTACCGAATGACGTATTGCTGTCCTTGTTTTCATGACTGTTTAGAACCCTCAGAGTGCATCGTTCAAGAGATTTCCACTTGAGAATCCCGTAAAGTCATAAAAAAAGGTTTCACTCAACCGATTTCAAAAAGCATTCCGTGAGTCATCAGCAGAAAACGAGAGAAACATCGTCAATGATATTTAACTTTCCTTAACGACAACGGATCGAATCGAATCGGAACGGAATGGAAGAGAACGGATCTGTGTAAATCCAGCTTTAATTTGGGGTTTAAAATGATATAAATGGATTAATCTTAGTCTTGACGAGGTCCTTTCTATTATATATAGATCTTATTGTATGCTCTTTAGGTCAGTTCACACCTTAGAAGATTTACATTGTTTTTTGTAGCTTGTAGCTGACGTCGCGTGGCCGCTGCAAATTACAGCTAAAGTAGTCAGGATAACAATGGACTCGGATCGTGAGCTGAAAGTCGAACTCGTTTCAAGGATGCAAAATGCAATCCTATAGCAATGGTTGAATCTTGTACTATCGTGGCACCGGCGCCCAACGTATCGAAATTAATTGAAGTATTTGTGGTTATAGAGCAAAACGTTTTCAGTCACATTTTTTGGTCTTTGAGATATTGGTGTCTAAAATTTTTAACTTCAATACTGTCTTATGGACCTGTGTCCTCCTGAACCTCTACTTTAAATGAAAAAGTTCTTTTAATGATTTTTTCCACAAACCATTTTACAAATACAAATTCTACATTATGGATGTCGATTAAGGCCTTAGCTCGGATTTTGTGAAAATGTGACGTAGATCGTCTTGCTTTAAAACCACGGATATATTATAGAAATAATAGACGGCGTAAAACTAGAACCTTAATTTTAAGTTAAATAGATGGAAAGTATCAATGAGAGTATTAATTACTGCTATCTGCTTGCTTTTTGTTGGTATTAGGGATTTTCTTAATTTCCTTGAATGATGAGAAGCTGAATTCTCCTCAAGCTTGTTTAATACTTGTTTGAACTTCAAACATTATAGAATTCATTCCTTCATAATAGTTATTATTCTTTATTTTTTATTTAAAAACCAACACAGCATGAATATATCGTCATTCCGTTCTGATAAAAATGTCAATATCTTATGGGTCAGAATTTATAGTAAGCACATTTAGAAGAAAGTTAAAGATGTGCTGTATGAGTAATAATTGCTATATGTACATACAATTATAAAAAATATGCACATCTGCTATTTAATATTGTAAGAAAAATTAGGTATAATACTACATAATGGCATAACAAATATTTATAATATTATTGCAAAATCAAGCTTCTCGCCGTCTTTATTCTCAGCTGCAGAACCTATTGCGTGTTAATAGTACCATTTGACGTATAGGAGTAATTTGTTGTAACTAGCACGACGAGGCAAACGACACTAACAGAATGTTAATTCATCGAGAGAAAAGTATGACTAGGACATAGCAATTCTGGAGCTCAAATTGGCATGTCACGTCGTGCGCTTCCTAAACTTTATGCTAATACAAAGAATCGCGCGTCATCTTGCATTCGAATGCTAGCTTTCTCAATAAAAGGCAATCGTGCCATTAATCCGCCAATTTTATTTAGGACGACTCTCAAAAGCATCATGATGAATGCTAACTACAAAGTTATTATTTTTATCGAATTTTAGAAATTGGAATATCAAAGGAACAGATACGCTATCTAGACATGTAATAATTTCAAGCATGACATTATGATGAAATCATTAACCAGAAACCTAGGCGAATGTTTGTTGAGTAGAACCTAACTTAAATTGCAAGGACTGATGAGTAAAAATAGATTGTAAAATAATTTTCTTATGTTTGTTTGGTTACTACTATTTTTATTCGCGACTGTGCCTATCCTTCCAGTAAAACAATTTTACTTTCTCTTCTTTCCATTACTTTTCTTTCTTATGTTACGGCCGTAATGAAAGATTCATTTCATTGTTAGTTAGGAAAGAGGAAAAGTGTCAAACAAAGGAACGCACGCGTTCGTTACAGGACCGTCCGAACTGTGCAAGCAGGCTCGTCTGGGTTCAGTGCATTAATCTTGACACTGACCAGAGCGAGCGCTCAAGGATTCCCAAAATCTTTAAGACTGATGGTGACCGGACGTTTTGAAGAGTTGGGGTGTCTCGACTAGTTTCTTTTCAGTATTCTTAACAATAGGAGTTGCTTGAACTTGAGTGGGCACATTGCATTCGGCGTTGTACTTGGATTTTTTGTCTCTCCTAAATTGCGTAAGGAACAACCCTGATATGTTTTTCCAAGGCTATCTCAGCTCAGAATTTAAGGCGAACAGAACAAAAAATACCCGCACTTTGACTGCTTCTCATCCTAATGAAGTTCTTTAGTAAATTGACTAAAAAGAGAAACCAACAGTTTAACTATTAATTATGTAATATAAAATAATTGTAATTGGAAAAGAATAAATTTATTCTTAAAAATAAACATTTATCGCTGTACGCAACACTTAATAAGTTTACATTTATTTAATATACTTAACCGTACTAATAGTTAATGCAATAACAATACTAATATTTCGAATTTTTTTATATAGATATATATTATGAAAATTTTCATGCTATAAGGAGCAAACTAAATGATGTACTTGTTGCAAAAATATTCTAAAAAGGTGATTTTTTCCGATATTTTGGAGTCACCTATGATTTCACGAAATTTTTAGTTCCATCATATTGCCCTTGGACAAAATAGGTTCTTCACCCGTATTTTTTGCAATAATTTTTGTACATCTTTGATAGCTATTGTTACGGAGTAATTTTTTCTTAACATTGCGCCAAGTGTTTTGAAGGACTATTATAAAGTGTGTTCGTTTTACCTGCAAACGTACAAATATCTTGAACAAATAGATGTTCTTGCAGCTGGCGTCAAAACATTTTCAAAACACTACTTATTTATATATTTTGCAGAAGCTAATTTCGACACATAAAACCTCAAAGTTGACGAGCCACCGGTATTAGCGTTACCCGATGAACATCGCGAGGAGGTTGCTCAGTCGGTCTTTGTATCTCATGGTGGCCCTAGAAAGAACCTATGTTTTGCGTGCGTGTGTATGTGAATAACTGACTATGCGTGTGTGTATATGTGTGAATACGTGCCATGCATTTCTTTCAATATGTACTAAGTAGGATCCCTTAAACGGTTAGTTGTTTTTCCTCCGATATATTTACCATCGGCAACTATACAATTTTCCATTCTTTTTAAAAATTCCAGTTCTATATTTTTGAGCATTTCTGATGTTATTGTTTCATATACGTTTCTAATTCGATTACATTGTTATGTACTAAACAAAATTGTTTGTAACTCAACTTTTAATAGTTGGGAATGGAATGTGCCGTTTCAGGAGTTCGTGTTCTAAGCAGGGATGTCGTTGAGGGTCCCTCGGTTTCCCTACTCCTCAGTTGTGTCTGGTGGAACACGCCTTCGCTGTATTCCCAGTCTTCCCACCGATACGGGTCTCAGACCGAATGAGGAGAATAACTTTTGTAAATAACTTCGTACTGTGCTCTGTTCAAGAGATGATCCCTGGGACGGTACAGAGGCAAGAGGGGTCTCTCGATCTGCATCGTATGTGTGGGGCTGCCCCTAGACCGTCTATTCCACTAAACACGGCATGTACAGTGGGTGTAAAAAGTATTCATATAGCGAGTAAATTCAAACGAAACTTTGTATAACTCAATTTAATTATAAAATTTTATAGAATTAAACTATTTATAAAATTTTATAAAATTTCGCAACAGACTGTACAGATATTAAAATAATTTTCGAACAAAGTCAACAAAATTCAATTCTAGACAAAAATAGCCGCGTAAAAAGTATTCGTACAGCTCTTGTTTAGGACTACAATGTATACTGTAAATAAAAGTTGGTCACCTCTGTACAGTACTTAACAATGCCAGTATGTTTGGAGTCACTATTACGATCAGTAGCGTTTAAAATCTGACAGCGTCCACGAAAAATTAGTGAACATGCCGAACGGATTATTCTTCGTGTGATTAACAAAATCCCAAACTAAGTGCACGCAAAATTGCGGATGATCTTAATAATTTCCTAGATGGCAACATTTCATTTAGTACTATTATAAATTTATTACGAACACAAAGAAATCATGGCAGAGTAACATGTAGGAAATGTTTTGTCAGTGGCCAAAATAGAACGATTTTATAAACGAATTATTTATAAAAATTCAATTTTACCCCCGTTTTTTCAAAATTTTTGTAAAGCCATCTTATAGATCTTGAAAAACAGTAAAACTTTTGTATGCAACATTTTTTTATAGCGCTTATACTTTGTGAGCTATAAGCACCGAAATGAAAAGGGAGACTTGGATTATAGGGGTAGTTTCTTCCTTAAAGGTGCGCATGGGCAGCTACTTTGTACGGAAAAATTCTTAGGTAGGACCATAGAATAATTGTATAAAGTTTCATTAAAATCGGCGATTAACACTCACCGAACTTCCCTTGTAAGTGGATAAGGATGTGCTGGCGTTTACATGAAATTAGGTGTTTTGATGACGAGTATCTAACAACTAAGTGGATAAGGATGCGCTGGCGTTTACATAAGATTGATGATGGGTATCCAACAATAGATTTTTGGAAGTGCATTTGATCAATAATTTAAGTCGTTATCTTAATAAAAAAAAAAAAATACAGAACATATCGGAAATATTATTTATTAGAACAATAATTATTTATTATTTATCTAATAATTTATTAGAACAATAAACAGAATGCTGAATTTGATCAGTAACGTAACTTAGCATCGAATAGTTTTAATATTTTGTATATCCGCCTTTGGCGTCAACAACAGCTTGAATTCTCCTAGGTATACTTTCAACGAGTTTTTTACATTGTTCAGTTGTAATTTTATTCTACTTTTTCAAAACATTTTCCCATAATAAAAATAAGTTGGAATTTGTCTCTTGGGAATCGACAATGTCTTTTTTTAATTGGCTTCAAAAATTTTCGATTGGGTTTAAGTCTGATGACTGAGGTGACCATTCTAAAACATTAAACCCTTTGGAGTCATAATTTGATATTTCGAGCCGTATGTTTGGTATCTTTATCATGTTAGAAAATGGTGTCCCTTACATTTAGTTGCAGCGTTTGCATACTTCTTACGAAGGAGGTGTTTAAAATGTTTACATAATCTTTTGTCGTCATCCTCCCACCTATACGATGAACAAAACCTACAAGTAAGGCAGTCATGCAGTCCCATACCATAATGTTTCCTCCTTTTTATTGTAAGACGAACAAATCGCCGGCTTAATTTTGACTTTTGTTTCTTCGACCAAATTACGCGTTTCCAGTTTTGTAAAGAAAAGTTCATATACTGTTTGGCAAATTTTAAACGTAACTTCATGTACCGTTCTGTTAAGAGCTGTTTTCTAACTTTGGCTCTTCCCTTCATACGGGCTTATCGTAATGCTCTCGGAACTCCTTCAACACTAATATCTGTTATTCAATGTTTTCAACCTATTTTTGATTTGTACGACATTATTTACTTCTCCTGACCTTATAGAACGGATTATACAACGCTTAATAGTGTTGAAAAGTTTCAGCTTACGGCCAGCGTTATTCTTTGCGACATTCTCTGCATACCTTTTTCTAATATTGCTAATCATTTCTACCGAACATTGATATTTATTTGCTAGTGTTCTATGTGAAACACCTGCCTTAAGTTCTTTTATAATCTCTTGTACTACATTTTGAGCGATTGGCTTCACTATACAAAATTTTATTGAATATTAATAAAAAAAATATCATGTAAACTATTATACAGTTCGTGCATATATATTACTTACTGGCTACAGTTGAATAATCTAGTGTATAATAGGCGAAGAAAAAAGTGAATAGGAATCAAAAAAGATTCTTACACTATGAAGATTTAAACTTACAAAATCGATGAAGTGCACTAAGTAACAGTTCAGACACTACTAGCTAGATCTGAAGGCCCAGATCAACTAACTTTGTATTTTAGCGTCAAGGGGAGATATAAACAAACAATCTACGTGACTTTGTTTGAACGTTAATTATTCTAAAAAAACTGTATCTCAAGAAAACTAGAAATAATGCTATTATGTGATCAATTTCGTGAGTCACAGTATATGCTGTATCAAATATAACATTTCTGTAACTTTATTCATGTATGGTATTTTACTCTTGTAAATTGTACAACCATAACATTTCATTTATAACACAAAAAATTATTAAAAGTACTACATCAACGTAAGTAAATAATTTTCTAACGCTCATTTCATGTTTCTTTTATATTTATTTAACATTACAAGGATGAATTTATTGCATTCAAACAGCTTGGCATTCAAATTTCTGTACTGACTAATATCTAACAGCCTACTTTTCCTAAACGAACCTAACGTACGTAAGAATATATTTCTCAGGAACTAGGAGAACATGCATTGGCTTCTTCTACTCTGTCTTGGGAAGCATCGGTGGTAAGAGTGAGGGAAACAAAGATACAGCATGAGGAGTAGGGCGACCGTGAAAATGCCCTGACGACCATTCTGATTCTAAGTTGTAGACATAATTTTAGCAAAAGTCAGAATTATGTATATACTTTATATCGGGTGCATCAAATCACCTAGGCATTACTTCTACGAATTTCTTTCTTTATAAATCAAAATTTAATTTTCCATACCGTATATGTGATATTTTAATATTTCAATACCAAAATGGAATTTTAGTAATCTCATCGTAAGGATCTCGATCATCCGAAGTACCACGAGATTCAAATCTGAAACATCTTGTTAATAACTAACTCAATTTTCTTCAGCAAATTGCTATCTATTATTTCATTATTTAAATTACAATAAATGTTCTACAGGTACTTTTGTTGTTATTACACCAAATATATGCAACCCTAAATATTAGAAATTTTGAATATTCGAAGTTCGGGTAATCGAAGTTCTACTGTAATGGAATTCTTATATTACATGTGCGTGACATGTATGATTCGAATATCTATAAGGTTTTTAGGTACGAAAAAGGATATATTGTATACATTTTATATAATATTAAGGACGACATGTGTGGATGTCGAATGAGGCTGGAGACAAAAAAAAACATTCACACGCCGATATCCCCAGGTATACAAGGAAGAAATTAAAAACCAAATATGAGAGAAGGGAATAATTAGATCTTCTTCCTTCCTATATAACTCTCTGACTTGATCTTTCAAAAGAAGAAGATTCTCAATGCAAACGAAATGGAGGGTGATCATCAACTTCAAGAAACCCAATGATACAAGCATGAAAAACAGTTATACACTTCCAAATATTGCCGAAATACTGGACTAATTACTATATACTTTTCTGTATTTAACCTAGTTTCCGGCTTTCACTAAATTACTTCGCATCTTAAAGATTCAGATTAAATATTCTGTAAAACTGCCATAAGTAGCTTTTCCGGATTCGGATATCATAAAACATTTAAGCCTTAAAAGAACAAAAGTGACAGCTTTAGTAAAAACTGTGCTGAATAAAGCAGTCATTGAAAAAATAACTAGTGTGTTATAAACTAAAGTATTTTCTATGTCAATTTATGAAAGTACACGTATTTCAGATTGTAAAAATGTATGTATTCCAGTTAAGAATCAGTTAAGATACTTGAGTCCAGTCACGTCGAAAATCAGAGTGAATCTCTGATCATCACACACGCGAGGGCTGTAACATCGTAACAGTAAAAGTGTACTACATATAATGGGTGACACGAAATACAACAAATCGAAAGGTACCGCGAGTATACACTCCGCAAATTCGAAAGCCGCCTCCTTAGACCGCATCGAGAGAATCTGCGAAGTCCAAAATAAGAAAATGCGTCCAATAAGAGAAGTTGCGAGAAAAGCAAATACTGAGACCACGAGTGTCCGGCGAGTACGCTAAGCCTATAGGGGACGACGGTAATATTGTACTCAAAACAAGGGAGATTCGGTATGTAACTTATATATATTGTAAAATACAAAAAATTGTCGAATAAAAGCAGAGTCTACAAGCTCACTCTCAACTCTTTTCTCACTCATTACTCACTCACTCGCAAGATAAGTCTAGCCAGGGTGTGCTTCAGCATTTTGAAAGAGCAAGGACCCACAAGGCCGACCCTGCCGCTTAAGACAATCACCTGTCTAGTTAGGACGTAACAGGATAAATCTCAAGTCAGATACATTTCCCACAAATTTTAGATATTTTATCAACAATTAATAACGTGAAACGAAATTCTAAATAGAATTTTGTCATTCTTAATTTTCCTATTTTGAGATGTAGCAATATCAGAAGACTCGGTAGAGTTTCGTGCCAAGTACTTGAATAAAAGTGCACGTGAGACACAGTCTCTATTTTATTACGAATAATCGCATAGGATCACAAAGCTCGATGGAATGGTGGACTAGATGATTTCATAAATTTTAATGGCGCAAAGTTTTTGGAAAGTCCATTTCTTTCTATGGCAATCTTTGAAAAGTTTAAAGGCACCTTAAGTACTTGGCGCAAATTTTGCATTTTTAATGTTTTTGAGGGATACTATAACTTTCTGTACACTCTGCAAAGTTGAATTCTTTCAATGCCGTTCTAGCTACCATGAAATTGTTAAACAACAAAAGGTTTTGATTAATAACCAAAATTATGTTTTGCTTACAATCTTGTCTCTATTTCTACTTCTGTGATTTCTAATACTGTTTCAGAATGAAATACAGTTAGATATGCACTTTAATATGCGGACATTATAATACTTTTAAGTTTATTGCTTTATATCTTCAGAAATTATTAAAATATTTGTAGAGTTGTTTTTCACAATACTTATAGACAACAGAGACCTGTTGACCAGACCTGAATTTCTGAAGTCAAAGTTATTTGAAATATAATATATTTCATAGTATAGTAGATTATTGAACTCGATTTTCCATCAACAACAACTCTACGAAGAAAAACATCGCTTAAAAAAGGCAAGGTGACCTTGATATTTTATCTAAATAATTGTTTTCGAAATTTTTTATATTACAGTTTATAACTAACTTAAAACTGATTAACTTTTAGTGGAAACATTTCTTTATCAGATTATCAGAAGTGTCTGAAAAATCGCAGCAACAGTTTTTATTAGATTATATATAATTTCTTTTATCAGATCGTTACGTACGGAGAATATTTTCTGATTATTCTCCCAAATATTCGAGTCTTTCTCTGTTAAGAGAAAGTGCCCTAGCACTTTCATTTTTCGTTATCTTAATGGAAGCGCGACTCCGAGCAGCTGGGTAGCAACCGTGTGAAATACCGAAAAAGTACCGTCCTTTCCAGTCGGACTGAAGCTGGACACTTTCCCTTTGTCCTTCATGGTTGATAAACCAAACCTTCTTCCCTGGAACGAAGACAATTGCCCGGACGTGACCATCATACCAGGTCTTTATTTTCGTGCTGCTCAGGTTCAGATAGTGACGAACGATTAGTAGATTCTCATCTTCTCATCGTCATATTCTTCTTCTGGCGGTGATTCTCTCCAGAGATAAGTCGGCAGCAGAATCGATTCGTCCCAGTCCCGCTAGTGCTCCGAAACGAATATGTCCAGGTGTTGCAGTAGTGTTTGATTCAGCCGCTTTACCACTCCATCAGAGTGGGTGTGTAGCGACGTGGTTCTAGTCTTCCGGATCCTCCAGTATCCGCATTAACTCCTGGAACACAACTGATTCGAAGTTCCTTCCTTGGTCTGAATGCAGCTCTAAGGGAACTCCATGTCGGCTGACCACGTGCACCAGGAGGGCCTTAACGACGGTGACAGCTTGCTGGTTCGGCATCGGAATTGCCTCTGGCCATTTCATAAAGTAGTCGGCCACCACCAGCAGGTACTTGCTCCCAGCATTTGATTTTGGAAGTAGGCTCACGATTTCCAGCGCAATTCTCTCGAACAGAGCTCCGACGTTATAGATCTTCAGGGTTTCCGCTCCTTTCTGTCACAGCCTTTTCTTCGATGCACATACTTTGCAGCGCCGACACCATTCTTCCACACCCTAGTGGCAGCTCGCCCAGTGGTATTGCTGCCGTGCCTTTGCGCGTGTTTCATTAACGCCGAAGTGGCCTACTGTTGGAGATCCATGACATTCTTGTAAGATTTGCGGCACTTTTCTTCGGTGTACCACCAATAACCAGGTGGACGTTGTTCCGTTCGCGGATTTCCACTGTTGGAATAGAAGTCCTTTTCTGATCTCCAGGAAATCCCAAACCATACAGTAAAACTTAATCAGGGACGAGAATTTTACGACCTCCTGCTAGTCAGATTTGTTTCCTTCTAACTTTTACCAAAGGTTAAACATTTTCGTCTTCAAACATTTTCGCTTGCTTTCATTCTTGTGTCGTTGCTGCCTCGCATCGAGTTCTCAGAACTCTTGCTGTCCTGAGCTTTTTCTCGTTTTTTTCCATGCGTAAGCAGCGTCCGCAATCGGTGGTCTCATACGGTCTCCGGAATAGAGCGTCAGCTTTCCCGTATGCCTTTCGATCTCGATGGCGAACTTCGAAGTCATATTCTTGTAGCCGTTCGATCCATCGGACAACTTGTCCTTCCGGATTCTTGAAGGATATTAGCCAGCGTAACGCTGCATGGTCCGTTCTCAGCAGAGATTTCTAGCCGTACAGGTAATGGTGGAAGTGCTCCATCGCCTTTACTGGTGCGAGTCACAGGTTCTTCTGGTCACGTAGTAGTTGCGCTCCAATGTTCCAAGTGTCTTGGAGAAGTAGGCGATAACCTTCTCCTCTCCATCCTGCATCTGGGAGAGAACCGCTCCGATTGCAAAAGCGAAGGTGTCCGTATCCAACACGAAGTCAGTTCCTGGCATTGGATACGCCAGTGTAAGGGACTCGGTCAGTCATCTCTTCAGCTCTTCAAAGGCTTTTCGTGTTTCTCCCGTCCAGTAGAAATGTCGCTTGCGAAATAAACTTCGCAATTCTGTCACGTTTCTCGGGACTGGCCAATCTTGGATTGCCTTGATCTCTTCAGGATCTGTCTTCACTGCCATTTCTGTCACAACATGTTCCAAGTATTTGGCCTCCTCCCTGAAAAAAGAACATTTTTTGGCGAAATCAAGAGTTTCGCCATTCGCAATCAAGAGAACACCAGTCGTCGAGGTAGACCAGACAAATCCACGAATTCAACCCTTGCAGCACGTTTTTCATCAGCCGCTGGAATGCAACTGACGCATTGCATGACTGAACTGCCATTAGCGCTGCACCTACGCAGAAAGTCGTCTTCTCGCGGTCTCTTTCATCTACCAGGATCTGCTAGTAATCACTCTGCACTCTGTGGAGAACCAGGTTGAATCCACTAGTGCGTCCTCGATCCTGGGCAGGGGATAGGAGTCCTTCTTGGTAACGTCGTTCAGCCTACGGTAGCCTATGCAGAATCTTGTGGAATCGTCCTTCTCCTTTACGAGGACTATTGGCGGTGACCATGGGCTCTGTGACTCCTCTGTAACGAGTGAGAGGGAGACCGCGGACTCCCCACTCGAGACCGCCTCAGGTGGACGTAGTTCATACTGCGACCGCGAGGTGGCCACTGCGGAATCTCCCGATCTTGCGAGTGAAGCTGCTACACCACGGAAATCTAAAGCGGACAAACTGCACCGGGAGACAGAGCGTTCTAGCCACGGAGCGTGCAAACAGCGAGCGATCCCGTGATAGCATACAAGCTGGTTGTCTTTTTTTGTTGTAACCGACTGTACTCACAAGGGAACTACCCGAAGTGATAATCTCTGATTTTGATGCAACTTTGTAGGTCGGTAGAGAAGCCAAAAATATTCGGCACCTATTTTTTTATTTCGGCTATATTCGATGTTAAAGGGGTGAAAACAGCCCCCAAAGTTGGGGGTGGAAAACATATTTGGTCTCCTATCTCGAAAACTATTAGCTATAGAAAAAAAGTGTAAATTGGGCGATTATGTATTTTTTAGCAACGAATCCATTTGCATAAATAGTTTTTAAAAATACCTATTTGTTTAACCGGGGAGGTACGACTCCCGGCCCGACCGACCAAGCGGGGAGCGCGACTCCTCACTCGGCTGCGTACAAGGAGCAGCGGCTCCTACACCGCGTTGCGAACAAGAGGCGTCCGGCCTCACCCCGCGCGTTCCACGAGCATCAATGTAGACTGTTCTCAACCGAGATTAACTGACTCCCTGCATTCGCTACAACGAACCCAGCGCCCGACTGAGACGGCACCTTCTTCCTCGTTCCCCCCGACGACGACGCTACAGCGTGGTCGCACCTCTATTACGCCTTGAGCCCTCGTCTCCTTTAATAAGTCCTCAACTTCTTGTCGCCGGTTAAACAGTAATCTTCTCGGCGCCTGCTGAATTGGGGCATGGTCGCCAGTGTCGACACGCTGCTTGACCATTCCACACCTGCCCACCTCGTCTGGATTGCCAGCAGTTCTGTGAATTATCGCAGCTGACTTTCCGACAGCTCTGCACAGCGTCTTTCCTATAGCTCTGCCAAGTGCTTTGGTACCGCCTAGTCTGGTGGTTCCCCTTCTTTTCCTCGTGTTTCCTCTGTTTTTCTTCATGCTTCCTCTTCTGCCGGACTTAGTGGTACCAAACAATTTCTGGGCACGTGAATCAGATTTCGCACGAGGTCGATCTGGCAGCGATGCCTCCGCAAGAATGTCATCCCCAGGATGCATGGCTGTAACATTTCGACGACATAAAATTCTTCCTAAGTTGCGAACTCCTGAATCTGTAACTTCATGACTTTCGTACAGAGTACATTCACCTTCTCTCCTATGCTGAAGCAAATCTTTAACGGGGCTTCCCGCGGACCATCCAGCGAACATAGACTCTTGTTCAGCAAGTTCACCGGTAAACCCGTGTTCAAGATTATTTTACAGATGGTGTCTCCGATTCCCCCGTATATCGCCGTGTCTTTCAATCCTCGTTGCTCCTGTGTCCTCTTCGTGCGACGAATAAGAAATTTCGAACCCTTCGTTGGCGGGAGCTGTAGTATCGAGATCCAACGCTCTCCCGCTACGTTGTCCTCTTCGCGTTTTCCGATAGCTTTCTCTTTTTCCCTAGGCTGCTTCCGTTGGAGCAGTCACTGCTAAAGTGCCCATCCTCTCCGTAGGTCCAACATCCTCTGACTCGTTGGTACGGTGGTGGCATCTCCCTCTTCCTTCTTGCCAGTCTAGGTCCTCCGGGCTCGGAATACACAAAATTAGTAGGATGTTCACATGTCGCGTCTTTCCGCGCTGGGATACGCGACAGCGACTTCACAGCCACCACGTCTAGGGCCCTGGTTATCGCGGCCGCCAGGTGCAAAATATTCCTCCAAAATATTCCTCAGAGACTTCCAACTTCTCCCGCACCTCTTTCAACCTCGACCGCTGGTGACGAAATCGTCCGCTGTTGGCAGTTTTAAAACACAACATAAGTTAAAGTCGCTAAATTTTTAGCTCCAAAACGGAGATCAAGAGCTAAAATCAAGGCAGAATAGTTTATAAGTTAAACAGCGGAGGAAATTCTCAAAATTGCTCTCGCCGTCCCGTCCAGCGAAGCGGCCAAAGCCGTGGTTTTATCCGCTTCGTCCCATATGTTTGACCATGCTACCGTCACAAAGTGGATGATATAGTCTTCTCCCGGCGTTTTCCTATTGTACTTTATCGGCTTGACCGCGTTTCCCAATTTTAGGAGTACATGGCGTTCACGCTCTCCCGTTACGGATAAATCCGGACACGGCGAGGGAATATAGGCCGGGACAGCCGAGTAACCCTAAGGGGGCGCAACTACACTACTACTAACTACATTATTTATAATGGACCCCTACGTGGCAGAACCAAACCCCGCGCTTCCCCCACTAGGTACCGTGCTACTTACAACTCCAGGCGATGATGACATCACCTCAATCTGCCGTTCCACACAAGCTTGAACAAAAGCTGCGCTTTTCTCCTGCATGGCCCGTTCTGCGCTCTGCTGCTCTTCAGATAGCCTCCGGTGCTCCTCGAGCTGGCTCGCTAAGGATTCTTTTAAGTCGTTACAAAACACGCAGAGGAGGTAGCCGGAAGCGGAATCCATCCTGGGTTGGATCCCACTTCTGACACCAATGTTGTAACGACGAGCCGCCGATGTCCGGCTCGCGCATTGCACTAAATGATATAATACAGTTTGTACAGCACTTTATTTATAATTGTCGTTTCACGTATATCAATCCCGAATGCGTGTACGATTAGGACTGACAGCTGTCAAGCTGTCAGCGCAATCGATCTTCTTCGTTCGTCGACCGTCTTTTCGCGAGCAGCAGTTGGCTGTGGCTACATACCGGATGCTTGCAACAATTCTAACGGTCCCACACACGATTAATAATGTTTAACCTCAGTATTTCAATGTCCTTTTTTCAGAAATTGATGAAAATATAATATATATAGTATTATTTTATCCATATAAAGTATTCAAGTCACATAACATATGACTATAATTATTATAACTACTGGGCTTTCTCATACTCGTAATACTTATTAATAATAAGAGGAAACTATTTCGTGTAACATTATAAACTAATAGATTCGTATCTTATGTTATTTGTAAGATATTTAAAATTATTATCATTATTATAGCAACAAAATCTTTACAACGAATGTAAAACGAGACCCAACATCGATTCTTGACTTGTTCGTGAGTATGTAAGGCAATCGGGATCTCGAGAGGAGTCGAGTTCCCGAAACATCTCGAGATCCCAAGTGCTCGTATTGCTTCAATATCCCGTCCGATCTCGCTCGAAATTTTTCGTCCCGTCCTGAACGTCGAAATCTCGAGACATTGGTTTGCTCGCACACTCCTTCTTTTCGAAGATACGAAATATAGTTTAGTTACAAGATATCTTCTCGAAGATATAAAATATAGTTTAGTTACAATAGTTTACAATAGTTTACAATAGTTGACAATGTTTGATTACCTTATAACTAACTTACGAGGGGGAAGAACCCTAATGGTTCGTTGTTAGAAGACTTAAAAGTAAAAGTTACAACAGTTTACAAAAGGATTCGATTGGAATTTGTCTGAATGATGGGGTCGAATGAACTGTCGCAATTGATGCTTACCTCTGCGATATTTAGAGCGCGTATTCTACATAATAGCGGAGTAATCATCTATAAATTTGATTAATTTGGAAAACGATAATTGTGGTGTCCTCAAGTAAAGTACCTCAAGTAAAATAGCATTGTCTAGTCTTCCTACTTCCTCGTAAACTATCTATTCTGCAAAATGTAAAACATACAGGGTATCCGTCCATAAATATCCAAACAAATATCTCATAAATGGTTGAAGTTACAAAAAAGTTCAATAAAAGACATTTAAGTGGCTATAAGTCAGCGACAAAGTCTATGGAAATTATTTATTCTTATTTATGATCTTTTCGAGTTATGAAGGTCAACTTAGATTTTTCAAATGGATATGTATAATTATTTTTGCATACATAGTTAGTAGAGGTCATTTGCAACCACAATGATATGTTATTAAAGATTGCTACTATGCATCATTTAGAAGATAATCGACACTTTAAATAATCGAGTAGTAATTGAGGTTGTATCCTTGAATTAAGTTTGAAATGTTAATGAGTTTAACAAAGTAAACAAACAATATCTTATTGTTCATATTAAAGACAATGTGTATACAATTGCATTCAAAAAATGAAGGAAATTTACGACATAATATCAATGGAGCTGTTGAAGGCATTACAACTGAAATGTTGCAAGAAGCAATGAGAAATATTATAAAACGTGTTGAATGTTGCATCCACCACGCTGGTCAAAATTTCGAACAATTTATGCAATAATAGAAAGTGTATAACAAAATATTGTTTGTTGACTTTCTTAAGCTCATTAAAATTTCAAACTTAATTTAAAGATACAATACCAATTACTACTCGATTACTTAATATGCCGATTATTTTCTATACGATGCATAGTAGCAATTTTTAACAAGACATTTTGATTGCAAACGACTTCAACTAACTGTGTATAGAAAAAAATTATATATATTCATTTGAAAAACCTGTTTTCGTTCATAACTTGGAAAGGTCGCGAATAAAGAAAACATGTCATTCCCGTGCACCGTGCAGATGACTTAAAGCCATGTAAATTTTTCTTATTGAACTTTTTTATAACTTCAATAATTTACGAGATATTTGCTTGGACTCTTATGGACGAACACCTTGTATATCAGTCATCAACACACATTTAACATCTGCACGATGAATGAAGTGCTGATTTTAACAAAATACCAAATCATGGGATCACTCGGATTCAGAGCAACGCTTGGAATGGTATGTTGTATATCATGTAGAAATTTACCGAAACGTAACACAATTGACGTTACCTAAGATCTGCGTAATAGCTCACAGCGTGCAAACTCAATTGGACAATATACGAATTCAAATGGCTGGATGTGACAGCAGACTTGAAAGCGCGTAACATTACACAACTGCTCTTATCTCCTACTACAATTTCCTCCCTTTCCATCAAGATAATCGCGCACAGTAACAACACGATATTTCGTTTTCCAATGTAGCAACAGACTTGATGTAGAGTACATCATTGTTACGCATCGCACTGTACGCAATTGGTGAACAAAAGAGTGCGGTTCTCGTGGAAGAAAGGGTTTCACGAAAGAATCGTGCGAACTGTGGTATTACTCCCTGCAACTATGACGTAATGATCACGTATGTGTTCACGCTAGAATTTGTTCGGCACTGAAGCTCAAGGTCGTTCCACTTTCCAAGCTTCCCAAGGAACCATTACTGTTCTTTTTCGTGATTTTTATTATCTCGCGAATGAATCGTCGAATAGAAGAGAGCTGAATAAAATAATATAATGAAATATACATTTTCCGAAAAGGACCATGTACTATTCACTTTTAATGTCGGAGACAACTGATAAGAAAAGGTATTGCGGGTAAAACTTTACAACGAGCGTAACGTATTAGTTTAGACGATATTTTATACGAATGGAAATCCTACGTTTCCGCGTACTTATTCGTCAAACTGCTTTTGACGATATTACAGTTATAACATTAAAAACACCACATATCATATTAATAGTTCACATTTGTAAGTACTTTCTGCAATGTTATTTTAGAGGGCATTTTTCGAATTTAGTTTTAGTGTATTGTTATTTAAAGGCTAATCAACCATAATGAAATCAAAACAAGAAACCATTTTATGCATTATAGCCTCTTAATATTTTCCGAAACAGAGGAAATAACATTATACAAATATGTTCAATTATATTTAAAACTAAAATGAGTTTTTCGAAAATTTAAGGAAATTCATTTATGATATAAGAGACTTGTGTCCTTATGTGTTAAGGTAATTATAGTTATTTAAAATTAGGTCCAATAAAACAAAAGATTGAAAATTAATCAACTCAAAACACAACAGATTAAAAATACAACATTGATCAATTTTATAAATTTTATTCTAAGATACTTCAAAAATGTTTGAATCACTACAGATTTTAGAGTAAACACACGCAGTATAGTTTTCAGTGTATAATGTTATCATTGAGATACATTTACTTCTATTTATCCATTTTTACATCATTTTTTCAAAGTATATTTTTTATGAACCAAAATAAGATCAACAAAAATTCTAGTAACGTTTTAAGAAAACAATTAAAACACAAAAAAGGGAGATATTAATTATTGTCAACTCGTTAATCTCAAACACGAACTAAATTATAGCTACTGTAGTTTCATATACATATAAATAATTCGTTTCAATCATCACATGCCATTTTCAAAGTGATAACACTAAGCCTTTAAAATTATACGTCCCCGATTATACGATCACAGTAATCAGACGCCGGTTAATAAACGTATGCTCCTCCTGTACCTCTAAAGCGTCTTGATATATGTATTATACAGAAAAAGTATAATTATTATAGCTCGCTCAAATACCAATATCATAATTACGATCCAGCACATCACAAAAACTTTACCACCATTTAATTTATTGCAATATCCAAGATTCAAAAATCATCGTCTCTACTCAATTGTTGCATTATCGAGATCAAAATTAAAATACTAATCTACCAAGTGAGATAACAGACATGTACATAAATGAACTGAAACACGCACGAAATCCACTTTAGTTTCAGGTCGCTACTTCGCCGCTAGCAAATGCCATGGTATGTTGTCAAACTATTGATATTTGTAACTCGAAACACATACACGAAACGCTGCTTACCTCATTCGATTACGTTTCTAGAAAAATCTGTTAGGGGCGATTCGCTTCTGTCGAAGCTGAACAGCTCTTCGAACAAAATAGGACCCGTATTAAATAAGCCCACATCTCCCGCAGCTCGACCAAGTATCGGCACGTATTTCGTTAGCCTATGAAGAACTCCAAGCCAACTTTGCCTGCACTACTGGTAGTACAACCACTGGCAAGGGCGTGTGTAGTGGAGACTATGCGATACAACTATATGCAAGCGTGTTAGTGTCAGTGGGCCTCTTACGCTCAGCTCAGTCACGCCGGGCGTCAGTGACTTCGCGTCTACCGGTTCGATCAGTTCTGCGGGGATCACGAAGCATCTCGCGAACTGTGCATCGTACATTATAAAAAACACAACGGAAAATTGCAAACCTGATCAGCATTTACCTACAAAAATCAAAGATTTCTATAGCAAGAAACAGTCTTCTGTATCTATAATAAAATGGATTTCCTTGAAATCTGAATTTTATACGCTTAATTTTTAAAGATTACACCAGTGTAAATAGCCAGGAAATACCTACTCCTGACTAATCTTGTATTTTATACTTCTCTTTAATATGAGGTTTTCTTAACGATTGTTAAAATATAATTTAAGACCACTTGTCAAAAAGCCTGAAAACAAAATTCAAATACAGAACGGTAAAACTAGTGAGTGAGATACATTTTGAAGGTCAAGTGAAATATTGTGTATTGGAAAGTACCATCGAAATTAAATTACAGTGAAATGACTTTGTATGTTGAGAAAAAGAATAAACAAGTATTGTTGCGACGGTAGAAGAATTGATTGATTCATTGCAGATTCTGTCTTATCCAAATGGACTAGTCCTTAATCAAATCTTTCCTCGATAAGATGGAACGATATTTGATTCTATGAATGTAATGGCTTAAGTTTCGGTGACATTGTGAAACTGATCATGATCGGATGAGTGAATCATCAACTGTTCGGAAAAATGACACAACGTTTTTCCCTTCTGTGAATCATTGTGCAAGAAGAAGAAAGCATAAGGATGACCAGTATAACTTCCAAGATGGACTGCTTGCGAAGGACAGGAAAACATTTAAGGAGAGAATTTCCATGGTACTAGATGGAATGACTTGTGATGCGGACGATTGAGTGGCTTACGCGACTTTTGCAAAGATAATCGTCGAAGTATTATCATTGATCTCACTGCGTACTGTTACTTGCAGTAACAGTTAGTGCATAGTGAACAAATTCTCGGTCACGCTAGAGAGCTGCAAGAATCTTTCAATTTAAACGAGACCGATAACAATCTTGTTTCGCATTGGTAACGATTTCTTCAACGCTAATCGTAATCATATTCTGTAACATGAAGTGAAAAGCGATAGCAGTTACCAGACATCAATGACATAATCGAAGAAAGTGACTAAACAACTCATTACTAATTGGTTGTCAGTGCCAGTACGATAGTAGTAACTAAATGTCATGAAAATAAAAATGTGGTCAAAAGTGTATAGAACATTCATTCTTGCACAGATAAAATTAAACAGTGTATCATTCTTAAAAATTTTAATGGAACATTCTAAAGACATTTCCGCAGCTCTTCTACCAATCGCTAGTGAAATTGTTTTATGACTGTGTTTAACGATGTACGATCCTGTCGTCGAATGGTCGCAGAAAAAACGAAAGATCTCGTTTTCGATTGGAATTAAGAACGCGTGACATAAAATGTGCAAAACAATGTGGTCAAATGGTGAATTTTCGACGATGTCTAGTGAGGAAGTGCTTTCACTTCCCAAATCTCTGCCGAGCTCGAGAGAAGCGACGGCCGAGGGTAGTTCCGGCTCTAGCGGTGGTTACATGCCCCTTCGAGAATTCTTAGATAGATTCTCATTACCAAGAGTTGTCAGACTCGAGGGCACAGGCGGTAGACCAGTGCTGCTGTACAAACAACAACAGAGATCACTTCGAGTTACTGCAACTTTATTAATACATCGATACCGGCATGATGTCAAAGTGGGACCGGAAATAGTCATCCCAGAAGGTTATCCAGGTAAGTGTCATACAGATATGTCGTGTTGGGACTTCAAATTGTGTCAATTTTAAAAGAAGCAGATGCAAAAAACAGCTAACTACAAACAAGATTCATTTCTCATAAAAATAAAGAATCTATACTTGAGGTACAACTTGAAAAATTACACATTAAGTGTATTTATTTGCTTGTAAAGTTTTATGATGATATTCTAAGAGTGAAGGATATTTCTTTTTTCTTCTGCAAAATAAGTAATAAACTTTCCATATTCTCTTCAGGTTTTGAAAGAGTATCTTTCAATTTTACAACCATTATTATTGTATACATTGAATATGTAACCGAATAAAAAGGTATTTCCAACTGGCCTTATTTTCATGTTAGACTTTTACATACCTGCATTTGCATATAAATCTATCATCATACAGAGAGTTTGATAACAGATGTCGAAACTTTTAAGAAGTGATTCTACATGGTAAAATAAACGGAAAATTAAGAAGTACGAAACTCAACTCAAACGCAGTTTTGACGTTCTTAATTTTCCGTTTATTTTACCATATAGAATCACTTCTTAAAAGTTTCGACATCTGTTATCAAACTCTCTCTATGATAATTAGATTTATATGTAAATTTTTCTTATATTAGCAGTTATAGCATCTGTTATCGAATATCCTATATTATATAAAAAACGTCTGTGTATGACCTTTGTTTTTGACAATTATATACACTCTTTCATTGCTCTAACATTGAAATTTGTTTAATTTTAATTGATTTTTGTATTTTCGATTTGATAATCACTTTAAACGAATATATGCATACAAGATAACGAACCTACACAATTTATATTTGTACTGCCATTAAAAACAATGGATTTTATTTTTATGGATAGCTATTACAAATGTAATTCATGGACATTTAAATTCGTCATCTGAAAATAATCTCAAAAGCATATTTTCAACTTGACCTTTCGCTGTCATTCCATTTTTCGATTTGCTAACGCAATTAATTTCTGGTCAAAATAAATTTTTAATTAAGTTCAATAAATTTTAATAAATTTTTCAATAAAACGGCGGGAATTGTATGCTAAATTATAATGTAAAATAATATCTTCTGCTATGTAATGTATCGGTGATAAAGAAGTTTGAAAGATATTAGGATGCCAACAATAAATCTAAAAACATAATTTTTCTCATCAATCATACACAATTAATGTATGCGATTAACTCTATCTGATTTAATAGGAGTTTCTTTAAAACCAAACACTAACTGTATCTTTAAAAAGTGGAACGTGACAAAGCGTTAAACAACAAAAGTGATAGGGGGGATTATGCAAAAAGTGTGTGTTTCAACTTGTTCTAGTTGCGTGTATACAACTAAACAAACCGATTGATTGCTATGCTTGACAGAAAGCTGGTGCATCGTAGAAATTATAAACTATTATATCTACCAATCTTTGTGAACAGAAGACCTGTGCGTTGCGTTAGTATATCTGTTAGTATGTACTTTTTTAATTACCTTTGTATTTTGTGTATGTCAGTGTATTGATTTTCACAACAAAATTTTTTTGTATGGGTTCACAATCCCTCGTTATTAGACAGAATGTTTCTCCTTATTGCTGGACAGTATAAACTTCAATCTTGTATGGTCCTATTTGTATTAGTCTTTATTATTTTGGTTTCAGTAGTTAAAAGATATACCTAAGTAACACGAATTGTCAGAAAAAAGGTTCATGGAATGAATATAATAAATGTATAAAATGAATTCTACGAGACACATTCAGTGCCTACTATTCTCGAAGAAATATATTTTTAAATACATTAAATGTACAGCTATGTACTAGTCCTACCACTAATATTTACCAAAATATTTTCTAATTGTCCTCGTTACCTGATACTAAAAGGAAGTGAATTGAAGCAAGGACAAAATGATTTGAGAAAAATGAAATTCTGACTGCATCTCTCCATAAATTATTAACTGAAGAAAAAGGGAATAAAAAAGAATTAAAAACAGAAAAGACTTTAGAAAGTAAGCTTAAGAAGACGAGAATACTAAAACTGAAAGTGACAAATGCGAAGACTGTGCACAGTTTGTATAGAAATCGATGAAGAAAACTGGATTCAGGATTCAAGCTGTGAAAAATGAGTACACGAGTCTTGCGCCGATAGCCTCGAATGTTCTGATAACTACATTTGAGACTGCTGCAAATTATATTGAATCTGATTTGAGTCATGTTGCAACATTCTACTGTGTCCGGTTCTAGATACTACTTAATGATACCTCAGAATTCTGTAGCAAAGGTTTAAGTTAACTATTACAATAGTACTGGTTATTCTGTTGTTTTATCTTAAATGATGATATTGTTAACTTATAAATAAAATAGAATAGAAAACATAAAATATTATTCTTTTTAATTTATTTCCGAGAAACTTTAAGTGTCCGGTACTGAAGAAATTCTCCCTGCATTCTGTGAATACGGTCCGTATTAATTCTGTAACAATAACAAATAAAATGATGTTTAAAACAAATGTTCCAAACCAAAGTAAGTTTTATATTATACCTACTCAATTTTAATACAAAAATTGATAACATCTTTGACATTATTAGCTTAATTCACTTGTCACATCATGGGTTTGATCATTTTTACTAATCGACCAAAATTATTAAATACATTAAAAAACTTTTGCTAATCAAATTCACGAATCTCTTCATTTCATTCCTTTGAGATTATCCTGTTTGTCACTGGATATTACAAAACGAAACAGCCAAAAAAGTGGACAAGAGTGAGATCGTCTTCTTAATTTTTCGTCAAATACATTATATCAAAAGACATGAAACCTGTTGCTTGATAAACAGACCAAAAAACGAGTACAGGGTTACTTATAATTGTCAGTAAACCATAATCGGTCGACAACCAGCGGTTAACTTTTAATGGGCCTGGTATCCGGTATAGATTTTCAGAAAAACGTAAATTATGCTTGGCAAAACAAACGGGAACGGTTGTGATAACCAGCTTAGATCACTGGAACAGGTTATGCGGTGCAGTCTATACGAGAGCGTTGATGCTGCTTCAAGAAGTGAGCACTAATGCTCCGCAGGGCGAGAACTTCCCTGCACTATCAAGTACTGTCTCTCTCTGCTTTTGAATCGTAAACCACTTTGTGGCAGTAAGTTGCTAAAGTGGGCTCGAGTAGCCGACCTCCGCCAGACGATACGTCCTCGTGTACCGTCTATATTGGTTTTCTGACATTTGAGACTGAAATTACGAGGCAATAAAGTGGGGTAATGCAGACCTATTAGTTGGAACGGGTGAGAATATAGCATAGAAACTTTAAGATCGAAGTAACTACGAACGGCCGTCACATAACGACATCCAGTTTCTCGAAAAAATTATCGGCAGATTTTTCAGCGTGTTGCACGCTGCACGATGTCGTGCTCGAAGGAAGCACGAACAGTGTTGCAGGCATAACCGTGTTTCATGCAACAAAATTTACATACATACGTCTTCGGATTACTTCAACGTTTGTATGTTACAAAGTTAAAATCGAAATGGTAGTTAATGTGATTGCCTCCCACTTGTGTAAAGGAAAGATGAGAAGCTGTAATCGTTGACGTCAAAGAAACCTGTTCCGAATTTAGTTTCCACGGACATTGCGTGAATATCATTGATTCATCGAGAAAAAATCCTACGTCGGTTACAACATTTACTATTGGTGTCAGGCAATCAACCCACGTTTGGCGTTTGTGGGAGCAATCCGTGAATGAATCACGAATGAATAATTTTCAGATAGTGAAGTGATGAAAGAATAGCATTGGGCCTACACTGACCTTTCCGTCACGCATATTTTATAAATGAGGTTAGTATGAGATGTACGACAGAACAAGTATTAGATTCCTGGGTGAGAAACGCTGTAGATTGATTAATTATACTTTACAATATAATATATTTCGGTAACGTTTCTACTTACAACACCGGTTATAACTAAATATTAAGCTAATCGATGTGACAATTAAGTGTAACTAGAGTGCACAAATGCAATAAGGCAATGAGAGTGAGAGTACAGTGTAGTAGAGTCTAATATAATGTCTAAGAATGTTTAAGGATGCCCTCTTACATAGACTATTGAATATGGTTCCAGTGTGTCGGAATTGAGATTTTGTGCCGACGTTCAATGTAGCGTCGGTGCCGTTTGTATTTATTCGAAACAAAAACTTCAAAGTGATTTATCTTCTTTATGAGTATACGTATTAATTGAACCTAATTTTGAAAGAAATAATTCAAAACTGACAAAAAGGCGGTACTTCGAAGAAAAAGTAACAATTTTGGTCAAAAATCTTTGTCGAAATATCATTATAAATAGTGATTCAATTTATGAGGAAAGTATTTATATGGACACATGCAAAGTGACAAATAAATCGAATAAATAGCTGTAGAGTTATCTTGCACGCCAATTTGGAAAATAGAGTTTTAAGATAAAAACGTCTAAAGTTTTGGGTACAAGTAACTAAAAATTTTTGGAAACTTATAACTGATTTTTTGTTGGCATTTTCGTGTAATAAACAAAGTTCTACAAAGTTTTTGTTAAAATTGACTTGTACTTTTACACTATTACTTTATGTGCTGTACAGTACTTGCTGTAACTACGCTATCTTTCCGGATTTCGTTCTCCACCTTAAGGGACGTATTCTAGATATGCGAAACTATTCAGTTATGTAAAAAAACAAATTCGATTTTTTTACCCATTATATGGGTTTTCCTTTATAAGACTCATCGTGATCTTTCACAGACAGCTTGAAATTCTCAAACTTAAAAAAGCACATTTTTTGCTTTTGTTTCATCACTTTTTCATTCTTTCGATACTGTCTTTTCTTACTGAAATTGTTTGAGTAATATGCTGTTTGAGCGCGCAAAGAAGTTTTTCAAATAACAATTTTAATTTGTTTAAAATAACTCTTCAAATTTGATTCGTGATTTAAAATATAATATTAAAGACAGTAGGTATATTTCAGAGTTTATAAATGCTGTATTATTATGATTGAAAGCATTTTTAAGAAAAAACACCAAATTGTTTTAATTAGAAATATAAAAATTTCTGTTTATCTTACTTATTCTCAAGATTAATTTCTATATTTACATAATAATTATTATTCCTTAATAATGTATTTATAAATAATAAATTTTCTTACAAATGAGAAATATATACTAAAGAACAAGGTAGAAATTTTCTGAAAGTATTCAAATTTGAAGCAAAAATAGGTATATATATAAAGTACATACATACAATCAATTTTTATGTATGAAACTTCAGAATACTAAAAATAAATAGATAAACGTTTTACTCCACAATAAGAACGAAAAGAGGAATACACAAATGTATGCGTTGTCAAAATCGAATGTAAATTGGATATAAATCTTATACTTTTTTCAATTATAATGTTCTCACTAAGTACTATTCAGCTTAGAAAACTTCTCGAAACGTTTTTCATTATTTCGTGTTATATTTAAACTTTTCCACATTCTATATGGAAAACACGGTAACAAACTTATTATGCAGTCCTTTATCTTTCTGTACGTACGTTGACCTAAAAGAATTCACTGTAATTCCGAAATACTCCCGCTTCAACACCGTAAATAACTTCAACAAGATAAGAACGATCAATAATAAGCAACAATAAGAACGATCGTTTTGTAAAACTAGCGACAAGTTGGCATGATCCAATTTATCGCAGAGAATAGCGGCAACGCAAACGCACGGGCGAGTGCAACTCGCTCCATAAATATGCTCGACCAGACCGGCTTGTATCGTACAGGCACTAACAGTAAATTGGCCGAGGAATCATTATTTAACGCCTCCGAATTTGCCATAAACCCAGATACAGTTCACGGTGAACTTAGTATGATACAAGTCAGACCCTGACAACGCTAAGTACCGTGTAGCGAAAAAGATAACGAGCGAAAAGAATGCAGGTGTGACTTGTTGTAGAATAGTCTCCTTCTTATGACCCTTTTGTGATAGCGGATATATCAATGTTTTTTTGTAATAATCACAGCACAGGTGAGCACTATACATGGCCTGTAAGTTGGCAGTCAGTACGATGCAGGGACAAGAGGAGTAGGTCATTTCCTTCACTTATGTCTACTTTTATCACGCGACTTTTCAGGCATAAATTAGTAGGTGTGACCGATTCGACCAATAACGAAAGTTCGTGTAGCCCGACTCTATAATTGTGTCCAATTAGGTTGACTTAGTTTGCTAGGATCAATTAGATCCATGTTCCTTCCATGTGTCAGCTTACCGACCATGTACAGTACGCATGAGATTAGGGATTCGTTATAATTTCTAGATAAAACGTCAAAGACACAACTATGTGGAGTCAACGAAGTAACCTGTACCATTCCGCTTGTCAGCTTCTCAGTTCTTACTTAGGTAGTATATTCGTTTTTACCAGATCGCATGGCATTTCCTGCGAACTGAGATAGGGGAAATACAAAATTTGTAGTCTGGCTGAGTTATTTACTTCAATGAAATAAACTTCTCCATATTTTGTAGATAATGCCGTTTTCTTTCACCATATTATTGTAAACAGAACACGTGGGTTCGCATTTTCTTGTACCCAGGTGGTTTCATTAAACGGAACAATCTTGTGTCGGGTTAATCATCGAGGCAAGGATTCTGTACGATTTACGTCGACAAGAAATTCTCAGGTGGCGCAGCGAATAGATACAACAGTAGCGCAGCTCTCGATCCTGGCTAACTGTTCCACCGGCTACTTTTCCTTCTGCGTCATCGTGGAATTTCAAGCGGCACGATAGGTTCCGTTTCAAGCGGACACTTTCGTCACTCGACTAATCCCATTTGTTCGGTGCACGTGCATGAAATACGCGATCGATGTGGTTTGGGTTATGGCGAACCGCACGCTACTTGCCTCTGCGATTTCTTTTGATATACTCGAAATGAAATGTTAGAAGGAAGATAATAATTTGTTTGAACAATATACATTGATTAATATTTACTTGTTAGATCGTTTTGCGCTTAGAAAATGGAGGAAATATAAATAACTATTTAGGATAGTTCTAGAATAGTGTACGTCTAGAATATGTAATTAGATTGTTATACAAGGACAACTAAATCAGGCTTCCTTAATAATTCGAGTACTGTTAACGAGAAATTTTTCAGCCAAAACTTGCTTGATTTCGAAAGAAGCATAACCAGATATCAATAATTTGTTTTATAGATAAAGGTATAGATGAGATACAAAAGTCAACTTCTTATTTTGAATGAAGTTACATATTTTTGAATACTTCAATTGATGCAGTTAGTTTCTACAGAAAGGTACTTAAACCAAGTGACGAACTACTACTTTACGAAATATTTTAATTTGTTGTACAGATTAGTTGGCTCAATTGATAATATTAAAAAAATATAATTTTATTTAAGTAAATGAAGTTGATCTCCATTTCTCCATACCTCAACGTTGAATCCAATCGACAATGCGAAAGGCTTCATATTTTTCTTTGCACACATGGTAAAAGTAATCACGCTTACTATTTTCTTTGACTCTCTTGCAATTCTTGGCATATTGTTTCTTCTTATTTATATTACATGGTCCAGGTTATCTAAAACTTTTTTTCAAAAAGAATACTATCCATTCTATCCAATTCCGTTTTGTCTAACATATACCTGTTGACACTAACCAAACATTTTTACAAACTAAATTATAAACTAAATTTATTCAAGATGTGAAAAAACACGGTTTGGGGTCGTTATTATGAACAATATTACGCCTTTCCTTGTAAATGAACAATATCTACACAAAAGCAAGATTACACCAAAGTATTTACTGCGATTTTCTGTTTTTTCTTCTCAAAAGAAATTTTCGATCATTACACACCCAATAGTATGTCGTGAAAATCGCTACGACTGACAAAAAATAACTAAAACAGCGTCAAACACTACATACTTCTTTACTTTTATCGCTCACTTTTCAAATAAGGTTGTACGAGCTGTTATCTATTTTACTCTACTTCTCTATCTTGCCCACCGTCCCCTATATACTGCAGGAAGGAGCGTCGTAAATTTTGACCCTGTTTCGACACTTTCAAATAATCCTAAGAACAATGCCCTGCGTTCAACTACAGCAGCGGTAACGTAAGTTTTGCGCAGAACTAGCCATGCACCCCAAAAATTCATCTGTACGGCGCGGTTGCAATAGTGAAACCTACTCTATAATAATATGATGTTTTGATATCGCATAGTTCTTATATTATTTTCATACAATTTTAATAAATTTCACAAAATGTGTAAGCCGAAGAATATTACGAAAAATATTTATTATAAAACAGCTGAAGTAAGATAACAAAAATAATAATGCAGGAACACAAGAAGGTATAAAACGTAACAAAATATTTACTAGACGTATTCTCGGTTACTATAAATCTTTGTAAATAGCTTGCGACAAAGAGTAAAACATTCCATAGATTTTTTCTATTGATCAATGGTTTCTTGTAGACTTACAGTCTCATAGTAATCAGAGGAATGAAACAAAGAAATTCTAGAAACGAACAAGGACTGAAGTCAACTGAAATCATCCAACATATCTCGCACGAAAGTGTAGCAGAACCCACGATCGAAAAATACCATGAAATAAGATAGTTACCACTGGAAGCTAGTTATAAAAATATAATGATAAGTAACTGAACATTAATCATAGAGTAAAGTCTATTGATTTTAATTCCAGTAGCAGAAGAAAACTGCTATGTAACATGTAAACAGGTCTAGGCGAACTAGCTTTAAAGTTTATTTTTCAAATATGTAGCAAGGGGAAAACGGAATCTTCGTCGAGAGAATTTGAACCTTTAACCGGGATAAAATTACTAGGAGAAGATTCAGCTGTGCATTCGATTCCAGGCACTGATAGCGACGATGGACGATATCGCACAAATCACCGACTCGCTTAACTACTATTCGTGCAAACCCTCAACTGCGACAACAGGCTCCAGTTTACAGTAATTTATTAAGCGTGTAAGCTTCCAACTTTTTTTAAGGTCAATGACCTCGTCTCTCTCATCAAGAGATCTTTGGCCCCTTGCATTTTTTATGGTTCTACAATACTGTTGAAATCTCTTTAACAAGTACTAGGTTTTCCGTGTTGAAATATTAACACTCGAAAGCTTAAGTACATTTAAAGGTATACAAATTATTAGATTTACCAAATTTTTTAACATTTTTGGTAATGTTTCATAAAAATATCAAAAAGAATGTTTCTAATTTTCAGTTTTCAAGCCTATAATGTATAAACCACTTAGATATTAACACTGATGATTGGCAGCATCACATTTTTCCATCGCTAAATAAAGAGAAATAGTTTGTCCGCAAACAACACAGATTTCATCATTAAGGCACTGCCAGCTAAAGTGTTTATTTAATTTAAACAAAGTTTACAATCATTGTTGACGAACATTTTGCTTTTAAAAACTTCAAAACCGTGTAATTAAATATATACAGTACATTTGATTTGTGTTTTTGTTAGATCTAAATCAAGATAACGTATAAAGGAAAGTTCTATGCCAGCAAGTCACGCTAATTTAACCCGTTCACCGCAAACACTGCTGGCCTGTAAAGTCTGCTTTGTCCAAGCCTGAGTGGCGTCTGCAATCTTCAAGTTTAATATTTCACGTGCTTATCTGGAAATAATATATACCAATAAATTTATTTTAACTACGACTTGTCTACTAATCAGACTAGAATGGATGAACTTGAGTGTAAAAATCTTATGTCATAAATGAGAATAAAGAATTTTTCATTATTGGCAGATACAAATATATAAATATGGAATATTATTTTAGAACATATACAGCGAAATATTGTATGTATACGTAAGATTATATGTAGTGAAATATTATATTACCCACATATTGTAGAATATAAATGTAAAAAATTTGACAATACGACTAATAGTTAAATTATGTAGGAAAACGTAAAGCACTTAAAATTATTTTAAGTAATTGTGACTACTCAAAAAAATAATCTCAAAAGGCGATTCAGTTTTCAATAAAAAAATCAATGCAATACTTAATCACGAATTTACTTAGAACTTCATTTTTTAAAAAACAGCAATCCATAATAGTTCTATCAACATATTAAGTATGTACTATATGCAAAAAGTACTTGCAATAGTAGAAACAGAAAATAATATACTGAAATGACTCGCTAAATACAATAAACCTTAAATTTATGGGAAAATAATGAATGAAAGAGCATATAAAAAATAGCTTTCAAAATAAGGAAATACAGAAGGCAAAAATTATATATTTACTAAACGGGTCTCAAAACAAAGAAAACAAGGTATTACAATCACACAAGTGACTATTGAATGTGAATTTATTGAAAACTGATTAAAAAAGTCTCATTCTGAGCTAATGGACTACACCCAGTACATTATTCGTTCGTGATTCATCTTGATGGTTTGCACAGTCCAGAATGTTCCACCATGCGTCTCTCGGTGACGACTGCTCACTTTTAGTTTTTAAATAACAATCACTATGTCAAGCGACCAGTCTTTCATAAACGGTAACAAACTTGGAGTCCTCAGTATACAGGATGAACAAAATATCTTGATCACCTCGAATATATTTCTTAGATTTTGTAATAGGAAGAAGTGACAGAGGAAAAAGTTGCTTGATTTTGAGATAAATATTAAGGTACGCAAAAAATTTGTCTCAAAATTATACTTTTTTAGATTTTAGGATCATCGCAATTTTTTTGAAATGGAACATATTTTTATCATCATTACATGATAGCTCAAATCAAGATCAATCCAATGACCTAGAGTACTATAACCTTCACATGACAATGAACGCGAAAAATTCAAAAACGTTTTGTGAGTCAAGAAATAACGACTTACATAATTATAAAATGTGTTCAAGATGCTGTCCCTCATTTTCAATACACTTTGGATACGTGCTCTAAGTGAATGCCTAGTTTACTCAAATGAATGTACATTGTTATTCATTGTAGCCGTCCAAATATGTGACGCGGTGGATGTCTTTTATCTGGGAATCGTTCAGCGTATAACTGCTGCGCCTTTACAGTATTACACTTACATTCACCGTAAATTAAAAGCATTTCAGTTTTCTCTTCGTTACGACCCATGATTATAATAAAAATATATCGTTCCATTTAAAAAAATTGCGATGATCTTAAAATCTACAAAAGTAATCTAATGAAATCTAAAATTAAATAAAGTTAATGTTAGTGTTGAGTTGCCGAGACATGGTTGAACACCGTGACACTTACCTTACTATTTTCTATCAAAACATCGGAATCAACATTTTATGTTTAGGATGATCATTTATATTCGAATATTTCTAATATCATATTTGTAATAATCAGTACATCGACTGAAAATGTTTACTAATAGTATAGTATTAACCCTTTTAGTGCCGATCGAAATAATTGACAAATAAGACTTTAATTCGAATTATTTAAAAATATGACATAGGTCGTTTTGCCTTATAACCACACATATGGAAACATGAACGAATAACTCCAAACAAGTTCTTCTCATTACAAAATTTATCACTATAAGAACAAACTGAAATAATCCTAGAGGATAAAATTATTGGTAGCTATCCTAACCATCCCAGAGTCTGCTGTTTGCAATGCATTTTCCTTTAAAGATAATAGTAAATTATGATATAAATATCGCAAAGATTTTTATGTATATCTACCTCAAAAAGTTTGAAGTATTTCAAAGATTCAGAAACAGATATATTCACAAACCCAGAATCAATAAAATTTGTGTAAAGAATAATTCTTTAGCGTTTTTCTATTATATTTTAATCGTAGAATTCAACGTTATTGTTAGGTGAAGGTAAATATAATAGAAATTAACGAAAAGAATTCTCCAATATTAATTGCTAACAACTTCAGAAAGTAAAGGTGACAAAAAATTTGAAAAGTGCATTATATGGCCCCGCAGTACTAGATAACATTCATCTCAAATTACATGTCCCAGTCTACCTATTAGATGCTTTATAACTGCCTATGTAACTGCAATTATAAAATCTTTGCAACGAATCGATTTATCTCGGCGATTGTCGAAACATATTCAAATTATGAGTTAACTCGTTTTTACTGCTTAATAGCAAAAGCAAAGGAATTACCGATGAATCAACTACGTGCATACATACTATATCGGGAATAATGCTGTCGAGAAATTCTAACACATCTGTTATATTAATAAATAATCAATAACTCGTCAAAAATGTTTCGAAAACTTCTCTCAAGATGAAAAATACAGAAAACCATTTAACCCTGTCTTTCCCAACATTTAACGACTGCAAAGAAATATTTATATTTTGAGCACTTTGGCTGTCACATATGTACTTCATAAAAACATTCTCAAAATATTTTCAAATTCGCATTTCATTTATCCTTATTTCTTAGAAGTTTAATACATAGTCATATAACTACGTGGGGAAGAAAGGGTTAAAGAAGAAAAGCGAAATCACGTCGTCTCCTTCCCTGATAATATTTCTAATGCACGCATCCAAGGCTCTTTCTCAAGGGGTGCATCATTCTTTATATAATTAATCGGGAAGCCGTATAATTACGTCATTAATGGGGTAATTTTGTGATAATACATTCTAATTAAGTGTCGAGGAAGTTGATCTAAAGGATAAAGTTACTACCGGGTTCACGTGGCTTGCTTTTCTCTCGTTCACCTCGGCTTTTCAATAGACTTTTCCAACGGATACGACAATTTCGTCGATTACAATCTGAATGGAACGAACAAGCCCTGTTAAGTATGTCGTATACCCGCGTAAAAATGGAAAGTGGAGGAAGAATACTTGTGTAATTGTTTGCTGGTTACAAGAAGTATGTGTTTGCAACGTTTCTTTTCCGGAGTACACGCTCCCATGTAAGTACACCTATCTTACGTTGAGTATAATACACGGGGTAAGACAAAGGATTGAATGTATTAAACGAATTAAAATTATACTAGGGTAAATTTTACTTTCGAGCACCCAAAATTGTTGACCTTTTTCGTCATCTAGTAATATTCGACAAGTGGAATCGAAAAATATTACTCTTAACTTTAGGAATTCATCCGTTAGAAAGTTGCAAATCTTAACGTTTTTAGCTTACTTGACAAGTTACCTTGACATCGTATTGGCTTTTATACGTAACTTAATTGCATGATGTTACAATACTTTCGTTTGATAAGATACATGTAAGTATGTAATTACTTCGAATTGGGAAAAGTGATCCCCCTTAACGGGAAATTATTTTACGTTTCGAACAAGGTAAATGTCTCAGAAGCTAAATACATAACCTATCAAATGTTCCAGTAAGTGAACCTAGAAATGCACATCCTGACACCTCAAAGTGTCCCACTAGCTGTTTATACTATTTTCTAATATATTTTTTTGCTTTTAATTACATATACTAGCATTTAAGCTTAAAATTAAATACAATCAGCGTTAGTATTCGAGCATCGAAACATGGTCGGCTATTTACTAGAATATTTACCTACTTTACTTTAAAGAAAAATGTACCTTGACATTCGGCAAATTGCTCAAATTTCATTTAAAGAAATCCATTTTAAACTGAAAATACATTCGTGAGGTAGGTTTCTTTGATCATCAAACAATATATATTCTATAAAAATTCAATATCTATAAAAGTTATTATAAAAAGATACGTCTTTAGTGACTGAAATGCTCTCTCCGCGAGCGCTTCCGAAAATGAATTCTATAACGTTCGTAATAAAAGCATGGAGATCGGAGAGAAGAAAATAAGGAAAATCTAACCAAAGGTTTAGGTCTTTGGACGGTTAAAATCGTCTGAGAGAATCGTGATGGTATTTCGGGTCGAACGACGAGCTCGCACACGCAATCGTGGTCCTTAAAGGCCGTATTCGAGGCGCAGCATGCCTGCATTCGCATCGAGGCGGTATTCTTAAATCAATTAGCGACAACCAAAAGAACCAGCCGACCTTCGGTCAGCCAGCCACTCGGCTATCGTGTCCCCGTTGTTGGAGTTCGTTGCCATTACTGCCGCGGAACGCGCGCGCCTACTATCGTCTCGAACTTTGGAACGCTTTTTGTCACCGAATCGAAGTATGCCGACGTGTATTTCCTTCCTACTAAATGGCTACATCCTTTGCCCTTCTAAGGAAGACCACCAACCGCGAACACGACGGAACGCAGCCTTTCGATTTATTTGAAATTTCTAGACTACTATCTTTCCACGAGAGTCTCGAATAACATTTCAAAGTATACCTGCAGAGGGAGATATTGGTAGATCTCGCAGACTTTTAAGGCAATATTTAATCTTAGAGAGTTAACGTTATTACTGTTTCTAAGTATGACAATGCAACGCGAATACCCAAATTGTGTTAAATGCATAATTGTATACAAAATGTATTAAATGTATAAATGTATAAATAATAACATCGCCACTCGTTTCAGGGCCCAATTTTGTACAAAATGTAGTCTTAAATAGGAATGTTATTATTTTGTTTATAGTGTAAAAATTTAAAATTCTATTTTGTCTGTATTTTGTGTTTTGGTCTATTGTATTTGCACATAAGTTTGCGAAATGATCGATCAACATTTAGTCTGAAAGCAATGAAAATATACTATTTTTTAATATATTTTTTAAAGCAAGTGATATTTTCAAAAACTGTTTACATAGGTGGATTCATCGTTCAAAAATATATAATCGCCTTATTAACACCATTTTGCTACACGCAATAGTTTTCGAGATATTAAGCAAAATATGTTTTCCGCCCCGATCTTTTAGAGTGGTTTTCAGCCCTTTAACATGATTTAGAGCCGATAAAAAAATACGTGTCTAATATTTTCAACTACTCTACAATCCTGCAAAGTTTCATGAAAATCGGAGATTTATATTACACGATGTTCCCTTGTTAGTCAATGATTTCAGTTTCAGGAGCGAAAAAGTAAGGTTCACATTACATTCACCTTCTCTCTTAACTTTCCGGAGCTATTCGAATTTCGTATTCTCTTATCAATCTAAGAAATTCTGATACCAATTGAATATTATATGGATCTGTAAGAATTTACGAGGTAATTTATGACACTGTTTAATTAGTTTTTAATTTGACTTTGTAAGTCATCTAGGTCGAGTCCCCCAAATTAGGTGGAAAAGAGGAGGGGATAACCGCGGTTCCCATTGCGATTCACGTCAATGAGAACGATCGTCAGTCGCAAAATCCAATTAATATCGAAAAGCTGCGATTATTAAACCCCGCGAAAGTATTTCTCAAAACTTGTAATAACACTTCGCGAACGAGTAATTACGTAATTAAACTAGATCTGTTCAACCCAGTGATACATTTTGTGGACTCGTTCACTCATAATTCCCAGCCTCGTGTGCTCCTCTGCGAGCACAAGAATTCTCCTGCAAGTTAAACGAAACCGAGTTGTCCGCTATTTTTTCTGTGGGACGAGAGTCTCCCCAAATTGCCAATAGGACCCTTGCCAACCGCCATTGAAATAGCACTAGGTAGCCCCGCTGAAAAGAAAAGATAACAGAAGCCAGACAAAGATAGGGAATGAGCAAGGACTTGTGAGGACACACGACTAAGTATTCGTAGATAATTAGTTAAGGCCTAATGAGTAGGGCACGCGTCGCGTAGAAGAAGCACCATTCAGGAGTTAGAGAAGCGACAACTTCGCAAGATAGACCATCCGGCCACCAGAGCTCAACTCTAGAAAATCAGACTGTAACTTTTCGTTTTTATATTAGAAGACGTAGACAATTGTGTAAACATCGTTTATTTGAATCGTCTTGAGCTTAATTTTAAAGGTCCTACTAGAGATGGGGCAAAAGACTGATTTAGTTTATGGTTTAATATTAACGCATCATCTTACAACGTTTCGTTTAATCTCGTTCAAGTTATGTACTTACTAAATCGGGAAATATATATATATATTTCTTAGACACACACATATATATATATATACACTACCGTTTCTTTTTGCGACCTCTGTTTTCTTCTTTTATATCGTCATGTGGAATCGCCATGTAGAATGTAAGTAATATATTAAACTGTTTTTATCAAAGTATATTGAGTCAATCAATCTCTCTATACAACAGAAGGTTTTGAACTGGGAAAGGGTTCATTCGGAAGAAGATAGAGACAGTATTGTGAACGAAGTCATGACGAGACCACGCTCCATGAAACTTTCTTTTTTCGAATGAACCCTTTCCAAGCTTAAAATCTTCTCATATAAGAACGAAAAGTCAGCTCCCATAAACTCATATTTTTTCCAAATTTTGTTGTTAACGTCACCTCTCTTCTATATCCAGGTCTACCCCCTTAATAGATTTTTAGCGGATTTATAGCGGTTTCCACTCCGCAGACGCAAAAAGTAAATAGTTGACAGAATTACCCAATACTTTCTAACGTTAGGAAAACTACAAATTTAAAAAATATTGTAGGTTAGTGGCAGTCTTTGGTTAAAATAAATAACGCAAGACCTCTTACACATAGTGATTCGTGAATTGCGATTCACGTATGATGGATACCGACCGTATATGTAATTCAGTGAGAGTGTTCAGACGACGATACGAATTTTGTGTATCCTCGATCAGTCGACGACCAGCGACTTTCTTCAAATCGATGCGAATAACGAAGCATAGAAACAAATTACTGCATCGCTTAATAGAAAAAAACTAAAAACTAATATTCTCTTTTGCGATGATTTATAACACAATTGTAATCTACACTCTTTATTTGTATATGAATACTTGAAAAAAAAAAAAAAAAAATAACCTTCAATACTCAAAAAACATGTCACTATAGGCAGAATCTATTCAGCAAATTTATTTGCTGTTTGTTTATTCCCATTATATCTAAACGTTGCAACCGTTAAATTATTGAGATTTGGCATAAATAAAAATATCTTTCTATGGATTATTCAATTTAAGGTAATAAATACTCTTTATCTTGATTGCGAAACGGTTTTTTTACTTACTGTAAATTCAGTTCTATTATCTCGAAGATATACATCCATTAAATTCCTACATTGTACGTTTCTCCAATTTTTACCTGTCTTTTCCCGAAGAAGGTAAAACATGTCTTGAGATTTATGTACGAAACTATCCCTAGAACATTTCCCAGTATTACTATAGAAAATTTGTTTGCTTAAGTCTACCTTTAAGTCTACCTTTAAGTCTAATCAATTATTTTAAAAACACGTCTAACAAAGACGAACTAAGTCACTTTTGGAGAAGTGATTTTATTTTGCTCCAAAAGACAAAAAAATAGATATCCTGTTCGAATAATGGTAACAACAATATGTTGAATAATTTAGATTTATTGATAGATAATTCCGATACTACTGAAGATTCAGACAGAATTATTTCAGTTAATTTTTATATTAATTAGCAAATAATGTTTCGTACAAACTACGCATATTAATTGGCAGATATGTATTCATACAAAAAAGTGTTATTTATTCATTATTTTGATGTTCTTTTTCTATAAATATTTTTATACACATTTAAAAACTTTATTTTCTGTTATTTCTTTATATAAATATGTATGCTAAAGTTTAATTCAAGAATATGTTAAATAAAAGATTAAACAATTAATATAAAGTTGAAATTTTGATTTTTATCCCCGAAACCCACACATACAAAACATTCATAATGATTTTTCAGGCATTTCAACTAATATTATAAGAAAATGTTTTCAATAAAAATAATTCTGGGACAATTTACGATAGTAAAAATGATCACAAAACTTTTTATACAGGAAAAAATTTAAGTCACTATAATTTTTTTCTGTGAAATTATATATTTTTCTGCATCAGTTAATCCATTTTTTTATTACTTTAAAAAAGTATTAGTGGTCTTAAGTCAAAAATTGAGTACTTTAGAAGTTATGAATTTTGTCCCAAACGCCCAAGTACTCAACGCATTGTGATGGCGTAGATTTGAAAAAACTGGCAAAATTCTTTTTTTCAACAGGCTTTTTCGTTATTACTTCTCCAAGACTTCAAAATGATCCCGACATCAAGCAAGCCTAGCGTGAAAATAGCGATAATTAACGCCATTTCAAATGGATTATATTCTCATCATCCTCCTCTTCCTACTCATTTTACTTTAGTCACTCATTACTTGCCAAACATGCCATAAAATAGCCAACAAAATACATAGATATATTCCACTGTTTCTCCACGTCCTCCCCACAGAACCAATAGTACTTTTATATCGCACGCAAATACTCTGCGGAGTTTCAATAGCTCCCAATCCGATATAAACTCAAGGTTCGATACAAGTTTCTAACTTAATTTATAAATTTTATATTTATTTGATGTTTAAGTAAAATGTTTGTTTGATATTTACATTTTGATTGTTATATCTTTTATATCTTTACCGCAATCTTACCGATAATCTCTCTCTTGGTTATACAGGGTGGGTGGAAAATCATAGTACAACCGACTAGGGCGTAATTCTACCTAAAAAAATTTTTTAAATTTGGTATTCAATTTTTTCATCCGAGGCTTTATTTTCGACATAATTGAATTTGAAGTTCATTATTTCCATTTTAGTTTTTTTTTTTTCCAAATACTGTTAGAAATATCCTCCTCATTGCTGCATACATAGCAGTGCTCAACGAATTAAAGATAACTAAAGGGATTGTAACCTATTATTAGTTTTTCAAACACTTGGAGAATTTTTTTCTTTAGCTGTCCAATATCTGAATATTTTCTCTGTACACTTCGTCTACGACATGCCCCCATAAGTAAATAGTAAGTAAGTAAATGGTAAGTTAAATAGTAAATACTCAGATTAGCGAAAATAATAGAATACTGTATTGCGTACATTGCTTATGATTCACAAAACGAAACGAAAAATGTGAAAAGCGTAGAGCGTAAAATTGTCGTTTGGCAGTAAATTATACACGAAGATACACGCCCATCGTTGGTACGTTGCACATCAACTGATGCTTATTCCCAAAGACGCGGTATGAAAGCCGGTTACGAATAACATAACGGCAATTTCGTTTTTCTGTCAAGCGAGTAGAAAATGAAACAAAACACAAATAATAGCGTAAAGCGTGGTAATACTAAGAACGAGATTGATACTTCATTTCTTCATTGAGGTGTTTGCGGTCAACTCCTAGATCGGAATGATGATCTCCGATCATCATAGAAAAATGTTTTTATACTGTATCGTGATAGACTAGAGACAGAAAAAATTAATAGTATCTCTGTCATAAATTATATATAAAATTTATATTCTATAATATATAAAAATTATATAAATAAAAAAAATATATATTCTGGATATGATAATTCTGGAAGATATTGACCACATTCTATTTAAATTTCTGACTTATGATACAATATATTCAATGAATTTCTTATTTCAAATTTCTTACAGTGCAACATTACATGAACAATGCTTACAAATGTGGATAATTATAATTATTCAAATATTGTTCAAATATTACCTGCAAGAAAATGTAACCAACATTATTAAACTAAATACATCTTTTATTTGAAACTTCCACTTCACTATTTTTGTAGCTATTTGTCGGCGTTGTGGTTTTTGCTTACTTAAATGCTTTCAACATTGGAATCTTCTTAATGCCTAAAATACTTTTGCACCCACAAATGAAAGAGGCAAACGATATTATACCCCATATATCTTTATATACAGTTGTAAGTAAAGTATGTATAATAAATAGATTCATTTATTATAGATTTTTACCAACAGGATATTCGTTCCAAACAATAACATTCAGCTATCATGTTAGGCATACTACCGTATAAGCAATTGTTCTAGAAGTATATCAAGTAATTAATGACAAATTATTGGCACAATTTATTCCAATCTTACACAAAAGATATTGAATAAAAATTACGATGAATATATGGACTGTGTAAAATTTTCCGCATCGCCTTGGTGCCACCGAAGAGAATCATATCATATAGTAGATACTCCAGCAAACGGTGGATCGCTCCATTATAATTATAAACTATCTATTTCCATCATAGTGTTAGCTCTCGCAGGCGTGAACTATCAATGCATACCTGTGTGCATAAGTATAATATTATACAAATATTATTATATCGTACGTTATACTGGGAGCGAAACAGTTTCATTAAAGAAATTGTTTATTAAATCATTTCCGGATTCACAAAGCGTTCAAGATATAGAAAACGCATTTTTAATTATCATTTATGTAGAGCACGAAGATTAGGTGAATATGTGTTTTATCCCAAACTTTTACAGTTTATTACAGTATAATATAATTTCTGATACCATAGCAAAAAGATGATATACATATACCTAGATAATGTTCAGGATTCACAATGACGGAGTGAAAATTTCCAGACCGAAACTTTTCTTATAAGAAAGATCTTTAAAGTTATTTTAATTCATCAGTAAATTCTGTGTCGTAACAGTACAATAAAATTGAATTTAGTGAAATTCTACTGTAGTTACCATCATAGTTCAGAAATTTTCCTGTCGCGTCCCAAATTTTTCTTTTATAAGTGTTATCTCTGTAGTATGGTGACTGCAAATTAAACAAGCTTTCGATTTTTTAGATTTTATCTAAAAATAAAAACTGTAAGAAATATAAGAAAATATATTAAAATCGTGTGACGGTTTTTCGTCACTGACGGATGCAGTGCACGAGTGCTAAGTCAGTCCAATCGCATATAATCAGTGTGCTAGAGGCTATGAGATCGCATAAACACCGAAGTATTGGTTTGACAAAAATCCATTTTAAATCAATTATTTCCAACAGTGATTTCTTAGCATATCCACTCTTAGGTGACTGTTCGATCAGGACTGAGATCCCGCGGCATTATAATCAGTGTCCAGAGTCCTTGCAGCAGTCGAGATTCCAAGCCCTATAGCTATAGGTATGTCTTAACTCAGACCTGTTCAGAACTATGCTCGTACGGACAACGGAATGTCTACCGTTACTCTCCAAGTAAGACTTGTGTTGCAATGCCAAAGAGCAAAAAAATGAAGGTACCTGTAAATGTAGACTGTACCTAATAGTCATACCCAATCAAACTCTACCATGACCTCCAATCTTTTATTGCTGCTATGGCTACGATCACTCCAGCCGTTGCCCACGGATATTGAAGAGCATTCTTCGGTCAGAAATAGTTGTTAGACAGTGGTGGTCGCGGATTAAAAGAAAACGATTTAATCGTTTTTTGTATATAGTTTGGAGATATAAATTCAAACCTGAAGGCAGTTATAGTAAAAATCGGCAAAAACTGTGAACCTTGGAGGCTTATGTTTCTTAAATAATTTCGAAATTATCAAAATGATGACTTTACCATGCCTTAATTGCACATGGACTACAATATATTTTAATATCATCGAAATCCCTGATATCGAGATATAAATTTGGTCAAGTTTGTATGGAATGACCCGTATACTAATATTATATTGAGCATTCGTAGTCCACTCGTGATGCTCGCGGTCTTCGAATCTTCGTGTTCTACATTATTTGCCTGCTCACAAGCAGAGTCGCTCGCAAGCCTGCCTGAGTCCGCTTTTGAACACTTGAACCACGATTGGGCTAAGAATGCCAATTCGTGCTGTTCATGATACTTACAAGTATAAAGGTCCCCTGGAGACCCTTTAACGCCAGGGTGCCCTGACTTTGTCACTCGACGCTTGGTGGGTCTTTCACTAATATTTTCTGTACTTTCATGGTATTGATAATTCGAGAAGATCGTATTTATTTATTTGGTCAAACGATAAACGATACTATACCTCGAGGATTTCGTTCCTACCTATCCTGCAGTACCTATTGCTTTTAAGAGGCAGCACAGCAATCCAGATCCAACCAATAAATTCTTTCCAGAATTAAATGTGGCTGTACAATTTGTCGTCTTCACATTAAGTAGTTAAACCGTTCATACATGCAAACTTTTTACACTTGATATAATTGATTTGCGTTCCATAATCAATTGAAGATTATTGCTACCTCGGGAGAAGAGTTATACTCGTAGTATTGGGAGCTCAGGAGATGTCGGCGGAAAGTTAAAGGGGTGAAAGAGGAGTTCTTAGCACGCTACAAATAAAAGTAATAGGTGTGGCCAATAAGGGAAATGTGTATGTGCTGACTTTGAGTGATAATGTGTTTAACATGTGTTCAACAATCGTTGAATTCCATTAAATCATAATGTAACGGCATAAATTTAACAATTGACTTAAGAAATTTCGTTTTTCTTAGTAAAATTTTTTGTTTAATTTTTGTTTTAAAACCCTGTATGGTATATTATTTTAAACCTTTCTAAACATGCGTCATTTCTTGTAAATTCGTTCAATTACACAATGATTAATGGCGAAACTCTAATTGTTTGAATATGGTAAATAATTTATGAGAAATGATTTATAAACCATCTTCATTTGCTACATTTTCATCTATGTGAAAGTCACCGACACTAAATCCATCAAACTGTTTGCAACTAGTGCCAGATGTTGCGAGTATTTACTAGCGGTATTATTACTTATACATTTAGTGAACAATAAACAATATATAACATAATATAATGATGGAAGCATTATAAAAATATATGTTATTCATAAAGCCACATGTTTTAGGGCTCAATTTCGCACAAAATATAATCTAACTAGGATTGCTATTATTTTATTTATAGTGTAAAAATCCAAAATTTTACTTTATTCGTATTTTATGCTTTAGTCCATTGTATTTGCACACAAATTTGCAAAACGATCGATCAGTGAAGTCAGTGAAAACAACGAAAATATACTATTTCTTAATAAATTTTTTACGGAAATTGATATTTTCAAAAACTGTTTACATAGGTGAATTCGTCTTTGGAAAATACACATTCGCCCTATTTACACCATTTTGCTACACGCAATAGTATTCGATTCGTTATTAAACGAAATATATTTTCCTCCCCCAACTTTGCAGGCGTCCGCCTCCGACTGTTTTCGTTTTCAGATATGTTACAGAGGACCAGATATAACACAGGTTTTCGACTACGCACAGTCGATTGAAACCAATTTTGAGTGGGGGTCGCCACTCCCTACAGAGTTAGGGTAGGGGGGGCCTTTTCTATAAGTGATCTGATTGAGCCCGGGGTGTATATCTGGAGGTTTTCAGGTCCCCTGAATATATTAAAGAGGTGTCGACCGAAATCCGAGGCAGCAAACATAAGGTTTGCTCTTGGTGTTTTTCTCCAAGAAGGGGAAAAACCACCTTCGGCTTGACCGTATCAGGCGGAAAAGGTATTTTTGGGTTTTTTAAGTGGTTTAAGTATGGCCACTTGGCCAAGAACGTAGAATTAACACGTTCCGCTAAATCAGCATCGACATCTTAACGTTGTTGCTAACAAAACTGTACATGGTAATGTGCGACCTCGTCAGAAAAACGCCGAGCAGAATTCGAGACAGGAAGGAGTTCCAAGCAAACCACGACCAAGGACAGGTTGATGCAACCACTGTAACCTTCTGAACTGTTCAATTCTTTGCTCAATAAATTTGCTCAATAGACCCAAAAGCCATATCGCGTCCCTCGTCCTGCGAAGCCAGCACGCGGGGCACAACAATATAATAGAATATTTATTGGTGTTTGTTTACAGTTATGTAATTATACTCTTGAGGGTTATTTTCTCGTTAAGCAAGACTGCATCTAACAATCTTATCATTTGGAATTCAATTTTCAAGAAATAATCTTTACCTGAATTTGATCGGTTCCTAGTAAGATTAGTAAAGCTCCTAGTAAGGCTACAAATAAATGTAGTTCACCAGTCAGGGATGGTGTACCCTTCAGCAAGGATCAAAGGTAATAGAACCAATAATTTGTTATCATGCAATAATTTATTAGTATAAGGTCCAAGGTTTCTTAAAGATTTTAAGAATCCTCTTGCAGGTTTCAAATTTTAAATGTATTTAAATGATTAGGGTTGGTTTACCCCGTGCTAAGAGTGACTGACAACAAGGACTTTGTTCACCCACCCAGATATGCCACAAATTAAATTGATATCAAGTCTGATAACAATTTTTTAACTAATTTAAGCTATTTCCCGTATTTCATCTTATCAACTTCGAATGGTAGTTTCACCCCCTAAATATGAAAGCGGTCCAATATAAAAAAACACGTATCTCTTACTTTTTGGTCCTCTATAACACATCTGAAAACCAAAACAATCGAAGACCGACACCTGAAAACCCTTCCTTGCAAATGGAAGTGACTTACGTTCTGTTCCGGTCGTAGCTGGCTAATGTTTGGATCCGAAGATATAACAATCTGATAAAATATATCTTCATTTGTGGCCATTTGATAGCACTTTCTACTGTGGTATATCCTGTAACGATTATAGTCCTTATTTCTGCTTTCTTGTGCCTCTTCTGAAAGCAAACCAATTGGCAAAGCAGCAGACTCTATTATGTCCCTGCCGTGAATAAAAATTTTGTGGACAGTGGCTGGCGTATTGTACCACGGTTACAATGAAATGTCTAGATCGGCTAGTTTCCTGTGTGTATGTTTCAAATTTGTGAGCATCAATTCGAAAATTGCAACAAGTGACTTCCAATATAATGCCAGAACGCCTTACTAACTCTTCGTCAATTTTGGTAATTTCAGTCGTTACCGTTGTATTTGCAAAAGATCTTCGGAATATATTCCCATCATTCGTTGTACCCACCCCTTGATTGACCGTGTCAACAAGAATACCTATTTTTCCCTTAAGTGCATTTTAAATATGCCTTTTAGCTTTATCTTTTATAGCTTTTGTTGCCTGTCTTGTCCTCCATGCTTTAAAATTTAAGTTATACTCCATCAACTTTATAAATGCATGTAATGTGGACATTGGTAGCAGAGTATTGGGGATCTTCAACGACTATATGACGCCAGGGTGTGGCTAACGTCACGGGGAAGATGGGAGGGGTCATCACGGCATGGGGTTGACGTCACAGGGGAGAGGGAGGAGACCTCCCACTAGGTTTTCATTCAGACCTTACCAACAGATGGTAAAGTAGGTAATCTTAATAAACGATCCGTCGATAATTTGACATTTTTACATTGTCCATCTTGATGTGGATAATTTTAATAACCAAACCTTCGATAATTTGAAACTTCTACATTATCCATCTTGATTATACCAATACACATTGATGAATAATACTGATAACATTATGTCAGCTTTTCTTCTCTTTATTCACACCCACCTTCTTTATAATACTTAGCATTTCCTATGCTGCATCGTGTCATTCTGCAGTCAGGTTTTGATTCAGTTGATCATAAAGATTATTTTCCGAGAACATACATATATGTATCCATTGAAAAGAAAGTAAAAACATAAGTATAGATAAAAATAAATTTCTCATTCTAGTTTCAAATAATCAATCAAATTTTTTTATTTTTCATATAATACTAATTTTATTGTTTTTACCATTTTATAGTATCCGTAGAAAAAAGATAAAGTAATGATGGATTTTGACAAGTTTGAACACTTTGCATACTTGGTACGTATAAGTATTTGCATTTCTTTAATTCTGAGAGAATTTATATGCTGAGATGTTTCATAGTCTTTTTTCTTTTAATCTTACAGAAGAAGCAGTATCCACCAATTAATGGTTACATAAATTTGGCTTATCGAAGGACTATTAGCAGCTATCAATGGAGATGGCAACGAGATTTAACTACATCAGTTGTGAATTGAGGCGGAAGATAATAACGTTTAGGAGCTTAGAAGATTATTTGGGATCGATTATTATTACATCGATTGGGAATAAGAACGATAGAGATAGTGACAGTGTAAATGTATGTATAAAAATTATTCAAAAATTTATTGCTATATAAAATTAAGTGGATGATAATCTAAATGTGAATATAAAAATTATTCAAATTAAATGTTACATAAAATTAAAGTTTTCTTACATAAATAAAACATTTAGTACAAAAATTATTACACCCCCCCCCCCCCCCCCCCCACATCTCATTATGAATAATTATCTGAAATATATTTTCATCATATAAAATTTAATACTTTCTTATTCAAATATAGTTGACAATTTGAAGCTGTACATTATCCATTTGATTGTGCTAATACACATTGATGAGATTTACTGACAAAACGTAAATTACATATATTAGTCGCATTTAGTACAAATTAACAGATAAAATGCAAATATGGAGTGGGAAGGTAAAGAGTGATAAGTGCATGAAATTAAAATTTAATATTAATTTTTTTATTTAAATGTTTTCAATATTATTTAAAATGTATAAATCAGTATAGAATATTATATATTACGTTTTGTAATTTATATAATATTAAATATTAGTAGTATAGACAAGAACATCTAGAGCACATGCCTGTAGTTCACAATCAATCAGAGAATCATGGTCGAAATATTTACTGTTTGGTCTGTTTTTGGTGTGACACCATTTTGTTTTAGACCATTTACAAAATTTATAAACTGAACATTAATATAATGCGTATTTTCATATAATTATGATCTCATAAGATGAATACATTTTTCATAATTGAATAAATTATTTAATATTTCTAGAGTGTAATATATGGAAATATTAGCTAGACTAAGTTTTATAAGTTTAATCTCACGAATTCTGGTAAATTCTATTACAAATTCCTCAATTTATATTGGTAGGGAATGTAAACTCATAGATAGAACACGTTCTTGAATTTCTGCACGCTTCTCAGTGAGTGCATCCCATATTGATGTTGGCAGTAGAAGTTGAGTGCTTCAATTGTCACCAAAAATATGTTCCATAGTCGATATTGATTCAACTGTGATTCCAATTTCTAAATATTTATAGGATATTGATGTTAGCGGGTACTCCCAAGATACGAACAGGACGTGGTAGTTTGAAAGTAGTATTAATACTAGAAGAAATCAATTTTATATATAAGATACACATAAAATACATATAAATTGACAAAAATGCATAAACTGTTATTTAGATTAAAATTAAGATTAAGATTAATACTTACTTCTCATATTTAATTTTCTTAGGAGGGTGCAAACGCATCATCGATTGGCTCATTGATTAGAGTATAAGACACAAATTCACCATTTTCTTCAGAATATTGAAAACTTATTTTGATTCAATTGTGTTTATGAAAACTTTGTTTTAGAAGACAATTAGCAGTAACCAATACAATTTCCTTTTTATGAAATATTTCAAATACGGTTAACTAACAGTTGCGGAACAAATTTGCTGATTAAACTTTATCTTAGTACTGAAACTAATGAATGACTGACGCAATTCCTGTAAGAAATGTTTTTAATCTAGAATGACTTCCCACCATTGTGAATATGCATGCTTTTCCTCTTCCACTTTTATTTCTTCATCGCTATGAGCCAATGTGAACGGCTAGTCACATCAATTGGGGCAAGTATGGCCTACTCTTATTTTTTTCATCGCGTGTCATGTGAACCATTCCCCACCGTAACCATTGAATTCAGCTTCCTTCTCCCTTTTACTTTTCTTTTATTTTTATCAATTTCCCGCTATCTACCTCTGTAAAGCTAATATTTCGTCTAATATATAAAAATATACATATAAAGATATCTAATATTTCGTCGTAACCAATTAGCAAAGCAACGCATCTACATATCATTTGCAATCTCATAGCGTAATATACGAAAAAGTGTATGTTCAGTTTTTATACTCTTACAATAAAATATATTTAAAAAATGTATAGATTGTAAAAAAACAAATTGTATAAATAAATGTCATTCAATATCAGAGCTGATTAGTCATCTATTTGTACTGTATGTATAACCATTAAATATAAAAAAATGTATGTATCGTATTTATACTCATGTAATAACTGTTAAATAATTTCCAAAAATGCATTTGCTTAAATAATATCTAAGAATGTATTTGTAATATATCACATGATTTAGTCTCTGTGTAATTTGAATCCTCAAAGTCACAATTGAATTACGTGACATATCGATTTTAATTTAAAATCCGTGCGTGATAAAAATCACATGACTTCATGTCAAAATTGTACATATGATATGACTTAAGAAAGAACAACATACAACGTGACTGTTACACGACACCAGTTTCAACTGTGACCAAAATATAAAAATTTATTCAGGAATGGGTATTCTTAAATAGTGTTCCGTGTTTTGAAGACAGTCATGGTTCCATCGTTACAGAATTTGGTCTGGCCTCGAGTTCTAAATCAATATTTAAACGATGACTTTTGTGCAGAGAAAAAAAGAGTTGTAGAACACTTAATGTATTTTGATACAACAAGCACTGTTCTTATTTACCATACAAAGAAGCATTGTTAAATTATTACATTGTTTAACGTATTGAATTATGAAACTTAGACAATTTTTTAAATATTGAACTATTAAACTATGAAGTTTTCTAAGATATTAAACTATCACATTACGAAATATCATATGAATATTTAATTGAGAGTATACTTAATAATATGCCCCAATAATAACTTGCGATGTCGAAACATCTGTTTCGGAATTAGCTGTATGTACTTTGCATTTTGCATTGTTTTATTGTATTCCTTTCTTCTGCGTTATTGTGTCAGATATATTTATAATACAATTATAAAGTTAATATCAGACTGTGAATTTTTATTTGAATTAAAATTTTTAAGAAACTTAATAAAGGAATGAAACTTAAATAACCGTATGTTTTATTTTCTACATAGTGCAACTTGATTTATATTCTTCATATTTTGTATATTTTGGCATAAATGAATGAAATCCGCAATGTAGTTATTAATTACTACTCTTACATAAACATTCAAAAATTGCGAGCTTAATATAACCTGCCTACTCCATTTTAATTGTAATTCTGAAAACTCGTAGTATTGTAATCTGCTTTGAGACTTCGCCGGTAATATTGGCAGTGACACTAAAATGATAATGGGGTGCTGGCACTCCAAAAATCATGGACAGAAAAATACATAGGATGTTAAGTCTATTATTATCTAGTCGGTGGTTCAAGTTTGTCAAAATCCATTATTATTTTAATCAAAGTGGATAATGTAGAAATGTCAAATTATCGACGGTTCAGTTATTAAGATTACCTATTTTAGCATCTGTTGGTAAGGTTTGGATGAAGACCCTAGTGGGGGGTTCCCTCCCTCTCCCTTGTGACGTCAACCCGTTGCCACGACAACCTGTCTCCTCTGCCCCATGACGTCAGCGCCCGGATGACGTCACCCCCGCCCATCTCCCGTGACGTCAGCCCCCCTCGGCGTTACATAGTCGTTGAAAATTCCCAATACTCTGCTACTCAACACGCATTGTACAATTACTAGTTCATGAAATATTTGTTACGATTTGGACAATTTTTCCGTCAGTCATCGTAACATATAATTTGTGATCGACTGTAAAAGTTAGACCGTATAAAGATATTTCGCTCGGTCGTAAATTTTGAATTTCTTCTTTCACGCGATTTGTTTCAATCCTTATAACATCCGATGTTTACTATATGAATTCAAATTTTAATGCTCTGCAGAATCTTGTCGATGAAGGTGTATTTTTCCGTACATGTTGTAGCTCAGCTTATGTTATTGTCATTTTTAGTGGCATTATTGAAGTCATAAATAAACTTGAGTTGGAGGCATTTATGTCCGAAAATTTTTGCATGAAATCGTTGTGACCCGCTGATTCACCGCAGCCTCACTTTGTATGGAGTGCGAAATTTCGCTGTTCTAGATCTTTAATCTCTTCTTCTGCTTTGGTTTTCAAAAATTTGTTGGTTGTATGGTCCAGTAAACCTTGTAAACCGACTATTGCCATTGTTTCGCTAACAACAATGTTAGAAGGATAACATTTTTGTTTTGTATCCATTAACATTTTATAGAAAGGGAATATGTTATGCTCAATGTCCTTCGCTGCTTTTCGAAGAATTTCATACTGGTATTTAGATAATTTAGTTTGCGTAACCAATGCCAATACAGTATCAGTATCAAAAACTTTTTAAACATTACACGTAGAGGAAGCAGCAGCATTGATGAGTTCTTCGCCGCCTTTGCCTGATGAGATCGAAGTTTGCACGCTCCTTCTTATTGTATTCACGACAAATATCTGCTTTAACCAATCACTGCACTTTTACATAAATTTTCATTTAATGCGACACACTGATTTGAGTCTGTAATTAAATTGAAGTAAGAATCTTTTGCTGACTTTGGTCAGCACTTGATCCATTTGGTCATCATCTAAAATAGGGAATCTTTCATGTGAAACACGTTCCAATGACTAGCTGTCATGGAAGAAAACTTCACATAAAAGTTCAAATAGAATTTCTAAATTACTCATTATGAAGCACTCAAAGAATTTCAAGAACTGTTATTTGTAAACCGAGAAAATCTTGTTTATTCGGTCGCTAAGTAACTAACATGATCTTATTTAACAATAAAAGAAAATCATTTTCACGCAACAGAAAAGCCGAACATTATTATTAATGAAACAACGGCAAAACTCGGTTTACAGGACTTTATTTGTAGTACCGTAAAAAGATTGTTAAAACCAAAACAGAGACGAAATAAGAAATATGAATTAGCAAAATGTAATTCTGTATACCAATTGAGACTGTTTATAACGAATTCGAGACAAAACGAATTTATACAAATATTTTCGAGCTCAGATTTGAGTAGTTCCGGGACACATTTCATGGACATCCACTGAAAATAACAATAACACGAAATGGTTTACAGCATCTTTGGAATGATATATGATCGTCTCCAACAAAATACTCCAGAATGTTGAAATTCGAATTTACAAAAGAAATTGGTTACAATAAGAATAAAAACAAATCGCGTTGAAGAAGATTTATATAATTTGTTTAAAAATTTTGACGTAAGTTTTGTATTATATATTTATTATATATTTATGATATATAATAAAAGTCAAAACAAAATCACTTTACATAACCACATGTTATCAGTTAGTCACAATTTATATTTCATGATGATGGATGAAAAAGTTGCGAAATTTATGTATAATGAATACACCATTGTCAAGTAATTGCATCATATGTGGTGCAAAGCCTTTCGAAGTGAACTACATGTCAAACATTTTAACTAGATCAAACTCCATAAACAAGGAGGTATTAAAATTGGACATGTCTCTATTGCGTACATATAAATAAAATTGAATCATTTCTGTTCTTAACTGAAAAATTCCAAAAATATCACTTGCATCTCTTTGGTTCTAAATGCCTCATATATTACACCTGAGCTATAGTTTAAGTCTAAAATCATGAAGGAAAACACTGGCGATGAAAACTATTAGAGACAAAGCTACAAGATGCGTTCAATTTTCACGCTGATTTTCATAAGCAAGAGGGGAGGTCAACAAATGATGGAAATTCATTCTGAAATTTTATGCCAATACCACGATTACAGCCAAAATCATAAAAATTGAAGAAGGATCAACAATTAAGTAATAAGGATTATAAACTAATATCCAATTCATCACAACAGAAAGTGCTCTCATTTGGCCACAAATAAAAATATGTTTTATCTAATGTTTATCTCTCTGAATATATAATTATTTTATTCACTGAACGTCAAAACTAAAACAAAAATCGTTGCTACTTAGATAAAAGATAAAATTATTATTAAAACACTTTGCATATATTACTAGTGACATTAAGAAAGTATTGTTTTATTCGAATTAAAAATATTAGATTATTGTAAATAATGTATGTGGAACGTGATGGAATGAATGACCTCAGTACTGCAAATGACACTTATCATCATGAAAACCATTATCAGGAAGTGTTTTAATATACACAGACAACAAAATTAGTGGTTTATGTAATATTAAGTACTTATACACCGTTTAGTAGTTAAACAACGTTTATGACATTTATTGCTGTTTTTTTGATAAATAAAAATTTTTTAATTTTGTATTTACTGTATTACAATCCGTATAACATCGAAATATTAACAAGTAATATGAAACAGAAGTGCTCAAAAATATTGAGAAACATCGAATTATGAAGTTTTCTCCACAATTCCTATGTAAACGCCCCGATCGAAGTTTATTCAAACTTGTATGCATAGCGCACCTCTATTAGTATACTGCGTTCACTGAGAGAACGCAGTCGTTTCACGCAGATGGCTTCCATTGCCCCGACTGACTTTTCCACTGAGATTGGTGAAGGATTCAAGAGCCTAAAAGGACACGCCTTGCTTCTTTCTACTCTGTATACCTAGTGTCCAAATGAAACAAATGTTTCTATCTATTAAGAAACAATATTTATTGAGATATCAATGTATAAGAATCCACAGCTTATTTCATTATAAAGAAACAGCAACGGTAGAACTGTTTCCTGGATTTCCTACAAAATGTTCGATGCGACCAGGTAGTTTATGACACGGGAAATCTAGGGTCGTTTATGGTATTGCAACGCAGTAAGAATTCTGACTAGTACCAGTACGTTTTCGGTCGACAGAGACGATATTCAAGAAGATTTTTATTTGCTAACAGAGCCGCATTAATACTTTCGGAGAAAACTAAAATCTAAAAGAATATCGTTTGCTTGCTCAAAATTTCTTTCACACCGTTTATGCGCTAACACTTGAAGAAGTGACTTTCTTTAGAAATGGTAGGACCTCCAAGGGCCCAACAAGGGGTTCATGGGTAGGGATGTGCTCGGGAGTGACAGAGCCAATAACTAATGAGCGTAGGCGTGAACTGCGCAAAGGGTACGAAAACTCGTCAACCGACAACTGCATTCTCCCAGTGAACGAAGTATAGTTCTTTTGTCTGATGTATAGATAGCATATGCTTTCAAACAGCAGCATCAAGAACTTGTAGGAATATGGAGCTCTTATTTGTATTCCTAAGACAATTTGGGACAACTTGAAATTTTAGATTATCCCTATTTCAAGCTGAATGATATAATTTCGACCACATATTTTTGAAAACCATTTATGTTCTGCATAAACGGAGACCATGTATATTTGAAATATACCAGATGCAAAATCGTAAATATCTACAAACACTCAACTAATAATGATCATTTTAAGAAAGCATATCGTGCGATTCTTGTTATAATATGTGGCGACCCATGCACGCGCATGGCGTCACATTTTCGGAATTCGGCGACATATCAATCGCTGCCTTTCACGCCCGGGCAGAACGGTAATTAGATTAAGATTGTATATATTTCGCGGCGCCGTTCTGCCCCAGCGCGATAAGTCGCCGCCTAACTGTCGGGTAGTCCTCGAGTGTTAGAAAGAGAGGATACGCGGCAGGGGCTATGGAAAATCAAAAAGGTTCGAGGAGTCGGTTCCAGAACGCCAGCGAGTAAAGACGCGCATCAATAAAATCCTCGATCGACAAAAACCTATATGTGTGAAAGCGACTTCATTTACACCTCCTTTCCCACATAATTGGTGACCCCGACGTGATTCGCTGCGCAAGGGCGAATTGAGCGCGAACGTCTCGAAGTGGTTTGTGAAAAGTGCGTGCCGAACTCGTCGCGATGGAACCTGCGGTCGTTTCGGGAATGACGAGCCCCGCCGGGTCGGACGCGACCTTAGCACCAGCGGTAGCACCAGTAGCCATCCGCGTTCCACCGTTCTGGGAGAAGAACCCAGCGACCTGGTTCCGACAGCTGGAATCCCAGTTTGTCCTTTCTGGAATCACCCGAGACGCAACCAAATATCACTATGTCAGTGCGAACCTTGAAAACAAGTACGCCGACGTAGTGATCGACATCATCAACAATCCCCCGGTGTCCAATATGTATGAGACGTTAAAGGCAGAGCTCATCCGGCGGTTATCGGACTCCAAGGAGCAGAATATTCGGCATCTGCTGGAGCACGAGGAGATCGGCGACCGCAAACCGTCGATTTTCCTGCGACGGCTGCAAAATCTCGCGGGTGATACGGTGTCTGATGATTTCTTAAAGACTCTGTGGTTGGGACGCCTCCCAACAAGCGTGCAGGCCATCCTCATAACGCGTCAGAAGGATTCGCTCTCCGATCTGGCCGCTCTTGCCGACGCGGTTGTGGAAGTGTCACCGCGTCCGCAGATCGCCGTCGCGTCGTCGGGACAGAACGACCTCCGAGCAGAGTTGGCCGAACTCCGCCGCGAAATCGCAGCCCTCCGTATGGGAGCGAGCAATTTTCGCCGCTCGCGGTCCAAGTCGCGAAACGGACGACGTGGTTCTTCGCGATCACGAAACCGCGGTGATGAGGACATGGCAACCGATGGCAAGTGTTGGTATCACAGGAAACATGGGGCCGCGGCGAAAAAGTGCCGAGACCCATGTAACTTCGCGTCGGAAAACTCACGGGCCGATCGTTAATGGCGGCTAGCGATTCCGAGCCCGCGACGAGCCGTCTATTCGTTACGGACCGCGTCACCAAGACGATGTATATGGTTGATACGGGATCCGACCTGTGCGTGTTTCCGCGTTCGCGAGTGAGTGGACCGCGTAACAAGACTACGTACGAACTGTACGCGGCTAACGGTTCGACAATTTTCACGTACGGCTACGTTACCCTCCGCCTTAACTTGGGTTTGCGGAGAGATTTCACGTGGAAATTCGTCGTCGCGGACGTCACGACCCCGATTATCGGCGCTGACTTCCTCAGTTTCTACGGTCTCCTCGTCGATCTGCGAGCGAAAAGGCTGAGCGACGGTGTAACCACCTTAACGACGATTGGTCGAGTCGTCAGGAGTGCCGCGGAAAGCGTGAGGGCGATATCTGGAGAAACGAGATATCACGCGATTCTCGCCGAGTTCCCGGATGTCACGCGCCCGTCGGGAGGACATCGCATGCCGAAGCACGCCACTCGTCACCACATTCGGACCACGCCAGGTCCACCTGTATCCTGCAAGCCACGACGCCTCGCCCCCGACAAGCTGAGGATTGCGAAGGCCGAATTCGAGGCCATGGTGAGGGACGGAACAGCGCGACGTTCTGAGAGCTGTTGGTCATCGGCCTTACACCTGGTCGCGAAAAAAGGCGACGGATGGAGACCGTGTGGTGATTACCGTGCGTTGAACGCGAGGACAATTCCAGATAAGTATCCTGTGCCTCACATCGAGGACTTTGCACAGCGCTTATCTGGTAAGACTATATTCTCTACCGTGGATTTAGTGCGCGCGTACAATCAAATCCCGGTGAACCCGGACGATATACCGAAAACGGCGATCACGACCCCCTTCGGCTTATTCGAATTTCCGTGGATGTCGTTCGGACTTCGGAACGCAGCGCAGACGTTCCAGCGATTCATGGACGAGGTGTTGCGTGGTCTCGATTGGTGCTACGTCTATATAGACGATATCCTCGTGGCGTCCAGCTCAATCGAGGAACATGAGTGTCACCTACGCGAATTATTTGGCCGTCTGAACGACTATGGGGTGTTGGTGAATTGCGCGAAGAGTGTTTTCGGTGCGCCGGAAGTGACGTTTTTGGGATATGCCGTAACCGCGCACGGCACGCGACCGCTGCCTCAAAAAGTCGAAGCAATTCGAACTTTTCCGCGCCCTGCAACAGTGAAGGAACTGCGACAGTTTCTCGGCATGGTGAACTTTTACCGTCGGTTCGTGCCGGCCGCTGCCCAGATCCAGGCACCTCTAAACACGGCCCTGCAGGGAAACGCCAAGGGTCGAACCCCCGTCGAGTGGACGTCGGACCGGATCGAGGCATTCGAGTTGTGCAAGGAAAGCCTCGCACGCGCGACCCTCCTGGCACATCCCGACGTCACGCTGCCGTTGGCGATTTTCACGGACGCATCCGATTACACGGTAGGCGCCGCATTGCAACAGCGATCCTGCGACGGGTGGAAACCGCTGGCTTTCTTTACCAAGAAGCTAACGCCGGCCGAGCGAAAATACAGCCCATATGATCGGGAACTTCTGGCGATATATAAAGCCGTCAGATACTTCCGACATATGGTCGAAGGTCGTACGTTCGTGATTTTTACCGATCACAAACCGTTAACTTTCGCATTCCGACAAAAACCTGAGAAACATACCCCGCGACAGTTTCGATATCTTGACTTAATCGGACAATTCACGACCGACATTCGACACGTGTCCGGTAAAGAGAACGTGGTCGCCGATGCGTTGTCGCGGATCGCAGGAATTTCTCAGGCGCTCGACTATGTGAAACTCGCGGAATTGCAACGCGAGGATGAGGAGTTGCGCGCGCTCCTGCGTTCGGACTCGTCTCTCGTTTTAAAAAAGATCGCGTTACCGGGTTCGAACGTCGAACTGTACTGTGATACTACGACACCGACTGTACGACCGTTCATTACGAAGAGTTTACGGAAACAAGCATTTGCGTCATTGCATGACCTCGCGCATCCCGGTGCGAAAGCGACTGCGAGGCTAGTTTCGGAAAAGTTTGTGTGGCCAGGTATCCGAAAGGATTGTACGACCTGGGCACAAGCATGCGTGCCGTGTCAGCGCGCAAAAACTAGCAGACACGTGTCTACTCCGGTTGGTAGTTTCGACGCACCCTCGGCACGTTTCGAACACGTCCACGTGGATATCGTTGGTCCATTGCCGATGTCGAGAGGATATCGATATTGCGTGACGTGCGTTGACCGTTATACGCGATGGCCGGAAGCGTTCCCCGTCGAGAATATCACCGCGGAATCCGTAGCGTACGTGCTGCTTTTCGGGTGGATTGCGAGATTCGGGGTACCGCGTCGTCTCACGACCGATCAGGGCCGACAGTTCGAATCTACGTTGTTTAAGGAATTGTCGCGTCTTATCGGTACACAACATCTGCGTACGACCGCGTACCACCCGGCTGCGAATGGTATGGTGGAACGTTTCCACCGGCAGTTAAAATCTGCTATCGTTTGTCATGCCGACACAGGCTGGGCGGAGTCGTTACCGGTTGTCCTGTTAGGCATTCGAGCGGCCTGGAAGGACGACATTAAAGCAACGACCGCCGAGATGGTGTACGGTGAACCGATCCGTCTACCTGGCGAATTATTAGAGAACCCGCGAACGACCGACACTGGCTGCGAAACGTTCGTTGCCCAGCTTCGCGATCACTTACGAAAGTTGCGACCTTCTCCCGGTTCACGCCACGGAGACAAACGAACATTCATTTTCAAGAATTTGACGACGACGTCACACGTATTCGTGCGGCACGGCGCACTTAAAGGCGCCTTGCAACCGTCCTATGACGGACCTTACGAGGTGATCGAACGGCACCCGAAACACTTTAACATTCGCGTTAAAGAGCGAACGATCCCGGTGTCGCTGGATCGCTTAAAACCGGCGTACCTGCTGCGGGACGAGGAGCTGGCCGAGCCCAGCAGACCCTCACCGCAGGAGGCCCCTGCGACAGTCAATGTGCCCGAGCGCACAACGAGATCGGGAAGACGCGTACAATTCCCTGACCGCTACGTCGCATTGTAAATAGTAGTTTAAGCGAAATCAAGAGCGAACCGTAGTTTAAGAGCATAATAGTTTATAAGCTGTATATAGCATAATACGCATATTAATCTTTTGTACATAGTAATTTTTAAGTGCGACCGCACCCCTAATTTCACCAAGGGGGGTGATGTGGCGACCCATGCACGCGCATGGCGTCACATTTTCGGAATTCGGCGACATATCAATCGCTGCCTTTCACGCCCGGGCAGAACGGTAATTAGATTAAGATTGTATATATTTCGCGGCGCCGTTCTGCCCCAGCGCGATAAGTCGCCGCCTAACTGTCGGGTAGTCCTCGAGTGTTAGAAAGAGAGGATACGCGGCAGGGGCTATGGAAAATCAAAAAGGTTCGAGGAGTCGGTTCCAGAACGCCAGCGAGTAAAGACGCGCATCAATAAAATCCTCGATCGACAAAAACCTATATGTGTGAAAGCGACTTCATTTACACCTCCTTTCCCACAAATACAAAAGAGTAACTTCTACTCAATTTTATTTCATAACTAATGTACAAAAGGCATATCTATCTCCACAATTAGATACTTTGAACCATTGCTTATCAAAATATAGTGATCGATACACTAAAATAGAAGTATCAGATTTTAGGGTTTTTTCCACATTGGTCCCACTGTGTGGCGTACCAACTGAGTCGGCACCTTCTTCCACGCCCTCCAGTGACCATGCCGAACGTGGTCACAAACTTAACTGCAATTTGCGGAGAGTTAATTGTTACTCAACAGTACCTCTTAGCCTTCAAAATTAATTTTATTTTCTTTTATTTCAGGATGGTTTTCTGTGATATCTGACACAAATTCAACGGGTGGTGCGCGAGTCTACAAAAAAGTGGACTCCCTAGTACGAGCAGGAGTGTCCGCGTTTCTTTTGGCTGTGCCTCTAAGGGCGTACATTTTAACGCATTCGAAAATGGGTATGTAGCAATATCAAGAAATCAGGAATTTGAAATTATACGTACAAAATAAATGTTATTGTTTAACCTTTTCACAGTGAAATAAAATCACTGGTGATATGAATGCTTCGAGCTACAGGTACTAATGCTTTAAGTCGCTCGTCATTTGTCTCGCAATTTATTGATTTACAAAGTGAGGAGGAACTAAACAAAAATCTGGTTAATTTCCTTGAAAACGTTCAAGGTACCACTGATTTTGGTAGTTTCTAACATCGCTATTGCGAATGAAAGGGAAATAATATTCTTGAAGGGATTTGAATGTGATCCATTGTGAGGAATAGAGCCATCCCTGTGCCTATTAAGAATTTTAGTTACATGTTTGTTCGTTACATATTTTGCTAGTGACGGATATACAGGGTGTCCCAGCGAGCACTATACAGTACGTTATTTCCTAAAGTATTAGAGATAAAAAAAAATTGTTTATATAGGATTGCATGGTTCGTAGAGGCCAATATATTAGCGAAAGCAAATTTTTTGTAACATTATTATTTAATGAGATACGATGGTCAAGTTTGGTTTTTTAAATGGAACTATATATTTTTTTATAGATCAGTTGATAGTGTGTTTCAAGACGAATCCAGTGACATCTAATTTATATATCTTTTTTAATTACTTTTAATTACTTTTTTTAATTAATTTTTAATTAATTTAATTAGCATCGATAATGACAGAAAGACTAAACACATGGATAGAGAAGAAAGAAATACTCTCAGAGAGCCAAGCGGGATTTAGAGCAGGAGGAGCGATGAAGGACGACTGTTTTGTATCCAATACGATCATAAATAAAAAGTTAAAAAGAAAAAAGGGAAAATTCTACGCAGCGCTCATTGACTTTAGAGCAGCTTTTAATAGTATAAACAGAGAAAAATTGTTTAAGAAGTTGGGGAAAGTGGAACTCAAGGACAGAATGATGACAATGATAAGGGTGATATACGGAAAGACTAGAAACAGTGTAATAATGAACGAGAACATTTCATAGCGCACAACAAAGAAGGCCTGAAAGAGGTGCTGTACTGGCTCGAAAAATACACTGCAAAAAAGATCTGGAAGTGAACGCAGGAGAAACAAAAATTATGGTATTCAAAAAAGGAGGTAGGAGAACAAAAGATGAAAAGTAGAACCTTAAAGATAAAAAGTTGGAAGTAGTGAGCAGATACAAATATTTTGGGTGCTGGTTCACAACAAAAAATTCATTGAAGAAACATGTTATAAGACAGGCGGAAAAAGTCCAAAAGGCAGTCAACGCTGCGTGAGGGATACTGAATAGAGCGAGAACAAGAAATCTAAATAAAAGAATATGTCTCCTAGATATGCTAGTGAGATCAGCACTATTGTAACTAAATTCATGAAAATGGTACTGAGACTTGACAGAAACACGCCTGCCTACGTTTGGAGAACAGAATTGGGAAGACAGAAAGTAGCAACACAAACTAGGAAAAGCAAGCATATACCTGATAGATATAATGAAAATGAGACGACAGATAGCCCAAAATATGCCTGAAAGAGGAAATAAGGAACACTGAGAATCCGACTGTTTGGAGTAAAGCTCTGTAGAAAGCACTGCTGAAAGTTAGGGATGGAACGTTATTGAGAGTATTAGAAGAGGGCAAGAATAGTGAGAAAATAGTGGATCTACTAGAGTGGGATCTAAAAATAAAAATAGACCAAAGTATACAGGAAGACTGGAGCAGGATTGAAAAGTCGAGTTACTGCGGAAAATACAAGGGCAGGAAGACAGAAGCTGGCCAAGAAAGATACTGGAGAGAAACAAGAGTGAGTGGTTGGACAATATAAAGAGCAATGGGCAAGGCTCCGGTGTGGAAACATCGGTAGTAAATGATATGAAGGCAATGAGGACAAGGAATACAAAGTATGTAGGCTATGTGAGATAGCAGAGAAAAGAGTTTACCATATCTGGAAGTGTAAAGATATGAATGTAAAGTAGAATGACAGGATGAATAAATGGGTAAATAATTTAAGGAAAAAAGGCAACTTAGGATATAAAATAGAGAAAATGCTACAAAGGAAGCTTTAAAATTTGAAAGGCGAGCAATGAATAAGAAAAAGAATGATAAAAGTAAATAATAGGGGTAAGAAGACAAAGACCATGAAATTAGAATAGCAAAATAACATATAAAAGGTACCAAAGAAGTAAATTAAGGAAGAAAGTATTATTAACAAACATAGTATTAATATAAAAAGAAAGACCGAGTGTAAAGATAAACAAATAAATAATAGTTCCTAGTATTGTATAGAAAAGACAAGGTAGGTAGGAGTAAAAAAATTGGAATGAAAGGATGAACTAATGTAGTAATAAATAGAGTAGTAATAGATAGAGTAACTGGATAGGCAAAAATAGTTTAGAAGTGAACAAAACCGGACCGAGACCAAAGAATACGAGTGAGAATAAGATAGAAAATAAATGTAAGCTAAGAAATAAGTTAGTTAGTTGACTAAGCATGAGTATCAAGAACAAGTATTTGTATATTTCTAAAAGTTTTAGTAAAAACATGGAAAATGAATAAAATAAATTAAAAAATATATTGTTGCGGCGGCGGGCTGCTGGCGGTCGGCCAACCGTTGCTCGAGGAACACCACGAGGCATTTACACTTTATACACGTTTTACTTATAAATTTGTACAGCTTCTCGTCCGACACTTTTGCGTACATCTAATTCGTGAGCGTTTGCGGTCTCGACTGACAGCTTGACAGCTGTCACCGCAATCGATCCCTTTCGATCATCGACCGTCTTCTTCTCGCGAGCACCAGCTGGCTGTGGCCTGTGGCTGTGTACCGGGTGCTCGCAACATTACTCCCCTCCTTCAAGAGCGGGCGTCCCGACGGCTTCAAGTCAGTCCTCTGGAACGGTCGGCACTCGGAAACTCCTGCCTGGAAAAAGAGGTATACAAGACTAATACCTGCGTAGCCTTTCCAGACAGATGCCACCTTGGCATTCGCCCTTTGTCCCAAGGAAAACCACGCAAAAACCTTGCGCAAGGTGGTGGTTCTCTGGGACCTAGTCCTGTTTCCACGGGAGTTTTCTTCTTTGATTCCTCACCCCTCCTCTTGCTTCTTGCGACTTGCGTCCTTCTCTCTTGACGTCTTCTTGGGTCCTGTCCCCTACGGTCTCTCCCGACAAAGTAACCCCGCCGGACGCACCTCCTTGTTTCCCACCGAGGAATCATCATTCCTCGTATGGCAAGGGGATCTCTATATAGATCCATAAGTGCGCCACAGATCTAGGGACCGGCCCCGGAGGCCCGCCTTCCCGGAAAAGCAAGACCTCTCCGGTGTGGAGAAGCAGACCCGCGTACGGTTAAGTCCCCCACCCGCTGTCACCCGGCCCGCACTACGGATCCCAGGCGGCACACGATGGTAGCCGTTGTGCCCCTGGACGGCGGAGTAGTACGAAGGGTAGAGAAGGGGAACTCACCCTAGTCTTCTTCGATGGCGCATCTTCTTCTTGGGTGACGACGGTCCGATGGTTCGTGAACTCCCGTTGTTCCTCGGTTATCTCCAGGTCCCTCCTTCGACCTCGTTGGTACTGTTGTTAATCTCGCTTCTTCGGCGGTGACCTTGGACGTGCGCATGGCCGGAGAAAGCTATCCTTTTCTCGGGATCCGTCTTCACTCCCATCTCCGTCACAACGTGCCCCAAATACTTCACCTCCTTTGTAAAGAATGAACACTTCTTCGGTGACATCAGGAGCTTCGCTTTTCGTAATCGGGAGAACACCAGCCGTAGGTTATCTAGCTCTTCTTCGAAGCTTCTTCCGTGTACGATGACGTCGTCGAGGTAGACCAGACAGATCCGCCAATTCAGCCCCTGTAGCACGTTCTCCATCAACCGCTCGAACGTAGTCGGCGCGTTGCACAAACCAAAGGGCATGACTTTGAACTGCTATAGCCCTGCGCCAACACAAAAAGCCGTCTTCTCGTGGTCTCTTTTATCTACCAGGATCTGCCAATATCCGCTTTGCAGATCCAAGATGGAGAACCAGATTGAATCGACTAGGACGTCCAACGTGTTCTCGATCCTGGACAGGGGATAGGAGTCCTTCTTAGTCACATCGTTCAGCCGGCGGTAGTCCACGCAGAATCTCGTGGACACGACCTTTTTTTTCACGAGGACGATTGGTGACGACCATGGGCTCAGCGACTCTTCTATTACGCCTTGAGCTTTCATCTTCTTAGTCTCCTCGACGCCTGTTTAATCGGGGCATGGTCGTCGGTGTCAATGCGGTGTTTGACAATTCCGCACCTGCCCATATCATCTGAATCGCTAGCGAACACGTCCTGATATTCGTTCAGCATTTTTACGAATTGCAGTCGCTGACTCCTAGACAGCTCCGTGCAGAATCGCTCGTATAGCCCTGCCAAGTGTTTTGGTACCGCTTGGTCCGGCGCGTCGTCGTCTTTCCTTCTTGTGTCTTCTTCTCTTCCTCGTACCTCCTCTTCTGCCATTCTTCTTAACGGTACCAACTGATTACCGGGCAAGCGAACCAGATTCCGCAGAAGGTCAATTTGGCAGCGATATTTCCGCAGGAAGATCATCCCGAGGATGCACGGTTCCAACATCTCGACGACGTAGAATTCTTCTTCGGTAACGAACTCCTGGATCTGTAGCTTCAGGAGTTTCGTACCAAGCACTGGCATTTCTTCTTCCACGCTGGAGCGAATCTTCAATGGGGCTTTTCGTAGGCCACCTGGCGGACACAAGTCCTTATTTAATAAATTTACCGGTGAGCCCGTGTCGAGGATCATTTCACAGTCGACGTTCCGGATTCGCCCATGGACCGCCGCGTCTTCTGTCCAATGCTGAACTGCATCGTCTTCCATCCCACGCTGTTCCTATGTCCTCTTCGCTCGTCGGATACGAGCCTCGTGGTCTTCTATCCCACGTTGTTCTTGAATCCTCTTCGCTTGTCGAATACGAGCCTCGTGGTCCCTCGTCGGCGGGGGCAGAAACGCTGAGGACCAACGCTCCCCCGCTATGTAGTCCTCTTCGCATTTCCCTGCAACTTCCTTTTCTTCCCCGGACTGCTGCCGTCAGGGAGCAGCCGCTCTCGCCGCAGGTCCAGCACCCTCTGCCTCGCCCAGAGAGTGGGGGCATCCTCCTCTTGCGCCTGGTCAAACTAGGTCCTCGGAATTCGGAACATACAGAATTAGTTGATTGCTCTTCTCGCCGCGTCGGGGCACGCGATAGCACCTCCACAGCCTCCACCTCGCTTTTCGTCGCTGCGTAGCGCCGAAATGAATTGAGAGGCGGCCAGCTTGTCTTGCACCTCAGTAGGACAATCTGCAAAAGCAGCCCTGGTCAATCTCTCCACCTTGGCCGCCAGCGACGAAATCGACTCTCTCCCTCGCTGCCGGCAGTTTTGAAACAAAACGTAATTAAGATTCGCTAAATTTCTAGCTCCAAAACGGAGCTCCAGGGCCGAAATAAGGGAAGGGTAATTTAATAACTGGGCAGCAGAGGAAGACGTCAAGATGCCCCTTGCCGTCCCGTCCAACGAAACGATCAAAGCTGTAGCCTTGGCTGCTTTGTCCCAACCATTTGCCCACGCCACTGCCTCGAACTGAATGAGGTACTCTTCTCACGACGTTCTTCCGTCATACCTCACCGGCTTGACCGCGTATCGTAAGCTCAGGGGACCCGGAGCGACCGAAGGAGGCGCAACTACATCGCTACTATTTACATTATTTCCAACGGCCCCCGATCCGACCGATCCGAATCCCGCGCTCACGCACCAGATATCGCGCTATTTACACCCGCAGGCGTACACATCACCTGCATTCGCCGTTCTAGGGCCTCGATGTGAGCACGCATAGCGGCTGCGGTTTCCTCCTAGACGGCCCGATTAGCGACTAGCAGGGCCTCGACGCGAGCTTGTAACGAAGCCGCGGTCTCCTCCTGCATAGCCCGATCGGCGCTCCGCTGCTCCTCAATCAATCTCCGTTGTTCCTCCAGTTGGTACACCAGAGACTCGTTCAACTCTCTGTAAAACATACGGTGAGGATCGGCGGAAGCGGGATCCATCCCGGGTTGGATCCTACTTCTGACACCAATGTTGCGGTGGCGGGCCGCCGGCGGTCGGCCCACCGTCGCTCGAGGAACACCACGAGGCATTTACACTTTATACACGTTTTATTTACAAATTTGTACAGCTTCTCGTCCGACACTTTTGCGTACATCTAATTCGTGAGCGTTTGCGGTCTCGACTGACAGCTTGACAGCTGTCACCGCAATCGTTCCCTTTCGATCATCGACTGTTAAGGGGGTACGATCAGATATGTCAGGGTGGCGACATTACCGACAAAACTAGGCAAAAACAGGGGTTCACGGCCTGACACTTTTCGTCCTTATATGAGATGATTTTAAGCTGGGAATGGGTTCATTCGAAAGAAAAAAGTTCAATGCAGCGCAGTCAACTCGCGATTTAACGAAATTCTACTGATATTTAGTAATACGAGTGTTATAAAGTAGAGCAAAAATCTACCATTGACAGCTATAGAAATTTATGCATTTTTATGTAATTTAGAGAGTGTTTTGAACGAAATTGCGAGTTGACTGCGCTGCGTTGTACTTTTTTCTATCGAATGAACCCTTTCCCAGTTCAAAATGTTCTCATATAAGGACGAAAAGTGTCAGGCCGTAAAACCATACCACAGTATTGCTTTTGGCTGGGTTATCGATAAAACAGAGCAAAAAATATGACAAATTTAGTTGGCCTTTTGCGAACCAGGCGGCGCCTAATTTGAAAGGCTGCCGATCTAGAATCGGAATCTGTGATACCCAAATTGGCGATGCGTAACAAAAATGTAATTTTTTATGATTTTCATCCTTTGACCGGGGTCGTGACAGCAGCTACAGAGGCGGGAGAGACGGGCACCAAAATATCAAGTTTTATTTTTAAATAAAAAATTTTAAGACATGTAATGTTTAGTTATTTCAAACTAAATGTATTGTGAAATTATCGTTGTGATAGATCGTATCGATGTGGGCGAACAATGAATAATATGAATGTAGTGGCATTTAGAATGTGACACGTGTAAAAGTTATACACATACAAATAACATGTGTCGTTTGCTAAATACCACTATATTCACACGATTCAGTGCTGTATTGAATCACTGAAAATATCTCAGCAATCGGAAACATCGCGCGTGGCTCGTGCCGCTTGCAAGGATTTGAACAGTTGAATATGGCGTTTCAAGAGTGAGAGAGTAAGACTCATATTCGCACTCTCTCTACTTTCCGCAAATGTCCGAAGTCGGTCGCGAAGCGTCGAGTTCACGTACACATAACTCGTATAGTGGTGTGTGCAGTAGAGGGGAAAATTTTCTAAGCTACCTCCCGAAATCGAAATCATAGAAAGGCTCCATCTTGCGTTCATCAGGCAGCCACGTGTCTGTGGGTAATACTATTTCTGTAACGAAAACTGTAATAGCAGATACCGACCTGGCAATCTCGAAAAGTCACGTGACTACCGTACCCCCTTAAGGATTGTTAAGGATTTATATTTAATTTTCGTTCCAGTCTGTATCTCTAACCTAAATCATTCACTGACTGTACGATCAAAATTTACTTTTCTAGCCTTGATATTGCCTGACCATTTTTTCTGAAAAACTAATCTTTTTCTTAGCAATCGATCTTACAATGAACGGGTCATAAATTGAATATATCAGTACCTCTAGTTACTTCTATTAATAATCTAAGACTGAAAATCACGGGTTTACTTTTGCTTCCACACCATATGTACAGCGATGGCTAACTCAAAACTCAAACGATTCTGCCTGCATCGACAATCTCTATCTCTCTCCCTCTTATTCAATGGCTCTCAGATAAGAAAGAAATAGAGAGTGTCGGTGCGGCTAGATTCATCTGAGCTGTGCGTAGTGCTCACTGGATGTGGTCTGTGACAAATATTCAAGTTAATAATCATAGTTACTTATTTTGCTGTAACATGTCACATGAATTATTTTTATCTTATGTTATTATTCTGTCACGCACATTTAAAAAGTTACTGACATGTTACATCTATGTTACGGAACATTTACGTTTTGTCGTAACATGTCACGAGAGTTATGTTATTTTTACTTCAAACTTCTTTAACAAAAGTTACATAACTTGTGACTTCTGTGTCATGTAACATTGATTTTTAATGTTTACTAGGTACGCATGTACATTTTCGAATCTCGAACTTACGGACAATTCAGTTAACTACTCTTAGAAGAACAAATCATGAAGAAAATAATCAGTATCTGTAAACCATAAATGTTAAAAATTTGACTGCTATATAGACACGAGTACTTATGATTGTAGTTCTCATTGCTTTAATTGTTATTTAAAAAAGTAACTTGAAGAGGTATCCGATAATTTTGTCGAAGGACATCATCCAAAGGACATTTCGTGGAAAAGACAGTTCATCGAATTCATATTTGGTCGTTTGGATTTAAGTTCAGATTCAGGTTCAAGTTCAAGTTCAGGTTTCGGTTTAGATTTAGGTTTAAGATTAGGTTTAAATTGAGGTCTAGATCTAGATCTAAATCGAAATCTAATTGTAAGATCATTTGTTTGTCTAAATATGGGTTAGACCTGAGTTGGGCCTGGGTTAGATCTTTAAATGTTCTTTCGACAAAGTATCTTTTGATCAAGTTTCGTAGAGCTGAAGAAATATAATCTAAGATGTGCATAAATAATATGAAAAGGCTGTAACTTTATTTAAATTAACTTTCTAAGAATTGTAGAACATTAGATGACAATTTTGAATCTAAGTTTCTTTAATCAAATCGTATTTAATTTAATTTGCCCGATTTCTGTGTAAATAATTCTAATATATAATATCACTTAAAATTGCTTCAATATTACAGGTTTTTAAGTTTTAAAGACAGTAAAATTTATTAGTATGATTATTGAAACATTTAACCCTCCGTGGGCACACTTGATCTTCGCACTTTTCGTAGGCACTCTGGGCTCATTTTGTCCGCTACTATTTTTTTACTATTTTAAACTTTCAAAAAATCTGGAAAAATTCTGAGATATTTATTGAAGTCCCTATTTTAATGTACTATTACTACTTGAGTCAAATATTTACAGGATTAATTAAGAAAAATAAAAATTCGGAAAAAATGTATAAAAAAGTCAAAACTCACTGCAGACAAAATGGATCCAGTATGCCCACGAAGAGTTAAGTACTTAACTCAGATGTAGTAAACAATTTTTAAACATACTACAATTATGTTTTTACAGAAAATGGTAATTTACGAGCTCATTACACGAAGACCACCATTAGAGCTGGAGACATTCTACGATTAATAGCGGTTTTCCAAGACACGAAGAAGTGCAATACAGTCTCATTTGGGATTTCCAGCAATTCTTTCGAAAAGGACCAATACGCACAATGCCTGGATCCTCATGGTCGCGAAGTATTTGCGCCTTTATCAGCGAGAGGCGAATTTTATGCAGTTCATCAGAACGGAAGTATCGATACCGGAAATAACGCAATTCTGTACAAAGTTCACCATCTTGCAAAAAGACAATTACCTCTTAGAGTAAGTATTTTTTTATAACAGAGTATTAGTCTAATTTTTATTTAATTTTTAATTACTTCAGTTTACGAAAAAACTACAAGTTTATGTTCGCACCTTCATCGCACATTCAGTGTTCATACAACTAATTATACGTGACAATTTATTAATTCATTGTCAGCAAGTCAAACTTAAATTTTGAACCTAACTGTAATTTAACATTCCTATATTATACAATCCATATTTCATGCCAATGTCTCGCATACTTTTGAAAATTTATACAGCAAATGGGTAAGCATGACTATATCCTAATTTTTTCAAATTTTTCAGTTCGTGTCTGCTAGTGTAAACTCCTATTTGTTTGAAACAATTGCAAAAAAGTGCTTAATAAAAACTTTTTCTAAATTGAAGTAATATACTCTTATGTTTGCACTATATGTAAGTATCTGAAAGCTCATTCTCATGAGTTTGCTATTTCAGGAGTTTCGCTTTCTTTTAAAAAACTTGTATAATACTTTAACTATAAAATCAACAATTTACAACTATTCTTTCGCATAAAATTCTATATTGTTAAAAAGTGGAATATATCTAAATTTCAACTTTTGAAATGGTAACCCAAAAAATATTCAATTTATGTATCGGGGAATAACCCACTAACCTGATGTGATGATAAAACTTGGTAAAGTCGTAGAGTACCTGAAATGCATATAATATATAATACGTATGTTGTGCTATTAGTTCTTATCCATGTTAAAGAGATGAAAACCCGCCAAAGTTGATAATGGAAAATATATTTGGTTTAATATTTTGAAAACTATTGGTTGTAAAACGTAAACGGAAGTTTTAACTAATTTTTGACAATTTTAACTGTGCAAACAGTTTTGTTTAAAAAATAAAGCGAAAAATGGCATATTCTTGATTATATTTCGGATAAAATGTTAATTAGTTTTTTCATAAATTTGCATATGAATACTATAGTTTAGACTACAGTCTAGAACATAAAATATTAATATTTTAGAATTTTGAATTTTTGTGTTTCGTGTAAAATGGTATTGCATGATAGTAGGACTAAATATGATCGATATAATTATGTTTTTATTGTAAAGCGTGAGACAGAACCAAAATGCAAATTATCCCGGAATCGATTATTGCAGTACGTAATAACAATTTATATAGTATTTTATATTGCCGTCGATTATTTGTACAATAAATAATAAAAGCCTCTACTGTAATATAATAATAATTACATAGGTACTGTATTCGCAGAAGTATGTACGAATAATTTCACCTAGTGAACATTGCAATTAGCTTAAAAACAAAAAACGTTTAATTCTTGTAGAAACAGAGTGTAAATGTAGTATTGAAGGGTTTTATAATGGTTTAATAAGACAATAGGTACAGAAAGAAACAAAGACATTGTCACTAAAATTCGCTTCAATCACCAAAATCGATATAACGCCATTGCTATACGTATCGTTTTACGAACAACGCAAGTACTACACATATTGCGGTATGCTTGCACTTTTTGGACGCGTTTCGCCGTCGCGTCAAATTGCATTGCATCCCTCGCTCGCGAGACTTTTCGTTCGCAAACTTTTTTGATCCCCCCATATTCTTCTTTAATTATTTTTGTTTTTTATACGAAATAAATCTTATTTGTTTAATTTTACACTGCAAATTAACATTATCTTATAATTAAAATTATTTAAGATATTGGTTTTTAGAGATTCAATATTCGGGGAAAGACATTCAACATAAAACGTTCAAGAACTTTTATATTTTTAAAAAGTATTTACACAGATTGATTTGTTCAAAAATACACAATTACCGAATTTCAGCATTTTTTTACAACCAATAGATTCCAAAATATTCAACCAAATTCTTTTTTACCTCTCATCTTAAGAAAGCCCTTTTATCTTTTCAACATTATTAGAAGCCAATAAGAAAACATACGTGGCACATATTTCGGATACTCTACTTTGCCAAATTTCTTCAGAATTGAAAATTATCACTTCCAGTAGTTCCTTTGTAAATAACCTAAAATAGACAAACTCTTACTCGTAAAATTTAAAATATCTGATTTTTCGAAATTATTAAAAATAATAATTGCATAAAAACTTACGTTTCTCAGGTTCGTTTGATAGCCGGTCCACTTCCTATACCTCTGCCTAGAGAATTCGGTGGATTGATGCAACTCGAAAGTTCAACACGAGGACCAATCGTATTGGGATGCATAGTACCGGAAAAGCCTGTGCACAGTCTTGAAATGCTCGAGCTTGTAGTGACCGGAAATGGTGCTCCTAGAGTAACAAGAGCGCGATTAGGTTATCCATCGGAAACTAGATTGCTAGCGTCGCCAAAAATGCAACGATTACTCTCTATTTGCAGGTAAAGCATTTTCTTCTTTTGCGTTTTTTTTTTTTTTAAATGAGTTCGTCTATTATTTCTCTACTGTATTCAATATTTTACTTTATTATTATTTATACAAGGTTGTACCAAGTATACGTTTCAATAGTTTAAAGGGTGGTAGGATATTCCCAATTTGATCACAAATGTCCTATAACATAGTGTCCAGTCTGCCTTCGTTTTGCAATAATAATGCTTTAAAGTTAACCTGTCTATATGGTAAACTAATAGTTCGAGGATTTTACAATTTTGCAGATACATTGAGAAAGAGCAATAAAAGAGGGAAGTCTTAATACATTTTGTTGTATATCTTACGGTTTAATTTTTATAAACCTTTAAATATCGAAAATGTTTGTGGAAAAGAACGTACTGTGTTTCGCTGACTAGATGATCCCCGGGACGAGACAGGGACAAAGGGATCTCTCAGTCTACATTGTGTGTGGCCGCCATAGTAAATCGTATGCAAGAGCTCAAAGTATATCTAATAAATATCGTACGTTGCAACCAGTGTCTTCCATTACTTCCATACGGAAGTACCATTTAGTTCTACATGCCACCTTAGTGTTTTCGTATTTCATTTAGAACTTTAAGTTTTTCTGTCCCTGACATATTGATCACTAATAAAATTGTTACTTTTTTTTTGTTATCCTTGCCTCCGTGACATTTCTCGTTCTTAATTCTAATGGTCCTGTTGAGAAGTCATTTATAGAACAACACAGTTTCATTCGCATTAAATACGGTATTACATAATATTCTAACAACCCTAACAAATCTAGTTTTAGTACTTTCGCCGTACAATTTTCGGAAAATACTTAATACTATGAGAGCTTTCCTTAAAATTTGTTAGTTATCTATTGCTAAATTCGCAACTCCAGCTTCTTTTGACATAATTGCACTGTTTAACGTGTTACCCTCATAAAGGTAATTATATCTATCCTATGAATTTAGGCTCAGTGCCTCATTTTCACTTGAGAAATCAGGAATTGGCGATCTTGGGGTTACCCAAACTGATCCGCCGGTATCAGTCTAAATGATGAACGTACGTAATAGTATAATTTTAGCACGAAGGAACACGGCATCCTTGCATGTCTTTGCGTAGGCTTGATTGACAATGAGGCCGAGGTTATTACCAAACTCAGGGGAGCAAGAGCGCAGGATAAGGAACCCGGTTCTGCGTACCTCCTCCAGGCTAGTCGAGGTGACACAACGTTACGGGTTTTTGAGCACTCCCCGATCTGCCCGCAAATGAGTTTAGACTTTTGACTTTGCTAGTAATGGTAACTTAATTAATGAATAAACAATCTGACAACATTGCTTGAAATACACATCTAGCGTTGCGTCTCTTTCTAGCCGAGTACCGGCCGCATGGCATGTCTCGGGGATCTTCTTTCGAAATACAGACAATATGTGCTGCGACGTACAAGTCGTATCATTAACATCGAATCGGTAACTGTGACTAGTAATTCACCACGCAATACATTGATCGAGCATATCTCGATCTTCATCATGTTCGTATAGGCCGGCAGGGGCGGTGGATTTTATTCGTAGCTTTTAGCATAACTGAAAGCTTCGATCAAAATGGGGCCTCAGGTCTTCTGTATACAACTGATATCCTATGAATTTCGAGTTGAGTCTCATTAGGGTGAGTTAGGTATCATCCATGCCATTTAAGTTCAGCCCAAAGCAAAATTTCTGGTATCCAAGACAGTCGAGTGAAGTTCTTTGAACTCATTCCAATGATTTCCAATAACATCACATCTCATTACAATGACATACTTGGACGCTTGACAACACTGGCTGCTTTGGAATTGATAACAATGCTCAATTACAGAAATGTGACTATTGTGGTCAAGGTGTCCCAGAGATCTTTAGGTTGGAGCGACAATACGTGTCTTATCAATATTTCATTTTACTTAAATACATAAATTCAACAGAATCGGCCGTTTCTCATTCTCCTTAAGCATTCCCTTTCTTTATTTTTACTTCTTGATCATAATTCTCGTTTATTGACAAATAATAGCAGTATTAATTCAACAAGATTCTTAAAGTGATTCCTGGCTTCCCGCATTCGTATTACATTAACCTCTTGATTGATTTCAACTGAATACTTGGAATTTCAATTTTACTCTTACAAAAGCACTACTGTGGCGACATTCATATGACCGAACTATAGAGAGTTCGTCCCTTCTTGACTGCGGGCCCCATGTATGCTTATTTAGAATCGCCAAACATATTTTATATTTAATGTTTTCTGACAGTTACACATTCACACATTTGGAACATCGGTGTGTCATTCGGTATGTCATACTATACATATAGCATAGCTTATACGTCTTGCCCGTATGTGACGTCATGTAGATGATTTTATCTTTGCCTAACGGAAGTTATCTGAAGCCGTATGTATAAGTATATATAGTTTAAGGTCTACAACGAGAAACATTTTCTTGCTGCATATCCTAAAATGATTCCAAGGATCACCAACTTATAGGGACATTTTATTCACACTGGAGCAACATAATCCGAAGAACAGATACTGTTGCTTCGAATGAAAACAGACAACAAGCGGCGACATTTGTTGCTGGCAACAGAAATACGAAACTGGAAAAACATTGGGCAAGAAGCGGCGAAGCCATAGTTTTAAGCTATGTCGACACTGAGACAACATACACGAACTTTTTATTGCTGTTCTATGTAGCCTAAAAGGTCGTTGATTTCTGCCGATTGTTTCGCTAGTTTCTTCGTATTTCTGTTGCCGGCAGCAAATTTTGCCGCTTGTTGCCTGTTTCCATTCGAAGCAACAACATCTATTCCTTGGATTATGTGTGTATGATAGATATGTACTTCAGTGTGGACAAAATGTTTGTATAAGTTGGTGTTCCTTGGAAACATTTTGGAACATGCAGCACGCAAGAGACAACAAAATGTTCCTCGTTGTTGCCTCAGTATAGTCAGCTAGATTATACTCTCTATGTAGAAGGAGTATCAGAAAATGTGGAACAGTTTTGACGGGAAGGTTCTCGATACGAAAGCAATGAAGGAAATTTAAATCAATATATCGTCAGAAACGTTTAGTTTTTTTCTCATACGGTATTTTGTATATTGTATTGTTTTTTTTTATTTGTTACGTATGCTAGATCAGTGTTCTACATACTATAAATTGCGTATAACTAAAAGACTAAGCGTCTCTAAGCACATGTGAATACCAACTTTTTTTCATTGTCTTCATGCTTAGAATCTACTCTCCAAAAATGTCTCACATTTCCTGATATACCCTGTATATTACATGAGTATATGTACAATAAATCGAGGGTTTAAAAATAAATAAAAATCGTCGAATCATACGCGAGCGTATGTACCTATAAAATAGGAATGTGTTACGAGTATCAATAGAAGATAATATACCGTATCACATCCCATATTGTAGCGATATTCAAAAGATACAAAACAGTTACAAATATACATACATATATATTGTTTGTAGCCTAACCTGTTCTTCCACTTCCAGCCGGGCTGTCGGAGATCGTGCAACGGAACCAAGAGTGGCACCTCTAAAACTGCATCCAATAAATGAAAATCAGAAAGAAATGTATTTAAAAAAAATCAAGTCAAAAACGGAAACAAAGCCAATTCTGCAGAGTTTAAAGAATGGATTAGAGCAACTAAAGAAGAGTACTGTTCGAGAGAAGAATCAGACTAGGCAAAACTGTCGAAATGGACTACTGAATCGAATTTCGAAGTTTGCACAAGGTGGTCGTAGCAGAAATCCTGCAAAAAAATCAGCTTCGTTTACATTTGCAGTAAAACCAGAAATTGCGATGAGATACCAGGAGCGTTACGCTAGTTTAGAACCAGAAGCTACCTCTCATTCGAGTCAGTCGGACTTTTTCAAGCAACCTGTAAAAAGATCCGTCTCTACTAGCGTTTTGGAAATACCGACGAATGTCGAATTACAGCCTAATTATTCTCGAGTCAGAGATAGCGTAACACCAGTGCCATCCCTTCCCAAATTAACTATGACCAAAGCTGATGATCTTTACACTGAAATTTGCGAGAATGCAACAACTGCACAAGTCAAGAAATGTCCTGGAAGTCACGTGATGGCAAGGATAAAAATCGTAGTAAAAGGGCGCGATTCACCCACGCCATTTCCAAATAATATCGTGAACGACAAATACGTAAATTCGATAGTAACAAATGAACGAATCGATTCGATTATCAACTCGGAGGATGAAGTTATTTACAACACAATATTTTGAATATTAATTATTTTGTTACTATTGGTAATCAGTTGTGTTTGATGATCGAAACTCTATTGAGTGTTGTCTGTGCAATTACATAGTGAATCTGTATTATATTGTTTAAAATAGCTTAAATATCGCATGTACATATATACCTCTGCCATAGGTACTAACAATTAAAATGAATTTGAATTCTTTTTTAAAAATGAAAGGCTGAATTTTGATTTTTAAAAAGACGGAATTGATATGATAATTTGTGAAATAAAAATAAAATATTTCACTAAATTTATTTTAACTGTTGCGGTACGAAACATTAATAATTACACAGGGAACGTGTAATGTAGACAATAAAATAGATACATAAAAATAACAAAATATTTATTTTTGCTCATTTCCTTTTATCTGAAGAAACACGTGTCTTTTTTTTCGTTTTCAACTTTTTTAAAATTTTATTTTGAATGAAGGCTCTTTTGCTTCTAGATTTTTTATTTCTCTCCTTCTTTTTCTCTGGAATTTCTTCTATTATTTTCTTCATAACATCGACAGCCTTCTCGTTATCTTCAGTTAATTCCAATTGGATATTCGTGTCAAGATATTTTCCAGAAAATTGTTTGGGAAATAGTGGTTTCGATATGAGAGACGCCAACTGGTGCCTTTTTATCTTTAATTGATGCTTTAAATCTGCCATTTCTTTTGTTTCTAGTTCTACCTCCCTAAAAGCAGTATTAGTTTCAATTATGATCGGAAGATGTTAGTTTAACATACTAAAGTATTCAGTCTTACTCTTCATCTTCCTCTAAAACCAGATCCATGTCTTCGACTGCTTTGCGTAACCAACCCTTTTGTGAATTATTTCTACGAAGTTTTAATTCTAATTTATCGATTTCACGAGCAATCTCTACTCTTGCTTTAATCGCGATTAATAATCTATCTTCTACTGGAAATACCGGCAGATCTTGTGCTAAAAATAAAACATTTATATTAATATTTCCTTCTGAATAATCAGCGAACATTAATTATCAAATTTATTTACGTACTTCGACCAAGAGTTTTACATAATTTAGTGTAATATTGTTTTTCAGATGGTTCCATCATAAGAACTGTTATACCCTCGTTTTGTGCCCTGGCAGTTCTTCCACTTCTATGTACATAACTCTAAAAGTAATTATAAATAAAAAACTAAAGAATTTCTATCTTTTACTATATTACTGTATTCATTGACATATACCTCACTCGTTCTAGGAACTTGATAATGTATAACATGCTCAACATTTGGAATATCTAAACCTCTTGCAGCTACATCTGTAGCTATTAATAATCCATTCTTATCCTCCTGAAATCTATCACACGTTGTTATTTGAGAAGTGCACATTTATTGAAGAATATTTACCTCTCAAGATTTTTTAGCCGTTGTCTTTGTTGCATGCTGGCATGTAAAGGTAAGGGTTTACAATCAAGTATACCAAAAAGTGTAGCTAAACGTTTCACACATCCAATACTGTTACAAAATATTAGTGTTCTACCAGTATGCCTTTTCAAAAAGTAATAAAGATAATAGTCTTTATAATCTATTGTACATACTATTCTGCATTCTGTTAAATTACTGGTGGTACCTAAGAAGAAAATGTTTTCATGTTTTGAAATTATACTATTATTTATAATATATCGAATTATTCAATATAAAAATAATGTACGCAACCTGATTCTTTGGTAATATCAACAATTTTTGGATTTTTTATTCCTACCAGATTTATAATTTGTTGTAATTTTTGGCTAGGAGTAAGCTTATGTATTTTGCTTTTAACATACTTCTTTTTCTTTTGTTTTAAATATACCGGGAGATCATGCACCATAGTTAATGTAGCAGAAAACACAAACGTCTGTCTTTCCTGTAATTTCTTCTTACTTATATTTATTTTTTCTAATAATTGCTGTAATTCTTGAAAATGTCCTTTTTCTAACATTCTATCAGTCTCATCAATAGCTAGATACCTGAATTATAACAGATATTACTTATTAATTCTTTTAAATATAATTAATTTTCATAATTATAAATTTAATAAAACTTACTTGATAGAATCCACCTGACTAAGATGTGCGTTACCTTGCTGTATTAACTCCCATAATCTACCAGGAGTAGCGATTACAATTTCAGGGCCTTTGCTTAATATTCTTTCTTGTTTAACTGCTGCCATTCCACCAAATACTACTGCTATCTAAATGATATTTAGTAATTAACACTTCGAAATTTTTTAAAAAATTCATTTATTTCTTACTTAAGAATACTCACTTTTATATCAGTATATTTTGCAGCCTTTGTGAGATGATCTTTTATTTGAACAGCTAATTCACGAGTTGGCGTTAAGATTAATGCATACAGTGGCTTCTGCACATAATTTTGTGATTTATCAATTTGTATATTATTAATAGCACGAACACAACCAATGCTATTTTCATTATTACTATAAATATCCTCATCAGAATCAAAGTCAAGCAAACTATTATTTTCTGGATCCTTATTTTCGGAACAAATCCAACCTTTATTTTCAATGTTATTATTTGTTTCTTGTATTATTTGCTTGTTAGATTTATCAAATTCTTCATTCTTTAATTCTAAAATACCATTTATGATAGGTATTCCAAAAGCTAATGTTTTTCCACTACCAGTTTCAGCAGCTCCTAATATGTCTCTTCGACCTAGTATTGCTGGCGGTAAAGTTAATGATTGTATAGTAGTAGGTAAATGAAATTGTTGATCTTTCAATGCTTTTATTATAAGACTAGGTACACCTAATGTACTCCATGCCTGAATATCAATATCATAATCTTTACTTTCATTGTCGCTATTTTTATTATCAGAATTATTGTCTAAATCATCTGTAGAAGATTGATTTGTTAATTTCGTCTTATTCTTTGTCCTTTTGTTTCTTTCATTAGATATTTGAAGCTTTACTTTTTTGGCTACTGGTTCATCATCAACCATTTTACTTTCTTGCCATAGATTTGAACTACGCTTTGATGGTATCTAAGAAACAAACATTCTTTGCAATGCTTCAATTACAAATATAGAAGAAAAACGTTTTCTTACTCACCCTATTTTTCTCATTTTTATTTTGCTTTTCACAAATCACAGTTTTTTCCTTATTATTCTCCTTTTCTAATTTGTAATCGGTTAATTCTTCTATACCAATTAAACCTTCAACACCATTAGAAAACACAGATCCTTCCAGTGTCAGAGGTTTCCATACTTTTGAGTTATTTTGTTTTACTTTGGGCATGTTTGTTTATTATAATAACACTGTACGTTACAATCAATAAATAATAATTCACAGAGATTACTACAATTCAGCGTGAATATACATAACCTTATACACTCAGTAGAAAATCAGACAGAACCCACGTGGTCGTGAACATAACATACGTGAAAGTTGATGAGAACTATGCTGTGCTGCCAAACTGAGGACGCAAATATTAAGAATTACCTACTCATGTGAAGTCAGTTAGTCAAAGAATGAAGCATAAATATTATTATATACTTATCTTTACTTTTATAATTATAATTACGATTTCAATTAACTCTTTATTTATTTTTATGCTTAAGATGGCAGGGCAACATCAACGCGAAACTTCTACTAAGAAAATACAGAAAAAAATAAGTATATAATACTATTTGTTGAATTCTGTACTATACAGTTATAATTATGATTTTAATTAACTGTTTATTTATTTTTATATATAGAAAGATAAAAAACACAAATCTACTTGTCACGCTTTTCTATAACGCGAATAATTTAAAAAAAAAAGATATAGTGTGACTTCACAACGTAACGCGTCGAGCAGCAGCGCGCACGGTTAAAGACTTAGCACGCTAGTGTGGAGTGTGGAGAATGATGCCAATAAAGTGTGAAGTGTGAAGTGTGGGATGACGATAAGCCATAGTGGGGGTAAGCGTTTGTCCCACGTCCCACAGTCCCATGTTCCACGTCCCACGATTTTGGCATCACTGGCGCTGATTGCCAAATTCCGCGGTGGGGGTAAACTGGTAAACTATCCTACGTGCATATGTGTCAGTGCGGCCAGAATGCAGTGAGCTGGGTGTACAATGATTACACACAAATATTCTATGTACTTTCATACATATAAACATTAAATATGATTTAAACTATGTTTTTTACAGAATAGAAATTCTATCGTAAAATGTGTGAAAGTGCAATGAAAACAAAATAGTATGGAAATACGAATGTTAAAATTCTGATACTACTGCTTAATTCTAACATATGATAGATTGAATTCATACCAACTACGGTCTGTGGTTTTAATTAAAGAAAATTTTGTAATGTCTTTAATAATATTAACTTAAATGTTGTATATTATAGAATGTAAACACAAATAACTAAATAAAATCATATTTAGTTATAAAAATTAAATATTTAGAAATTTATTTTACGATTGATTGGGATTAATGAGATGATATATGCAATGCCCAATAAAAAGAATATATAAATTACAATAATTAGAATTATTAGCAATTCCAATAATATTGCCCTGAACTATTCTGCAAATAATTTTGAGGTGCGCGCAGATAGTTGGTAATTTAATATTGAAACAAACGGGAATGAAGAAAATAATGACTTGATGATGCAGTCACCAACAGTAATATCTACATCAATTAATCAAAAACAATTAAATATGGTTTCACCAAAACAAGATATAAGTAAATCTATAAATTCAAAGTCTAAAATAATAGTTCGGAAGATTAACAATATAAACGCAAGTACAAATGATAATGTTGTTAAAAAAGTTCCAGTTTTAAAAATAACTATCAATAAAAAATATAATAAAATATGTGCATCAAATATAAATATAAATAAACACACACTAAATGTTACTAATAACATTAATGTTCATAAAGCAGAAAAAAATCAGAATAATAATGAAATAAAATCTGAATTAAAAGATGATATACACACAGCAGCTACCTCCTCAAAATCGATGATATTCAACTTAGTACCAATTGTATTTGAAAAACCTAATAAAATTGAAAATGCAATGGTAGATATCAAGAATATTTGCACACCTAAAGCAATTTATGTCAGGAAAGGTGATTTGTCAAGAGATCATTCGTACGTATTTTCATAATTAATGATTATTTATAACTTAGAGGTTTAAGTATTTTAAGAATTATATATTTTATCTACTAATACATTTGGGTAAAATTGAATGCATTATCAAAACATATAAAATGTTTCCAGTCGTCAAACAGCAGCAGAGAGAATACGATATTTGTATACAAAAGCGCAAAGAGACTGTGACATATTAAAAATTCGTTTAAAAGCTTTAAAAGAAAGGCATAAACAAGAAAAAGAAGAAGTACATAGGTTACAAAGATATTTAGCTGAAACTTATAAAGGTATAACAAAGGAATCTTTCAATGAAATATTAAAAGAATGTACAAAAAGAAAAATATCAGAGGAAGAAGATGAATATGAAGAATTACTTAAGAAAGTTAGAAAACTGAGGGAAGACATACTGGATCCTAAGTATTCTATATTGATCTCAAACAATAAATTAGGAGAAATAAATGTATTACATTATGTTAAAAACATAATTGACAAAGCAATGTGAATGTCATACAAATAAGGAAAAACTAAGAAAATTGCAATTTGTATAAAGAATCAAATTTCTATATTAAACTGAACAAAGATTATTTAGAATCAGTTGTGAATATTATACATTATTTTCAATACCATGTATAACTACAATATATGTTTAATGTTACATGAAATTATTGTACAAAACAAAGATGGAAGGAAGAAAATTCTTGTGTATTTGTTTATTCTTTACAAGTGTTAAAAAGGAAAATACTATTTTATGTAATTTAATGTAAATTATAAAACCAATACCATGTATAGTACTAGTACATATTACTTTTAATAAGTAATCATAATGTTAACAAAATTTTTTATATTGTAATATAATACTACAATGGAATTAAAAAAAAGAATATTATTTTCGTAAGTATAATTAGTTTAAAAAATTATTTTTTTTATTTACAGTATTTTGTATATAATAATACATAATGAAATAGATAAAAATGTACAAGTATTTGTCTTAATTTGCACTGTCATTTGAAGTAATTGCATTAATTTTAGTAGCTACATTTGATACTTCATTTTTTTCTTCAGAATCGATAGATGTAGTGATATTTTTTGTAAATTCATCAGAGTCTGCCATTTTCATGTTTTCTAGTTGTATAACTGCAGTATCTATTATAGTATTTTTAGATGACGAGGCTGTTTCATTAGAAGCTTTTTGCAATAGTAATGGCTGTACATTAGATGTAGATAACGAAGACGGAATAGAATCTTTTACATTTTTTGGTATTGGCAACAGAGGAGCCAAAGGTTCTAGTATACTATCTCTATTGAGATACGTGATTTTCTGTAAAAAATACATTTAATATTTTTTGTATTTATATACTATATATATAAATAAAATAATGTTTGTATTTTATTACAAAAGTTTCTAAAGAAAACCTGTGCACTTATTAGGATAATTTAGTATATTTTACTCATTATCTGTACATACCTCTGTTTGCAATAAATTTTCTGAAATACCTAAATGCGTTGCAATTTGACTTGGTGGAAAAATAGCATGAATACAGTATTGTACATAAGGAATTAATTGTTCACTCAAACAGTCCATAAATTTAAGCATGTTTTCTCTTTCAGCAGCTGCAAAAGCCTATAAATAAAATTAATGCACATAATTTTGTAGTAGTAAATTAAACATAGTGGTATAAAATAAACATATTAACTTACTTGTTGTTCTTGCTTGTAAAAAATCAATATGGATTTTGCCACATTATGTAAAGACTCATGTAAAATATTTACACAAAAAATAGCAACTGCTACTGGTGGGCAAAGTCTTATTTCGTTAAAAGCATGTATGATACCATTACAATACTCAGCTAAAGGAAAAAATTCCACCAACTGTTCTGGTGGGTTCTCCTACATAAGAAAAATTTATATCAATAAAGATTTTCATAATATAGATACTTTACATATTCAAATATAATAATAAGGCAATTTAATAAATAAAAATAAATAACAAAAATGTATTTACCGAATTGATAGTGACGTTCATTTTAATATTAGTTCTATGTGTTTTATTAATTAATGTAAATGACTCCATATCTTTTTCAAACTTCTTTGTTGTTTTAAAAACACTGGATTCAAATTTTTCACCAATCACACGAACAAATATATCGGACATTCGACCAGTAAAATCAGCACCTACTCTACCAAATGATAAACCAAAATATGTACATTGACCCAAAATAGAATCTATAGATGTTACGCCAGGCAAATCTTGTTCTAATGTCAATAAAAATTGAGATATCTAAAAACACAGTAGTTAAATTATATCAATAGCATAGCACAAATTGAAATGTACGTACTTAATATACCTTTTCTTCTAGCCAGTGATAAAATATGGCACATTCGTTTATAGTTGGATCTCTTCCTGGTGTTATGAGTTCATCATCATTGAACATAGCTCTATATTGTGTTATTATGTTAAATAAATGTATCCTTGATAATTCTATTGTCTTTGTTATATGCAGATTAGCTAAAATGAAATAATCGTAATTTATCATGAAGTTTAAAATTAGTAATGATAAGCGTCTTACGGTCATCCTTAGGTATAGCATTCAAAAGACTTTGAAGCCAGCTGTCTCTAGCTTGAAGAAATTTGATACGTAATTCAGGTTCTGTAAAAGCATCCATTGACCGTAATAATCCAACAAGTTGTAAACATCTTGGAAGTGGTAGGTCTCCTCTTAATGATCCGACTACTTGCCCTACCATTCCTGACCAACTACTTTCAATTTCTGCCACTATGGACTACATTATTAATGAACAAAATGAAATATTTTATATTAGATGTTTCCTTAACTTCAAATCATACCGATATAATTGGAATGTCCCCATGTTTAGTTCCTAATTGACGTGCGTATTGAGATAATTCTAATGCCTCATTATACTGATTACTTCTTAAACAAGATTCCATTAATTGAGGCATTTCTAATACTTCAAGTAGTTCTGCATTTCTAGTCAATGTTAAACTGTTTACCCTTCTATGTGCATTTATATCTTTTGAAGTGTCACAAAATAATTGACACTTCTCTACAAACTTTGGAATGTTTTGTACAAGCTCATCCAGTCGACTTTCTGTTTCATTAAACTTGAAATTCAATAATAATTCTTTATTAACCAAATTATTGCTAATATTATAAAACTGATTAAGAATTGTTTTATTATTACTTGTCTAAATATCTCCCTAGAACTTTCTGCTGTTTGAATAAATGTTTTATAATTTGCAAACACTAGCTCTTGTGTTGTTTGTAATACTGAATTTTTTTCATCATCTAGATGATCAGGTTCTTTACCTAAAATATGTAAATATTTAAAATATTGTTCCGACATTAAGAATTCCATATATTGCAAATAACCCACTAAGTTGATCAACATCATAACCACCAAGTTTTGACAGATATTGGTAAAAATCAGGATTTTCTTTCCACGATTCTGTAAAAGAAAAATACATACAATAAGGTAACTATTTTTAAATAATTTAATCCTATAATGCTGAAAAATTTATCAATATTCGAATATGAAAAAATAAGTTACCTTGTATACCATTTGGAAATATAAGGTTTATAATATTTTCGGTTTCAACATCCATTTTTCATTTAAATAACACATTTGTTGCCCTTTAGAAACATAAATACTCCTTGTGTATTGTATATTAAAAAAATACACGTCTGCACTTCACCAGTTTTGACACAATAATGGGTACATCGTGCATCCAGTGCCAGTGTTACCACCGCTACCATTCAGTGAACGGTTTGAAGTTACGTATGTACACTTAACTCAGACGAATCTGGTCGATACTCTCTATCTCGTTCTTACATGTGAGCTATTGAATAAGAGAGAGAAAGAAAGAGAGAGAAAATGTCGATACGGCTAGAATCGTTTAAGTTGGCCGTACAACATACTGGATGGGGATTTTCTAATAACATTCTTATATTCCTGCTACACAAATGGCATGATATCGTCATCACCATCGTTATCATACATTCCACAATACGTTTTAGATCTTTCTTATTGACAATTTCATCTGCTACACTTTTACTCGATTCTTTTTTATTGACAATTTCATCTGCTACACTTTTACTCGAAAATTCAAAACACGGCACATTACTCCGAACAAAATGTCCTATGACATAATACCCGATTTGTGTCTATTTTACAATAATAATGCCTTAAAGACAACATATTTATACAATACTTATGTATATGTATATACGTGTTAAACTAACTATCAGAGGATTTTGTAATTTTACAGATACATTAAAGGGTAGAAATAGAGCAAAAAGGTCATAATACATTTTGTTCTGTCCTTTATAGTTTAATTTGCTTTAAAAATCCGAAATATTTCCAGAAAACGGATTTGGGATTTTCTTTAGTTGGTGTACTCTAAAAAGATTCGTCGACGTGTGAAAAAAATTTCATTCGTCAATAATAATATTTGTGGTAAATACAGATTTTTTAGCTCATAACACTCCACAAACAACTGGTGCCACAAACTCCCAAGGAACTGAAACAGCTGTAATCACACCCAGCACAAACATTGAAATCAAAAACTCAGAAGATATCAACCGCAGCAAAGAAATGGAAATTATGGACATAGATACACCAATCAAATCATTAAAACGCACCAGATCTGAAATAATGGACGACTCAAACCACTCCGCAGAGAAAACGATCGACTCAAGCCCCGCGATAGGAAAACCAGTCAGCCTTCTGGAAATTCTAGACAAGGAACGAAAACAAAAATCACCAAAGAAAAAAGCAAATACTATAACAACCAGTGAAAAAAGCACGGGAGATAAACTACAACCAGTTAAACGCATACTTGAAACACCCAGGAAAATGGTAAATTTTAATCAAAGTCTTATTGAGAGAACGATGGGATCCTTCAATACCAAAGAGATTGCAACAGAATACGCAGAAGATGTAGAGGCTTTGGCAACCCTCATGACAGAACTCTACCCTTACCTTGTTGATCGTTGCATTAAAACTCGATTCACGAGAATTACCAAAAAATTAATTAAATTGATTAAGACTGATTTTCAAACATACTCCCCATCCCCTTCGGAATACTCTGACACTCCCTATTGCTCCGAAGACAAACATACCGACTAAATACCACCTTGATTACCCAAATGATACACAAAATTTTACAATGGAACGTAAATAGTCTTAAAGCACGGTTCAAATTCCGACAAAAATTACTCCTGGATTACCGACCATGGGTACAGGAAACCAAATTTAAAGAGAACGAAGCTATCAACATTAAAGACTTTAACATAGTTCAAGAAAACAGAAGAAACGCTTTGATTGCAAATGGCAAGAAAAACATAATCTATACGGAAATACCACACAAACTCTAACGACTTATATAACAGTGACCATTCTCCCATTTTTGTGGAGCTAATAGAATCAAAGTCCAATGACCTTATACATATACCAACCTAGCATGAAATTTAAAAAAACTGATTGGTCACTATATCGTCACGAAATAACTCAAAATCTCTCATTACTACAAATCCCTAATTTCCCAAATTGTAAAAAAATAAACCAAATACTGGAAAAATTTGAGGAATTACTCATTCAAGCTGCAACAAAATCTGTACCTAAAACGTCAGACAACATAGAGAAAAACAATTTCCCATGGTGGAACGATGACTGTCAAAATACGATAAAGGAAAAGAAACATGCCTTCACTAATATAAACTTAAATGAATTTAAACGGGCAAGAGCCAATGTTAGGAAAACCCTCAAACAACATGTGGAACAAATTAAAGAAAATTAACGGATAGAAACTGAACTCTTTAATCACCTCAATTAAAAGTTTCGATAACTCACTTATCACAGATCTCAAAGAAATTTCGAACCTATTAGCCAACAGATTTGCAAAAAATTCAAATAAGGAGAATTTCGATCCAAGATTTCTTAAAATCAAAACAAACATTGAAACTTCGAGACACGAAACTACCTCATCCCCAGGAAACACTCACCTTCTAAATACGGAACTTCTGATGACTGAATTGCAATCTGCATTAAAATCTGTTCTGAACTCTAGCCCAGGACCCGACAGTATACCGAATATCTTCATTAAATAGCTACAAAAGAAGGACTAGAGGATCTGTTAGAAATGTATAACTACATTTGGATAAACGGTGTTTTCCCCGCCAAGTGGCAAGAAACGATTGTTGTACCCATACCAAAACCTGAGAAAAATAAACTTCACCCCGACAGCTATAGACCCATCGCTCTCACATGCTGTCTATGCAAAGTTCTAGAAAAGATAGTAATCAAAAGACTGCAATGGTACCTAAAAATTAACAATCTACTAGGAAAGAATCAAAATGGGTTCAGACAATATCATTCTATAATTAACAGCCTCACCATGTTGGACTCAAATATCTGCGAAGCCTTCCTAAATAAACAGCACTTAATAGCAGTTTGTCTAAACATTGAAAAGGCCTACGACATGCTTTGGAAGCATCGAATTATACAACGACTTAAATAGTGGAACCTAAACGGAAATATGCTTAAATTCATAACAAACTTTCTAAAAAATAGAGCCGTCTATGTCCGAGTCAACAGTAAGCTATCCAAAAGAACTGAAATCTCAAATGGGGTATCACAAGAGTCGGTATTGAGTGTAACCTTATTCCTAGCGGCCGTAAATGACATCACAGAAGCTTTTCCCAAACCAGTAAAATATACCATATTTGCTGATGATTGCACCTTCCTTATTACTAGAAAAACATAAACACCAGCCAACAAATCCTTCAAGTCTGTCTAGATAAATTTCAAAACCTTGCCCTACAAACTGGCTTCAAATTCTCCAAGAGTAAAACAACCGTCACCATCTTGTCAAACGAAAGAACAAATCAAAACCAACAACTGAAATTGCCCTTAGACCAACACCAACTTACACTAAACACGCTAAACAACCTAATACACCACTCGTTGCACTAGGAAAACAATACAAACTCCCACCGTGGACGGTAGAAACTCCTCTTATAATTGATAAATTTTTTAAAATAAGCAAAGACATTCACCCTAATACCGCCAAAATATTATACATTGAATTAACCAACGAATATCCAAACCACAAACAACTTTTTATTTTTTTATTGTTTGAAAAATTACTAATTATTAAAAATATAATACGAAGAGATCGAGATCCATTTTGCAATAAAGTTTGTATATGTTGTAATATTTGGTTACTATTTAATAAAAAATTTGTTTAAATCTTTAATAAATGTGCTTGAAATACAAACGCAGATTGCGTGAACAAAGCAGTTGTGACTAAATACTAAATATAGGCGTATTTGATCGGATTTTCGAATTCGATTTTCTTGAAAAAGCTCTATTTGTCATCCTTTACAAGATATAGATAGCGGGTTTGTGTCGTAACATTCATCTCAATAAACGAAATTGGTTTTTCTTTTATTTTTAACTTGTGATTTATATACATATGTACAATGGTATTCCGTGCATTTTGACTGTGTAACTAAACAATTTTTAAATAAAAACTTTTGAAATAAGTGGATTGAACGCGAAGGTCTCAATATATGGTATACTCGTTCTTCGGATTTGAATTCATTGGAGTTTTACATGTAAGAATACTAAAAATCGGTTCTATTCGTAACGTCTATTGAAAACTTTAACTGTTAGTATTATTATTACTTAAATATAGAAGGTATTTCAGATTTAAAATGCCAAACTTTGTTAGTACAGTCTATGGGTTTAGATAAGAAAAGATGTTATATGAACATAGGTTGTTTAACGCTTTATTAAAAAGTTATTTTCAAGAGTAATATCAATTCTTGAATTTTGGGATTTCATATGTATGGGACATCCTTTATACATACTAAAATTGTAAGATAATATAGCTTTACGACACATATCACTAATCTAACTAATAAAATTCATTAGACAAAATCTACAATTGGTCTTGTACTTTGTCTTTGAAATCTGTCCTTCGATTTTGATATTTAAAAAGAATGTTTTACAATTTTTGTAACTTCTCATTCGAACACTTTATATTTAAAGTAATTTAAACGATATATTCGAGAAATTGTTATTGTACGATAAGTAGCCAACTTCATGACATCCAGTATGTTTACTTCCTGTTAGTAAGTGAAAAATATTCAAACTTGTTTCCAAGAAGTTATGAGGCACTGATACAGAATATAATGCAAAATGTTGAAAACTTTGAAATGCGGAAGAAAAACTTACCATGGATTTCAAAAAGTGCTGGTACAAAGACGATCGTTCTTATCCGAAGCATACCGGTGCGAAGAAGCGTGGAAAGGACGATTTGAAATTCCATTACTGCAAAAAGTTCAGCCAGAGAACTTATTTTTAGACTTGGAACACAAGCTAAATATGCAAGGAAAAATAAGCGCAATCGACATCGACATATTCGCAAATACAGTTGTAGACAAATTTCAGATGGAAGAATTGTTAACGTTGATTTACAATTTAAGGTTAAGTGCTGAAACATCGAATACTTTAGAATCCACTCATCATGCCGTAGTAAGATATCTATTAGATCACGACTGTACCGAGGAAATTATGAATGTATTGCATGACAGACTCAATTATGGAATTTTTCCTGACTATGTATGCTATAACATACTTATGGACACATACATAAAGAAGAAAGATTATGCTAATGCAGCCAAAATTGCTGTTTTACCAATGTTACAAGAAGACACTGCGAATTCGATAACTAATGCTTTATCTGTATATTCTTGTCACAAATATTTAGAAAATCCTAACAACTGGCCAAAACCCGTACCTGAAGAAGAAGATACCACAGAGGAAATTAAAGTACGTGTTGGTTATCTTAGAAATCCTTTCTTCGATGATCACTTTGACCTTACAGATCCACGTGATTTAGTAGGAAAAACATTGGCTTTTTATGGAAAGTTTATGAATAATACATTAGGAAGAACTTGCCAATTGAGAGGCTTAATATTGTATAAAAAATATAAAGATGTATTAAAACTAATAGAACAATGGTCAGACAAAGTAAAAGAAAGTATTGTTTATGAAGAGGTTTTTGATTTAATACAAAAAGATAACGAACACATACCAGAGGAGCAAATAACAGACGAATTTAAGGCTGTAATGTCACAACTTGAAAAGTTAAAAACAGCAGGTCTGTGCAAAGATAACTTAACCAAAGCATTGGAGAATGAAGTTAAATCTGCAGTTAATAAACAATCTGATGCAGATATATCTGAACAATTAAAAGTAAGCAATATTAATAAATTTCTTTTTAAAAGTATTAAAATATAGATATTAACCCTTATCAGATGTATGTCATCTCCCTGAGAATCTGATATTCAATAAGGGTTAATAATTTATATAATCAAATGTTTTTGAATGTTTCAGAAATATACTGAGTGGGAAAAACAAAGAGAGGTAGCATTAAACAAACAGTTAAAAGAAATAGACAATCAAAAGAGAATAGAAAATATAAATAAAATAAAAGAAGACTTACGTCAACAAGAAAAGCTATTAACATTCTTTGAACATGAAGAGGACATAGAATTAGAAATAGAGAAAATAGAGAAAACAGAAAAGTTTGAACTAGAACGTGTTCTTCAAATGCCCAAGGGTGAAAAGAAACTTAAAAAACTAGAAAAAGCACAAGAATACGTGCCACCAAAAATTTGAAGCCAGAGATAACAAATTTCTAATAAAATCATAATTAATGGATAACAATTTGTAGTTAAAAATTATTTAATAAACTATATTTCAACAAAGTTTTGTAAAGGATGATAATGGTAAGAGGCAATAAAAATATATTACACATTATTTATCTTTCATGTTCTGTACATAATCGTTTAAAAGTTTTTCTTTTTCTGAAATATTTTATTACATGAGTTTGCAGTGGATTTTTCCAAATCCACTTATTTCTTAAAAATACGTAAGTTAATTATACAATTCAACTTTATACTAAAAAATTAGGCTCTGTAACAAATAACTTTTGAGCGTTGGTATTAAATGAATCATACTCTTGGCCCAATTTTAAGTATATTTAGTATTACATAAATTCGGACCAAGGCACATATTTAGCAACAAGTCTCAATGAGTCTTCACAAAGATTTTTTTATGGGCAGTACTCAAATAGTGTCTTCCATTAAGATTCACAGCATTCCAACTATAAAATTGGTCTTCACATTTGTAATTGTATTCGTTTGTAAGGAATGTCCTATAAATGAACGGAGCATTCTTTTAGGGTTAATAAGAAGAAACAACTAATTACTTAAAAAAGGAAATGTATTACTTTAGGAGAAAATAATTAAACATAATATTTAATTGAATTCATACCTGGTCGTTGTTATAGTGTATACAACTTGTACTGTACCATACATTACATAACAATCACGAAGATTTACTTTGTAATTGTGCAGTTAATGCTGCTGTTTCTTGTTTCATTTGCTTCAAATCAGCAGTTATCCTCTCTAAATTCGCTCCAACGTTTTTCGTGGATTCAGAATCAATCTAAAATAAAACGGAAAAAATAAAAAATAAATAAAAATGAAGTAAACTTATTGTTCCGAATATATTCAAGGAGTTCACCTGTTCTTCTAGATCTCTTATTTCTCGTACAGTGGCACCTGTTTCTTCTACTAAACTTACTAGTTCATTGCAGTCAGAATGAAGAGTGGCTAATAATTTATATGCCTTTCTGGATGCTTCATTTGTCCTTGCATCTCGAAATATTAATTCATCAACCACTGTGAATGATCTTTCCACTCTGCCAGTAAGTGTATTTATTTCTTTCTGAATTTCTCGCGTATCAGCTAAAACTTTATCAATTTCGTCTTTCTGTTTTCTAACGTTATTAATTATTTCTATAATTCGTTGAGTATATGCAGATCTGTTCACTTCTTTAGGAAGTTTTTGAACTTCTGTTACTAACTGTGAGTACTGTTGATCTTTGTTACGACATTCTTCTTGAAGTTCCTTTTCTTTTTCTTTGAACGATCTAATTTCATCCAGCTTCTTTTGACTTGCGCTCTATACACATACATATATGAAGTTTGACTTTAGGTATGTCATTTGAATTTCATTTTTCGTTAATGTGACAATACTTACAGCTTTTGTTGAATGCTTTTCTTTTTCTTGTCGATATTTTTGAATTAGTGGAACCCTATGTTTTTCCCATTGATTACCTAAATTAATTAATTTATTTGTAGTAGTTTCAATTGCTGTTTCTAATTTCTTAATATTTTCTTCGCCATCTTGAAGTAAATCATAAATTCTTGCTTTAATCTTTTTCTGCTCCTCATTAATGGTTAATTCTTTTTCTTCTATTTGATAATTTATTGTTACTTGCGTTACGCTAGTACTTAATTTTTTAATCTCATCTTGTAATTCTTCTATAGCATTTCTGAGACTTTCACATTCTGTCTTCATTTCTTCAACTTCTATTTCCTGCCTTTCTTTTTTATCTACTTCTTGTTTTGACTGTATAGATGTCACAATGTTCTCACTTTGAACTTCAACTTCCTAAAGATAAAATAAGAATCTTAAGTTAAAATATAATTTTATTCTTTTACACAGTAGACACGTATCTATTAACGTCGACTTTGAAAGGCTTACTTTGGAAATTAACATTGTATCTGTTGGTGAAACCTTTTTCAAAACATTATTGTCAACTGATGCATTAACACAAGTAACTTTATTAGAGTATTCTTTATTTAACCAATTTATTCGATCTACAATAGTCATTGAATGTGAATGTAGAGCTTTTGTGTTATATGATATTATAGAAGGTAAACTGGATTGTTGATTTTGCACTTGTTTAGGCACAGATTGCAGATAATGTATACAATAATCTTGATAATCTAAAAATACAAAAGCATTTTAATATTATCAAATAATGATAAAATAATATTCAAGATAGACATTATTACCGTCTCCACTATTTGTTGTTGGTACTTCTAAATTCACAGACGTATAAGGAACATTTGCTCTGCCTCTGTTTCTAAATCCCTTTGTATGACAATAATGTGGTAGCCAGGAAGCTGAAAGGCCTTGCAACATTGCAGTTGCTATTGATTTTTCCAATAATCCAACATTAGTAATAGGTTCATTTAAGGTTTTATCACTTTCTTTTGGTAGCTTTTCAATGAGAAATATAAAAACTCTTCGTAGATCAGCCTCTGAATTATACAAGAACGTTTGATAACCAATGTCACCTTTGTATCCTAATTCCTAAATTGATAAACTACATGTTAGTAAAAATAAAATAATATGCTTGTGAAAATAGTAAATGTTATGCTTTTTTTTTTAAATCTTACTGAACATGCTTGAGCAAGTGTAGCACCCAGTCGAAAACGAGCTGCCATGTTCATAGGTAATACAGTGGATAAACCAAGACCTGGTTTTATTATATCTAAGCATTTTACTGCTGCCTCTACTACTAATTCAGTATTGAAGCCACCAAGATTTGTTACATTCTCTTCTATGTCACTAAAAGATGTTCATTAACTACACAGTTATAAACATGTATATAAAAATACTTCTGTATCAAAAATATATTATAATGAATATTAAACAAAAGGAACAGGAATTTAATTTTTATAAGTTTCATTGTATAGTAATGGAATGATATGGTACTGCATATGCAAAGTGATATTAAAATTAATGTCAACCGGTAAAATTCATTTCGTTTTTAATAATATTTGAACTTTCAATGTTTTTATTTATTTTATTTGGTTACAAAGCATTACAGTTTTTCTTTAAATGATATCTTTTGAAAGTACAAAATATGCTGTAAATAAACATTACCACCCATTTTCTCTCACGTAAATCGTAGCCGACGTTAAGTGTCAAATGAATTGAATGTGCACCGAAATAATATTAAATGCAACTTACCAGCCTATTTGACGTAACGAGTGAATAATTATATTGTCAACTTCCTCCATCATCCGTAAAAATGTGAAAATTCTAAAATCCTCTACTATATTATTCTATCTTAAAGAAATTCAAGTTGAACCGCAGAAATCTAACCTCTCCATGAGTGAACAAACATTTGTGCACCCTGCAATTATGCAGATGGCGCCAGAAGCATTCAGTTTTACCAACTTGTAATAGTTTAGGTATTTTCATTGATAATTCTTTCATTTTAAGTTTACGTAAAAATTCCTCAAAAATAGGTATACAAATTAGGTAAGTAAAAATGGATTTTACAAGTAGGTAAAAATATTTTCAACTATATATAAAAAGTGATTTTGTCGGTTCATCGATTACAAAATTTTGAATAATTATATATGAAAGTATTCAAATACTGTCATGTTATGTTTGTGTTTGTAGTGTGAATGAAAATTCCATTTGGAAAATGGAAAATCAAATCATTTTTTCTACTTAATTAGTGTATGTAACATGATCGGTGACTATTTTTAACTTTGGCTTTTGTAAAAAATATGTATACTTTCGTTCCTTTATTTTATTAATAAATGATATGCAGACTTTAGTATTTGAGTTCGGTACTTTTCTTAAAATTAAGAAGATAATATAAAAATACATAGAAGGACAAAAATGACAGAAACTAAGAATAAAACAACAAACGCTGGTTCAAATTTAAAATACATTTAAAATTGAGAAATAAATAATTTTTATTTAAAGTTAGAAATTAATTTTCTATTTTCACTTTTCTATAGTTATTTAATATGCTTTAAGTTTCACAAGAGTTTTTCTTGATTTTAAAATCTAAATACAATATTGGTAAGTTCTTTTTTCTTAGAAAAACTACAAAACTAATCAAACTTTTCGAACTTAATTTTTCTATAAAAATTATAGGAATATTTATTTATAATATTCGATTATTTGTAATCATGTGAAAATTGTAACCATATAAATCAATTGGAGAAGTCAAATTTTTTATACATATTATGTGCGGATCTTATGTGCGGACAAAAATATATGTTGGAACAAAAATATGAATTGTGGAATTTTACAAAATTCAAAATCATATTTTATAAAATAAAGACGCAGGATATTTCGATAGTTAGTTATTTCACGTATCTTTTGAAAAGTCAGAATTGAAGAAGCAAAATAGTACAGTATTTGTTCGTTATGAATTCGTAACTCGGTGGAAGCAATGAACTTATGGGAACTGGGAAAGATCTTTCAGAGATGAATTATATTTACTTTTACTTTATCAAAGGTAAGAGTAAAAGGAAGTGAGAGAGTAATTCTAGGAAATGAGGGTAATAGCGATGACCTTAGCGACGATATAGCAAGATCTGTAGAATTATTTAGTATTTAATAACCTTCATAGAAGATGCCCAAAATAGCTACATGTGTACCTTGCATTTTAACGTATATTTGGAGACGCTCGTCATCGATGTGACTACACTTCCAATACTTCTTAATGTTCTCCGAATTTGTTCGAAACCTTGTTCAATTCTGTATCAGAGTATTTCAACACTTTTAAGAGATCAACACTTTTTAGAAATTTCAAGTATCCTGGCATATCTCGTAAACAAGGTCGAATAGGACATATGCATGTTTATATGAACGTTTTTCATTATTGTTAGGTTCTGAATCAATTCCTAAAGTAATGCCCACTTCTTACGAGACATCCTGTATTATGTAAAAAACTTGGAAAAATATCTTTTAATTCATAATAAAAATTCAAGGAAAGGAAAATTTGCCATTTTTTATAGACTAATCATAGATATTCCTAGTTGAAAGGAATAATAAGAAATTTCAACAAATAAATAGATATGTAAAGCTATCATGAAGTGATTGCGATAGATGTAGTACATAGTGTTCAAAATTTTTTAAATATAGACAGAATACTCTTTAAAAGTCATATAATTTCGCTTACTAGATGGTTTGAATTTTAATGTATGTAATATGTATCTTGTTTAGGGTTATCCCACGCGCCTACGTTTAATATTTTTGTTGGTCTAAATATTGTTAGCAAAAATATAGTAAACTGATATTTTTCTCGAATTTAAGTAAATTCAACTCTGAAAACCTCAGTTTTAAGATGACAGACTCTGAAGGCTTAGAGAAAGCCTCTTCAAGCATCAATTTATCAAAATTATAGAAGAAATGACGTAACTGACTATTTCAAGTCTAGTTCAAGTGTATTTAGTATATCACGTAATTATATAATTTCGTGCTAAATGTTTAATTTATTATAACTTTTTATTGACAATACTTGAATCTGGAAAAGAGTGTAAATGCATACATATGTGTCAGTGCTCCTAAGGAGCATGAACATAACATTTTCATCGGAAAGAGTATTGTACTAACAATACGAGCAGTATTATAGCTATAATAATTAGAAAGCTTACTTATTTTAAGTTAGATAGTACATATATAAGCTTCTAAAGAAAATCATAACGCATTTCATACTGTATACATTTCATGACGATTTTGAGAAATTAGAAAACCGTACGATGTATGGAGCCTGCCACTTGAATTAATCGTTTGAATGCTAAGAGCGCTATAGCGCTCTTCTTGTGTTGTGCCAAAATTGCGGGGAACGCGATAGCGCTTCTGTTTATCAGTATCAATTTTGCGTTTCTTAACCTGTTAACCGGGAAATAAATTTTTGTTCAACTCGTTTCACAATGGGGACTTTTTTTTCATAGTTATATTATGACAAAAAATGTCGTCATGCCCATTGCAGTAGCAGTTTGTATATGACGAAATATTTCGCCATACCCAGTTAACAGGTTAAAGCGAAAAGGAATGGTTAACAAAGAAAAATGATACACATAGATCACCTATAATACCCACTTCAAGTAACAAATTTGCTTTTGAAAAGTTATCTGGACGGAATTTGCGATGGTATGTGGAGTACAGTAACAAACATGGTAATGGAGTTAGACGATCGAACTTAATTTGCTCTATTTGCAAAAAAGAACTTCACGCGCTTTGTACAGCAAACCATTATTGCAAAAAATATTAAGTGAATTATAATTTTCTTACTATGTTTTTCAAGAAATAAATGAAAGTAAATTTATTTGAATAAATGTTATTTTTTGATATTTTCTTTTGTAATAATACAATATTTGTGATCTAATTAGATAACTTCTTATTAATTCATTTTATATATATCCATAAAATTTGTTTAACACGCAAACGGGTAAACACGTGCATTTGCATGCTTGAAGATTCGTATTTGGCGCCATGCGCTAGCGCGCTGTGCGCGCGCGCGGACTCACGGCCAACTTCACCCGACCGAGTAAAGATCAATTATTCGCGGCGAGAGGTCCGCACTCCGCAGAGAGTCGTGCGTTGCGTTTGGTACGCGTCAACATCAGCTGTTGTTTCGCTGGTCGCGTGAAATGACAGTATCGTGGAGGTTCGCGATGTGGAAATTGTTTTCGTGAGGGTGTTTCGTGGGTCCTGGTGGTGAGTCGGATCTTCAACTTTCCTTTGGAAAAGATGAACGGGAGCCTGGGAATAATGCGCGGACCCGAGCAACATCCACAGCGGTTCGCGGATTATTTTGTCATATGTGGGCTGGATAAAGATTCGGGCTTGGAGCCAGACAAGTATTTCGGTGAGTCCATTAAATCATTCCATTTTCCCTTTTTAACACGACACATCTCCAAACTACGGGTTCAATTCGTAAATAATTCTCCCTTTACTCTTAAACTAGTTCAATCTCGAGTACGACCGTCCTTTTTTGCGGGCTGGGAGCGAGTCTGTGCCACTGTTGCAATTTTCGAAATTGCTCCGTTGCGCAATGTTGAATAGATAATGTATCTCGGATCGGTGATTCCGCCGTGTGTTGATTAAGTAGTAGATTGTATTTACATTAATATGATATCATTTCATGTTGAGTTTTGGAGAGATTTTATTTAGAAATCAATGCTCACGAACACTGAGAAGAGTTTTGTTGTCGGTAATAGGATTATGGGCTCTACGGGTGATGTGTACTTTCTTGTTTATTTGCACGTGAGGGGCACGTGAATTTCAGACGATGCCTAGTGTTGATCGATGGAAAATTTGTCTCCGTCGTTGAAGTACTTGACACTTCACCCGAATGTATTATTCTGTTTCCTCTCGATACATGGGGCGACAACGTTAAATATTGAGCGTTCGTGCGTTCAGGTTCGCAAAATAAGTAGTTGTATAATGATAAATGTAGACGCCGAACGTTTCGGTGGTGATATATTTTTCGAATATAAATAGGCGTCGATATCGAATGATTCATGTGGTCGTATTGAGTGGATGGTGTAAAAGGAAGAAGCTGCGTTTGCTTGAAAAGCGGTCGATTAGCATACGCTTGTGTATGTATTTTTAGTTTTGTAATACTGTTTTAGTTTTAAAGCCATTTAAATCGATACCTTATTTTTAATCCCCTTTTACATCAAGTAAGTACCTTCGTCGAGTTTCATAACAAAACACGATTAAATAAACATTACACGCGAAGGTGTTCTGAATAATTAAATAATCACTGTAAATTTTGTTATCACGTTTACACATTACGGATGATATTATTCCTAGTTTAGTATTTAAAATTTATTTGACTTATTATTATTCTAATTATTATACATATTATTGTGAATTATCAAAATTCACATTTTAATTGATTAAATTAGCTTTTTGGTGCCCCAAAATTCTCCTCAAGGTTCTGTTTAGCCCAGTTTTTTTAAATATTTTGTGGATTATGTTATCATTGCACTCATTTTAGTTATTTAGATTTTAATTCGTTCAAATTACTAGACAATTTACAATTTAGGTTTTTTATATGCTACATTTCCGAATATTTTTGTAATTATCATTCTCTAATCAACTGTAAGGGATATCAGACGTATAATTTTATCTCGATAGAAGCTGAAAAATTGGAATCTGGAGCGTACAAAATAATTATAATAACCCAAAAGAAATATGAGTGTATTATTGAATTTATTGAATAAAGCTTTTATTGTCTTTTCTGATATAGATATCTACCTTTCAATTTTTATTTAACACATTACACGCCGACTAAATATTCGCTGTTGAGAACCTAAGTGCCTGCGAGCGGAACGTATAGTATGTAGTGGTGGAATAATGGTTAACTCTTCGAGAAAGACATCTGTGCACTGTACTGTACAGAGCTGGTAAGGTTGCATGTAGAAAAAATGTGGATTCACATGGTTAAAGATAGAGAGAATCGCCTGATTAAACACGCACTTTTAAATATAGCGTATTATTGGCCAAACTAATCATAACTACTAACTGAATCGAGGTATCCTCTATGTAAAGAAAATTACTACTATGTCAAAATGTATCTCGGGTGCAACCTTACCAGCTCTGCACAGTACTGTAATGACTTTTATTTTTACACATGTAAACGTCAAATTCAGATGATATGCATCATGCAACAATTTTATTTAAGAAAATTTGTTTCAATACGTTCAATAATTTAAACACATTTACATTAGTTAACTTTGAAAACACAAGCTCTCTAATGATATCATTTTCATTTGCATAGTGCTTTTGCAGGTGAAAATATCTGGTCTTCAAAGTGCTAATCATGCGAAGTGAACTATAACTTGATGATAGTAATATGATAATAAGTTGTGTTTGCGCGTGATAAGAAAAATACGCACAAGTACTTTGCTATGCATATCGCAAATTTATACCAAAGTTCATGAGTTTTGGCCCTTAGGGTCGTTCTACGAGCAGCAATCGAGGGGAAATCAACTCCTACTTTCTGAACTCACGCATGCGTCAAGATCAACCGCGTGAGTTGCGTGACTGAGGAGCACGAGGAGGTAGTTATGTGGAACATATAGTAGGAGTTATCCCTCAATGGCCTTGATCGGCCAAAACTTGTGAACTTCATTGTACAATAGACCTTCGTATAATACGATGTGCTTCATGTTATAGTTTTGCCTCCTTATAAGCAGAATATGGGGACAAACTGTGTTTGCAACTAAATGGTATAAGGTAAACAGTCGACCATGTCCGGATAACTGAACACTGACACTTATTCAATCTTAAGTTTAAATTTTAATGTAAGGTGAAAGATCCAATAACTGGATAAGTTCCAGTATTTGAATATTAGTATATATAGTAATTGTGACAGCTATGATACTGCCACTACGCCTTTGTCAATGTTGAAATGCGAGATGTTTACTAGTGTCTTTGCAAGCGTTTTCGAGAATTTCTCATGGTTACAAGCGAGCCTGATTATTTTGATGAACATTTGATGACCTGACTCGTACGAAATTTAGCGGATATTCTTTTTTTAGTTTTCTCTGCGTTTTGCAAGGTTTATTGCTGTTTTCCAAGCCCTTGCTGGGGCTTAGTTGCCTATTCTGCGCCAGGCCCGAGCGGGCCATTCAATTTTCTCTTTTATTATCCTCTTTCGCCGTTTCCAACTTCTTCCTCGAGTCTGCTTTTCGTCTTCTACACCCTCGACTGTCTATCTCTTTTCTTTTCCCTTTTAGTTAGTTTTAAGGGTTTACGCGTTTGGCAACGAGGAGTCGACGGCCAGTTTTTTTTGCGATCCGTAGAGAACTGTTTCTTGTGACACGATACTTTAAATAAAAGGGTTTGTAATAATTGAGGGAAAGATTGTGTCCATTCAGTCACTATACACATCTCCCTTACTAATATTAATTATTACATTGAATGTTCGCTTAATTCGTTGAAAAATTATTATATTTAGTTACTTAAATATTTTACAAAATATATTTATATACTTTCTTGTGAGCAAACTTTTGACACTTATCGATTCATACTACTTTCAGTAGTACTCTTACCTTATTCGTTAAGAAATCTCAACTTATTTTTAAGTCAATACTATTAATAATACATACGATGTATATCGCAGTTTGCTGTAATGACAATATTTTTAGAAAGATAGAATACTATAATATTATTTTTTTGAACGAGCAAGCATAATTAAGATTCGTACTCTTTTTATTCACATGTGCATGTATAGGTACAGTGAATAATTTTGAATTAATACGTAAAATTCATTATTTATAAAAGTACGTGCAAATATAACCTTAAAATAGTGACTCAATAATAAATTCCTTTTTATTAATCTTTTTAGTGACTGGCATATATATTGAAAAGAAAAACTTCTTTAGTGTTTCAGAAGAGGAATATTTTGTTTTCTTAACTTACTTTCCCAAGAAACATTCAAATTGCTTATATTTTATTACGTGTCTATGTAATGAGACAGCAGAATCGTGATAATACTGAGCACCACGGACTGAGCTACCCAAGTACTTTTATTTTTTTAAATAATAACATAAACACAGATTATCATATAGTTGCAAAATAATTCTATAAAATTTCCTCCGTACGTTAAACGTTCAAGTATTGAATCGTTTATCTTACTTAATAAAAACAAAACATAGTATGCAATAGTTGCACGATTGAGAGCCGCGTTTGGGTCTAGGCGCGAACCTCTATCGTAACTGATAGTCGATTCAGCCTCCTTTGCTTTCGGCCGCGGAGATATGTAATTAGTACACGACAGCAGAAGCAAAAAGAAAGGGTCTCGCTCGATCGTCGATGCTCGAGCTCGATACACGAAATCAATGACTTCATAAAAACAAGCATAGTATTAGGGATTAAGAATAGGAAAAATTGAAGTTTCTTATTTGCAAATGAATTTTTGCACAAGTAACATCAATCGATTCCTTGGTCTCTGTCCAATTATTCAGAGTTGGAAAGTTGATGGTTGTAAGGAATGCAAGTCTGATTGGTCTTAATATAATTTTCTTCCTATAGTCTACTTTTTTGTGCAGAGCTGGAAATCACTTAGGATGGCATAGGGGTAAGGGGAGTATACATTTCGCTGTCTGTGCATAGCTTTGTCTGTGTAGCTTTACCTTCGAATTAGCAATGAATCTTACCTCGTAAATATACACATACGCTGGCATATATATTCGATTCGAGAAAATAATCATAGCGAGGATATTATACTAGGACCAATTAAATTTGCATTACTTCCGCGAAATTTGTTTCTAGCTCTATACAAAAATTGCAAGATAAGACATTTGCCAGTAACTATAGTGAAAAAGCACAGGCTAGATCACAGTCAGCAAAGCATGTACATATGTACAGTTCTTACTCCTGTGTTTACGCGGGACATTTTCCTAATTCTGAATAGTAGTAGGAATAGAAATTTGTTTGTAGTGAAACCTAGGATCTGCGTTTATATCAACTTGTAGTACAGCTTAATGTGTAAGTACGGACAATTCCAATGATTCTGGTCACATCGACGCTCTCTCTCTGTTCCGCTGTCTTATTCAATGACTGCCGTGTAAGAAAGAGATACAGAGTGTCGGTGCGGCTAGATTCATCTGAGCTGGATGTGCATAGTGAAGTCATGAAGGCAGTGATAGTGGCAAATTTTTAAACACTGAGATTTTAGAACAAGAGGATTAACACATTTTTTTACGACATAAGCACTTCAGTCTACTCAGGGTCCTGGTATTCAGCGATGAAAACATAGGTAAAGGAATGCGAATTTGGTTGGTGTACAATATACAAATTTTCCTATTTCTGACATCGGATACGTCGGCGCATGTTCTTTTGATATTCGAGTATGTGTATATGTACGTATGAGATTAGAGATTCGCTGCTAGTAAAACCACACGGACAGAGCATTTTCTTATTTGTAACAGTACGTATATACTATCTGAAGTTTTCATGAAGTTCAATGAATTTAACCTATTATGGAATCTACAGTTGTGAATCAAGACGATGTTGACTTCTACTGGACCACTTAAGACTACTGAAACTCAGTTAGGGGTGCAATATACGACCTCACTACATCACATTAGATAACAGTAATAGAACAATAGTGTATAGTAGTGGTTCCTCGCTCACCTACTTTCCCTTTCAAACGTTCTTTTAACCCTCGCAGTACTGACTGCTGTTGGAGTCACTTTTGACTTAGAGCGGCGAGTCCCAATGAGTCCGGCATAATATTAGGAGGGTTAATCCACTTATACATACATCGTGCATAGTATTTAAGTTTTCTGAGAAATATACGACGCTAATATAATATGGCAACTTTTACACCGTCGCCTAGTTTCCCTGACGATGGGAACTGGAGTGGGAGAATTCCCGAGAGCTCGAGAGCCATCGCTTAGACAACGCTGCAGCGCGCTGCTCTATATGAATTTTTGTTATACGAGTCTCGTAGGAGGATTACGTATGCGTTTATAAATACATATATATTTATAATGGATGTAAAGGTTAATTATAAGCAATGTAAAATAAATATTTATGGTAAAACAAGTTTTCAGTTAAATGTGATCTTCGAAGAAAAATATTAAAAAATTAAAAATAATTTATTTCTTAAGTATTTGCAGAAATTTATTTTAGTATATGAAAAAATTAGCCTCTTTAAAACTAAAGGATGGAGTCCAGGACTACAGCCCTACCTCTCCAAATCCCGACTTGCATATTGCATAAATTCTTAATACATAAACAAACGCGTGTTTTGCTAGAATGTACTTGGTTGTTAGTTTGCTGTACTATCATATCATATCTTCATATCTCACGGGCGGGCGGGTTATCCACATGCGAATAATAGACTTTTGCATTGCACGCAATTAGTTACCGCAAAAGCAGTCGATTCGATCAAGAATTCACTTTGTTTTATTTGGGATATTGGCAAATGTAAATTTATTAAAAAATTTAGAGTGGAATCGCGAGAAATGTGAATAATCGATCTTGACATTGTTACTGCCGTATTACTTATCTTTGGTTATATCAATATGTACACTGTACACCTAGCTCACTGCATTCTGGCCATCGAACAGAATTCTCCTACTCCTACCAGGTAGGAGAGTTCCTCCACCGTGGAATTTGGCAATCAGCACTATCTGGCGACGTTTAAAGTAACTAATGTCAGTCTCCTATGTCATTCCCTAGTGATAGGTACTATGGGACGACGTAACTCCGCCAAAATCCGGCTACGTTGACAGAGGGATATTTTTGTCGCATTAATATGAACATGCTAATATTCATCATTTATGAGAAGTTCTCCTTTGATACATTTCTCATTTAAGTGTCAAACTAAATTTACTAATTTATGTACCAATATAAAAAATAATAAAAAATTTCAGAATCATTTATTCATAGAGTAAGAAGTACAATATCTTTTATATGCGATAAAAGTAACACAACTCAGGAAACGTGGTTTACAAATTATGACCATAACGCAGTTTAACATAAGGTATATTTTGGTAAACATATTCTTCTGAGTTTTCTCTAATTGTGTTACTTTTATCCTATATGAACGATATGTAATATTTGCCGTATGATCGAAATCATAGGTCATTTCAGTAATATTGTTATTGCTATTAAGTTATTATTATTTTGTTTATCTTCATCCTTTGCTAAAATAATATAAAAAGCAATAAAAGTATTTTGCATTAAGACAAATATTATTTTACTTCACAGAAAATTATGATTTCTATGTTATGTTACGCCTGCAGCAAATAAGCAATACTTATATTGCATATAATAAATTTAATACTTAATTAACAAATTTGTATATACAAAAGGTAGATTTAAACAGATTAAGAAGAAAATTCAAATAGAATATTGTAACTGAAACTGAATAAATAGAAATTAATGACGTCTCTACGTGAGAAAAAAATTGTATAATGTATTTAAAATTTGTATAATTGTATAATGTATGATTAGAACTCTAGGTTACACGATACCTATGGCAAGGCTATAGACGGATCATTGTAACCGTACAATATTACTAGATATTCTCAGGTTATGCCTGTCAGTGTAACCTTTTATTGTTTTTTACATTATTTTAGTAAAGGGCGAAGATAAATAATAATAATAGCACAATAGCAATAACAATATTACTGAAATGACATATGATTTAGATAATATAGCAAATATTACACATCGCTCATATGCGATAAAAATGATACAAGTGGAAAAACTCAGAAGAATATGTTTACGAAAATATACCTTATGTTAAACTGCGTTATGGTCATGTAATTTGTAAACAATGTTTCCTGAGTTGTGTTACTTTTATCGCATATAAGAGATATTGTGCTTCTTACTCTATGAATAAACGATTCTGAAATTTTTTATTATTTTTTATATTGGTACATAAATTAGTAAATTTAGTTTGACACTTAAATGAGAAATGTATCAAAGAGGAACTTCTCATAAATGATGAATATTAGCATGTTCATATTAATGCGACAAAAATATCCCTCTGTCAACGTAGCCGGATTTTGACGGAGTTACGTCGTCCCATAGTACCTATCACTAGGGAATGACATAGGAGACTGACATTAGTTACTTTAAACGTCGCCAGATAGTGCTGATTGCCAAATTCCACGGTGGAGGAACTCTCCTACGTGCATATGCGTCGGAGCGACCAGAATGCAGTGAGCTGGGTGTACGTATCTACATGTACAAGGTGTTTCATTTATTTTAGGATCTTTATGTATTTTCCGTTGTAAAGAAATTGTGTCAAGGCGAAGTTGTTTGATTCACAGTAAGAAATATTATGATTTAGAACTTTTTCCCTCACGAATATTTTTTCTGAGTTTTTAAGGTTTTCGATATGTATATACTTGCACATTAACTCTATAGATTTTAAATTTTTATTCGTAATATATTCATTTTTATGGAGTCTTCCAATCAGATGATCTTTTAGGACGAAACGTTGAATGATGTTTTTGGATAATAACAAATAAGAATACTATAACTTATTCAGCAATTAGTTTGTAATGATATAATATAGATATAACGATATATGTACACAGTTAAAGTCATGAAAAACTCGATTGCAATATATACTAATAATATCCATTATTGCAACAGCGACATAACTAAAAGATCTTGATTTTTCAGAAAACGAAATAGTATGGTCGAAGTTCAGCTGTTCATACTTGCAACATGCAACTGTTATAGTTTCACAATGGGGTTAACCGTAGCGTAAAAATGAACATATATAGAAACATTTTGTACTGAAAATAAGGCCGGACGTACATTGAGTCCAAGATGCAGCGTAAAGCAGCACAGATTTTTGTTTGCACTATGCTAACCTTTCTTCTATTTATGCGTACTCTCTTTCCTTACAACAGCCTGCATTTTTTATGCTACATTTCTTGTGTCGCGTTATCTGACTATCAATATGTAGCTGGCCTAAAGATCGTTCAGTTTCCAATTTTTTTGAAACTAGTTTGGTTAATCAATTCAAGGTCAAGTGAATATCATTATATTATAGAATTCATCTTGATATCCTATTCTATGAAAAAAAAGATGTTAACGTACAAAATACAGAATATTTTCTAAATGCAAAGTCAATCTTTAAATATATGGTGACTTGCAGCGCGAAAAATATTTTTTTTTTAAATTAGAGTTGTTTGAATTTTTACAATTTTTTAGTGAAATTTTCACTAGGTTATCAGGAAGGTTAATGTACGATTTTTCTTTACGAACTGTCAGTAATTAAAAATTAACAATGCTCTGTCCCAGTATTTGATCAATTTCGTGAGATACTATAAATATATTATAGTATTTATTTGCCTGTAAGATAGACATCGAACGAATTAATATTTTCAAAAGTTCTGATGAATATTCGATTCTTTGGTGGTTAGTGGTTGGCTGCCCTAGCCGCGCGAAGCTACTCGAGAGGTGGCACAATGAGAGCCACAGGAAGCAACGGATCTTCCTGAGAAGTACTGCTTCTCTCGTTTCAACCGTTTTTCCAAGAATGTCTCAGATGGGGATCGTTTTACAGACCACCGTGTCTCGGGAAAATTCCGCGCTGCAAGATGCAACTGTCGCTTGATGCGTTTACTTGTCTCGTCAAACTGTTGGTTACAGTTTGTTCGTCTCGTTTGCGCGGAATTCACGTGACACTTGTTTCAGATTAGCAGCTTCACGGTCATGTTTCGTTTTCGGTAGCCATTACTTCTCATTTTGATGTAATATCATGGTTTAAGTGTGGGTTCGAACCTAATTTTTAAATTCATGAAACTCGAATCCGAAACTTTTTAAGATTTCGAAACTCTCAAAACATTCGAAACTCAGGGAACTATTTTAAGAACTAAAGTTTCAATAAAATTTTTGCATAAATCTTTATTGGTTATTTAAAAATTTGTTAAACAACAACTCCTGTAATAAAATACTGACAAAAATATAATAATATGCAAAAATCCTGATTTATTTTTCTTTCAAGAAGACTTTTTTTCTGGATTCAAAGAATTCAAATCAAAAGTGCAAATTTCGAATTTTAATAATTGGAAACTTTCTTAGATTTCGAGGCTTTCGATAATAGTGTTTATTAAACATACTAGTTGTACAAAAAAGATTTTCAAATATATGTCGTAGGTACTTCCGCAAGAAAATTGCAGGTAAAAAAAAAATTTCTTGAAGACAGTAAAGTTAAGCCGTCTGCAAATGTTTTCAAAAGAAAAAGTTGTTCAATATAACGCCCTTTATAATATATTTGAAAATCATCAAATTTGGAAATGGAGCCCTTGCAACAGATAGTTACCCCGAAAATAATTACCATTCTTGTATAATATAATTATTAAATAAATTATTACACTTTTTGTATTAAAGTTATACATATTTTACTACGTTTTCTTAACTTATAGTACTGTATTTTTCAATACAGTTTTCAATTTGTATATTTCAATGTGTCCTTGTACGTGTGCATTAAGGGATCAAAGATGAATATTCGATCATTTATTAGTCGATATAGTATTTTGTAATAACAAAAATTAGAGATATCATTCAAGTTGTGAAACACAGATACGATAGATAACTGCGTTGAAAATATGGAGCAGAAAAGTATCAGAAGTCAGTGATAACTTATTGCGCTGTTACGGTGACGGGCATGCGGATGCAGTCGCGTGTGTATACCGTACTGCAAACGTTTAAGTGTACGTGTTGCAATTAACAACCGTAGAAACTCGTAGCGAAACAAATGTGTCGTAATTCTACAGGAGGCAAAACTACTACATACTTACTTATTATCCCAATCTTCGACCTTTCTTGTCTCCGAACTTTGTAGTAGTAGTAGTCTGATTCTTTAAAAATATAGTGAAACCCTGACCAGAATTAAGGAAGCAGAGCATAGCTCTGGCTCTCACCCTTTAAGAGTCTCATTTTTTAATATGTTAAAATAAATTTCTGCAAATATTCAAGAAAAAGTTATTTTCGATTTATTAATGTATTTCTTCAAAAATCACATTCAACTGAAAACATATTTTACAAAGTTCAGCTTACTTTGAACCAAGGATTGAAAACAGCTGTTAATTACAGAATCTCAAAAAGGAGAAATATTCTGGTACAGTAGCAAACACGCCACCACTTTTCATATCAAGAGTATCATCAGTTGTTGCCTAGCCCCGGGTCACGTACAATCTTGGATCCTCGATTATTATATAATGTACTGTATATACATATATATAATTTCTGTTGTTCAGAACTACTGATATACGATGTACTAACAATAAGACTGGATATCTATAGTAGAATATCGATTAACAATTAGACTTAAAAAATTATTTAACAGTATATGAAGTATTTCTGCGTTATAGTCTCGTTGTTACATTTGCTATAGTTTGAAATTATTTGCAGCAAAAAAGTTTTATTTGTGGGTACTGTTACTCACTATTTTTGATAAGACCAAAGTGGGATACCATGTGCATGAGTTAACCGTGAAGAAATACCTCGCGCTAAGATAATAAAACTAGTTATCGAGAGGACGCTTCAAGTTTAAATCTGATGATATTTCAAATAATTGAAATCGTACCATATAGTATAAGTACCTATATTTGATAGGTATAGAACAGACACTGGGTGAATAACAAAAAAGTTGATAATATTTAAAGGGTATTATCATAATAAGCAATTATTAGATATTTATTTAGTAGTTTATTACCAAGTGACATTGTTAATTGAAAATTATGTTTCAAATACCAAAAATTGTATTTAAAAAATGCATGTTTATTTACTGTGGTATGTTTATTTACCCACTTTCGTTCCTATTACCAAGGAAAGAGGCGATAATCTTGAAAACTGAAAAAAACATGTCTTTGAAGAAAGAAATTATAAATTGGAAAATTAGACCTAGTAATGTTGGTCCTAACACAAGTTTTTATATCGACAAAAAATAACAAAGGTATTAAGGAATTCAAAATAAACAGATAATACGTACATACATAATAAAAATTTATCTTTGTAATATCAAGTTAACAATGTTAATATTAAGAAATTAATCTTCCGTATTTATTGCATTTTTCCTTTATACTTAATAAATTTAGGTTTGGCAGTATATCAAACAGACCGAAGCGAAAGATTGTTAATCAAACCAACTGGTCTTATGAAAATTAATTGCGTGCTATGCAAGAACCTGTTATTTGCATGAACATAACTTACCCGACCGTAAGATATAAAGGTTCACTATAATGCTACAAATACAGTGGATCAAAAAAGTATTCGTACGCCTAGTTCTCTTGTAATAACCTTATATAAACTAGTGATGCATAAATAAAAACTATTTCAAGTAACAGTCTACTATACACGTACAGGGTGTTTCACGCAACTGGGCCAGGCTATAGCTTTTGAACGGCAAGAGATGGAACAAAGTTTCATTAAACAAACTTAAACAGCATTGGGTGATGCATGTTTCGGCGTATATGTTTACTCCGAATGTGCAAGGGATCATGACGTTCACGAGTATATTGTAGACGGCAATTATCGAACGTGAACTGAGAACAATAAAGTTAAAATATGGTCTGAACGAATTAATTTTTGATCCAAATGCCCTAATCCTTTTTTGTAGAGGATAAAAATAGGCATCCGATGGTGTACAAGAAATGTATAGTTTCGTAGAAAAAAATAAAGACGTCCTTGGAATTTTTGGAACGCTTCCATTTTTGGAGTAAACATATACACTGAAACACGCATCATCCGATACTGTTTAAGTTTGTCTAATAACAGTTTTTTCTATCTCTTACTGTTTACGGGCTATAGTCTGGCCCAGTTGCGTAAAATACCCTATATAGAGATAATGTGTAAGTGAAAAACTTTTAAGAATGCGTAACCAAAAAATGCAATACATACAAACATTTGAGAGCCAAAAAAGTATTCGTACATTCATGATTCTACTGCTAAATCTTGAAAGTAGGTAAAGTAAATATACTAATAACTAACCAGCTAAGGATAGAAGAATGGTATATTATGAATATACGTTTAAAGATGATGTTACTATAATAGTTTTTGCATATAAATTGATTCATGAATTACCCTTATTCTGATATATGTAAAAATTTGTTAAGTTTTGCAGTCTTACATTTAGAAAAATTACTAATTCCAATAGACATGAAATGTACCAAAAAATGACCAACAAAAACTAACTATACCAATAAATAGTCCAATTTTTATGTCCCCGTAACTAGCTACAACTGTTGTATTTCATTACAAATGTTTTTATTAACACAATAATTGTTATTTGTAACAAATATATAAAAAGTATTGAATAAAAAGCTTCAGAAAATAAGTGTTTTTTTTTTTTAAATATTCTAAAAATATTTTAAAATACTACAATAAATGAACAGATAGGAAAAGAAATCGGTTACAAAAAATGATAATTTATTAGAATGAATTTTCTCTTTCCATTTGCTTTTTAATTTTACCTTTTTCCATTTCTACTTTTTTTTGCTGTCATTCATCTCAAGTTAACACAGAAGGAAGCTTTGTCTTTGCCTTGGGTTTCTTTTTTACACTTAAAATATTTCCAAGCCAACTTTGAGGTTAATACATTCTAATGTGGTGAAGAAACGCATAAAACTAAGTGAATGTATATACCTTATAAAATATTAAAATAATAACTTCCGTCCATTTCCGCAATATTAATTTTGTAATAAAAGGAATAATCTGGTACCAATATGTAACCTCATAAATTTTTATATAAAGCATAATTTAATTGTATAATTTTAGGTTTCTTATTTATACTATTTTAAATATCCTTAAGATTCTAAAACTTAGTCGTTTGTATTAAAGTCATAAGAAATTTTGAAATTTTTGTGAGAATCACGTCTACTACAAAGTGCAAGAATTGAAATATCTTTTTCAGTATCTCAAACAAAATATTCATTGACATAATTTTTAAGACATGAACTGAAATGATGATCAAATAATGTAAATTAATTAAAATCTTGTGCGTATTTTGCGTTTGTAGTTTAATAATAATTAGTATTCCTATCTTTAGTCAGATATTATTGCATAGTTAGCTATTGGGTCATTTACCTTATAAATTGTCACAATAACTGACCAAAACACGAACAATTGTTCGTTTACATTGTAGCCTTGGTCTGTTCTGTGGCGATAGTACTTGCGTCTGCGAACTCCATAGAGAAAACATCAGTATCTGTGCGAGATCAAGTTATTTTTCTTCGAAGACATGGGGAAAGTTATAGAAAAATTGGTAAAACGCTTTTATGTTTTATAACAGTGCAACATTTGTTAAAAAGTATGAGATAACGAAAAGTACAGAGAATACGCCACGGAGAGATCGGCCAGATCGCTCACCGTCAAAGAGCGTAGGAGTGTAATTAAATTAACAATAACACGAATAGAGAAAAATGTCGTTTTCTTCGCTTATTTTAATGGGAGCGTGACTCCGAGCAGCGGGCTAGCAGCTAGCAACTACAACGTTGTACCAATTGTGAGAAATTTCCTTATATGAAAATTTCTATTGAATCCCTACTCATTTCTTGGTCTATGTAAACCCCGAGATTTTAGCCCTAACGGGTTCAGAACAGTACCATCACGTTGACAGTCAAGTTTGTCAGAGTTCGCAAGTTAGCAAGAGAAAACCTCGTAGCGTGCATGAGTCGGCCTAAATCCTATCTGCCAATTTGTATGACCACTCTGTAAGTCTCTGCATCGCCAGTGCGTTAACACCGAGCATTAGAATCATACACTTCACGCGACAACACTACACTATATACTTGTACGTAAAGAATGATTTTAGAATATACTAGTATTCATTGCAATTTGATTGTTTTTAAACCCACAATTACCTTAATCGATCCCATTCTAAATTGATAGATACTCGACGATACAGCTTAGCCGCTCGAATTGTATCAATTAATAAACAAGTTACGAGGCTTACTAACATTTTCTGCGGTTCTCTGATACCACATCAGAATCGTCCTTACGCCCGTACTTTCATAGGAAACTATATTCAGTCTAGTAGTTCTTCGATTTATTCGAGTTCGTCCACGAAAGTTAACCTATCCAGCAGCTATCTAATTTTACATTAGATTCGTCTGCACCCTACAGCTGCCTGTAACACCAGGTTCGCCTTTGCATTATTTAATCACCTTACAGCACCCTGATTTTGAGGTTCGTCTAATGGAACTCGACAACTTCCTCAACAGCACCTCAATTTGTTTTGAGTTCGTCTGTAAAACTCATCCTAGTGACTCCTTGATTTCGCATTAAGTACATTCACGAAACTCACCTTCGTCCGCTAGCACATCCATCCTCAGAGGCTCCCTGATTTAACGTCAGGTTTGTCCTCATCTACAATAATTGCAATGGCTCACTGATCTCGCATCAGTTTCATTCATTGTACCAGCTCACACCTCAATACTATACTACATTCTTTGGAAATATGTATATCTATCCTCACCGACTTCTCACGCTGCTCGCGTCCCCTCTCGTAACAATGTTAAATATATTTATAATAATTTTTATAAGTAATAATAATTTTCCTTATTTTTACTTATAAAATGTATTAGCACTCTTTGATTGTTTAATTTTGGAATGTCCTGTACAACAGTATCATAAACCAGAGTGTCAGAAACGTATACGTAAAGGTACAGAATAAACAAAGGAAATGGAAAGAGAACGTTTAAATGAGGAGGAGTTATATACTTTTTTTCTCCTGAATATATCATTAGTTTCGAGACACCCTGTGCATTCTGCTGCCCCAACAAAGGCTAAATGTGAACAATGGCAACAAGAAGATAATTCCCGCTTTCGTTGAATGATGACCTTCGACCTCGTTTATCCTACGTGTTTAGCCGTGTCATGTAAAATGAGCAGTCCTCCAGAAGCAGGTCCACAGTGTGTTGTTAGATACACAGACACAAATAATATAATAGTGTACTTCCAGATTTCCATCGAAATGAAATGATCGTTTTATCGTGAATTATTTGGTAACAAAACACTTACAAAACACAATCGTTGAAAAGTTTATATGTCGATTGTCTTCTTATCCATTAGATAGAAAAAGAAAGATTGTCATTGTCGTCATGTGTTTCCAGCGATCGTATCCCAATCTGTATCGGTCTTAAAATTGCACACAAGATTACTTGATAGCGAGATTATGTACTTGAAGTTTAAATTGAAGTAGACTTAATGAAATTGCTTTCAAATTCATTTCATGTTGTATAAAAACAGTCAGTCAGAAAGATATCTTTTTTTTTACGCACAGCACTAGATATAGTATCTCCTATGTATTGTGATTTAGAAATAACAAAATTTCGATTTATGGTTTATAAAATTAATTTATTAATGAATAAAGTTAAAGTTGGAAGCAGACGAGTTTTAGTTCGAAGAGTTGGATATAAGAATATAAATACCATTGGATGAGGAGAATACATTTCAGGTTTGTTATTATAAGCTCTGTACGTGATACTAGGTAATATAGGATATTGTTCCGATGAATAGAACCCAGTGAAAATTCAACTTCACAGTATTGGAAAGTATTTCGAAAGAATAATGATACTTATTAAACTTGACTTTAATCCATTGGCACATGCAGTCAGTGTTCCGTTTTGATAATATTTTCATTTTAGTTTTGTGTAGTACATAAGTACTTATAAGTAACGTAATACAAATTAAAAATATATATTATATAACTGCATTAACATTTTAGTGTTCAATTATTTGTTATTGAGCTCCTCTTCTGGTCTAATTACATAATATCTGTATACTGTTTGAGAACTGACACAAGACTACGACAAAAAATTGTCAGATTGTGTCTGAATTAGCCTTGCAAAATGTTAAACATTTCATACAGTTTTTCTGGTATAAATCTATAAATGTAAAGATAATCGAACAAATTTGTATGTATTTTACATAATTCTAATATTTAAAAGAACGAACTATTCTTTTAACGATTGTATCGACATTAAACTGCTTGACAGAGAAGGGTAAACATATTTTGAGAAAACGGTAATATTTCATTGAATTTAATTACGAAAAACATTTATAAATACAAAGTATGCAAATATATACACAGTACTTAATCATAACACATTTCATATATTTTCCGTGAAGTGTGATATTTTCTCAATACGAAGAGAACATAACAATGCAAGAATTTGATAAAGATAGTACCTATGTAAAGATAGTATTCTCTTTACAGAAGTATTTATTTATTTATTCATTCAGAAACGTATGTATATATACATACACGTACATCAGAACACTGAAAATCATTGGGTGTAAAGATCATATCTGCTAATATACATAAAAAATTATTACACTGAATATGGAGCACATAGATATTGAATAAATATGAAAAAATTCATAGTATTTGAAATTAAAAATCGCTTATTTTTAGCCATCCATGCAGTCCAATTTTTCTAATAGTACCGACGTCTTCATAATATTTTGCGACTTAGGAAAAGTCAAACATGCTGTCAAAGACGCTTTTACATTTGTGAAAGTAAGGTACACAGAAAAAAATGAAAAAGGGTAAAAAGAGCAAAAGTTAGCAAAAGAAAAATAAGTGGTTTTCGTATAGTGGTTATTGCTGTAGTGGTTTCCGTGAGTTTTTCTGGAAAAGGTCGTTTTTGAATAAAGCATGGTGCATGTCAAAGAAACCAGGGAGAATTCTAAAGATACTGCACGCTGAGAGCAGCTGCAACAGATGCAGAGGCGATGCACCGTGAGAGGGCTCTCAAGGGTGACGAAATTTAATCGAAGCAAGACTACCTACCGAAATGAAATTCATTTATTTGTTGACTCTAGCACGAGCAAAGGAGTTAAAATTAACTATTTCCGAGATAATTAAGTAAATTATTTTCATTGCTTTTTTCAAAAAATAATTGTGAACATTACACTTATTTTTAGAACGAGTCATTTTAAGTGTTTAACTTTTTGAAACATTCGTTTATAATTTATTAATTTTCTTTTATATAAATGTTGTGCCAAATCATTAAATTCAAGTTATGACACCTTAATTAGATTTTCCTCGTTCTTTTTTAAGTACACAGTAGTTGCCACACTGTTATTTCATAAAATAAAGAATTTTTATTATATCCTTTTATTTAGTTAATCTTGCAGAATGATTGATCTATTAATTCGTATTATTGTTTTGTGTTCTCTAGAATTTATGATTGTTATTTTAAATCAGATTTAATAGATATAATAGATGTACATATAGATATACATAGATATAATAATAGATATATAGAAATATAGATAAAGAGAACGTATATTTGTTTTAATAGACGTTTGATAAATACCTTAATTATCATACAATGAATGACAGCGTGTTATATTTCACCTTTGTTTGCTCGTCAAACAGACAGCTTAGCTTGTGATAAGATATTCTTACAACAAAATTGTAATCCCTTCATATCTACTTAATACAGTGCTTATGAATATTTTCAGTAGATATTTTCAGTTAACTCGTTAGTTCATATGTCATATTTTCAAACAATAAATAAATACATAAATCAACTGCTTTTTGAAAATGAAATAGGAAAGCGTAATATATATATATATACATTTTTTATATTATTTATAATAAATAAAGGTCATACAAATAATACAAAAAGCAAACTCTCGTTTCGTAGCACTTTTATTTGAGCAGCTATTCAAAGGATTAAATATTAAATAAAAATGATTTTATTTTATCATTTATAGATTGAAAGTTTTATCTCATTTTATTATGTTAATGACAGCGCGAACTGATATAAGTATATTGAAAATAAAATTACATCTAATGCATCCAAGTGCACATGCGAGGGAGTTAATAATATGTACAGAAAAAAGGAAAACGGTACTTGTTTGCAAATATTTGCAACGACGAATGTTAATATATTGTTGCTTTAACAAAAATTGTTTACTATAATGCTTTAATGGCTACACTGTGTATTATTTATGACGAATTCATGAATATAAAGTACATATTAAATCCAATATGTAGTATATCATTGTATCTTTCCTTTGTTACTAATCCTGTAGTTGGATATAATGAAAGTAATTGAAGATATTCCTAGAAAGAACAGAATAAATAACTTTTAAACTGTTAGAAAAAGAAACATAAAATTGTACAAATTCATGGTATTTTGCAAAAATTCTTTAATGTTACACAAAATAAATGAAAAACTAATTTGTTTAGGTTTTTGTCTTACGTCACATTCATAACTATTACTAGAAATAATTATTCGACACCTATTCAGATAAAATACAGTGTTACTTATGCTAATGAATTTTCTTGGAGTACTTGAAAACCTATGTATCTTCCGATAAAGTAATCTTTCAGACTTTCCAAACAGAAGCTATTGGCATGCTCAGGCTTGCCCATTCATCAGTGTAATATGTTGGCATAGTGAGACAATTTGATCGATCCAGTCGCGCGCAAAGTTGATCTATTAAACGCGTCTGGCCGATTATACAGGCGGAACAAAGTCAATTGGTCGCTCGAGGCTACTTAGGGGTTACAACCTTACAGCCCATCGTTCTGCTTCCTTTTCTTGCAAATCTGCCAATATACGTTCTTCATCTTTGTCTGTTGCAAAAGTAAAAGTATTTGACGTGATTCATGGCGATCGAAGTAACTTTGAACAGCTATTATAGGGCGGAAGAAAGAATCGACTTGGCAGACGTTTTATAGTTCTTTTAATGAAACAAACCCCTACTGTTTCATAGTTGGACACGATTCAGTGAAAGTAGCAGTAGGTTTAAACACATCGGGAGTATTTTTGTACGAGTCAATGTTATTAGATTAGTTAGCAAAATGAACTTCAAATATTAATTAATAACTTGGATATACATATAGAGTGTATAAAAGGAAGAAAGGAATAATGTGTGTCAAACGTAGATCCACAACTACTTATTTGTAAATTATAGTAGATTTTCTTTACTCAGATATTACATCCCCTTTTGTAGCAAATGTTCAATAAGTACTGCATTTTTTAAATAACGCTAAAGAAAAAAGTAAGACTTGCTTGCGAATATGACTGACTATACATCAGACTATAATCCGTCTTTGTTATTAATTTATAATACTTTGCTTTTAGTTGTTTGATAAAAAAAGGTTTGATAATTAAGAAGAGGCAAAAACTATGTTTAGATCCATATTATTTAAGTCGCAAATTCTGTTAATTTTGATAAATGTTGCATATTCTTGAAGTTTAAGACACATTTCAACAGTGGCAGATTTACAGTTATCACAAATATTTTTATTCAATTAAGTTTCATTAGATTGTAACGGTGAAAACTTTACATACTAAATCAATTGATTTTTAAGAATTCCTGTTACATTTCATTCTAGTAGTGATAAATTTGAACGCATTGCGAGCAAGTTTAGTTGAATGACTATTACTAAGAATAAAACCAAGCTCAAAAATAATCTCTACAAAACAGATATTTTATATATGTATGTGTATACATAAATATAAATGTGTATACTTATACATATAGATAGTATATTAACGTAAGTTTTATTACTAGTTTGCCTATAAACTGTATAAATTATAGTTACGACTTTATTTGTTAATTACTATTTTTTAAAGGGCATTTTTAAATTTGGGTAAATTATAATATTATTATCAGTAAGAGGACAAGATAATGGAAAAAAGTTCATATTAAGTATTCCATTTTAATGGACATCTGTAGTTAATAATACTTATTAATAATTTCAAAATTTTTTATTAATTAATAAATCACAATATCTGTTAGTATTAATTATTTCCTTTCATTAGATTTGTTTTAATTGTATTTCATTAAGTGACTATTTTCGAAAAGCGTAATTATCTTTATAAAGGAAAATTTTTAGTTCGCTGAATATACTTTTCCTTCTTTGACACGCTTGGGAAATGTTACTTCCATATTTTGTTCATGGTAAACCATATTTCCGCGTGTTTTCTACTAATTAGGTAAAGAAATCTTTTGATTCAGCGCTTTAAAATTTTTTTCTTTTTATTATTATTACGCCTGGAAAGTTAAATTATATGCTCGACGGTAATTATTTCGTTTTCTTTAATACGGGGATATAACGTCGGAAATAGAAGAAAATAATATGTATACACAAGAGAAAGTACAGTGGATGCAATGTTACTATCAACCGTTTTCTCTTTAAAATGTCTCGTTTTTCAAAAGTATTTGTATAATAATGGATCGACCTAAAAAACGTATCTAAAGTTCAATATTATGGTGAATAATTTTATTACCCTTATCATAATATAATGAAAATGATCTCAAACTTTCAAAAATACAAACCTTCTTTATATCAAATACTTGTATTTTATGAAAAGGAAAATTTAGTTAAATGTACCCGCAATTGGAACATTAGATTTATTGGAACATTTTTTAAAGAAGATTTGAAAATAAAGCAGTGACTTATTATGTTCATACACTGTTGAAGATTATTTTAAATTGATTTTCAGTACCGCATAAAATCTACACTGCAGTACATAACTGTACCAGTGTAAGTTAAACAAAATTTTGAGCTCTAAAAGAATCATTTATATAACTGATACTGTAGATTGTATTATTCATATTGTAAAGATTATTGCAAACAAGCATTTTCAAGTGGAAAACGCGCGCTACATTTATCTACATATCTGTGATAATGGAATTCAGTCAAAAAAATGATTTATACTTGCATTGCAAGATTTTAACACCAACTTCATTCCGTGATCATTCCCACTATAAAATGATTACAATTCTTAAAATTGTTTATTCAATTTTCATAATGCTATGTGGTAAACGTAAATATTTTACGATTACATACCTAGTAAGAAACAACAAAATGCAGTTTTAGTATGTAACCTTTATTGATCATAAAGCCGTTTCAACTTTTTCAATTAATTTAATTAATTACTATGGAAAAATTCGAAAAGGAGCATTTAGGAGAATGTTAATAAAAGTATTCCCTTTTTAGTATACGTACATATGTATATCAGATGATCAAAATTGTAATTTATGAACACCTTTAAACTAATTGTAAAACAAATCATTATCAAAGTTTAAAACTAAATCTGTATAATAGTTTTTATAAATACAAATTATTAATATTATAAAAGTATGTCCAAACATATTTTGCAGTTTGTTCGTAACAAACAAAAAGATTTACCCATTATACAGTGTTAATAACTTAGTCGTTCCATTATAATGTAACATTGATACTGCATTGGTGGTATAATTATACTACAATGCACATAAAAAGAGTAGGTAGATAATAGTTCTTTATTGAAATCTTCGCTACAATAAGACATATCTCTTAATATCTTGAGATCGCGTTTTAAAATAACAGAACTTTTAAAAATAGCAGAAGTGCTAAATGTATCCATGTACTACAGTGTAATTGCGATTAATTTCTTCGAAGAATGCGAAATTCTGGCGCGTCAGTGCAGTGTAGGCATTAAACAAGCGGATCGTCAGCTGAGCATAACTCGATCGAGGCATAGCATAATGGGAAAAAATGTGGCATTAAAATGCAACAGACCTCAATGCACCTTAATTTGTTGGGATTAAATCATTTGAACGTGTGTGATCGCTCAACTGAGAGAACTCGTTCCGATTTACAAAGCTTTCCAGAAATTGCAGATCACGAGTCGTACAACGTTTCTTACTCAGCCGTGTTTATTTTCCCTTTCGCTGAAGAAAGCAGCATCCGACACACATGTGCGTGTAGTTTTTGCACGGTCTAAATGGAATTGCACGTGGGATACGTTTATTTTTGTCGGTGTTAGTCTCCATCCTGGAATTCAAGTTGTTCGATTTTGGTAGTGACGTGGGATCGTTCCAAAATGTCGATCGTCGACCTCATTGGGAATTAATTTAAAAAGATCTTATTACTGCAGAAAGTGTTTCAAACAGCTTTATATGAATGTTTGCAGGTCAAAGTGATTAACTCCACTTTTTGAATTTTTTAAAAATTCTAGTGCTGAAGCACTTGATTGATGCTTAACTGTTTACATTCACGAGGGAATAGACCACTTTAACCACGTTTAAATATAGGTAATGTTTACGAATTATTTTCATGGGTAATTAACTCATGTTAGTGAAAAATTCCATTTTTAATCTTCTAGTTTTATCTTTCAATTATTATAAAGTGAAGAGTTTACCGCTATTGCCGGCAAGAACTGAAACGTTCTTTTTGATTTGTAAACTAAAATGTATTATCTACAGTGAGAGTGTAGGATTTTTTTGATATAGCATATATGTATTGGATTATAAATTTTTAAAGGTGACTTTGTTTAGCGAAGAAACGATTTTTTCTATCCAATCTGCTACTATTTCTACATTTTTAAAATTTTTCAAAAATCCCACACTGAGGCCTGCAAAATTGTGTAATTTAAAAGATCCGAATAAAGTGTTCACCCGTATATCCAGCAATTATACAGCGCACTGCAACAGACAATACATATTATAAAATCGAAACTTTGGACTGATACCTTGCTGGGTATCCATGGTACTTTACCATGGAAAATATATACCTATCATTGAGTATTGTTCCGGTCCGAAGACCTCGGGGACACCCCGATGTTTCTGTCATATTCCCTAACCAAGTAGAATCTGCTACGCAGCAGCCAATTACTGAACAAGGACGTATTAACTTTCATCAAAGTACATATTCATATATACAATACATAGGAATCATTGGGGAGGGTCCAAAGAACTTCATTTGTTCTTTCTGGCTGCAAAGAATTTAATTCCACAATGGGTTTAAAGTCGATGTATCACGTAAGTAGATAATTATAGAAATTGGAACCATTCGCTCAAGTAGTAAGAGATTCAAAAACAATTAAAATAAACATTACAATATCTTATACATACCTAACCCTACTTTGTAAACGTTTTTTCGGTTATCTCACTCTGTAAAGAAGGAAAAATTTATGCAATAATTTGTTTGTCAAAGGTTGCATATTCATTCGTTTAGGAGATATGCTGCCTTTAAAAAATGCCGGGACAAAAATGACTACCATTTATAGAGTATGTAAAAACTAGTATAATAATGAGGATATTGATATACATTAGGTAGTTTATTTATAAAAAATCAAAAAATAGAAAAGGAGAAGGTATGATTTATATTCATTTGTAGCAGTAGTGTTCTCAAAGTATAATAGGAAAAACTATATATGTATGTTACTCGCCTTAGACCACATACAGGGTGTCCCACAAAGTGTAGTACTATTGAGCAGAGAGTGATTCTACATGAAAAAACAAACAAAAAATGAAGAATTAAATTTTCTAAAATAACGCTTCGTTTTCGAGGAAATCGATTTTGAAGTTGTGACTGGTATGTGTAACGCCCCACGACTCTGTCTCTGTCTCTATCTCTGTCTCTGTCTCTTCCTATTTCACTCTATCTCTCTCTACTATCGCTGTCTCTCTCCATCTTATTGTAAACATATCTATCTTTTTCTATTTCTATCTTATAACTGTATAATAGCGCGTATTCTGTTATCCAATTACTAATAAACATTTTTGTATTACGACACACATTATATATTATAGATTTTAATTACATTTTCATATAAGTATAGCATATTTCGTACGTTTTCATGTTAAAACAGCCACTATTAGAATAAGAGCGCCATTAGAATTAGAACAACTGCGCATGTGCGAACTCCGACTGGCGAGTATAAAAGGAGCTGCGAAAGCAGCAGGAACACACTTCTCTCTGGCATCAAGTTGCGAATAGACGAAGATCTGGGAGGCAGCTGAGATACTCGTCCAGTGAGATCGAGACCGCTCCTTTAGGGGTAGCGACCGTTTTCCAGAGATCAAGAGTATTCGATGCTCCTTTACAGGTTCAATCTTGAGTAGCTTTATGACAGGTGCACTACGACGATTCTAAGCAAGTGCAGTACGGGCAACATCTTGGAGGTAGCTGAGATACTAAAGATCGAGACCGCTCCTTTAGGGGTAGCGACCGTTCTACCAAATAGTAATTGATGCTCCTTTAATATAGAGTTCGTGCTTGTCGTAGGCAGACGAATCGCTTGCCAACAAGCGCTAGAAGCCATTCTAAGTCGGACGCATTTCTAAGACCGCTCCTGAAGAGTCTTTTCTCCAAGGTAGCGACTGATGTAGAAAAGATAACGAAGGGCTTACGGATGCTTAGGCAATCAAGCAAAGATTATATGTTTCATGAAACCTTGAGACCGCTCTTAGGTTATAGCCATCTATAACTTCGACAGCGACCAGGGCATACGAGACAAGATCTATTGCACACACACACACACTTACACTGCGTATCGTCTAATACAGAGGATCCTCTACCGCAATTAATACAGATTAATAATTAATAACCTAATTTCTATTCACGAATCATAGACACATAACCTAACTCTCGCGAAGTATATCGCATAACGATTACGATCAACATAACCTCGTCTGTACATAATAATTAACCTTATTTGTTCTTATAAATATTTAACGAATTAGAATAGGCATTAGTATTGTATTTACGTTAGAATTAGAATAGGGTTTTACTGAATAAATTAATGTCAAGAAAGATCTAAGCTTTGGATTTTAACTCCTTAACCGCACGCCACACGAACCCCACTTTTCGTCCATCGGAAAGCCGCTCTTCCATGGACAACGTAGCATCGCTTTAGGGACGTTACATATGTGTACACATAATTCCAAGATGATTCTTTCGTGGTTGTTATCGTTTATCTCTCCTTTCGTTCGTGTTTGTGTTTATAAACATGGTTAATGTTATAATTTACTAGCTACCATTCTACTGGTTTGTAATTAATATTATAATTTCTTTTAGTACACTAAATCTCACCAAATCATTATGCAAGAATTAAATGTAAGCACACGTGGCTCATCTTCAAAATCGATTTTCTTGAAAACTAAGCGTTATTTAAAAACATTTTATGCTTTATTTTCAATTTATTTTTTCATGTAGAATTACATCCTCTCCTTGATAGTACTACACTTTGCGGGACACCCTGTATATTTATAGACACGACGTCAGATAGTTTCCCTGAAGCAAAAATAAAATATCTATATGACGTCACACGTGAGCAAAATGTATAAACTATGCTAGTACGATGTATACTATCTATGCAGTTTCAAAAAAGCGATATACCATTGTTTCAAACATGTAAAACTATGTTAATGTTCGACTTCAATATATTTTTAATTTTTCTTTTTAAAGTATACAAGACAATATCTTTTATAAGCATATATTATACTCATTAAGTTTTACTTTACTTTTACAATTTTAAATGATGTTCATTATAACATATTTTGGAGATTATAATTTTGCAAAATTTATTTGAATTCGATATCGATAATATTCTGTAAAAGGTGTTTGACTAATTTACTCGATTTTTGAATTTCCTATACTCACACTATACATAGGCCGTGTCTATAAGTACATATGATCTAACAAGGGAAGTTCGGTGAGTGTTACTCGCCGATTTTAATGAAACTTTGTACAATTATTCTATGGTCCTACCTAAGAATTTTGCCGTACAAAGTAGCTACCCATACACACTTTAAGGGAGAAACAACCCCTTTAATCCAAGTTGCCCTTTTCATTTCGGTGTTTATAGCTCGCAAAGTATAAGCGCTATAAAAAACTGTTGCATATAAAAGTTTTACTGTTTTTCAAGATCTATAAGATGGTTTTAACAAAATGTTGAAAAAACGAATTGTTTATAAAAATTCAATCCCTCCCACCCCCTGTTTCTAACAAAAAAAGTTTCTACTTCAGATAAATAAAGAGTAGCGTAGCGTAATATTCGCGATTATTGGTACGGTGAATTGAAGTAAATATCCAATTATTACATTTTTCGATCTGATTTTCGGGTGTTATTGTTATCGTTGTTCGTTACAATGCCCCGGTAATAATAACAAACCTCATTTTCTGATCTTTGTATGCTACTGACAATGCAATATAGTTTTTGTATATATATGACTTGTGTATGGAATGGCACAACTTGTATTGTAATTGGCAGCTCTGGACGAAGGAGAAAGAATTAAAAGGGGAGAAAAAATAGCAATATCAGTTAATTTTACCCATGATTTTTTATAATTTTTATTTATTTCAAAATTAAAAACCATGCAATCAGGGAGTAACAGTAATGTAGTATTTAGATCTCACCGTCTATAATTACGGAATAGGATTCCACAATACAATCCGAGATTATATTCTGTTAATTTATTTATGTATTTATTGTACGGAATTTTCACAATAATGATACTCCTCGTAGAAATGTTTAAAGCAGAAGTATATTTTACTTCTCCGCAATTTCTCCGCATAGGGTAAGAGACCCTATTACTGTGCCTGAACCTATTACTGTGTTTTCCATATAAAATCTATGTAAAGCACAGTAATAGGTTCAGGCACAGTAATAGGGTCTCTTACCCTATGTGACACCTATGAATTTCGATATCTTGTTTCCCGAAACAATAATCAACCGGATTCTCGTAACGATCTGGGCGATCTTAATGAACGAATGTTTAAACTTATTATGAAATCTAGGCGAAGACAGCTGATTGTGAGTAAGAGATTGTAACTTTATAATGTTATTTCTTTGGTGCAAATTAACGTCGTAATTATGCAACACAATGTGATCAGATAAAGTTTCTACGAAATTCTTCCGTTTTGTTTTTCTGGCCTCTGTGTGCTGCTGATAGTTGTATATAAGTATGTAAGAAGCAAGCAAACGCATAACTGATTAAATGAGTTTAAAGAGTGGAGGCTATAACATTCGCCAGTTAGTGCTTCATTTATTGAAAATGGTATTCATAAATCCGGCAAATGTAATTAATTTGCTCTTGAGAACAGCATACTTTTCGAGGTATTCCCTTACTCCTGTGAACTATAAGGAGATCATCTTATCGGAAATATTAGAGGAAATTATAAATCGAAGTATGGAGGATGAATCATTTACGGCAGAAGGAGCTGACACCTTGGATTTTAAAGAAACAAGATCAATAATGGTGAATATTACACTACGCAGAAATGATGCAACGTTTTCGTATACAAGAAATAGAATAATTGTATATTGCTATAAAACGCTGAATTCGTAACAAGAAGCTCTTTATTTATCTGAAATAAAAACATTTTTTGTTAGAAACAGGGGGGACGGGGGATTGAATTTTGATAAATAATTCGTTTTTTCAACATTTTTTTAAAACCATCTTATAGGTTTTGAAAAACAGTAAGACTTTTATATGCAACATTTTTGTATAGCGCTTATGTTACCGAAATGAAAAGGGCGAATTGGATTAAAGGGGTAGTTTCTTCTTTAAAGGTGTTTATGGGCAGCTACTTTGCACGGCAAAATTCTTACGTAGGGCCATAGAATAATTGTACAAAGTTTCATTAAAATCGGCGATTAACACTCACCGAACTTCCCTTGTAAGTTAATCGTAAATAACAATGACAGTATTGCTCTAGTATAGTCTACAGCAGCGATGCTCAAGTGGCCCCGAGGTGGGCACGGCCGCCTAAAATGCTCGGGATTGCCCGCGAGCAGTTTCAAGTCCGACTCCGGCAGCAGAGTGGGGAGCCGTCGAAATAGTATGTGCTTGTGTGCGCAGCCCAACACTGTAGCTAAGTGGGAAGATGTGACCTGTCAGGTCACAATAATGCTTACGATTCCAGCACAAAGTATTTGGTATCCATCGCAAAATTGATTGTTTATTAAAAGACATAATCCACAATCGTCGTTCTTTCCACACAACTCTTTTTCCATCCGAATTAAAGGCATTAATTTTCGATTTCTCTATAAGAATTATATTTTTCTAGACAAAGTATAGCAACAAATGTTATTTAATAAATTAAATAGTATTAAACATTAAATTATATTCTCTGTATATAAATTTAAATCATGTAGAATTCATGAATTTTCTTTTATATGAAAAAAATCAATCGATTTCAGAACTACTGCGGCAGATCTTTAAAGATCGACGGAAATTAGAAATCATCTCTTTCAGAACTTATTTTGTTCAGGATTAAAAAATACAAGATGACTTATTACTTCTCTTTCATGCGAAGTCTTGTGAAACGCATTGCATCAAAGGTATTCCACGAGACTTTTCGTGGAACACGAATAGGGCGCGTCTTTACTGGGTCTTTTACGTCCATCGTAAGCGTACTTGTAGTTGTAACAGGCGTTGATATGTACATTTATAAGGTTTCGTACTCTACGGCCGATCCTCAAAAAGTCGGCGGACAATTTTGGGCACTGTCAAATGTCCGTTTCCTGAGCATCACTGGTCTAGAGACATCTCCTTCAATATAGGGTATTAACAAAAATGAGGGATATTTTCGTGGACTAGGTTGACAGGAGAATAAGAAAAGAAGTATACCCATACCATACTTTCGCGAGAAAACACTCACGAGTATATAATGCTGTAACATATTTTTATATGTTTATAAATGTTAATTAATATAAAAGTTTTATAAATATTTAGAAATACAAGGACATCGTAATACATTGATTTTGTTATTGTATTTATTTCGAACGCTCCAAATTTATTGTTTTCAGTTACAGAGAAAACTATGGAATCACAGTTACTTATAAGACTACAAATATATAATACTGCGGTTTTTGCCAAGAAAATTTAAAGAATATTCTCATCCTCTATTTGGTTGCAGTTATAATTATAAACATTTTTTAAAATGTGTACTTCGTATTTATATTATTCGAATATACAATATTACAACTCATTTTGTTAGTAGTGTGCTTTTATCAATGATTTGAGCGAGAAGGAAGGTGTCAGATATGTTCCTAATTAGTTATTATTGTACCAGCATTATTTGACTAGACAAACATAATAAAAAACATTTATCAATTTGTACTTTCTGAATGGCTCCTTCTGGTTCCTTGCGAACGTGGATGATGTCATCGCACAGGGGTCATTGTGTGCAAAGGGGGTCTCCGTCACTTAAGTATACATGTTTAAAGGGCGGAAGTGTGGTTACAGAACGAAAGCGTGCAGTATGTGTATGAGCCACGCGAGCAATGATTATTACACTCCTTAAAATGTTTCTATTTTTAGTACTATTACGTCTCGGCCACACTGTTGCGTATAAATAACAGTATAATATATGAGGCTTAAACAACTATTATCTTTCTCAGGATCGTCGGAGTATTCGTGATTAGGAATTAGTTGGACTAGCCATTATTTAAATACATGCGTATGAGTACATGTAGTTTATTTAATTATATTTCTTTTTGAAGACAGTGTATATATGTTATTACAATTTTACCTCTTTTCGGAGATAACAAATATAATTTAAGTTACACGATATCTCTTTTCGCACATACAAAATATAATTTTCAAAAGTTGACAATGTTCGGTTACCTTAAAACTAGCTTACGAGGGAGAAAGATCCTAATGTCTTGGCGTTAGGAGACCTACAAAGATGTCTCTTCTTCTCATTTCATAATTTTCATGTCGCGTGGGGCACTAATTAATAACCGTGCACTCGACGGGCTTAGTATTCTATACTTGAGTTCAAAAAACAGCTAAAGGCAAAAGTTACAACAGTTTATAAAGGATTTGATTAGAATTTGTCTGAATGGTGGAGCCAAATGTCCTGTCGCAGTTGATGCTTACCTCTGTGATATTTACAGCGTGTATTCTGTAATCGCGAAGCTATCATCTATAATTTTGATTAATTTGGAAAACGATAGTTTTGATGTCCTCGAGTAAAGTACCAGCAAAGGCATCGTTTAGTTTTCCTACTTCTTTGTAAACTATCTATTCTATAAAACGCGAAATATGTACTAAGTCAGTCATCAACACACATTTGATATCTACCCAGCGAGTGAACTGCTGATTCTGCTAAAATACCAGGTTAAGGGGACACTCAGATTTGTAGCAACGCTTGTGTCGAAATGTTATGCGACATTGTGATGTCATAATTAAGCGGAACGTAACAGTACATTGACACTTTTCCGACCGAGCACTGTTCATCACAAATCCTATCACAGTGATTTTTTTTTAAAACCCACATTAACTAGTGGATTTTTTTCTCTAATTACTTTCGAAGTAAATTAGTATAAGTATATACTAATAGTTAATATCATAGTTAAATGAATTAATATTAATCATGTAGAGACTCTCACCCAGAGGTGGCTAATGTGGCGATCAAACTGTTCAGATGTGCAAAGTATATCCAGAACTGTAATAGGCTATAAATATGTTCCAAATGAACATATTTATATACATATTTATATGTTCCAAATGAACATATTTATAGTGAAACTAGAAAGGAATGTTTTAGAGAGTGCAGTTGCAAAAAGCAATTGCATTTTTTGTTTTAAATGGAATTCTACGATTTTTTTATTTAAATCAATTCTCCGTATTATTTTACGTATGCATATAAGGAAGAAGGGGAGATTCTTGTTGTGAGTCCTTGAATGTGTTACTTTTAATTTTGTTAAACTCTTACACGTGAATGGCAAGTTGTGTTTATGACTATTACGATACGGTGAGATTGAGATATGCTTATTAAACAAATAATGCTTCTTTTATTGCCTCTATTATTTCTTTCTTAACCCATTCACTGCCGACTACGAGATATCTCGTAGTAAGCGTATGTACCAAAACTGCCGTCTGGCAGTGAATGGGTTAACTGGCTTGCAATTTTGAACCACAATTTTTAATAATTGCATAGGATGTAGTACACCTTAGTTAGAGTCCTTATTTTGTGGGAAATAGACTGTAAACGACCTCAACTGTTTTCCTCTATCACGAGCATATTACGATACCTTACTTTTCTGTCTTCATGCAATCTTTGTTCCATTCCTTCTGAAGTTTTGAATAAATTAATTCTTCGTCTGACAAGAATATTTTCACAGACGTTACTATCTTAATATTGTATGTATATGTTCTAATGGTTCTCCGATGTTTTTGCCTGTTTGCTTTTAATATTAAGTTCTATCTGACCGACTTTCTTATAGTATCCTGTCATACTTACAATTTACAGTTCGTTTAACTGTTTTTATCACTGTTTATTTTCTTTTCGTTAATTTCTGTGATTGTAAATCATTTATTTGTTACTTTCCTTTTTTTTACTAGACGTATATGTCCTATTGCCTCTTGATATCGAGAATAGACTGTAACTTTTTGTATGGTAAAGTGGGTTCTACTCACTATTTATCTTCATTCGTGAAGGGATTTTCCTATTGAATATAATTCTGTGACAAGTATTTGAGTTGAAATATCGGTTCGTTTCAATGGCTCTCAAACTTTTTCAGGCCACTGCTCCTTTTGTTCTCTTAAATTATTTGTGGCGTTGAGAAATATTTGAAATTCGGGTTTAAACAGGAGATGTTATAGAGAAGAGGAATAAATTTTTATATTTAGAAGAAAGCACAATTTCGATAAATAACAGTTTTATCTTTCAGTAAACTAAACTATGAAATAAAATATTTCAAGTTCATATTTTAAATATGTACTTTGAATATTGTTGTATACTTATATAGGAAAAATATGGTAATGAATGAACTGCTACCATAACATAAGTATCTATAAAATTTCACAAAATCAACTTATTTTTAACTTTAAAATGAACTGTTTATAACATACTGTTTAGGTAGATACAAAACAGTCTTGTTTCATGTATTTATCGAAAAATAATAAATTCTACTATCAGACTATATTTGGTATATACATAGGTCTATAGGTATACATATTTAAAGCACCAGTTGAAAATATTTCACTTTGTATTTTTGATTATCGAAGCAAACGTATTTTATTTACAAACCAATTAAAAGTGTAGCAAATATTAGAAAATAAAATTGTTTACTATTTTCGGTGTTGTTTAGCTTAATTCATTGAATAATTTGAAATACTATTTGAAAAATGCAATTGAAATATAATATTATAACAGTATTCTAACAGTTCTGAGATTAATAGAACCAGGAAGAGTTCACTTGATACATTTAATAAAGCCACTCTTGCTATAGTTAAACACTTTTGTTAATTTTACAAATGTCTATAACAGATCTTACAAAGGTCTACTCGGCCTAAGTTTACGTAGGAGACTTTTGGAAAAATTTGTATGATCATTTTTTTCCGTGTAGAACTGTTTTCAAAATAAAATAAGAATGTTATTGCTTTAGTTTTCCAATACTTCCTGTAATTTTTTGAGTTGCGATATGTGTTAAGGATAGCCTATTTCATAGGTTATCATCGATGGTAACTCACATAATAATGTTAGAGGCAATTTTCATTGCCTCCACACGGAAATTGAAGTAAATCGTGCGTCTAAGAAACATGAAGAATATTGTAAGAAATTATTCTTTTTACATCTTGAGTCATTCGTGCCATTCTTTTTACGAGATGTGATTATATATTGTTAAATTATTACGAGAATAAATTTTTCTTTTTCAATTTATTTTTTAATATTTTATTACAGAATATCAGAGAACAATAATTATACATTATTACATAACAGATACTTAGTTAAAATAATGTATTAAATTTCCATATCTCAAATTATAAAATTGAAATAAAGTGGAAATCTGATATTTAACTTATGATATTTAATCTGATTTAATCTCATATTTAATATATTCGGTATCTGAAACGAATTGCAAATGTAATTTGTCGTGTACATGTATCTGACATGTATCATTATCATACATGTATCGTGTACATGTATCATTACAAGATGCAAACTATTGGAAATGGTGTGTTTGCTGACACGATTACGATCAGTTTTCCAGTTTCGAACTGCTTTTATTGATTTCAAAGATTCCTATAATAATTTCCTATTATAATCCAGTAATAATTTATGTTTCAAAAGTAATTCCTCTAAAATATCATTTTTTGAATTCCTCTATTTCTGGAATTCATAAATTATACTAAAGGACTCCAAACCACGGTGCGTGTAGAGTCTAGACCTAAACTCTCACTACTGCTTTATGGTTCTCATGGTAGTGTTAATATTAGATGATTAGAATACAATTTTGATAAGCCTATTTTTTTCAAAAAAGTATGTTTTGATATAACTATATTTATACAGGGTGTCCCAGAATTGGTGGTACAAGCGGGCAGAAGGTGATTCTTCGTGAAAAAATAAGACAAAAATGTAAAATAAAATTTTTTGATATTATGATTTGTTTTCGAGAAAATTGATTTTGAATTTTAATCGAGTACAAGTGCACTCAAGCATAGTTTTAGACACTTGAGAGGTAAATGGGGAAAGGGAAATGCTTCTAACAATAAGGACCATAGAGATTTATTAAATAGTATCTTCCTTACTTCGTCTACCTTTTAAGCACCTAAAACTGTACTTTGGTACGCTTGTACCCGATCATAATTTAAATTCAATTTTCTCGAAAACGAAGCACGATATTAAAAAATTTATTCTATATTTTCATACAATTCTGGGATACTAGTTCTGGGACACCTTATATATCTTGTTACGTATGAAGACTTCCTCCGTGATCTTTTAACCCCTATTGAAAGTTGAAGTGTACTAAACCGATAGATAAAGATAAGGCTATAGTTTCTGCGGGGATGTGATGTAAGGATTTTCTGGGAAAACTAATCTTTGGTTAACCTTTTCGGTACTAAGTAGTAATATATATTGACGAATATATCCATCGGTAGATGGTTGGTAGTACTGAAAAGGTTAAGTAACATCTGTATTTTCACCACTTTTTAGGGTCAAATAGTATAAAAAGGGCACACGTGTAGCTCTCGTGGGCACAGTTATTGAATACTACCTAGGCGCATGTATGTTGTCTCTGAAGCCAACATAATGAGATCAGGTTTCAGGGTTCCACATATTACAAATATATAATACGTTTAATTACTGTTAGGCATTGACTATAATACTTTTAAAATCGTAATAGAACTCCTTACGTGGACATAGAGAGAGAATTTAAGTATTCGTGAGATTATTAAAGGTAAAAACCTAGAACATCGATATCACATGCTACTACGTGATTTCACGTGACATTTGTAAAGTGTGATGCACTCAGTTTGAAAAATACGATTTCGAGAAAAACGCGTTTAAAGTTTAAAACTGTAAATTTCGGGCCTTATGCTACATCTAATAAAACTTCTGTAGCTTTCTTATTTGTACGAATTTTACTTTAACATTTTATGGAATCATTTTTGAAACTACAAACATTTAGAGATAAAAAAATTCTTTATCTTTTTCAATCCGACACACAGGTTTCCCTTTCTAAAAGACATACATGTAGGTATCTCTTTTATATTAATTATTCCTAATACAGTATAAAAAATACTAGATTTAATGTTATCCGATAAACTTCTTATCAAAAAGTTAAATCCGGATTTAACAACTGCTGCTTTAATTGTCGTTCAACGATCTAATCCAGTTAAATAGTTGATTGGAAAATAGAAGGGTAGTCTTGTTCAGCTCGAAGTTTAAGGAGGGGTGACCCTGAAAGTGAGACAGTGCTCGTAAAGTAGCTTAAAACTAGAATTTCGTAGTGGTGAAACTTTCATGTCTAAAAATAACATTTCACACTCTCATGGTAGAGCAACCCTTCTGTAGTTTAAGGAGGGTGGAGTGTTTCGGCGCAAGGGAATAGAACACGACACGTAAGCAATTCGGTAACAATTAGAAACAGTACTGCTTGCTGGGACTTGATAATGTAGTAAACTCGAATTATAATTCTACAAATTCTAAATTATTCTTGGAAACATATTTTGAGATTGTAAAATTATATAGTAAACTTATGAGCTAGTTAAATTTCGGAATTAGAATATTTAAAAAGTATTATAATTTTTAAACATTGAAAATTTTGAAGATTGTGAAAATCAAAATTCTTTACCAGTTTCAGTTTCTCAAATTTCTGAATTTCCAAAATCTAAAAATTTAAAAATTACAGATGTTGGAAATTACAATTAATCTAAGCTGAAATTTTTACATTCCTTAATTTTGAGACTAAATTAACCAAGAAACATTAATAGCAAGTGATAACGTTTAATAAATTTATTAAAATAGATTTACTATAAAATTAGATAGATATACGTATAATAAAAGTATTCTCTTAATTTTCTTAATTTTTCATATTCTTTGGTCCTAATAAACATATATTTTCGATTACCCTACGACATAGTATATGTATAGTATTATAGAATATTATAAAAGTATTCTGTAAAAATTTAAATAAACAGTGTCCCGGTTCGAAAAACATGTTTAATAACTTTGAACAAAAAGCAATATCGTTAACAAAGGGATTATTTTTATCGGTTTATCGATTGTCAAAGAGAGGTACTCGTTTATTGTATGAGTGTACGTGAAGTAAATACGAAAGAATGGTGGATCAGTTTAGTGCAACAAGACAATGGAAATGAATTGAAAAGGACGTATGACTGATTCTTTGTAGTACCTACTAAATTGAGAGTTGCAGCAATCTTTTTCTTTAAACTTTCCGATATTTTTACCACAGCTTAGAAAATAATTTTTCATATTTAAAAGTCACAAAGGTATACAAATTTTTAATTTATTCTTATAAATATGGAATTTTAGGTCTTTTATATAAATACACTGTACAATACAAATATAAAAGTGTATCTACTTTTAATAAAAAATATTAAATTATTAACCGTTTTTAATAAGTATCTGTAGTAAAATGTAACAACGTAGGCAATAGAAAATCTTTCATAGATTATTGTTAAATAATTGTTTAAGTGTCAATCAATATTCTACTAAACTCTTATTGCAATTACATCGAATATTTACAATTTGACTTTTGAATAATAGAAATTGCGAGGTTCTAATGTACAAGTAAAATAGAAAATTCTTAAAAAAAAATATTTAGTGTCGTGAATTTGCTGAAATCAATAAATTTCGAATTTTCCTTTGTGTATTTGTGACATTATTGTTACACTAAAAATAGTTCTAAAGAATTTTGATTTCTACGATACATGTATGTATACATTTCTTATTGTTGAGGCTTTCGGACATTTTCTGGATACTAAAATATTTATTGTTGTTTACAAAAATATGTTATTACACGTATAAAATTATAAGTTCTCGTCACGATAGAGATATAGGTAATGTAATTTATTGGGTTAACTTTGAAAACTAATACAAAATTAACCGTTACTGAGATCATAACACTATTGTATCGTATTCTACTTTTGTCCGAAGAAATTTGAAATCACATATAGACACCATGGTTGTCCCCTTCATTGGGTTCATAGAAGAAACTTGTTATTCTGTCTCCCATGCGTGCAACATGCTCCCCAATCAATACTTTCCGTGCTATAGAGGCACATCTAACGTTTAATGCTCGTTTTTCGTTACCCTCTATGAGTGCAATCTTCTTTTCCGCCTGTCTTTTATCTCTACCGACCTATCGCGTGCACGGATCTTGAGAAGAAGCTTTGCTCTTTCAGATTTTGTTCGCGTCTATTGGTGAAACTCCATGCATTACTTCATCGTCTTCACATGCACTATCGTTTAAATATTTGTAATACGTGTTATAACTGGTTTTATGGAAATATTTTTCTCTAAAGAAGACAACGGTTTTTGGGTATATTTACATATGGAGGTGCTCCACTTAGGTATAGTTTTTTAATTCAAATGTAAAAGTGCACATTTGTAAGGAAATAAGTGATTCTGTTCCACTAGTTGAGATTAAGAAATTAAAGTGAATAAACAAAGTTTTATATTAAAAGATTCTGAAAATGTGAATCTTCCTAATGACAGTATTTGAATATTGGAAAATTCAGGTATCTTAATATTTAAGTAGTTTTATATTTGAATGTTTGAGTACTTCGCCTGTTGGCATATTTGAATATTTGCATATTTAAATATGTGATTATTTATATATTTTACTACTAAAAAATGTAGTGGATATATTACTATAATCCAAAATAAAAATTGTTACTACAGAAAGGCATGTCCGTATTGATTGTTGTAGCATGTTATATTTCCCATCAGTTGGCTACGATATTTTTTATTAAAAGCGTGACTTTCATGCCACACATAAATGTATTTCACAATTTAAAATCGAAAATACATGGAACGAAAAAAGGTTGAAAATATGAAAAATTCATTATAACTGTTAGTTTTTGTTATCAAATAGTACATTCTGATTTCTTTAAGCTGCTTTTACAGAGATGTCGTTTCACAGTTACGTTTGTCGTAGATGTATGAAATTACATTAGAAATTTATGAAAAAGACAGTGAATTCTTATATTAAGAACTCAAGAAACGAGAACACTAGTAGAGATTGTTATGAGCGTTCCGCAGACCTGGTTGACTATTTAGGAGGCGTAAAATTTGTCACGAATTGATTTTACGATTAAACCTAAACAATTAAATAGTACTTTATATAGCCCCAAGTGGTGGCTGCAGAAATGATATAAGATCAGTCAGGGCGTAACATTGTTTTTAGTGAATCCCACCTTACCAGTGGTAAATTGAAATTCGAGTCTGTCGACATATTAAGCCTGTATAGGTCTTTTCATTGAGATCCTTAAACTGTTGGAATTAGGAATACAGTAAAATAAAAAAAACTTAAACATCTTTTACTACGTATATTCAATAGAAAGGAAAAATATTAGCAATTTCAAAGATTAATCAATTATTGTTTGAATAAAACAAAGATAAATCATGGTTACAAAATAAGTAAGAACAAACAAATGAATTGTTAAAATCAAAGAACAAGTTACAAACGAATTAAACGAATTGAACAATTCACAAAATGAATCTCCAGCAAGCGAATTACCACAGTCTAATAGACTACTAGAGATTATTATTATCAAATAAAAATCGTATAGAAATTCAAAAAGAATTAATTAATCAAGAAGATGACAATGAAGGACTCACCCTACAAAATCAAATCTCACATTATTAACTCGCTCTTAATGATAATAATTTGCTCTTTGGTTGCTCAAATTTTCAAGGTTGAATAGTCCTGCTCCAGAGAAGAAAACACTAATTATGCACAGATTTAGAATTTTGAATACATTTGATTCAGAATAAACTAACATTTATATACGAATATAAATATATAAAAATAAAAGAAATGGGAAAAATATGTAATTGAATAAGGACAATAACTAAAATTATATATTACAATTTATATATATATATCGAGAAAGAAATGAATAACACGAAGTAAAGCCCTTGTTCACAATTTGAACACTATTGCTTTAAAATACTTCGTGGATTCGACGACATGCACCTCGTGATTATTCATCGAAGAGTGATATAATTTCGTACCCTCAGAGAGATTCAGAGTCTGCTCCGAAAAAGCAGGATCGCTTTGTTTTATCTCATTAGCTAATGACAGCGCGATTTCAGCGTGCGGTCAGTCACGATTGGTCACTATGGTTACGTCTATGAGAAAGAAATGTATGCATACACGGTACGTTCTCTTGCACCCAGCCATCAAAACTTCACATAAAGACTCGCAGGTTATTACGAACAATAAAATTCAGAATTCACACGTTTTAGAATACATTTTAGAAAAATCATGAATGTAAAGTTACACTCAACCATACACACATACATCAAACCTTTATACACTTGAGCTGTGCGATGATATGTTTTCATACTATTACGTTGATTCAACATTTTACAATATTGCATTATTTGATACAATTTTTGGTTGAACGTGAATTTCTAATTAAGAACAATTTGGTAATTTTAAAGTACGCCGTGGTCCCATGATTTTGCGCATCAAATGCGTCGTTTACGGTTACCGATAAGCCGAAAATGACACGCGTATTTGTCAGCAGAGATTCTAAGAAAAGATACCGAGATGAAGGACATTCTCATATACTACACAACAATTTTCAATTAAAATGCGCAATTTCCATAAAGATTTCTACGACACTAATTTACCAAACATATTACCTTATAGGTAGTTCTTTAGAATTCTTATGGAAAACATTCGTCCATTACAATCTTACCACTGTCACTAAGTATTCAGTCACATTCATGTTTCCAATATTACAAAATTATAGGAACTGACTGATGAGCAACAATTAACAATTACAGATCAACAATACATTCCAATCAATGTTTCCATACGCAATGCGTCATCGAACAACATTTTCACGTGAAGGAATTCGCAATGCACTATTGCGGGTGCATCTCATACGCGTTATTTCCCACTCTCACGATTTTTCAAGCTTTTACCTGGCGGGAAAAAAACCCTTTTAATCTCTTTTACTCGCTTATCTCGCATAGCAGCCGCACTTCAACTGAAATTCTGGAGAGTATGACGCAACTTTCGAACCTCCTACAACTTTCCTTATTTGATAAATTCTAGGCATCCTCACTCATTTTTGGGCCTATAGAAATCCGTTGATTTCACCCTCAGGGGATCAGAATCATATAGTCACATTCTCGAAAAGTTCCTTTTCGAATCGGAGCAAACCTTATAAAATCCACGAGTCGGCATAAATTCTATTCTGGCATTCTTTTACAATCATTCTACCCCCGTATTGCCAGTGCGTTAAAACCGAGTATTGACTATTTGGTAACCTATAAATATTCTCATACATTACAAGCATTACACAACACATCTGTAACCAAAAGACTAAGCTTACAATATATTTTAGAGTTTACCTTTTAAATTTTTAGTCAAAGTTTGAATCCACTATCTAACTCCACAATCCTTCTTAGTAATAATAAAAAGTTCCCACACGAAATATATCTTTATTGCTCAAGTTATATTTCTATTTTATTATTGTTTAAAAGTTACGAAGCCAAATTAACAATCATGCAGCTCCCTAATTTCGCATTAGGTTCGTCCGCATCACCAAATATCCAAAGTAGTCTTACTGCCTGGTGGCTCCCTGATTTCGTATCAGGTTCGTCAACAAAAACTCACCTATCATGCGGCTCCCTAATTTCGCATGAGATGTGTCCGCATGTTAACAGCTCCCTGATTTCGCATCAGGTTCGTCTGCGCTTTTACCAACTTCCTAGCAGCTCTTCAACTTCGCGTTGAGTTTGTCTGCAAATTTCAACTCCCCGATTTTGCATTGGGTTCGTTTACGAAGATTCAACTCCTTGCGGCTCCCTGATTTCGCATCAGGTTCGTCCATGCCGTCAATAATCCTAGCAGCTCCCTGACTTCTCGTTAGGTTCGTTTTCGTACCTACTAACAAACTAACTTCGTATTCCTGTGTGGAAAATATACACGTACACTCGCCGGCCTCAAGCGTTACATTCGGCTACGACTCGTAACAGCATTTTATTTTGTGAAATAATACTCTCACAACAGCAACAATTTTGGCTGTGCATCATCTCGATGACGACGATTCAAAAGGAACTGGTTTATCTTGTTTAACTTTAGATATTCTTTCTTAAACTTCAACATGCTCGACAAGAGAGATTCCTACAATATTATGTATCATCGAGACTCGTCGACCAATAAAACGAAAAATTCCAGAAAATTCTAGTTTAGAACAAGATATTATATGTATTCTTATATTATTATTATAACCGGAGTGAACGATGGAGCATTTTTGAAGTATTCTATGATCGGTGCATATGAAGCGTCGTTTCTTCAAAGTTTATCATAACACACAAATCATTGTTTCATAAATCAAAGTTCATCATAAATAACATGCATTAACTTTTGTCCGATTGTCAATTTTTTAAAGTTATAATATTAAATAATAGCTATTTGTTAATGTAGATACATGTGTTAAATATTAATAAAATTTACGATATAAAGGAGTTTCTTATTTGACAAAAAATAGTAGGAATATTTGAGTGTTTGTGAGTTTGAACTTGGAAAGAATGTCGTAAAAGTTGTTGTTATATAAATTTAGCATGTGTAAAAGTTCACGTAAATGACAATGGAGTTTATTGTTGCTTTCTAAAATTCAAAAATGATGTTTTATTGGAAAGTGAACTAAAGGCAAGGTTGAAAAATGCTATCGACAGTAATGTTCTAACAATAAGAAAGATTTTAGAAAATAATACGCATCAAATGATAACGATACATTTTACATGATAATAAAGGATTTTATTATCACTTGATTAAATACAAAAGTGAAGTAAATACATAAATAGTTTTCGCATGAGTCAGGCTACATAAGAATAGGCGATAGGAGATAGCAATAATGAAAATAATCATTTACAACCTCGATGAATTAAAATAGAAAATTTTGCAATATGTCTCCTGTTCGTATGATCTTAGGCTTATTGATTATTTTTTTTATATAGGTAAAGAATTTTTTCTCGAATAAATTGTATTAGAATAAAGAAGCTGCAAACCGACATACATAGATTCTTTTAATTTTAAAATTTATTATTTTTATGCATTTTGAATAATAAAATTTGTTAGTTGTTGGGAAATACAACTACTGTCTAATTTCTTAAAACTAAGCCCTGAACGTGCCAGGCGACCAGCGCTTGACTTTGAGAGGGACCAATGCCAGAAGTGTATTTTCCGCAACGTTGCCAAATTGTGCAGTAGATGGGATCTCTCTTTCTAACCTTAAGAGAAAATTCGTCTTTCTCATATACTCGCTAAAGCAGATTTCTTTATCTGTAGGTAACTCCAAGCAATAACGGCCGTACCAAATCAAATATTTATTTTTTCGACAAATGCAAGAGATTTAGATCAGGACGCAATTTTAAATGGATCTAAATAAAATTGCAAGGTAATTAAAGACGCCGTTTAGCTTATTTTGAATTTATTTACTGCACATAGGACACTAAAACATGACATTTCTGCCTTTTTCCGTAAAAACGTGTCGATTGAAATCATTTCTTTCACTTTAATTGAGAAGAATGAATATTTTAGATTGAAATTTTCATATATACTTACCTTTCTCATGTATACTTAAGAAACAATTTGTACCTGTGTACAGATTTAATTACAATAAAAGGTGTCATTGGCCAAGAGTGGGTTTAAATAGTAGAACTTGTCTGTAGTTACAAATGACACAAACATTCTTTCTCAGTTCTCCTAAATTTATTACGTAGTGAAATATTAAAGTTTCCATAAAAGTCAATTAAAGTAGCCAACTGCGCTCTTAAATTGTAGATGATAAACAAAGCGTGAATTTTGGAACAGAAATGGATCATAGACGTACAAAATACATAGATATATGAATACAGAAAAAGTGCAAACGAAAAAACAAACGATGAAATCAGCTTATTTTGATGTTACAAGATTATAGTAATTTACTCTTAATTTACTACTGTAACAAGCAGATTTTACTTGACTATGAATCGCACTCGCGAAGGTTTAGGGGATTGTGGTACCGTCAGGCTGGCGAAAAAGGTACCATTCCGCTAGAGTACGGGTTCCTTTTATTCAATCTATGCTGAAGGAACTGACTTCCTCATAGGCTCGGATTCCTTCAGTCTCGACTAGCTAGCACCAATCTATCTCCCTGGCCTTAAAACCAACATGTACCGAATATGGTTGCTACGTTAGAGTACCGTGGTCGCTGAGACCATAGTTCTCCCGTTTTTGGTTTTTTTCTGGTCTTTAACTATGGGTTTGTTTTTGCAGTACCTGGTAGTTTTACCTATTACCCGCTTTTTTAGTTATTTGGTTTGCTTCTGAAATATTTTTTATTTTTACTTTGTACATTTGCGGAGACAACTTTCAAAAAACCCGTTATCTTGTTTCATGATGTCTGGTGTTACGCGCTCGCAGCTCGAACTTACAGCAATGGGAAGCGACCTTTAGATTGTACCTCTTTTAGCTTCTTGAAAGGAATTTATTTTGTATTTTTTGTATTGTTTTAATATGTGTTGATGCTTCTGTGGATCAGATCTGTATGGTATACATTAATATGGGTAAAGCGCAGGTTTTGTATAGTAGTAATTTGGTGATTGATGTAAGTGGGCTATTTAGTTCCATTAATGCTCTTAAGTTTCGTAGAGCTTCGTAGGCCTTGTTTACCGTGTCCTTTACTGTATGGTTCCAGATAAGTCTGAAGTTTAGCCAAATGCCTAGATATTTGGCTTCTTTTGTCCATATGATCTGTTGGTTGTATACAATTATTGGTGGGGGTAGTTTGATTCTTTTGATGGTACAGTATGTTATTACTATTTTATCAATTTTGTGAAAACCACAAACATATTTGTGGTGTTTAGTGTTAGTTTCCGGTCTTTGAAGAATTTTACTAGTTCTTGTAGGCGTATGGTGAGATACGTTGAGACTTGATCTAGCTTCGATGACGATGTATATGTGGTGGTATCATCAGCAAATTACGCGAGATTTATTTGTTAGTTGTTAGGTATATTGTTGATATATATGTTAAATAGTGTGGGTCCTAGCACTGATTCTTGTGGAACTCCTGCAGATACATGCTGTTTGTTTGAGTCTTGTTGGTCGATTGAGACAACAAATGTTCTGTTGGTGAGGTAGTTTCTGATTATTTTTGTTATGTATGTTGGAAATTTTAGTTTGTGCATTTTGAGTATCAGTCCTTTATGCTAGACCGACAAGGAAAGTTCGGTGAGGGTTAATCGCCGATTTTAATGAAACTTTGTACAATTATTCTATGGTTCTGCATAAGAATTTTGCCGTACAAAGTAACTGCCCATACGCACTTTTAAGGGAGAAACTACCCCTTTAATCCAAGTTGCCCTTTTCATTTCAGTGCTTATAGCTCACAAAATGTAAGCGCTAGAAAAAAGTGTCGCATACAAAAGTTTTACTGTTTTTCAAAACCTATAAGATGGCTTTAAAATTTGGAAAAAACGAATTGTTTATAAAAATTCAATTTTACCTCCGTTTTGTCAAAAATTTTTTAAAGCCATCTTATAGGTCTTGAAAAACAATAAAACTTTTGTATGCAACATTTTTTTATAGCGCTTATACTTTGTGAGCTATAAAAGTGGTAGTTTCTCCCTTAAAGGTGCGTATGAGCAGCTACTTTGTACGGCAAAATTCTTAGGTAGAACCATAGAATAATTGTACTAAGTTTCATTAAAATCGGCGATTAACACTCACCGAACTTCCCTTGTGAGTCAAATGCTTTGTTTAGGTGTATAGATGCTGCTGCTGCCACTCTCTTTTTGTTCATTTCTAGTGACATGAATTTTGTTAGTTTTACTAGACGTCAACGACACTGACTTACTTAGAGAGAACCTGCATCCCCCAGGGGAGGCGCAGAATAAAAAACCCCCTTCAGCCTCCTTTGGGGTCTTCAATTTTTAAATAAACCTCTGTCCTTTTCAAGACAGACAAAGAGAATTGCTTTTGTACGTTTCTTTAGTTAAATCCTTCTTTTTCCCTAATCCGGATCGACGTTATCGATTCGACGATCACCTTCATCGATTCTAACATCATCTGAATCTGTTTCTAGATTTGCAGAGATTGATGAGCTCCATGTCTGGGGTTATTGTTTTGATGTAGGCTTTGGTGGTGGTGGTTGTTGTTTTTTGTGCTGCTGAGTTTAGTGTTTTTGTTAGTCCATTTATTTCTCGATTAATTTGTAGTTTTGAGATTATCTTGCTGTTGATTCTGTGTTTTAAGCAGAATGCTTTATATTGCTTCCAATTTGTGTTTTTGATGGTATAATTTGTGAACGTAGTATTGTTGTTTGAAATTTCGATGATTATGTACTAGTAGGTGATTTAAGGATAGTTCGTTGATTGTTCTGCTGTTTGTTGAGGACGAAAGGTTGGTGATGGTGAAGTCAATGTCAGTTGGTATTTTTTTTTGGGGCCTGGTGCGTAAGTGTCACTGTGCAGAATATGGTAGTTGTTTTCCATATGGTTGTAGATTGTTTTGCCTAATCTGTTGATGGTTCTACTGTTCTAGTGGGTGTGTTGAAAGTTGAAATCTCCGCCTATTATACATATGAGATATTGTGATTTCTTTGTCTAGATGTTCAGTGGATGATGTTGTTTTGGGTGGACAGTATATTACTCCTATTGTGATTGATGGTTTGATGTGAAGTTTGATAAATATGGATTCTATTGAACCTGTGTTGGATTATGGGATGTGTTCGTATTTAAAGCTTTTGTATAGGACTATTGCAACTCCTCCTCCGGTTTGATTTGTTCTGTTTTTTCCTATGATTTGATAGTTTTTAATTTTACAAATATTTGTTTTGAGCCAGGTTTCAGATATTAATATTGCTTCTATTTGATTATTTTTATTTTTTTATTTTTTACTAACATTGTATTTTTATTTTTCTAAAACCAATGTTAGTTCATGCATCTTGTTATTTATATTTGTGGCGTTCCAAACATATATTTTGGTTATTTTAGTTTAATTTAAATTAGCTGTTGTGATTTCTTAGAAGTTTTACAATTATAATGGTTTGTTCTAGAACTGAGTTAGTATTTTTGAGTTTATTGTTAAGTTCTTTGGCTAAAGGTAGAATTTGTTTTAGATCACAAATTGAATTTAGTTTCTTGATTTCATGTGTCAATGTTATCAATTGATTGATTGTGTTGCTTTGATTGTAATTTATAGTTTTTTGTGCTGTTGTTTGAGCATATGTGTTGAATGGTGTTCGAGTTGTAGGTGTGTATGTGTTTTTGTTTATAGATTGTTTTTTTAGGCAGGTGAGGAAATTGGTGGGTTTGCGTTAGCGTTGGATTTGGATTTTTAGAAGTGGTCTGTAGTTCTTCTATTAGTCTGTCTTTTTTCTTCAGCTAATTGGTGATTTCCTTTGCACTTAAAACATTAGCAGACGTGCCAGATGTTTTTAACCAAATCAGTCTTTTGTGAAGTGGTTTAAAGCGCATTTTAAGCAGTTGGGAGATTTGTTGGAGTTTTTGGCTAGGTGTCCATAAGCTTGACATCTATAACACTGTATGTATGTTTTTCTGGAGTTATAATTCTCCCTGTATATTCTTGTCTGGAATAGGTGATTGATTTTGAGTATTTGTTGCGTTGTTATGCGCGGAGTGAAAAAAATACGAAATAGTTGATTTTGATGTTGCGAGTTCTTCATAACGTTGATGCAGCTCACTGGTGGAAGACCGTTACTTTGAAGTTCCTGGTAGGGTTTTTTTCCTCATGGTAGCGTTTTTTCAGGAAGCGAGAATATATGAAATTCAATTAGGTTGTATTTGGCTAATTGTAATAAGTTTTGGTAGGTGTTTATGTCGTGTAATTGAATTTTCTTTAGTTTACCTTGGCATTTGATTTCATATTTGTCTCCTACGATGGCCTCTATAGAATTTGTGAAATCTTTTAGGTTGGATGGTCTAGTTGAATGTAGATAGATTGGAAAAAGAAAACACTTCAAAATGCGCATCCTACTCAGGAAAAAAAATTCAAAATGTGTTTTGTGAAATTGTTTGGAGATTGGGGTTAAATTCGAAGGTAAAAGCAAGAACATTATTTCAAATAAACTTTTTCCCCGACGTGGATTAAGTTATACGACTTCATCCGTGACTATTGTGCTAGAAACTTGAGCGAAATCCCTTCACCGTTCCTTCCTTGCTTATAAATATTTTGTACGTAATTTGTAGTCTTTTTTACAGCTAGGAATTATCTTTTATCTCTTATTTTTTTCTTCAGTTTAATCAAATTTTATGTGAAATTGTTGTCACTTTTACATTTACGTCAGACACAATCTTGAGTATAATCAACTTTCTCCGGAAATGATCGAAAGTAAGTAATTATTCGATAGAACTTTCCAAATTCCGTTCAATAGGATTATGTAAAATTTTATAATTTTACTTTGGCCTAGAATGTTGCATAATATTTTGTATATAGCTTAGTGGCACATTTCCGTTTTTTTAGAACTATTCTTTCATTTTAATTCGTACTTGCTCCCGAGAAGACAAATTTAAGTTCTTAGAACATTAACTCTATATTCCTATATACTATCTGATTCTACATAACGAGCTTTTACTGAAATTAGATTGTAAAGTGTGTTAGCGAATTAGTTATACAAGAAATAAGTTGAAAATATAGAATATAATTTTGTATAAAAATAGTTTGTCTGAGAAAATCTAATTCGAAAATTTGTGAGTATAGGAATATGAAATACTGATCTTATTTTTTAACCTAGACAATCTCAGAATAGCTGCAATAAAGCACTTAAATAGCTTTAGAAAATTTTATATAAAGTGTGTTGCATGAACATAAGACTTTTTAATTTTTTACTTTTTCTAAATTAATACATTAATGGGCAAGTAGAAATTTGGTTAGTAATATGAGATAATATTACTTTCTAGAAAAGTAAATTATAAGTAAGTATGTAGGTATACATTTCACTTTCTGGATCTGCATAATTATTATTCGTAGACAATTGCTATAATGTGCATTAAATCTACATTTCATTTGTAGAATATGAAGTGTATCTTGTAATATCATTCTCATAATATTATTATACTAAAATATTATTGTTTCGTCTTACTAACAACTCGCTATTTTAATTTTTGTCATTGTATTATACCTACCTCAAAACAAGATATATGTATTTTAAACTCTCACTGATAGATAGTTTGAAATTATATTTACGATAGAATTAGTTCACTTGTATAAGTAATATGTACACGCAAAACTTTTCTATTGTGGCTTAAATAAAACACATACATTATACAAAAGAACAACAACAAACAACAATGGCTGTAGGGAGTTATAAGATTTATAATACATATTATAATACATAGTGTCTAATTATTGTTACAGATATCAGATATCAGTAGTGTCATGTTCCTACCCTCTTTTAGATACAGTTAATGTAGCTATACATATATTTTCATAAGCAAATCTACAAATATAACATATTATTTGATATTTTTATCTGAATGTTTCGCAGGAAAAATTAATTAAATTTTCAAGTAACAGTCAGAATAACCATAATCTCTATGATTTCATTTTTGTATTTTTCGTTTTCGAGTTTTCTAATTTAATTAGACATATCATAAAAAAAAAAATTAAAATGAATTTTAATCGTTCAAAATTATCTAATGTTGAAAGATTCACGGGCTCAAAACAATGTGGCACTGTACCTCATGAATAGAGATCTGACACAGAATTAAGTAACATTGTTACATTTCGTGCGCGTTTAAGGACACCGGCAGCACCCGTCGTTTAACTGAGAAATCGCCATACAATTTTCTCCGGTCACTTAAGCTCATTGACAACAGAAGCACATAATGTACAGCGTACATAGGACGCGCGTGTAGGTGCTTTCTCCAGCTGAGTGAGACTTTATTAACGACAATCTGAGCGATGGCGCAATAATGTAACACCTCTTCAGCGCTGTCAGAGCATCCTCTCTTCCACTTTGATAGATTACGAGCACTTGATTTCACTTCTTATAAGGTCTGTGAAGAAAGAGACTTTAAATGTAGCAAAAATTAGTCAACTTTTGATCTATTGATATAAATTCTAAAGAAATTAATAAATTGCATGTTACTTGATGTATACTGTTGATCAAAAGTTTCGAATCGCTTGTCAGAATTAGAATTATACTGTATGACAGGTTACTCTCCCAAACATAAATGGTTACGTCTAATAAAAACACAAAGAATAAAAAGTATTGTGTGTCTGGTCTCCAGAGCCAAAGTGTATTAATCTTAGTACGACACCCTTCTATGTGGGGTTGCGAGCGATCCCTAAAAATCTTAATATTTGAAATAATATTTATTACTTTAGAAAAATTCTTTTTCCATTCTTCTTTGGGCATCTTAAAAAAAAAAGATACTTGCACGGCCTGATTCCTGTTTATAAAAAAGAAAGCAAAATTTTTAAACAACTTCGAAGTGCATGCTAAATAGATCTTCAAGTTCAAAATTTAGTGAGGTCACCGGCATGGGATCGCTCAGAATGTCGTTCTGGGGCCTAAGGTTAAATCACATAGAAAACAAGTAATACATTCTAACTTTGGGATTTAGCTGTAAAATGATCCTTGCAATTAAAATATTTTTAAACAATTTTACAACACAAACTCCTTCACTTATTTTCACCCGTTTCTTTTCTCTAAAATTTTTACGGGTTATGAGTTATTATTGACAATAACAATAATTTTCCACGTTGATATAGTCACTTTTGAGCAAAAACAAGGAAAAAGGAATTGGGAGATTAATTGAAACTGTAGAACAGTTTTCGAGGATTGCCAAATTGCACAGTCCATTGGATTATCGTCGTTTCTTCGTTCACTGAATTTCCAAGCGGAGATTAGCCCCTAGAGCAGTTGATAGTGGCAATTAGAGTCACGGAACGAACTTAATCTTCCGTTGGGTCGCCGACTCGAACGCGGTAAATATGACTGGCTGATTGCCTCGAATAGTGCAACCTGTGCTACTTTATCATGTTTCAAATTTCAAATTTTGCGTTCTAAATTATTACCATAATTAGAGATAAATACAACGGAAACTAATGACTTACCCCACTTAAACATTAGATTGTATTTAGTAGTTGTGAAAACGAGGATACTTGTTAATGAAGACAAAAATTTGGCAAATTGAAGCAAATTATATTTTTAAAACATTTGCTGTTATAGTTTGTTTTAACCAGAAAAATAGTTCAAACCGTACAGGACTGACAGAAGACCGTTTTTAGAATCGATAATAACAAATTGAGAAACTCTCATTGAGATTGCTATTGGCCAGAACGTTTTTCATGCATAGTAATTGTGGCATCACTTCAGTTTTCCATAAATATTTTAGTTGAAACCTTTACACAGGAAGTAAACAATATAAGTAGCAATATTTTAAAGTTCAAATAGAATACAAATTGTCCTATAATAGAACAACATATCACTTCTATCTCCATTATTCAGTGACAGTGCAAAATAGCATAATATAATGCAAATAGTATGTAGTAAAATAAGATAATCTATTATTTTAATTTTAATAGTAACCAAACCTGCTATAAATATACATATACCTACACGTTATACATATACATATATTTGTATGAATGTAATTGTCTTCTTTCTTTTCGTGTTATCAGTGTACAATTTGTTGTATGCCCTTATTATGTGTTTCTAATTATTATATATAATTATTTCGTATACGAAAACGGTAATATGAAATCAATATTTTAATACTATAGGAAGTGTATTTGATAGTTTTCATAGAAATACCTATTGACTTTGCATCTCATGTGGCACATAATGAAAGAAAGAAAAATTCGTATTAATTTATCGTTTTAACGAAAAATTCAATTTTAACAATTCTAATTTAAGTATACATTAATGTAAATCAGCAATAAAAAATTGAAACACTAAATACAATGAAGAACCCAAACAAATTGAGACACAAGATACAATGAAGAAGTTGCAAAGTTTGATTCTTGAAAGCCTTTTGTGAAACGAAGGACACGAATCGCTGTTATGTACAAAAAACGTGGTATTTTCCGTAGGAGAGGAATGAATAAAAGCAGAGAAGGAACGAATCGCTCGTCACGTACCTGTCGCTTAGCTGATCCAACCAAAAGAAATAAAAGTTTTTACGACGTTGCATCTACGGTGATAATCGTCATGGACGGTGCAGCAACCCCCTCGGTAATTTTGGAAGGGAAGAATGCCAAAAGTATACGGACGAGGGTGCAATATTTCGTCGGTGAGAGCAAGATGCCATGATAAGACGCACCACCTTGGAAAAAGTCGTCTGGACAGGAAGAATTATGTAAATGTCGCATGTTCCTCTCGGTAGGATTTCACGTTTCGTGGTTACAACAAATTTTCGGGGTTGTTTGTCAACCTCTTTATTTTCTAGTTTTTGCTACTTTTAGTACAGTTTTTAACGGTTCCATTTATTCAATGTTTTTAAAAATCCTGAAGACCAGGGAACTTATTTTCAAAAGGGGATGTGGTATTAAATTAAGAAAACGTAAATTGTTACAAGTTAGAATTCACTGCAGGATTGTGAAAGTTAGGAAAATGTAATGTTTCGTAGTTCAGGATGCAATTTTCGTGATAATCTGTAGTAAGAAGTAACATGTTTTTACGATTTTGATTCAACTTGATTTTTCCGAGAGAGGGAAAATTTTAAATTAATATTTCAATCAATTCATTAACTTTTTTTATAAATTGTATCTTCTCGTATTTATTTCGAAAATCCGTTTTAGATACCTGGATAGATCTGTACAATGTTCTATGTATGTATATTTATTTTTATGGTTATTGTATGCTTAATGCAAAATAATTTGCAGAATATAATAACCCAACTTATATTTTTTATTATTTCAGTATATTTAACTGATATAAAATAAGCGAAATTGTTATCTTTTATAGTTGCTGTGCTTACATAATATTCTAACTGCTATCATTTCGATATTTTGTAATTAGTAAGGTAACGTGAATGGACACGCGAGTAAAATAGAAATGAGAATTATGAATAAGAATTTTATTTTAAACTCTAATTACAAATCTAGAAAAGACTGAAACCGTTTACATTATTATACCATGTAAGTAGATACAAAAGCATACCATTGTATGCAAGACTGCTATTTTAAATTATAAAACTCATTTTTAAGAAAGATAAGAATTTATTGTTACATGTCGGCTACGCTGGCAGGGATAAATAACGGTATACTATATGAGATTTAGACTACTATTGCCTTCCTCGGGATCGTCGGAGTATTCGTGATTAGGAATTAGTTGGACTGGTCGTCATTTAAATACATGCGTATAAGGGTACAGGTAGTTTATTTCATTATATTTCGTTTCGAAGATAGTGTAGATATGTTATTACAATTATATCTCGTTTCGGAGATACAAAATGTAGTTTACAAAAGTTGACAATGTTTGGTTACCTTAACTAGTTACCTTAGTTACCTTTTACTAGCTAACGAGGGAGGAAGGACCCTAATGGCTGGGCGTTAGGAGACATACAAGATGTTTCTTCTTCTTGTTCCACAGTTTTCACGTCGTGTGGGGTACTAACTAACAACTGTTCACTCGACGGCTTTAGTATTCGATACTTGAGTCTGGATAAAACAACGCCAAAGGCAAAAGTTACAACAGGTTATAAACGATTCGATTGGAATTTGCGATATTTACAGCGCGTGTTCTATAATCGCGAAATTATCATCTATTATTTTGGTTAATTTGGAAAACGATTGTCCTTAAGTAAAGTACCAACTAGGGCACAATCTAGTCTTGTGTTCTATCTATTCTATAAACGCGAGATGTATACTTGGTCAATCATCAACACATATTTGGCACCTGCTGGTGAATAACCTGCTGACTCTGAAAAATTCCAAGTTACAGGGTCACTCGGATTTAAAGCAACGTTTGCAATGGAATATTGCAAATCGTATCGAAATTTACTGGGACGTAACACTTATATTTTACAAATAACGTACGTTATTGCCATACGAACAAATTTTTATTTATGTTTTACTTTATTTATTTTATTTGTGTTTTCATATACCTATGGGTCATTCAAAATAATAAAATAATTGCAAAAAAGATGATTAAAAAACAAGTTTTTTTAAATGAAATAATTTTTTTTACAAATTTCAATGTTTTCTCTATAAGCACCGTAAAGCTCATCTCCATCCGCTTACTAGTTCAATAGCTATAATTTTTTAAAAAAAAGGTAGCACTTAACTTCAAACAGCTGTAAAATCGACAATTTTCAAAATTTTGAAAAATCCTTTAGGGCACGTTTAAATATCGTTAAAGACTACAACATATTCAAATTTGAGCAAATTACAAGAACTTGCTCCGAAACGTGCCCGATTTCGCGTGGAATGACCCCTATACTATCAGTGAAAAGTTGGGAATCATTTTCTAAAACGTTGAATAAAAATTACTTTACCATACAGTATTATAAGTAATATTAATGAGAATTAACAAGTGATTCCAAACTTTTGGCCTATAGATCAAATATTCATGTACGTTACATAAATCTGAAATTATATCGATACACATTGTATATACTTCTAATTTTAACATTGTATTTGAATCTCTAGTCAGTAATCCGTAGATGGTCAAATAATTTTCTCTATCATGATTTAAGTACTATCTACTGTTATGCTTTTTTTATAATTTTACTTACACAGGGTGTTTATGAACAGCACAGCATAACTTTAAGGGGTGATTATAGACACCAAAGTAAGTCGAAAATTAAGAATAATAATTTCGCGTTTGAGGCTTCGTTTGTTTGTTATAAGTGTCTAAAAATCACCAAAAATGTGCTCGCGCGAAGGTCTCGAGCATTGATTGTCGCACGGCAATGTAGCCCTGACGCAAGCTAGGGGACAGAACAGCTATTCAACTGTGAGTAACCTACACTACCATGTGGACAACCACTGCTTAGGGTCTCCGTGTAGGCTCATTTCTGGTGATTTACACCAGATTTTTAGACACTTGTAACTAACAAACGAAGCCTCAAACGCACAATCGTTATTCCTGATTTTCGTTTTATTTTGATATCTACAGAGCAATAAGTTTAAGTGGAAATCTATTGAGTGTTGACAGAATTTCTGTAAATGCTGTTACTACTGTAAGTGTTGTTAACACTCATTAGAGGGTTTCCAATTAAACTGTAGATCACCCTGTAGAATCAGCTCTTAAAATTATGCCGTGCTGTCTAGAAACATCCTGTATAAAATGTATGGAAGGTAGAAAAAGAATATAATACATTACGGTGTTAAGAGCATCTGTTCAATAACTCGCAGCCCAGAATGGGGCACGTTTGATTAATTTAAGCCGGAAAATAATGTCAAGCGGAAAGTCATATCGCAAGTAACGATGTTTAAAGAGAGCTGAAAAATTAAAAAAGCGACATGAAATAGAAGAGAACCACTTTAAATCTAGGTGACTACCTCCAGCAACCTCTAAAAGTCACTTGGACTGCAGAGCACTCACACTTTCCAACTTCCATTTTTTTCCTTCCCTCTCTTCTTAACTCCTTCAAATTTTACAAGAGGATGATTTCTCGGCGTGATATTCCTCCCTTTCTTTTCTGTAAAAAAAAGCTTTCATTAATACTATTTTACTTGAGTAAGAGTGAAGTATCTCTCGCGTTTGTTTTTAGCGATGATAATTAAATAAGGCACAGCGAAGGGAAGTTTATTTTGTTAATGAATAATCTTAGGTAAATGTTTGTTCGGTAATATTTAAGGTAAGAAGCAGAAAGTTTGCGGAACGTTTTAATTTAAACACCTACAGCTTCAAATGAGAACGTACTTAACAAAGTTTTTATTGTAGTATAAAAAATGTTACATTTTTTTGCTACGCATTTCAAAATTTGTTTTTATGGGAAATCCCGCGTGTAGAGAACATGGTAGGATTTAGCTACTTTGAGTAGACACGTGTTATAAATACGTAGTCAAAATACTGAACTTCTAACTAAACAATTTTTTTTAAAATTTAAGGCGATTTAATGCTGAATATAATTATGAAAGAAGATTTTGTATTTTTAAATTATCATTTTAGGGAAGGAAGGTTATTTTTGACATTTCTAATTACTAAATAGCAGAACTTAAATATTAGGTGTAATTTCTATAACTCAACGAATATGTGATATTTAATGTAAATTCAGATTTTCGTAGAATTTTTTTATATAATAGTAGCAATATAATTTAAAAAATCCTGATTTTCCGGAAAACGAAACGATATAACTTTTTAATGCAGAAGCCATTCTTTCTAGACTAATACATAATTTAAAACTGACAAAATTTCGAGTTGCATAATTGTTACCGTTACGTGCGGAACAGAAACTTTTGGAATTATTCTTATTTTTTACCATTATGTCGGCTGAGATGTGTCTCGACAATGCTTTGCATTTTGGAAATTCTTAGTCGAGCACATTCTTGGCCTTTAGCGTGTTAAATTCAAGATTATAATTGTTATATTATCCGTGTTCTCCTCAAAATCATCCATAAAAAGACAATGTTAATAGTACATTGTTGTTTGTCGACTCACGGAAGAAACGATTTGAATCTGTGCAACATCTGTTGGATTTAGAATTCTATTGAATACATATAATATTTATTCACTAACATATTTTAAATCATATATGGAGATTAGTAAAATATTTAACAACTTTTAACGGATGACTTGTGTGGGAAAAGAAATCAAAGAGTAATTCCAGATATCAAAATAAAATGAAAATCAAGAATATCGAAATTACGATTTATCCTTCATTTGTTACTTACAAGCACTTAATAAGTATTAGCAAAATCCGTCTGAAACTCGACAAATCAAATAGCATCAATGTAGGTGTGAGGTTCGTGACAGAGCCTAATCCAGACCATAGAGAGTAGTTATGATAATCATAACCACTGTCTAGGTCGAGAGCCATATGTAATCCAACCATAGTTGAGTGAGACAAGTATCGCCTTAGGTCAATGACTATAACCACTGCTATAGCCACTGCTCTCTTTAAACCCTTATAGTTAAGAAACGAAACCTCAAACACAATTTCGTTATTCTTCATTTTCATCTTATTTGATATGTAGAATCCCCCTTAAAATTTTGCCCACTTGCAGCTAAACATCCTGTATATCGTCAATAATAATCAAAGTTTAAGATTTATCTATTCCTAACAGCATCAGATCGTTCAGATTGCACAGTATTTGAATAATGAAGCTTCCGCTGTAATCAAATTCCCGCCTGACGAGGGGCTCACATCGTATACATTCGCCGTCTCTCCTTGGGTGGCTGTTCGATCATGAACGATTAACCCGAGCACAAGGGTGCTTTTGTGTTCAGTGTGCGCCAGGCAGCTGGAACTTCGCCAACACTTCAACAGTCTCATTCAGGTCGAGCTGTTCCGGTATGTGTACTGCGTTCAATAACAAGTTGCCGACGTTGCCGCGGAGAGAGGGATAGAGATTCTAATTTTTCCCAGGAAAGGAACGGAAGACCTCCTCTACGTTAGGAACTGTAGGTTCCGAGATGCACTTAGGCCAGCCTGCACCGAGAACAATGCGCAAACTGTTGTGAATGCATGCGGGCCTGCTGGAACGGCGTCTTTTCAAACTTGGAATTTTTCCCTCTCGCTGGCCTCGGATATTCCTGCTGCTCCGTTTTTCTTTCGGGACGTTTGACCGACTTGAGTTTTTGTTACTTTGTGAACTCTTCGCGTCGGTGGCAAAAGGAGATTCTTGCAATGTTGTAGGTAAATGGAACTGGTTTAGGATTCTCGTGCTTTCAGAAGGGTAGAATGGTTTCAGAAGGGCAGAGTGCGAAGTACACTTTTTTGGGGGTTGAATAATGCGTTAATGACTTGCGTTAGAAGTCAGAAAATGAGGTTATATTAACTCCTTGACCTACGATTTTCTTTCGTAGTTTTATCACCTTCATTGCCGATCTGAAATGGGTATCTATCCTAAACAGCCAAGCGTAAAGCACCCATTAAGCGAATATAGACTCCTCATGCGATTGTGCGTGATCGGTTACTTGCAAAACATTCTCATCACGCGTTATCGCGTAGTCAGCAGCGAAGATACTGTAAAAAGTGCAGGAATCTGACTCGTTATTATAAATCAAGGGGTTAATCCTTTTAAACTGCGAAAGAAATTTTCTTTTGCTATTTATTAATATTAAAAGTCTAAATAAACTTCATATACAGGTCTAGGTCTTTAATTTCAGGACTACATATTGTAGAATCGACGTTAAGGAGGCTATATGGATGAAATATGACTATAAGGATGAAACATGTTACGATCTATACATCGCAACAACTGATGGGTTCGAGAGTGAAGACTATTGACTTAGATACGATACAGAGTAGAGGTTCGAAACGATTCCAAGTATCATAACATGTTTCATTGCGTATGGTCTGCCTTACACAAATACAACTCTACTAAAAACAAATGGATATCTGGACTCCAAAGCCAAAGCGTATTAAGTTACATAGAAAAATAATGAAATTAATACATTCTAGTTCTAGGGTCTAGATGTCTTCTATAGAAGTTAGTATATCTATATGCTTACTTAACAAATATAGAATTCTGTAATTTTGCAGATCCAGTGAAGGGCAAGAATAGAACAAAAACGTATTAATACATTTTGCTGTATCTCTGACGGTTTAACTTTTATAAATCTTTAAAAAACTTAGCTATTCGTAAGATATGTATGGCGGATTTTTAAAGCATCATAAAAGGTTAACCACGAGTGATAGAACAAAATGTATTACAACTTTTTGGCTCTATTGTTGCTCTTCAATATATCTGTAAAATTACAAAATCATCCGATTTTGTTTATAGTGTAAACATTCAAAACTTTTTGATCCGTATTTCGTGTTTTGATTCCTAGTAGTCCTATACAAATTTGTAAAAAGATTAATCAACATTTAGTCAAGGAAATTAACAAAAATATGCTACTTTTTAATATATTTTTTAAACAAAGTGATATCTTCAAAAACTGTTTATATAGGTTGATTCGTCGTTGAAAAGTATGTAAACGTCCCATATACACCATTTTGCTAGACGCAATAGTTTTCGAGATATTAAGCCAAATGTATTTTCCTCCCCAATCTTATGGGTGGTTTTCACCCTTTTAACATGGATAGTAGCAGAAAAAACATACGTGTCTAATATTTTTGGCTAATCTACAAGCATGCCAAGTTTCATCAAAATTCGACATTTACACTTATGGATGTTCCCTTGTTAGTTTTGTCGATAGGTATATTAACTTTAAGGCATTGTTATTGCAAAATGGAGGCAGATCGGACATAAGGTTGTCATATATGATAAATGTCATAGGACATTTTGCGTTCTATTTCAGCTCCCGTACCACCCTTTAAAATATTAACACGTATATTGTTTACACTCTACATAATTAAGATTGGGAATTCAGGAACAAGTAATTGAAGTGATTGCTCAGGATTAAATGCAGCACGCTTTTCATTACACTTTATCTAAAAAAAAGATCCAAATTTCCTAAATACTAATTAAGTCAAATTCGGTGTTTTCGCAGTGGTGATTACGGTCATGGAGTAACCTAATGGTACGTTCTATTTATTCTTAAAATACTTGTTCAAGTTTCTAGATTTTGAGAATAAAATCCCGTACATATACGTAGCGCTGAAATTCATGCTGCTACAGAGCTTTGCAGAGCAGCGAGCTTGCATAGTGCGAGAGACAAAAAATTCTCAACTTAATTGATGATTTGTTTTTATTTTACCAGAAGTAAAAAATAATGAAACAATATAGCGCACAATTTATCGGAAGCAAATAGGTTTGACATTGCGTAGCTTTAATTTTAACTGACCTTAAACCGACATAAAGACAAAGCATATAATAATTGTAAAAGGAAATTATATAGGTAATTTTTATGTAAACCTGTGAAACATGTTTCTCCATATTTTCTGTAACAAACACAGACAATTGGAATTATTGAAAGTTAAAATACATGTAAATATTTACAGTACGTTTCGAAAATATACCAATTCTTCAAAACTGAACGGATGCAAGATATGAGGTTCCCACAAACAAATTTTAGTATATAACTTTATTTTGTAGAAAAATTCGGCCTTAGAAAAGCAATCTTACGGAAATAGTGATGATAATTTAACAAAAACGATAGGTGTAAGTGTGAAAATGTTTCAATAGTGTTTCATGAACGTACCAACTCAGATTAAAACTTATTATATTCGGATTATTTATATGTATTAACCAGGGTTTGACAATTATGATAATTACTGCTTTCAGTTCTTGTATCTATGGTTTGAAAATTGTAATTATTAGAAAGAATTCGACACACTAAAATGTCATTTTTCAATAGAATTCAAATCTCGGGTATGTGCAAGCTATTTTAAAAGTTTTGTGCTATGTTGTGCAATGATAGCTTTAAGCACTGGTTTGTACTTATTCGTTATTTTGTGTAAACATAAAAATAGGATTTCCCTCATTACATCTAGTCGAAAATAAGAATAAATAATGTTCTAGTCTATTCTATTCTTATCATTTTATTCGAAACCAAAGCAATTAATAATTTTCCATGTTCTAAAATGCAAGCCCAAATAATTGATCCTCATTAATTAGAAATTAGCATATATAGAAATTTACTGTAATTTTTTTCTAACTTACTTTCTTGGCATTGTACATATGTCTATATCTAATAATATAAGATAACAATACACTATAAGTTTACATTCAAAAGTGAGAGTGTTCAAATACTGAGGGGGTTAATATATTTTTGAAATTCACTGATTAGCAAGCACTTTATGCTTAAATTTTGAATTTTTTGCTAGAATTATATATATTCTTAAAGGTAATCTGAATTGGTTAGAATGTTGCAGTTGTTTTAGTTCTAAGATAAGACACGAAGACGAATTCAAAAGACAGATCTCTGCAGGAAACGTCTATGGAAGTACACATTCGCCAAAAAGGTCACGGTCTCCACTTATCGTTAACAAGCATCACTTCTCATCGTTAGCAATTATAATTGTCACGATGTACGTAGACACAAATATACAAGCAGACAGACCATGTGTATCCACCCGGAATAATGTTTAAATTTAAAAAACTTTGAATAACTCTGATAGCTTATTCACACTTCGGATATCATACTGTATTTGTTAGAGATTGCATCACAGGATGTGAAGTTTTTTCTCATTTACTTTTCATTCACTTTGTAATGCTTCTATTCTTCTAATAATCTTTGTTGATAATTTTTATTGTACTGATATAGTATATCAGAAATTAAAAATATATTAAATATTTATATATTGCATTTATACATTTATATATTACATTTATACATTTATCTATTGCATATGTTAAAAAATATGCAAAATATGAAAAGTAAATTGCAAATTATAGTACGTGAAAGGTGAAGCAAATTTCTACTGTGGTTCTACTTCTTTAATCGTGTGAAGTGACATAAAAATCAGCAGGTTAGTTACAACACTTTCGCTCAGTGCACGTTTGGTAAATCTGAACTTTAACACACAAAGAAAATATTGTCCATAGATACAGCAGAGTATGTTACAACGAATTAATTGGTTCTATAAATAGTTAGTTAATAGTTAATTAAACTAATAGCTAGTTCCACAAATAGTAGCAAAAGAGGATGACTGACGTTCTAAATCTCTAATTCTCTATTCATGACTGCTATTAATCCATTCAAGATGTGGGTTTCATCATAAAACAATTCCTAGGAGCCGGAAAATTTTTTGATGTCTATTGAGAAATAAACTAAAAAAAAAAAAGTTTAAACAGTGAAAAATAAATACTGTAGACATTGTTTGTTCAAACCAGATGATAACATAAGATGTGTGCCAGTGGCTCTTTAGTAAATTTGTGATATAAGGAACCGCTGATACATCATAACACACATAATGTGTTATCAATTTTAAATGGGTTAATAGATTTGTATCGTCAGTTGACTCTTTATCATGGCAACAAAATTGGAGCGAAAGAGCCGGGAAAACGAGTGCTTATATTTCCCCGCATTCGATGTAGCATCCTGGCTTTAATAATAACACTTGTTCGCTGTAGCATTTCTTTCTAGCGTCATTTGTTATTATAATACACATACCACACTGAATAGAAGTTAATACTACTATTCATAATCGTGTAACTGAAATTTCATATTACCTACACATGGACGATGTGATAATTAAAACATCTGCAATGAATCAAAATAATATTATTTGAATACTCATTGGCGTATAGTAATTAGTATACTAGTGAAGACATTATTGTTTTACTAAAACATACTATATTTGTCTAAAACACTCAGTGCTTTTACATTTTAACGCTCAGTTTTCATTTTTTATTGAGTGTTGTCCCGCAAAAGAACCGCACATCGGGACTGTCCGCGGCTATTTCACGGGACTGGTATACTATTCTTTTTACCTTTCATCCTCGGCACGGTACAGCGAAGAACAGGAACGAGCTATAAATTTCGTTCGGCTCTGCCAAGATGTAATCCTCAAATAGTATATTTGACTAATCATTACCCGTGTTGCTGCTATTTAAGGCTTTCGATGTGAACTGTGCTGATCAACTGATCAGCTAATCAATTAAAATAATTGATGATCAGTTAACCGTGACATGAACACGGGTAACTTGAAAACACCAACATTAAAGAGAGCATACTAATACTTGTCAGGGGGTCCAAGGTTTTTTGGCGAAGTTAGCTACAATATTAGTCGGAGTTAAGTCGGAGGAGAGTTACTAAGGGGAAATATTTGATATAAGTTCCTAAAAAACATGTCTCACGCCCAAAAACCTTCAATTGCGGGTGTTCAAATATTTTGTCGACTTACTGCATATTAAATACTAAAGAGACAGTCTACTTTTTCTGCTTAAATTCAAATGTATGGTTAAGAATACTATTAGATAATATTTATTGTTACATGTAAATTAAATTTGCTTTTCTTTGACTGAAAATACATTTTTTTTTTTGTAATTTATGGGCATTTAATTTTATTTTCTATTAGAATAGTAGTTAAACTAAGTGGTTAGTTTAAGTGAATGATTTTAATGATAGTTTATCTGTGTATCACCTAGGTATTTTATAATTGGATGTATCTGTACTATTCTGTACTCAATAAGTTTTGCGTCAAAAATACAGGAAAATAAAAATAATTTGTAGTGATCAATTAAACTTTCTAAAATATTTATCTATTAGTATCGGTTAACTATTAAAATTTGTCTGATACCATTACGTATTTGTATAATACTTTATATTAACATGGTGCCGTGAAAACAAATTCTGAAATAAATACAGAAGGCGAATTGAACTCAATTTGTTTATATGTGGATATAAGGTAAAGATAACTTGAATAAAACCAATATTATATTTTTTCAGGCGATTCCTTGCAATGCACGCCTCTGGACCGCGCATACAAGAGCAAAGTACTAGGACACTATCCGGACTCTGTACCATGGAATCCGTTCGACGAACACGCTGTGTGCATGGTACGAACCCTTTTCATTTTCTTGTTACGTATAAAGAATATTTTCCGTTATACTCCCAAATATTCGAGTCTCTGCCTGTTAAAAGAAAGCACCCTAACACTTTCGTTTTTTCCGTTTATCTTAATGGGAACGCAACTCCAAGCAACTGAGTAGCAACCACGATGCTGTACCAACCGTGAGATATTTCCATGTAAAGAAATTTCTAACGAACCCCACTCATTTTTCGGCCTATATAAACCCCGAGATTTTAGCCCTAACGAGTCCAGAACAGTACCGTCACGTTGACAGCCCAGTTCGTCAGAGTTCGTTGCTATTCAGTTAGATCGGGTTGAAGTTCCCTTTCGAGTCTACAGTTTAACTTCATAGAATCCGCGATTTGGCATAAATTCTATTTGGCAATTTCTATGACTTCGTAAATGCCCGCATCGCTAGTGTGTTAACATCGAACATTTAGAATCATACATTTTATGCGACAACACTATACTATACATTTGTATGTAAAGACTGATTTTAGAATATACTAAAATATTCATTGCAATTTAATTAGATTGTTTTCCATTCTACAATTACCTTAAGCGATCCTATTCGAAGTTGACAGATCTCTCACGATACAACTTAGTCGCTCAAATTGTATCAATTAATAATTAACAAGTTACGAGGCTTACTAGCATTTCCTGCGGCTCTCTGACTCCACGTCAGATTCGTCCACATGGCCTTACTTCCAAAGAAAACTGTATCCAACCTAGTGACTTCTTGATTTATTCGAGTTTGTCCACGAAAGCTAACTTATCTAGCAAGTACCTGATTTTACATCAGATTCATCTGCATCCTACAGCTACTTGTAGCACCAAGTTGATTTTGCATCAGGTTCGTCTTCATCTGCAATAATCCCAACGACTCACTGATCTAGCATCAGTTTCGACGGTTGTACAAATTAACACTTCAACTACTATATTCTTTGGAAATATGTCTATCCTAACCAGCCTCTCGCGTCCCGTCTCGTAATATTTTTGATACAGTGTGTAATGTCTACAATGTAGAATGTAAACCATTCCATCCTGAAAGAAAAATATCTTATGTATACTCATTGCTGGCCAGGCAAAGTATGCGCGTACTTGCTTACTTTTGATGAAATGTAATTTAAATTTCTAATAGAAGAACTTGTAATTATAAGTTCTTGTCAAAATTGTATTATTTTTTATTGCTGTTTATGATGCAATTAAATTAATATTCATGTGTAAAATAGTTTATCTAAAATGTAATAACGAAATCGTATAAGTGTCAAATCTAGTGACAGACTTGGGCAGTAATCAACTACATTTTGGTGATTAATATAATTCATTACTAAAAGTAATCATAGTAATCATAATTATTTATCATGTAAGCGTCACAAAGAATAATATAGTAATCTTATACAGCATTTGTGATGTGTAATCACTAACCATGAATCTGCAATCAGTTGAATGATTACGACGTACTTGTAGTATATTATAGTAATAAAACCCACATGTTAAGTCGCTTTCAATAATCGATTTTGTAATCAGTAATCTTGATTATTAGTATTATTTTATATTCATCATAATTTTCAGTCATTAATTAGATTACGTTTTGCCCAAGTTTGCCTAGTGAAATTATCTTTTTGCATGATAAAGATATACGGAAATACTTAGACAAATTTGAAATGAAATGGAATAAAAAAAAATTTATTAATTTATAGAAAAAATTATCGTTTTAGTTCACTTAATACATGTTTCATAATTTTCATCGATTTTAATACTCTTCCATTGCAAAGTTACTGTGCTTTCCAAGTTCTAACTTGGATAGCTTCTAAGCTATCTTGGTATTTGGAAAAAATGTAGTTTGTGGGTGACAAATCGGGAAAATATAATCTCCATATTGTGCACTACGTACCTTTATTCGAGATTGTTTCTGGGTTTCTATCAAATCATGCAGGACTTACTTATCTAAGTCTTTTTTTCCTCTAAACTGCATAGGTGCAGGAAAACTGTTACATAATGCACATCCAACTTCTGAGCAATTTCTCTTACACCCTGACGTGTATCAGACACAATTAAAGTTTTGCTTTTAATTCGTTATTGCTAATAATTTTTTCTGGTTAATCATAAAGTTCATTTTTAAGAGCTCTATTTCCTGACCTAAATATTTCAAACCAACGGCGAAGTGTTCTCTTACTGCATCTGCTCCAAGTACCATGCTAATATTGTGAATGGTTTCCATTGCATTATGGGCAGGTTTGAACTCATACACAGAAATAGCACGTACTTGTTACATGTCAATGGTTTTGGTTCATAATCTGCTGTGTTATAATAAAACGGTTAATAAAATGTACAGCGTGTTCGGTTACAGGTGAAGAAAAACTTAAGTAGTCATTCTAGATGTTGACATAAAATTAATGTCAAGGAAAACAAAATTGTTTTTAAGTCTTCGTTTGATAATTAAAAGAGTTTAAAGAAAACGATATTGAAAATTAAAAAAGAAATAGTTTTATTTATTGTAGTCGGGACGAATTGAAAACTCATAAATCAGGTAACGTATTTATTTGGTTAACGGTTCACAACGTAACGTCGCCTTTTTCCGTCTCGTCGATCCGCAACGTAATGGTCGGTTTTTGTCATCGTGCTCGACTTTTTCCTTAAAAAACAAGGATAGGCGTGCACGGCCGTCTTGCCCAACGCCGTCCCTACATTATATTGGATTGATGTAGAACGTTTCGGACTTTATGTTATAATAATTGCTCTTCTATAAAATTTATATAATGTTATTTATCAGGTTCTTTCTGGGGTCTTCACATGAAACAACCTAAAGGAGGCTTCCCACGGCGCGTAATTCATCGAGTCTGGCTCGACAAGTGATTCGGCGAACCTGCCCTGACAAGCCTTCTTGGTTCGACGCGTGGAAGCTTGTATAAATTCAACATTTACAAGCCATACGAAATTCGACACTAGCTGGGGAAAGATACCAGTTCACAGATTCAGATTCATACTTTCCACGATCTAAATCAGGCTTGCCGAGGCAGGTTCGCCGAATCACTCACCGAGCCAAACTCGCCGAATCACGAACTGTGGGAAGTCTCCTTATAGTCTTCCATCATTGTCTTATTATACCATACTGAGTGTTTCAAGCCCGCTACAGACGAGCGTCTTTTTACTGCTATGGCGATTTACCGCAACGCGTTGGAGCAACAAACATAATTCCCAATTTTCAGTCGTGGAAAACAAGGAAAGATACGAACGCGGCAACTTGGCAACACGTTTGCGTGTTTTCAAAAGAACGCAGATTCTGTTTCGGCGCTTTGCGTAAATTAGTCGCTACAACCAACTTGTCGCAAACACGGTGGTAAGTTGTCACATTCGTATGTCTTTTCTTGTTTTCCACAATTGAAAATTGGGCATTGTCCTTGTTGCAACAAAGCATTGCAGCAAATCGCCGTGGCAGCATAAAAACGCTCGTCTGTAGCGGACCTTAAATTGAAATATCCTATTACGAAGTTACATAGGGTAGATGACCCAATTACTTGTCAGTGCCCCTAGAACTGCCACTTCAATTGCTTTACTTAATAGTGAAGTAATATATAGAGAATTACACTTAAACAAAATTTTAATGCAAAATTTGAAGTAACAACACAAAAATATTGTATATCTATTTATGTTTGCATTTAAAAGAAATTTTAGAAGGCGAATGTGTTGTTTGAGTATCAAAAACACGACTGACTTAAGTAGAAAGTAAGGGGAAAGTCATAATGCAAAAAGGGCGGTAATTTTACTATTCATCTTATATCTATTTCACAAAATGAATTCGTAATATATGTAAGAATGATTTAAACAATACAACGAAGAAAAGAGTGATTTTTATCTCTTAACTTATAATAATTAGCGATGATAGAATGAGGACGATAGTTTTTCGATTATCCATATCACTACCATCAGTAGTTGGTACAACATATGTGTCGTGCATGGTCGTGTACGCATAACTGCCACGTGCAATTCTAACCTTTATCTGCCTTTACTTAATGTTTCATTTCATAATTTTTTTATCTTGTAAGTAGCATTTTATAATTACCTAGTTCTTATACTCGTAAGTTTTTTAAATGTATTAATTGTTTTCGTTGTTTAATAGGGATTGTTTATAATCGGGTTTCTGTCAATAGTAGGGACTGTCAGTCATCAGGTCATAGTCAGTGGGACTGACAGTTATTGGGTGGCAGGTATACGGACACGACGATTTTTTAACTGATAATAATAGGGACATGATGAGCTTAACGTGGCAGTAATTGAGACATCTATCCTACATGTACCTAAGCGGGCAGAAGGGGGCCATTCTCAAGAATTCTTTTTCATACAAAGATTATTTTTACATGTATTTGAAAAGTCTTAACTTTATGTATATTTTCTACAAAAACTTTAAAAAATATCTCTTCGTAGTTTGTTATTAATTCGTATGTTAGACAAGCTTTTCCTAGACACGATTTGCGGTTCCAAAATATCTTACGCTAGGTTTATCTGAGAAAAAATGTATGCTCCTCTAAATTAGATGAATAAAAGTAGTCTTTATCGTAACCGATTTTTTACATTTTAGTTTTTGAAAAAATTGTAAATCTATTGTTTTGAGGATAAACTTCAATTGTTTTGAATATATAAAAATAAAGTTCGAAACGGTTCATAAAACAAACAATTCTATGATAAAGAATAAGGAGGATTATATAGCCAATTATTCTGGAAAATTTCTTCAAAATCAGTTTAGTGGCGTCAAAGATATTATTGGCATCGATTTAAAAAACAATTTTGAGGGCGTGTTTAAAGTTTTAGTTACAGATTAAATAGAGAAAATACTACATTTATTTAAACTTACGTAAAACCATCAGTTCCTAGTCCACATTCCTAGTACCTTTCAGCGTTGTTAAAACCTCCTTGAATTCTTGTTTTAACTGTTTTTTAAATAAAAAAGCCAACTGAACGATGTTTGACCGCTCAGCTATCGAAGGTTGTAACTTTGTTAGTATTGAGAGTTTCTGAATAAAATTTTCAGGAAATGTCCCTAAAAAATTGATCTTTTTGAGCGGCCTAGGTACAGATACATATCTAGTCCCCTAAATAAAATAGTCTCTGCTATTCTATGTAATGTTATTATACGAAAAGTAGGTGTGTGAACACTTTTCTGGTTCACTGTAACTATTTGCATTTTTATGCCAGGTTCCAAAAACTGCTAGTAGGGATTCAACGATACACTGTAGGTCTTTATTGTAAACGATATAGGGGAGCCGCGTATACACCGTGTCCCAGTTGCTGGCGAAAAAGAGCCGGCTAGGTATGAAAAGGTGTGTAGAGCGTTTCTCATTAGGTATTCAATCTTTCAGCTTTGCCTTCCGAGCGGACTGAGATTTCGAACGCAGAAACACTCGGTGGAGCCAACGTTCCATTCGTTCGTGCTCACCAAGGAGGACGGGCACAGAACGTACGGGTTCAGTCTCGTCTTCTACGAGGAGTGTCGGAATCGCAAGATATGCGCGGCTATGCAAACCTTGCAAGCGATGCATATCACAGAACTGAGCAGCGGCCAAAACGGTACACCACCAACGTGAGTCCTCTTTATGTGCTGTTTATTTTATCCGATGGTACAATTGATTTAAAGCGATATTACGAACATCAAACAATCAGTTGATGGATCAAAGGCTGTATGTGTGCAAGGGTGTTTTTAAAAGCTGGTTCAGAATGTTGTAGACTGGTAATACTCGCTGACGAGATTGTATAATGAGGTCCTTGAACTTTAATGAAATTTTATAAAATAGACTAGTTATTAGTTTAACGCGTGCGTTTGTACCCATACTGACTAAACATTTTTATTTATTGTTAGTTTACAAAGAGAATCCACGATACAGTCCTCTCAGATTTTGAAGAAATTTTGTGCAATATATCTGAAAGTCACATGTCGCTTATTTGCTGCAATAATGACATCACTCAAAACAATAATTTTAACAAGGATAATACATCATGAGTCAATAACCGATTTCGATGAAATTGAATATAGTGTATCTACGTGAAAAATAAATCGACACGTGTCCGAGCGTTTTATTGAATAGGCCTCAATTTTGTTATTTCAGGTTTAGGTATTAGCAATAGTTTCTTCCTCATGTTTTTATGGCGTTTTGACAAGATTTTTTGTACTAGTTTTTGTTTTTTACAGGTGCATATTTTCCTTAATTTGAGAGAGAGGCGCACTATCAATTTAACTTTTAACAAACAAGCAGAATTTGAAGCGGTTAGATCTGGCTATGTCAGGGCAGTGAAATTACCGACGAAATTAGTGAAAAACAGAGGTTTACGTCCTGACACTTTCCGTCATTACATGAGAAGATTTTAAGCTGGAAAATGGTACATTCGAAAGCAAAAGATACAATACAGCACGGTCTAGACATGATTTAACGAAATTATGCTGATATTTATTAATACGAACGTTACAAAATAGAACAAAAATTAACTATTCACAGTCGCGGACTTTAAGCATTTTTATGTAATTTACAGAATGTTTTAAACGAAATTATGACTGCACTGCATTGAAGTTTATTCTTTCGAATGAACCCTTTTCCAGCTCAAAATTTTCTCATATAGCGACAAAAAGTGTTAGGTCGGAAACCCATGCCTCAGTATTGCTTTTTGCTGGAATATCGATAAAACAGAATAAAATACATGACAAATTTAGTTGGGCTTGTGCGAATCAGGAGATGCCTAATTAGAAAGGCTACCGATGTGGAGCCGGAATTTGTGATACCCAAATTGGCGACGTACTTTACTAAAAATTCTCTTCTCCATTACACACACTAACGAACCACCTACGTCTACGTGAGCTCGGCGTTTGGACCACGTCGGACAGCTTTGGGAAATCAAAAAAGAAGGCGAATGTAAAGTGAAGCTTACTCTCTCGCTCTTGAAGCTCAAACGTTATTCAAATCGCAGGCCAACGGCACGAGCCACGCGGGATCTTTTCAATTGTCCAAATATTTTTACTTTCCAACTTACAATTAAAAGGAGACTTCGGTGTAATCCTCAGAGAGTTGTGTAAAATTCTGAGGGATGAATCTAGAAATTAAACGATGACATTTTGTGAAATATTTCGTGTTAATACGTATTTCTTAGTAACAATTGAAACAGATCCATACATGAACTGTAGCAGGATGTATGTTACAGCCGAGAAGGTATTGTTACGTACCGAACATAAAAAATTTAAATTTCTTTTTCTTTTTTTATATATAACTCGGTTGAATTGCGTCTCGATAATGCAAAGCATTGTGGGAACTTCCCTAATCGAGCGTAATCTTGGCCTTTGAGTTTACGAAATTAAATATCCCTTTCGGCGGCGCGATCGACTTGTTAACGTAACGCATTCCTTCCTTGAAATCAACGTGGTCCTATTGCGCAGCGTATAGTCTCACCAAAGCGTAATCTTACAAATGCGTAGTATGAAATTAGGGATCATATTGTATACGCGGTGACACGTTCTGAATATAATTTTTCATTCGTCAAATATGTATAAATGAGATTCGGAATTTGACACTCTTAGTTAAGGTCATACTTTTACTAGTCTTGGTTATTGAAAATTTGGCAACGCATAAGCGTTGTGGGAAACCTTGTCAAATGAATATTTAAATTTAAAGAACACCCGTTAGACCACTGAGGGTCAGCTTCCTCGAATCTCTGTGGATGATGTTTAAACTCTTTCGGCTAATTGGTTATTGTAAAGCGATACACCGGATATATACAAAAGATTGTCATGAGTTGGGTGGGGCGTCGCGTGAGAAAATTTATGATGTGAAAGAGAGAATTGGAATGTTCACACATACACATTACTCAGCTTCTTTAACCTTAGAACTTGACCAATCACGGGCTCGGTATGGCCAAAAGCACGCTCTCATTAGCTAATGAAGCAGCGGCATAACCCTTCCATAATCGGAATGATTGATCCTGGATCCTTCCGAAGGCGTGATGCCGCTTCACTTGTCGACGTACAATCGCGAGGTGCGTGTCGTAAGTCCGCGATCTTCTAAAGATAGAGTTTTCTTCTAATTCTTAAAATCACTAAGTAGGAAGAAAAGGACTTAGGAAGTTCGTGTGAATTCAAAATTTGTTTGTTTGTTCTGTTGTTATAATTTGGTTTATATATACATATATATATATATATTATTTTCAATCTGTTCCATATAAAATAGCTGATTAATTAAGAATTAAATTCATAGTGTGTGTATGTGCGAATAAGTGTCTAATTCTTTCTTCCGTACAGGGTTAAGCAGTATCTAAAAAAATCCAAAGTGAGACGTCAAAATTATTTTTGAGGAGATTTCTCTATTTTTTTTCTTTTAAAAGGAAAAGAAATTCTACTGGTGAGTCTTTTAAATTAATATTGTTTCCTTCTTTCGTTTTGAAATTTTAAAATTAATCATTTTAGAACGAGTGGCAATAGTTCAGATAGTCTAAAGACTGTGGGAATTTCTCTGGTCTGAATTGTTCCACTATAAACGGGAGAATGAATGTCCGTTTGCACGTACTAATTTAGATATTTCTGTTCCTATACTCTTATACGTATATATATTTTTATATTATCTATTCACATATTTTTATATATATATATATATATATATTCATTTTTATACACGTTCTTATTGAAACATTTTATTATTCGATCTTTAATTAGATTCATCAATAAATACAATTTACGTATTTTATATTCTTTATTTTTAATTTTTTTCGGCCTTTATCCTGTTCGGATTTGAAATACAGCTGATCAAGGACCCGTATGGGACTGTAGCACCACCGATCCCTTTAACTACTCGAAATAATATCTCAAGTTTTATTTACTTTTAAATTCAAACCCTTCTCATCCTCTCTTACGTACATTAGAAACAAGAATCATATAAATGTTCGCGCTCGGGCGTCTCAACCCGCTCGGCGCGTAACAGTATATATAAGTCGTTACTTTTGAAAGTAGTACAAGTTAATTTTTTCATACTTCGAGATATTTAAGGGTTTGCGTTTGAATTAATTTAAAAATATTGGCAAACGTTAATCAATTCGGGTGGTGTTTTTAACACTATAAACCTGTTAAATTTTATTATACAATAATAATTATTAAAATTGTTAAAGAGAATAAATGAGTTTTTAGCTTGAAATGTACTTATACCACTTTCAATAATAACATATTATAAGAAATAAAAACAAGAGGAAATATAAGTTTATATTTTTATAGAGAGTGGCTTTACTGAAATGGATTTTTTAACGTAAAAAATAATAATTAAAATGAAGACATGTAAATACACGAATAATCAAGTTCATTAAGAATTAATAAGAATGTATTTTGTTTTTCAAAATCCTCCATTTCCCAAAAAAATTAAATAGGGATATCCGATCTTCCTCTGTAATACGATTCTTGCACACTTTCACACATTTGCAATCCTTATTTTCGAATTTCTTTGCAGGAGTAATATTTTCAGTTTTTGTATAATATTTTTCGCCTCTATTTCTTTTGGCTTTCTTAGTCTTCTGATCATTATTTTCATAATGTGATGGAAATTTAGTAACGTCGTCTTCATCAGTGGTTGAATCTGTTAATTCCAAAATTCTAATCCTCTTCTTAGTTTTCGTCTTCTTTTTCTAATATTCATGGGTCTTATTTCCATAATAAAAAAAACTCCAATATTTCCGCGAAAAAATTGATGACTCTTACTTACCAACATCACTATCAGACAAAATTAAGATATCGCCTTTTTGATAGGTACGTGAACTCATTGTAATAACTGTATGAAATATTATTTATCTAAAACTTTGATTATCTGCATTGATAACAATTATATTTAAATAATACTCATGCTGCAATCGATTAGTATAAGAAAGACAAACCAAACAGTAGGATTTGCGAAAGAATAACTAAACAAAATCAGTGAAATTACTTCTCACTTCATCATCATGGCAATAATACCGTTATCTTGTTTATGATGTTGTTTTTAAGGCACTAGCTAATATCTGCTAAAGGGCAGTGCATACTGAAGTCGTAATAATCAATAATAATTGCAATTAGAAAGTTGTTTTAACTATGATTATTAGAAATAGTCTTATTCCATTTAAAAAAAAAACATTTTTTGGATAACATTTTATAGCTAAACTTCTTTTCATTACTTTATCAAGAAATCATGCTCCATTGAATGTATGATTATGAATATAAAAGGAGGATATCTATATCTTACTAGAATTACTATTAACTTATTTTTTTCCAAAAGTGGACTTGTACCACTTTCACAAATAACGGCTCATATGTATAAAATAATGACAGAGGTCTTCGTACAATAATAAAAATATTTTATTTTAACACCTAGAGTATGAATTATATAGTTACATTATTATTGTGATAAGTGTGAAACAGATGTTTTTTCAAATACTTTATCCAAATATGCTTATTTTTATTTGTATTTAATTTTGTATAAAAATAAAACAATATATATTGCCCATAATTTATTTATTATAATGCGACTCTTAAAATTTGTGAGATCTTGCACCTCTTGAAGAGTAGGTCTGCCACTGTCCCCTTTTAACAAATCGAAAAAGGAAAATATTCGGGTAATTGAAAAGATCGTGCGTGGCTTCTGCCGCTTGCCGGCAACTTGAACAGTTGAATCTCAGCGTTTCAAGAGCGAGAGAGTTAGGGTCACATCTGCCTTCTCTCTCGACTTTTCTCAGCTCTCCGATGCCCCGAGCTCACGTATACGTGGCTCATGCAACAGTATGTATAGTGGAGGAGGAAATTTTCTAAGTCGCGTTCCCAACTCGGAATTATAGAGTGTCTCCATCTCGCCTTTATTAGACACCTTTATTAGACGCCTTTATTACCCTGTGAATAATAATACTATTTCTATAACGAACACTGTAACAGCAGATACCGACCTGGCAATCTCGAAAAGTCAAGTGACTACTCTACCTTTTTAAGATGATTCCAATTAATCGTAAGGCTGAGACTAATAGAGAAAAATCTAAGAAAATGTCAACCAAGAATTATGAAAATTTTAATGATTATTCTATTAAATGTTTAAAAAATTGTAATTTAACCAGGTGTATAGTAGATTAAATTTCTTACCTAGATTGTCTAAAATGGCTCTATGAAACATATATCACGTATTCTTTGTTATATACTATGTGTAGTAGCGAAAAAGAAGAATAGAAATAGGGAGAAGAAGATACGAAATAAATAAGGATACATTCGTGCAGCTAACCCCGAACCTTAGGGCGAGATGAATGTTTTTGAACGTTTTTAAAAAGCATATTATAATATCAAAATGAAGGTTTTATAATTTAATGCTATATTTTGTTAAAGAGATTTATCTAAGTAATTATATAAACTATACATGACTATATTTTCATTCATTTTTATTTAAAACTTTATAAACAGAAAATAAAATGTAGTAAGTTTGTCCCGGGATCATCTTAAAATTTCTCTAGATTTTAATAATGTGATCATATAATTTCATCTATTTTCTAATAATTTTCTAGTTCTTGTTACAAACAATAAGTAATAGTAAACCAATAACTGATGCCATTGAAATAGGAAATCCATGTTTAGTCTGAGAGAATTTTAGAGTAAGAAGTCTACAAGCCTACAACATCATGATCCATTTGTTGAAAATATCCTGAATACTACTTCTTTGAAAATCAAGTACTTTTAAGAATTAATCAGTCTGTAAAAGAATTAAAAATTAACTGGCAATTAGTATTAACATGCTGAAAAAGGTGGGTGAGTTAAACTCAAGCTATAGATCTAATCAAACTTTTTTTTATAAATAATGCCCTATATGCGACATTATGCGAGGTGCTCTATTCTAATTTATTAATGCAAATATTTCGGAGGAGATGCCAGGTGAAAGAATCTACTTATAGAATGTTTCAGCGATTTAACGAAGATCATACTATATAAATAGAAGTTTGATAAGTAGCAATGTTAAGATTACAGTACTTGTATTCAATTATACTTTTAAGTCATGTAGAAGAACTGTACATAGAAAATGTCTTTTGAGTTTAAAAGTTTAGTAGACAATACATTTTCAGGGGAAGGAAAGGCCAAGATGGACACAACACGCGATCGTTGCCTCGGCATTTCAAACTATCAGCACATTCACCAGGTGCAGCATTACGCTACTACGACTCTACCAAAGACAAGTTGCTAGTGACTAAATCGATATCCTTGCTGTGCCAGCAGCCTTACCTTCATGCGGCGAGAACGTTCCTCACTAATCTCTACAAGTAAGTGAAGTTCTAGATTCTAGATTCTCATCTCAACGACGTGTTGACGCGTCGTCATTTAGTTTGGGAAAATCGAAGTTTCTCCAGGAAGGTTTTCTTGCAGAAGAACTTCTACCTATCTTAAGATAAATGGAGAGTGTCAGTTGTGTTAAACTTTCTATTACATGTTAAAAGGAGTCACTTTTCTGACATTTTAGGTCTTAAGATCTTTGAATATTCAAAATTTTACTGTATTTTAATTTAGTTTTAAAACGAGACTGCCTTATAACATACAGTAAAAGTAGCTTCCAAGTGCAAAGTTAACGTTCTAAAAGACTTAGAACTTTTAATAAAGTTAAAATAACTAATTAAGATGTTGTGATATATGAAATAGTAAATTGTATTTTAAATAATTTACAATAATTTTAGTGCATGTTGTAATAAGGTAAGTGGCATCATTTTCGCCAGTGCTCTCAAATTCGCCACCCATGAAAAATTCATTAATTCATAATTATAATCACAAATTAACGCTTGTATAAAAGCTCTCTATTTAGTAAGACTTGTCGAGTCTTGTATGTAAATTTAGTACTAGGGCAGACAATTCTTTCGACCAACTTGACAACCATTTTCGCTATGATATGACAAAATTGCGTACCCTAAGTATGGCAATTCCACCAGTTGCAGCTTTTTACTAATTTATTATTATAATTTTCTAAATTATAATTAAAAATCCTTTTTATAGATAATAATTTATTGTAGGTGTCAGATAAGACCCTAACTTTATTAAACATTCAATAATTTTACTATATTATGTATTTAGAAATATTACACAATGTTTTAAACATTAGCATGACGAAATTGGGGTCACCTACCTTATTTAATTTTCAAAGTGTACTAATTTAAGTTACTTGGTTTTTTTGTTTTAAGTTAATATTCTATTATGTATTATCAGTGTCATCAATTTCTTATTCAGTTGCACAAGAATTGACTTTGTAAACTTTTTTATGAACTAAATTCAATACTTTTATCCTTATTTCTGTTAAGGTAAATGTCCCAATATCCTGACACTTAGACCTCTTTAACACGGTGTTTCAGAAATCGCGGTTCATGTATAATGTATGCGATTCACGTCTGACGATTCTTTCATATACTGATTCCTAGATCGCGATTCACGTCTATGGTTTTGTTTATTTTCCCAATTGCAAATTACGAAGACAGTTACATGATTTCAACATGATCGCGCATTTTCCAAGCTTTTCTGATAACTTAAAAAAAAAATGTTTCGACCAAAAGTTAGTTTTGAATGGTCTACAAATTACGATATTAAAAATATCACGCGTGCGTGCGTGTGTATGTATGTTGGCGTATATTTGACTGTATATCTCTGAACTAGGTTCTCGGAATTTTACTAAATTCGGTATGGTGGTTTCTGTATATGAAACATTGATGCCATTAAAATTGCAAAAAATTTGGTCATGGAGGGGTTTACCAAATCACGTGTGTTTTGCTGGCGTCTATTTCGCTGTATATCTCTGAACTGGATGATGGGAATTTTATAAAATTTATTGTGCTATTTTTTGTATATGAGCCATTGATGTCATTAGAGTTGCACAAGATTTGATCAATGCGATGTAGAAGTTTACCTGAACATGTGTGTGTTTGTCACAAATTTTTATGAATAAATAATTTTAATGCAATAGATTTTTCTTTTTGCAATAAGGGATACTATAGAAAATATTATATCATAGTTTTATATGCTATTGCTCCTTTAGTTAAACTACAATTCCAGCAAAAAGATATTTTGTACGAAAATATTCAGCAAAAAGATTCTTCTCAAACTCTCCACCCAGCCACAAATAAAAACAATTTTCTGACAGTAAGTTAACCGCTCAATGTGGGGGAATTAACGCACCGGGTTAAACATTTTTTTAAATGGGATCATGTACTTTTGATTTTATATGGTTGTAACTGTTGTGACCTTGGATTCAAATTACATATCCTGTATGTATAATTTCGTAGTAAAGGAATTCCTGATAAAGGAATCGTGGATTTGTTTTTCGCTTGTAATATACTTGTTGACTCTTGTTCATAATGCACAGCTTTATTGACCAGAGACTTTTCTGAGAAAATGGACAAAATTGAACTTGACGAAAGGGAACAGAAAATATTGAATTCATCCGATTAATAGCATAAGAAAATAAAAGGGAACTTTCCATGTATTATTTGAAAAACTTCAAAGAGATTTTAATAAATTCCTTAATTATTTCCGCATACCTAGTGCATTATTTGAAGAATATCTTAATAACATATAACATTCAATAATAAAGAACGTAACAAATTGTATGCGTGCCAGTATATCACCAGGAGAGAGATTATTGATAACATTGAGATACAAATATGAAGTAGTCGATCAAAATGTATGTATGTACGTATTTATATTTCTGCCTACTCTACAAATATGCCATAATTTTAACAGTTAATAAACATGTTCAAGTAATTATAACATTCTCAAGTAATAGACATGCTCTGACATAGAATTTTTATGGGTCAAGAAATAGATATTATTATGGTAAAATATATGGTATATAGGTAAAATAATAAATAAGAACAACAGTAATGTATTTAATTCTTTCTACATCTGATTTTTTCGCACACATATATTGAAAAAATGAACTTTGCCAGTTTTTTCAAATCTACACTAATATTTTTTCCTTTATTTCGTCATTCGTATCGATTTTTGAAGAAAACTGCTGCTAGCGGGTAAACTGATCGAGGATAGACAACATTCGTATCGCGATTCTGTTTTTCACGAAAATCGTCGTGTGAATGTTTTCATTGAATTACGTATATGGTCGGTATACATCGTACGTGAATCGCGATTCACGAATTGCCGTGTAAAAGAGTTTGTTAAATATCCTAGTAAGTGTGCAATCTAAGAATGTATGTAGGTACCGATACCTGAATTATAATGTCCCAGTAGCTGCATATATTTCTTTATGGTACTATTTCTTCTTTTTAATTTGATTAAAATTTAAGCTTAAAATTAAACAAAATTAGTGTTTGTGTTCAAATTTACCTTAAATTTCTTTTTACTTTTAATTTCTGACTAAATATAGTTTCTGAAGACATCTCCATTTACTATTCATGTTTTCTCACGAGAAGTACCCTGGAAAACATTAGGGACAATGCATTTCAGGGGACTTCTCGTGGGACGCGAATAATACTAGAAATATAAATGCAGGTATAAGAAACACAAAGTTAGTAATAATTATAGTAATGTTGTGATTTTCAGAAACATTGTTTTTTAATACATTGTTGACCGGCAATTTTACTGAAAATTTATCTTATGTCACCGGCTGTTATTTCGTAATTGGATGTGGAAATAAAACAATATAAATAAACTTTAATAAATTTAATAAATTAATCAATAAAGCGCATCACGAGTTAACTCGTAACCGGTCAACAATGTGTTAATAGTATAGTATATAGTAAGTTACGTATAGTAATTTCAAATCTTATGCTTTGATACTGATCCTGAACTTACAATTGACTTTACATTTGAATTTCTTCCTAATAAGATTTCCACTAATGATTCCACCTCTTATGCTTTAATAGTTTACATATATCATGATACTTCTTGCAATAAGCAATAAATGTCAAATTCCTTTTTTTCAGGTGTGTTCCTAGACATCCAGGACCTGGTCTTAGCTTAGAGTCTTACGTGTACAATCTTCTTTACAACGTACCGGTACCATTACCCGGGAAATCATTGAAGTTCTTCGTTCCCAACGATGAGCCAGCTAAGTCACCATTGGAACTGGTCATACATCAGCCGACATCATCGCAGGAACTACCGATGTTAGATTATCCTCTAAAGGACATGTTCACATGGCTCGGTGCTGATTGTGTGATTCAATTATTCACGTGTGTGTTACTAGAAAACCAAGTGTTGCTTAGAAGTTCGGACTTCCACAAATTGATGGTGGTATCCGAATGTATAACGGCTCTTTTGTTTCCATTTTCCTGGCAACACGTATATGTTCCAATATTGCCCGCCAGTTTACATCACTTCTTGGACGCGCCGGTTCCGTTCATAATGGGTTTACATGCTCAGAACGAAGGCGGTGTACTGAAAATTGCTAGTGAAGTGAGTACTCGCATTTATTCATGATATTGGAATTTTTATGGCGTTTAATTATATTATTGTTATTTTATGTTCCTAATTGACGTTAGTTTACCAAATATAGTAGCATCTGGTTATAAGTTTTTGTATGCGAATTATGAAAATAAGATGAAAATTCATCACATTCTCACTTTCTTACAATGACAAATTTAAGTTTTAATGATATTTGAGATTTAAAAGATGATTACACGTAAATTAAAATAGAATCATTGAGATAGATAGAGATTGATTTTTTTATGTAAAAAATACATGAGGAACCTATTAAGAAAATTAGGATTTGTAAGCAAATATTCTAAAATAATTCCTTCTAATATCAATTTGGTAAAACAGTATTATGTTTCCAAAGAAATGTAATTATTATACTGTTGAAGTGTAATTAATGGACTGTAAGGTGATGAATCAAATGTTTATGTTCTGGTTTTAATTTTCAGGCGAATCTTTGTTATGTAGATATAGATAAACAAAGTAGCCAATTTCCAGAAGAGTTACCCGTGTTTCCTCATAAAATGCAATTTATTGCTGAAATTAAAGCTCTCCTAAATAAGTACAAAGTACCGCATACGGGAAAGTAAGTTGGAAATTACTTGTCCTGAATTATGTCCTTTTTTATATCAATTCTTCTCATTTAATATTCTAAAGTAATATTTCAAATTGAAATATTTTACAGGACTGATAACATGATCATAAATCATTACAATGGTGACATCATGACTAGTAGTTTGACACTTCCTGGTTCTGGGTTTCACCTTCCTCGTAGAAAACATTCGTTACATGATATTCTTGATTGGGATCGACCAGAACCGACTCCCCAGTCTGATAATTTACAGAGAATAGTAGATATTGTCAAAAGAACAGGTAAGACAAATTTAATATAGTATAAGTATTATACGAAAATGTATGTAACATAAGTAGATTTTAAAATAATTTAAATGTTTATACATTGATTATTTTGTTACAGGAGTAAATGTAGATGATATTGATTCAATAGAAGATAATAATATGAAGGAACGAATACTCGCACCGCAAGAAGAGTATCAAGAAACGCTTATGTTTAATAATGCCATTAGGGAGATTTTTCTGAATCGTTTTGTACAGATCTTTTCTAGTTATGAACATTTTGTTATACAGCCAAGTCAGGTAAGGTACAAGATTTGTATTATATAATTTCTGCAATATAATTAGATTAAATTCATAGAAATATTGTGTGTATTTTAGGAGAAAGATGAGTGGTTGAGTAACAGGGATAGCATGCATGTTTTTGATAAAGCTACATTTTTATCTGATCAACCCACACAACATTTGCCATTTCTGTCGAGATTTTTAGAAACGCAAATGTTTGCCTCTTTAGTCGACAGCAAAGTTATGTCAACATGGAGTGAACTCGATTTTAATATACGTGTTTTCGATCAAAGAATTTCTCTGTTAAAGTAAGTGCAATAAGACAGAAGATCCATTATTTCGATTTCTGTTACATTATTTATAATGCAATCGTTCATTTTCGTTTATTATAGAAAAAAGGTCGGTGAAGCTATTGTGCGTTCAACGCGCTACGAACCTTGTACAAATGTAGAAGACTCACAAAAGGTGTTGGAACAAAGATTAACAAACGTGGACTTTGAAACGAATCCACCTACTGAGATTCTTCCACACAGAGCAGCATATTTCCGAAGTTTTCCTCTGTTAGATACCGTGGCGTTAAATAAGGAGCCAGCTCAAAGGTATATAGTACAGTACATATTATATTATACAAAAATTAATTTTTTACACATTAAATTGATACTATATTAACATTTATTGTCTCATTTCCTGCTTTACGTGTAGCATACTTCGGTAAGAATTTCTAAAGTTGTACAATATCTATGCATGTACAGATATTTTGCATTGTAATAAAAATATCACGAGTAAAAATTTGTCTATTTGCACTTATTTGTCTTTTTGTTTAGTATTTTTAGAGTATTTTAGATGTAACTTAAGTTTAGTCTAATGAATTAAGGTTCTTCTATTTGCTTGAAAAATTAATAGATCCAAATAATACCGAAAAACATTTTTGTTATATTTTAAAAAATAGTTTATTTAACATGTACAATTTATATATTGCATTTTGTTTAATGAAGTATTCTCAACTGTATTGATTTATAATTATTTTTGTAGAATTAAGTTTATTTATGTATGTATAAATAATTAATTGTGTATAACTAATTTTCCTCAAAACAGAGTGTGATTTGATCATTTATTTGCAACAGCAGTCGGAGAGGACAAACTCAGTGGAAGTACAAAATGAAATCCATGGAGGCAAATGGAAAACCACCAGCACCTCAAGAAACTCAATCGCCTCGACCTCAAACTAAGCTATCTGCAGACATGAGTCCAGCGTTAATAGCGCAAGCTAATTGGACCTTCGTTGAAAAATTGCTCAAGGTATTATTGTAAAATAAAAAAATGAGTGAAGGGGAAGTTACTTAACAAAGAATATTGAATTTTCATTTTCGTTCGTTAAGGATTGCAAGTCAAAGACAAAAAGGATGTTAGTTGAAAAAATGGGTTCTGAAGCAGTTGCGTTAGGTCATGGAGGTGAATCGTTATCAGACGTTGAAGAGAATACGCTGGTTGCCAGTTTATGCGATCTTTTGGAACGAGTTTGGAGTCATGGATTGCAAAACAAGCAAGGGAAAAGTGCTCTTTGGTCTCATCTTACCATGTATCAAGAATTAGAAGAGTGTAACGACGCAACTAAATCCATTGATTCCGATTTTCTCTCTCCTGGTAAGTTAAAATGTATTTCTGTATTTTCATGCTTTTCACATTAATATCATTTTCGACATCATCGTGATAATCATTCAATTCTACCACGTTTGGAAATGCAGCGCTAGCGTGGTGTGTGCTGCGGAAACGACTCGATTGTACGTGTCTTATTTTATTTAAGATAGAGTGTTAAAAGTAGAGATTAGTTTCTCATACGTAGATACTCTGCACTGTATTAGTTGTAAGTGATCTATTATTTATAAAAAATTATTTAACCACTTTACATGTTTTTTGCTGAAGCTGCACATCGTATATTAACAGATATATTTAATCCCTATCTTAAAACAAAATTATAGTTATTTCAATGCACTATTTTCTTTGATGAAATACGTTCTATAAAATATTTCGTATGAGAGTGATACAGTGAAAAATGTTTTCTTTTGTTAAAATTTATTTCTTCAATTTGATTTCATCATTACTATCATTTCACTTTTCATTATATTTTCTCCCATTCCACATTTTTTAATAATATTGTTTATAAGCAACGATGATGTAACTTAACAAAACTATTAAAAAGCAGAAAAAAATTGTTATAAAAAAATAATAATTTGTGTTGAATTAACATCTTGACCAACAACTGGAAGTTTAATTATCCTTTTCAGGAAGACTACGAAATAATACTATAACGTTTAATGTAAAATCGTTTGTTAAGTTGCATTTTCGTTTTGATTACTGAATCATATTTTTTTCAGTTATTTTTTATTTGTATTTCATTTTCTTTTCGCAAATAGATAAGAAATCGCCAAATAAGTTGTTTGGATTCCCAGACCGTTTAATTTCGTCCTTAAAGAGCAGAAATATTTTTGAAATTGCTTCTTATATCAAGGAAAATTTTAATGGTAAGCCTTAATATTGGCTTGCCACGATTGATATTAATTTAACTTTCGTCTTAGTATTATTTTTGTAATTGAATTGCTTTTTTACTTTGGTAATCATAATTCAATTGCATGACCATATTCTTTATTTGAAGAATATTTTATATTATTTATACTATATTGTACAATACATTCGAAGTTTGACATTTTGTTTCTAATATTGTTTTTTTTTGTAAGATATATACATATATGCGTCAACGGAAACAATTTTAAAGTGTGTATAATGAGCATGGAATTGTAATATGTTATGAAAAAAATACATATTTCATATATGGAATGCATTTATTTTGTCTTTGTCTAAAGCATGACTGCAATTTGCATGAATATCCAAAGATATTTTTGTACTGTGTGAAAACTAGGAAACTATTTTATTTCTAATATTCTATTCTACTCTAATTTGTGTCTCTTTTGACAAACAATGACAGATTTATCAAACCTGGCATTGGAGACTGATGTTTCACCCACACGAGGGACAGACAAACATAAATCTCCTGGAGATAGAAAGATTGGACCAGAACATCTAAGGCCTTTACCTGACTCGTTAATTTTTGATATTCGCAATGTGCAAGCCATGACTGATATTAAAACGCATATTGGATATGCCAGAGCTTGGGTTCGATTGGCACTAGAAAAAAAACTTCTTTCTCGTCATTTAAAAACATTGTTGTCACACACCGCATTATTAAGGTAATTTAAAAGACATTATTCAATACTATCAATTCATTTAAAGCATATTCCCTTCTTTTATCTAATTTTATAATTATTTAAATGTTTCGATTCAACTGTAAATTAAAGTAGGAGACGGAAAGATAATAACTTTGTAACTTTTTAGGAGTCAGTATAAGCGATCAGCATTTTTACGTTGCGAAGAAGAGAAGGAACAGTTCTTGTATCATCTTTTGACACTGAACGCAGTTGATTATTTCTGCTTCACTAATAATTACCCGACGACGAAATTACCGTATAGGGTCGTCATCTTTCCTAGTCGAAAAGCAAGTGCAGCTACTACGTCAGCGAATAGCTGGATCGCTATTTCTGGTACTTTATGTGAAACAAATCCAGTTCCCATACCCAAAGGAGCGCTAGAATTTGTATTTCTTGTACGTCATTATTCAATTCGTGTTAAAAGTAGGAACCTACTTTTTGCTTGAATGGATATTTGTTTATTTGTAAAAATATTTTTATTATAGCACAACAATTTAGGTGTGCTCTCTACACTACGCATAGGACACGATAATACAGGTCTTTCACCCAAATGGATGGTAGAACATGTTGTGGTGAGAAATGAAGTTACAGGACATACATTCAAATTTCCTTGTGGAAGATGGCTTGGTAGAGGTATCGATGATGGATCCACTGAAAGATTATTAGTTGGTGCTTTAGTACCTCGTAGTATCGATAGCGAAGAACTGGTTGAATCATGTTCAACACCACCAAGATGTAGATCCCCTAGTATACCTAGACGTCCAATATTATCTCAGGTTGAGCTGCAGCATATGTTGGGTAACTATTAACAAACCATTTTTAATTTTTAAATAATTATCAAAACTTCTTTTTAACTTATATGCAGTATGTTATAAGTCTGTAAAGTTTCGATAATTGAAGATGAAAAATATTTATAATGTAATTAAAATTATATTGCTTTTCATAGGTGAATCTGTAAACGCAATTGTGAAATTTCACTATAGAAGGGAATGCCAAGACGGCTCTCTAACAGCTTTACTTTGCGGAGAAGGTGGTCTTGTGCCATCGTTAGAACAAATATTTCTATTCGGATTCAAAAATCAGAGGATATTTGGAAAGAACTTTTACGTTTGGGATTATCTGTGTAAGTTACTATTGATAATTATAAAATCTCTACTTCAAAGATTATTCTTATATTAATAAAATATATGAATAATAATACTATTCAAAATGGTAATGCTATTTTAAAATTTTTCTAGTACGCGTAAAAGAAAATTTTGAAATGTCTTTATTGGAACAAATGAACGAATATTCACAGAGATTAAACAGGGATAGGAGAGCTCGAACTGAAAATAATCTGAAAAGGTTTGCAACTTTAAGATGTTACTGTCATCTTATTGATCAAATAAACATGTTCAGTCAAACGCTTGGTAAAGATGGGAAGTTTCAGTTATTCGTCTGCTTGGCAGCAAGGTAAATTTGTAATTTTATGTTAAACATTTGTTAGCCGCATTTCTATTGACCTAGTTGTTAATTTATGTTTCAGGGAGCAGCTTCTTCATTCGATGTTGCGACCAATGAGTGAAGCACGTTCCACTGCAGAAATGTACGAAGAAAATTCATTCTTAAGAAATTCTACATTATTAAATTTCCTCATACACATTCTTGAACCATTGAGCGAGTTTCACATTGTCCTTGAAAAGAGTTTGACTCACGGAATATCAAGTATATGTTAGTTTACTAAAAACCTTTTGCTTATTTAGGTAAGATGTGTTTAAATATTACTAATATTTTTAAATATCAAGTTATATGGAATATATTCTTTACAAGTGATTCATAATGTTCAGAATAATTTTTTATTTAAACAATTTAAAAATAACTTCTTGATGTCTTCTGTTCATAGGATATGTTTCCTTGAAGCAGCACAATTTACCAAATTCTAAATGATACAAAGGGAAAAAAGCGTTATATTGAAGAAATGAACTTTCTAAAACCTACTATTAAGAAACTCAGAGGAATTTAATAATTCAAATGAAGACTGTTACTGGAACTGTAAAATAGTCGTTTTTAGATGACAAATTGTTTGACGAAAAGTTGATACATGAGTGATAATGGAAACATAGATCTTGTCCTGTTCGAAAAGCTTATAATATTAATGATAACGAGAGTCCAAAGCAAAGATATATTTAATTTTGCCCATCTTGCCGTAGATATTAATAGTAAGCAAAGTTTGTTGAAACTGACGAATCGTGTACCAAAGATGTGATCCTATTAGTTATTACTATTAGTATTATTAATATCGTCATTGTCACTAAAGATTTACTTTTTTTTAACAATCTTTGTTATAAATAAACAAATAAGAAGCGTGAAAAACAACGTGTAATCGCAATAATTATTTAGGTCTTAGGTGAAACAAATATTGTTTTCACATATTTTATTGTCAACTGTATTATTTGATCAGGGAATTTGAAAAAATAATATTTTTCTTACAGAGAATGCTTCACCTTAAATTATGAGTAATTTCATACATTATATTGAATGTAAGTAATGATTGAATGATTGTTTAGTCTTTCTTATTTTTAGCTTCTATACGTTGTTTACTCACACTTCTGCGGACAAATACTACATCGTTGCGTAATACTCCTTTTTTACAAAATTGTACATAATAATCTGGGGTTTTTATTTTTGATAGTTAGAGTATACGTAATGATAACTTTAAGTTTTAGCGTTCCATTAGAAGGGCGTTTTTTTACGCTGTGTGCTGTACGTTACGCTTTCTTCAATTTCTATAGTCTACTACTTCGCGATTATGCAATTAATATGCACATAAAGATAAATATATTAAGTTACTACTTTCACTTTTAAGTATTTATACACTTGTATTTACTGGAACCTTTCCTAATGTTCATTTATCACTTTGATTGAGAGACTTCTCCAATTGTATACTGTAAAACGCTGAACGCTTCTAAAATCAAATTATACATTTTTCGGTTTAAAATATTTTTTCTTGCTGCAACAGCATTGGTTATATGAGAAATACTTTCGCATCATTAAATAAATAAAACGTAACATTTTTATATTAAAATTTGTAAAACGCAATTATGTTATATTCTTTTATATTCTGTTTTTTGAAATACATAATTTATATTTCGACTAGCAAAATGTAACGTACAATACAGGTTGTAAAAAACGTTCGTTTAACTTAGCATTCACATATAAGTGGAAGCTATAAACAATACACGAAGCTTTGAATTTTCTGTGTAGATGAAAACTACAGCTAGCTCTGCATAATTAATGCGGTGTCTACAGTGTAGAATTTTTGTATAGTTTTAAAAGTCTAACTGATGTACTATAGTTTAAATTAAAATTGAAACACTGAAACGCATTTCGAGAAATACTCATGCATACACTAAAAAAAATGGACCAAAAAACTCAAATCATTTACTACATGATTCAAGGCATTACAGTCAGATTTTAATCTACAAGATAGTGGTACTGATTGTCTTTTTCAAAGTTTTAATGTACTTCGTGATTGAAGTAGACCGATAATACTACTAATGTTCTAAAATAGTAGCTTGTCAGACTACAATTTTACCGCTAGCATTTTACAAACACTTAATGAGGCGTTCCATAAAATAGAAATCGTTCTATCGTCGTAACTTCGATTCTTGTATTATCCCTCTTTCTTTGTAAGATACGTGTGAATAATACTTCTATCAAATTGAATGATTAGATTCGTCATTTATGTTAGTTTAGCTTTTGATCACTTTTATTAATGAAGTGTTCACACGTGTCCATTGTATGTATTCATTGTATTCATACCAAATATTTCATCTCGAATCGCGAAAATCCGTGTCTCGATATAAAATTTCAACTTAAATTTCTATCGATACATTGTTCATTTATCAACAATGTACTCCAGCTCATTTTGTACGAGCAACATAAAATACTCTATTTTAATTTTAGTGTTTATAGTAGTTTCTATCTACTTTAAACTTTATTCCTTTAATTCATAGAACATAAACCATTTATATGGCTTATTGTTGAATGCAGAGTAATATTCAATGTTTTATTCACCAAAATTTGATAGAAAAACAATGTGTTAACATAAGGGAGGGTAAGCAGAAACTTTGTTGATTTATTTTTATTAACATTTTACTAAACTCCGGTGTTTCTATTGAAAATTTTATTGTTGAATAATTACGTTACTGTATATTGCCAATGAAGGTACATAATGAAATACACGCACAATGATTTACTTAATTTTTGTTTAAGAAAAATGAAGCATTGTGCGTCGATTATTTTTCCTAAATGGATTATTGTATATTTCACCATTATATTTTTTTAAAAAAGCAAACCAAGAAATATTATTTTAGACGTGGATAATTGTGATTATTCTAGACTGAACAGGAAAACATTGCATTTTAGTTTGTTTTATACTTTGTACGAGTCCTTCATAATGTTGAGGTCAGATATAATTTTAATCAGTTCATTTATCTGTTTTTGGTAATTATTATATCCCACCAACAATAACAGATGACTTTAAATAATGAATTTTATTTATTTACAATTAGTTAAACAAAGTTTAAATTAGTAACCATATAAAATATATAACTTTCTGTATAATTTCATGATATTTATAAGAAAAGTAATTCTAAGATTGTGACATTATTAATGAAACAAACATGTAATAGTACCTCCTTTTACGAAATTTAATTTGTGCAAGATTAAAAATTAATCAACATATGATATATCTGCCAACAAGAGGCATAATACTATAAAAAAATTAAATAAATAATGTTTATAAAGTCAGAAATATTACATTGTATTCAGAATATTCAATTGAATAGTTTGTGTGACTTTTCATTAAAAGTTAGGAATCATATTCATTTGATTATCATTTATTAATAACTGTCATTTTATGAAGATTGTACATAAATGAAAAATTACAAAGCTTGATGTAACGTATAGAATCTTTTTCAAAGGCAACCATCATATAATTGTATATATATGACCCATAAAACAAAATACAATAATATTGTACAGTAAAATAAAGGAATATTAAAAAAGTACAAGTTTCATTCATAATTTATTATGATTTTCATTATTAGTTACAGATATTTGTTTATAAATTTTTATTCTAGCTTTTCTATAAAAATGTATCTTCCTTTCGTATTCTTTTAACTTTAAAACACTTTTTCAGGGGATTTTTAAAATCCTTTTATTCAAGAATCTTGAAATCGATGTTACTAAGTGAATTTTGTTCATAATGATATAAAAATTGTTGTTGTATTAAACTTACACCACTTACTGAACGAAAGAATATAATTTATTCTTTTACAATTACTCATACACAAAAACGTGGTATTCGGGCTCGAGACCGTACAGCACTTTCCTTCATTCGCGCACGCTGCACACGCTACTTCCGCCGTGCTCATCCTGCGCCATCTTCATGGCAGAATGGCAGAGTAGCGGAATGTTTGAATTATACTTTCATATATTGAACTCAGTTTTTCCCACATCTCGTGTGCTGTTGTACAGGTCATTAGATGCATTACAATCTCTTTATTCACCGTCATAACTAATATCTTTTGCGCAATTGCATCTTTGGTTGCCCATTGTTCATTTCTGTTCGCTACATCTGTCTCATTTATTGTTATATCATAGTTTTGACTTGCTTTTAACAATATGCTCACCTGAAATTTCCACACTTGATAGTTCTCGCTGTTAGTTAACTTTTCCACCTGTTGCAATTCTTCTGTCGAAGCTGCTTTTGCCATTTTTTTTTTTTTTTTTTTTTTGCTAACACGTGCACGTATGATTATTTTAGGTTATTTACGCAGTTCTTTTTATTTTCTGTAGCTGAACAGATTTTTTTATGCAACACTGGGCCCATAACCTGTTGTTGTATTAAACTTACACCACTTACTGAACGAAAGAATATAATTTATTCTTTTACATTGACTCATACACAAAAACGTGGTACTCGGGCTCGAGACCGTACAGCACCTTCCTTCATTCGCGCACGCTGCACACGCTACTTCCGCCGTGCTCATCCTGCGCCATCTTCATGGCAGAATGGCAGAGTGGCGGAATGTTTGAATTATACTTCTTTTTCTTCTCAACAAAAATATATAGTAAATATATAGTAAATTATGTAGCAGATATAGTTCTGATCACAATCTAAAAGATAGAGCCTTCCCGGTGAGAGTAAACATTCGTCAGCCATATTTTGAATTATGGGATTTACGCGCTTCAATTAAGCGCGTGTTGTCCTCATAACCTCTCCAATGGTAAGGAGCTAACGTGCTCAAGCAAGTTCGTTAAGATTTAAGCAGTAACATCTTTTATTACACAGTCTTTAATAGATAAAATTCATGACAACCGATTCGGTATCCTATGGTACGAGAAACATGCGGTTTTGACAAAGCAGAAATGGCGATACATCTTTTTCGAAAGTTTCCTACGCATTGAACTTCGTCAACATGCAGTTTTTATAGCTCTTAACAATACACGTGGACATGTTTATTGGAATTTCGGACCTATCAACAACTTATATTTCTATAACAATTTGCTTATCCAATTTCTATTTGTATAACAATTTTGTTGAACACTCAAATGTAGTACTTTCATTTTAAATTTAACATTACTTATGTTATTTCCAAAATGTAAAAATCCTAAATATAAATATGTAAAAATATGAAAATATAACAAGGCTATGACAAGATACAATAAAACTCGCAGGAAATTATGCTCACAATTCGCAGTTACTCAATAACGTGCAACTAATAAATGTTTCAAATTCATGCAGTCCGCTGCGCCTGCGCAATAGTGTACTTTTAATACCACGAATCTATACATATGCACGCGTTTAGGTAATTTATGGCTTTATTGCTTTGGTTTCGAAGGAGACATGATCTCGGAGTGTCCGAACAAGGAAGGTCTGAGGTGCTTAAACTACGTGGGGGCTACAAGGAGCTTCTTTGGAAAAATTCTACTCTACCATAAACCATTTCGACGGTCGATGACCAGAATCGGTACAGTGACCCAGTGACACAGATTTACAAACTACAAATCATTTCTCTTGTTGCATTGCTTTTTCGTTTATACGTTATGCAAATATTTTCATATTAATGCTATTTCCTTCGACGGATGCCGACTTTCTTGTTCGGAGTACAACCGTAGCGCCCAGCGTGTACCCAACGCTACCGCAGTCGCTCGGACGGCAAACTCGCGCTCTCATTGGCCAGTGTTTTTCATTAATAACTCGTTAACGAAGCCTCATCTTACATTTTCGCTAAGGAAAAAGTTATTTCAAATCACCCCCTGAATCACCCCTTTTAAGGAACTGCGACATTTTTGTTACACCCTGTAGAGCAGTGATGCTCCAGTGTCGCGGTAGTTTCAAGGCTGACTCCAGCAGCAGAGTGGGGAGCGTCGAAATAGTATGCGCGGTGCGCTTGTATTCGAAGTCCAACATTGTAGTTAAATATGAAGATGCAACCTGTTCGGTCACAATAATGCTAACCATACCGGTACAAACTATTTGATAACCACCGCCAAATTGATTGTTTATTAAAAACATAATCCACAGTCGTCCTTTCCACACAATTCTTTTTTCATCCGAATTAAAAGCATTAATTTTCGATTTCTCAGTAGGAATTATATTTTTTCAGACAAAGTATAACGACAAATGATATTTAATTTATTAAATAATATTAAACATTAAATTATATTCTCTGCATATGAATTTCAATTATTTATAATCCATGAATTTTGTTTTATATGAAAAAAAAACAACCGATCTACTACATATACAATTTAAAGTAACAGTAACTGTAAAACGAAATAATATATCGTATGAAGAAACTCTTTATTAACGAAGATTCAATTAATAATGGTATCTGCATATTCAGATTATTTTTACCTGTGGCTTACTCGAAAAGTGAATTACTACCTGTTGCATACCCTTTATTTCTTTTAATTAGGTTTTCAAAAAATACAGTATCCCTAAAAGCTACCAAATGTTACAAACATGGAACAGTAACGGTCACAAAACTTTTCACGTCTACTACTACAGATTTTTAAAGATCAACAGAAATTACAAATCAGCTCTTTTCAGAACTACTACAGCAGATCCTTAAAGATCGACAGAAATTACAAATCAGCTCTTTTCAGAGCTTATTTTGTTCAGGAACACTCAAAATTAATAAATACAGGATGATTTATTATTTCTGTTTCTTATTTCTATTTATTATTTTTCGTATTCCACGAGACTTCTCGTAGAACACGAATAGTGCGCGTCTTTGTTGGGTCTTTTGTATCTTCGTGAGCGTACTTATAGTTATAACAGGTGTTGACGGCTACATTCACAAGGGCCAAATGAAACGAAGTTAAAAATTCGAACGTTTACTCCTTTTAATCCAAGCGTAATAGAAAAACCAATAAAATTAGATATACATAAATTTGATTTCTCATTATTCAAGCTTTAGAGATACCACTTTCCATAAAATACAAGAGAAGAAACTAATATTGAATGCACAGAGGTATTAAATTAACTGGGATTATACTGCACTGTGTTTTTTATAGGGATAGCACTTATTTTTCTATTGTAAAATACTTGATTTCTAACACTACAATTACGTGCCCCAAAACAATAATTGAATAATATTAAAAGAAGACAGACTAAAGCAGTGTATATTACAATATCATTTTATGAGACCAATATACAATAATGGCGGAACGCGCTACCAAGCGATTTCAAATTTCAAATCACGTGACTAATATTAGTACTTAAATTCGGCTGTAGTGTACATTGCGTATTGCCCACATGCATATGGCGGATGTTACTCCCCCCTGTAACAGGTCGGCTTCACCCCCTCATTTAAAAGTCCACTTAATGTTTCATCCTTTAGATCTATGTTTAATATTTAAACTTAGATACAGAGTGCACTTCTGGTTGCCCTTCAAAAGGTGGCCAACAGATTTTAGATTTTACCGTTGAAAGAAGTACCTTCTCGCCAAAAAATTTATTGCATACTCCGTCCTTTAAGTCCATGGTTCTGATTGCGTCCATACACAATTTGAAGTACTTGAAATTTTAAATGACAGATTGACATCAGATTGATAACAGATCCCGAAGGTCTGTTGCAGAATCTGATGTGGATTTTGCTTTCATCTAAATAGTTCCACAATCAGGGGTCAGCCTGACGTCAGACTTTGACGAAGTAATTGGGAATCAGGCGGACATCAGATTCACATGAGGTTCTGACACTCCACCAGAACCTAATATCAATCTGACCTCAGTCTGTATTCATAGTTTGGACCAAATTCTGACATGCCAGACTTTGTAGATTTCTTTGCAATCCGAAATTTCCCACAAATGCATAAAAATCCATGGCCTATCTACATACGAAGAAAGTTTGGAAATCGTGAATTTTACGAGGAAAGCGCGAATGTTGTGAATTCTTACGAAGGAACCTTCAACTTGAAAGTAATATATTTCGTGAATATATCTATGATTAAAATTTTATGACTGTAATCTTTATACTACGACGTCTTATTTACGGTACATATAGTATATCCGGTTTAAATGTATACAGGTGGTTATTTCCGTAAATATTAAAAATGAGAAAAAATGTTTCAGATAAAAGCTGTATGGTATCAAAAGTGATAAAGGTATCAAACCGTATATATATATAGAAACTTCAACTTATTGTGGCTGAAATCTAGAATTAGCTGAGTCTGTTAAAGCTGCTAAATACCATATAACATGGTGTATAGACTTCAGCAATATTAGCAGTTTTAGGTGAATTTTGGATTGTAGCCTGTATAGTAAAATGGAGTTTTGGATTTGCTACATTAGATGAAATTTGTGTCATGGATCTATTTGTGTTCAGCTCGAGACTCATATTCGTGTTATTTAGATAAGTATCAAAAATTAAAAATTTGATTTAAAATTTAAGTATCGATATTAACAAACAAGCGTCGTACTAAAGCTATCTTCACGCGATACACTAAGTCACTAGATTACATTTTCTAGATTCTATATGTTGGCATTACATATTCTAAGCTCAACATACAGCAAGTTCAGTTCATCACGTTTTGAAAGAACTTTTCTGTCAATGCAATTGATTGAAAATGAATTTTTTACATGTTAATTGTATTGACAAATCTAAATGGTAAATTTATATGTAACATGAACAGCAACACAATTGTTTTCTTGTTAAATCTAAAATAAGAGATTGTAAAGAAACCCTTGGGTTAGAATGAATTTGTATCCTAAAAGAAGTGATGTTTTGAGATAATCATGTATAAATGTTTATAAACTTTGCTACATATGATGACAGTTCTACTGTTGAGCACTCAATATTGTTACAAGCTTTCTGAATCATATTAATAAAAATAATTACAATACTTAACTGAGTATACATACCTAATAAAACTGCATAAGCAATAATGTGATTTTAATGTTTATGTTGTACAGTTAAATATAAATCAACCAATATGTTTAAACGAGTAGAAACTAACAGAGAAAATGATTATTCTCTACCCGCCAAACGACCAAAGTACGATACAAAGAAAGGACCTTTGGAAGGTGTTTCTTCTGCAAACAAGAGAGAATTAATAGAGAAAAAGCGTGGAAAATTGGATGATATATGGGGCGATGATTTTGCAGAAGAGGATATAGAAGAAATGGATTTTGTGGCATCTCAAGCTTGTTTGCAGGTTCTATTACTACATATAAATCTTTGCATGCTACCATTATAAAAGACATACAAAGTAATTCTCTGACCAGGAAGACTCAAACTCAGTAGCATGATCTAAGCACTGGAGTGATAATTCTAAGTCCATACATATGATCTGTCGAGAGATTTTTCACATCTACAAAAGTAACTAATTTGGTCTCTGTGAAAATGGTTGTGCGCATGTACATGTAAAGTGAAAATGAGTTTCTTGACAAATTACACATGATCTATTCATAGGTCAAAGTGATTAGCTCCACTTTTTGAATTTTTTTCAATTTTAATATCAAAGTACTTGATTGATGTTTGACTTTTTATATTTAAGATAAATATAAATATTTTTGTTTTGTGGATTTAATCGATTTGACAAATGAGCAGTACATTTCCACTGGTGAGAGAATCGTTCTGTACTATAAATTTAATGTCTTCTTCACCATATTAATCATAGTTACGTTTTTCATAGGATGACACTATCTTGACACAACCAATTGTAGAACAAAAAATATCTTCTGTGCAAAGGTTTAATAGTATACCATCTACAAGTAAAGTTGTTTCTAATGTGAATAGTGTTCGTAAAAAAGGATCTTCTATATATACATCTCAATGTAATACTCAAAGCATGCAAGTTGAGACTTCAAGAGATATAAGTACTATAGTTTCTATTGATTACAAAGAATTTAAAGACAGATTAATAAATAGAGAAGTATATAATTCAACGTTCAAATTAGATGACAATATTGTTACATCTGGTAATTTCATGAGATACTCTTTATGCAAAATTCTTGTTTCTTATTATACCTTTTGTGTGTCATTAACTTTTGTATCTTATGATTTCAGAATCAGAATATATAAAGGAATTAGAGAAATTAAAACTTGAACATAAAAAGTTGTTGAATGATTTCATAACTAAAGAAGGTGAGGCAGTTTTTCTTCGTAATCAATTGCAGCAGACTCAATTACGTGCAGAGAATGAGAGATTAGAAAAGACACGTTTTATTGAAGAACAGGCAAATCGTCATAGAACGGAAATTAATGCCTTATGTAAAGAAAAAGAGCATCTGAAAACGCAACTTGAATTGCAAGTTAGTGACTTTCAACAAATGTAATTCATTTTTCAGGTTTCATATAATAGTATGTTGTAATAACTGGATTGCTTCCATTTTCTAGACCTTTGAAGTAGGAAATTTAATGGAACGTTGTAAACTGTTGGAAAGTGGAAATGTTAAACTAAAAGAACCACATACTGCAAATTTAAATGTTTCTATGAATAAAAGTAGACTCAGTTCACCAGTGAATAGGTAAACTTTTCAAAAATTGTTATAGAAATAAGATTGTTATATTTATATGCTATAAAATTGTAATATGCAGGTTACTGATTTCAAATGTAAAATCAGTAAAAGTAAAAGAATCCAGCGTTCAAACAAATATCCATAATAAAAGTAATTGCTTTCTTAAGACTTGGACACCATGTAAGTGACCTCTAATTTAAAGAACATTTAGTCGTGAAATTGGTAAATATTTTTATCAATAAGGTAATTTCAGATTATCCTCTCGCAAATATTCCTAATTTAATATATGATATACCACAGCCAGAGAAACCTATAATTGATATTCAAGTAACAGAAAAAACAGGTCGACGAAACCTACCTATTTTGCAAGAAGAGGATACGTTTAGAATATTTGGTAAAATATACTTAAGTGTGGTTTATAAAAGAATTGTCTCTAAAAGAAATTGAGCTGAAATTACAAATTTTGTGTTCCAGAAAACCCAGAGTTAGTAAAACCTGTAACAACCATGATAGATGATAAGAGACTAACTGTAGAATTTATTTTACCGGAAATAGCTGCTCTTCAGCGAAAGACGAGGTTAGAGCTCGAGTCAGAAAATTCTATACCAATAATGAACAAAGTGAGCTATTTCACTTTTTACAGATCAACTTATATTACTAACCAAATATAATTAATGATAGAACTAATCATTATGTTTTAGTTAGTTTCTAGTACAAGGGAGTTACTACTGAACGTAATAATTGTTCTTCAGACAATTTTTCAAGCTATGAAAAATGACGATATTCGAGATATGAACGACATTTACTTTTCGAATTTATATTTAAATCTCGACTTTAATGGAAAGTCTGTTTGCGATGTCAACGCATGGCACGAATGTGAACGTAGTATCGAAGCTAGAAGAGCGTTCGGCGTGTTATCATATGTAACTTTGGAATCGACATACCTCAGTAAATATATTGCAGGGAAGACGCGATTACTCACAGAAAAGGATGAATCTTATAAATATTACTCGCGTCAAATGGTGCGCTATGACACATGGTCTGAAAAGAATCAAGATTTTGAGATGTTTAAGATGATCTTGCAATTCGTCATTCTGGTTGGATCGACAGTAAGTTTCATTTATCAATCTTTTCTTGTAATGTTCTAAAGTAGCTAAAGAGAATGAGTATAATGAATAAGTATAAAGAATAAAAATTGAATAATTGATATAACTATTTTTTACTAAAATTGTAATATTTATTTACTTATTTTTATACTTTTTGATTTATTTACAGTGATGTATGAAAACTTTCATGTATTTGAGTAATTTTAACATTTATATTTCAATATTTTTAGAGAAGATCTCATCAATTTAGTGGTCTCATATGCGCAATCATGATGGTTATATGCAATGTGCATAAAAAAGTTGAATATTGTTCACAGGGGTATGTGAATATTTTTTTGTACTATTTAATAATTAAAAAAATTTACTTATCTAATGTGTTTTATTTTAGAATGGAATATATTTATCAGATATTTAAGGAAGTAGTGTTTTCAAGGCCTCTGCCTTACAGTTATGTGCTGCTCAGTAATGTAATGATGATTTTTATTAAGTCGCCAACGCACTTGCGAAAACTTTGTGTTAATTCACGTATGTAATTTACACATTTTACATCTGGTTGTTTTTGAATTGCAAATTTCAAGAGATATTAAGTATATTTTTTTAAAATTGTTATTATTTTTGTAGAGTCGATGGCAGTGAACAATTGGAAAGGTTCTCTACACTTCACTCCAGGTACTTTAGAATTTCAATTTATGAAAAGAATTTTACTTTTTGACACTACACACATTTTTTCATTTTAAATAATTTCAGACGCCTGCCCATTACAAATTTTCTTGGCCCAGGTGGAAAATCATCATTTCGACATGATACTCGCAATAGATATTACAGATACATTATTGCAGTTTGTGCAATATATATTACAAACAGACATCATTCCACTGAGGTCGGAGACACTGGAGTCTTGCAATTGTTGCATGAAATTACTGCGATTTACAATCAAAACACTTTCTAAATGCAGCAATGTAAATCTGAGTGCCATCAAAGATTACGATTTGGATTATTTTCCTCTAGTACAGAATGATTTTTGTAATCTAGAGGGCATTTGTCCCAAACATTCTATGTCTTGCGCGATAACAAGTACTAAATGCATACGCGAGATATATCGAGATAAGTTTTCAGATCAGAATTCTTGGGCAACTGTGAAGAGAAGACAGTTGAAGATATTGAAAGATGGAATAAGATTTTTATCCCATCTGGCGATATGTGATCCTGATTTTGTTATTCGATTGTCAGATATCGAGGATTCATTTCACTTGTTTATGAGGAATATAAATAGTTTTGATAATTTCACCCTTCATGAAAACGAACGTAAGTGTGTACATTTATTCTTTTGTTCTATAAACAGCAGGGTCGTGCTAATTTCGACACTTTCGACTGATAAGCTCATGTTTTTTATTCTCATTCTGTGATACGTACCGTTTTAATTTTGTCTCAATTTATCGGACCACGGGAATTTTTATATTTCCGCTTAGTTTCTTGGTCGACTGCGTCATCAATCAGCTTCAGATTTATGTTGTAGATTCGTAAATTAAATAAGTAATTAGAAATTTTTCTTTTTCTTTTGTAGAAGAGGCTATGAATCGAATAAAACAAACTTTTATTTTCGATAAAACATCACAATCACAAGTGGGATCATTCGAGAGAACCAATAATATGAGGCAATTGGACATATTAACGAATTTTCAAAAGAGATTCGTTGAACCTGCCTCAGCAAGCTCCAAAAAGAACGAAAATCACAATAAATTCCTAACCACGATTAAGTCGCTATACAATAATCGATAGGTCTTTTTTAATTATTAAAAATCTCCATAAATCAAATTTAGCGAAACATCGTACAAATTTGTTGTTTGATATTCTATTGTAACATAAATTATTTCGTAATCTGAAAGTATTTGAACTCCAATGTTGTATTTTTTGTACATACTATATTTTGTAATGAAGTAAACATTTTTATTAAACAATTTTATTAAACATAATTAACAATTTATGATATAAATAAAGCACCTTCTAATTTTTTAATATAAATCTTTTCCTAATTTAGGGAAATATTCTTAATAATATTTACTTGGAAACACACTTTGAGATAAGAACTTTCTGTCATTTTTAAAATTCTTTAAAGTAATCAAATTTAATACATACAGTCAGTTTCTAGATAATTACTTTGAAATAAAAATTACTTTAAGGCCTTTCCTGTAAAACATTTAAAGTCTTTCCTTTAAACATTTTGATGTGAAACATTTCCACTAAGTTTGTAAGATTCTAGTAATTTTTTTTTCGTGAATTTCATTTTATTCTCAAAAATGTTTTCTCACTACCGCTTGAAATTTGCGATTAAAAAACAATTTGGAACAAAGTTAATAGTTGATAACTTCAGTTTAAAATGTTTAAATGAGTGAATAATTAGTAACAATTTCTTGTAGTAAATGTAAATAAATTTACTGAAAATAGTCTTTGAACACTGCATGCAGTACAAGTTCGCTACTATTAATGGTCATCGATGACCCCGGCTTTTAATTCATATTTATAATGTTCTGTTAAAATATTTATAATAATTAAGCCTCTAGAATCCTAAACTGTTTTACAGTACTAATAGCATTAGACAAAGTGCAGTCGATGCAACGTTAAAATTCACTAAAAAAATAAACAAAAATTATGTAAGATAATGAATGTATAATCGAGTTACGAAGTGTTCTTGTTTCCTATGCTTGCATATGTAACAATACGTAAACAAATTATAATTTTAAACTATCCTTTGTTCATCACCAAGCTATTTTGTACATCCAATATGGTTTACCGGAAATGCTAATAAACTATGAATATGATTTATTGTAATAATTCTTTTATCCTTATTTATCCTTATCTTTAATAGATATTGATCTTCACGTACCTAAGCATTCATTTTATAGAAAAAAATTCTTTAGGAATGGCACTTATAGTCTTTTTATTTTCATTTTCCAAGCCTTCTTTGAGAAAACATTAAAAGGCTTGAGAAGGTATCACGTTAAAGGAAACGTTTACGTTGAAGAGGGTAAAAGAATCCTGGCGCCTGGACGGGGGTATATCTCTTGGAATTCATTTATCTTCGCCGCAAAATGCAATTTGTAGGAATTCTCTTCAAGGCCTGACAATGTTCGACGACGATAAAGTGGTGACCGGAAGCAGATAGAAGGCTATCGCGGCAGTGCGTCGACGGAAGTGATGTTCCCGCCTTCATTTGGAGTGGAATAATCCCGAAAACACGCATCCCGGTCCCATTCATAGATGCTGAACGATCCGACCGTTGATTTGACTTTTTATTCCTCATTCAGTCTGTTGTGCCATTCTGTTGTACGTTTCTTCCTTGATCTTATACGTTTCATAGTTGTCGTACCGTTATCCTCCCATTTTCTGAAAGTGTCTCTGGTAACGTGATCGTAGGAATTTAATCGACGAAGACACTCGTGAGGGAAGAATATAAAATCCCTAAACTTGGTTTATGAGTTATGTGCATAGTGTATAGTTTCTTTGGCACGCAAATATTCTCAGGATGAAGATATCTTCCTTGACGCCTCTTCTTCTGTTGGTCTTCTTGGCGCAATGCAGCATATGTTCCTTATCCACGCAAAGTAAGTAATGTTTCATTGACAATTCCGGGAAAGGAATCGATGCATAAGCTGTAAGTATGGGTTTATCTGTATCGATTATTGTGGGCAAGAATGTCAATTACTGTGTGTTGACGATTATGTGCTGTGCCCCATCGCCACCCCTTTTAGTTTCACATGTAACAAAATGGAGTACTATTCAATTGAAAATACTTGGTTTTATGTAAAAAGATATAAATATTTGCAGTTTAATATTTTTAGGGGGACATAATAACTAGCCAGCACACGGTAATTGACACTCTTATCCTAATCGCACTTCGGTAGTTTGAATTTTAAGGAAAGGGTATAAACTGTTGGTTATGGAGGTTTTAGTATCACCAAGTTCTTGAGTAGGAGGGGTTCAACAATTGAAAATTATACTTACAGAGGTTTTGTAGGGTTGATATTTTTCGGATTGTAGTGACTCAAAAAAGGACAAATTCAACTTTTAAAGCTCAATAAATATAATACTACATAAGTACAAAATTCGTTTTCTTAGAATCTTGGCTTAGGCCACTTTCATAGTCATCGATACAATCATTTATTGTATATCTGCACACAGACGTACAATATGCGTAAACATAATCATTAGACAAATAGGTCAGTAGATTTTCATTGTTATTCCCATTTAAATATGCAAAACTTTATAATAAAACTTGGTAGTATAATATCAGTCCTACGTTTTAGATAATAATTAACGTCATATTAATTTGATAAATATTTCATACTAATAAGTTTTAGTCGAAGTCTTCGTACCCTAAAATTGTACGTGTCCATAATTAAGGGTTGAACAAAAAATAAATGACAACTTGAAGTCATTGATATCTAGGGTACAATGTGCTATTATTTAAGAAAATTGTAATTCTAGTTTGTAGCAATGTAATAAGTGCTTTTCACTGCAAGGTGTAAATACATGATGGTCTATAGAATATAATACGTCACAAACTTGTTTTCTCAGTAACTAATGAGCACGTCGATTTAATTTTGTTTTAGTTAAATAGTTCAGAAGGTTTAATTCTTCAGGGTATAACCAATTCTTTTTGAGACGATTGTTGTGGGAAAAAGGGTGTTCTATAGAAGTTTTAAATGGAAAGTGGTATTAATTCTTTTGGTGAACCTGCAAATTAGTCATATTACCACCGATTTCGATGATCTTTAGATATATTGTTAAATTCATTCTTCTGCACAACTTTCTCCTGTACATGTAATAGGTGGTTGGGCTTAGTTTCCGAAATATTTGCAAAAAATTGTTGCTACTACTACATTGAATACTGATTATACGCACGTGTCAGTGACAGCATACGCGTCACTATGCAATGCGACGGCCCCTTTTCTACTGTTTCTGCAAATATAGCTCGGCCCGACAATTAATATTATAAGGAGTGAAGTATTTTGTTTTAACTATCGAACTCAGCCATTGTTTTCGAAATCTTTACTTATTAGTGGGATAAGTTGACCCACTGGACAAGTCCAAAAAAAAAGACTCCTCTAAGCGACTCAATACACTATAAGGATCCAGTGGGTCTAAGCTGATCCAGTGGGCAAAGGTAACCTAAATCAAATTACCTTGCATTCTATGTGTCGAGAATAGTACAGCATGCATTACCTTTTTCCACTGGGTCAACTTAAATTCACTGGGTCCTTATAAGGTATTGGATCGTTTGGGAACTTTTTTTTTTGGACTTGTTCATTGAGTCACCTTATTCACATCGTTACCAATTTCGATTTTTGCTATAACATTAAAACTAAGGCCCACCGCCTATTATATGTATAAGAAAAAGTTATTCAAAATCTCGTTGTCTATAATATATCTAAAGATCAGCGAAATCGGCAGTGGTGTGACTAATCTGCAGGTTTACCAATTTTTTATTATTTAGATAACTTTTATTTAATTAAGTAGCATTCAAATCGTTCTTTTATTCTGCATAGTTACAGAGTTATTGCAAAAAATTGTTTTTAAAGAAAATCGTTGAGGAAGCGGAAAGAAGATGAAGAAAACAAAAAGTATCAGAATAGTGTCATTCTATGAAATAGTCAATCCCTAAGTTTTGTCCCTGAGTTTGTCGCCTTCCTCAATACGCACCAAAAACACTACAAAAAGTCAAAATGACGTATAGGAAAATAAATTAGAACACTATATTTATTTTTGAAGAATAAACCTTTAATTTAATTGTTATATTTATATTTTATTTATTTCAGTTTTAATTATGTTTTAATGAAATTGCTAAAAAAATAATTACTAATTAAGTAATAAAAATTACTCAGTTAATATGAATAAAATAAGTTCTGAAAATTTTCAAAGTTTAAAGTTCTTCAAAAAGTGAAAAATTCCCCCCGCCAACCCAACTACACCATTAAAGTCTTTTACAGATTGTCTTTTATAAATACTATTTCGAACATTTGGTAAGATCAATGGAGAAATCAGCACATGAGCAGCATGTAATTTATTTGTTTTCATGCCTTCTCCTGTTTTAGGAACATCTACCATTATTTCTTTCTACACATTTTCTTTCTTATGTCTAGCAGACATAAGAAAGCAGGCATAAACATTTTTCAAAGGTTTGAAGAAACATTTTGTTGCCATAACTCTGTAAACAAATTATTATCATTTTTCATATAAAAAAAGATATAGAGCATTTTTCTTTCTAACAGTTACCTAAAAAAATTTGTTACACCCTCACAGATTAGTTCAATCAAACCATTTACTTAAAAAAAAAAGAGCAGGTCAGTATCTTTATCAGTTTGAAAAAACAAGTTGTATCGCTTTATTTAAAGCACCCTGTACATGTACATTCAATACCTATCACGTATGCGCAATAGTAGAAATAATGATAATAAAATTTAGATTTAAACACGAAAACTTTGATTTGCAAAGTTTGGTGCTTTCTAAATTCAAATTATAGAGACAAACCAATCCATTTCAACATATGGCAAATAATTGGAATTGAAGTAAGTTTGTATTTCAATTTTCAGATGTTTTCACAGCGAAATGAAGTGTAATACATGAACTTGTAGTCTTAGAGGAGTTTTTGAAGTATAAACATTCGAGTTAAAGTCTTTTTTATAAGTAAAGAAAAGATTTTGGTTCTTTTATTGTCACTCTTTAAATGTCAAAGTTTAGTAAGGAATGAATGTGGAAAATAAATTTTTAATGCAAGAAGGAAAAGCGAGTTTTCTTCAGATTCTCAAGGAATTTGAAACGCAATGTTAGTCTAATTATATTTCCTCTCTTATTAATAAATAGTAGAATAAGGAAGATGACAAAGTAACAAACAAAATTATTTACAAAAATTTGAAAAACTTTAAAATTTACCACATGGGTAAATCTTTGATTTTCTCCAGCTACAAACTATTTATGAAAATGATTATTTAATATAAGAGATAAATAGATTATCTATATACAATATTATTGTATTGGCTGTATACAGCCAATGAGACTTATAGCTAGTTTCATTTTCATTTTTTTGTTTGTAGTAAAATAATAGATATTGCATATGTATTTCAAAAGTGATGCAAAAAAAGTACGTTTTTAACAACAAATATCCGAATATTTTTGTATAATCAAAATTGATATTGTTTTACTTTTCTTTTGATAGTTATATAATTGTACTATTGTACATAATATATTAGTGTTTTGCATCTGTATGTTATATTATAATTTATATTTCTTAAAAATCGATATACAGCTCTCAAGTGAAAATTATAGCTACAGGTATCCCAATACTTTTGTAATCGAATCATATATCCAGAAATGACATCTAGAAATGGCATCGAAACTCCTTGATGAATAAAATATAATAATAATAAATTCTTTCTTTATTGGAGTATAAATATGAAAACGTAATATTCTGAGTATTGTCGAATATTGATGTAATAGCTAAAAAATTCGATTCCCATTTTTTTTAATTTTTATTCTTAGTATTCTTATTCTCACCAGTTCATGACATTCAAATTACGTTTATTTTTTCATTGCAGTTTGATTAATAATAATCGATTCTTATTAAATTTTTTCTCCTACTAGCTTTAGAAAATATTTTATTTAATAAGAGATGTAATAGTAAAGCAGATTATAATTGTATAATAATTTATGTAATCTAATTGATTTGATTTACTTATTGAATTTTTTTCAGTTCTTCTTTGCTGCGAAGTACAAATTTTGTTTCCAAACTGACAATTTAAGAACGAATCTGTAGTTATCTTGGTCTTATCTATTTGTTTAACATAAAATATTTCATTAACAGTCGTTCCTCTTCTAGACAATATAAGATGTGCTTTACTTCTATTGTAAAAACTGTATTTATTATACACAAATAATATATCTAGATGACAATAAGATTGATTTTAATTTGCATATATTATTTGAAAGGCAGGTGTCCCGTGATAAGACTAGCAAATGGGAGGGTTCGAGGTCGAGCTAGAGGAAGAATCATTAGATTCAGTTGTTACGAGGGTTTTACGCTCGTGGGTAACAAGTATTCCACTTGTATTCGAGGCCAGTGGGATACACCTACGCCTGTATGTGTCAGTAAGTACTGTCTTCTAATCAGACTGGATAACACTGTGACAGTGGACGTCAATTAAAATATCTACGGATTGCGGTCATTGTAGTTTTTGGTGGAATTTCGAATCCTTTACTTTGACATGCAATTTAAGTGGAGTTTTCTCATTTTTTGTGCACTTAAATTAAAGTTTCTTTATACAAACCATGTAAAAATATAGATGAAGCAATTGACAGTTTTCGAAATACATATTTGAAATTTTCTTTTCTCTATTACAATAAAATTTCATATATCTGTATAGTGGAACTATTCAGTTAGAATAGTATAAATGTGTATTATTTTACGACAAAATTCATGTGGAGTACGTTATGGTATGGATATAGTGAAAATTTCAGTAATTTAACTATATGAACACATATTATGCATAGAGACGTATTTATATATGATTTATGGAAAAAGTAGGATGATTTCCACAACAATAATTGTAAAGCAAATCGAAATTCCATATTTTTAACCCTTTCACAATGTAGTTTAAAAAAAATTCAAAGCTCGTTAGCTACTGACTTGGAGTTTCACAGACTCTACATGATACGTTTATTATTTATCTAAGAGAAATTGTCTTCTTTACTTAACTGCGAGATATTTCCTAACAAAAATTTGTGACACTGATACATATGTGGTCTTACTTTTACAACAATTTACAACGTTTGAATTAGACTCTGCCAGACTCCAGGTCCTATTATAGTATTCAAATTCTGTGTGTCAGAGAATGGATTAACTAGACTATTAGGTATTCATACGAAAAACTTAAAATTGTTATTTTATACACAGGATGTTCGGCTGTAAGTGAATGAAAATTTAAAATAAGACAAAAGATGATGATGTTCTGATTTAAAATATTCAATGTTATAATAATATAATAAAATAATAATTTAAGAATATGGATAATTTGTGAGTAAGTATTTGTATATACAGTTTTCATAATTATATATTACAAGCGAACCTAGAACAAGTCTTATTGTAATATTCATATATTTATTATGGTGAACTTTTTAAAAGGGTGGTCATGGATTTTGATGGACTAGAAATATGTTATAAAGAACAATATTTCGAACAACTTTTTTTTATACATATTATAAAATAAATTCCGAGATATTCACAAAAAACTGTTGCTACTATTACATTGGGATTCTGTCTATCTACAGATGTGGATCTGTGGTAGCGTATGCGTCAAGTATGCAACCTCCATTTATGCCCTGTTTATATAAACACATCACAGTAACGCGCAATTACCGCTGTCACTAGCCAGCGTGGGGCACGCGGTTAACATTGGATGGTGTTAATACCTCTTGTAATTTCGGTGGTTTAAGTGAAGTTTAAATAAGGGAGATTCAGACCCAGATAATTAATTTCTGACATTGTAATTTCATTTTCTTATTCCACGCACCCAACGTATCCTAAAGATCCCGATTCTGTACGTGTATTCAAGATACACGTGTACACGTGAAATTCAAATATCCGTTTTCGGATTCGTGTAGTGTTTAGTACACGGGTACACGTGTACCGAAATACACGGACTGTATAGTCGACAGTGGGATATAGCGATTGTAATAAAACAGCAGGGTATCGGTCCTTCACACTTTTAACAATTGATGTTGCAGTGGCTAACTGAAGACCCAGATACGAACCAATGTATTTTTTCCTACTTTTTTCCACAGTTAGCAAATGGGGTAAACAAGTCTTACTCCTAAAGGATACATTATTCAACAATTTATTAGCATCAGTATAGTATTAATAATTAATCAAATATTACAAGTAGTAAAGAACGTAACGCAGAAAGAAAGTATGACATGTCAGTAAAGTAGACGTTAAATGATAGGTTTTAGCAATTTTTACATAACTAGATACTACGTAATTAATTGACAATACTGTACTGATGATAACGTTCCTTATACAACTTCTGGACCTTCGAATTGGAAGGATTCAGACTAAAATACGTTGGTGCGTACCTAGGTCCTCGGTTTGTCACCGCAACGTCGATTGTTAGAAGTATAAAGGACCCATACCCTGAAGTTTTATTCGAATCGCTATATCCCGCCGTCAACTATACTACACGAACACTTCGATCCGAATTTATGTAAGTACACGAATCTCGAAATACACGGTTATACGGAACCGGAACCATGTACACGGGTAGGTATACGTGTACCGTATATATTTTATAATCTTTTCCATAAAATAAGCCTATTCGTAAGTCCGTGCAACGCATTCTAAGTGAGAAATTTTTCTTATCTTCATAAAAAATCTGTTTTTATTAAAATTTTATTAAACAAAATATATGGTATTTATAATATTTCCTTATGTAAAAATCTATTACACATTTCGCCTGTACTCCTTTTCGGTCGCCATATCTTTTTTTGTCGTTTGGAATGATTAAAAAGAAAATAATCGATTGATTGTCCTGAAATTTTTATTGTATCTTGAGAAAGTAACTGCTATTGTCTTATAAAAAAAGAAGTAATTCCTTTTGTATTATTTTTTTTATTAAGACAAATATTTTTTATCCTCTTTGCAACCCTTGACTCCCTCATTGAACATGATCCTTTCCATGTCATCCTTTATGAACCATCTTTAACTCTTTTATGGAAAACATTTCAATAAATACGGTACTATTTCAAAAATAATAATTTCCACTTAATTTCTAACGTTGTTAAAATAACTTTCCAGTCACATGAAAATTTATTTAAGATCAATCGTACTCGATTAAAATAAAACTTGAAGCACATAAACACGCTAAACAGTTTCCGAAATACAAATTTTCAAGTATAATTCATTCTACACGCAGACGAACAAAAATAGTTGTATTCAGTTTTCTTCTTTTTTTAAACAAATAATCCAGTTTCGAGTATTTTGTTATACATTAATAATTACACAGAATGGAGTATCAAAATCTTAATACATATTAAGTAATGAATATTGCGATATACGTGTATCCATGTATTTAAAATTTCGATTCGGTTCACGTATACCTACCTGTGTCATAGTCCCAGATCCATATAACCGTCTATTTTGGGATCCGTGTACCCGTGTACTTCAGGATTCGTGTACCCGTGTATTTCAGTGTACCTGCGTAGATATGGATCCAATTATCCATGTAGAACAGTCCGTGTACTTCGATACACATGTACTCGTATATTAAATATTACACGGATTCAAATACGGGTAGTTTAATTTCGTGTATTTTGTTCGTGAAACGAGCATTTCTAACGTATCCTCACACGTCACCTAATGTTAATCGCGCATCTAATATCCTACATATACTACTCATTATGAGTATTAACCATGCATCCAACAAAGCTTTTTAGAATATTTCGGAAGCTAAGCTCTAGGATTTGATGGCTTGTTCTAGGTTAGATAAATACATTAAATTTATTTTCTCTATGCAAACATAGTTATAATACAATGTGTACTTACACATATAAACACATATAATAGTTTTATTTATTTATTAGTTATATTTTGCAAAAGAGCGTTTATGTAAAAAAAAGTCAAGTCGTTCCGTTGTGTCCAATTGGTAGGACAAAGCTAAATAGTCAAATAAATCTATAAAAATCGATATTAATTATTGTAAAATGAACGTAGAAAGGCTTGACTTTTATTTTGGAATACAATGTGCATAAAGTACAGGATATATAATGCAAATTATAATTATTAAAATAGGGAAAATTAAATAAGTAAATAAGTTGCATTATATGGTTAGTACTTTAAACATAAAAGGTGCTCGTAATTATTGAACTTTTTACTTTTTCTCTTATTTCTAACTACTAGAAATTGCAAATATTTGTCCCATCGTCTGTGGGACATGAAATTTTTTACTTACTTTGAGAAGGCCTATATAATCAGAACTAATTAATTAATTAGGTCCTTTATAAAAATTTGATTAATCTGATATAAATATAAATAATATGATATATGATATGAAACAGAAATAGTATTATTTTATTGTATGTAAATAATGTAACAGTAACATTGGTAACAGTTGGACAAATCAGGATATCTTGCCTTTTGAGCAAGCAAACTGTAAAAAATTAAAAAAATACTATAGATTTAAAAAGGTAAATAAAAACTAATTGAGATATAAATTTTATTTTTGTCTGTCTTAATCTCAGAAAATATTAGTAAAAATCATTAAAAATTCATCGTAGAAAATTTCAACACACTTCTTTACGCACAGACCTCCATGTGCAGTATACATGCAGGCGGCATGTTTCTAATTTATAGCTTTATGTATCCCGCTTTAGCCAACTTTCCCCTATATATTACAAAGCGGTCCTCACAATATTACTTTGAAAGGGTTAAATCTCCAAAACTTCAATCCGTGATTCTCAAATATCGAACGATGCCTTTAATATCAGTTTTAATTATAATGCTTTTCCGATAGATGCTGAATGCCCTACTCCCGTGGTACCTGAACACGCTCTGATGGCTCCTAAATATAATGGAGCCATATTAATGTATTTTTGCGAGCTTGGTTACGCATTGATTGGCCCGGCTGAAATTTATTGCGACGGAAGACAGTGGAATGGGACAACGCCCCATTGTCGAGGTGATTTTTGTTATTTATATTCACCCCAGGGAGGTAACTGTGCAGTTTCAAACCTTTTGATTTGTCATTGTAATACTCGCGTTTCTCGTGACCTTAATTCAGAAAATTTGGGAGACGCGATATTCTTAATACAACATCGAGGGGAATTTTCTCTTTAACTGGAAAGCAGATGATTTCTGATGAAATACGATATAAAATTGTGTCACATAACGAAATTGCTTCGTTTTCGCATGTCTAATTTGGTTAGTCACCGCTGCTTCTATTTATGTTTGTAAAAAATGTTAGTAAAGATTTGGTATAATTTTAAAGAATAATAAACAGCAAATTTCAATAATTGAATCTGTGAATTGAAGTACAAGTTTACATTTTGAGATATTTGATCTCAACGTGTATTTGATGTATGTATTTTGTATACCTATTTGGATAACAGAGCAACAGTGTATGAAAATATTAAGTTTCTTATTTTCTGTAAGACTTAATACACATTAGCTCTAGGATCCGGATATAGTCCTGAGATTATTCGAAAACGATTGATTTTGGACTTGTACCGTTCTTCAACGCATCGATTTAATTTATTTATTTCGGTTTACAAACTGCTGAAAATACCGTTTATGTTATAGCAAACATAGTCTAGCTAGGTGTATTACAAAAGCGTGGCCTGATGATAACATATTTAAATTTAATTTCTCTTCTTGAAACGTCTAGCATCTGCATGATTTCATTCTTTGATTCATGAGAATATAGTTATTTCTAGAATACATTATTCCCCTTATGTGACTCCACAAATAGAAATCTAAGGGAGTGAGTTTTGATGATACCAAGGATTAATATTAAACTGTTAAAATAAAGAAAGTGTCTGTTATTCATTAAAGTTATACCAAATTCTGAGTGATACTGTTTATAATAGAAATAGAAATATGAATAACAATGGTTAGCAGAATTGAATTAAGGTTTCGTGAGATTCAGGAGCGCTGAGTAACGATTGATATTCAAATGAGGGGGGGGGGGGGGGGGGGGGAGGTGATACTATAGTATGATGTTCCCTATTTTTTTGTAAAAAATCTTTTCAATTAAATGTTACTTTTAAAGAAAAACATTAATAAATTGTAAATAATTTTTATCTTAAGTACTTGCAGAAATTTATTTTAGTATATGACAAAATGAGACTTCTTAAAGTACGAAGACCGTTAGTCAGATTGAGTAAACGAAGCAGATTGTTATTTTTGTGACTGTAAGTCAAAACGATCTGTATTACATTTTAAAAAAAAATCGAGTTAAGGCTTTAATTAAAATTTACTCACGTGAACAAATTTTATTTTATACATGCAACCTATTGATACGTCGAAAATCACTTGTTTGTCGATTGTATGGTAATCTCGGAAGCACTTGAACTTTTTGATCGTTCTAGCTAAATATTTTATCTTATAAACTATTCAGAAAAGAAGATCATGATTCAAATGAAAATCCCATTTCTCGTTTTTGGTTTCTAATATTAATAGACATGAGGAGCTTTGCGAGGGTAGTAATTCACGTAGAATTTGTAAAAGTTGTTGTTTGTTACTGCACGTTAAATGTTTAATCAGATACGAGTGCGGCAGCTCCAACGCAATGCGATTTTGAGAAACCGGATCTTTGTTGGTGGGAGCAGGATCCTCAGCATGACTTCGATTGGCAGCGACACAACTTTGAGACACCGAGTTACCATATAGGAACGGGACCCACGCACGATCACACATTGGGACCAGGAAATGATGGTATTTGTTTTATCACTAATAATATTTTTGTATTTATGTATTCTACAGACGAATTTGTCTTGAAATGTGATATTAATTTTTAATGATTTTTTAACGAAATTGATTTTATAGTATACAACTCTAAATTGGTGTTTACTAGAAACATTTTAGCATATATACTAACAAGAAGCGATACGATATTTCTCGTTGCTTCAGTGAAGATATGTGTAGCTTAAAATTCAAGACAGGTGATTTTTTAATAAAAATTAACCAAGGATAGAGGTGAAAAAGTTATGCATAGTAATATTATCGATATCTAATAATGTTATTTTCAATACTTCAAAGAGTTCAAATGATAGTAAGGCATTTGATTCCTTTTCATCACTTAGTTCAAATAAGAATATTTATAAATAAATTTGATAAATGAGTTTTGCACAAGTCTAGTGATATGTAGAACTTATAGGTGATTGAAGATAGTACAATCGAAAACAACCATATTTAATGAATTAAACTATGAAATTTCGTAACATCTCTTTTGTTAAACAATTTGCCAAAGAAAATAAAAAATAATCAATTTTTTAACAAATAAATTATATCGAACCGAAGGAACTTTCAAGTAACTTTTATAGAATTTTTCGAATTTGTACTCGAGATTTTTGTGAACTTGGAATAATAAATTAATGACTTATTGGGAAGAGTGTATAAAGTCATGTAGGAATTAGTTTGATTAAATATATGGTTTTTTAACAAAATTTAGTTACATGAATTTGAAACTCTGCTTAAGAATAAGATATTTCGTATACACCAAAGTTAGTAGAAAAAAGTCTCGAGTTAAACATATTTTAAGCATATTTTAGGTTTCTTCTCAATAGTTAATAATTTGAAAATGAAATTTGAAACACAATTTAGTTTATCCTCATTTTGGTCTTATTTTAGCGTATAAAATCACCTTTTTTTAAGCGGGATTTAATTTTCCCTCTATTTAGTGTAGGGTTCTTTCTGATACTTGTCGTCGAACATCTTGTATATTTACGGATGAATATTAAATAAAAATTTAATCTGAATAAAAAATTTCCCTCTACTTTAACGATTCATGTAGGAGGGAAGATAATAAAAAATTTCCCTCGAAATATTTCATGATGACGGACTATCTAATAGTAAAGAGAATCAATTTGAAGGAAAACTGAACGTAAGAAAAAGTTTTCTACGATATGTTTCACCGTACCATGTTTCTTAGTAAAAGTTTAATGAAAATGAAAATCTCTCTGTGACCCACGCAGAAACAGATACAGTAAGTTTTCCTTGAAATATTTGATGGCCTTAGTTTTCTGGACGAAGGCTACCCACTGTGCTGTGTGATATTAGACTTTTTAATAAAAAATTGATGTAAGTAATCCGAATTAGAGATTTCTAACTTTAAATGATCATAACTCTGAAATTAATGTATGAAATGAAAAAATATTTATAGGATAAAGGGTCCAAATTTTCACTCATCGGTTTTCTGATTCGTCAACAAAATCAAATTTATATTTTAATCTGAAAAAAATTGTATAATCACCTTAAAGCCTTAGTTACGCAGCCTTGTTATCATGTTTTTTTAAAACTTTATAGGTAGAAAATTAAAAACTGAAAATATGTATTTTTCATTTAGTGAAAAAAGTATACCTAATTTCGTTTCCCTTAGTTTCAATAATAAAAACAAAAAAGAAATTGTTAGTAGATTGACAAAATGTTATGGCTAACTTTTGTATATTTAGAAAATGTTTGATTGATAAAACCGTAAACATAATGTTCCTGTTGAGTAGAAATAAAACAAGAAGTAAACGATAAAGTTATGTGCTAAAATCGTACAAAAACTGATTTATTTAAGATGTAACATTTGAAACGTACCGTGTGTCTGATCCATTTGTCTTAAAACTGTGTGCCACGTGGAGCATAAGGAAATTAGGATCAATAAAAGGGAACGAAATTAAGGACAAAGTCACTTTCCAATATAATCATCAATTCTATTTAACAAATGGCAAAACGAAATTATTACTTCGAAATAGGAAAATTACATTATGAGCTGCATTTAAGCAAAAAGGAAACAACTAAAAAATGGTGGAATTATCTATATTAGTTACTGAAACATGATTTCAAATATGACTAAGCATTATACTGTATGAAACAAAAAACTGCTGTGTCGTAGTGAAATTGATGGACCCTTTGTTTATACTGCTAGCTTATAAGAATCATATATAATATAAAATTACACTATCCTCATCAAGTTGTAATATTTAATACCATAGATAAACTGGGGGACGAACTTTGGAGCCTTTACGTTATACATAATATATAAAAAAGAACTTTTTATGGTTTCTTTTTTTTTTAACTTTATGGTTAATTACTAACCATAAAATACGACAAATGAATGTCTTACTTTAATTGTATTATACTTCCATATGCATTATGGTATTAGATGTAAATATTCCATAAAATCTGTTTCTATTTATACTATGACTTATTTTTTGAAAGACAATGGAATGTATTAAACATGAAGAATTTTTGTTATATTTCGTGCTCTTCCGCTTCGGATGATATTTCTTTGGTAAAATATTGGTTGAGGTAATTTTAACACCTTACGTTAATTTGTCATATCTTATGGGTTGTTACATTTTATGCATTCAATTTGAAACTATGATTATTCAAAGTCACAAGTTCCAATTTGTTTTTCAGGTACAATAGACTCCCGTATAAAGGTTCATTTATGCAATCGACAAACCGAGCATAAGCCAAGCAAATATTATACATACATACTAGCGAAAAATCATAAATACATAATTACGAATGATAAAACACTATCAATACATATCTCATCGGTGTAATCGTTCGGATTGGCTCGTGCTCAGCTCGTTGGTTACATAAATGGACCTTAACACGATTAATACATTACGCGTTGTACGAATTCACGTTATTATGAGAAATTTCCTCATACCATACGAATACGAATATCATATGAATATGATACGAATAACTATAGCGTGTTGTACGAGGAATCGCGTTCTAATAATAATAGTCTCAATATTTTTGGCGCGTTATAGGAATTCGTGTTGTAGGAACTCACGTTATATAGGAGTCTGCAGTATTCGACAATGGATGTCAGAAATTTTCAGGGATGATTCTACATGTTTACGCGAGGCAAGCGGATTCTTGAGTTATTTGCATGTGTGAGTGTGTTTATAGTCAGAGAAACAAGAGTATTCCCAAATAGCACTAACAGGAAATATGCATTTAAAACTAACCAAAGCTGCTCAAATCCAATGGAAATTAATATGCAGGCAGACAGCGATTGGAAAGAAGCTACAACGAAGAAAAACATGTCGCAACTATGAAACGCAAATTAAACCCAACTATTCAACTAACTGCAGATATATTGGATGGTGACCAAATAAAATGGTTAACTAATATGATTAACGAGAATCCTTTCAGTATACTGCAGCATACTAGAAGTCATTGATGAATTGTCAGAAAGTCTACCAGAAAACCCTGTAGTAGAATTCGGTAGTAAATCAAAACCAAAACCTCCACCAATTTATATAGAAGCCCAAATTATTGAGCCCCATATCCAACTACTGAACGAAATCACAGACAAGAAATTCACACTAAAACAATTAAAAGGTGGTCAAGTCAAAGTTCAAGTTAGCGCCACTGAAATCTATACTGAAATAGTTCTAGCCGTAAAAGAAAAAAATGCAAACTTCTACTCATACCAACTGAAAAAAAGACAAAAGCTATAAGGTAGTACTAAAAGGTGTACATTCCAAAACGAACATCAACTCAATAATCAACTATTTGAAAGAGCTCAACCATTAGGTGAGACAGATAACTTGAACCTGATGAAAATAATAAAGAAATACACAAAATAGACAGATTGCTTAATATGATAGTTTCTTTTGAACTGTCCAGAACTAAAAGAGACATTCTTCAATGCTTACGCTGCCAAACCTATGGACACACCAGAAACTATTGTAACAAAACACCCACATGTGTTAAATGTGCTGGTAAGCAGTTAACTACGAACTGTCTGTTTGAAGGAAAAATAGACAATGTAAAATGTTTTAATTGCTAGGGAGCCCATTCGACTAACTATAAGGGCTGTATAGTTAGAAAAGAATTACAACAAAAGCTGTTTCCTAGACTCGGATAGAAAGCAGTTACAGAAAATTCAAAGCGTCAACATCAAATTGTTACCGTAAACGAAAACAGAAAGACTTCCACGAAGCAACAACACGATAGTAATACCAAAATCTGTACCCAAGTTGCTGCGTCCCAAAACACACAAGAAGAAACACTCCTCTCAACACGAAATACTAACCCAGTAATTGAATCAACAAGAGAAAATCAAGAAATAAAAACTTATTAATAACATCAATCAAAAACACTGAACTAATAACTAACATGTTCATCAAACAAACGATGTTGTTAAGCCAGCAATTATAGCAAATGAACGAAATGATAGAACTCCTTACACGCATGCTTAATAATAAGCAAAAATGGAGCCACTAAAGATCACAATCTGGAATACAAACGGGTTACAACAGAGAATACTGGGATTGAAAGCTTTTCTGCACGATAACAAAATCGATGTAATGTTCATCGTAGAAACATACTTTACTGATAAAAATTATATTAAAATTCCCTCGTACAATGTTTGTGACACCAAGCATTCATCTGGTAGAGCACGCGGCAAATCAGCTGTTATTATCAAACAAGATATAAAACATAATGTACACCACTCAATCGCAGACATTCACGTACAACTTACTGCTATGGCTATCCACACAATATGTACACGGCAACATCACCATAACCGCGGTTTACTGTCCTCCGAAACATAAAATATCTATACGACAATACACAGACTTCTTTAACTCATTAGGGAATAAATTCATCGCTTGTGGAGACTATAATGTTAAGCACTATTTATGGAGTTCCAAACTAACTCACCATGCGGACAAATCTTAGAACAAGCAATAAGAAAATCATCCTTAGATACAGTAAAAACTGGCGAACCTATATAGTAACTGTCAGCACAGGAGAAAACACCCGATCTATTGGATTTCATGATAGACAAAGGTCTACACAAAACTGATTTTGATATACAATCTTACTACGATCTATAATCTGATCATTCTTCGATACTGACTTATTACCTGCACAAACCAGTATTTAATAAAACAACTCCTTTTTTGTACAATAATAGTACAAGTTGGAATAAATATAAAAAAGTACTTAGAGAAAAACATAAATTGTAATATCACCCTAAAGACACCAGAACAGATTGAAACAGCAGGAATAAACCTTACCAACGTAATTCAAAATGGAGAGAAGATAGTTACTGAATATGTCGAAGCGAAAAGGTATTCTTATTCTTATCATCAATACATCTTACAAAAGATAAAGTTGAAATGTATGTTGAAGTATACTTGACAGAAGCAAAGGACACAAACCAATATAAGAAAATTAAGGAGGTAAAGCAACTCATCAGAAATTACTACAGCGAAGAATTTATCTGTTATCTATCTAACCTTACGCCCGACGAGAATACTAATCATTCACTCTGGAAAACCACTAAAAAAACTGAAAAGACCGATTGCTTCTTTACTTGCAATAAAGAAAGCAGACTCAAGCTAGGCAAAAAGTACAAGAAAGTCACTGCCTTTGGTGACCATCTAGTAAATAATTTCAAGCCCAACAACATGTGCATCGCTACAGATATTTTAAACGAACTTTCGGAAAATTCAGCCGATGTCATCGCTCAAGACATTCCAAGATGTACGATAAAAGAAGTTAAAAAACTCACTGTTGAAACTCGAACTAACAGCAAAGCTCTTAGTGTTGACCTAATCATTGGTTTAATCCTAAAACATTTACCATCTAAGGCAAGAAGGCTGCTTATTATTATCTTCAATGCCGTCCTAAGGATCAAACATTTTCCTGTAAATTGGAAAATGCTCAAGTAGTGATGCTACATAAACCCAATAAAAATCTCCATTTGCCACCATCATGCAATATCGAAATTATTAGAAAAAATCAAGAAAATAATTAATGAAAGAAACCTGATCCCTCCGGTTTTCGAAAGAAAGTCACCATCGAACAAATCTACAGATTGACGACAGAAACTACTCTAGCCCTAGAACAAAAGAAATATTGCACTGCTCTCTTTCTTGACATCAAAGAAGATTTTGATAAAGTATGACACGAGAGCCTTCTATTCAAAATCCAAATGCAGTTTCCTGCACCTTATTATTAATTCTTAAAATCATACCGTGAAGATAGAATATTCTTCGTAAAGATTCAGAATACTTGCTGAAAAATTTACAAAATTGAAGCTGGAGTACCAGAAGGCAGTGTTCTAGGGCCTATATTGTATAAATGTATACCGCAAATATTCCTACCATGCAAAAAACCATACTATATACTTTTGCTGATGATACGGCCATCCTAATTACTCATGAAGATTCTAAAACAACTCATTCTATGCTGCAGCAACATTCATTCCAAACTGAAGAATGGCTAAATACATGGAAAATAAAAGTTAATCTAGATAAATGCAAGCACATTACGTTCGCTTTAAGCAAAGAAATTATCCCGCTTATCATTTTAAACAACGCAACCATTCCCCAGACTAAGGGAATTAAGTACCTGGGCATGCACCTAGATTCAAGATTTACGTGGAAGCATCACGTATGAGCTAAACTTAATTAAATTCGCATTAACAGAAAAGAAACGTATTGGCTCACCAGCAAGAACTCGAAGCTTAGTAGAGACAACAAATTACTAATCTATAAAGTAATCGTCAAGCTAATCTGGACATACGGTATTGAATTATGGGATATAGCAGTTAAAGTTAAAGCCATGTTAAAGTCACATGGCTAAATCAGAAGCATTAGAATCATTATTCTTAAAACCGTCGTTAATGCACCATGGTATATACATATGTATATACTAGATATATCATATAATATACGTATATTATTATTTATTTGTTTGCAATTGTTAATAATTCAAAAAATAGCATAAAATAATTAAAGATTGTAATTACACTGAAAATTACAAAATAGAACATAAAAGCAAAACAGTTGTTTAATAACAGTTGCTCAATAAGATAACTCTTAAAAGTAATTTTGAGCTTCAGAAATTTAAAAAATTCTTAAGTAAGTATGTATTAGTAAATATATCATTAATTACGTTCTTTTTAATAATACTGCATTAATAACTGGAACTATTCATAACTTGTATTGCACACACCCGTTATCTGTGTGAGAGGTGCCGCACACTTTCATACCTATGTATATATTAATAACTTTATCGTGCCTAAACGGTACGTTTCCTGACCACGGTTCCTTTACAATTTTTTTTCTACTCGACACATAAAACACACTTATGCAAAAAAAGGTTAACAATTTTGCGACAACTTCTTTTCTCCAGAAGGCTACTTTCACCCCTAGAAGCCGTGACCATTACTTTTTTTACACCCTGTACATATGCTTACTAGTGAGGTAGCATCTATGTGCTATTGATTCAAACCGCTACAACTTACCCAATGTCCTTACTAGACAAATTGTAAAGTATCATGGAGATAAAAAAAGAAAATATGTTAAAGTAGAACAAAAATCAAAAATAATGAAATTGCGTTTCAGATATCGTTTCAGAGCTAGTAACTGCTGTAGAAACATCTAAAATTCGTGTGAAATGTGCTTGGCTGGGTGCTTATTCTGCTACTGACGTACATTAGCCAGTCACAGCGAAGTCAATAGCTTTCATTTCAAGTTTATTTTAGGTGTTTTCTCAACAGTTAATAACTTGGAAACGAAACCTGGAAAGCAATTTCGTCTTTATTTTGGTCTTATTGTAGAATATGTCGAATCAGCCTTTGAAATTGTCTTCTGTTTTTGTACGTGCAAGGATATTGTGGATCAGAGTTCGGCGTAATCGATTAAAAATGTAGTTGATTATGTAATCAATTATAATAATTGCAATTACGAAGTAATCCCAATTACAAAGTAATTGCATCTACGTTTAATTGCAGTTACAATGTAATTGCGAATTCAGTTATAGATTACTGTGTAATCGTTAATTGCCATGGATTGCACTTACGATTGCAAATGCCAAATGTAATTGCGATTACACTGACGATTACAATTCTAATTAATTCGCGCAATTATGACTGTAATTTCTAAATATAATTGCGGGATGATTACAGTAATAATGACAATCGTAATTGCCTCAGGTATGCAATTACTATTGTAATTGTAATTGTAATTTTAATTGCACAGAACAATTACAAATAACATTATTTTTAACAGTTTTACCTATTCCAAAACTAGGATTTATAACATATTTTATAAAAAGAAGTTAAAGTCGATGCTTTTAATCAAAGAGAAAATTTAATGGTTGAACGTGCAAAGGCTGTTGTACAAGCAATGGAACAACATTTGGAATTTATAAATTGTTATTAAAATGAAGTAAAAAAGTTTTTACTGCAAAAATAATAGCATGTCTTGAAAATTGTGTTAGTTATCAAAATCTTGGTTATTGATGGATTCGTTAACCAGGTCCAGAGATAAAAATTTAAATAAAGAATTATAAATGTAGTAAATAAATTCAAAACAAGTATGACACCACGTATAATCAATTGATAACGAAAATATTACTATTGTCTATTATTTTTTAGAAGAAAATACTATTGTGTTTCACAAAGAATCATACATGTAGATTGGTATACCAGTATCATTTCGCAATGTTTTTTGTTTTTCTAAAATAATAGTCGTTTTAATATGCTCCACCTTTTATTTCACATATAATTCTCAGTTTAGCAGAACTACACAGGGTGTTTCCAAAGATGGGGAACATTTTGGAAGGTAGGTTCTGCATACATAGCAACCAAAAAAGGTTACATGAACGTATGTATGTTCGGAAATAGTCCTTTAGTTATACGCTACTTTGTGTTGCGTAAAACGTCGGCTCAAATCCTGTAAACAATAAGAAAACTAAATGTTTCCGGACATACATATGTGCATACGAACTTTTTTCATTGCTTTGTATCTAGAATTGTCAATTCCCCAAAAATGTGGTCCCTGTTTCGAAACAGACTGTATATGAAAATAACAGGAGGATTACAGTACTCGGTCAGCAAGAGTAATTAGTAGGTTTTTTACCCTTGTTTGTAGAAAATAACAACTTGTATCGATTGATGTTTTGAAAAATATGTATATCTATGATTTCATTTAAAAACCACGAAATTTACCTTCATCTATATCTCTATATCTACTCTACATATATCTAAATCTCAAATTATGTTCCTCTTAAAAATAATAAGTTTCCTCTTGCTACTACTTACTTCCTCTTATTCTAACAATCCTATCATTTAATCCTTATTTCAGGATTTTATTTGTATATCGAAGCATCTGGTCGATTGGTGAACGACACAGCACGAATCGTTTCTCCTATCTATAATGCGTCGTACACAGAATCAGGTTGCTTTTCATTTTGGTAAGTTCACTTGCATATTTCCATTCTACTTTAAAATGAAGTCTATAAATTCTATTACACATTAATCGTCTGACAGTCCTGCAAAACTTCGTTTAAAAAAGATGTTTAAAAAAATTTTTTATTATTTTAAAAAAATAATTGTGATTATTACTTTCAATTTCTGCGCGAACAAATATGGCAAAAACATTTCTGCAAATGGGACGCTAATGGCTAATAAATATTCAGTATAATCTGCTGCGCCAACACGTGTACTCTTTCAAACAATTTCTGCTTTAATTAGTATCATAGGTTACACAATTACGAATTGATTTGTGGAAGTTCATTTAAAGATAACGACGATAGGTAGTTATCTACATGCGTATTGTTTTGCATATTGGTAAAAAACCGTAGTTTCTAGCAAAAAGTGATTAATGATTCACAATTATACCTGCATAAAGTTGATATTATATAATATTACATAATTCTACGAGTTTTGCACCTTTTTTTAATATTTCCATTTCTGAGTATTCTTAATGTGTTTTTTAATTAAGTTGTGTTTATATAATCCTAGGTACCATATGTTCGGGGCCACAATAGGGGCGTTGAACGTGTATTTCAAGCAAGAAACAGAAAGTACACCCCGACTGATGTTCAAGAAAGAGGGAAATCAAGGGAATCAATGGTTACATGGTATTTTTAATCTTCCCAAAGCTGATAAAGGGTTTCAGGTGATGGGATTGAATATGATAATGAATTAATTTAGTCACATTTTTTAGTATTTAGTCACATTTTCTGTAGATTCAAATACATAGATCATCTAGCTTTATAGTACTGTTTAACAGTACTATAATTTTGTTATTTGAATTTTGTTATTTGAAGAATTTTTTTGTTAACAATATTTTCTTAAAAATATTAAAAATAGTATTAAAGTTTCACAAAATGACAGAATTTTTATGAAAAAATTATTGAAGTTTCTTTATACTTCACAATTGATTCTAAATATTACAAAACACCATTTTTAGCTATCGAATTAGAGTCACTAAAAATGTTTACATTAATGAAGCATTTTCCTTTCACAGAATTGGCGATTCTCGTTATTCATTTCTTACAATTTAACATTGATATAGATTATTAACAAGATCGGAAATATAAATTTCCTTCTCATTTAATATATCCTCTCATTTCCTAAATTACTTTTTGATTAATTAAGTTTTTTCACAACTGAAATCCTAATACACAGAATAAAATATTCAAATATCAAATGAAACAGAATTTATTTAAGTTAATTTGTAATATTTTTACTTACCTCTATTGTAATTTGTTTGAAAATTATCGTGTGAATGATTGCAATGATAAGAAAAGATAGCATTTAAAAGTTACCTTTATGGTAAATAATAACTACCAAGTACTGACTGTTTCAAAGCAGGAATAAATTAATTGCTATGTAAACGTGATCATTTACGAGTCAATAATAATTTGCATAGTCAAGTACAATTTATCAGTTACGATAAAGAGTCGCAATTAGACACTTAAACGCAACTTTTATATGTGGTTTTAAATAGATGATCAGAGGCGGTAGCTCAGTTTTTATAGAAATGTACGTAAAATGTTGAGTCTGAAATGTACATAAGACTAGGTAGAAAATGTCTCTTGTCTAAGATATTATAACCATAAAAACACCGAGATCTTTGTTTTACAAATTTTCAAAACATCATAATAGTATAATTTAAAAAAACACATAGTTTTCTAACTTAAACGGGTATTCAAATTTTTTATGTTTAAGTCTGCACATTAAATTAGTGTTGTATAAAGCTCGACTGTATCTTTGAGATTAATATTGTATGAAGCTCGAGCTTTCGAAACTAAGAGCCTGAAGGTTCAAGGCTCAGATCTTGAAGCTTATGAGGTCAAACTAAAAGTAAAGTAAATGGATAACAATTTGATGATATTAATGATTTCAATTATAAGAAACTAACAAACATTCAGTACGCTCTTATTTATTTTTTAAAACGGATAACCATGAATTTAATGATATAGAAGTTTATGTTGTTGGTTAGCTAAGTATAGTCGTTTTTTAGAGTCTACTTAAATTAACATTAAACTGACAAAATGTTCAAAGACATTCGTTTTTAAATTGGGAAAGAATATGCCAATGATGTCAATATACATATTCTTTTCTTTCCTCGCACAAACGATTTAGAACTTCGTTCATATGAATAGCACATATGTAGTATGTTATAAGTATTGCACCCCAACGAATTAGTACTAAGTGACAATGTAGTACGCGAATCATTAATAATAGCTAAAATGGTTGACATTTGATCTAATGCAAGTCTTCAAATATTTGTTTTCTTTTTATAAAAAAAAGCGATAAAGTGTAGGGGTTTGGATACCTTATTAATTTTATTTTCAATTTTTTTTTAAATGTAGCAATTTAGACGACACGAGTCTTTAAGTTTCAAGGCTCAAGCGTTGACGATTTTAGCTTTTACAGCTCAAAGTTCGAAACCTGAGGGTTCTTGGTTCTAGCTTTCAGGACTTGAGCCGCAACTTAACCTCTCAAAACTGAAGACTCGAAGCTTATTTTAACAACACTACATTAAATCAATCAAAAAATTCGTAGTATCATAATGCTATACGTTCTATTCAATAGTTTGCATTTTTTAGCAAAACTTACCCTAAAACAAAGAATGGTAATCTTATATAATAGATTTACTAGAATAAAACATTAAGATTTCTTGAAATGACATTTCATAAATCATATGTAAATTAATAGTGTAGATACCATTTTGTTCCTATGCCCCTTATTCCGATATCAACTTTAAAATTCCGTTTTTAAAAAATGATTTATATTTAAAGTAATATTGTGAAACGCCATGGAAAGCTTGTACCTAGACAGTATACTTAAATTTTGATTTTAGTTTCAAACGTTAAATCAACCAATGTAAAATTCTAGTTGCACGAAATTAAATTTAGCAAATTTACCAGAAAGGGAAAGTCGTAATGTTAATTTTTTGTTCTACTTCCAGATTATAATCGAAGGTGTAAGAGGTAGCGGATATGTGAGTGACATAGCGATTGATGACGTAGCCATCTTACAAGGTGACAAGTGTCAGAACGAGAACAAAACTGAAAACGAGGGTGTGACCGAGGGCTACGATGGTAATTTGATGAATCGTCCACGTGAGGGGTTAAATACGTCGCGGTCGCATTAATTCGTTGTTTGTTCGTTTTCCATTTATCTTTTAATTAAAACGCTGAAAACAATGGAAATCAGCGCTCGAGATGAAAGTTCCATGTAACGAGAAAATCATTTAATTAAACTTTCTCGTTACAATCTTTGTCCTGATGAGCAAAATACATTCAATTTAACACTTCCGTCGAGCGTGTTTGTAAAATTGAAAAACGATGCACGATAATTATGTAGGGGAAGGAGTAGTAATATGAAATAAGATTATTATGTTTGATAATATAAAATTGTGTTAGATATCTATTTAAATAACAATACTAATTATAATCAGAGTCGCATTTATACTTTTGGAGCCCCTAGGCGCAATATTATTATGGGGTCTCAAAAGAATAAGTCTATTTCAGTTAATTAAATTCCTGTAAATTTCTTTTTAAGTTTATCGAAAATAGAAATCGACATTTCCATAATAACACATTTTAATCAAATAAACTTAACACAAAATTGCATTAAAACAAAGTATAAAAATATATTAATTCAAATTTAAATTGAAAAAAAAGTTATAAATAAATTGTCCAAACAAAGGAAACATACCTATCGTATAAAGAATCGAGATATACAAAAAAAGGGTTCATAACTTTTAGGGTACTCGTCAACTGGAGTAGAAAATTCCTAATAAACTTGGATCGAAAAATTAATATTTACAAAATTGTAAACAATTTTTTGTTTTCGTTTAAGTGAGTGCCTTGCTCACAGTGTAATAAATTTGATACGAATTTTTTTTTCTCACTTATAAAGTATATTTTCATTCTCAAGTTCATTTTCTCCTACATTAAGAAAAAACAAACATTGTCTAATGTATAAAACTTACATTTTATACTGACTTAGAGCAAATTGCTTTATTTTCTCAACAGTTTCATGTCGTACATAGTCTAAGGATTAATAAACAGATGCGGTTTCTAGGATAACACTTTTAATGATTCTTCGTGTAACAAGTACACTTAATATTCCTTATTTTTTGTTAACGAGAAAAATAATTCATATTACCACTTCATCCCTAATTATTATTTGAACATAGAAAATCAAGATTGTGTTTTTTTGTTTTTCATTTTATCGGTCTTTTATTCAACGAATGTTCCTTTCTCTATTCTAGATCAAGTCGAGCAAGTGAACGCGCAGCTAAGCTGTCGAGGTAGATGTAAGAATAGCGTAACGTATTATTTTACAACTGCAATGACGCCCACGCTATCAGAGGCTTGTCTTTGCACCCTCGATTGCGCTGAACACTCCATGTGTTGTCCGGATTATGCTGAATACTGTATCCTTGGTGAGTATTTTTTGTCTTTAATTATTCTTTATTTAGAAAACATAATATCAGTTTATGTTTTCTGGGCTTCTTTTATTTTATCCGGTTAAAGCCTACAAAATGCAATTTTTCGTTTTGAAATAAAATCATTTTTTCCCCTCTGGAATATGTTTGAAAATAAAGGAAAAACATGTTATATTAATAACATATATTAATAAAAATATGTTATATTAATAATATATTAATAAAAATGTGTTATATTAATAATATATATTAATCAAATGAAAAGATGCTGTACGAAACTTAATTTTGAAAAAAGTAGACTTGGTTTACTGTAGCTCTTAGGCCTGGGTTAAGCCTAGATTAGATTTAGCATTTTAGGATTAGGACCTATCACTTACAAAATTTAAAAGATAATATTGAAAGATCAAGTAGGACAGAAATCAAAACCAATAAAATTACAATTAAAGATCACGAGAGAAGAACTTGATAAGTCACACTTTCCAAATTTTACAGAAAAGTGATTTTCAGATTCGGAACGTTCTAAACCGAACCCATAATGTTAAAAGTGTCTTTATTTGGTTTTCAGATTACATATATGTTTTTTCATCCTGTTAAAAATATTACATAAATTAATTTTTATATAACTAAGTAGTTATCTCATTAGTTTTTAAAATACTTGAAAAAGCTTTGACAACAATACGTCGGTTTCGAATATTTGAAGTGTATTATGCGTAATGATAGGGATATTTATGTATGACACAAGTGTTTTCTTGATACGCGTTTCTCTATTGTAAATTTAAAACAGAAACTGTCAACTGTTTCATACATGCATTTCATTAAAATTAATATGCGTGCAAAAATGTAACACCTATGCACAATGATGTATATGCGAGCTATAATAGGTACCTACTTAAATTGCGTTATAAATTAAAGAAAGTTAATAGTATAAACTACTTCGAATACTATGCTAAAAAATATAGTTTACTGATGGATTTACTGATGGATTAGATGAATGATTTACAAGTCTCCTGAAAAATAACAAAAAAGAACTTAGATCAGGTTGGTTCTCAGGTACATAGTTAATATTTATATTTACCCTTGTTTTTAAATCTTCAGGTTATACCGAGGAAGCGTTTACAGCAGTTACAGAAAATTTCACCACAGTAACCATTACGAATCACGACAGGACAGCCTCATTACCGCCGCCAAAAAATCACACAACCGTTGAGGGAACAATTCTTCCTACAGAACTCTATGACAGAGGAATTTCTATTAATTCTAAGGATGACATCGATCCCGTCACAGTGAAACTGTCGACAACGACTACTCTCAAACCTATCACGAAAGTAACGAGGCCGAGAACCGAGAAACAGTTTAGAACTACCAGACGCACCACCACGTCTATTGCGACCACGAGAACTGTTCAGACACAGGAGACGCCATTTATGCAACCAACTACTGTCACCAGGAGACACGTCCAAACTGAAGAACAACCTGGTAACATGAATTCCTTATACTGATGTTCAAGCTCGATTGTTGAAGTTCTTTAGTAGGTTGCACAATGTTCTAAATTTCTAAAACGCCTATCTGGCTGTGAAAAAATATATTTCACCTTAATAAAGGTGATCATTGAGAACAAATTAATTTAGTAGCGTTTAAAACTTTCCTTAGTAATTTAGTTTTTTACAAGTTTGAAATATTTGAAACAAAAACTAGATTATTTTACTGAAGAAACAAGGAATAGGTACGCTCAGAATGTATTGTAAGTATTTCAATTTTATGTTATATAATGTAAATTTATTATGTTGTTTACTCCGAAAATGTATTTATTGAGAAATTCAACATTATAATATTTCTATGATACTTGAAGAAAAGTACATCTGTTTAATTTGATTGAAATGTCTTTGCTTATCTACCTACCATATGAACTCGTAAAGTAAAAAACTACACTTGATCATTTGTCAATTTTACGCAAAAATTAATTTATGTTTTCGTATCACGTATTGATTTTTAGAAGAAAAAAATAATTGTGAGATTTTAGAAATTTTAAATTGAAAAATACTGAAGGAATTGGAAGGTTTGGATACTTCTGTATGACATTGATAGTGACAATAAGTGAATTGAAGAATATATTTTTGCAGATCCGAATGTAAGGAGGCACGATCCCGAGAAAGAAAAATTAAGTTTATCTGGGATCATTGGCATAGCCGTGGGAATTCTAACAGGGGTGTCCATTACGCTGATGGTCGCCATTATTATATTAAGAAGAAGAAAAACTTACAAAAGGGGTGTGAATGGATCAGCACTTTCCGAAGATAGCGACGTTCGATTTCTAACCTCTGACGAAATCCTAGATTTCACTTTGGCTAGACCCACCGATAATGTCGAAACATAGAGCTAGGAATTTTTATATGGGGAAAAACTCGTCGATGATGGGTTGTCGTAGGTGGAGACTATCGACAGTCTTGAAAGCTTTAAAGGATGTTTTATATCTATGTAAATGTTCTTTAATAATCTATCAAGACTTTCAAAACAATTTAAACGATTAAACATAGGACAATAGTGAGTTAAGTGGACAATTCGTAACGTCTGATTTGTTTGTAAAATTCAACGGTGACTTGAATAAATAAATGCACTACAGCTACATTCTTTCTAGAATATGTTGTTCCTTAGAAAAAAGAAAATCATGATTATTTAATAGACTAATTAGTATTTTTCGCTCAATTAAATTCCTTTTTGTCTTTTTATTCAAATTTAGATCGACGTCTTTTATAAATTACTTATGTCCTTCATGAGTTCTTGTATCACCGAGACTCTATTTTAGTTGAGATTTACGATATTGGGAAAAATCTTAATTTACGTGCATTAGTGGTAGGTGATAGTAATTATGATAGTAATAATAGTAATTATGATAAGGTTAATTTTAAGATTAATGTATTGTATATAGTAATAGGAATATGTTTGGGCCTAGAATCTTGTATAAATGAGAAATACATAAAATAAAATTAACATTATTTAATTTAGTAACCTTTTAGTGAACTGGTGACATTTAATAAGTAAACCTTTGTTCATATAATAGTACATAAAACTTTTCATACATATTGGCAACAAATATTCCTTTTGCCTTTAACAATTTTTAAAATATTCCTAAATTTTACGCCTTTCACTTCTTAAAATCATATTTCTTAGTTTCCGTAAATTCAGAAAACATATTAAATAATGCAATAACGTATGCAAATAACATATTACATTTTTCAACGTTGATGGACATTGTTCATCAACGTATATGTAAACTAAGAAAATGATCAAATTGTCATTTTTAGCAAAATAAAGGCAAAAAGAACTATATTTATATTTCCCGATAAAGTCAATATTCGGAAGCTGTGTCACTTTCGGAGCAAGCCAGGGTGCGAATCACTTAAATACACTGTCGGCCAAAAGTATGGAATTACACCTCAGTAAAAGTACAAAAACTGTTTATTAAACACTTTATACGCAATAACAAAAGAGAACACTCTAATACAAAAGCAACCTTATTAAATATAGATAAGAATCAAATTGTTATAGGATTAGTTCACATTAGTAAACAGCATAAAATGTAATAAAACATCGGGTGGCCTCATGTTTTTGTTCTGTACTGTATTATTCGAAATTACATTTTCCCAAACAACCCTCAATCTCGATATACCAGTTCACCATCTAAAAATACTGTTCGGGGTTTCCTCTTTGTCTCCGACAGCCGAACGTTAATTCAGCCGACTTTGGGCGAACGAAATAACAGTTCGCAGCTCTGTAATTAAGCGTCAGATAGGAAAACGATACGCGACGGTTTTCCCAGGCAGCTCGTGTTCACGAACGTGCGATCCAACCACCCGGTTTATCTGGCGACTGTATCGATTCACGGCGAAACGGTAATTTGGTTTTGCAGGGCTGCACCGGAAACGAAAGTGTTCTGGGCGATGGCTACGCCCACGGGCAGAAATCGTGGGCACTAATAAATCAGAAGAATAAAATTGCCTTGCTTCAGGCTGCCTCACTGAGACTTGGATACAGCATTGCTTTATACAAGGTGCATCGCCTAAACTATACTATTTGAACAGGATGTTACGGTTTAAAGCTTTCGAAAACTAGATTTTTAAAACATTTTTCACATCTTTGATGTTTGAAGAATATGCAGTTACGAGGAAATGTCAAAAGTCTCAAAATTACCAAAGTTATAAGCTTTCATGTAACAGTTGGTGCATGAGTTTAATATTAACGGCTTAACCTTAATCCTGTTTGTATCGAGATGCCGATCTATCGATGTTAGGACGCAGTGATGAGTTGCCGGTTCACAGTAAAAAGATTAAACATGTTTTCTTTAAACATCATTGTTTGAAATGGCGGGGCAAATAGCTTAACACGGAATTCATCATTTTAGATGATTCTTTCTTCAAATTAAAGAATATACTTTTCGCTGTTAGTGGCCTGTGATGTTTTGAGTTTCTCTTCAGGGACGTAGATTGTTAAAAATTTGTAAGAAATGATGCTTGATTTTAAGATGCTAGAAAATGATAAGACAAAATTATTTTTTCACTTTCATAGGTTCACTGTCTGATACAGTTTCAGAATATATTTGATTTTTTAAGATCCGATTTACGGTCGAAATACTAGACGCCCCATTGTTCAAAAATAATTTTTCAAGGACTATATACTATGGTATGCGACATGGACACTCGATATTTGAAATAAAAAACTATACAATTTTTTACATGTCCGAGAGATATTACCCAATGAAACAATGAAAACTGCAGATTGTTATTTAGTTTATTTTGTTTTAAAAAATCCTAAAAATGACCATTTTGTAGGTGCCTAGCATGGAACCTTCCCTTAAAGGTGTGTTCTATTCTCTTCTCTCCATCGGAGATTCTTCTTTAATGGCATCAGTTGTAATCGATTTTTGGAATAAAAAATTATCACGTAATTATAGACCAAGGAACTTAATACATTGCAAACGTGTTTGAGTATATTTCAAAAAGATACAGTGTAATTTGTATGTAATTACCTTTATTATCACTTATGCTATTACATATTTTCTGCCATGTATCATGTTATGTGATTTCCATGATTCATAGTGTTGTATTCATTTAAAACAGAAAAATCAGAAATATAGTTTTTTGAACCAGAGTGAAACAAGGAAAAGTTTTTTAACAAAATGGCAACTTCTACAAGAAATAAAAAAACTATTGCAAATATTGACATAGAGACGCATCTGCTTTATACATATGTATGGCATACATGGAAGAGATTTATTTAACCTACTATTGAGATATCATGGAAGTCAATTTTTAAAACACTGTATTAAGAGAATCGCGTTTAAAGTTTTGCAAGCAATTTATTTAGAGTATTTACTTTTAATCTGCTATTCCTGCTGAAATAAGGGGTCCCCCTTCTTCCAGAAAAAAATCGGTAAACAATACAAAAAAATTTGCATATTTTGAATATTCAATTGTAAGAATGCAAATGCAACATACACTTAGCGTTACCAGCATTGTATCAGTTTCTTAAAATCTCTGTAACTTTAGCATTTCATTGAATGTAGGTGTAAAATTTTAGAAATACATTTTACAAATCTTACATTTCAGGAAAATGCAATAAAAAAAAATTAATTTTTTACTCCTATCAAAAGGCCTGAAACTGTTACATGTATAAGGTAATTCACCAAGACTTGTCACCCGAATGTTTCTTATATGAAAAAATGTTTTAAACAAAAATTGTAGATTATGAAAAGGGGCATACGAAAATAAACTTTCTTTATCGAAGGTCACCTGCACATCAGGGTAGAGTTTTTTAGTTGTACCGCGTAGAATTGAACTCTGTAATTGAAAAGAATATTAAATGCTGAGTAAAAAGTGTTACGGTGAATGGATTCAAAAACAAATAACTACTGAGATTATTCTTGATATGATTTTTAACCGTCATGTCAATAATTAAAATTATCGCTCTTTAAAGAAAATGGGAAAACGGATACCCACATACACAGTTATTAACATAAGGATTAATTTAAACGATGCTCAAAATAATGTCCATTATGATTACTACACGTGCGTAATCAATCAATAAGTGTTCCTTGATTTATAGCATTATCTATATACTGTAATGATACAATGTTTCATTCTTTTGGTATTTCGCGATAGACTTTGTTTTTTAAATGCTCCCATAAGAAGTAATTAACTGACATCAAGACTAGAAAACGTGGTGGCCACTTTTGTTCTCCACCTCCAATTTAACATACAGTGTTAGTTATAGTCTGTGTAATACTCAAAATAAAAATTCGCGATACAGTGCACTAAAATCCTCTGAAATTAAGTAAACATTCCTACAAATAAGCAACATCGATAATTTGTAAAATCATGCATCTATTGTATTTATTTGTTTTAGTGAATTGACTTTGCTTCACTGTTTTGTACATTTGTTTATTTTTCGCGTCTAGTTCGTTTATTTAACTTTTAAGTTTGACATTTCACCAGCCATTGGTAAACTTTGGATATTTTTGTAACTTGTTGCTTCAATTAATGTCCTTTCTACCTTTTTGGCTGTAGTAGCATTTTCCTTCTCGTTATTTGATAAAGCTGTTTGAAATTGGAGAGTGCGTTTTCATGTAAATCTCTGTGAGGGAATCTGTATTTCAATATTATTCAAGTAATAACAGTGCTGGAGAAAGTGACAATAATGATAGTAATAATATTATTTAATGTCGTTGGAATTGAACAAAACAACTTTAGCGAATATATTTGCTATTAAAAATATTTTAAGAAATCGTTGCTAAAAACTATGAAAATATTTATTTTAAACTTATTGATAGCCGTTATATTTTACATTTCCAGTATCTTTTTTACACGAAACGCTTATTTCTAATATTTCACGAAAGAAAAGATAGAAATAAAGAATTATAGAAGTACAGGAAGAAATTGTTACTTACGTGGATGGGTTAGCTCCTCGCCACTGTATCGGGTGTGTATAATGTGCCCCAGCGGTGGAAGTATGTTCTTAGCACACGGGTAACAGTACAAAATAAAAATGAAAGAAAACTTTATCGGAAGATAAGTGGTAGAATTTGGGATCGTCGATATTCTAGTTCCATACGGGCCTTTTCATATAGATTAGATCAACAATTGGACGAAACGTTTTAAATTAATTTGTGGTTGGACAATACATACAAAAAAATAAATAACACGTATATGAAAAGTAATAAAATAATATATTATTAAATTAAATTGCCAATACTCTGTTTTAAGCGAGAAACAAATAACTTAAAACTTTATATAATTGATAATCACAAGAAATATTAGAATTTTGGAATTTATAAAGCATAAAATAACAACTATCTCGATCGCAACAACGCGATTACAAACAAAAGAAAAGAGAAATGTTAAAAAATAAAAATACATAAATTGCGTATATGTCAAAACAAAAGAAATCTGCTCACAACGGGTGACCTGCGTTTACTCGGCTTACAGACAGATGTTAGCGAGTATCACTGGCACTGGCATGTACGATTCGCGATGGAGATATAAATCGCACGCGTTTTGGATTCATTAGTTCTGGCTCATGAGAACTCACAATTTCGAAAATTGAAGTACAACACTTTTTGCTTGAACAAGAATGTTAAAGTTTATATTCTTGAGACTTCAGAGGAACACACACACACATGTTTATACACTCTCACTCTACACACACACGCTTGGTATTCTAAGGAGAGAGCGAGTAAAACAATACTTCTAATTTAGAATTTTGAACGTCAAAGGGCTAGGATATGCATAATTAGGTAAGTCCAAAATGCAAAGCACCGTCAAGACACAACTCAGTCGATGTAAAGGCCAAAAATAAAAGTAGGGTCGAAAATTTTCTGTTCTGCACGTAACAAAATGAAAAAATAGTATCTATTATAAAATAAAACATACAAATATATAAAGTGATGCAAATATTTATTTCTGAAAAGTATTAATATAAACTTCTTATTTTTTAGGATCTTTAAATATTCCAAACTCGATCCATGTCGATGCCATGTCTGCCAAAAATTCTTATTTCCTCTGAACTACATGCAAATCAGTATAAGCTTAAACGCCTTGAAAGATTTATCGCTCGTTCTATTGAAAATTCTTTCAGAATTTCCCTGTAGAGGTAAACACCGATCTACGGTTGGAAAAGAAGACTTTCTCGCTTTTAGATTGAACATGCTTCATGGAGATTAGATTTCGATTCGAAAGGGAGTACGTAGTACGTTAAATATTGAATTGAATGTACCGTTTCAAGGAGAACCGTATCAAGGGAATTCCCAAGTAACGTTCTTATCTACGATTCATGACAAACTTTAATCGTGTACATTACTGGATTCGAAACTCAGATCTAAAATTCAATGGTATCATCGTCATATAATGTTCGTACGATCTTTTGATTAAGCCTAGTCTCATCAAAATCGGTGCATCCGTTACTGAAATCTCGTGATGTGATCCAGATAAGTATCACTTTCAACATTTTATTTTCAAGATTTTCTTCTACTAGGGCTGAATATCCCGGATGTCTGTCACCCAAATGCACAGGCACAACCATACATTACAGGAGGAGTACCTGGCGCAACAGATCATAAACGATCAATAATATCGTCAATAAGTTTCGGTTCTGATGATATTAATTATCCTGTGCTCGGCCCCAGTACAGAATAAGAGTCTCTTTCCTACTTAAACGTTCTCTTTCCTACTTATGTATAGGCTGTTACGTACGGATAATATTTACCGTTACTTTCCCAAATATTTGAGTCTCTGCCTGTTAAAAGAAAACGTCCTAGCACTTTCATTTTTTCTATTTATCTTAGCGGGAACCCACCTCCAAGCAGCTGGGTAGCAATTACGACGCTGTACCAACAGAAAATTTTCTGAAAATTTGTTAAAAAATGAAAAATTTTCTTATATGGAAATTTCAAACGAATCTCTACTTACTTTTCGGCTCACATAAACCCCGAGATTTTAGCCCTAACAGGTTCAGAACAGTACCGTCACGTTGACTGCCAAGTTCGTCAGAAGTGGTTGTTATTCAGTTAGGTCGGGCTAAAGTTTCCTTTCGAGTCTACAGTTTAACCTCATAGAATCCGCGAGTCGACATGAATTCTATCTGGCAATTTCTACGACCATTCTCTAAGTTCCCGCATTGTCAGTGCGTTAATATCGAACATTTAGAATCATATACTTTACACGACAACACTACACTATACACTTGTACGTAAAGACTGATTTTAGAATATACTAAAGTATTCATTGCAATTTGACTAGATTACTTTCAACCCTATAATTATCATAAGCGATCCCACTCGAAGTTGACAGATCCCCCATAATACAGCTTAGCTGCTCAAATTGTATTAATTAATAATTAATAAGTTACGAGGCTTACTAATATTTTCTGCGGCTCCCTGATTCCACGTCAGATTCGTCTGCATATTCTCGCTTCCAAAGAAAATTGTATCCAACTTACAAGGAAAGTTCGGTCAGTGTTAATCGCTGATTTTAATGAAACTTTGTACAATTACTTTACGATCCTACCTAAGAATTTTGCCGTACAAAGTAGCTACCCATACGCACCTCTAAGGGAGAAACTACCCCTTTAATCTAAGTCGCCCTTTTCATTTCGGTGCTTACAGCTCACAAAGTATAAGCGCTACAAAAAAATGTTGCATACAAAAGTTTTACTGTTTTTCAAGACCTATAAGATGGCTTCAAAAAAATTTTGAAAAACCGAATTATTCATAAAAATTCAACTTTATCCCCGTTTTTTATATATTTATTTCAAATTTAAGAAAATGAATCAAAGACTATATAACATAAAACTATAAAATTACAAATGTTTTAAAATTCATGTAAGTTTGCAGATCCGTTACGCTATATCTACAGTATGTAACACAAGACTGTTAACTTGTTATATTTATAGCAATGTTAAAAACTTGTTAGAGACAGAAGTAGAAATAGGATATATGTATAAAATCATCAAGGCTTTCTCGCCACTCTCGACATTCAAACATTACAATTGATCTGCAATTACTTCAAAAAACGTGAACTTAAAATTTAATTAACTGTATTCTTTAAGATAGTAATACTAGCTACGTGATGTAGAAAAGGCAGTAAATAATGTATCTAGTAAATAAGCATATCATGTACAGCTGTATAAACCTTACTTAGAGGTTTGGGTAAAATTAAATAAAAAAAAAACTTCATCAAAGTTAATAGACTATAATTTTGTTTTCTACTATGTCATGAAACGTATACCTGTAATGTAGACGCAGTTTAGTAAATTATAGAAATATATTATTTAACAAAATTAGAAACAAATTTGTTATATAACAATGTTTTCTTAAATAGTATAAATCCAACTTAAGTCTTTCCTTGGGGTCTCAGTTGGAAATGACAAAGGCACACCTACAATCGTCCGTCAAATTCAACGTATGTGAATCCACGCGTGATTGGGGTGGGTCTAAGTGGATAACCTAAAAATGCATGTCCCAACACCTAAATTGCATATTATATAGGTGCCATTTAATGATTAAGGAATAAAATATTATTTCTTTAATTTATTTAAGAAAAACCTTAAATGTCCGGTACTAGAAAAACTCTTCCTATATATGACCCTGAGGTTCATTGTTATATGCAAATTGCGGAAGTTTATGCAGTTATGATATACGGGGAATATGCAGAGTATGTATATATACGAAAGATGTATGCAAAATATATGCAGGATGAATTTGGTAAATACACATTTGTTCTGGTAGGGACTAGAGAATTCGTACAATTGTGCTTAATCATTGTATTTAACATTATGTGTACATTATATAAACTATTTTACAAAATATGCACAGATGTACTAACTTGTGTTCACAAAAAATTGCTGTTCATCTTTGATGTCAGGATGCTTCGTTACGGTTAAACTTTGTTGGCATAACAAAGACATAGTTATTTAACACATTAACTGTAGATGAGAATTTGAAAACTATTTCCAGAGGCCAATAATATAAAACAATGTATACTTTTGTGTCGACAATTGAACCATTGACATATGGTAAGAACCCGTGTGCCGTAGTTTAACAGTTGTGCTATCGACAGTGAACGTGTTAATCTACAATGACGATATTGAGTACGTTTTGACCATTACTCAAGCTAATTTGTAAACATCTAAGTATATATGCAAGATATATAGAAAATATGTAAGAAATATGCAGGAGTACTAAATCAGTTTTATATTGGTTTTATCGAATTCATCCCCATCATTTGCCACTACTTGCTACCTCGGATTCGCGTACTCGTCCATTAGATTCCAAGGCTCTTGAACTAAAGATCCCTTTCCATTTGATTATAAGTTTCTTTACTGCTGAGCCTTTTAACTACTTTTATCTGTAGTAAGCTAAATTACTGTGGAAGCCATCAATACCAGCTGTTTACAAAGTTCCTCAACCCAGAAATTCAAAAAAATGTGAGATTTTTTGGATATGTAGAGGATATGTAGGAGAGAGCAGGGACAAAGGTGACGGCGTCATGAAAATAACAAGTTACGCAATTATATGTGTATAGTAATGTTCACGTATAGCTACATCATCCAGATGTTTCTGTCCTTTTGGACTCTTTTGTTAATATTCATAGTTAAACTATAAGTATTAAGTTAACCATTCGCTAGAATATTCTTCGATAATGTCTTTATAAGTTTTCGTATTTGTTTTCAATAAGTCTTTTGTAGTGTATAGAGCATAACATTTTTATTCTGAAAACGTGGGCGGGGACAGAATTAATACGTCAATTTTTGGCTATACGAACTCTCAGGGAATGAAACAAGTCCTTGAAAATTTGGTTATTTTCCGATTCTTTTTTGTAATTTGCAAAATGTAGAATATAAAAAGAACGTTTTCAAATTAAAATTAACCTCCATTAATTAAATCTCCCAAATAGTTAAAGATTTATCAATTATTTAAACAATAAAAAAGCACAAATAAAAGAATAATAATTTTTGTTTAGAATTTGTTCTTTTGTGGGAAATCTGAATTAATAGTCGAAATAAGTATTAACCAGCATAATTAACTTTTCTTAACACATTGTTAACCGGCAGTTTTACGCAGAAGCATTTCAAAAATTCAAATAGTTAATGCAAGTGCAAACACGAGTTAACTTGTAAGTGGTCAACATCTTTTGGACATGAAAACACGAGTTAACTCGTTATCGGTCAACAATGTAGTAATATAAATATGACCTTTATTGATTGTATTATGTTTCTTGACAAAGAGGGAATTCTTTTGCTACCACTGTACCGTACGTAAACTACACGAGCAGTGAAATTTTTGCAAGATTTACTTCAGGAGTTGGTTGTACACCCAAAAATAATGAAAAAAGCTTAGATAGACGTATGCCCCGTTTATCCTGGTTTATGAGATATAAGGAATGTTATGTTATCTAATTACCGTTACAACTGTTTAATAAATAACCACCTTATAGATCCGGACAAGTCTCTAGACATTTTGTCATTAATCTGGTTATTCTTTCAATGGTTCCTGATGCTTCTCGAATTTGTTCAAAACCTTGTTCTGTTCTAAACCGTAGTATTTCAATATTTTTAATAATTCGTCTATTTGAACTTACCAACCTTCTGAACAACACTTCAATTTATTTTGAATTTGTTTGTAAAACTTATCCTAGTGACTCCCTGATTTCGCATCAGATGTATTCATGAAACTCACTCTCCTGCGGCTAACTGATCATAGGTTAGTTTTGTCTGCACGCACATCTATCCTTAGAGATTCCCTGATTAAATATCAGGTTTGTTCTCGTTTACAATAATCCCAACGACTCACTGATCTCATATCAGTTTCATCTGTGTGCCAACTAACACATTTATTACTATATTTTTTGGAAATATATCTTACTAGATATTATCTAAGTACAAATAGAACAAAAAGTAAAAGATAAACATATCTGCAAATATCGTCCAAAAATTTATTTATTTGAGGTGTAACATTTGAAACGTCCAGTATATCTAATCCATTTTTCTTCTCTTACGTTGTTTGAAAGCTATGTGCCACATGGAACACAAGGAAGTTAGGGCTAATATAAGAGGACAAAGTATAGGCACAAAATCACTTTTCAATGTACTTTTAAATGTACTTATCAATTCTATTTAACAAATGGCAAAACGAGATTGCCACTTCAGAATATGAAAACGTACAGAGACTATAAGTTACATTTAAGCAAAAAACACATGATGGAGTTATCTACATTAGGTACTGAAACATGACTTCAGATATGACCAAGCATTATTATTTTTTTTATACTATAGTATAAAAAAAACACTGCTGTAAGTTGGAGTGAAATTGATGGATTCTTTTTTTTTATACTGTGAGTTTATAAAAATTATATTTAACATAAGACTGCATAGATAGACTGAAGGACAAAATTAGAAATAATGACGAATTTTGGGTTCTTTTCCCTAATTACTAAAAAATGTCAAATCACTTCATGGGATAATTTTTCTTGAATAAATTCTTAAAGAAGTGCTTCCTTTCACTGCAGCAAAGGTACTTATGTACTCTGTGAAGCTTCAAACTTCCAGGACTGTAGCTATTACGTCTTGAACTTCGGCTCAATTTCATTTCAACATTAGATTCAAGAACCGGAACTAATAAAACTGTTATGATTTCCTGTTTTCAATTTACTGAAATAAATGTATTCAACTTCTTAACATAAAAAATATAATTTTTCAACGTGTATAGAAAATTCAATGTGTACCAAAAACGGTACAGGCCATTCCATACCAATTGGATCACTTTTAACTTCGATGTCCGGAATTTTAATGATATGGAAATATACTGTAGTCCATGCACAATTAAGTCATCATTTTGACAATTTTGAAATTATTTAAGGAATACAAACCCCTAAAAGTTTACAATTTTTGCCGACTTTTATGACAATTGCCTTCACGTTTGAATTTATATCTTCGAAACTACACATTAAAGATACAAAATTCAGCTTTTTTCTATTAATCGTAAAAAATGTATATATCTAGATAAATTTTTTCCGTATTTCGAAAAAGATTTTTATCAATACAAAAAATAAGAATATTCTTGTTTTGCAAATTTTAACCCTTTTTTTAAGTGACAAAAGATTTGAAAAAAATATGTTCGCATTTTCTGGTCTTTCCCTCCTCGATTTCAATCTTTTAATTCGCAGATGTTCAAAAACTGTAATTAGGGCACTCCAACAAACTTAATAGTGTAACTTAATTGTCACCTACCTGAATCCAGGCACATCGCGACATTTGCCGGCGAGCCAAAATTACAGTTTCTGAGCATCTGCGAACTAAGAAATTGGAATCGAAAGAGGAAAGACAAGGAATATGACCATAGTTTTTTTCAATTTTTTGACACTTGAACCGGGGTTTAAATTTGCAAGACAAGAATATTTTTATTTTTTTTGTATAGATAAAAATCTTCTTTGAAATACGAAGAAAATTTAATTAGATATGTACATTCTTCAATATTAATAGACAGAAAGCTGAATTTTGTATCTTTAATAATTTCGGAGATATAAATTCAAACGTGAAAGCAGTTGTCGTAAAAATCAGCAAAAACTGTAACTTTTGGGAGCTTGTATTTCGTAAATAGTTTCAAAATAATCAAAATGATGATTTAACCCTCCTTAATTGCACATAGATTGCAATATATCTCAATTTCATAAAAATTCTTGACATCAAGATATCTGAGTGATCGAGTTGGCTTTGAATGGCCCGTATACGTGATAGAAACCGTGTTAAATGGGCCAAGAAAAATATTCTCTCGTAATTCCAATGAATAATACGACCCGAGCGTTAAATTCCTCTTACCGTGTTAAGGGTTAGAAATTTTTCACGCGAAGGTGGAGCATACGGCCGGAGATCGTAGTGTGTCGAAAGTTCGTTCAAGTGCCTCGCGATAACTCGACCAAACTTTTGTGCGGAAAATTGTGGCACGCCAGGGCTTATCGAGAAGTCTACGTAGCCGGATCGCGAAAATGTCAGAACCTCCGAGAAAAATTCCTCGGCATGGGGGGATTGCTGTTCGTCCCACTTCGTAGTAATAACGATCTTAAGAAAGAAAATTGGAAGATATTGGGTTAGTCACGACGCGTGATTTTATACGGAAGTTTTGTGGCCAAGAATAAAGCAGGTTGTAATAATTATATATAATTATACATAGCTGAAAGTAAAAATAGACATGAGTACGATTTCATCTCGGAAAGGCAAGTTTTGTTGTTAAAGTTGACTTGTTCTAAGTTTAAGCTCGCCTGGTAATTTCACATTTTGATTTAACCCTTAACTACTACACCTATTAAAACAAATGTTTTAGTAACCTATAAAAAGCGGTCTCACAGACCGCTAATGTTTATTGCAATATTGTTAATATAAAAGTGGCAAGTAAAATATCAAAATCTGCGGTAATAGTGGATGCGTTTTCGTTAGAACTAGCGTTCTGACGAACACGTCAGAACAATGATTCCCATAAATTCTTACGTGAGTGGATACGCTGCTTAGACCATGTATACATATGTATTTATAGACACGGATTCAGATAATTTCCTTTAGGTAAAGATAAAATTATCTATGTGATGTTACACACGGTCAAGATATATGTATGCTAGTATGACATATCAGCAGTTTCAAAAGAGTGACAGACCGATGTTCTGAACGTGTTAAACTGTTTTACTGTTTGATATTAATGAGAATGTGAAAACGTTGAACTTTCAGAAAACATATTGAATCGATTAAGTATGAAATATGAATATTTTGAGAATTATAATTTCGCAAAATGTATTTAAAACTTAATTAAGATGTTGACAATGTTCAATTTGAAATTATTTTCTTATAATTTATTTTTCTTTAAAGAAGTAATAAGAACAATCCATAGATGTCTAGAGAAAAACTATTTATTTATAATTACTGATTACAAAATAAAATAGTTTACCACAATTATTAATAATTATTTCAAAACTAGATTCACACAAGCTGCTCGTAGCTTCACGTGGATTGCGAGGGTCGGTAGTGTTCAGCAGCGTCTGATGTGTCAGTCATTTTGAATGATTATCTTTTGCCCAGTATGACGTCACACTTGGGCAGTTATCTTTCTTTAGCCGAGCTCGTGGATTTTGTATACATGCACTATATATATGTGCTGTGTCCAGTAGTATATAGGTCTAAGTTACATTGCATGCGTTTCTTTTATCAGAAGACATCTGTTCACAGATATACTCGTACACATAACATTTAAACAAAAAACCTATTTGTACACTTATACGGTACACTTTCAGATCTAGTGTATTATTGGCCAAACTATTCGTAACTACTAATTGAATCAACGTATAACCTATATGTATACACGGAAAATCACTGTTATATCAAAAATTACGTTTGTCCAATGAACAGTTCGGACAAATTCCTTTGAATGCTAGTTCGCACGAAAAAGTAATCCACTGTAGCCGCAGCCTAAGTATTTAGGCATTAACAGTTTTATCAAGCATTATGTCAGTTGTAAAATGTTTCTATTTGTATGCAATTCTGTAGAGAAAGAAAAAAAATACAATTAAATACATTACATGTTTCGACCAGAAACAAGAAGCAGTAATCAACAAACTTGTAATGGAACATTGAAAATTAACTCATTCTTATTTAATTTCCGAAAGCGATTATGCAATTTGTGATATTTGCAATTTTCAAATTTCAGTAGAACATATCCTTTTGAACTGTCCTGAATATGCAGAACCTTATGCCAAATTTTAAATGAAACCAGTTCTAGACAGGAACCTCAACAATAGTAAGCAAATACTCGAATTTGAAGTTATTTCGTTTCTAAAATATTCCTCACTCTGTAATAAGTTCTAAACAGTCACATTATTCTCATCTACCAATTCATTGCGAAAAAAAGTTCACTAAAAAAGAATTAATGATTTTTTGTTACTGAAATAGAAAAAGTGAATTATCAAATAAGTATGAAAAGAGACAAGGAACTTTTTTATCAAGAATGGAAACTGAAATAAAACCAAATTTTAAAAGTGTATAATAATGAAATCAAATCTTTCTAAATGTTTTATTAAAAGATACTCATAGTTAAAGGAGATATTATAGGCAGTAGATATTCTCTAACTTAAATAATATGTTTACTGTTTTAGTTTCGATCTTAATTTTCAGTAATTGCATAAGAAAAATACCAAAAAACAAGCTTTTTTGATAATAATAACCAGCGCAAACACATGATATGATATTAAAAAAATTAAGTCTTAATTTAAAAAAGGAGGAAAAATGTTATTTCGAGTTCCACCTGTATCTTTTAGTAACAAAATTTCTTAGTTCGTATCATCACCTTTAACTAAATGTAATTTCTCTAAATCTATAATGTAATTTCTTAAATAAAATTTAAGAAAGGAACAAAACAAAAAAGACGTGTAATGACAATGATTTATAAATATTATTGTTAAACCATTAATTATGACATATTTTTCTACAGAAACTGCAATATTACTACTCTTATACCACTTATAGCAGAACAAACTAGGGATAATTATTTCCTTCAATATAATCTCGGATCGATGTAAGTCCAACGTAATTGCTTCTCAAAACGGTTAGAATGTTTAACCTTAACGTGTAGAAAGCGTCAGACTCGCTGCAAGACTCTCTAACACGCTCCTTCTCACCTCCCACTACCGTTCCTGACGCCAATTTATCATACGCGTCCTAGGTATCGTTATCACTCGACACGCTGCGCAGACGCAATCGATCGTCCTATCTGAACGCGCGATACTCCCCCTTCCGCCCTTTTTTATCCTTTTTTCACCCTAATTCACGCGACTCAAACAGTGGTCGTTGTGGAGTCTACGAGCACGTCGAGCAGAGTGACTCGTAACACGAAAACAAACAATCGATAATAGCAAATACGCCTCCAGTCGTTTGGGTAACATTCTTCTAATGTGTTGAGGCTACTTTGAAAATGAAATAGATCTGCGGTTGCTGATTGTTCCTTCCAGAGGAGTTCACGAAAAGCTCGAGTAGTGTACCAAACTTTAATTTTAATCTTTGTAGATGCTTCCTCCTTCTTGAGGTAACCTTGGAGGGACATTCCAGTTTCACTTTACTTTCGAGGGTTGAAGTTCTTAGAGGTCCTTTGGGGGTGGACAGTTTACCTTTAAGATAGCCACCGTGAGCTGAAGTTGAAGATAAATTTGGTACATTGCTCAGGCGAGGGGTACTTTGGAGACTTATTTGGGATATTAGAACTGAATGTTTCAAGATCTTCAAGGGGGAAAAATATTATGCCTTGGTGAATTGTGTTGTGGATTAGAAATTGTTTACTGACCTGCAGGAATGAAATTTTAGAGAAAGTTTTGGTAAAGTTTTGAAGTTCTAGATTTTTTTTATTTTTCTTGGATTTCGAGTGTTACGACTATAAGCCTTTTATCGCATTGCTAATTCATACGTAGGTACGCTTGAATCCTAATCTTCAATACTTTACACTTGACAGTCAGACAATTTCCGATATCATGTTTTACTTCAGTTACATATCAAGCTTAGCATAGAGAAATGAAAAAAATTGTCTGACAGAAGAATGAGAAACAGCGTTGATTATTTATAAAAAGTAATTTCTAACGTGCCTAACCATTTAAAACGTGTTAATGCGTGAGAATACTATTCAATTAAATTCTGTCTTTGTAAAAATATCGTTATTTTAGTTAAATGACTTCAATTAGGGATGGTATTCGGTTTCAAAACTGAATTTTTTGTTAGTTCGGGAACTTATTTATTTTGACATCGAATTAAATAAAAGGTACGGGTAAAATATGGTTCTTGATATTAAGTAACTAAATTAGAACGGAAATGAATTTTTGGTTCTATTTCTGATCTCATTATGCATATCAAACTGTATTTTGGGTTTCCATGTGAGATCAAAATTATTATCAGGGATAATATTCGCTTTCGAAGGATCGCTTAGAATAGGCGTCACATTGAAGGACTTGTATCTGTGAGAGTTTTAACACGTGTTTAGGGTCTTCCAAAACAAACAACCTTCTCAAGCAACCGAATTTTCTAGATGAACGTACTCTTTCGATGTGTTTGTTCCAGCGTTATGCACGAGCTACTCTTTGTTTCAGAACATAGTGCTAATTTTAAGACAATCTTACTACAAACCAAAAGTAGATCAGACATTATATTATAATTATAGGACATTTTGTGATCCAATTGAGGTATCCTACCACCCCCTAGAATATTGAAACGTATACATGTTACACCCAGTATGTAAAGAACTGTATTTTATTACTACATACCTTTTATTTAATTCGATATCAAAATAAATAAGTTCGCGGACCTGAAAAGAATTTCGGTTTCAGGACCAAATAATATCTATTTCGAGAACATTTATAAAACTGAAATTTAATTTGATTATCCTTTATAAGACCAATTAAAAAAACGAAAAGCATTTCGGTTTTTCAAATGTGAGCACTTTGTAAAACCAGTAAATAAGGTTTTTAAAACGGCATCATGAAGAAAGACCAAATTAAATAGAGCCTATTTGAAAAGGTATACCAAAATCAAAATGTATTTCGGTTTCGGGATCAAATATCATCCCTGATTTCAGTTTGCGAACTGTCCGAATGTTCATGTACCATCAGAATTCGCTCTTTCTTAATTTTTCGTCTAAAATTTAAACAACCGTTCGTAGTAAATCAACAAATTTTTCCATTTTTGCTATCTATACGTTGTGTATAGTGTAATATAGTACATATTACTTAGGAGTTCAAGTTATACTAATGTCTGAATATTAATGGGAGTCATTGTGCGTATAAAGCAATGTTTATGTAAAGTTATATTTTAATAAAAGCAAGAAGCAGAAAACATTTTGCTGAATATCATTTTTTAGAATTGGTTGACCTGATTTTGTTAAAACAAATAGGTAAATTAATTAAAAATTTTATCCACCTGACAATCACGACGACTATGTATGCATATATATATATAACTTTTTATTTAAGTATTTTTTTAAGGGTTGAAGTTGCAAATTTCTGTCAAAAAATGGACATGTGTTCTTCAAGACGGTACCACTTTATTAAGTCGGTACGTTTTCACATACTTTTTCTTATCTTAAATCTCATAGTAAACATATAAATCTAAATGAACAATTTATGCTTCTTTATTATTCTAAACGATTACGGAGACCTTAACGTTGAAAACAGTTCTTTACACTAAGAATTTTCAGGATTTCAATTACTTATCAAGAAATGTTTGAAGAAAACTTATGAAATATACTACGTGTATTTACTGTATGTATGTTCACATATGACATAGCTGTTAAACTATATGTACATACGTACACACAAGATGCGGAAATAAATTCCAAAAATTGTACACACCAATATTACTTTGTTTTCAAACTTATCAAAAGTACGTTTATGATAACGTTATGATAACTAATATTCAATAATATCCAGTAATCAGTTCCTTTGTTATTACTTTTAATTGTTAAAAAATTTTTATTTTTCCAATTTCATAACTATGTGTTAACGAGATGAGACGCGAACAGCGCGGAGTGTTGCTACAATGGACAAAGCTGATGCGAGATCAGTGAGCCGTTCGAATTATTGTAGTCGAGGACGAACCTAATGTAAAATCAGGGAGCCTCTGAGAATCGATGTCCGGGCGGATGAAACTGACCTGTGATTAGTGAGCCGCAGGAGTGTGAATTTGGTGAACGTACCTGATACGAAATCAGGAACTCACTAGGATCAGTTTCACAGACGAACTCAATATAAATTGAGGTGCTGTTGAGGAGGTTGGCAAGTTTAAACAGACAAACCTGATGCAAAATCAGGGTGGTATAAGGAGGTTGGATAATGTACAGACGAATCTGGGATTAGAGGTAGCTGTAAGATGCAGACGAATCAAATAAATTGAGTTAGCCGCAGGAAATATTAGTAAGCCTCGTAACTTGTTAATCATTAATTGATACAACTTGAGCGGCTAAGCTGTATAGTGAGGGATCTGTCAACTTTGAATGGAATCGCTTAAGGTAAGTGTAGGAAGACAATCTAATTAAATTGCAATGAATACTTTAGTATATTCTAAAATCAGTCTTTACGTACAAGTGTATAATGTAGTGTTGTTGCGTAAATTGTACGATTCTAATGCTCGGTATTAACGCACTGACGATGCTGGGACTTACAGAATAGACGTAGAAATTGCCAGATGCAATTCCTGTCGACTTGCGGATTCTATGAGGTTAAACTGTAGACTAGAAAGGAAATTTTAGCCTGATCTAACTGAATAGCAACCACCTCTGATGAACTTAACTGTCAACGTGACAGTACTGTGTTGAACCCGTTAGGGCTAAAATCTTGGAGTTCATTTTCATTTCCATATCAGGAAATTGTTAGAGCGTTTACTTTTAACAGGCGAAACTGGAATGTTTGGCAGAGTAACGAGAAGTATTTCCGTACGTAACACATGTTAGACACAAACTGTGTTATAGGACAGGCGGGCTATAGAAGGGTAGCTTGTGTAAATTGTTAACATATGCATAATTCTGAAATCTGAAAACAATTCTGAATAAGTAGTATAAGTCAATCTTTAAGACTTCTCAATGCCTTCGTGTTAACTTGGCCGTCAACAGTAGCATAGGCAACTGTTATTCATCATCACTCAGCCGTTCGTTTTCAGGGAAAATATTAAGAGTTACGATTTATGCTCGATTCACGGGGGAAGAGATGTTTTAATCACCTGTTGAATGCATTCGTGGCTGGCGCAAGGGAAAAGGCTGCTGAGATGCAATTCATTTTTGCTGCTTTTAATGTAAACGTAACTTTAATTTTACTCTGTTTATTTTTTCACCAAGAGCTAATTAATTCTTGTATTTCACTTTCGTTCTGGATGAATGGCAAAAGGGTTCACAGTTCATTAAACATTCATAACCTTACACGATGTTTCAATTCCAAGAGAAATCTTTGTGTATATAGAAAGAGAATTTGTAACGAGATAAGAATAGGTCAGCGAACAACATAACAATTACATTGTTCGTTAACTTCTTGTTTTACAATTCTTTTTAAGCTGCATGAATTAGGATTAATCTAAATAAAGAAAAATGTACAAAATTAACCAGTTAAGTAGGTAAATAATTGTTGCGAGCTAAATATACAAACTATTAGTTTTTTAATGATTATACAGCTTTTTGTCTTTGCAAATTTTACTATTATATATTATATATAGTATATAGTATATATAATAATATTTTTATTTTTTGTATCGATAAAAATCTTTTTCGAAATACAGAAAAAATTTATTTAGATGTGTACATCCTTCAAAATTAATAGACAAAAAGCTGAATTTTGTATCTTTAATCGTTTTGGAGATATAAATTCAAACGTGATGGCAATTGTTGCAAAAATCTGTAAAGACTGTAAACTTTAGTGGCCTGTATTTCGTACATAATTTCTCTGTTAAATGATCTGAGTATAATTACGTAATAAAGAAATTGATATTAATTTTCAATGTTATAAACAATTTTGCCGGTTTTTTACAAATATCCATCGATACAGAGGTGCAGATTCATCCTTTTTATTCATGATCATCAATATTTTGCAGCGTGTATAAAGCTCAATCTATATAAACTAAATGTTTGTGATTGCTCTCCTATGTATTCGATATTTTTATTTACAATTTTTCATCCTCAAAGAATTTCCAAACCAAAAATATTTTGCGCTAAAAGGTTTAATTCTTCTGTATTGTTCGAGTCAATTTAATCCAAAACTTAATTTTAATATTTCATACTTTCTTACTAAGAATTCAATTTACATAAAATTCATTGACTTTAAATAATAGTATTTTAGTTGTGCATTCTTACCTGTATGAAACTAAGATTAACACTATTTTGTACAATAGAAATTTATAGGCTTATATTTGTAGTAAAAAATTATTTGAACACTGTTCAAGAGTCAAATAAGACAGGCATGCATAATTTTCAGCAGTGGTTTTCAAACACGCTATTCGTAAGAAATATACACATAAACTAAACGTTACAATCATTACAAATCATTAGGATAGAATTCTTGGGAGAAAGAAACTTCGGTGCACAATGATTCAACCATAAATTCTTACATGTTAATTAACAATTATGATTGTTATAAAAAACAATATTCTCGATCTTACCTTTTACTCCGTAAATATAGTTTAGAATTTACGTACCAGTACCTTTATGGTTGATATTTTTATGTCACTGAACTTCGTATTATCTCTTAAATTTTAAACCGTAGTTAATTTGATTTAATGACTTTATCATTAGTGTTTTCATGTCGTTAAACTTCGTATTATCTGTTACATTTAGAACTGTAGTTAATTTTTTACTTTATTGTTTGATTAGCTATTTACTCTAAATAATTTACTACTGTTTGGTATATGTAATTTCAGCGTTGGTGAGATTTAAGACAACGTATAACACAAGTTAAAATATAAAATTCTGAATATACTGCATAACTACTAAAGTTTCTTTTTATGTAAATATCAGTCCTTTTCATAGTTAACGTTTTAGTTTTTGTTCAACTTGTATATGTCCATTATTTTATTAACCAGAATTATTTTACTATTTTAATAAAATCTTAAGCTATGTGGAACTTTTGAAAAATTTCCTAGATAAATATTTAAAAACATAACAACAACAATAACTAGCTTACTATTTCTGAACAAAATGCTGAATCTTAATATTAATTCTGTACCTGAGAACCAAAATATCTTATGTCCATCTTTTTCAAAATTAAGTTTTTTTACAGCACCTTACTGCTTTATTTTCATTTTATTAGTATAATAGGAAAAATATCAACTACTAAATATCAACTACTTCAAATACTATGTTAAGGAATGGGTAATTGAATTTGTTTTTCGACTGTCCTGAAAAATAACAAAAAAGGACTTCGGTCACGTTGACTTACAGGTATTATTTCAAGTACAGGTCAGAGCTATTTTAAGAAAATGAAAAACAATTAAACAGCAGTAGAACCTGTAAATAGTACTAGAAGTGAGTAAAGCATAAGCTAATTAATTGTTAAGAATTGTGACTATCGTAAAATTAAGTAAGTAATCATTGGCTGCTGATTAGGCACTAATTACTAAGTAATCGGTAATCATGATTTTTGAATAACAGAAGTAATCGAATCTATTGTAATTAAACGACATGACTATTTAAAACTAGTAATCAGTAATCACGAAGTGATTGCACTTCTGATTATAATTAGGTCAGTAATATAATAATAATGATGATGATGATGGAGATGATGATAATAATAATGATGATAATAATGAAAATGATGATGATGATAATGAAGAAGATGATAATAATAATAATAATATTGTGACAGCTTGTTAAATAATGCGTATTTATTAAATAATTAAATAAACAAATAATATAATTGTATAATGAGAGCTAATAAAAACTATGATTTTGCTATAAAAGTAGTTATAATTTGGTTTTAGTTAATTTTAATATACTTGTACTTAACTTTCATTTTAAACATTCTATTAGTTGAATATCATCTAGGTTAAACAATCGTCTGCAAAAACATGTTTGTAGACGACCTACGCACAATATATTGTCCACAAACAATCTGCAGATCGTTAGAAGATTGTTTATGCACAAACAAGTATTAACATTGCAACTGAAACTTTAATTTAAATATTCAACAATGTTTGTGTCTCAATGATGTCAATATTGTTGGATAATGTATGCGGACTGTCTATGGCAATTGCCTGTTAGTTTGGACGAGGCTTTGTCTTTGGGTAAAACAAAAATTAATCATTCACTTCGTGACTACAAATTACTGATCTATAATTACACATTGCAAAAATAATTTAGGGTTCCAGAGAATTATGCTTACTGAAATTTTATGAAACGAAATTTTATTTATTTTCTGAAAAATTACTTATGATTGAATCAGTGAGTTGAAGAATCGTACAAGTCCAAAAACCACATTTTGAGATATTTGATCTCAATATGTAGCTTTGTGTATGTTGCGTATCTGGACCCCAGAATCAGAATGTATTAACTTAACATGTTTTCTACGTAATTTAAGAGGTTTCTTTAATTATGACTCCCTCCAAATTAGTAGAAACTTTAAGAATTAATTCTGAAAAAATTACAGAAGCGAGTTTATTCATTTTTGGTAATTTATTAATATACATATCAATAAATATACATTGAAAATTTTATTAAAAAATATTAATATTTATTGGAGTTATGTAACTTCATGTACAACATCCAAAATCTTTTTAACGTGAGCCAAGAATTAGCTCATTGTTAGAGTATTATGAAAAATGATGAAATGAAATTATGAAAAAATGTAAAAATTGATAAACTAATTTTCTTTTAAATGCTTAAGACAAATTTATTTCATTTATTGATGTATTTCGTTCATTAAAAATAATAATTGTGAATTAACATGTTACTTAACTTTTGTTCACCCTGAACTGTTCTTCAATTCATCGATTCGATTATAATTATTGATTACACAAGTAACCATAAAACAATTACTAACTACCTAATTTTGCAGACTACAAGAGAAAACAGAAACAAATTATGAATAATAATAAACATTTTTATGGCATATTTAAGTTCAACATGCAAAATTACATACACATACGACATTTATTTTGTGCTTACGTGACAAAACATCCTCCAGTGTAATTCACTCCACCTGTGTGTTAATATTAAATTGAAAAACATTGCTTTTCTTTCAGAAAAGTGTTTTACTTCCAATAAACGGTTACATCTTGCTTAATACCACATTGCATTGATAGAACGTAATTCTTATCTATATACAAACTCATTTGTCTGCGAACGTATTCTCATTGAATAGCCCGAAGGAGAAACGAAAGTAACGTGCTGTTCAATAGCGAAATATAATTCGACAGATACTGGCAATATACGGTTCACGGTTACAATTTCAACTACGATTTTACCGAAAAGGAAAACGAAAAAACGTTTGGAAATCGCTTTCGATTCTTTGCGCTCGCGTGAAATTCCAAATTCTTCGAGGCAATTCTTTGTTTTAAAGATACAGGTAGAACGGGATCGGCGCCGGTGGTCGATCCAAGCATTAAAACACGGTAATTATAATTCTCAAGCATCGCATAGTGAGAAACAACAATTATCGTATGCGTGTCGAGTGGAAACTCCCGCAGACACAACAATCGTTGAGCAACAGGAAATGTTTCTGAATGCGATTATTAAAAATATTTTGTTCTGATGAAAAATATGTAGATTCTGATATGTTTAATTTACTTAGCCCTCCGTGACTCAGTCTCTCGAACAATGTCGAGAGAGAATGAAGAAATCCCATACAAAAAGGGGAAAGTATAATATTAATGACATTATCGAATTATTAGAATCAAAAGTCAAGTCAATTATAGCTAAAAAAATAATTTTAATCCATTTTGCATTAAATGTCTAAATCTACTATTAACGACAGTAGCATTGTTCACTAGAGATTTTCATGATGTTTTGTCTTCTTTATATTATAATTTATTTGTACGAGTCGCAGGTGTGTAACAATACACAAACTATATTGGAGTTCGCAAGATTCGGCCGCTTAAGGTCATTTTGCGAATAACAGTTGAGGACAAATCGCCTCGAACCTTTGAGCTTGCTTTAACACTAGTTTTATAGGTTGCAGGATTCCTGACGGATAGGAGGGGATACAAGTGACACAGTGAGAATTACTCTCAAGGATCTTAATTGGCCAAAACTTGTGAATTTCACTAAGGAGTCATAGACAGGTCATGTCCGAAGAGAAGTTCCCTGGAGAGCATTGTCTCTAATGCGTCTCGCGAGACATATGAGACCAGAGCAGTGTATATATCAAGCAAACTAAGGAAAGTCAACCTGTTCATAAGTACATCGCGTAGTTAGCAATGGGTTCACTACATGGAAAATAATTATGAATTACACTCGGGCTTTGCATGTCCGAACAAATTTATTATCCGAATATTCTCTTACCAGAACAGACTGTGTTCTAATGCTTATTCTTGTTACAAACATGTAATGTTTGCGTACAATATATGCTTTCTTCTCTTTGACTAAATGAATTCTCATCATAATGATCCAATGTGGAACTAACACTGTAAGGTCTAACAGTTAAACGCAAGAACGTAGACAAAATTAGCAAAAATAAACGACACTAAAAATTACATTCAACAGGTAGATTCTTCAGATGGGGCTATAACTCTACTCAATTTAATGTACATAATTATTGTTCAGTGCTCAGGAATTTCTTGAGCTCTTAACAGTACGTTAAAAAGTTTAAATAATTTGATCAATCAAACAGATTTAGGTATCGCAAATATATAATCAAATTTCAAATTTTCTTAATCTCTATTTAAATAAATAATGTTTATTACCATAAAATTTGATTATTCTGTTATTAAAAATTTTTGTATCCGAATATGTATATCTATTAATTCAGGTACGGGATGCCCTACTGTACATTGAATTTAGCGCTATAAGTAACTCAAAGCTAGTCGTCTCGCGTGGAATGTGCCACTTGTTGATGCAAATCAGTACTTCATCGAAGTTGACCATCCCCAAGCTATCAAAAGTGGAAGGAAACAGCGAATAACTGAGTGGGTCGCGGAGGGCTAACGTTACAATTCTGTTTCCAGATGATTTGATTAAATGAAGTCTATCCTGCTCCTCTTTCGTGGAATTACATCCAACTATTAACTGATAAGCGTCTACGAACGGGTCTGGCACTTGAGTTGCTAGAAACGAAGTAGCTGATGAGCCTTCTAGCAAGTTACCCTCTGAAGACCTTCCGATCGCTCAGGTCTCGCCCTCGAAAATGAAAATTTCACAACGCGCACGATCTAGGACGCTCCATAATACTGAATTGACCTTTACAAAAAGGGGATGGGGTCAGGGATTATTCTCGCTCTCGACGTGTTCCTCGCAGGTCCTTCTCCTTCTTGCATGCGCGCGCACACACACACACACCCACACACCCACACACGCACGTACGCATACACGCATACGCACACATACGCACACATACATGTACACATACATACACACACAAGCGTGGTATTCAAGAACACAAGTGGTGTTCTTGTGTGTATATTGCGTAGTTGAGCCTCGTGGTGTCTCCGTGTTGATTTATCCTTTCCTTTCCTTCGCCGCGAAACGCTTTGTAATATTCTAATGATAAAGTTCCAATATACATTTTAGTGCTTTATTTAACGTTAATCATAAAACTTTACAGTTTATTTCGACGTGAACGAGTATTCCGACAAGAATGTCTGAAGGCTGCGCGTACCGCTTCAGCTGCATCCTTACTGAAGTAATAGCCAGAAACATTTTGTTGATGTTACAAGATTTTCGAAAGAGTTGCCGAATGTTTTACCATGAATCTTTATGCTTCTGTTGCCAATGACAGAAGATACTGTTTGTTGCCTGTGTCCGCTTAGAGTGGTACATAAAAAAAGTACCCGTCAAATTATGCCAACGGGAGCAGAAGTCCTTGAGTGTTGTTGTCTGGCTTGTAATCCATTGCAGCTGTCAATGCCAGCTTTTTCAACACATTATTAAAGTGTTTGGAACATGGAAGTGCAAGAATTGCCTAATTATTAAATTAATTGAAGAATACATAAGATATGCGTATTATGTGTTTATGGGTTTCTTCTGATAAGGAAGTAAATACAGTTTCTGTCAGCTTTTCGTATAATAGATACGGTGCCATCAATTCTTGCTTTCTCAAATTATTTGGCGACTAGAAAGAAATATTTATATTTTGAGCAGTTTACATGTCAAATACGTGTTTATAAATAATGGTTTAACATTTTCAAAATACTTAAGACTTTTCTTCTCAAGTTGTATGCCTCCAAATTTCTGACGATCTTCAGGACTTGATCGAACCTAATCCAAACCCAGAAACATTTTCTGTTTCATATTCTTTTTTACCACTGATAGCGATAAAGCTGCAGCTGCTAGGAATAACGTTTCTTCAGTCATCAACCTTAACTTGGAACAAACTGATTGCTACATTTGTGCGCAGGCAACTTGTTGCTAAGAACAAATATAGTCATGAAATCGAAACAAAACCTAAATGTTCCTTGGATTGTGTTGTTTCAGTGTGGATCAAATATTTCCACATGTTGGTACTCATTGGATATCCTCAGGAACATGTAGTAATAGGAAGTTCCTCGTTGTTAATTCAGTAAAGACACAGCTTGAAACTTATAATAAAGTGGTTCTCTCGTTTGGAACTTTTCGAATGCTGAATTTCTTGCTAGAGAAAATAATTTTTGTAATAGCAACTTGGGCGATCGTTTAATCTGGGGTTTCTTTGATTTTGAGTTTTCTGTTGATCTTGAAGTGGTGTTCTTAACACAGAGAGGATTTAGTATGTTCGGCCTCAAATTTCTACTTGTGTTTACATAATTGAAGTTAAAGTTATTCATTGCTTAATAATTATAAATTATTTGATAACTTCAAAGGTAATTTCTAATACGTCTAAACTAAATTGACAAGTATCATAACACGTAGCGTAACTATACAGATCGCATTTATTAATGGACATTGTTTTCTTTAAATTTAATTTATTTCACCTATGTATGATACCTGTGCAAACAGTACGTGTGAAATATCAATTCAGGAGGTCATTATAGGTGTCACTTCAATTATTTATTTAATTATACTGTTTAAAATAATTCCATTATGTAATCGAGTGAATAAGCCAATACTTTGGAAACTTGCCACGTTACGTTATGAATACTTGTAAAGATTTTATAATATTATATTAACTGATATAATATTCATTAATATTTTATTTTCTTAATATATCTGTGTAATTTGATATTAGAATAGTTTAATCATAAGATCTTGTAATTTTTTGAGCATGTGCTAATAGATGCAAAAGCAGGTAGAAATTAGAGGTCAACCCGAATATTTTGTTGTATAATATTAACAATAATACTAACTTCTTTACGTTTCAAACAAAATGAAGTTGATAATAAAACAATAAAGAAAAAGTTCAACGACAATTACTGTTGCACATTGTGATACTTGATAAATCTTAAAGGAACTAATCTGTAAAGATTATTTTTGAAACAAGCTAAGTAAGGTAATATAAAATAATGTCAATTACAACAATTTTAATAGATCCGTTTACCATAAATTTTCATTATAGAAGCAGAGCTTTTGAGCGTGAAGAAAACTGTGAGAAATATAAGTCCAGATGTAATTAACAAAAATTTATAACCCACAACAAAATGTTACTCCAAATATTTTCAAAATACTAACAGAAACTGACAAAAATTAAGATTTAAAAATTTGGTAAAGAACAACAAAAAGTCTTATTGTAAAAATTAAAAAGTTTCTATTAATTTTTGCCATCTGGTAGAACGAAAGAGCATTATACATGTACCTATGTATGTAATGTGTATGCTATCCTTGTGAATAAAAATTCTACTTAAAGTAATAAAAACTTCTTAATTACGAAATTTCATTTCGTAGTTCTTCAAGTCCAAATTTCTCAATTTCAAGTCCACTCCAGATTAGCATTCCAAAAACCCGTAGTCATAAACCTGTCCAAGGAAAAAGGGACCACATAATTCCACAGAAACCCTCTTTTCGCTAATCATTTGGCAAGTGTATACATACTCACGTACGCCCTCACCTATAAACAAGTGCTTACTCAGACAGGCGATATCCAGATACAGACACACGTACACCTACACACATATACCCTTCACCTTTCCACTTCGTTCCGAGCAATTTGCAGAAAAGGGAAGTATCGCTTGAGAGACACTGTCAAACATTTACCTCTAAGCTAATATTTACTTTAACAAAGAAACGTAGGGATGGAGAGAGAAAAAGAAACGGAGAAGACGAGGGATCAAGAACGCAACGATCCAGCAGGGAGGGAAAACCTTGGAACGGTAACCAAGAGGGGAATATTCAACCCAGTTGCGTCTCGGATTGTTCGATCCATTCGTTTGTTGGGTCACTAAAGTTCAGAGACTTCTTCCACCATCGCCTTGGTAACCTTTCCAAAACTGGATCCACTTATGGATAAAGCTCGAGTACAATTAGCTAAAGATCGACGCGGGAACCAAGCTGAACCGACATTCACAGCTCTTTGAGTCCTCCATAGACCGAAGGTAGCCTGGGCCAGCTCGGCTCACAGGTCGGCTTGGAAACGACAGGGTCTCGATTTCTCAGTCTTCGAAGTCTGTAATAGCGCGTTCTTTTGAGTCGTATGAAAATAAAGTAGTCGAAGGTGAGTTTATAGCGGGAATCGCTCGATTGTTCTTTGAGGTCGTTAAGGTCTCACGGAACGTGAGTACATTTGCCCCTAAACATCCTTCTTCTTTTTTTTTAAACCTCGGATACCCTTAATTTGTACTTTAACATGAGGATACCTGGTTGTTGCGTGGGGGGAGCTCGTCCAAAACGTTTCGTGCTAGCTGAAGGTGTTTACACCAGGAAAACCTTCAGTAGTATTAAAATTCTGTAAGGCTTATTTCTTATTTAATCACCTCGACATATAATCGGCGGGATGATATTTTACTTGATTATTTTATATTTTCTCAATTTCCTTTTTCTTAGAATTTAATATCTTGGCTTATGAAGTTAGTATCTTGAAATAGTTAGCCTTGGAAGAGGATTTTAGTTTAGTCTGTGGGTTAACATTCTGAATTTTTGACTCTTTTTCCTTACACTGAGTCTAGTCTTGGTGATAAGTTTTGGATACAGTAAGATTACCTACTCTTCAAATACTTGATTCAATCCAAAGAGGTTTGACTGATTGTCAAATTTCCGAAATATATTATATTTTTTATAAGAGAATATTTATACACAGTGTCCTATTAAAATATTTCCAAAGAAGACTTTGAACATTCTTAAGTCACTTGCATGATCTTGGAAAACCTACAGGTTCGTGATTTTGTCTTTAGCTGAAGGAAATATGTACTTCCATTTACAAAACAAAGGCCTTCTTGAAATTTTGAGGGCACGGAAAAATTATAATAAGACACTCTATGTAGAAGAATCTTTTACATATGAATCTTCAGAAGAACTTACGTAAATATGTATATCCTAAATCTGATTTTTCCTTCAAGTAAGTCACATACCTCAGTATTTCCTTTTAGATTCTATCGCAGGAATGTTCTTCCTTTTCTTGATTTGTCATTATCACGCTCCATTTTGAACATTTATATCCACGTCATCTCTTTAATTGATTCTTTACTTACAATTAATTAAGTTGTAAGAGATAGCAATTATATGCCAAATAATTGTTTTCTTTTTTATGTAACATGATTTACTAGCACGGAACGTGTTGGATAAGTTCACATCAGAATCAATCTGCATTATTATGGAAAGTCGAGCACGGATCGGCCACTATAGGGCTGAGAGCGCTGCTCGAGAGATTCATCATAACATTCCCCTGAGTTTGATTTCAACATGAACATCTCTCAATTTTCCTATCTTCTTTTGTTTTTGTTTCTTCTCATTTTTCTACGTGTGTTTACGGTTACGCGGAAAAAAGGGAAAATTTTTTGCAAAATAGATGATGCGGGAGAACGGGGAGAAGTATGAGCAGGGCATTCGTCTTCTTATCAGTCAATGTTCTTCTTGCAAGCTGACATCTTTTAGAGGATATTTCGGTCAGCGAGGAATTTGGTTGTTTAAAATAATTTGAATTTGATACGGGAGAATTGTGAAGTAGCAGTATCAATTCGGTTTCTAAATGAAGTCATTGTTGGTATTTGAAGCCTTCTAATTGAGAAACAATAAATAAGTTTTTATTCGAAACTTTTACATATTTGAAAATATTTTAACGTTCTTATATGTATATTTAAAAGGATTTCATCCAATTTGAATTTTCCGAAGTTTATGAAAAGTTTGAATTTGAAAGTTAAAAAATCTAATACAACTCTCACGTTTAAAGATATCAAAGGTAGGTCTTACTAGATTAAGCAGGGCTAGCAAAGAATCCAAGTTTTCAATTATTTTATCTATTTTTTATTTTGAAAATTATTTTTTTATTTTTGAACAAAAAGTTTTGTATTGTGATTCCTATTGCCATATTTCTCGCGAAAATCAAGAAATCCTCTTATTTTTCATTTGTCAAAACATTAAGAAGGCTTGCAAGAAAAATGCTCGCTGGCAATAAAACGAAAACCCTCTGTATGTGTACGAGTACACGATAGCGTGTGTACACGTACACAAACACGGGAATATATCATATATTTATAATTATATTTATATGTATATTTATATATATATTATATAATATATAGTATATTATATATATTATATTATATTATATTATATATGATATATTATATTATAGTATATATTATATATTATATATACTATATTATATATATTATATTATATATAGGTGAATGTATAAAGAAGTAAACTCGTCAGACTTATGATTTTATGCATACGTCAGAGGTTCATCGTCAACAAAGGAATTAGCGTCCTCTTGCCCATCGTAAAATGGCATCTGCCAATACGTCGAGGTGAGCTTTTGTCTGAAACAGAGAGAATAACCGTTTTCTCGTACACGTTGTAGCGATTAAGCCACCATCCCTCTTGTATATACATGCATACATTATGTGCCGTAGTTATGTACAAAAATGCTTTAAAAGATATCTTTATCTAAAAAGATATCTTTAGCCATTATGCAACATGTACAGTATATATATCCGATTATAAGACATAACGAAGCAAATGACATTTTTCTATTATTCGAGACATCCACATTCGAAATTTCTAATCTCAATTCTATATTATGGACTTGCATGTTATTATATTTTACTTTCTTAAAAGAAAATGGTCCTTTAATCTAATCTGCTTATATCAAGAATATAAATTTCACCTTGTCATTTTTACAGATATCGTTTTCGGACACAGGTATCGTTTAACGAGTATTAATCAACAAGTCTGTTTAATTTTTCAGTAATTAACTGAAAAGAATTTTCAATAAAATAAAAGAGTGAAATGTTTAGTGTGTATGTACCTACTAGTATAAAAACGTACATTTTAGGATGTAGAATTAATCGTACAAATCACGTAAGGCACCCATAAATTTGTGTTCCACAGAAATCATTTAAATAAATCGAAAATAATGGAAAATAAAAAAGTACTATTGAAGTAGTAAAAGATACTTATTTTGCACAAATGTTTGTAATAAAAATATTCATTCGATTGATTAAAGTAACTTCATAAATTTTTCTTCATTTGGCATTGAGTTCATTATTAGACTGTATATTTCTTTATTAGAAGAGTGATTATGTATGTACAGAAAAAAAGTTTAGATACAAGGAAATTAGTAATTTAGTTGCGTATGATGATTTATGAAGCATTCGGCAACATTTAAGATTAGGAGACATTTTTTGCACTCCCAAATGGTCCGACAGGGCACACAAATCACTAACATTACTATTTCTTTTGTATGACAATATTATAATATCCCACAAAATGAAGAAAATTTATCATTTCACCAATCGCCTACGATCAAATGACAAATATTTGCCATTTGTTTTGCGCAGTAAAGAATAGCGCCAAAGGTGATGGCTGTGTAAAAAATACTGGTCGGATATATGTATGTTAAAATGGCCTAATTACAAGTAAAATAATTCTAAATTTCAATGACACTGATAATGACGACAAGAAATACATACGACACTTATCAAATTAAAAAGTTCAGACCACGAGTGGCACAGATGCAATTCACTTTTGAACCCATGTAATTATCTCGTATGAGAGACGCTATTGATATCATGCTTTGTGTTCGAGAAAGGTGAGTTTGACGTACAATCGGCTACAAGCGTATACGGAAGTACAGTTTTAGGTGCTTGAAAGTTACACACGTCAAAGAGACGCATGAAAGAGAACTTCTCTACTTCAGGTTAAGGACATTCTGTCTCCGTTCATTTCCCATATACTTACAATCGCATTTCAGTGGTCTTGTCTTTGATTAAAATTCAAAGTTAATTTTCTTGAAAATTAAACGTTAAAACGTAGTTTAAAAACGAAGGATAATGTGAAAAAATTTTATTCTATATTTGCAAGTTACTTTTTTATGCATAAATGCCATCTTTTCGCTTGTACTACCAGTTTTAATATATCTTGTAAATATGCATTCAGCACTGCCATCAGGTTATTTTACTCTCTACACACTGGGCTTTAGGTTTGTGTAATTTGATTAATATTTGAAATTTGTTAAAAATTCTTTCAACAAAATATTAATTTAGAACTTACACATTAACAGCAAATAGAGAGAGAAAAATATAAATTTTTGAGACTCAATCCGAACAAATATCTTTAATTTATCCCATATAATAACGAGTCTTGTAATCATTTTTGTTTTATTTTTTTTTCTGTATACAAGGTGTTCTATTCTGATCTTTCATCATGATTATCTAAAAATATGTACCATTTAAAATTATTCAATTTTCGAATATTTAATATAATTACTTGGTATATACTAAATTCTATCCCTAAATTATAATAATTAATTCTATCTTCTCGAATGTACAAAGTTTGATAGCAAGAACGTAAAAAAGTACTTGCTTATTTAAGAAAATGAGTGGATAATGCTGGTCAGATCGTGTTATAATTTGTAACTCTAAGAAAACTAGTGAAACACAGTAAGCAACAAATTAGGAAAAATGTGTAATGTTATTTTAGAAGTTTTATATAACAAACAATTTTTAAAATACAGATAAAAAGAGAACAAAAAAATAACTCTTAGACAGAAGGATAACACATCATACCAATTTTAATTTAATAGATGACGCAAATATAATTTACTCTAACAACATCCATTTAGATTGTTTTCATAGATATGTTCTAGTGTATTAAATATTTACATTTAATATAATTGAGTCTACAAAGACATAAATATTAAAGGCAATTAATAAGACCAAATGATAGCACATTTATCGGAGAATGAAGTAAATCAAACGATTTCTTCATTTTGTTCAAAATTTTCATCTTATAATAACAAAATATTAAAAAATATATATTAAATGTATATAGGTACTTTGTATAGTGAAATCTAATTGTATCAATTGATAAATTGAAGTTGAAATTGTAACTTGGTGTCCTATTTGTATATTTTGTCTGGGAGCGTATAATAATAATAAGCTATGGATTGAACCTGTTTTATTGTGCGTGTAATAATAATAACCTATGGATTGAGCCTATTTTGTTCGAGGTAAAGTTGTGCATATGTAGCAATATGATTTAAGATAAAAAATAATAAAAGCTATATTTAGAAGGTACACGCATGTTTTATATATCTTCTTCCTGAACCGCTAAATATCCCAAAATGCGAGATATTTTATACGCCTGGAAGGTACACTGTCCGCAAAGGGTTAAAAGAAAGTTCACTGAGACGAGCCAACACGACATGATATCAGAATTCTTATCATGAGTATCTGTCGAGTCATTACTAAAATAACTTTACAGAAGATAACACTATAATTCAGCAAACATGGATTTTAAATGGCCTTAAATTGTTCTTAATAAGTTTAAATAACTTATATGCTAGGTTAAAGAATTTGTCATATAGATTTTCTACCTAACCAGGTAAAAAGAAATAGGTTTCCAATAGAGGAAATACACTTTGAAATTACAATACTATTGTCATGTAGAAAGAAATATATAAATAACAATATTAATAACGAAAAAATAAAACCCAAATCTAAATAGATTACTTTAGTTATCCTACTTCCGTTATTTTGCAAACTTTTTAACAACTTAAATATATATATTCTGTACTTCTTTGTATGTTTGTTTTCCATTAATGCATAAATATGTGCAATGTAAGAATAATAAATACAAAGATTAAAACGTAACATTCTGAACATTCTTTGAAATACGGTACTAGTTTTTATTTTGTCTATTAAATATAATCACCCTTGTAGTCAGTAACATATGCTGTCACATTAATGAGGTTTTAGCATACTAAGATGGAGTTACTTTAAAACTCCAAGAACCCAGTATTATTTTTTCAAGACAAACAATTGTAAATTCTTGAATTCGTAATTTTTAATTTCTTGAATATTTCAAACTATGAATTTTCAAATAGTTATAATTTTCAAATTTCTATATCTTCTCATATTTTATCATTTAGAATACAAACATCAACTTTTACAAATTTTCAAATATTGCCGCTTGAATGATTAGAAGGTATGACATTTCTATTTTTTAGATTTTCAAAATTGAAATTATCAGAAGTGCAAAGTTTTTAACGTTCAAATATTCTGATGTTCAAAATCATCTGATTTTCAAATATTTTGAAATATAAGTTACAATATTCTTAGACTGGAACTTTCAAATATTCCAAGCTTTCGAATTTATAAATATTTTTATGATAAGTATTAAGTATTAAAACCTTGCTACTAAATATTAAAAACTTTTTATGTCCCTACATGTTCCAATTCCTAAGAAGTCTATACTCAAGTTCTAATTTACTTGGTATAATAAGAGTTAAAATAGTCTAAAAAAATTGTCCTTACATCGTAAATTCAATTTACTAAAAAATTTTACTGGAACGCAGCCTTAGCCACATGTGAGAACGTAGCTTAAGCGCGGCGTATCATTCTAGTATCTGCATGGAAGGTCGTGTTCGAGTGGCTGATAGGCAAGGCGGAAGGAAATGAAGCGAATATTGATTTCAAAAGGGGGTTGGGGCAGGAAGGAAAGGTCAACTCTTCGCCCGAATGTGAAGAATGGTAAACGCGCGAGGAGGTGGCAGGAGGAGGGCTACGATTTTCCTCTGGTCGATTCTTTCTTCTCGTTTTCTGTCATCTCGAAACAACGTTCCATTCCCACCTCTTCCCCGAGGCACCATTCCACGCACACGCTTCGAAATACGAGGCGGCTACATCTTTCTCCTTGGGGCGCACAAGCAACTTTAATCTCTCTTTCATCCACTCTCGTCCCTCGCCCGTCTCCCTCCCTTCGATGCTTGCCTGCGAGAGAGATTCTTGCAGAAACCGTAGCAAGAATTGTTTTTCTCCCACTATATCCTCCTTTGTCGTACAGCGTCTGCATTCAGTTATTTTTGTACGAGGGTAGATACATACTTCCCTTTCCATCGGAGAAATTAAGACGCCCAGGCTTTTTTAAAAGATTTATGGTCTCTCGCGGAACCTGGCCTGGTGAATTGAGCCACTTCGTGCGGTGGTGGGATTGGGTAATCGCGGTCTCTTGGAGGGCGTGGGAGGAGAAATGGTAGAGAAGAAGCAATCGTTTGGGAAAGTGGTGCGACGCGAAATGAATACTGTTGGTTTTTTATGTTGGTGCGTGATAATGCGAAACTCTTGGGGTGTTGGACCATTTAGAAGGGCCAGATTATTTATATTAATTCCAATTTATATGTTTAACACGAAAAATAAGTAATTATAGGAAATAAGGTGCATTTCGCCGATTTCAATGGCCATGAAATATGTTTTCAAAGTGAATGTTCCGAGTAGTTTCCTGATTTCAGATATAATCAAAAATGTTTTTGATATTGGGGTGATTCCAGGAAAGATGAATCTTGTGGTTGAGGTGGACTATGTACGTAATTTTTAACATATCTACCAGTTTTCACAATTTTTTACTTACTTTACTTTTATAACGTGTACTGATAAATAGGAGTGTATCTAATTGCATCAAATTTACAGAACACATAAATATTTTATCTTTTTAATTTCAGTTGCATGTGAAAATTTCCAGCTTACAACTTCACCTTTGAGTATTGTAAAATTGGACAAGTATATTGTCAACTTTCTCGTGTATTACTTCAGATGAAAGCATTATCAATGATTCTTGACTTAAAAATTGTTAAGGACTGTCTTATACGTATAACTAACTTCAAACAGGTTCATCCAGCCCTTAAAATTGGGATAGTTAGACCATTGTAGAATGTGTCTCCGAATTGGATAAGCGAAAAGATGGCATTAGGAAGAATATTAACTTTGAATTTTAGCCATAGACGAGAGTACCGAAGCACGATTTTAGGAATATGAAGAGCAAACAGCAACACGGAAATGTCCCTAACTTAAAGTAGGAGAAGTCAATGGTTAGAGAATAAACGTTTCCTTTACTGCCTGTAACTTTCAAGCACCTACAACTATACTTCCGTGCGCATGTACCGGATTGTAATTCAAACACAATTTGTTCGAAAATAAAGCACCATATCAAAAATGTTTCTTACATTTCTTTACATAGAATTTCTAGCTTTTAATTTTTTCCAGTAAGTCAATTGAACACACAGGGAAAGATACCTTAGTATGCTACGTTTACATTAGGCAACTTTTGGTCGTACAACCGAGTTGTTCAACCTGAAGTGGACCACATTTTCAATCAAGTTGAAACGACTTTTAATTGTTCAACCAGAAGTTGCCAATTCGACTATTTTTGGTTGAACGACCTGATTCAACTGAAATTGATTGAGTAAAGTGTGTAAACCCTTGAACGTCAGTTGACTGGAGACTATAATATTGTCAAAAGGAGAACGAACTCGATTTAAATACTGGAAACATTTATAAATTAATAGAATTATATCAAGGACACGAGTGTTTGTGGAAAATTACAAAATTGTAATTTGAAGAATACGGCCTTAAAAGACATTACAGAAAAAATGTACTTGAAAGGAGTAATTATTATTATTTAAAGAAAAAGGTCAAGCAAATGCGAACAATTTACCGCTGCGAGTTAAATAAAATTACGAAATTTCGCAAGACTGGAAGTGGAGCTGGGAATACATATGAAGCGAGGTTATTTTAGTTTGGCAGCATAGATACTTGTTAAACGATAAAATGTTGGATTAATTTCAATATAGTCTTTTAGTTGAACGACTTTTAGTTGATCAACTCGGTCATCTAATCAAAAGTTGCCTAATGTAAACGTAGTATAGAGGCAAGTGGACAGAGAAACAGTTGAAAACAGCAATAGCTATTACCGAAAATGGGAAAATGAGTATCAACAGAATTACAATCAATTTTGATATTCTCAAAGGTATATTAATTCGAGGTAAAATGTTTAAAAACAATAGTTGCACGAATGCTGCATGAAATTAGGAAATTGTAACAGTTATTGCTTCGAAAAAAGATAGAGTTACAAAAGAAAATAAAATACTATCATAATAGGTATTATTATATAAATACATAGTATTATAATAGATATGCATTTTTGATAAAAAAGGAAACTTAAATATTGTTTTGTTTTAATTATTGTGTAAATACTTCATAGGTTAGTTGAGCCAATGTTGCAATTTTTTATATTTTTGTTTATTAAAACAGTACTATAATTTTTGTTAAATTGAGCTTTATTATTATACGCTCATTAAATGTACTATACCAAATACATAAGCCTTTACATTTGTTCTATTATTTGCAGATATAATTCGACTTTAGAGAGGAATGATCCATCGAACCCAGAATGATTTTACATGCCGTATTTTTAAAATTTGATACAAGACTACGATAATTTTCCGGTACATTTGGGCTAAGTCTGGATGTTTGTGCTCACGGGGTGACACTCAAAGTGAGTCTGGGCTAGATTTTTTGAAGAGGACGCCCCATCGGGCGTCGGGCCGGTTGGTTCGACCCACTTGTTCACGTTTCGGTCTCTACAGCGACTACCATGCTCCGACCTGCCCGACAGAAATATTTAATAAATTAATTTGAGGTACATTCACAACCACAGCCACATTCTGTCGAGAACTGTGTATTAAGGATTGAAAATCACTCTGAAATATATAAAATTATAATGATATGCCTAATTCATTTATTAAAAATTCCTGTCAGAGTGGTCACAGCACGGAAGTCGTTGTAGAGGTCGAAACGTGAACAAGCGGTTGAACCAACCGGACGAGGGGTCCTTTTGAAAGAGATCTAGACCAGATTCATACTGATTTCTCTTTCTTTTTTCGCGTACACGAATAGTCAGACCTAACCTAGAAGTAACATAGACCTAATCCTGATCTACCCAGGCCTAATATAAACATGACCCACTCCTGATTCAGGCTTGACTTGTATCTGATCCAGACTTATTTACCCAAACCAACCTGAAAACTATCTCAATCTTATTGTAAACCTTAAAAATAGGATACATAACATTGGAAATATTTTTGTGTATATTTCTAGAACTAAAGTCCAACGAAAGTTATATTTATAGGAAAAAATTGTTCAGAATATTGACTTTGACGATATATTTCAAAGTTATTGAAGTTGCTGAAGAGATCACTGAAATTTGTTACAAATAATTTGTAAAAACCTGTATGTTAGGCACTGTTTGTACATGAGTAGAAACTATCTTTAATAATAGAATCGCAGCAACTCTTTTGTATTATGTTACAAAACTAGTACCATATCACTGAAAGTCAAAATAAATTAACAAATGGAAATACAGAAAATTGGAGTACCCATATTATTCTGTTACAAATTGGAAATTATTTAAGGGTTGACTATGAAAATGAACATGAAAATGAAGTGAAAATAAAAAATAATCAAATTGTTGAGCCTTCGTTTGTTAATTATGCACCATCAAGCAACAGTTTGGAATCACTGTCATTTTCATTAAAATGATATTATACGGCAAAGTACTTTTTAACACAAAGTTTATACTTCCAACAATTATTCTAATATCTTCTATTTTTGAACTTAAAACAGTGGATACCTAAAATAACATTGAAGCAGGGTAAAAATTACTTTTCAGATAACATGTATTTGTGCCAACTTTTCTGAAGTTCACATTATACAAATTTATACTGTTTAAGATGTGCTATTTTAAGTGAAAGAAATTTGAAAGAATTCTAATTTTATTTGTGAAACTTGAAAGAATATTTCAAGTTACTTGAATTTAAGCCATCTAAATGCAAGTAACTTCACTATCTGAATGAGGCATAAGGATCAAGTTTTAGGAGTGCAGTGTCTGTTATACCAACTATCCCTGTCACTGTAGAATTTCACCACAACTCTTTAAAGGGAGCGCTTCTTTAATCGTTTATAATGAACAAACGAAGGTTCAAATGCAATTTCATCATTTGTCATTTTCATCTAATTTTTAAATCTACAATCATGTTTTAAACTCTTCTCTGCTCTATTCGAATATCTTATATAGGGTATTTAATGGCAGGTGTCAGAAATTTTAAGAAATGACTCTACATGTTAAAATAAAACTAAAAGAAACACAGACGAAATTGCGTTGCAAGCTATATTTTGGAGTTATTAATTATTAAGATAATACCTACGATATGCGTGAAATGTGTCTGACTCGGGACATATTCTACTAATTTTAGGTGTTTTTGAAAAATAATTAATAACTCACAAAGAAAGACCCAAATACAATTTCGTTTACCTTCATTTACGTCTCATTTTAGCATGTAGAATAATCCCTTCAAATACCTGTATACTACCATTCATATGTATTTGAACACCTGATGGAACCGTACTAAAATGCCCGTATCTTTATCTTAATGAAACTCCTTTTAAATGGATTATTTTTAATCAGAGTTGGGCAAAACGTAATGTGCTTAACAGACTTGTGTATTTTGCCAAGACTGTCCCCAGGAACCGGCAAAACGTCTTTTCAGTTCAAAAATGAAAATGGCTGTGCCATCAGCCATTTGAATAGGTATCCCGTGACTCAGTACACGGGTCACTAGACTCGAATGTATTAATGATCAGGGATTATAATTTACGTGTAACCAAAACTGTAATCATTGACTATTGATGACTAAATAATCTGTAATTATAATTTATGAACAGTAGAAGTAATCGACTCTGTTGTGATGGAAATATATAATTACCTCAATAATCACTAATCATGAAATAATTAATCTTTTAATCATGATTGAATCAGTAACACAATAATAATTATGATATCTGTAACTGTAACTAATTAATTGAAATGTTAAATAATACGTATTTATTGGATAATTAATTGAACAAATATACATAACTGAACATAAAAGTTGTCAAAAACTATGATGTTGATATAGAAATAGGTATAGTTTACTTCTAATATATAACATAATATAAATCAATCGTCCATTTCGTGATTACAAATTACTGATTCATGATTATCTACAAGAATTATTTGTGGTTACTGATTTATTTTAATTAGGAAATTAAAAAATAATTAATAATCACAATTATCATGATTAAATTCAATAATTAATTACGAAAGTAATAACAGAATCATTAATTACTGTCCAACGCTGTCTTCAATAAATATTATTGACGCCTAAAGGAAGTAAGACGAGTTGTATGTTCAAAACCCTCTTAGCAAATGGATAATAATGATTAATTATAGCAATGTTTATCACAATCAGTTGATTTTATTTCGAACCAAATGCTAAAGAATAAAATGAATTGTAAAACATGAAAGAACTATCAACACTCGAAAAGATAACTGTTGACTTATTTACAAAATGTCTGAAAAGGCATTCAAGGAAAAATGTGGAATGAAATAACTACTTGATTTCCTTAAATAGTTCACATCGCTATTATTTATAACCAGTGAGACGGATATAGGGGCAAATGAAGCATTTATAAAAGTTTTAGTAGAAAAGGTAGGAATATGAGATGGGGTAGAAATATGTGATATCAAGATTTTGATCTATACACGACATTGGTATCTTTAACAATAATCGAAAATTAAGTATTATGAAGGTTATAATATCCTCCTACAATAGCTGTAATTTATTGTTGCTCATTTTTTATAAACTTTTATATTTGTAAGTTATGCATATGCATATTGAAGTAAAATTTGTTGCAATTTACCTTTTGATTTTGAAAAAAAAACAAAGGAGGTATCTTATTCTATAATAATTGCAGTTGCAAAATATCAGTGAGATTTTAAGCTATATTGTATTTGAAAGAGTGAAATGACAAAAAGTACAATAACGTATTGGCAGTGGTATGAGACACTAATATTTTAATATTATAAATAATATATTTTGGTATAATATTGAATAATAATATAATAATATTATGGAATACAGTTGACATTTTAAGGATGAACTCTGAATTCGTCGCTTGTTATAGCGATTTTGGGCCAATAATAATTATGCAGGTATTGAAGCAAAATTTATGTATCTGATTATGGTAAAACGAAATAAATTGTAATAATATTATTACCTTTAACAGTTGTATATTATTAAGACTTATTTATTAATACCTTAACGCAGCTACATAACTTATTTCTTTCAAAAGGAATACGGACTGTCTTATACTACTATCCAAATTTCTACTTATCCGATCTTACCTCAATTTAAGATTAGTAAAACATTCAGAAGTTCAGTAAAGTCCACAACATTTATGTTTATACAGCAAATTTCACATAAAACTCCTTTAAGTTGTTTGCCTGATTTGTTCATTTAGATACATCTATTCAGTAATTCCTCAGGTCGGAAAATAAAATATGTATTTCGTATATCTACCCTCGCGTGTGTATAACTCGTATTACTTCTAGACATTAATAATATTCGTTGATAGTAATGCACTGAGTTAGACCTTTAGTCTGAAGACTGATGGAAAAACCTGTTGTGTCACTTTTTTTCAAAATTGTGATATATATTTGTACACGTGTATTTAGGTTAGATTTATCAGGTTGCAAAATATGATACCTATACATATACCACATAGTTTAAGAAAAAAGCAAGGTGACAATTCGTAACACATATCTTTATCTATCGGTCTATCTAACTTTAAAATCACTGTACAGAAAAATTAGAAAATTATGACATACCAGGTTTTGCCATTTCATTACAGTATTAAAGTTAAGATGTGAACATTCTAATTAGGTTCCACCAAGTGTCCGAACACTTATAAAATGTAGCGTAAAACGATGAAATAATGGAACAATACTGGAAGATAGAAGAATAAAAAGTGTATTGCGTAACAAAGGATACCTTATTGATTACTGTATTTTTAATAATAGTGAGAAAAGTGCCGTTGTTTAATGATGCAAAAGAAACAGAAGCTATAGTGCAAGGGTTATTCGCTACGTATTAGTAATCGATGAGTAGTTAAACAAAGAAATTAAATCTCCTAATTGAACAAGAAGTTTGAAATTGAAATGTGAAAATAAGTGGAAGATGTGAGAACCAACGATTTTTCATTAAATGAATTAAACCCACCTTAAGGATGTTGTTTACTTACGACACTGAGTAATATTAATGAGAGTTCTCTAAGGAATCAATTATATCAAGAATAATTTTATATCGAGGAATGCTTTTTATCTGTTTAATACTAGATTTACTATTTCTATAAAAATATATATAAGTCCTTTAGAAAACCTTGAAATTGGAGAGTCGTTAAGCAGAATGAATTAGATTGCACTAATCTAAGTCAACATAAAATGTTACACCATATTTGTGATTTTTATAATTTTAAGCATGAAATGTGAAATTCGTTAAATTGACATGTTCCCTAGATCAAATATAAATCAGCAATTATATAAAAAATCATTATCTAATTAAACGAAATGGTCGTTATCAAAAAGAATATTATTAGAAACATATCTGTACGCTACCCAAATATAAAATTAGTATTTCTCAACTTCTGCTTATTAGAAAAATCATTAAAGCAAACTCATGAACCATAATAAATAAAAACGAAAACTGACAACTATTATACAGATGCTAGATGTTAAAAATGGATGAGCTATTTGTAAAAAGAGCAGTTAAGTAAAAATAAACTGTCTATAATCAGACAAAACGAGATGAGAAAATATTTATGTGCCTTTGAAATCAAAGCCGCGTTTCAGCTAGCGGTACTACTGTACAAGCAAACACACGATGCATACATGATACATAGACGATTGCATAAAAATTGCATCAGATTATAGGGTGTTGATTGACTTGTTTGTACGTCACTGAGGTTTGTTATAAGGTGATTGATTAGAGACTTACAGTTTTGTAAAACATGCAGGCTTGCCTGTCCTCGTCCTCGCCTGTAGGGCAGTCTATGAAACCGTCACACAAGGCGTGATCGTCGATGCAGTGGTATCTACCCATTCTATCCGCAGTGGGACAGGCAAACCTCTCCATCCCGTCTTCCGAGATCGGACATTCTGAAAAAGAATTTGGAAAAATTATATAGTCATTTTTTCTAAAAAAGAGAATTGATAGTTTGAGGGGAGGTTTCGGTCTAAAGCTTTCACAAATTCGATTTTGTAAAAAAGTTTTGTTTCTTTTGACGTTTAGGGAATACGTAGTTATACGAAAAATTCAAAATTCTAAAAAATTATCAAAGTTGTAAGCTTTGAAGTGGCAGCTGACACATAAGTTTGATATCAGTGACTCAACTTTAAACATGTTTTCCTTTAAACATCATTTTTCGAACTGGTGGGACAAATATCTCAAAAGCTAGTAGACCAACTTAAATGTATCTTTCTCTAAATTAAAGAATATAGTTTTTTGTAGACAGTGAATCTGCGATATTTTGAGTTTTTTCAAATTTACTAATTTTTAAGGGACACAGAATTGTAAAAAAGATTGATAAAAATATGATATTTGAGTTTAAGGTGGCAGAAAATGATAAAGTCAGATTTTTGTTTCATTTTTGTATATTCACTGCATTGTGAACTTCATGTAGTTTAGCCCAGTCACCCAAGCGTTGACAGGTATCAAATTTGATGAACGATTGTCTTTGTGTCTTGTATGTCTTTGTTACTTTCAACTAGAAAACTAAAGAAAAATTTACGAAGGATATCGTAACGTCCGTTATACTAATGCTTGCGTGACCAGGCTCTAAGAATACATGTATTGGATTTTTTGGATTCCGATTTACAGTCGAGATGCCGGACCCCATTCGGTCTTCCCAGATCCCATTCTTCAAAGAGAATTTTTGAAGACTACTATGGTACGCGGTACGGATGCTCTTAATATTTAGATAAAACAAAAAAATATACAACTTTTAATATGCTCAGCAATATACAACAAGGTGTCGAAAATTATTTATTTTGTTATAAAAATAGCCTAGAAATGATTCCTCTGTAGATTTAGATCGGAGGCTTCCTTTAACCGTCAAAAAGTATTGAGCACCTGAAATGATGGATCGTATAAGCTTGAAACATACTTTGTTCGAGGCTATACTTTTTGACGATTGTATTGGGTCATCCCACAACTCGCGCCTTCGTGAAAAAGCTGTCACTAATTGAAAATATAACATTTCCGAAAAGAAGATTTCTATTTGCACAAGTACTTAATTACTGTATTAGGCACTATACGTTATCTAAAATGTAATCAAATACCTACTGTTTAAAATTATAAATGGTAATAAATCTATGTATCAGAAAATTATTGTACTTCTGTTACAGTTATACTTTAATTACTGGTATGTCGACTACTACTTGCTACATCAATTGTTCCCTTTAATCCATTCACAACGGGTGACGTACTGGGACGTCAAAGTGAAACTAGTCATTTTCGCCGATGACGTACTGATATGCGTTAAAGTCGAACCAGCAGTTTTTGCCGATGACGTACTAGCACGTCAAAGACTATAATATACTATAATGGCTATAATGTATTATAAAATAGTACATATAAAGTGTTTGATGACAAGTGTCAGAAATTTTAAGGGACGAATCTACATGTAAAAATAGAAAGAAAATGAAAAAGGATGAAATTGAGTTTCAGGCTACGTTTCCGAGATATTAATTATTTAAAAAATGCTTAAACTACATGTGAAATGTGTTTGAATAGATTTATTTTACTACCGTATTTCTAATAACATTGCTGCGTCTAAGCCGGCTAATGCACTCCAGAAGTAGAATAAGTTTCCAAGTCAGACATACTTCAGACGCACTTTAGGTGTGCCTTTAACAATTATTCATAACTCAAAACTAAAGCCTTAAATCGAATTTCGACATTTTTGATTATCATTCTGTTTTTACTTGTAGAATTACACCCGAGAATGTCTGCCACTTGTCAACGATCGCCTTGTATAATACAGCATTATAAAGTAGTAGGTACATAAATGGTATTCGACGAAAACTGTCAAAAATTTTAAGAGCTTTAGCATGTATGAACATTTTAAAATAAGAGGAAATTGTATTTCAGACTTCGTTTTTGAGTTATTAACTGTTGAGAAAACGTCTTAAATATAGGTGAAATATGTGTGATTTCGGACATATTCTACTAGCTTCGCAGTGTCTGACTTGACTAATGCACGCCGGCTGTAGAATAAGTTCCAAGTTAGACAAGTTCCACACGAGTTGTACACGTTTTTGCAACAAACAATAACTCTGAAATGAAGCATTAAATGCAATTTCGCAATTCGAATTTTAGGTTTCGATTTCGATTTTGAATTCTATTTTAAATCTTGGACTATATTTACAATCTCTGACACCTGTTGTTAGATACCTTGTGTAGGATATACACCATATATGAGAGCTCAGATGTTAGTTGGGTTTAATTGATTCCGCAGACAAACACACAAACGGCACACGTATTTCATTATTAGCCGAATTGATCACTGCTGTTACCACTACTTGTAGCGAGTTAACTACACCTCTTGTCTGTGTATTCTTCAGAATATCTGAAGAATCAAACATAGATTTGCGGCAAATTAAATATGTTGATTATCTATGTGATATTTTTTCTAAACTTGTTCTTAACAAAACTTTATCATTTTTACACTTCAGTTCAGTGGCCTAATTTAGAAAACCAGTGGCCCAACTTAGGAAACCGGTCGTTTCTAGTGGATTGGTGCTATAAGCATAACAATCTATTTATTCAATATGTATTTTGTATTATATCTTGGAAAAGAGTAGTTACATTATCTTAAAGACATTAATAGTAACATATTTTCTACTACCTTTTAGATATTAGAAATATTTTGTCTTCTGTCTAGAATAAAAAATATTTCAGTAATAGGAATTTGACAAGCTTCTCCTACTATCGTTAATAACATAATCCTTCATTGGTCCTACGTGATTTTTTAAGTATACGATTTTCGAATTTTATAACATTAATAACTGGAAAGCAAAGTCTCGACTACAATTTCATCCCTTGCTTTATTTTCTTGCCTGTCATCAAACGCCCTGTGTATCGAGTTTAATACTTATTTCAAATTGGTAACCATTAACTTCGAAACTAGAAAGTTCAGTTCGTATAGAAGTTATGAAATGTATTGATTTAATGTACATCGAATTCGAAACTTGACCAGATTGATATTTCTGTATTTATATAGGAATCAATAGTTATGAAATTACATAGCTATAACATTCAGATGTTATGAAAATGGGAAAGGTCGAAGCACACTACGCGACACGCAGCGCAGAGTAGCGATCGTCTGCGATCGTATGCGACCACAGTATGATATGCGTATTCCTTGATCTATACTGTATTTACTTATATATAATGTAACCATTCGTTTATCAAATCTTTGGGCTTCTTTGTGTGTACAAAGATAGCCGAACGGTTGTCAAAACTGCGTTTGCGGTCGCAACGCTTCTGTTACCAACGTGCACTTATGCGATACGCAGCGCAGCAACTCTTACAGAAGCGATTAAAATACCTTCTCGAGAATTTGTCAACGTTTGCTTCGTTGCTCAGCGCTACGTTCCGCGTAAGTGCACGTTGGTTCATATAAAAACAATGCTATAATATTTTTCGTTGCTCTGGTTATGGTTGCTCTGCTCTGCGCGTCGTACTAGTACGCTTCGGCTTTAAGGGTGAAATTCGAAATGGAATGGAACTCGGTGGAATTTTTTAATCCAATATTTGTGGAATTTAGATGTGAAATTAAATATTGGTAGATCTAGAAATAGATGACTATGAAATTTAATTCAGAATTTTATTTCAATATGCATCAATTTTATGAGTATGGAACTCAATAACTATCAGATATGTTAATTTTAAAAGTTGGTAATTGAGAAATCGAGAAGTAGCAGAATTTGATAATAGCAGAATTCAAGAACTGATTGCTTCATTATGTAGGTATTGAATTCGGAACTTCCCGATATTGATCTAAATATAGAGTTCAATAACTACAAAACTCGTCAATTATAAAGTTTGATAGGTATGAAATTTGGTTTCGAAAAAATCAGACAGTAAAATAAATTTATAGGGTCTATTTCAATTACGTATCCTTTTGTTCTGGCTTCATAAAATCCTTTGACTTTTTTTGTATTGTATTCATTAGATATTGACCTTATAAGTAGGTATAACAATTGTTTTGATTATAAGTTAGATTAGTATGTAGAACACGTTCATGAAAAATACTGCTAGTAGAGATAACTTGCGACTTTTTTCTATACTCTTTGTTTTAACGGATATGGTATTTTAATAAAATTTAGGAAACATAAATTTAGGAAATTGTAGTGATTTTGAAGTTTGAAACAGAACACTACAAAATAACAAAAACGAGTGATGCAGTGTAGTTAACGTTGTTAAATATAATTACTAGATACGTAAAAACTGTGAATTTTTTGTTAACTTGTCAAATTATTCTTCTGTTTCACATAGGCTTGTTAAGTTATTTCCGTATATAACCATTATGAAAACAGTTATTCATATTTTCGAACTTGTCAAAATTTTCAGCTTTTCAACTTTGCTATACAATAAAAGCATTCCCTTTTGACTATAATACGACATAAATGAAAAACAGAAATTGGACAAAAGTGGAGTTATTAAATTCTTAAATATGATCTTTAAATACGGAATTACTATTTACAGAACGTCCCACATTCGTAAAAGAAAAAGAGATTGGGCCCTGGCTTCTTAAAAGTCTAATTACGTTAAGTTTATGTTGAATTGTATATTTATTTTTACCTTCAAAATAAGTAGAAATACCTTTTAGGAGTATTTTTTTATTACATGATTTAATTTTTAAACTTGAATAGGATGTTACCATCGTCTCTAGTTTAAATTATCGCATGTTACTTTCGTCCGTAGGGATATGAACAAAAGTAATAAATGACATACTTTAAAAAAAGGTTTATTTAAAAAAATTGATGTAATATATTACTAGCTTTTTTGTTTGCTTACGTTGTTTAATAATGTAGGTTTACTGTTCCGTTCGACCTTTTTAAAAATTGTATAAAACAGAAGTTGCAGAATCAAAAACCCATTTTTACGTTTGTCCCTGGTCTCCCCTACTACATTTTTCCCAGTTTAGTATTATTTCTGTCACGTATCGTATAATTTTGCTATTACATTGTTCGCGCTATTGATCGCTACTATTTTTATGCAAAATCGACACAACTCCGAAGGATCACTAACGTCTCTCTACGTGAAATTCTCTTTAAGGTGTTAGTTTAAAGTCGCATCATATGAAATTCAAAGCCATCGGAACCATATTCAAGGTCCTAGTCAATGTTTCGATTTTATCGATTTGTGAAGCATAATTTACAGTATATACTCTCCATATTTGACAATGAATATAGTCATTTAATGAACCTACTAAAATCTACTAAATCTCAGATAAGACACTTCGATGTCTTCAATACATCCATTTTATGTCCATTTTATGTCTGAATGTCCTGTGACATAATTTAGATGTCTTAAAAACATCTGACAACATACGTCTTACAGACTGCAGAAATTTACATTCATGCGACATCTTAACGACACAATACATGAATGTTTTAAAGATGTCCGAAATTTACGTCCTTAAGACGTACCATATGATATACCGCGTGGATGTTTTAAAAACGTTTGAAATTATCGTTCATGAAACGTACCATAAGACATACTGCATGGATGTTTTAAAAAACGTCCGAAATTAACGTTTATAAGATGTATCCTAAGATGGACGTCTTAAAGGTGTCTTAAATTTACATTCTTAAGACATCTAAAAGATGTACCAGATGGGTGTTTTAACAACATCTGCAATTTTCGTCATTAAGTTTTTCAGACATCTATACGGCGTATCATACATCATGTACCCAGATAGCATACGACGTCGTGAAGACGTTCTTTTTATGTTCATTTTATGCCTGAACGTCTTACGACATAATTTAGACGTCTTAAAAACATCCAAGAGCATACATCTTAAAGACTTGCAAAGTTTACGTCTATAAAACGTCTTAAAGACACACTACATGGACGTCTTAAAGACTTACACTTTTGGACGTCCTAAAAAACATCTAATTTTTATCTGAACGTCTTATGTACGTAATTTGGACGTCCTTGAAATGTTTTATAAATGTTTCTTAAGACGTCCTAAAGACATACTGATTTATAACATCGGACGTCTCAGAGACGTCTTTTGAACATTTTTAGGACTTTACTGGATGTTTTTAAGACGTTTTTAAAATGTCTCTGTGCTATTTGCGTATTTGTCACAAGTACCCAACGTCTTAAAAACATCCAGTAAAGTCCTAAAAATGTCCAAAAAACGTCTCTGAGACGTCCGATGTTACAAATCAGTATGTCTTTAGGACGTCTTAAGAAACATTTATAATACATTTCAAGGACGTCCAAATTACGTACATAAGACGTTCAAATAAAAATTAGATGTTTTTTAGGACGTCCAAAAGCGTAAATCTTTAGAACGTCCATGTAGTGTGTCTTTAAGACGTTTTATAGACGTAAACTTTGCAAGTCTTTAAGATGTATGCTCTTGGTTGTTTTTTAGACGTCTAAATTATGTCGTAAGACGTTCAGGCATAAAATGAACATAAAAAAGACGTCTTCACGACGTCGTATGCTATCTGGGTACACGTGTCGACCTTGGATCCAATGTGTTAAGATGTCTTTAAAATATCTGTATGACGTACTGAAGACGTCTTAAAGACCTTCTACTTTGTAACGTAGAACGTACGGAAGGTGTGAGTAGGACATTTGTAGAATTCTAGACAACACCATACATCTTTGTATGGAATGTCAAATGTTTGCAAGACTTAAATTTCGGATGCTCGAAAACATCCATTTTGTAGGTTAGTTTTAAAGATGGATAATTATGTATGTATTAATATATCTATACAACACTGCGCGTGCGATACATTAACGCGAACGCGAAAATATGTTAGTTTAGTATATTATAGGTTATAAAATATTGTATTTACTGAAAATGTTATATTATTAAAGAATCGAGTAATACACGATAAGCAAAATAAATTCGTGTCAAGTAGATCCGTGCTTAATAGTAATAATAATAATAAATGATAGCCGTGGTGGCTGGCTATCATTCCTCAAAGGACCCAAGTTCAAATCCCGACTGGCGCGCACAGTGGGGCAAAATGGCAAAAAAGTGGAAAAAAATCAATATCTCTGCAAATAATGATTATATCGACTTGAAATTTTCAGGTATATCACTGCTCTTATACCAGAAAATATTTGCTAAATTTCAAGTCGTTCGGTCAATAGGGAGCCAAGAAAAAAGTTACGGAAGTTGTCAGTCAAAGTACATGTTGTAATAACTTAACCTTAGAGTGAAATTTTTTCAATTTTTTTTGTGTAATGTTTTCTAAAACCTTCTTTGAATATTTTACAAAAAAAAATCGAAAATTTGACCCTTCGGATATTGAAGTATTTTCAATTAAATTTCACTAAACTTTTTAGAAAACGGATAATTTTATTATAAATAATTAATATATAAAGTAATTAATTAAAAAATGATTAAAAATAATAATTACTTAAATTAACAATTTTAAGGCTTCCGCACTAACTTGGATATGTTTTTTTTTCATTTCTGGTCGCAAATGAGATATATACGGGTCGGATGATTCCAATATTCGATGAAATACATCTTCATTCGTTGTTAAACGAGAAATTTTTCTAGCATGGTGTAATCTAAATGTTTTATAATCTTTATTTCTGTTTTCTTGCGCTTCTTCAGAAAGCTGTCCGATCGGAAGAGCTGCTGTTTGTATCACTTCGGCACCATGAATTAATAATTTGTGCACAGTAGAGGGCATATAATACCATGGATACAGCTGAACAGCTAACTCAGCAGTCTCTTGCGCATACAAACCAAATTTATCCGGATCAATTGCATGATGACAGTTAATAACTTCTAAAATTACGGAAAATTTTCGAATTAAATCTTCATTAATTTGTGTTATTTCCGATGTCAAAGATGTGTCGGCGAAAAATCTCCTAGAAGTATTTCCTGTGTTCGATGAGCCATATCCTTGCCGTACAAAATCTACACGGATCCCCATTTTACGAAAGAACTCTTCTTGAATTCGTTTTTTTTCAGCCTCTTTCAGTGGAAGCGTATCTTTTGACGTTCTCCAATTTTGAAAACTCAAATTGTAAGCAATATGAAGTATATACTCCATGCATTTTATTCTACAATGAAGAGGCGATAATCCAAGTTTCAGAGATTTTTCACTTGATTGCTTGCTCTTAACCTTTTGTAAATTATTCATTTCGGAAGGACGGGCATTGCAAATAAAGCAGTTACTTGCAGAGGCAGTTCCTGTTACTGCTTGTGCTACTTTCCCATCTAACATGGTGAAAATAAGTACATGCTTTACTAATATTGTTCTATCACCAAAAAGCAAATTTGTGTTTTTCAAGTTTTTATATTCCTTTTCCACACTTTCCATTTCTGAACGATCCAATTCAATGGTTTCTTTCTCAAACCGAAAACGTAACGCTCTGCAGTAACGTGTAGATGAGGGCCGTGGATTTTCCCAAATTAAGTTGTTTGGATGATCATTGGTTGTTAGTTTTAATGGTACGATAGAGGTCATAAATAAGTTGGAATCGGATGCGTCTTCGTCTTCTGTCGAATAGCGCTGGGAATATTGACTTTGACCGGAAGCTCCGTCAAAGCCCCACTTCGATGTCAATATAAGTTCTTGACCGATTATTTTGTCCAACTCATCATTTTTGGTCATAAGAATTCTCTCCGCTGTATGGTCTAACAAATCCTGTAGCGGGACCTCTGCAGAAGTGTCACTTATTTTAATATTTTTTGGATAGCAATTTTTCTTCGTAGCAGTAATACGCTTATAGCTTGGAAATAAGTTGCATCCTGCATTTTTTAATGCATTTCGAATGACCTCATATTGGTATTTACTAAGCTTTGCTTGAATAAAAATTGACAATGCAAAATCATCGCTGAAAGGAGAAAACTCCTGACCTGTTTTTGATGAGGTAGCTGCAGCGTTAATCAAATTTTGGGAAAACATTCCTTGCAGATCACTGATTTTCTGTTTTTTGCTCCTGCTTCCACAATCTTCGAATTCTTTGCTGGGTCTTCCTCGTCCACACGAACGCTGAGAAGTTTCTTTTTCTTTTTCGAAATATGAAAATGTGAATTCCTTTTCAATCCAGTCGCAGTATTTTTTTCTAAAAACCGTTTTGTCCCGATTGACCGTTTTCCACTTTTTCATAAAATTAGGCAAAAACCTTTTATGTAATTCAGTTGAAAACAAATCTACAATATCCTCAGAAATATGGAGGAATTTCTCATTGATAACTTCAGCAAAAGAAACATAATTACTGGGGCCGATATTTATCAAAAAATCACACAAATCGCTATGACTTAAACTTATACACATATTCATTGCAAATAAATAAACTTGAACTAAATATGAACGACTGTGAACAGTGACTGATCCTAAATAAATTTCGGGAAAGAATTAATACCGAATTTATGTCAAAACATAAGAACATAGACAACAAAAAACTATGTTTTTTTGTTTCAAGGGTTTTTACAAAGCCGTTGGGGGAGAACGCAATTCTTTTGTCGGCCCTGTTGCGACGCCAATGATAAATGATTGGAATATTATCACCGTTCTGGATTAAGTCCAGATTGTCGCAATAGAACAGGTAAACGCTTTGTCGCTGCACCGCTGACGCTATTGCAAACATAGTATCAACACTTCGAAACATACCGAGCTCGGCAGTTCTCATCGGACGAGTTTATTTACTTTCTGTAATTGTTATGTTATTTTCCTGCGTGTAAAAGCTTTGAACATTGAACAAAACCCTTGTCTTTTAAAGAATGTACGAAAATTCTACGTATATGTTACTCTGACGCGATAGAAACGACGAAAATATCGGTCTTTGATTTTTTTGACTATGGTAGTAACAATAATATGTATTTACTGTAAAAATAGGATTGTAGTTATGAGATTGCGTCAATGCGAAATCCGCGTTTTTTGGCATTTTTTTGCGTTTTTTATTTTTCACAGCTTCAATTATCGATTTAAAAATCTCAAAAAATTCTACAACATGTATCTTGGTGTCTGAAATATCTCTGATGTTTTGTCGAATTTTTTATTCAATAGAGTACGAATAATTTCCAAAAAACGTGATTTTCTATTGAACCCCATTACTACCCCCCAGGTTGAGATAGAGGGTTGAAAATTGGCACAAACTAGTTTTTTATGATAAGCTATCGAATGGCCCATCCCAAATCGAATTTGGTTCGAGGGCACTTTTGACCTCCTTATTCGGCTAGGCCCTTTGCTTTAATCTGTTATATCTATTTCACATAAATGACTATAACTGCCCAATAGGCAAGTATAGGCAAATGAAATTTTAGGATTATATTCTCGGATGCATTCTACTCCTAGATCAACAACTTTCAGCTTAAAGCGGCGTAACGCCGTTTCTGCAAATCTATTTCAATTTAATAATTTTGAATGCTATACTATGGGTTATTGGAGGGGTTTACTGAATAGTTATTGTTGTAATGTCAGACGTTAATATAGGTACATTAAGGATGTAAAACAATAATTACGCAAATTTACTGTAATAAGTTGGAAATAATATTTTTAAGAAATTGAAATAATTTTACATCAAGAAAAATTCATAATTCCCGCGTTAAAAAAAATTTTGGGAAGTCAAAAGTGTGGGTAATTATTTCTTAGGTTCTTAAGAATTGATCACAATAAAAATAAACTCGAAGCACGGACCTTCGATTTTGGATTTTTTTCTACGTTTGCCCCACTGTGGCGCGCCCCCTATATACTTCGGAAATTAGAAGACTTTCTTTTCTTCATTGTGTTTTGGACGTTTCTCATTTTTTGTTAGGAAAAATCTTTACGATAAGATTAATTTATTTTCCATATATAGTATAGTGTGTGGCGATTATTATTATAATTATAACAACTGCATGAAATAAAATATAACTGCGCACATATATTGTTTCCATAGTTGAGTTTAAAGTGGATTGCATGCATGGTGTGTGTTTTTTTTGTGTGAATAATATTATAAATAAATAAATTATAAATAATGTTATAATGATTTTTCAATAAAGATATTTTCCGTTATAAAGTTAATAATTTTTTTTAGTAAAAGATTTATTTTATAAATTTACCTATACATTCATCATATGTACAAATGTCCGTCTCAAACAATCTCAAAACGTACATAAAATGTCTACGTGCTGTCTGGGACACTACCGGTATTTCTAATGTCCTGAATGTTTAGAACAAACGTCTTTAAGTTGTCCTTAAGATATCTGTATGACGTTCTGAAGACGTTTTCAGGATGGCACGTTTTGTAACAACAGATGTTCACATGACCTGTCGACGACATTCGGAGGTTATTACCGACGTCGTTAGGATGTCTTGAATGTTACACACGGATGCCTTTATGACGTTATTAAGATGCTTTGTACTATCATCCGAACCGTAGCTATGAATTTCAATTATCGTTACATTAATAGTTATAAATTTCAAATTATATAACAAATTTAACATTTTTTTTCTTTTATTACATGTAAAAATTGTATAACTGTCAACTTTGGTTATTGTTGATTTCGTTTACAATTCTTATAATTTTCGACTGCAGCATGCATCGAACTCGGTATTCATTGTCCTCAGCAGTTGTAAATTTTAGTTCCTGCTATGTTATTGTGTAGTCATTCAGCATTTCACTTTGTGTTAAAATTCGAGCATCTGACAATTTCAGTTGCTGTCCATTTTAAAATTGTATATCTTGATACACATCGAAATCTTATTTTAGCATGTAGTAACCTCTGTTTTCATTCTTATCAAATTCAATACCCGTCAGTTTCAATGCATATCGAATTCATCATTCATCAATTTTAATATTCACAGTTGGTTAGACACCCCTTACTCATTATCTCTTATTTCTATAGTTAGTATTTTCTATTTGGGTGTTATTTTATTTTGATACTGTTTTCACCAAAATAAAATGATAATACTATTTCAGCTACACTCTGTTTTGGCATCTTTCTGACACAATTTTCCCATATCCGCCTACTACCATTCTAATTCTATCACTTTTTTGCCTGGCTAATCTCCATCCCCCTTCACCCAATCTATCTTTCAAAAATTTTCGAACCCCGTGGATGCCTCTCCGCGAAAGGGCGAGCTTTCATCAGTATGCTAATGGAACGCACATGTATGAGATTTGCATTAATTCCCGTCGGTCGATCGATTCGTAATGAAGCTTTTGTTGGACGGTGAGACAATGGTCGAACAAAAAGGGAAGGGAGCGTCTTCCCCTGTTTAGTCGATGTTTTCAATGTTTCTCCGTGGAAATTCCGGACAACGTTCCTTCAACAATGCTAATAATGATGTCGGCTATTTCCGACAGCCCCTGAGTGTCTACGCACCGCAACAGTACGCCACACCCTGCGCGCGTGCGTGCATATGTGGTGCGTGGCGTGTGTGCATGTGAGCACGCGCGCGTGCGTTAAAACGAAAGGAATTGACAACAGTATCATCGTTGGTGAAGTTTTATTTGGCTCTTTATTTCACGATTTCCTGCTCCTTTTTCAGCTGTCTGATTAATTCACTATTGAATCTGTTAATCCTCTTGTCTGCAAAGGAACTGGAATAGGGAGAAACGAGAACGAAAGGTGAGAAAGAGTGTCAGCGAGGGGAATTCATTAGGCTTTAAGGATGACGTTGATACTTTCTAGGTCGAGTAGAGACTCCGACTTTTTATTTAAATTACTGCTGCTCCATTACGCCTCGTTCATTCCGTGATAAGGCTCGCGCTAAAATGTCGATGTTGGTACAGCTGGGGTGCTGGTTAAAGCGCTGCAATGAAAGCATTTACTGTTTTTGTAATGATTATTTCAGGCATTACAGCTTCTGAAGGAGATAAACAGTTTGAGGGGGTCTGTTGTGTCATTTCAATAATATTGTGTACTTTCTCGAGAATATTGCATATGCACGAGACATGGTAGAAGCTATGTAAGTTCGTTATGTGCTCATGACATGGTTCAGTAATGCCTTGGAAATTGTCCAGAATTTTGCCATCGAAATTAACCGCTGTTATCCTCACCAGTTCTTGGAAATGAGTGTGCATTGTGGAGTTGCGTACTCACGACAGATAAGCAAGTATACCTAAGGCTCATTGTCCCAGAGCTAAAGATGTTTATTTTAACAAACTACTATGGAATAGTACTTCACTATTCCATTTAAAGAATCTGTATCTCACTTGCACTCAAAGAAGGAAAAACATACTCGAGATTTTCTATATCTACCATCCTTTATTGTTGGTCAGGTACGGTTCCGAACTTCGGTTAATTTCCGAGGTAATAGGTACTGTATATCCAATGATGATATAATATTTTATCACGATGTGCTCGCGTCTTGGTGTAAGTTATGAGCAGACTGCGAATTTTTATGCATTTACGACAACTTGAAATGTATAAAAAGTTACTAATTATACTAATATTTTTTATTATACTAGTTATTCAAGTAAGATAACTTTCATTAAGTAAAATTACTGTTTATATCAATATCTTGTATTTAATAAATAATTTTCTCATAAACTTATAAATAGTTTTTTGCTTCCTCTCAAAAACATACCTTTTGAAATTGTGTCACTTTTGTAATATACATATGTGTGGCATGATGGTATCTATGATAATGCAACATTTTCTCGATTTAAGTTTTAAGTTATTTTCAACATTTCTTAAATTCCTTTCGTCTATTCTCTTGGTTTTTTATTAAGGGACTATCAGTAGTTATGCATTTATAATACATTTATATTATTGTTTATGCAATTTAAATGTGCAAAAAAAGTGTGGAAAGAATGCATATTAAAGTTAGAACATATTCAAAGTAGTATCCTTGTTGTAATACTTAGAAACTGTAACAAATTCCTATTTAGATTCTACTTATTTGTTTTGTCGTGTTTCTAAAAGTATAGATTTCTAAAAACATGGAAATGTGAATTTCTATAATTGCATATAATCTAGGTAGTTTTCCCATCTCCGATAAGTCGAAAACAAGTTAAGCATCAACAAGACAATCGATTTTACATAGAAACATGCATCTGACGTCTCATAAGCTATTTATCGATAACGATTCTATCCTATATTGACATTATAAGCTTTTAATTGTAGTTGAAGAACAATTCACTGGACAATTCAAAATTATGTACGTATTGATTATTCACTTGGGTCAACTTGGTCCAACCAGTTAATGAGCTGGACCTTTACCGATTTCAGTGATTTTTAAATATCTTGTAGAAATCAAGATTTTAACCAATTTTTTCCTGTACACGTAATTGACGATCGACCGTAGTTTTTGAAATTTTTTACATTTTCTTAGATGTGTTGTTCACACTGGGTAATGTAGAATACATGGAATCTAAAGGACTCCTTTGGAAACCGAAATTACAGTGATAGAAATTAATTGTCTCAATATCCCTAATTTAAGCTTCGCTTGAAGCATCGGAATTGCAAGAGATATTAACACCACCCAGTATTGACCAAGCACTTAGATGGATAGAATTTCATATCATTGGTTGGTGTAATTAAATCCATTAAGTGGCCAAAGTGTCGATTGTGCCTGTGATCATTTTACGAATTCAGACGAATGGGCAGAATTCTGCGTAATAGTACCGAAAGCTTTTTGTTAATATCTCGGAAACTATGGACGACCGCCCATCACATGTATAAAAAAAAGTTGTTCAAAATGTTGGTTTCTCTAATACATTTAAAAATTATCGAAATCGATGAGAGCTACTGGGGATCCAATTCATCCACAAGTACACTTTCATTTTTGTCGTCTCAATGAAAATGAAAGAAAGTAAAAAGATCATTATAAGAAACGAGAAAGGTAGTGACTTTAATGACTTATCTCTGTGATTGTAAGGCCATATGACCTTAAAGCCTTGATCAGATTAGTTAAGTTACTTGAATTCAGGCGGCTTGAATGCAAATGATTTGAGGCAAAGTGACCAATGTGATATTTTACTTGACGTGTTATTTTACTTGACTTTAAATACCTTTTCAAGCTTTAAGTAAAGTTGACTTCCTTACAACTTTTCCTTGCCTTGAAATACGTATTGACTCACACGTACTGTACCATACAGGACAAATTTCAAACAAATCGACAAACATGTGAATGAACAAGGAATCTGTCAGAAGTATACATTTTGTTTGAAAAATACGTAAATAACTAGCACGCAGTACCTTTTCCGACGTCATTTTTTTTTACTTTTGTATGACAGCATCGATTCAAGTTACTTTTAAATTCAAACCACATGAATTCAAGTAACTTATCTTGTGCGAACACAAACTTGACATCAAGTCACTTGTATTCAAGTAGCTTGACTTTTTTCTTTCTGAAGATATTAATTCTATATTTTAGATCTTAATGAAGACCTAACTCAAATTTTTTTGAAAATATGACAAAAGTCGTTTTGCTTTACAGCTATAGATACATGTAGATATATCTGTAATAAGAAACTACTGCATTAGGTACGAACATGCTACATTCAAGTATATTAGAATGGAGAATATCCATATAATACGACCAATATTCAACCTTTGCCTTACGATGTCTAGAATCAAAGTGGACCCAGGTGTACAGCGTTGTCTCGATACAAGCTCCATGATACATTCATGTTTCCTTGTAACTATTTTTCGATTTTACCTCCTTCTAGCTTATAAGCAGATAAATTGAAGTTTCTTACATATTCTAAACTTCTAATTTTAAGCCGCGAGCCTGTATTGAAACGACATTGTTATAAATATGCATCGTGTGTTGACACAATGCCTCCTCCCTAATTTCACATAGAATAAAGTGTAGTACTATTATATTGAAAATATTTGTTTTCTAATAGAGTAAATATTTTCAGTTATATTTTAATCTAAAGCTGCTACAACTTGTTACATGTGGAAATAAAGGAGAGAGTACTCTAACTCAAAAGTGGATAACAACAAAGTAACATCGATACTAATAGGATGATGAACGTCTGTTTATAAGAAACACCTGTGCTTATCTCCACACTTAATTTATTAAAACAATGACAGTAATGAGTAATAACCACGATGTAAATGCAGACACGTGACACTGCGACACGTTGCATAGTTTAGGTCTAAGAGTTTTCGTCACGAACTCTCTCTTTTTTGCTATATGTATACGTAGAAAAAAAAGTAGAATACAATGCAGTAAATGAGAAAGATAATCTAAGATTGGAAATAAACAGGAAAGCAAAGGAATAAAAAAAGGTACAAGGAAAGTACAAGTAAAGAAGATTAGTGTCAGGTCTACAAAGGGTTGGTTGCCAAATGTGCCTGACGATGACCAGGCCTGTGTTAACCGTAAGATCAAGTCAAGTCTAGACGAAAAATAGGGCAGAAATTCAAGATCTAGAAAAGGGAAAGAGGATGAGAAACACAGCAGGCGATAATATAGAAAGTTAACCCCCAATTGGTATGATGGAGTGACAGCATTTGTACCGCCTCATTTTTAATACTTGTGTGCACTGTCAGTGATTTACTCATACACAGTAATAAACTCAAGAACTGAATATTCTATATTTACTTATTATTAATCATTTATGATAGTGGAATGACAGCAATTCTATGACATTATATTATTATTAGACTACGGATTTTTATGCAAATTGCTATTTTCGTAAGCACAGTTAGAGAAGTGGAATCTAAAGATTTGTTTTATCTTTTAAATATTATAAAATATATTTAAGTTTCTACATGTTGTCCATTTTTGCATATTATGTAGATTTTGTACTTTTTGCATATTGAAATTTCGAATAACTAGAAATAGGAAACGACAAAGGCGTAATTGCAGTGTCATACGACCACAATAAGAGCAGAAACAATGTTGCTTTCCTTTGTCGTATTCAGAAGAAACACACAGACGGTGAATACTAATCGATTGTAACATTGGCTTTGAATAGGAGTATGACATCTGTACGTGTGACACGGTCATGTGTACATATGCTAGCAACGACGTTTGATCATGTTATGAAGAGTCAGCTTTAAAGCTTGTTCACGTCAGTTTCCAGACCCGAGAACGAGTCAAGTATCAGTAGTGCCACATTTACGCACATGAAAAGCCCACTTTCACTGGTTTTCATTAGTAGTGATAGGGTCTCTCAGCCCTTTACGGAATAACACTCGAATTGCGGTTGTGTTTAGAGTAGCGAAACTGGAGAGAGGAAGTGTAAAACCATACTATTCTCCTAAACGTCAAAACATTAAAAGGCTTTAATCACTCGACCAGAAAATGTTTTACAATCGAACATTATCGCGTTACTTATGTTTAGCCAATAATTTAGTTGAATACAAGCATCAAGGAAATGCGTAGAATGAATCATAGATTAGATATCCTACCATTGTAGCAATACATTTGAATTGGAGCATATGGCATTGTTTGACTGAATGCTAAAATTGCAAACTTGGTAAAATGTGAAATATAATAGAGTTTCTGATAAAACTTAACTCTTTGCGGATGGCACATGTTTGGAAATATATGTCAAAGTGTTGCCATTATAATGATTTTCGACCACAAAGGATTAAATGTGTATTTTAGAACTGAGAGTAACACTGAAACTATCATTTTACACTTAAAACTGTCATAAGTTGATAATGTGAAATTCTTCAAAAGAACGGAAAGAATATTTCTAATTTACATTAGTTAGTATTTACTCGAAAATCTTTGTTTAAAATTAAAAGAGATCGTTAATTCAATTCAATATGCAAAGGAGTACAAAATTCATATAATGTGTAAAGATGTAGAAACTATCGGAAGTTAAATAAAATACATTTTATGATATACGAAGGTCGAAACAAATCACTAGATTCTGTGTTCGCAAAGATGTGAATTTGTATAAACATCTGCAGTCTAATGTTGGTTAATCTATGGGTTAACAAATAAACCATGTATTCAGATGAAAACTGAAAACTTTTTACTTATGACCCTTTTCTCGTTGCCATATAATTTAATGATAAGGTAATGAAATTTCAAAAATGTGGCACCAAAAGGATATGATAGTTTCGATTTGGTCTTAAGCTATTATTTTAGGTCCTATTATAATACGTATTATCAGTCCTTGGCTCGTGTGCGAAATGTGATAAGTAGAAATAGACAGTAATAGGCAGACCTTCTTGATCATAGCTAGAAATGGTACATAAGAAACAGCCATCAAATTCAAATTCTTAAGCATATACTAGAAAACTTATGCTTCAAGTGGAAAGGTCGGACTTATACATTGAGAAATCAGTCAAACGTATAACATAACATATGATACAATTAAAATAACATTGGATACAATTAAATTCCCACTTAACCGACTACCTATGGGATAGGACCTCTGGCCGGGTAAACAGTTGGCCGGTTAATCCGATAATATATACTAGGTATCATTTACAGATTATTAATGAAAAGAACACGTATGTACAGGATGTCTTAAAATTGGTAGTATAAGCAATAAGTCAGTGATTCTACATGAAAAAGTAATTCAAAAATATAAATAAATTGTTTTGATATCGTGCTTCGTTTTCGAGAAAATTCAATTTAAATTATGATGGTGTACAACCGTACGAAAGTATTGTTTTGGATATTTGGAGGGCATACGGGGAAAGGGGACCATTCTCGGTCTGATTACTAACTGTCTCTACAGTAACCTAAGTAGAAGCATTCCCCTTTTCCTGTTAATTCTAAAATGCCTAAATGCCTCGATTAAAATTCATCAATTTTTTTTGAAAAAAGAGCATGATATTAAAAAATTTGAATCTACACTTTCATTTTCTTATATTATCATGTAGGATCTATCACATGGTAATATAAGCTTTTTCATAATGCAGGAAATTTATGTTCTGCGAAAGATAATATGGAATTCAACACCTCAAAATTTAGTATTATAGAAAATAGGATTAATAAAAAAAGAATCATGTATTAAAATAATGATCAAGTTGACAAAGTTATTATTCGAACGAAAGTAGAAGATCGCGGAACATGTTAATAATTTTGTTGTTAATCAATTATTTTCATGCCAAAAAATGGCCTGTTAATGCGGATACCGGTTACAACGAGACCAGGTAATCAGAAGTCTACTGTATCGGATTTCATTTTGAGGAAACATTTCACAGCGTGTACCTCCTAATATTCTAAAATTATATTATAGTACATGCATATGTTTCCTCAGTTAATAGTCAAAGCTATTTTTTTTTGAAAGCGATGACCAGAACCAGAAAATTTCATCCTGTGTTTTCCAATTAGATACTTTTCCTTTTTGTACCAATGACTGTGACATAGTTTCTATGAAAAGACATACTATACTTCTAAGAAATTTGATTTTATACCTAAAACTGAAGTGTACAAGATAGATTTCCTCCTTTTAACAGAAGGGAACTCAGTTAAACAAATTTTCTTCTTAAAAAATTAGAACATAAGAAGTTGTAAGTTCATAATTTTCGCTTTATGTCTGCAAATACTATTAGTTACTATTAGTTACTATTAGTTATTAGTTACTATTAGTTAGTAAGATATAGATCAAAAGAGTTTTTTTCTATTAATACATTTGTTAACTAAATTTTCTCATATTTTTATTTAAATATATTAATAACTAATGGTAAACTCGTTGTCGACAGAAAATGTAGTTAAAGGTAAAACGAATTTTAAAAACACAGCAGAACCAAAAATCGATATGATTTGAAAGAATGCAGCATTTTATAAAGTAGCGATTTTAAAAAATAGTTATTAAATTTCCATGAAACATACTGTTCTCTTTGATGAGTATTAAAAAAAAATATGATTCAAATTGAAAGAAGAGCACGGCCTTTATTTTTATTTTATTTCCAAAATTTGTTCGAGTTTGAACTTGCACATGCCTTATTTGGATCACGTTGAGTTCATGCAAAAAGGCACATTATTCTGTCCTTTAATAAAAAAAGTGCAGTTTAATTTCGGTATATGTATATTTTTTCTTAAGTCGTCTTTACATTGGCATTTTTTTTATTCTGTGGTACAATAATGTCTTTTAGCATTGGAGTTATTGGAAATAATCATTTCCAATTAGTAGTAATAATCAGATGCGACATTCAAAAAGTTTGTTACAACTAAGTAGAAATAACCAGCACTGAGCAGACACATAATCCAAGTTGTATATTTAACTTCTAGAGTTACAGTGACGAGTTCAGCTCACGCGAGCTCTGTACATTAAACTGGAGTTTGACGAGTTAGGAGTAACTTTAACTTTTTCTTGATTAAAAATAACCATAAAAACAAGGAAGTTAAAACAACCATGGAGGTGTAACATTATTACGAAGTTAACCTATTTTAAATGAGTCTCGTTTAAATATTTCTTTGAAATTTTAGGTATTGAAACTTTTCTTTCTTTCAGCATTAAATTATGTTTTGTCTGTACGTTTAACTTTAACGTCATATAGGTGTGCAGACAACATTCTTGTGTGTGTCTATTCTACGCCTAGGTAAGGATTGGAAATTTCTATAGAAGCAAATACACAGCTCAAAAAAATTATGGCACAGAAACAATTTTCGGTAAAAATTGGCCACCTTTAAATAATGATAACTCCGCGAAAAATCATCGTACAATTATGACTTCTTTTAAATTACAGCTTAAAATAAAAAATTCTACATCTACATCCTTCTCTCCTATAGAGAGAGACATATGCAAAATCGGACCAACAAACTTCCCGTGGTGCGTTTAGGGTATTGCCAATGTCGAAGGTATATGACAAAAATGCAAGGGTTACTTTAAAATGCTGTAATATCGTAAAAATAATCATAGCAATTTGCTTTTTCTGTTAAATTAAAGGAGAAAGCTCAAGTTTTACGTTGTTGTAAACGGCGTCCCCGAAAAAATTTTAACAAGTCCGTATAGTTCAACAAGCTTTAGAATTTTCAATATGACAAACATGGCATTAGATTTAAGGGATTACAATGGTAAGGATGCACTAAACTTGACATCCAGATAAGGTACCTTAAAGCAAGGTTTCAAGTTTTAATGTAAAAGAAAAATCATGATTATACAATGATTTGTGAAATATCATATTTCTTTCTACCATAATTTTTTTTGAGCAGTAGATATATAACACGTGCTTACGAAACTTATACTTTCTATAGAAATGTGAGGATGGGTACAGTTGATTGTTATAGAATGATTACGAATTACTTAGTGATGGACTCTTTGCAAGTAATTGCATTCGTCAGGAATGCAGTTCCTTGCAACTTCTTGTGTAGCTAGAATCAAAATGTGCAATAGAAAACCTTTCCTTTGATTAACTTTTTTGTTATCCTTGGTGCCGTGACTATTTGTGCCTTTACATCTTCTATGAAATGGGAAAGAATTCTCCCACATCCCAGAAACATTTTTGCAAGCGACCACTTCACTTAAGTCTCGGGATACACATATTACACGCTTCAGGCCTAAGTAATTAGCAACCAGACTTTTTCCTGGGTGAAATCAAGCTGCCCAGCATCAAAATGAATAACTAATTGACGTTAGAGATTTTGTAAAAATCTCTAGAGTGTTCAATGATTAAGCTGTTAGAAATATTAAGCAGTGCAAGTACATGACAAAATAGGACAAAAATCAAGAATGTCAAACTTGCATTTAAGACTTCGTTTTAGAGTTATTAATTATTGAAAAAACATTCCAATACGCGTGAAATGTGTCTGACTTGAAACTCGTTCTATTGCCGATATGCATTAACCAGGTCACAAACTGAGAAATCAGTAAAATAAGTGCCAAATCACATTTAACGTGTATTTTAGGCTTCTTCTCAAGTATTAACAAATAAACGCCGATGCGCGCTTTTGTTCCTCCATTTATATGACGGGGCGCGCACACGTGCGCGCTTACAAGTGCATCGCATTTTCCGCACTTCGGAAAGGGTGCAAGATTTGCCTATCTTATAAAATACGTAGAGAAACTTTTTATATGTGCAAACAATGCGAAATTGCTCTTCATCTAGGCGAATGCTTCTATTGATATTATTCAAAAGAGGAGTATTGAGTTCATTTCTTAGCATATTTTTCATAAATATTTTGAGCTATTTTATATGTTTTATATATATATATATTTTTCATATGTTTGTTTACGTTTCAAAAAAAGTTGAATAAACGTTTCTTTTGTCCCTTGAATTATTTACTTTTATAACACAAAATGTTCAGAACCGCTAATCTACGTCTGTTTCCCAAATTAATAGTACAAATACTAACAGGTAAGAAAGTTGTGACATGTTTTCTAAAGCATATCTTTTTCATAAGATTCCGAAAATTTGCCCGTCACCAGTAGTGGCATATTGTGAAAACTACCCATGCGCATGTATAAATAACTCGGACAACAAGCTCCAAACGTAATTTTGCTTATCTTTATTTCAATTTTACTTTAGCATGTAGAATCCCCCCTTAAGGTTTCTGACATCTGTCGTGGAATACCTTGTATATGTTTCTTAAAATGTGGAATTCTTTTCATTTTTGCAGAATTTCAAAGCAATAAAAAATTGTGCAGCTGAATATTTGAACTTGTAACAGTTGAGTACTGACATTAGAACTATTTGAACTCAAATATACGTTTTTTGATGAAAGAAGTAATATTTAAATGAAAGGTTGAATGGCTTTTTCTTAACCGTATAATAAACTAGAGTTTCTTAAATCCTCAGTAACGCTCTCTGTACGTCATAGAGACTTCTATTTGATTCTATATTACCATTAAATGCATACAACCATAGCAGAGTTCCCATTAGAAAAATTTTGTTTAATGTTTTAATTTCCCTATAATTCTAAAATATACATAAACACTTCAACTTAGATAACACAAGTTCTATAATAATATAATTTTTATTTTCGTTAGCATAGTATTTCTACGAGTATAACTGTACTGTCGTTCGAGAGTTAATTGCGATTAAGTGACAATGCCATGTACCGAGTCAGACACCTTGCCTTATCAACTGACTAGTGGACTTTTAGTAGTAACATTCTCTGAAACGAGATCCTCTTTGTGAAGAAAGTTATCTTAAGCTTTCATATTGTTTCTACAGCTTATTTCCCAGAAATATGTGGTGAATGAGTAACGAAATAGGACATCAATCACAAACCAGCACGTTTGACATATTGTTATCGCGCGATAATACACGTAACAGTATACGAGTGTGCAATAATATGCGTAACAGGTGTGAATATTACTTATCGATAATAATAATCACGTTAATCATCATTACTCGACTACAGATTTTTATGCAAATTCAAATTTTCAAAAAGAATATTAAAATAATGGAACTCAGTAGATATTTATTTTATCCTCCAAGTATTAAAATGTGAGCTTTACTTTTGATAAGTGTGTGTATCTTTTCATAATCGTTTTATACTCTTTTGCATACGTGATTTTTTCATAAAAACATAAAGATCCGCAATCTATTTATTAGTTTCACATCTCGAGACAATTATGGTATTGATGAACCTCACCTTGGTAGAAATTGGATCGTTTACGAAGAATATAAATAAAATATACTAAAGCGTTGAAAATCTTGAAAAATCTTTATAGCTATAATATTTAGTAATAAGCAGTCTTTCAATAAATTATATTTACATAATTAATATCTAATAAATATTAAGAAGTTGTGCTATCACATTCCTCTGAGAGTTATTTCAATTTTTACTTTTTTCATACAGCAATAAACACCCTATTCAACGCTTCGTTAAAATCGTGAGTATATTAAGTGATGAAAATATAGAACAGTCAATTTATATACCACAACACTATTGGAGAAAAGATAAATGTGCACTCATTATATCCAGTGATGTAGAACAAACCTTTAAAGTACATAAATTAATATTAATTGGTAAACGTTGTATATTGAGTGTTACAAGTATGAAAAAGTTACTTATATTTGACTGTAATGTAAATTACGTTGCTTCACCATAAATAAATTCTTAATTAAAATAAAATTAACATATAAATAACAATCTCTAATTGCAGAATTAACTCTGATAATGGAATTAATAATATATTCTCTTGTATGAATTCAGATAACGTTGTATGTGATAAGTCTATGTTGAACAAATCACTCACAAATTACACAGATTCTCCATACATATACTCATGTTTTTCGTGAATATTTGCATCTTTCAGGTGCATAAATTTCATACGCTTTTTGCATATTTTATGTGGATAAACATTCAAGCGTCTAGTAAATGTAGAAATGAAGAAATAGCAAATGTAGAAAATTCTAGACTGTGTTTAATGATTTTGTAATCTATGTTTATTAGTTTTCTTGTAAGTGAGTTATAAACAATATCTGTACCACTGCCGAAACTATTGTATCGTTTAAAATATTCCGAATTGAATATTTATAAAATTACATTTCATAAATTTTATTGAATTTATGTAAAATGTATCTGCGTATGTTCGTTTACCAGAATTATATGTATTTCACATTGTTTGTAACGTTACTGAAGCTTATACATTATTCAAAATAGTACAATTTTTGGAGTACTTGTATGTAAATGTTTACAATTTACTGTATCGATACAGTATTCATTTGTCACGCACTCGATATTAATTATTAGTAATGAATTCGTTAAACTAATCTTTTTTCTTCCTCCTTCTCTAACTTTCTAAAGTTATAGTGTATACTGAATCACTTTCAACTTTATAGCAAATAAGTACTGTATAATACAGTTTTACTAAAAGTGTGAAAATTCGTTAACCAATTTGCATGAAGCAAACTAAATAACTTAAAAAATGTAGGTAATACAGAGAGTTTAAATAGATAAGAGTTTAGATAATAGACTTTAGATAATTTTTCAATTCAAATTTTGAAAACACAAAATTTTCGAATGTCCTCATTATTGAATTTTCAAATCTTCACATTCTGGAATATTCAATTTTGAAATTTTTCTATTCTGCACATTCCTTAGAAAAGAATTGCTCATGATCTCACAAGCAGTTTCACGTTAATTGTTAGACCTAACAAATGGAGGTACAACCTGGCACCTCTGTATTTAATGTTAAAAATGAAAGACACTTTCATACGATAGATCGTAAACATCAAAATAAGGAAAAAAGTTCAGGAACAGACATGTCTAATAACGCATTGCTGTTTTAGATATACACAATACTACCACACCCTTAGAAGAGATACTTGCATACAAGCAAGTACGAAATATAAAATAACGTTTAACTTAAGAACTAAGCACGCCTAACTTCATATGCATATGAACTTTTCATTATTTTTGTGTCAAAAATCTACATTAAAAGAATATACATTTTTGTTATTTTGCACGCATTCTGAGGTAGCATCTCAATTAAGTCCTTAATTCGAATTTTTTGCAAATGCGATGTAGGTCTTATCCATATATGGGTCCATACCCAGTACCACATTGGTGCGCTAACCCATAAAAAATCGAATTTTGAATTAAAAATAAAGTATTATTAAAAATAGTATAAGTAATGATATTTTTATTAATAAATACATAAATAAAAATTATTGAAATTTTTGAAGGCTCAAATTATTTTTTCAAATTATCTTATTCAATAATTGTAATTTTCCATTAGTGTTCTATGTGTAATTTTGAGTGCAACCTAAAATTCTTTATTCTTCAATATTATTCTCTGTATTAATAAAAAATTCAAATAAGAAGATATTAATAATATACACATGTATACGTATACTATTCTTTTCAGATCTATTCTAATGATAATTCAATAATTAATTAACTATCGTTTTTTAAATAAATTAGGCTATATTTTATTTGTAAACTACTGTTTTTATATTTAAACAATTATTTTAATAAATAATATTATTAATTATGCTAAAACATTGTTAAAGTAGATTATTTTAGTAAAAAATATCGTTTTGTGGGTTAACATACCAATGCAGAACAAAATCTATATGAAATTTCTTCCTTACTTTAATGTTTATAACCCACCCTGTTAAAGTATCACACATTTTTATTCACACTTTGTATTACAATGACAATAAACAACATCATCAATATTATTTTATAGGTAATTTATCACATTTGTACGATTAATTTATTTGAGAGGATTTCCTACTTAATTGTGGCAGCCAGCAGGGAATATTGTTACCCTTTGTAACATTATGACGTTTCTGCTGTCGTTTAATTTTCAAATCTTATTTCAAATATCACCATAAATATATTCATTTAAATTTAAATAATGGTATAAAATATTAAAAAATTATTAAAATGTTCACGTAATTTTCTACAAGGAGAAAAAACAAACGAATAGAACTAAATGAATCGAGTTCCAGCTGAAGTAAATTAGCAAACGTGGTTTCCACTCATTTCAATTCGAACAAAAGGGTAAAGCTAGGAAAACTTTCCTTTTCGCACGTTAGCGGCTATCGATCTTCGGGGATCGCGATGCCCAGTCATCTCCGTCTCGTTTAATGGCTTTTATCGTGATGGCACACCTCCATGGGCCGATGCCTGGACGGATTACGGCGAAGCGACAATTTAATCGCGGCTTCTGTTTCAACGTTGCATCACCCACCTGTACTTTTTCCACGGAAAAAAAGAACGCGGAACGTGGAACGTCGTTTCGGGGTCGTGCAGAATTAATTTTCCTACCGTGACCTTTTACAGAGGCCAGGGTGGTTAGCGAGAATCGGTCTATCGAGTTCCGCTTAGATAACGCTTGATCAACTGCGCGGCAAATGAAGTACTGCCAATTAAATAATCGCACTCTCTTTTTTCCCTCTTTCACATTTATTTCCCCTATGTCTTTGTCTCTTTCTCTTCGTGTTAATTAAATTTGAAATCGAGACTGTAATTTATACTTCTTTACAAACGGAGTACTTCTATAGCAATTATTGTAATTTGTATTATTTCTATTATGAATTGGAAGAAAAGTTTACGTTATTTTTTAATGAGGAAAATTTTGTTGTGACTTGTATTCATTAAACTCTTAAGGGCGAAGTGTTGTTATGCAGTAGATATTTGTAACTTTTTCCGAATATACAAAGTGTCTCAGTGTCTCAACATTTTATATCAATATATAGTATTGCATATTGTATGTATTGTTGCAGAAGGAACAGCAATTTCTTTGAGTAAGGATTTTATCGTAAATTGAAAAGATTTATACAAGTGAAAGCCAAAAGCGAGTATACACCTTATGGAAGCAAAGTTCATACACTATTTATGCATAGTATCTTACTTATGATTTTGGTAGCATTATAGATAGTTCACAATATGGCATTCCACAAGCATAGATGAAAACATATGCACACGCGTAAAATTTCTTAAATATATTTTGATATAGACACTCTGGATCTAGGTTTGTACGATCATTTTGTCATCCTTAGGAGGAGTAAAGTGCAATCAATGCTTGGTTATTAATTGCTGAAATACTCCGTACATTAATACATTACGTGCAATATTGTTCGTATATGAACGACTCCAATGTTCGCCGCGGGGCCATGTCATTCAACAAGTAAAAGCAAGCTAGGCTTAAAAAATTCTTCAGATCCGAGATAAACTTATAGAAATTTCTCTTGACACGCACCGTGTTAAGAAACATATAATGAAAGCATTTGTCTAAATCATCTTATATAATTTCCAAATAAAATTCAAATAAAAATATTTACAGGTTAAATTTTGCGTGAATAAGATATGCTAATGAAAATACGAGTATACGAAGAATAACATTTTTGCGGAATAATGCACTCTGAACATCTGCTAACGGCACAACACTAAATGATCATCTCTTTACATAATTTGGAAGTTATACTAAGAAAATTCATTATTAAAGTTATGGCTAAAAATCATTTGCTTCTGACTTTTATGGAACATTTATCGATCTAACTTATCTGTTGCACTATTACATTCATTCATTAAATTTAGGTTCCTTGAATTTTTATTTATGGCACTATTTAAAAAGTGTAATATACAATGTATCAGATTACATAGAAAAAGGATTAAATGAATAGAATAATGGATAAAGGATAATGAATAGAAAACTATTGTTAATAAATAACAGAAAAGATTGAAATAACAATCTTTGAGAACAGATAAGATAAATTGCAAGATAAAATGACCAATATTCATTTCAAACATTTACTATGCTAAATGGCATAATACAATATGTATTAATCTGCATGAAATTTCTTATTAAGTAGATAGAAACGATTGTTCCTTATTTTAATGATGTGGACCTCTCGTTGAAGATTTAATGAGATTAAACCTTTTTAACAAACATCTGCTACATGTATTCGAAAGCCTAACATTTGAGGATATTTTCAGACTAACGCATCCGGAAATTGGTCCTCCAAGAATTGGCACTTAATGAAGTAAATTTTAGTCAAAATTATCTTCCATTTTCCTGACATTCTACACATTTTATGACCTTATTCCTCGCGAAAGTGAAAACTTCCCCGTTTCAGGTTTGCGATGAATGCGTCCATTCAATTATTCTCCCCTATCGAATTCGAGGGTTACTCAAACAGGCCAGTCTTCTATCGTGTAAAAAGCGATTTGACGTCGGGCCAGATGCTTCCTCGTTCCATTACATCAATTCGATCGGCTATATATTTACAACTTGCTCGCCGCCGGCGAGGATATGCAATCAAACTTAGGATGGAAAATTTATTAAGCTGTCAAGGTTCAACAAACACAACGCAAACTTTGAAAATTCGAACGAACTACCCTGACTTGCCTTCAGCATCGAGTATACGTATAGGATCGAGGTAAACAGTTCAAGGGGAAAGGAGCTAGCAACGAGAAAGCAAGGATCGCGACAGTCACGAACGATGTACAGCAACAATAATCGCAACAGCGTGTTCGTCGAACAGGTAATGGGAGCTTCGAAATTAGTTTTGAGAGATATTGTTGAATGAACGACGAAAGAAAAGTTTGTTTTTGCAATATAGCTGCCAAGGATTCGAGGGGCGATTTTATATGCTAAATAAGGCGAAAATGAAAAATGATGAAATTATGTTCAAAAATTCGTTTTTTAGTTATTAATTGTGAAAAGTACATCTAAAATACGCGAAAATTGTGATTGACTTGGAACTTATTCTACTGTCGGTATACATTAGCCAGATCAGACGTAGCGATGTCACTAAAATGGGTTCTCAAGTCAGACACATTTCACATGTATTCTAGATATTTTCTCAACAAGTAATAACTTAGAATTCTTAAAACTTCAGACACCTGTTGCGGAACACGTTGTAGAATCACTCTATATTTTAGAATTCTAATGTTTATTGATACGACGAGAATATACCCCGCCCTTTAAGATTGTTATTTTATCAATACAAGATAACTGATAACAAATGCTACCAACGAGCAGGAGGTGATTCTACATGTAAAAATAATGTAAAAGAAATTTTTTTCATTCAAAACTTCGTTTTCGAATAAATCGTGTTTGAGCAGTTATCGGGTATATAATATGTATATAAATATAATCAAATTTCAATTCAATGAATTTCACTGTAGACTATCTTTCTTCTTGAGTGTCTTGAATCGTTTCGATTGTTTTGATGGATGTTGTACAGTTGTAACGTTCTGGTAAAATTGAGTCTAAAAACTAACACCTTATAATACATTTGTAAACATTTAATAAGAAATCACTTTCAAGAATTTGTAAATTAAATAAATTCCTGGAAAATAATTTCCTCGGATTATTTTATCATTCTGCCTATTTAATGTAAGTAAAGAAACACTAAAATTGTTTACAAACATGAGTAGCGACAGTCTACAGTGAAATGAGAACGTATGTCTAAATTTTTAATCTTGATTTTATCGAAAACAGGATTTCAAACTAAAGAACTTTATTGTTTCCTTCAATTTATTTTTATATACAGAATTGGCTTCTGCCAGCTGGTTCCTCTAGTTATCAGATACTCTGCATACATGAACCATTCACAAGCCAAAGTAATTCACCTCACTTTTTGAATGTCATAAAAGTTTTGTAATGCTAAAGCACTTGACGGATGCTTAACATTTTATATTTCAAATAAGTATAAATATTTTTGTTTTGTGGAATATATTACTTTTCAAGGACTACTGTAATATGTTCAATTGACGCAATTCATCAAGCACTTGTGCTACATTTTGCATTTATTATTCCCTACGTAACCGTTATGTTATTTCCTAAAAACTTTAGTATGCATCACAAGAACCCTTAATATAACCCTTAACGTACACTACAACCTTTTGAGGAATCCATTTAATTTAATTGGATATTTATCATTGCTCTAGGAGATTGAATCTATGTATATTCCTTTTTATTGGCTTCTTAATAGACACAATATTGACACCTAATATTTTAGGTTTCCAATTATTGCAAAAATTATAACTGAAATTAATCAGCAAATATTAGCTAAACAGATTATATTAAAGCAAACCTGGGTGAATTTGATTTAAGTGTAAGGTAAAAAATACATGTTGTAGACGTTATTTATGTTCGTTACATAAAAATTATAGTTATAATTAATCAGCAAGTGTTAGTTAAATGAATTATAAGGCAGCAAACCGAATTAAATTTTATTTAAAATGAAGGTAAAAAATATTCGAGATAATATTAAGATTTGTTACATTAATTGTATTATTTGAAAATATGAAAATACCGATATATATTAATATTGTTTAACAAAAATTTGCAAACTTGTTATATCTCATTTCTTTAATATAACAAATAATGTTATACCTGCTCTCTCTCGCTGTCAGAATTTGACAGACTCTATATTAAAGAATCTGGACATTAGTCTTTAAGGATTAAACACTATTATTATGCAAGCTTTTTAAATTCTTTACACTTTTCCGCAATTTCATAAGAGACTAAATAAACTTATAATTAGTTCAATTGAAAATCTATTTGCGAATCACAGTTATTTTAGTCACGTCCCAAGATCATCATTCTCAAATCAGTTTCAGATGTTTTATTGATCCTAATTTACAATGAAAAGTCCGAAGCCCTTATGTATTGTATACCCTCGTTATATTCCCATTATTATATTCACTATATCTTCAAACTATTTATAGCGAAAGATTTTTATTTTTCACGTACTGCCACTTATATCCTTAATACGATCACACTGATCTATTAGTCGAAGAGTCTATTTCAAAACTGTATCCTTGATAAGAATTTGCTAGTGAACTATGTAACTATAGCACAGAAACGCAACATTTTCAATTTCTTCTTGATTATTATAAAAATTACAATTCTTTATACTGAAAAATTTCAATAACACAGGTAGTATTCAAATAGTCAGAATCAATCTACTGTTGTTTATGTCAATTTTTATTTTTAGTAAAATGTTCAATATTCTTATGCAATCAACTACTGCCACTGAAATCTTTTATTCCAAATTAAGTCATCCCAAATTTAAAATAAATTCTTAAAAAGACTACGATCCTTTAAACTGCAACATCTTAGTTAAACAAATAGTACATAAACATTCAGCACCAATCTATTACAGCCACAGTTCTACAATTCTAAATTCATAGATAACTTGCTTTTTTCGCGTGATTGTATTACAAATTTCAATTTACCTCAAACAGACTTCATTCCCCCTAATTTCAAATCCCACACTCAATCTTATCCCGTTGCAGTGAAATGTGTAAACTTGCAACATAACCTAATACTATAACTTCTTAAACTCGATCGTGTCAGTTCTCACTTTCACTCGATCTGAATCGCCTGATTAACTATTCCTAAATAACAATATTCAAGTTTCACTTACCGATTTGTGGGACATCATACTGTATGCTTCCCCTGGTGGTTCTGAGCATAAGTTGAGAAGCGACGCTGATACCTGCCCCATGGGACGATGGTGGTTGTGCTTGATGAGGAGCAGACTCTCCGGGGAGGACAACAGAGCGTCGTCCGATGGGCATGTGGTTCCTCTTTGCAGGAAGCTTGCCTGCCTCTAACGGGATCGGCCTCGGCATGTAGCCGGGATGGGTCTGATACTCTCGCGGCTTCTCGTTTCGCGTAAGATCAGTCTTCAGATGCGCAGCAGAGTTCAGTTTCTGCTCGAAAAGATCGTCATAGTTCGATTGTCTAGTTTCTTTGTGTAGAGCCTTCCTCCCAGCTTGATCATCGCAAACCTTGATGGGCAAACTGAGGGTGTTCCTTTTCGAGTGTCTGCAGTCTATCCTGAGTTTCTTGCCACTTCGCTGGCCGATGTGACTCGGCTGATCCTCGTGGGGGAACTGATCAGTGGACTGAGCAGACGTTGCGTACTCCGAATAAAGTAGATTCAGCATGGTCGGTGACAAGGCGAAGAAAACTGTCTCCAGCTCCCTGGGCTCCCTGATCATATCATCGATCAATATGCCGGCTGGAGTCCACGAGGAGATCGGCGGTTCGTCATTGAGCAGCAGCCAGTTCGAGAGATCATCCCGCTGAGAGGCCTCGGGAGGATATATCCTGAAGTGCAACAGGTTATTGCCTACCGAGCTCAACTCGCTCTTTTTTCGAATGGTGTTGCCGTGTCGGTAGTCCTGCTCCTGCGCTCCTTGCATTATGATCACTGGCCGATTCCCAACGGCTAAGTCCAGGCCCTGTCCTACATACGTCAGGAGCCAAAACATGCACACCGCCATCATGTATGCAGTTAGATTAGTCCCTGTTCGTTTAATCTTGGACGACTGTTCATCGACTGACTGGAGCTCGTCTCCTAGAACCTTTTCCTTTCTTGGGGTTCCCTTTCCACTCTCTCACTAATCTTACGCGTCCAACGCGAGCTTCGCTGCCAGTCGAAAGGCACGACTCTTGGGTTTAGGCCGACTTTTCGTTAGAGCTGGGCGAGGGTTAGGAACAAGAGTGGGTAACGAGTTCGTTGGGGGCACGACTAAGGGAAGAAAGCGCGGACGATGAGCGATGACCGACAATCAATCGATACCGTGCGGGCTTCCGTCATACAGGAAACGTTCCTCGGAACGCGCTCAGCTACTTTGTCATTCTATTTTCTTGTCACCAGCAGTGCAACTTTTCTCCTCTTTGACTAAAGAAAATACATACGTCGATTAGACGGTTGTAGCTGTCTCTCTCTGAAGTTCTTGCTAGCCTTGCATTTCGACCTCGTCTGACTACGTTCTCTTTAGTGATAGAAGCTCGACGATTTCTGCGCCCTGAAATCAGGCCGTTAGTAAAGAATAATGCGTATTCTCGGATCCGCGCATAGGCGTGTGTTTTGAGGTATGTGGTCAGAGCGGTGCTGGTGCATCGTGGATGCTTTTAAGGTGCTCGACAGTGTGGGCAACAATGAAACTGGATCGATCGATCATGGCTACGTACTCGTGATTAGACCGTCTTTCTCCTGGACCTCTTGGTCGCTTACCCCTTTTCCTTTTCTTCTCATCTGGCATGACGATCACTTCCACTGCAAGCGATCACGGTTCTATTCTGACATCCGTCGGTTCCCATTGCGTCCTCGAGGGAGGTTTATTCTTAAGTTACACCAGATCTTGATGTTCCAGGTTCAAAAATTCCGTCTGGTACCTGTTGGTTCCAATGGATCGTGCGTCTAAAGAACCTGCTACTTGCTGAGTTGCCCTGCTTTCTAGATTTCAGTGCCGTTCAGGCTGACCGCCGGTCGACACGAAGCTGGTGTGGTGTCTGCTAGGCATACTACGTGCGGTGACACGGCGTGCAACGGTGACAACGAACTTCCAGAACGACTTTGGAGTACGGAAAAGTGGCTATGTAGGACGAGAGATCAACAGGTGCCCGAAAAATGTGCAAAACTGTGCTCCCGCAGGGGAGGGGACAAGTTAATTAGCCGATGGACGACAGAGTCGGCCGTCGGTGAAGGTGTGCGAGTCATCGTCAAATCGAACAGGCGAACGAGAAGACAGTGCACATCGATAGTACAGAGAAAGAGAGGCAGAGTGTGACACAACACACACAGGCGGCGCGTGAGGACAAAAAGTATGCATGTGTGTATACATAATATATCTCTCTCTCTCTATATATATGTATATGTATATGTATATATAGAGAGAGAAAGAGAGAAAGAGAGACAGAGAGACAGAGAGAGGGAAAGAGAGAGAAAAAGAGAGAGAAAAATTATCACAAAGAGGTGCAATTGTGGAACATTACGTGTGCACGGGAGAATACGTGTGTGCAAAATACTTGCTTCTGTGGTCTGCGTGCTGCGAAATCTTCGCCCTTCTCCTCCTCTCTCCCACTGTGGAACCTTTCTCATGCGACACGACAATAGTTAACCTTCTCTGCCGCTCAAACACCCTGTCCTGGGACACACATGCTACTCTTCCGCTCGTCGAATCTTCAAAAAGTCTCTCGGATAGACCTCTCAACCTGACGCGAGATAACAACGCAAGGCGATCGTCGATGTGACCGGTGTATCTGTTCTCTGGTACTTCGTTCTGAATCTTCACGTGTCTCCTCCACTCAGTTCGTTCATCACCTAAGAACCAGTAGGCGAGCTTTGGTTGTGTTCCTGATCACACGAACACAAAATGGTGCGAACATTCGGTTAGCATGTTGCTCGTGCCGCTGATCAGTTCGTCATCCGGCTGATGACCGTCTGTCGTATCGAAACAAGGGTGCTGGCTATCAAGCTTGTTCAGCGTCTCTGTTTGAGGGTTTTCATCGTCGTCGAACGTCGCCGAGCACTTATGCCGAGCTGCATTCCCTGTCGACGACCACGTACTCTTGCATGCTAACTTGAGAACGGCTGGCTGTTCCGGTTGACACGAGGCGGACCAAGGGTAAGAGTTGAGAGGTTACAAGCCAAACGATCCTTTAGCACAGTGGCAAACGAGGAAGTCGCGAAAGACGGCGGCTACGGGCGTCAGTGAAAGGAGGTTGCGGCCGTGGATGTTGCTTTGTTGGCCGAAGGTCGAGGGATTGGAGGATCGAAGGGTTGGGACGGTGAGTTACTTTAGCGAGTGAGCTGGCTGGCGCCCTCACCAGAACTAACTCCCACGCTGCGCGGCAACGCTCGCCCGGTTTAATACACGGCGCATCCACCACCCCCACTACCTGCGTGCCGGCGTTTTCCTCCCTATCTCACCCCCGGACCGTGCTGCTGGCTAACCGGCCCCGGTCAGCGTTTGCATCGTGCTGCTTCCGTTCCGCATCGAATCCCACACGCACCCACACGAGAACCTTTTACTTTTCGATGGTTCTTAAACTTGAAATGTGTATCATGCTAGTCGCTCTCTGCAAGGATTTTTGAATAATGGTCGTCGGATAAAGGACTCATCTCCTTCTTCTGTCATCTTTCAAAATATATGCCTTCTTTAGTGGCGTAGGTTATACAATCTGACGTAGAAGTGAATTTGTGTATGCAGATGTATAGTAACAGCTTTTTGAATTTGTGGATTCTTTCTATGAAGAAGTTGGTTTATTTTGCTGGTTTCTAGAGATGTATGTCCTTTCAGTTTATGGTTCGCCTGAAAGCATTTCATTGCTTTTCCTTGAAACTTACTTACTGTAGACTAATTTTAGACTGTGACGAATTCCTTCCTTTTGCATTGATGTGAAACGTGATTATCCTTAAGGCATTGCAAATGTTTGAATTTTTAACGCTAAGCTGGGTATCTAGTTTCTTAAGTTTAAGGAACCTTTTCAAGGAAGTGCATTCATTAGACATTAAGGATTATAAGGTACATTAAAAAATTCGATTTGTATCGTTTTTGAATTTTTTTAATATATATTATAATATATACCAAACAGTTATTCAAGAACTATTTATATTTTTACAAAAGAAACATTTGTCTCTTATTGATTTTAACAGTGTAAGGTGATTCTATACAAATTTTTATAGATGGCAATTTAATAATTTTGGAGATATAACTTGTATAAGTTATCAACTTAAATTTATATATAAACATAAATAAAACTATACATACAATAATTTTAAATTGTATAACATATAAATTGTCAGTATTATTTTCCTTAGTGGCCCAGTGCAAATGCAAATATTTCTCAACAAGGTAACTATAACAAAACATGCATTGTTAACATTAATGTTTGACAAATGATTAAACTTTATATAGAAAACAAAGTCTGATTAGACAAAAAAATTATTGTAAGGTTAAAATATTGCAAATTGCTTTTCATTCCAATGTTTAATAATAATGATTAGTAACTACTTACCCTGACTGAAGCGTGAAATGAAACGGTAGTGGTGTAGTAATTATTTTTCGTGAAATAAATCTTGGACTTTTCGCTTTCCTGATTTCAATGGACCATCGATCTTCGATTACATATCATTTTGTTATTTCAGAAAGATATACGTGCATTCAAAGGACGTTGTCATCTGCGTTTCTGCAAGGGATGAATCTTTTTTCATAAAATCACAGTTATAGATATAGACTTCTGCCTCTAACACTTACTGTTTCCTCTTTCTTGCTTTCGTATCACCCTGTACCTTAGTTTCTAATCTTTAATAGGGATAGGTCTAATGAAATAAGCATTAGATGGAGGGAGAAGCAGAAAAAGAATAAAAAGGGGAAAAAAACTAAAACTAGAACAATTACTTTCAACTACTATCCTTTGTTGTGAATTGTTTTCTACAGATACTAGTATCTTTCCTCAAGCCTCGATTCCTTCTCTTAATTACTAATTTCATTCCTTAGTACACAATGGATTTTTTTAAATCCCAGTTCATATCTAACACATTCGCGATTGGTAACGACCTCTTTGCCTTGTTACAGAGCATGATTGTTATATACAATGAAATAAATTATAATATATAAATTTTATAAAATAATAATAATAATGGAAATAATAATAGTAGTAGTAATGAATAACTCACCAATTCTACTGGTTTTAACTTTTTAAATTGTAAATTTTTGAAGTAAGCTTCTCAACAATTCTCCAGTAAATTCTTAATAATATTACAGCGAATCAATGAAAACTAAAAAATACACTCGCGGTTAGAATCGAGAGTGCTAGTCTTACGGACTATCCCAACACGCTCTTCGCGACTGTACGACAGAAACTGTCGCAGCCCCAAGCTCTCGAGTGCGGCCTAGGCTGGGCCAGCTACCAAAAGCTTACGATGTATTATTGTACCACCTTGACGACAAGTCGTGATTTTTCTCACGAGGTGCGCTCGGTTCATTAAAAATCACATGTGTGCATATCTACATGCGTATTTCTTTTCTCTCTACATTCCTCAACCAGTAGATTGGCGTTGCTTATGCACATTATAATTTAAAACCTCACATGCATTCATGCAATCTATAATTACATATTTCCATATACACATACATATAGAATGTGTACGTTTGCACATAAAAACAAGATAGTCATAAGGTAGAGAAAAGGACAAAATAGATTTTACAGTATAAAATGTTACGGTATAAAAAGCAGCTGGTAATGATGTAAGTTTAACAGTGATTCTATGATAATAAGAATTTAAGAAATATTCGGAAAACTTGCTCGTGCGAAAATGACAGCTCGTCTCACGTTTTTATTACTTTTTGGAGTATTTAAACTAGCGTTTTAAGCAATATAAAGTAATATTTCTGGGTATATATGTGTTACGACGGACGACGTAACTTGAATATTTAAGTTTTGTGTGAGTTCGTTGACACTTTAATCCTGAACTGGACTTTTATTGAAATCTTTGAATTACTTGTTTTGCTGTTTATTGGAATTCAAAGACATGATATGAAAATAAAGAACATTGATTGAGTAATGATAGTAAGTATATATGTATTATAAAGAATTCAAAATACAATGACAATATACTCGAATAGAATATGAATTGAAAGAAACAGAATCTTCAGTATAGGTAAACCAAAGTTAATAATAACTTCTGAAGATTACCATTGCCATTAATTTACATCAATCAATAATAAAAAACCAAATCGAAGGATAATCGGAAGATGACAATGATTTAAAAGGACTCACCCAGTCTATACGAAATGTATGAATTTAAATTTATGGAAACTCTCCTTTGGAATCTTACTATGTTCTCTCTCTCTCTCTTTCTCTCTTTTGACTGTTTCAGAATACTGCTCCGGGGAAACAAGACAGACACTTATGCATGATTTGATCAAAATGAGAATAATTTGGAATTAGAAAAAATAATAAAATCTAAAGTGAAAAATATGAATAAAGTAATAATACATGTATATATATGTAATGAATGAATGGATTAATAACAAACTATAAACTAAACGATTTATACATGAGATGAAAGTCTTTTGCACTTTTAACTAGTACAAACTCTTGCTTAATACAACTCATGGATGAATCGACACGCACCTCGTCCAGAATCCAGAGTCGGACTGGTCTGATTAAGGCGTAGTTATATTGTTTTTTCTCATTAGCTATTGAGGGTGAGATTTCGGCGCTCGATGATTTGTGATTAGTCAAATGAAATCAGATTCAAAAGAAAGAAGTGTGTGTACCTACGTGTCCATCTCCCTTCCGGGTATCAATATTCCCACGCGGTGCTCATGGCAATTACAACTTTATCATTCAAAAAGAAAACTAATATTCATACATGTAAGGATAAATCAGGATCGGCGTGATGAGCGGTCACAAGAAATGAATTTGCAGGCGTTTATGCTAACAGCAAAACTATATTCGGTTTATTAGTGGCTTTTACCAGTCACGACGACTGCTCGTACAAGAATGATCTTTCAACCGTCTTTTAGCCGTGAGGACGCCTTCGTCAGTATCGCCCTTTTCTGTGTTTCTGGTAACCCTAGAGGTACCCACTTGATCGTTGATAGAGAAAGCACGTTGGCGGAAAGCACATTCCCTACTCCAGCATTCGTTGATTTCGAAGTTTCTAACATACATTTCAGAAAAATCACGAATGTCGATGCAATGCATAATTAATTTTTACCGTTGCATTTTACGTTGACTTTATAATTGCATTCGTTACAGTTCCGAAATTGTACTGGTTATTACATGTGTCGATTATTCATGAAGGTGCTATTATTTAACTGGTTGCCACGTTATAATAATTTTAATGACGCAACGTTTCCATTCCGCTCGAGATGATTGTCACGGTGGTACGCACTAGCGCGCCACTTATTCGCCGAAGGAATTCATAAACGATTTTATCGCGATACACAGTACTTATACTAAGACGAGAGTTTAGGCTATGGACCACCTTAGTGAAGACAATTCCAAAGAAGAAGAGAAGATGTTTACAGTTTGATATCTAATAACATCCTGGGTGTTCGATAAATCTATTACGTCAATAAATCTATAGCGTATGTGCTCAACTGGGAAAACTCCACAATGCAAATGCATCGTTGAATCACATCGCTCCATATTTACAAATTTATTCAAATTTGTTCAGAACGTAACATATGCATATGAAATTTTTTCATTATCTAGTTATGTAACACTTATCTTGCAAAAATGTCTCACGATTTCTGATACACCCTATATAGCTTCAATAGAAACAGAGATCTGTGCACTATTATCTTGTAAGATTGAAAGGATACAAATTGGATATTTCCTTTTTCATGTCAGAGTTTATTAGTTTTTAAATTTTAAAACTTTCATTGCATCTTGGTAAAAGCTGTAATAGATTTGATTCTATAATAAGAAACTATTAATTATATATGTATATTAATAGTAGTTTATAGAAAATTCACAACTTTTCTTTCATTAATTTTTGTAAATTATATACGAGTGTCTATCATATCAAATATTTGCACTTGAAACAGTATAAATCCTGTGACCTACAATAAATTCAGGATTAAACAGAAAATATGTATACTAACATTCATTAAATAAACATAGCACTGGCCCAGCAACCAATATTATAAGGAGTGGACTAACTGTAACTATCAATCTCAAGCATTGTCTTCAAAACCTTTACATATTGTTAATGCAAGTACAAGAAAGAAAAAATCTTCCAGATGATCTAACACTCTATAAGAACCTAGAGAGTCTAAGTTGACTCAGTGGACAAACATAGAATATAGGACGTTTAGGTTATCTTTGTCCACTAGGTTAACCTAGACATTCTCGGCCCTTATAGGGTATTGGGTCACTTGCGAGATTTTTGTTTTGGACCTGTCCAGTGGGTTAACTTATATCACTAAATAAGTAGGAGAGAGTGAGGATAAAAGTCACATTTTTCACATTTTACCTAGCTACCAATTACTTTTTAAAGATATAAAAACAAAACATATACCTTAAGAAAGTATGTTTATTGATCTAGTTACTATCATTGTTACTTTTGTCCCGAAGAGTGGGGACGAAAATAACGTAGTATGAGGAGAAAAGTACCAGTAATTGTTTCAAGGAAGATGAGATAGAAACATTTTCTACAATGCGATAATAGAATATTTTATTTTAAAAAAGAATAGAAACAAGCATTTAAATAAACATATTTTAAGTAATAATAAAAAGAAATAGGGAAAGATAAAAAATATAACCAATTGCGTATGTACATTTCTTTGATATTGTGTATTGGTTCGATGATATTTTTTATTTACTTTAAATTACAATTATGGCAGACGTAACGAAGATCATTTATGACGTAGTCGTCATAAAATCTACCCTTACAATTTAAACATTGGATACATTTTTCTCTTGAACAGCTTTCACTGAAGAACTCAAAATAAATGAGACAAATACAGCGTGAACCAAAATTGGTGCTACAAATGAGGTCAGGGAGAGAGTACAGCTAAAAATAAGATAAAAATCAAGAATAAGAAAATTTCGATGGAGGCTTCGTTTTTGAAAAAAGTAGATATGAAAATCAATTTAGTACACATGCACCTAACTTGCCTTTACTAAATGGTTATTTCTTAGACCATATATGCTATTACACACGGCATGTATTATTATAGTGCGTGTATAGAAAATCCACGAGCTCGACTAAGCAAAGATAACTGCCTAAGTGTGACTATTGGCAGTGTGACAATAGTCACCTAACTGTAATTACTGGATGCTATCGACACTCGCAAACCACGTGAAACTATACGAACAATTTGTGTAAATCTAGTTTTGAAATAATTATTAATAATGGTAGGAACTTGTTTTAAAAACTGCAAAGAGAAGCAAAAGAGTGGTGCGAACATACGTATATTTCATATTTAATCAATTCAATATGTTTTCTGAAAGTTAAACATTTTCACATTCTCATTAATGTCGAATAGTAAAATAGTTTAACACGTTCCAAACATCGGTGTGTCACTCTTTCAAAAGTTGCAGATATGTCATACTAGCATAGCTTATACATCTTGCTCGCGTGTGATGTCACGTAGATGATTTTATTTTTGTCTAAAGAAAGTTATCTGAAGCCGTGTTTATAAGTATACATACATGGTCTAAGGCAGTGTTATCTAAGCGAGAGCTCGCGAGACTTGTGGGTTCTTCCATTCCTGCTTCCGTTGTCAAGGAAACCACGTGACGCTATGAAGGCTAACAGGATATGTTAGAGTCCTTGTTTATAAGAAAGCTCAAACACTACGAGCGACGTATGCGTGATGGAGCAACAGAACGATTGGAAGGGGAAGCAGGCGAGTAATGGGGCCCTACCCTGGACAGCGCAGGGCTGGTCGTAGGCTAAATGCTCGAATTCTTCTCGCGGATATACAGAGTGTTTCTAAATTCGTGGGAAAACTAGGAGATGTAAGTAGAAGACAAGAAACTAAACCGAAAACTTCCTATACAATATTCTCGGAAACGCTTAGTTTGTTAGTTATATGCGATTTTATATATTCTAAAATACTGATGTAACAGTAACCCATTCCCTTTAAGAGCAGTTTTCAGACTTCGACGAGACCTCGAGCTTTTAAAGATCTAGGCATTTCTGGGCCTAAGTGAGCCTCTGGCGACTCGCAACGCGTGTCGAGAGATACTTGATCGAATGGGAAAGCATACTTTCTAATTGAAAATACTATTGATATTTATCTACGATTAAGGGGTTGCTTTGGCATTTTTAGAAAGTCGAAAATTTTGCTTTCTCATAAAGGGATAGCTTGAACCTTTTCTCAAAATGTTTCAAAATGTATTTTTACATGTAAACTTTTAACGCGACTCCGACTAAAGTATTAAAGAAGAACGCTATGTGTGAATAATAAGGACTTACCATAGGTTTATAATCGATGTTCGAAATGGCCTCCACCCTCACGCAAACATATCTCTAGGCTTTTCCAAAAGGATTCCTGAATTTTCAGAAACGTTTTGAGAAATGACAGAGCATTTAAACCGAATTTTATTTTTAATATTTTAGTATTAAATCTTTTCCACATTATTTAAAAAGGTACAAGCTATCCCTTTATGAGAAAGCAAAATTTTCGACTTTCTAAAAATGCCAAAGCAACCCCTTAATCATAGATAAATATCAATAGTATTTTCAATTAGAAAGTATGCTTTCCCATTCGATGAAGTATCTCTCGACACGCGTTGCGAGTTGCCAGAGGCTCACGTAGGCCCAGAGATGCCTAGTCCTTTAAAAGCTCGAGGCCTCATCGAAGCCCGGACACTGACTTAAAGGGGATGGGTCACTGTTACATCGGTATTTTACGAAATATAAAACCACGTATAACTAACAAACTAAGCGTTTCCGAGAATATTGCATACGAAGTTTTCGGTTTATTTTCTTGTCTTCTACTTACATCTCCTAGTTTTCCCACGAATTTAGAAACACCTTGTATACTCGGCCTTAACCCCACTCTTGAGGGCGGCTCACTTGGATTCTCGTTTCCTCTTAGACTTTTATTCACTGTTCCTCTCTACGTCCATAAAGACTGAATGAGGCTCAAGTTTCGTGTCCATGGTAGCTATTTGCTCGCGACCGGTCCCGAGCTGCGAGCATTTAACGATTAAATACTATAACCGCATGACAGAAATTTTTTCAAAATGTTTCTGGACGCGGGGAGAAGGCTTGTTACTTTTGTACCCACTCTCGTCTAAAGGTTTCGAAGTCAATGCTCGAGCTTGATAGTTATAGTTAGTCCACATCTAATAATTTGGATGGTGGGTTCATGCTATGTTTATAAATCAGCAGAAAAGCGATAGTCGCATACTGATTCAACGCTGCCACGGATGCGTTCGTATAAGCAAAATTCAATGTGGATAGTAGCAACAATTTTTTGTAAATATCTCGGAAAATAAGGGTGAACGGCAATTATATGTATAAGAGAAAGTTGTTCACAATGTTGATTTCTACAACATATTTTAATTTCATCAAAATCGGTGAGGTGTACCTTTTCATGCACAATTACCAACTATTTACACGTCTAAGGGAACCAAAATAGACTGGATAAAATATGATATTTTCATTTTTTCTATATTATACTCATGTTACTTTCTTTTAATACTATTGTGATGAGTCGCGCCGTCGCGTCGCAACGCTCGGCCCGTGGTCACTGCGCCGCTCGAATCCTGTGTAGTCCTGGACCCAACATATCACACCCCACGCTCCATAGCGATTTTTCTGACAAGTGTGAGTGAATTTAACAGACTATTTACAGTTTTCAATGGAATTCAAGTCTGGTTTTTTGCGGTGGACATTTTGAATTCTATTTCTGAATCCTTGAAAAAATCCATAGTTCTTTTTACGTTGTGTATTACATAGAACATTCTTTTGTTGGGAGACAAAATTGCGAACAATATACATTTTCTCAGTCAGTATATCGGCCGGCGTTACACAGTTGACAATTAGAACCGAATTTTCAACGATGAACTAAGAAAAGCACCCCACATTATAATGGAATAATGGAACCTCCACTGTATTTTACAGTCTGTGAAATGAACTTTTGTTCAAATGCTCCATTCGTTTTTCTCCAAACTCGTCGTTGCTTTCTTTTTTTACTATAGAGTTTGAATTTATTTTTATCCCACCACACAATTTTTCAAGGCATGTTTATATATTTTTTGGTACAATACAGACGCTCCCGTTTATTCATGTCTCTAATGAATGGTTTTCGTAGAATTAGAACTACTACTATTGCGTTGCAAGTCCCAAATAATTGAGACTCATTGGAAACTAGCTTAACATGTTGAACTTTCAACGCAGGCAGGACCATAGAGGTTCGTACTCGCCGTAAGCCGGCAAGGGCCGCCTCGTGCGTCATTAGGAAAACAACTACTACGACTATGCACATTTGCATACCTTATTCTACGAAACACCGTTATTTCGGGAACATTTAATTGACATTTTCAATGATTTTACGACGTGCAGTAGTTGGGTCAATTTTATATTCCATTACAATTCGTTTCTCATTTGTTTCAAGAGTACACTGCTTACGACCACGGCCCACCAGATTTGCCACAGTATTGTGTTTCATGAACCTCATCCACGTTGCTGCAACAGCACTTTTGGGTATTCAGTATTCTTTTTCGTTACTTTTATAATAAAATCTCTACAAGCAGAAATGACTAGTTCTCGGATTTGAAGCGAAATTTCTTGTTGGTGCGTTAGCTTTATATTAACACATAGAGTGTGGAGTCAATTTCGGTATGCTTTCCGTTCGGCTGGCAGAAAAAGCTCAACGTGAATTAGGGCATACAATGTCAGATATTTCGGTTTAGTGTGTCATAGTTAAAAAAATATAATTGTAATTCTACGTTTGCTTCAATACGAAATCGACATTTTTCAAAAATTTGTTTCGCTTTTTATTTTTTATATCTTGGATTATCAATTTAAAAATCTGGAAAAATTCTGTAACATCTGTCTCGGTAACTGACATGTCTCCGATTTTTTTAGAATTTTTCATCTAATGAAGCAAAAGAAATTGAACAAAAACATAATTCTCTATTTGCAGCCTTTACTATCTCCAAATAAAAATTCAATGCAAGATAAGTATACATTAATGTTATTTTCTTTTAAGTCGTGAATAAATATAAAGTATATATTAATATTTATATTTATTCGCGCAACTACAAACTCCAGCTAAATATTTTTTTTCTTTTCTAGATTTTCCTTTTTTTCGTTTTTATTAGGTTACTAAGGAAGTTCTTTCGGTTTTGCGTGTATAATGATTCCAAGGGTTGTTTATGCACTGTCTGGTCAAGATTTAGTGCATAAATAATTTCTGACATAATGATACATGCAAAAGTGATGGAATTTTCTTGGTTACCTAATAACGGACATGGACATCGTCCGTACACCAGCAGCAGCAAGAACGCGTTTTCCTCGTAAGTTCAATCTTGGAATTACAAAAATTATTATAAAAAATATATTAATAATTATGCTTTACAGAATATTGTTAACGTATTATAATTGTTTTTAAGTGTTCTTATTTCTTTATATGCAGATTACGAACACGCATGATCTAGCAACGAAATTGTACTGGAAAGTTAATAAATAACTTAAAAAAGATAAGTTTATGTTAATATTTCTTTTCACCTACCGCTAGAATTATAATTGTGATTTTAATGTATTTATTTCTTTTTATGTGTAAAAGGTGAGAGACGAATTGTAAGAACGCACGTGTTTTGACAGAAGAAATTTTTAATAATACCAAACTCTACTGGAGAGTTAAATTATGGAATTAACAAATACTTAAAAAAAAGATAAGTTGATATCAATATTTCTATTTCATCTACACGGTTGGAATAGTAATTGTGATTTCAATGGTGTTTATCTCTTTTTATGTACAGGAAGGCGGAATACTTGAAGTGATCTTCTAAGTTCATCCAGCCGTCGCGTCCAGCCGCTGCTTATTTCTCATAATGAATTCACATATAAAATTTAAAACTAATATATAACAAGGTCAATACCATTAGTATTGAATCACGTGTTGAGATTACCAACATGCATGCGATATAGGAACAGTTACTGTATTTAAATTTTATATTTAATTAGTAATAAAACTCTAATTAATAAATATTATGCTTATGCCTATTATTGTTTATTTTTCCTACATATTTTTTTATTTAACACAAATATTACTACATATCATATGCTATTTTGAATTTTATACATATAAATTTTTATATGCATTTTTGTATACGAGTAATACTATAAAGATTGTATTAAATTAGTTTTTGTTTAATTTCAATTACTATTGTTAGTAACAATAATAGTTAATAGCAATAAACAACGCTAACGAATACTCATTATCAAATCAAACAATCAATTTAATCGTTATTATTACCCCTGTAACAATGATAATGTGCACCGTGCCGCGCCAGCTAGATTGTTTCCTGATTTTGACTTATCCCACTCGGGATCCAGAAACGCGAATTTTCGATGAGAAGAGAGAATCGCCGAGTGACGCTGAGCAAAGCCGAACGGACAGCGCACACGGATAGGAGCAGTTGGTTATGCTGCGTAGAGAGAGGGTCGCAAAAGTGGGAGACCGTGGGACGTCATGGTGGGGGTAGCCCATTTGTCCCACGTCCCACGATTCTGGCATCACTGCTTAGAAACCGACGCCGGTCAAACGGAAAGGTTAGTATCGGTTCACAGGGATTGATGCCGCACCCAACGTGTTAAATGAAATTCTCCAAAAAACAATGGGGTTCATACAATTCAAACGTTAATATTGACGAAGAGTTCATTTTTGGCATTCTACTTCTGAAAAATTTTTAGTGACTTGGTATAGTATAACATCTGGAAGCCTCAATTGTGTTCAGAATACAATATCCACTTAATTTTGTCCACACTGTTTTTTCCTCTTAAGGTGCTTATCCACTTATACATATCAGCGTGTTTAATGATACAATACGTATAATGGTGCAACGGTATACAACTTTGTCCTGTATTGTCCCTGCGTATAATAAAGACCAAAATTATATACTGTTTATTATACAACTGTGATACGATATGCGGATACGTAACAAGTGGATACGCACTTTAAGACCCTACACACACGAACGAAATTTTAACGCGCGATCTCGTTGCGATCATATTTTTTCCTTTGTTTTCCCAATTACAAACAACGAAAACAGATATATGATCGCAACGGAATCACGAATCAAAATATCGTTCGTATGTATTGAGGCTTAAATTTGTAAATATTCTTATTCAAAATAAATTATTTTACTTCATAAAACCACATACGAAATGTCTGTATGAATGTGTAAACTATGATAAAGAATTAAAAAACTAGTAATTAATTAAAAAGAATTACCGAACCATAACCTTTTTATCTATAACAGACACGCATCCACTCAAATTTGTCCGTGACTGTATCTGAAATGCGCAGAAGCCAAGGGTGAAGGAGTATGTAAAGACAATCAATGACGCATCAAGGTACCGTTTCCTTTAATTGGCTTACACTTTCTACGCAGTTCTTCACATACAATGTGTCTGTTTTGAAATAATCATCTTGATCAGCTTATAATTTTCTTCAGATTTTTCGCAAGGTTTGATTCGACCTCCATGCTGCAAACTCGTTTAGCAACGCTATTCGTCTAAATATTTAACGAAATTGTAGGATTACCTACGACTTCATGAAATATAAAGGAAAATCCTCTAGATACCAGGATATACTTTTCCGATTCATTTATAGCTCGAGCATTTCCCGCTTTAAAGAGTGTGGCGAGGTGTTCGCCTTGAAGAGATCACTTTATCTAGCTTTCTTGACTCTTATGTCTTAACCGTAGAAGACTTTTACTTTGATGTTAATGCTTCTGTCATTCTACCTTTCATTGTGCATTGCATTTCGGAATGCAACTTTTAATTCAACAGGTTCAAAACTGTAAGAAAATACGGCTTTCTTAAAAATCATCAAGTAATGGGCGTTGGCTTGGCGGCGACAGTGACTGCAGGCTGTTCTACTGTGGCAGTGACAACGTGGCTCTTTTTGCAGGGAAAAATCCGGGAAAAACCGACGGCAGGACCTGACCTGGCAACAGCGACACATAGGCTCAACACTGGGTCTTCTGCAGCCAGGACGCGTCCATTCTTGTGCGACCTTGCGAACGAGTCAGTTCTTCAGGAAGCCTTCCGCGAATTTGTATTTGCGCTATCCTCGTGAAATATATTTAGAAAATTGAAAATCCGTTTGTGTTCAGATTTCGATATTTCTAACAAAACTGATAATACTTGAATTTTTTTTATTGTGTCAATAATTTTTTATAAATTTGGTAATTAGTCTCACCTTTACTCAATCAGTATGTAAAAACTAGTAATTTTCATATGTGGAACTATAAGCTATATGCCTTTTGAATATTTAACATAATATTTAAGAAGAATAATTCTGAAAATTAAAAAAAAAAAGTTTATTATTTATAACAGTTATAAATAACCGAAATGAATGTTCTTCATTGATAATGGTTATCGGCGTAAAAGCAGACACATAATTTAGAATTATAATTTTGTCATACATGATTTTTGTTGTTACATGCCGTGCACGTGAAAGTGTCCAAGCGGTTTTTCTTAGTGCACGAGTAAAAGAATACAAAAAAAGTATTTTACACCTTATCAGATATGACAGGTATTTTGTGGGATTGTCGAGTTCTAGTCCCATACGGGCCCTTTCATCAAGACTGAATTATTACTAATAGTGGAGGCTTAGATAAGGAAAGAAAAAATAAGATTAGTATCTACATATTTAGATTGAAACAAATAGTTAATATATTTTGAACAGTTAACTTCCGGACATTATGACGAAAAAATTGACAGTAATTTAGGACAATAAGTTACAAACATTAATGAGTGATACAATAACAATTTAGAAATAATAATAGTAACCATGAAAAATTAACAATGATAGAATACTTTAAGTGGAATTCTCATACAGTGGAAAAAAGGAAAAGGAAAGCAAAATAAAAAATTTCAATTTATATAATTTTATAAGTTTTAATTCTTTTCTCTTTCTCTGTTTCTCTATTTTAACTTGGTATACCTGTGGGAAGAGAAATACTCACACCCTTTAACTACTTATTACCACGAATAACAAAAATTTAAATTAAAGATAATAAAACTAATACAATAATTATAAGAATTTAGAATTTGCATAAATTATTAAAATGACAGTTATGTAAACTATAAAAAAATAAATAATTATAACTATTAACTGTTGCGAAAAATCAAAGTCTTTTTCATGAAAAATTTAAGAAAACACTGCTTAACTGATTTCGCGGATTCAGGACATGCACTTCACGATTTCTCGTCAATGAGTGTCGTAGTTTCGTGCTTTCGAAGGCATCCAGAAGCGATCTGCTCCGAAATTGTTTATGCTGCATTTTTTTATTACGTCCAATTAGAAGCGACTTTGTTGCGAGGCACGTCCACTGGGTACCTGCTATTCCCGCGATCCCACATATGTACGTGTACGCGTGTGAGTGTTTTCTTTGTTTCCACCTTCATCCGCCTTCCACACATTTCTTTCTTACAATATTATATAAAATTCATACAATACATTCTTTTCATACTTAAAATTACTCATACATTCGAACCATACATGTCCCACATGTACATGTAAAAATTCCGTTACAGTAGAATTTCAATTATGATTTAACAGTGAAATAATAAGCAGTAATTTGCTGAAGAAAATGAAGCTAGTTATTTAAGGGATGTTTCAGACTTGAATCGAGGTTATTACAGTAAACATATACGGTATGGAAAATTAAATTTCTCTCTTTATAAAGAGAAGAACTCGTAGAAGCGATGCCTATGTGGTTCAGTGCACCGGATGTAAAGTGTACGGTTTTGATTTTTTATTAAATCTATGTCTGAGATATATTCCATCGCAGGCTATCGAAAATCGCTTTACAAACAGTTTTTGGTTATGACGGAAATTACAATTTTACAATAATAATTTAGCGTGGTTAGGCCGACTGATACTTAAGAATTTTGAATTTAGAATGCAGTCGTTAATAAATAAGATTTCAATCGGGTTTTTCGGGTAACGATGATTGAGGAAAGAAGGGGCCCGAATTACTAGCTCTTATTAGGCTATGTGTCTCAACTACCAAAATTCTCACAATGTTAGGCATTGTTGAGACATATCGGTACAAAAAAGTTTAGTTTAGTACGTAACATTGTTATGTTCTTTCATGTAGAACGATTTGTTAACATTAGTGAGGAACGAAATATAGAAGTAGAAGTCACTCCAAAATTATTATTTTGATTGATTTAATTAAATTTGATAAATATACACTAAGGTTACCGTACAATTGTATTAGAAAGTTAATTGAATATGGCTTCATTACTCAAGACTATTTTGCTTCTCAGAATGTGGCAAAACTTTTCGATACGTTGTGTCGGTTCGCTTTTTGCCCACTATTTAGATATACACACATAATTACTGTCTATAAATACAAAGAAGCATTAACATCGACCGGAGAAGATGATGATATGGTAACATGCGTTGGAAATTCTTTGAAATTACACTGAATTATGAATTTAGATTGTTATATTTCAGCAACTAAGTGGTAAAGTAGTCTGTTTCTATTTTTATTAAACTCTTATGGATATTCTGCATCATGTACTAGTTTTTTGTCACTTCACTTGCCATTTCACATGTTACTTCAGCCAAGTCTTAGCATAGTTGAAACTTTCAAGTCAAATAACTCGAATTTGGGATAGTGACAATTAAAATTTTAACCACACGTAGATGAGATTTATATTAGTATGTGATTAAAATTTCAAGAGATTCCTAAAAAGCTCGATTTCATGCACGACTACCGTAAGGGATAGGTTTTTGGTTCAGAGTAGATAATTGGTGATCAGACTGCGAATATTCCCTTTACTTAGAGTACCTTTAAAATACTTAAAACTATCCTCATATTCATATGAAAAGTTGTAAATGAAAAATTGTACAAAAAATTGATTTTAGTAAAGAGTTAGGTACATGAAAATCTTATTTTACGTTATTCTACATTTCCGACTTATTCTTTCACGTAGAATGAATACCCTGCAGTTTCTACTTTGTATATTTACAGATGTTTCATTCGGATGATTTCCTCGCGACGAGATTTGTACTAGTTCAACATTCACCTTTTAATAAATCTTTAATAGTTTGCAATGGTTAATAATTTACCGAATAGTAGAAACTGAAGTTGTTCTGCGCAATTTATTTTTTAAAGTATTTAAAGATTTAACCTTTGTCAATTTTTTGTGTGAATTCAATATAAGAACTCAACTTTAACATTACAGTGGTAACTATTAAAATTGCACCACCTTACAACTATCAATGCTTTTGATTTAATTATTACATAAGAAATGATTACCTGTGTTATTTGTCATTAAAGATCTAATTCCCTTTTTTTCTTAAAATTTTGATTTGTATAATAATTTGTATTAGATATGTATATTTAGTTATTATGTCTATTATTATTTTCATACTCAACAAGTAGCTGAGAGAGACCAGGGACAAACGTAACAATTTGGATTTTCGACCCTAAACCTACATTATTCAACAATATAATCAAACCAAAAGACTAGCGATATATTACACTAATTTTTTAAAATAAATCTCTTTGTAAAGTATGTCATTTGTTACTTTTATCCTTACCCTAGAGACGAAAGTAACATGCGATAATATGAGGTAAGAACAATGATAACATCCTATTTAAGTTTAAAAATTAAATTAATTTTGAAAGGTATTTCTATTTATTCTGAAATTAAAAATAAGTATATATACTAACATGAACTTCACATAGACCTTTAAGAAGCCAGTCCATGATCTGTTTTTCTTTTACGAATGTTGGACATTTTTTAAACATTAATCACGTATTTGAAAATCACGATTAAGAACTTAATAAATCCATTTTAATAAGTCCATTTCGATTTTCTGTTTTTTATGTCGTATGGTGAGCACAGGGGAGTGCTTTTATTGTATGTTAAAACTAAAAAGATGAAAATCTTGACAAGTTTCAAGATATGAATAACTATTTTCATAATGGGTATACAAGGAAATAACTTGACGAGCCCATGTGAAACAGAAGAATAATTTGATAAATAAACGAAAAATTTAAAGTTATTAAAGAGTTTCCAATAATTGTATTGAAAAACTATGACTACGCTAATTGCACGATTCGTATTTATTACTTTGTAATGTTCTATCTCAAACTTGAAAATGGCTCGTGTGTAAAGTTGAGGAAATGTGATTTAACAAGTTCTTTCCTTAATAAATTTTATTAAAATTACACATTTGATAAAGCAATGAGCATAGAATAAAGTTGAAAATTAAAATAAAAGTAACCAAACTGTTATTTTCATCCCTACGTTCCTAAAGTGTCAAATCAAATTGACGATAAAATTGTTAAAAATAACAACTTGAAATGTTAATACTATCTCGTAAACTATTCTGCATCTCCTCCAAAAGAGGTAATTGGTGTATTTAACTCAACGAGTTCTACAAATTGGCAAAGATTCATTAACAAGTAAGTGTTACCTACAACTGGGGAGCTTCCCTGGTCGGTAGAACTTTTTATGGAATCCCTGATAAAATGACAAAATTTACTAAGAAGGAGCGTAAGCACTTTCTTTTCTTCATCTTGTAGGAAAAATTAGGTCAGTCTATATGGCTACTGTTATTTCAGACGTGTATGATGAGAAACTGCGTTGAAGCTATCCACTGCGCCCACAGAAAAAACGTTGTACAAGAAAGCTGCAGTGCCGTAAACGTCAATTTACGGCATTCCAGGCTCAGGATAACAGGATAACGTTTCTGTTGCCTCCAACGGAAAACAGGCATCGGGATTATCGTGAACAACTGGGCGAACGTCCTCGATTGCGTCATTACGAGCGCGTGGGAGTTTTACGGTAATCGGAACACCTTCAGCCAGGTACCCTTAAGAGATATATCAAGGACGCTTAAGAAGAAGGAAGGGAAAGAATGTGCACGTCACGGTTCGTTGCAACAAACGTGCGCATCGCTGCGAAACGAACGGTCGCGTTAATTAATCGCTCGCAACCACACTCGTGAGACGAAAGTTAATTACAACTTGACGATCACCGATGCAGCGAAATAGGGATTTATAAACGTCACGCGTCGAACAGCCGATTCATGTACCAATTAATGCGGAGCTAACAAGCCAATTGAAGCTCCCGTGTGATTATGGCATTACTGTGACTCTTCAGTATTAGTAGAAATAAGCATTTGGATCACATGTAGAGTTTCTACCACGATATGTGTTGTGTAGTATTGCACAATGTTTTGAAAAGTTCTATTGCACCTTAAAAGCGTAAATCAATGAGGATAATTTAATTTACTAAAGAGTAAGGCTATCCTTAATTAGTGGTTTTTTTTTTTTTTTATTAATTCGATGTGTTTCAAGCAAAAGCTGAATTATTTGGTTAAAGAAATGAAGATTATGATGGTATAACTGTTTAGCTCTTACAATACAATTTATTATTATCTGAAAATATAGATACATAGCATTATTGAAAATTGTAGAATATTTAAGGTATTAACTGGACACAGAAGAGTAATATTTAATTACTTGGAAGTTCAGTTACACGAACAAACTATTATTTTGTTTACTGCCAAAATGAAATATGTGACTTCCTACACAGAAGCTATAAAACATAAAATGACTGAATATTAATGTCTTTGTGTACTACAAGGAGAAACAAAATCTTGTAAAGGGCATTTTTAAAGACGATGTAGATTATACATTTCTGTGTGAAATCGTATTTAAACAATTTTGGAAAACAAATACTATTTCAAATGAAGATCACCAAGGATTTAGAAACTTAAATCGTCAAATAATCGGAAATGATCAAACTTTAGATTTTTTTGTAGCCAGGCAGTCGACTTAGGACAGGCTTCGGAATTAACTGCTCTTTTCGGCCGATTTTCGAAGGCGACGCCTCCTTTCTCCCTCGCACGTCACTTCTCTCTGCGGCGGCCCTAGTGCTCGGAAGGCCCCAGGCGCGTGCCACAAGAATCGCGCGTCAGGGGATACCACTGACAAAACAAAAACGCATCAACAATAGTACCTCATGGGTGATGTGGAAATCTATTGATATAAGTGTCGTCGCCCAAATGCGCCACGCACGATTTTTGTGGCACGCGCCTGAGCCCTTTTGAGCACTAGGGCCGCCGCGGAGAGAAGTGACGTGCGAGGGAGAAAGGAGGCGTCTCCTTCGAAAATCGGCCGAAAAGAGCAGTTAATTCCGAAGCCTGACTTAGGACATTGTGTATCGTCCCGATTTGTCCAAATGCAAATATAAAATATGAAAGACCAGTAAACTTTATTCTTTGTTTTTGATTGACTAACAGATATAATTTTACATTCTTGCAACTTTTAACCAAGGAAAAAAATGTTGCTGGATTGGAAAGAAGCATGTCACGATAATAGAGGAAGAAGAGTAGACACAAGGAAAGCTTTATGATGACAGAGATTGGTTGTTACAGATTTCCGTCCTTTTTAGGAGCCAGTTGGTTTTCGTTGCCTTTCTACCAGACAGGGTAACGGATAAAATGAGACAATACCGCAGGAAAATTTTTCCAAACGCTTTGTATGTATCTTCTTGAAGGCAATAATTATCATCTAATTTTTATTAATGCTATATATTTAGAAATACTATATATTTTATTAATTTTTATTCATTTACAATATTTTTAAACAAAGCCTTTAAATACCAAAAAAAATTTTCTTGCAAACACTAGAATATTTTTAATGTGTCGGATGTTTTATTTAAAATAAGTTTAATCTCAACATAAATTATTTAACTTAAATTTTGGATTTGTTGTTTTTTAGTATTTGCCTACACTTCCCACCAACCATGACTGCATGATTGAAGACTCTTTAATAAGAAGCAACAAGAAGCAGGTTAAACAAATTTTTTTAGTACAGTTCATGTGTCTCTCTTTATGCCCCAAAAATTGTAGTAGGTACAATATAATTTATAGTTCTATATAAAAATTCAAGAAAAACCATCTAATTTTAGTGTTGCTACATGAGAATTCCCTCTTAAAGTGACCATCATGTTTATAAACACAGATACGAGCGGAAACAAAAGTCCGACAACTCGAAACACATAATTGGTACATGCATTAGGGGTGTCAGTAAACTCGAATATCCGAGCACCTTGAAATCCGAACCGAGCCAAGTACTCGATTTCCGAGCCGAGTCGAGTACTTGAAAGAACCCACATAGCACAGAGACATCTTAAAACCGTCTTAAAAACATCCAGTAAAGTCCTAAAAATGTCCAAAAGACGTCTCTGAGACGTCCGATGTTACAAATCAGTATGTCTTTAGGACGTCTTAAGAAACATTCATAAGATGTTTTAAGGACGTCCAAATTACATACATAAGACGTTTTAAGGACGTCCAAATTACGTACATAAGACGTTCAGATAAAAATTAGACGTTTTTAAGACGTTCAAAAGCGTAAGTCTTTAGGACGTCCATGTAGTGTGTCTTTAAGACGTTTTATAGACGTAAACTTTGCAAATCTTTAAGATGTACGCTCTTGGATGTTTTTAAGACGTCTAAATTATGTTGTAAGACGTTCAGGTATAAAATGAACATAAAATAGATGTCTTCAAGACGTCGTGTGCGATCTGGGAAACGAGCGGCTCGGATAGAGCTGAGCAGTTCGAATGTAGTTCGAGTTGATCAAACGAAACAAATAAGTCGTACATGTTTTTTGAACAGATCCGTGTTCTAAAGTAGTCTGCTATTTTTTTCTGGACATAATAATTATGACGTAAACTCTGCAGCTTGTATAGCTTATATTGGAAAAAGTTATGGAATAGCAATTATTTTGTCCACTAATATAATAATATATAATAATATAAGAGTATGTAGGCCGAAATTTTTATCATCATGTCCAAATTTCATATGTTAGAATAATTTATTTCTCGATTGAACCCATTTTAAGTAAACAAACGACAACTTAAAAAAATTGTATCGTTTGAAGGTAATTTAATTTTCTTGGCATATAATTTTACCCTAAAATCATTCTTCAAAAATATAAATGAAAAATAAAATTTAATTTTATGATTAATCATTAAAGAAAATTTTAATGAAAACAATAAGCTTTGAGAAAAACGCATATAAAAGTTTTAATAAAGTTTCAAAACTCTGATAGCTTAAAAACTATGGATTATAATCGTTTATATTTCTCTAAATGCGACTAAACAATTTACAGCGTCCATTTTTGACATATTATACTATTGATTTATGTAAAACAGGAAAAATAAATTTTTTGGCCTGGTAGACCAGGATCCCCATTTAATTCATTCCTATGCTCTGAAATTGTCATATACGCTTTTTCCTCATCTCCTTAATTTCCTAATTAAGCTATGCAAAATATTATTTATTATTTTTGCCTTTGCGTTCCTTTACATTCTTCTACAAATATTCTTCACTCTCACTTACAGACGTATATTTTACATTCTTCCACTTACGCTGTTTCCCACAAGAACGCCTCCATTAATCATCTTTTGTTAACCAGAACATAACAGAAATAAGTATAACGCTACGAAGCAAGCAGAAAAGAAACAGCAAAGTAAAATAAATAAACGTACTTAAGTCCGTTTATACAGACAAAATTAAAAAATTTTTTTTATAAATAACACATACTTGTTTTGTTACATCGAAGCGAAAAACATTTAGTGGTCAAAGTAATTGCTATTAAATAACTTTTCCCAATATAGGCTATACAAGCTGTAGAGTTTACGTCATAATTATTACGTCCAGAAAAAAGTAGCAGGTTGCTTGATAATACAGATCCGTACAGAAAACGTACGACTTACTTGTCTCGTTCGAGCAACTCGAACTACATTCGAACTGCTCGATTCTATTCGAGCCGCTCGTTTTTTTCAAGCACTCAGTTCAGCTCGGTTATTCGAGCCGAGTAGTTCTCGGCTTGCCTTTCCGAGTTTTCTGACATCTTTAACACGCATACTCCATAAATTTTCAAACTCGATTTTCTAACAAATGAAGCTTCATATAAAAAACCTCTATTCTTTCTTTTTGATTTATTTTTTCATGAGAAATCATGCCCTACCCGGTTATATTTCTAATAACCGAACACTCTGTATATTTATAGTTTAAGTATCGTTTGTATAAGTCGTTTTCTTAATCGTAAATTCTGTTAACTCGCCGACATCCAAAAGATTTACTCTGCTTTAAGATAGGAAGTGTAATGAAAAAAAAATTTTTAAATTAAAAGTAACACCTCAATTAAGTAGTAATTATAGCTTGACTTGTGCCGATACAGATTTTTCATCCACCGATATTTCAACGTCAAGATTTGTCGATAAATCAGTAAACATTCCAACTGAGGAGGAAACGACTTTTCTTTGAAATTAAATTCCACAAATCCCCTGTGCACCTCTGAACGAATTGTTCCTTCTATTTCCTCGTCGAAGCGAGAAGCTGGACGTATACAATACATAAGGAGATTCATTCCTTGGTGAAGGCAGGCACTTGTTGCCTTATACACATAAGCAACTCTAGCTATTTGAACAGAAATGAAATAAATTATAGAAATGACAAATATGTCATTTGTAGGTAAATATATCTACGTCATGAGCATGGAATTTCCGAAAACGTGAATTCGTTAACTCGTTCTTTTTTAGGAATTGACTATGTTCTAGACCTTAAAAGAGTATGAAATACAGGGTATTCGATGATAGCTGTCAATTCTACGGGCTAAAATAAGACGAAAATCAAAAATGACGAAATTACTTTTGGGACTTTGTTTCAGAGTTATTAATTATTAAATAAATGTCTAAAATACGTGTGAAATATGTCTGATTTGAGACTTATTTTATTGTCAGCATATATTAAGTCGGACATAGCGGAATCAGTAGAATGTATTTCATGTGAGATTTTTTTTATTTATTAAGCTACAGAACCCCTTACAGGGTTATTAGCAATATAGACAATTTAGTTTACATTTGGTTATACATGTATTTGTATTTACCGGCTAGAGATCTATATGTGTACATGTAAAAATAGAAATAAAAATAAAAATAAAAAAAAAGAAATTAATCAAGGTACTGGATAATAAATTTACATTTAAGGGTATATACCATGATTTTTAAGAAATTTGAAAATGATTAACAATGGCTGGATAAATGGTTTACACAAGAAGGCATCTATCGTATAAGGAGGGCGGAAATCGAGTTGACAGAGTTTTTGAACCATATCATTCCTTCCACTATCAAGTAGTGGACACTGCCATATAACATGATTTAGATCTTGCTCCGGACAACCACACTGACACTTTGGAGCATCAATAATTTTAATTCTGAAAAGTGAGGCAGCCAGATGGTAATGATTTGCCTGGCATCTGCTGGTCCAGGAAACGAAATTTCTGGGGAGGTTCTTGTATGCAAGCCATTGTTTGGGATTGGGATTGTAAAAATGATTGAAGAACTTGGTGCCCTTAAGTTTGGATTCGTCGCGGAGCCACTCTTCAGTTTCGTCTTTCGCTTGCTTTTTGAAACTCTTAGTAAAATCGGAGGATGGGACTAGGATATCAGTTGAGATTTCAAGTTCAGTAGCATTTTTGGCTAAAGCATCCACTTTTTCGTTGTAGGAAATTCCAACGTGAGCAGGAATTCAGAACAGATAGATATATCTTTTGTTGCGAAAATTTGTATCAATTATTTTCCTGATTTCGAAAACAAAAGGGTTAACTTTTAAGAGAATACTTGGTTAATGCTTGAAGGGCACTTAGGCAATCTGAGTAAATGCACACATTTTCGTGAGAATAAGTAGAAGCGAGTTCAATGGCCTTTTTAATTGCTACACATTCTGCAGAGAAAATGGATATTTAGTGGTTTAGTCCAAAAAGGGCCGAGATATTCAGTTCTGGGCAGAAAAAAGCTGAACCAACACCATCGTTACTGTCTTTTCTCCTTTCGTCGGTGAAAAAGGAAATGGAGTTAGCAGGTCGATCATGAAAGTGTTCTAGAAAGTGAGAATTAGGATCGGGAGAATTTTTGAGTGAAAGACCGAGATCGTTATTCACTTCTATTGGGGAACATAATACATTAAAATGAGCTAGGTACGGAAAAAAGTTTTTCTCTGTTCTTTAGACTCGTTTTTAGGAGTTGAAGGGCTTGTATTTGACCTGGGAGGAGTGTGCGTGATCTGTTTACCTTGTTGTTCCATATTTTAGAAGTTGAGAGCCTACACAGCAGATCATGCAGTAAAGTCCCACTATTTGCAAGATGCTTGGTTAGAAATTTTTTGCTTAGAAAGATGGCTCGGTGGCTTAGAGGCCAGCATTTCAATTCTCCCAAGAGAACGTTGTTGGGGGTACTGCTCCTATAATCTAAGGCACAACGTAAAGCCGCGAACTGAATTCTCTCGATTCTCATTAAACGTCTTTTACATTTTGAAAAATAAATAAAGCTATTGTATTCAATGACTGATCTAATTAAACTCTTGCATAGGATTAGTAAAGTAAGTGGCTCAGCTCCTCATCTTATTCCACATACAAATTTTAAAATATTACGTCTGTTAAGGTGCTTGCTCCTGACATTTTTTATGTGTTCTGTAAACTTCAACTGGTAATCAAAGAGGATTCCTAGGAATCTGGCAGTTACGCTAGATTTTATTTTGCAATTTTCTATATTGATTGTAGAAGTACCTGGTTGTATCCCCTTTCTGTTGAAGTGAACTAGAATGGTTTTCTCAGGTCCCAGGTTGAGGCTTAATTTGTTCAGTCTACTGTTTATAGAAATTACCGCCCTTTCAATAGAACTTTTACCCTGATCAGTAATACTAACTGGAGTGTAGACACTAATGTCATCTGCGAATTGGGAAACATGAATCCTATTACTAAATCCTTTACAAATGTCTTTAACATATATAAGGTACAACAAAGGGCTGAGGACACTCCCCTGCGGTAGGCCTTTGAAGACTTTCCTAATTATCGAGCTACAGGGATTGCAAATAATTGTAACGTTTCGTTTGTAAGTTAATAATTCAACAAAACTCAGGATGTTGTGAGGGCATCCAAATTCAGAGAGCTTTGTTAGTAGGGCGTCGCTGTTGACATTATCGAATGCTCCTTTCACATCCAGGAAACAAGCCAAAACATCTTCATTTTTATAGAAAGCCTCTTCAATTGTAAGGGTTAAAGCAGCGAGGTTGTTGGAGCAAGATCTACCGGCGCGAAAGCCTGCCTGAGATGGTGGGAGAAAGCCTTATGCTTCTGCCCACCACTGAAGACGCGTTTTTATCAATTTCTCGAAAATTTTTACAAAGGCTTGAAGTTAGCGATATAGGTCTAACACTGTTGGAGTCTGTTTCATCAATGAGAAAAGTAGGACTGTCTTTCCATGAATGTGGAAACTTACTACTAAGATAGATTTCGTTGAGGACGTCGAGTAGAACAAGTTTAATACTGATTGGGAGATTAACAATGCAGGCGTATTCAATTTTGTTAAGTCCTGGAGCAGACTTGAGGTTAACATTATTAAGTACAAGGTTAAACTCACGAAAATCAAAAGGAGAAGATAGGAATGGATTTTCCTGACTTCGATATAATAAAGTATTAGGATTTGATGAGATCCAGCATGGGGCGATTTTGTTAATCGCTTCCAGTATTTTAGCTTCACGATTTGGAAAGGTTTCTCCAGCACTTTTTACTTTAGCCCATTTATTTTTGAGAATTTCGCATTTATTCCCGACACGTAAGAAACGTCTGTATTAAAATTGATGCTTTAAGCGAATTCTGTAAAATTGTTAATCTTCCTTTTCTTGATATATTTTTTAGCTACTGCTACACATTTTTTGTATTTTACATGATCAGTTAACGCACGAGTACTTCCACATCTTGAGCGCATCTTTTCTCAGCCTAATGAGTTTATCGCATTCAGTATCCCATCAGAGTACAAGGCTCCTGTAATTCACGGCATTTACGGTTTTTTTTAATAGGAGTGCTCTTAATGATAGTGTTTATGGTTAAGTTAGTAAAGAAGTTATATTTATCGACCGTGGTTAATAGATCATAAGAAGGATCAAGGAAAATATTATATGATTCCTTTAGGAGAGATCTATACTTAGTCCAGTGAGTTCTTTTAGATGTGAGTCTATGATGTATTCTCATAAACTGCACTTTTTCAACTTTTAGTTGGACATTTAATGGAAAATGATCCGAGCTCCATGAATCTTCAAACACTTTAAACGTAACTTTATCAAAGATATCGGAAGATGGGAGGACTAAATCTAAGTTTAAAAGTTTTTTTCTGTGGAAATCAATGTGAGTGAGTGTTTTATCAATGATTAAGATCAGGTCTGATTCAGATATGGAATTGCAGAGTCTAATTCCATTAAGATCGTTTTTCGTTTAGTTTTAGATAGTATTATGCCAATTGAAATCGCTAAAGACGAGACATGGTCCTCCGACACTTACCGAAAAAAACAGCTGATCCCATTCTAACTAAGGGACATTAAAGCCAAGAACCCTATAACACCCTACTAGGATAATTTCAGGTGTTACGTTAGTAATTTTAATCGCTCCGGTTTCCAAGTGATCGTGAACGTTACAGAGAGATTGAATAAGACAAAAAGCGAGTGGCTTTCTTGTTACGAAAATGATATCTTCTCCCGACCTATTTTTTCTATCGATTCTGAATGTGTTAAAGCCAGAGAGAACAAAATTTTTGTTTTCATTAAGCCAAGTCTCAACTCCAATAAATACGTCAACAGTGGAAAGTTGTTTTTGAAGCTCTTCTTTGCACCCAGATAGGCCTCTAGAATTCTAGAAAACAACATTAAACTCGCAGGTGGTGATGGTTTTATTGTCTTGCAGAGTCATTATCCTAGACAGCTTGATGTAGAACAGGTTAGCTTGTGGATTTCGTGTTATCTGAAACTATCGAAAAGTCGGTGTCAGAATCCGCGTCGTTGGCAGAAGTGGAGTCATCCTGTTTGCGATTCTCCGAGGACCAATAGATACAGAGTTCAAGCTTCTTGAGGATTCTCGTAGTTCTATTTTTGACTGACCTATCAGATAGGCTGGCGTAGGTTTCTCGAAGCATTTTTATTAAAAGTGGGGTATCCTTAGTGAAAGACATTGCTAGCTGCATAATGTCTGGATTACCGTTGGCTTTGATAAGAAAGTCTTTGTAGTCTTCATACTTCAAGACGTATGAATGTGGATATTGGTTAAGGAAATGCTTAATTGGTTCCAGCTTATACTCTTTATACTTTTATACTTTTATACTTTATACTGTCTTTATGGTTAGATAACTTTTCCGTGGCGTCTTTTTTAATTTTCTTATTAGCGTGTTTGGTATTTGGGGGAGGTTCCAAAGATTTCAAACAGTCCTTATCGTCCTCTTTGGACGCCGTGTATTCCTTAGCTAAGGTGGCTTGGTCCGTAGTTGCTTCATTAGAATCAAAAGGCGTGTTGCTTGAGCTGTTTATTAATAGAGGTCTTTGTTTAGCTACTTTACTTTAAGACATAGCAATAAGGTTAACATATGTTGTATTTATTTCCTGAGAACCTTGGTGACCACCAGGTTTAGAAATATTTACGTTGCGGGAACCAGAGTTTGTAGGCTGAGTAGTGTTAGAAGAGTCATTGGACTCCTGGTTTACATTGACGTTTTGTCTACTGCAATGTTTCGCCAGGTGCCTTTCTTTTTTACAGACAAAACATGTTGGGTTGTCGGTTGAAACAAAGATCCAATACAACGTGTCTTCATGATTAACCTGGAAATTTTCTGGTAATTTATTCATGTCATCTGGATGGATATAGACTTGCCTACGGAAGCTCAGTATGTGTGAGTAACCTGGTTCTGAGAATCTTGTTTTAATGAATGATATAGGTGAAGAGGTTCTAATTCCTAGATTCTTGAAAATGTTTTCCAGCTCAATGTGAGGAATAATTGGACATACATTTGAAAGTATGATTCGTTTGGTTCTCTGAAGGAGAGGCCTGATAGATAGAGTGTGTTCTTTTATGTTTATACTGATGCTTCCGAGGTAAGCCTGCCAACAAGAGCCTTCTCTGATAGATATATACAAATTCAATTGTTGGAAATCCTGGATGCGAATCGTATATTAATGGGGTTTATTATTTGTCCAATAGCAGATGTGCATTCTTTAATAGAAATGTCTTCGTGTGCGTCGATGATCACCGCTTGTTCGTTTTTGGGGAAGCTTGCTTTTTGCATAATGCTAGCGTAGATTAATCCTGAAGAAGTTTTGTCTTGTTGCTCTTTGCTGGATTCCATGGTTGTTGTAAGTGAGGAACTCCTGTACTCAGGAATGTAACCCTCGTATTTGAAGAAAAAAAAGAAAGAAAAAAAAGAGAGAAATCATGTGAGATTTATTTCATGTGTGTCTTAAACGTTTTTTCAACAATTAATAACTCTGAAACGAAACTTCAAACACAATTTTACCATTCTTGATTTCCGTTCTATATTGAAATGTAGAATCACTCCTTGCAATTTCTGACACCTGTTGTCAGACATCCTGTATTGTTACTTTGTCAAACGTAGAGGAAAGATTAAAAGATGACAAATGGAGTTCGTTGATAGAAAGTGCTGCTACAATACCTAGTTGAGTATCGATATAACAATAATTTTAATAATAATAATTAAATGTAACTAATGATTCCTAAATATAATTAATAAATATTTATGTTCAATAGTTGTTGTGATACACAAGAGCTTATTTATTTTTAAACGCTTCTAAACAAATGTTTCAAAGCTATATTTTAAGAGTTAGACCTTTAATGCATTGAGTTCTATGTTGTATTTATAAAAAATTGTATCACATGCACAGTGATTCTAGCTTTAAATAATAATAATCTTGCCTCATTTTTATATTTATTACATAGTACTTTCCTTCTCTATAGCAGCTTTTGTTATAACTTGCTGTAACCTAACCCCACCCAGACAATCAGGTCAATATTATTCGTATTATATGAAGGTTATATCTAAATATGTGGGTAATACTTCCAGCAAAATATTATACATATATTCTAGATAAGAGTAAGGGCATTCAATACTATTAATTCAATTTGATATCTTTCTCAAATGACAATTACTCTCAGATACGTTAGTAATTTTTATAGAGTATATACGATGGGAAAGATTGCTGTTATAAAGATGTTATAAACGTGAGCGCAACAGACGACTCGCCTTCTATGATTCAAGCATCATCATGCATGCGTGCGAGAGGGTGCTGTAATGTAAAAATTTCTTTATGAATGATGAATCCGCGTATCTCTGGCGTTGTGTGAAAAGATACTATTTTATTTTTGATTTATGTGATATTTATTAACTTTATTATTTTTTCTGTTTGTTTAATAAACACTACTAATAAAAATTTAACACATACGTCTCTGGAAACCTTCTAACAATTTTCAATAAACGTTTTTATCATTAAAATTAACTCACATGCTTATTCTTTTTTAAATGTTCAATAAACTATGATGTAAGCATAATTATATTTACCTAAATATATTTGAGTATTAATTGAAATTTTATTTTCAAACATATGTCATAACATAAATTGGTGATGATATCTTTAAATAGAACATCGTAGATAGTCAAAACAACTTTGGTGTTGTCAGAATAATAAAATATATTTATTAGTAAATATTTATTAATATCTATTAATTTGTGATTCTAGAAATCTATTTTGAAATTTAGGGAAACTTTGCAAAATGAACTAAGAAAATGTAAGTTATGACTGTTCTTTAAATGATTGTATTTATTGTCGATATTACAAGTATTATAGTTTTCTTAAAACCGTTTTACCAATATGCATATGGTATCTTTATTGATAATAAATATTAATCATTTAAAAGTCTCTTCAAACATAAATAATTTATCTGTTACATAATGTAATAATTTTATGTAAATTACAGAAATGACATGTACAAAGAATTCGACATACGATCGTATTTACTGAACCCTACTTACAAAATGAAGGCATTATCCATCTCGAGATGAAAGAAAAGAAAAAAAGTATAGTGTGTTTTATGAGTGTCAAGAATCACTGAGAAACCTTAACGAACATTAGTCAAGTAGTGGACATCAGAGATAATTATGGAAAAGTCTTTTTGATATATTGTTCTCTCCCTAAACTAGGGGCAAGAAGAAACATTTTTTCCGATATATTAGAAGTTAGAGCAGACTAAAAACGCAACATATACAAAGAGATACATCTTTGTTACAGGAGTTACAATGTTTCAAATTTATGCACATTTGATTTAACACGAATGGAGTGGACGTTGAAACGTCCAATTAATTAATAAGCGGGTTATGGGATTAATGGCTACCAATTTATCGATTTCACGAGGACCTTAATCAAGATCGATTATCCTGTGTCGGCTTTACTGATATGAAGATGTGAACTTCTGGAAATTCAATTATCGATTCATCAAAAGTGTCAACTGGCGGATAGTGAGACAGTTTGCATCTCAGAAGGAACGATTTGATTTATTGCAATCGTGAAAGTAAGTGAATATTGACACTCATGTAGTGTCAATAATTATTATTATTTATTTATAAACGAATATGTAGCTCTTTATATATGTATATATAATTATACAAAAAAGTGATTTTGTGAAATATACTATAAGTGAAAATAAAGACAAAGGATGTGTATTTGATAGAGACTTTAAACGAAAGCAAATATTACAATTAATCAACAATTAATACTTTCCCGCAGTTAGCATTCAAAGACTTGCAAAGACCCAGAAAAAAATCTATATAACCATCAAGGAAGCTACAATCAGCATTAATACGATTAGGTTATTTCAACCGTAGATAGTAGTTTTGAATTCACATACATAAAAACAGGATCTCGATCCTAGCTTGTGCGTCGGAGCGTAGAAGTTTATTTGCCTGAGAAGAAAAGGGCAATCATGACCATTGCTGATTAAACTAAAAATAAAGCTATTATCTGCAACTCTTGCTGACAACGTATTCAAAGTGATCTCTCCTTGTACTAACAAGTAATCGTGATCATTAAATGCAGCCGTGATCAATAGGCAGCCTAGTTTGTCCTCACAGAATCGGAGAAATTTATGTTGGATTCGCTCAAGCATGATCTCATGATTAGAACTTTTCAGGGACCATATAATAATTTGAAGGTGTGAATTGAACGAAAGTCAGAGGTAAAGCGTAGAATAAAATCGAGAATTCTAGAGACGGAGTTAACTATACTAGAGATATGGTTGTCAAAGTCCAAGGTAGAGTAATGATCTAAATCCTTAATTTTAGTTTTAGAAGAGAGAATGGAACTATTAATAATATAACTATAAAAACTTCAAAAGAGTAAAAAATTACGCCAAGTACATGAAAAAGTTCAAAACGGAAATATTTCAATAGTATCCCGAAAATACACGTATAAAAAAGGTATAAAATCAAAATGAGCCACAAGTACATTTAAACATTGTTTTAAAACTTTTTGTATATGGTTTGTGGAAAATCGTAGTACAACCGACCAGGGGGTAATTATACGTAAAAAAAAATAAGGAAAACGTTTGGTATTTAATTTTTTACTCGAGACTTTGTTTTCGAGAAAATCGAATTTGAAGTTTATTACTTCCATCTTAGTTCATTTCTTTATAAGCACTGTTGGAAATGCCCTCCTCGTTGCTGCATGCATAACCGTGATCGAGGAATTAAAGACAACTGAACGGAATGTAACGTATTATCTTTTCTTAGTTTTTCAAACACCTGAATAATTTTTTGCTTTAGCTGTGCAATGTTGTGAATATTTTATTTGTATACTATTTCTTTCACATGTACCCATAAGTAAAAGTCCAGGGGTGTGAGGTCCAGATACCTTGAAGGCCAGTGCATCTTACTGCCACGATCTGTCGAGTACGAACACTTTTCATTTAGGAAAAACTGGTCTCGTAAAATGTAGTGGAGCATCGTCATGTTGAAAAAATATCTGGAGGTACTTTTTCTAACAATGAAGGCAACATATCACGTGAAATCTCTAAATCGAACTATCTGCCTATTTCCAACATTATCAATGTTTATAGACTCTAGCACGGGCAGAAACAAGCGGTAATAGAATACAGGGTAAGTAAATCGCATTGTATACCACAGTATACCATAGTATACCACATTCGTTCCTTTTTTTTTTACGTAGAATCACCCCCTGGCCGGTTGTACGAGCCAAGGGCGAGTGAAGACCGGCCAAGTTGTCGAGGATTGGATTTTTCCAGTAGAGACTGTTAATAGATAGACCCATGCCATAACTAACGGTGCGAGCCTGCACCGTGATCTGCTTAATCACCAAACGAGTCGGCAGACCCAAAGCGACCATGCACCTATGCTTGCCTAGTGGGAACGTCTTTTCGAACAAAATTCGCCGAGCACGCACAATTTATGACCGAACGAGCCCATTACAGCAATGAGAAGCGACCTGTAGACATGCTGCAGAGAATCGGTGGTACGAACAATCCATTTATGGCTAACACGAGGAGTCACAGGGTCGAATATGCTCACAGATAGGCCCGTATATTATTATACAGGAGGTACTGTATAGGGAAAGAGTTTCGAGGATAGGCTTGTGTCTCAAACACGGGGGTACAACTAAGGAAATTTGTTTCCTTAAAACTGTTTTCCACCACGAGGAAAAATATTTAAACTGTATGATGGCTCTAAATAGATAGTAAATCTGAGTGTATATCTTCCCAGAGTCTTTTTTAAGAACCTCAGGGGGAGGCCGTCTGGTCCCACGGCTTTCTTGGAGTCCAAGCTGGAGATAAGCTTTTTACTAATGGCAGGTGTTAAATATTTATTGAGGTCCTCAGGTAGGGAGTGTTGGACAGGATTGTTGTCAAAAAAAGGAGTTAACTGTTTCAGAATTAAGTGTTCGATTCTAGAGGAGGTGAAAGTTCCCCGATTATGGGTTGTTTGAAATTGTGTGGCTAGCGCGTTGAATTTGCTGACTTCTGTGTATATAATTGATCAGAAGAGTCGTGCAGTTGAGGAATAAGCGTCTTGGCTTTTGTGATTTTTTTATATATAGGCCAGAAGGTGTGATCACGTATAGAAGCATTTTTTATTTGATTTTGAATTTCCAGAGATTTTAAGGCAATAATCTTTCTTTTTAATTTGACTATTAGAGATTTGTAAAATTGTTTATATATCGGGTCACCGAGCCAATACGATACCAAGAACGTCTAACGGAGTTACGAAGAGCATTGATGGATGTAAACTCGGAGTCAGGTGTGAAATCCTGTGTGGTGGCATGTACAGGTGAGGAGACCTTTTTCTTACATTTAATTAAAAAGAGGCCAAGTTTCTGAATTGTACTGTCTATTTCAGTTGTAGAGTTAAAGGAAGTGGTAAGTGAAAAAGAGTTAGTTAATGTTTTAAATCTATCCCATTCAATTATTCTGGCAGAAGTTGCAGGGGAAGTGTTATGGGTATGTATTTGGGTTAGTGTAACTGGTTTATGGTTAGAGCTTGAATCGTCAATCGTATTGCATGAGAGCCGAAATTGAGAGTTGGTGAGGAAGAGGTCAATGGTTGAGAAGGTACACTTTGGGGTGAAGTGCGTTTGAGTTGATGGAAACATGAGAGTGTACGGGGCACTGTCCGAATGGGTTTTTAGAATTCTGCCATTGTAATTTCGTAAGGGATTCTTCCACGAAGGATGTTTTGCGTTAAGATCTGCTCCTAGAATGAATGGAATGCGAAAGTAGGTAATAGTATCTAGAACGGTAGGGGTTAGTTTGGTAGAGGGAGAACAATATGCGGAGACAAAGATTAAGTTAGGGTTTCTGATTTTAACTGCAACGGCTTCAACATTATCGGTGTTCGGTAGCGGGTATGGGGTGTAAGCAAGATTTTTGTGTACAAGGATACAAACTCCACCATAACCAAAGTTGTTAGGACGATCGGCTCGAATTATTGAGTAGTCTTTGACGTGTATCGAAGAGCTGAGGGTAAGCCATGTTTCCTGTATAGCTACAATGAAAATGTTATGCTCATGTAGGAAGTACTCTAATTGCTGCAGTTTAAGGGTTATGACATGAAATTATACGCGTAATTTGTGGGGTTATTCATCAACTAGCTGTGCGAATTCTTGGAGAACTAGGAGTTTCTCCATGTTATTATTACATTTGGAGAACCTTTGTGTTAAAGAGATAATTAGGGCAGTCATTTTTTTATATCTATGGCTTTTTCTAGGTTAGATACGGCGTTGGTTAAGTTTTTGAGGTTTTCCATTATAGATAATGGTGATTCAGAGGGGGGTTGTATTTGGATTTTATTGCCCGTAAGAGCCTTCGCATAAGATGGGGGTTGATTAGATGTGCAAGTTGTATTAGTCTTATTGGATGTGATAGCAGTGTTATTGTAGTATGTGGGGGGAGGTGTAGTATGTGCCTGAGTCTGACTACCGTTTTGTTGAATTTGATGATAATTAGATTAATGTTTTGAGATGAGTTGTTGTTGACTATAGCCTTAACTAGTGAAGAATGAAAATTCTTTTTTTCTAAAAATTTTATAAGAGCTGGACAGCCTAAATAGTTAGCGGTATGATTTCCTCCGCAGTTGGCACATTTGGGTGGCAGTTCTTGAGACTTGCTGCAAGAACGAGTGGGCTGAGCCTCTCCACATTTTACGCATTTTTCTGCTCTGCTGCAGTTGGCAGAAGCGTGTCCAAAAGATTGACAACGGAAATATTGTGTATATTTTTTGCTGTTGTTAAATTTTTCCAGTAAACCCGAAGGAAAAATACATGGTTTATTTTGGTGACCTGGGAGAAGGTGGTATTAGGAAGAAATGAAATTTTATAGATGGAGAAATTAGAGGATTACCTCCTCTTCACTTGCGTGCAACTAAGGGGGTTTAAACCCACTGATGATCTCGTTTTCGATCCTTTCAATGTTACTGCTAGTGGTTTTTCATACTTAAGTGAATATGTGTGGAATTGAAGCCCTCTGTCAATAAGAGCTTTTTTGAAATCAATGCAATCTTGGATATTGTTAAAATTTAATCTAACGTCCCCCAGAAATTTCAAATTGAATTTGACACCGATGTTATTTTTTAACCGTTTAGCAAGTGAGATGACGCTATGGGCACTAGCATCAATGAACAGAGGAGGGGGTCTCTCAGTAGATAAAGGGATCTGAGTTCCTGTGACCGGTGGGGTGGCTGGTTTCGAAACAGAATGTTTAACTACAGTACTGTGATTTCCTTCACTGATCTGTTTTTTGAAGAATTCGGAGTTAATGAAATCAAACCTATTTTTAACTTGTATATTGGGTTGAGCTTCAATATTCATTGATTTGTCCATGCTTGCTGGAGTTCCTCAGCTTTTCCCTTTTTGTTGGTGCAGGTAGCTGAGTGAGGGGCAGCGGGTCCAACGTCCGAGCCACTTGAAATCAGGTTTGCTTAGATAAATGCCACGGTGGCATTTAATCCGTTTATATGTTACGGAATTTGAGCTTGGTGCGCATAAACGCGCGGTTTGATGTGTTCTTTAGATACAAGTCTGATCGTTAAATCATGCACGACTGCATGTACACTAGTTTGCAAGCGCAACCACAGTCGTCACAAAAATAAGCAAAGTACACACAGCGTAAGCGATTATAAGTACAAAAACACACGAAGAAGTTTCGACGTATGTGCGAGGCTAGTACTCAGTGGTTTCAATGCTAGTAGTTCGAGCGTCAGTCGACGAGTGAATAGAATTCGGATTTGAAATAAAGGCAACACAAAAGTGCCTAGCTAACAACAAATGAAGAACTGAGCCTACGATGCTTTAATATCGCATCAATTGTACCTTAGCGAACAGTGATGACAGTGACGAAATAATGTGACTGTTAGAACTTATTACAGAGTGAGGAATATTTTAGAAATGAAATAAGATTAGATATATGTTTGTGTACTGTTGTTGAGGTTGTTTTCTAAAGTTTGGTTCACTTGAAATTTGATATGAATTTCAGTATATTTAAAACAGTTCAAGAAGATATGTTCTAATGAAATTTAAAAGCCGCAAATGTTACAAATTGTAAGTTCAGGTTTGGAATTTAAATAGGAATGAGTTAATCCTGAATGACCTATTCTAAATTTGTCAATTACTGCTTGTTATTTTCAGTTGAAATATATGTTTAAGGATCTATTAAAGAATTTTTTATGAATGTTTAGGCTACGCAATTTTGTAGATTGCTTCCATGCGTTGTTCCAATATTGTTGGAGAGGTTGTTTGAAAGATTTTTGGAGATCCGATGAGAGAATTCTATGTGAGTTCTTTGTTGTTGATAAAAAAATGGCTTACTTTACTGCTTTGTCATCTTGTTCATTATCGACTATGTCAACAGGCAATGGTATCCAGGCGAGAATAATCGTCTCTCTTTTTTCAATTTCTGCATGATTAATTTCTAATATATTCAGTATAATGTCATCAGATGTTGTTTTATCTTTGAATGATAGTATTACATTTTTACTATATATCAGAGAGGATAATATGATTATTGTGTATACCCTTAGCAGCTTTTCTTGAAGGCTTGTTAAATCGCAATTATTTCGACAGTTATGATACCATTTCTTTGGAGTAATTTGTCCTTTTTTTATAATATTGTCAGTGATAATAGCCTTGCCTGAACCTACCGTGGAAACCAAACTGTCGGTACAAAGTTGAGAGTATCTTGAGAATCTATCTAGAACTTCTAAGATTAGCATTTTAAATTGTTGTGAATCGTATTAGTTTTGTTGTGAATTTTGAGATCTATGTAGACTGAAATGGGAAGCATTTCTAAGGGGAACTTTAATGATCCTCTTCTGGAAGATTTCATTCACTTGTATATTGAAGCTGAGTTCGGTTTTAAATGCGTAAACTGCTAAGGAAACCACCCGGGAAATTATAAAAGATGTATTACTAGAAGACGAATACAGGAAAAAATTTACCCACCACTCAGAAGTCGTATAAGATCTGGTTTGAATACTAATACAACAACGCTGATAACAACGATAACACAGCCAACTATTCAAATAACAAACAGCGAAGAAATAACACATACGATAATGTTAATGTTAACAAAATTATACAAAATCTAACTTCCCAAATCAAAAAACGATTTTAAATCTTTTAACAAAACTTAATGCCAGAAACATAAAATAAAAAATGATCCACACAATAGAATGGAATTTCAACGGGCTTCATTGGAGAATTCCCGAGTTAAAAGAATATGTAGCTAAAAACAAAACAGACATACTTTTTCTTGCAGAAACACAGCAAATAGACAAATCTCACTTGAAAATTCCATCTTACACGTATCACAGCATCCCTCATCCCAGCGGTAAAGCTCATGGTGGAATAGGTATCTTCGTCAGAAATAACATACTTATAAAAAACCAAATTGATATTCTTGTAAAATGTAGATAAAAAAATTTGTAACAAAGTTCATTTCCTGTTTTTTTTTTTTTTGTATTTAATACAAAACGTTATTGTCTATTTATAAATTCAATATAATATGTATATACGTTGAATAGTAGAGGTAGTGGTCCGAATTATTGTGTTGTTCTTCCTACAAGAAAAAATATTTACAGTTAAATGATGTAAAATCAAGAGACACTTCAAATTCTGACAATTTACTTATTTGACACGTGGGGGGTTATGATTCAGTGAGTAGGTTGATTTATACTTTGCCTTTCAATTGAATTCAATTTCCTATAAATTCATAAAACACATAATTTAATTAAAGTTAGAAATAGTTTGATGGTATAAAAGCATGTGGCAATCCAAATTTTGTCAACTTATTGTGTGATTGAGATTACGTTGGTTGAAGTTCAACAGTACAATGAGATGTGGAGATTTAAAGTTTGACATTTTCGCTCTTAACTGACAACGGATGATTCCCTACCCGGAAATTTAAGAAATTATGAAACTTTGAGGATATGTAGTTTAATAATAAACTAATAATAAAACTAAATATATAGTTTAGTTACAAATTAAGAATAGTTTAATGATGTACAGATATGTGGTATTTCAAAATTTGTCAGCTTACCTGATTTAACAATTAACAGGTTATCTTATACATTATACAATGACGGCCATTGTATGTATATGGCGTTTGTGTGAACTTCATTTGCGCTGATACAACGGTTTTTCAAGTATTGACGTTGATGGCATTAACTTTCTTCGTCACGATTAATGTTGTTGTCCAAAATTATTTTCTTTTGATTACATCTGTTTATATTTATATTCGTGTTTAATTTCATCTTGCATTTATAGTTGCGTTCTCATTTTCTAAGCTTTTGCTATTTTTTCTATAATTCCTTCATCCTCGCTGAAGGATAGTGTTCTAATTCCGTATAGGGATTGAATTATTTTTCCTGATAAATAATTAACAATTTCTTCTGTTATGTTCTTATTGAGGGAACATGAGAATATTAAATAGTTTAAATCCTATTCGTTGTGTCCACGTTTATATTTTGGGTCTATACATATAAGTGTGCGTTCGTTTTATGTTGATTACTTCTGATCCTGTTGATTATTGAAATAGCTTTTCTATCTAATGTGTATTTTAAATACCCTGGTGTGTGTGATTCTGTGTTTTCTTCTATAAGTCTAAAGCAGTTATTGTCGCTGTTTTGAGCGATGGTTCTGAGGTCTTCTTTCAATTCTTCTATTATATTGATTTTTACCTTTCTTCTTACTTCGTTTAATGTGAGTTTGAATTGGATTGGTATGCCTTTTATTTCTCCTTGCTTTGCTGGTCGAACAGATCTTTCATTGTTAGCAATTCCTGCGTGATTTGGGCACCATATGAATTTAATGCGTTTTTCCTGTGTTATGCATCTGTATGCTAGAAATTTTATTTCCATGATGAATGGATTGCTTTGAATTTCTTTTAATTTATGATGTAATGTTAGGATGAGGTATTTTGAATCCGTGATAATTCTGTAGGAGTTGTAGTTGCTATTTTTAAAGAGTGTTAATGCGTCTACAATTCGTATTAATTCAGTTGACTCCACTGAATATTCCTCGGTTATTTTGAATGTTTTAGATGTGTTTAACTGTAAAATGAGAAAGACGTATTTGCTCAATTCTTTTTGGAATGCTTCATTGGGTGTATGAGATGCTTTAGTTTTTTTTTCATATGTCTATGTCTGTGTCTATTTGAAAAAATTGCATTTCCAGAGGATATTCGTATGCGATACGCAGGATTGTGTGGTGTAATTTCTGCAGAATTGTTTTTTGTGCTCTTCAGCTTTGTAGTAAGAAGAATTGGTATTTCTGTGATGAGTTTTTTTTAGGATGCTTTCCGTGTACCTTACAAAGGAACATACCGAAGTGTAAATGTCCGATTTTGGTGAAATATGGCATGTTTATAAATTAGTCAAAAATGTTAGACACGTACTTTTGTATCTGTTGGTATCCATGATGAAGAGGTGAAAATTACCCTCAAAGTTAGTGGTGGAAAACATGTTTGGCTTAATATCTCGAAAACTTGCGTCTAACAAAATGGTGTACACAGGGCAATTTCATATTTTTCAATGACGAATCCATTTATATAAACGATTTTTGGACACATGAATTATTTAAAAAATAGCATATTTTTGTTATTTTCCGTGACTAACAAGGGAACTTCGGTGAGTGTTAATCGCCGATTTTAATGAAACTTTGTACAATTATTCTATGGTCCTACCTAAGAATTTTGTCGTACAAAGTAGCTGCCCATACTCACCTTTAAGGGAGAAACTACTCCTTTAATCCAAGTCGCCCTTTTCATTTCAGTGCTTATAGTTCACAAAGTATAAGCGCTATACAAAAATGTTGCATACAAAAGTTTTACTGTTTTTCAAGACCTATAAAATATGGCTTTAAAAAAATTTCGAAAAAACGAATTGTTTATAGAAATTCAATTTCTTCAAAACAGGGGAATCCAAATATTAATTGCTTTTGTTTCTGTCTTACTTGCGTTAAAGTGTGGGGGTAGATTCTTCTCTATTGCGTACCTTATTGTTGCTTTGTACATCAGTAGTAGTGGTTCAGAATGGGACCCCCAGTGGGCTCCAAATAGCCATTTCAAGATGGTGGATGTTTTATTATTCTCTCTCTCAGATATTTTATGTGGATGGACCATCTTAGTTTATTATCCAGGAGCACTCCTAAGAATTTTGCTTTCTTTGTTGTTTCTATTATGGAACTATTTAATACTATATGTATATCTTAGAGGGATTTTTTCCTTGAGTACATGGTAAGTTTGGTTTTCTCAGCCATAATATTTAAACTTAGTGTGTTGAGCCAATTTTGAAGAGTATCAATGGAGTCGGTCGGCATTTCTCCAATTTTCAGTCTTTCACTGTTTTTGCAGTATAGAACTATGTCATTTGCGAATTGGAGTGTTAAGCAGGTTTCTTCTATGTGGTATTGGATTTTGTGAAGGTAGATGTTAAATAAAATCGGACGGAATAGGACGGAACCTTAAGGTAGGTCTTTAACATGTTTTCTGGTATCAACATGTATACGGTTAAGGTAAAAGTGTATATTCCTCTCCGTTATGCATTCTCTTATCAGTTTTATTACGTTTGAAGGAATCCTGAGTTTGTTTAACTATACAATCGATATTGAGGGAGTAACATTGTCGAACGCTCCTTCGATGTCTACCAATAATGCACTCAAATTTTCCTTTTTAATGAATGCTATGTATACGTATGTCAGTTGTGATTACGTTAAGGTATATCACTTGGCAGGATTTATTTCTTCTGAAACCGAAGTGTGTGAGTTCGTATGAGTTCGTTTTCTATGTATTGCTCTAGTCTACTTTTTACTATTGTCTTTGTTAGTTTAAGTATGCTCGATACTAGTGAGATCGATCTGTATTTATTTTTTTGTTATCAATGGATGAGGATAGTGTAGTAATTTTTCCAATTCGTGGGTATCTCGCCTTGATTAATAATTTTCTTGATGACCTGTCTTATCCATACCTGGGGCAATATGAAGCTTTAGTGAAGCTATTATAGTCGTTATTTCTTCGCTTGTTATTTCTGTTTTTCATAAAGATGGAAGTTCCTTTGTTTGGTTGTTTATGTGGATGTATTCTTTTGTTCTTAGTGAAGCGAATTTTCTAGCATATTCTTTAACTTCCTTAATTTGCACTTCTAGCGATGTGTTGCATATTTGGCTCCAGATCTTTTTAAGTGATTTAACTAAATACTCATATGTATCTTTCGTTTGGATTTAAATTGCTTACCAGTTCTTTCAAATTATTGGATTTTGTGGTTTGATTATTTGTCTGATATTTTTATTTTCTTCTATCCATAATTTTAGGTTGTCGTAGCTTGGGGTGTTTTTATAGTTAATGTATGCTTGCTTCCTGTTTTCAGTGGCTTTCTTGCAATCTTCATTCGATCATTCGTATACCGGTTTTTGTTTCCTATCATTCTTGTTTGCTGTCGTTTTATCCTTCTTTGATTGCTTTGCGTCTGTTTTTTATGCTCTATTCTGTATAAGGACTCTAGATTTTTTTAATTAGGAGGTCATACTCGCTTAGAAAACTGTTTTTTGTTACTGGATTGCTAACTGCTATTTCTGTAAGGTCATCTTTGTTCAGTAGGTCTATTTCAGAGATCTCTATTTCTTAGATCAGTAGGTTTATTTTGTTGCCTGCTTGAATGAAGTTTTTACCTGTGTAGTTATCTGTAGTATTGCTCCATAACTTGTGGTTTGCATTAAAGTTTCCACATATGAAATGTTGTTTGACATTTATTATATTGAAATTTTTTATTTGTGATACCTTTGCAGTTCCATTGTAATATTGTATTTTCATCGTGTGATTTTATGTATTTTGTTGTTAGTGATGTTGATCCTTTATATTTTATTGAGTTCTGTATTTGTGTCGATTTCGTGTGTAATGAACCTTTTAAGTACTAAAATGTAAGCTTGTGTTGTGCAAATATAAAAAAAATATGTTTACAGTGATCAGCTGCAATCCTTAATTAAAGTTGCTGATTAAAAAGGAACACTGGATAGTTTCATTGATGAGGATTATACGGCCCAACAACGAAGAGACGTTGTCATGTTCACAAACTTCATAGTCATAGAAGAAAAAATGATGGAATTTGTAGAAAAACCAGATAATCAGTTAGGTGATTTTAAATGAGGACGAAATAATTCAATTTCAAATGATTGTTTTGGAATTAATAAATCTAATTGAAAATGTTAAAAATGAATAAAACAAACTGCATCAGTTCAACAAATTCTATATAGAGTACAACCTCAAATAAGTCTCAATTGTAGATATTCATGTAACAATTGATGAAAAATACTTTTATGTATCCCAAAAACGAATTTTATAAAGATTTTGAACACCGCCTTTACCAACAATCAAATAGTCAATCTCCTGGGACTCCGTCTTCAAAAAATAATACAGCAGATTCTATAGATTTTACTCAATTACTGTAGAGTAAATAAGCAGAATAAGTCTCAAGTCAATCGCATTTCACGCGTCTTTTAAACGTCTTGTCAACAATTAACAACTTTGTAGCAAAGTCTTAAATCAGGAGACTCGGTAGAGTCTCGCGCCAAGTACTTAAGTAAATGTGTGCGTGAAACAAAGTCTCTTTTGCGCTACGAACAACAAGTCAACTTTAGGCAAGTAAAAAACTATGTCAAAAACATTTTTCGGCGAAAAGGTGAGAACTACAGTAATGGGGCATGTAAACAAACAGGTGAGTGCAACCGGGAGGAAACTAGTCCATGGGAACCTGAGCTATCAAAGATAAGTGAATTTTAAGGTCGCTACAATGGTAAAATTTTCTTTACCCCTCGCCTGTCTCTCGTACGAAATCATGGGACCACCGCGAATTCAAAAATTTTCAAATTGTTATTAACCAAAAATTTGTGTTCAACCTAAAATTGTATCAAGTAATGCAAGATCGTAAAATGTTTAAATTAATGTAATAGTATGAAAACATATCACTACACAACTCGAATCTATGAAAATTTAATGCTTGTTTATAAGTATGGTTGAATGTAACTTTACACAACAGATACATCTAAGATGTATTTTGAAATGCATGAATTCCAGATTCTATTGCTCGTAATAACCTGCGAATCTTTAATTGTTATAAGTATGAGTGTGTCTTTGTGTGAATGTTAGGACCTGGTAGAGGAGGACGCACACGTATACACACATTTTTTTTCTGAGACGTGATCATAGTGATCAATTACACATGACCGTATGTCGAAATCGCGCTCTCATTAGCTAATGAGAGAAAACAAAACAATGCAAACCAGCCTTTTTGGAGAGGACCTCTGGACCTCTCCGAGAATGCGAGGTTACTTTACTATTCAATAAATAGTCAGCCAGATCGCACGCGTGATAATATAAATGGTTGAGTAATCTGAATTGTGTCGTGTTTGGTATCATTTTTATAAACATAGGAAGAGTATAAAGTATTCATTCATATTATTTTAAACATTTTCGCTAATAACACCAGTTTCCAGGAGGTCTCTTTAGGGTCCCTCGCCTATTGGCGTTGAACTCACGTAGGTTTATGGCCCGACAATCGAAAGTTTATGACTTTGTCGCAAAATATCAACTTTCTTATTATGCGTACTATCGTTGTAAGAGGTATACAGATGTATTTCTTATGTTCTGCCGATTAAAATGATATCAAATTCTACGTAAATCCGATAGTTTTGAATGAAACTAGGTTAAAATTGTGCAAATAGTTTTTTATACGTAAGTCCTCTATAAGTCGTCCAAACTGTGTTATGCTTCATATCATTTTCATCGGAAAAATATACAGAATCAACTAGTAGTACTTGCATTGAAATATGATCAGAAATGTAGAATTGCATACTTTGAATTGCTAAGGCCTAGTCCGATTTTTAGCTTCTATGACTGCATCGTTCCTTGAGTTTCAGGCTCTTGCTGGGGTAGCTCCCCAGGGGTCAGCAAACTCTGAGGTAGGAAGGATATTCCAGGTGCAGATAGTTCTTACGACTTGAGTATGCACAGTATGAACAATTCGCGAACTTTGATGTATTCGCATTTTAAAGATGATAACAAGTTTGCAAACAGTGTACACGAACTGTTCACTGGTATAGACTCAGTTTGATATTTCAATAATTTGTAATATTCAATAAATTGAAAACATTCGAAGATCGAATTACTTAATTAAAAAGCTGATTAGAAATTCAGAATGTCGTATTTTCATCATCTTAAATATTTTCAATGAAACCCTTTTTCCCTCTCCTTTTTAATTTCAACAATGGTTATGTCGTCTTTCTGGAACTCAATATAAACTACCCAGATTAAGAGGCATTTAATCGTTTAGTAACAAAATGACAGCGTAAAGTGCACGGTCGATTACGATATGTTTCATTAATTAATAATCGAGCAGCGGACTCAATCGTGGTTACTAATTTCCCTGGCTCTTTATGAATTTAATCGAGATTGATGAGGATGTCGGTTCCATTCACACAGCCCCTAATGAATTATCGTCACATCGTGAATATTAATAACCCGCAACTTGAGAACTTTGCATAATGCATGCGTAACGTTTAAAGTGAAACAATGAACAAGTTTTAAGTTTGTTTTGTTCTACAGTAATTTAACTTCGAAGACTGTTATTGATTTTCCTTTTTGTGGAGATCTAAGGTTACAGTTAGTTGCAAATTGGATTTAATGAGAAGAGGCACTGGTGGAATAATACAATATTAAATTGGACAAATTTTGCTGTAATATGTTGCGGTATGTTATGTAGATTAACACTGCAGTTAATGAAACAATCAAAGTAACTGGTATACTTTAACTATAAATGCTATGTTTATTTTATATGAATGTAACATAAAATTAAATAAAATATAAATAAATATTATCTATTAAATTACGTACTTTTTTAAAAATGTGACATTCAAAAATAGATATCAATTAGTTGTTGACAATTACAACGTTAAATAATCATTTTATGGTTTATAGTATAGTCCGAAAAAGTACTTCAAACTATTCCCAAACTTTTCACAATATTTCTGAATTTTATGACCTTAGGGATTTTCAAGACCATTCACATTTTCTAAAATTCTTGAACGGTTATGACTTTTAAAAGTTCTTCAGAACTTCAGAGTATGTAAAATCTCTTAAGATTTTACACTTCTAACAAGGGAATATCTTGAAGAGTCAAGTTTTAATTCTCATCAAATTTGGTAGGTTCGTATAGCAACTGAAAATATTCAACAAGTATTTCAAGAAATTTAAAACCACCCCCAAAGTTAAGGATGGTAAACCTATTTGGCTTAACAATGGTGGTTCAACGGCGAATTCATCTAGATTTAGGTAAACAATTTCTAAAAATACTTATTTGTTTAAAACATACGTACGTTGGAAAAAAATATTTTTGTTGTTTTTTTTTTTTCAACTAAACTTTTGTTGTAAATATGTACGTGATTACTATAAAGTGAAACATAAAATAGGGACAAAATTAAATGATGAATTATTATATTACAAAAAAAAGAATAACTTCTAGTTCGTTCATATTTTGTACGAAATTGAGCTTTGAAATAAGTTCGAGAACATATTTCGAGGAAAATGTTATATTCTTAGAACATTTTCATCATTATATTATGATATACTTATATTGTGAATTATTTAATAAGGATATAAATAATAATACTGTTGATGAATACTCACAACACTCATATTTGTTGCGAAAGATGTTAACGATCCAAAGTGCCAATGAACTTCATATTGATGAAAGCAGTAGCTGAAAATAGTTTATAAATCATTTCTAGCCAATAGTACGCACATACAGATAAGCTGTTTAGTTGAGAGCAGGGATCGAAAAGGTTTCAAAAATAACTGTTAATAACAGTTACATAAAGGTTCTGACTGAAACAATTATGAAAGACCGAAATGATGATATAACTGTTATGACTGTGAAAACGTTTCAGCCGATATCAATTCCGGTTCTACAGTCTATTAGTATATCGCTTCTTATCTATAAGAATCTATACCTTACTTATAGACACACGAAGAGAAACTAGAGTCTTCTGAAATGAAGGCAGTCCCATCAGTCGCAGTCTTATTCTTGAACGAGTAATTTATACATATGTATATTAGATTTACAAGCTATAATAGATACCTATAAATATATAGTTAATGTGGTATCAAGAAGCACAATATCGCAATGATAATTATTTGATCTTGAGAAATCTTTTGAGACATCTGTGAAAATTATATTCAAACTTTTTATTGAAAGTCTATGCTCTTTTTACACATTGTTATAGCTTGTATCTGACAATCCTCACAATGAAGCAGTATTGAATCTGTAGTATACTGTACGGTTACAGAGCTGATACAAAATCGTTTCAGAACCAATATAGAACCGATATACTAATAGACTATAGAACTGGAATCGGAATTGATATCTGCCGGAACCTTTTCACAGTCATAATAATTGAAGCATCATTTCAGTTCTTCGTAACCGTTTCGAGAACTAGAATCGATATTATAAGCGTTTTCAAACCCTGGCTGAAAGGGTAATCGAGGAATTTGAATAGCGGAGTGCGAAGCGGAGTTGGACCGTAATCTAATCTGCTTATAACAAAATATAAATTTAATCGCATAACCTTCAATTATGCCATAAACTCAAATTTTTAAATGTATTACAGCCGCAGACACATTTCATGGCACATCTTCGTTTGTTTTACCGGCATCCTTCGTAATGCTGCTACAAAGTAAATATTTTGCATTTGGTTTAAAAATGTCGCGCCCATAGTGTTGTATATACATATAGAATATTGTAGTCGAACTAATCGTAACACTTATTAGACATACTCGTAATAAGTATATATTTTAATATTTTAAGGGGTGATAGGAGACATGTTATATCTCATAACATAGTGTGCAATCTGCTTCCATTTTGTAGTAATAATGCTTCAAAGTTAACATGTCTATACGGTAAACTACGACTCGGAGGATTTTGTAATTTTGCAGATATATTAAGGAGGAACAATAGAAGACAAAAGTCTTAATACATTTTATTATATCTCTTACGGTTCAATTTTTGTTAAGTTTTAAAGATAAGAACTACTTGTAGAAAAGAACGTAGGTAACACACATAGATATAGTATAACCTAAAAAACTGCCGGCAGTCAGCTACTCAATATTGACCCAGTGATCGACAGAATAGGAACCGCTTAAATAGGAGTCCCATTGAAGGATTTGTGTCTATGAGGGACTTAACACATTTTCAGGGCCTTCAGAAACAAACACAACTTTCTCAAGCAACCGAATTTTCAATGTGTTTGTCTCACCAATATGCAGGAACTGCTTTTCGTTTCAGAACATAGTGCTAACATTAAGACATTATTACTGCAAAATGAAAGCAGATAGGGCACTATGTTATAGGACATTTTGTGACCCAAATGGAGTATCCTATCACCCTTTAAAATATTGAAACATATACATGTTACACTCTGTACAGGGTGATTCTCTCGTTAGGGTAGATGAAGGTAGTGCAGCCGTCTAAACATTGCACTGATAACCCATAGTACTGTAGCCGCTGTACCATCGGGGGGTTGAAGACGGATGGTTACTATAACAAAAACGGTTTTGTATGTAAATGCGTGAACTAAACTCGAGAGTTTTGCAGTCGAAATTGAAACAGAATAAGTCTCGTAAAATTATAATCTAAAAAACTTAAATATAAAATGTTTTTTGTCGTTTTACAATAGAATATAAAAGTTTTCTATTACTTTTGTACGCATATTTTTAAATTTTTCTAAACATTTTCCTAATTTTTGTAACTTTTAACCTTCGCACGGTGGTGCCTGGGTCCGCTGGGTCCGAGCACCTCTTCCCGTACCATCGACGAAGCCTCCAGTCTTTCGAGTGTTAACCCCGCTGTAAGAACAAATGCTTTATGACTTTGTTACTTTCAAGCACATCTGTACAAAAATGGAAATTCCGCCTGGGTCCATTTTTACCTGCTTTGCACGACAACCACTGTAGCTCGTTATTTAAATCTTTTCTACAAATAAATCAAGCTGAAACACTCTAGGTGCCACTTAGGGGCTTACAATACACTACAGAACAGTATTGTGCGAAATTCAAAATGTATTCTGTAGAAGATCACGTGTTTCTTGCACGAAGGTACTATTCTACGGGCTCAGCGGCAGAGTGCAAGCGTTTATTTTAAGAGATTTATCATAAAATAGTATGCAAATCATATATTTTTAGATTAATAAAAAAATTCGAAACAACGGGCAGTGCTCTGAACCAGCTTGGAGATGGTCGCACAATGTCGGAAGAAACTGTGAACACTGTCAGAGATAAGTTATTATTAGATGCATTGACAACGTCGTAGGAAATTAATGTTTCTTACTCTTCGTGTATGTTTCTTACTCGCTTGTCTTTTGTTTAGGAACTACTGACCGTGGGTTACGTGAAGTATATTTATTTTTGTACATAGTTCCAGTAATTTGTACAAGAACGTTCGGATAATTTCGACATTACTTCTTTACGGATGAAGCCTGGTTTCACGTAAGCAATTACATGAACTTTTAAAATACCCGTATGTGGGCAGTACAGAATCCACACGAAGTTTCTGAGAAACCTGTTTATTTCGAAAAGATCGGGGTTTGGTGTGGCATATGCCGGAGACGTATTATTGGCCCAATATTTTTTAATACAACTGTAACGACAGAAGTTTACTCGAACGTAATATTTAAAGACTTTGTCAATCAACTGACTGATAACAAAATGACGAAAGGATACCGCCAATAGGATAGAGCACCACGTTACACGGTATGAACAACTTTAAAAGAAATTGAAAGCTTTTTCGACAGTAGAATAATTTCAAAGAATCTATGGCCTCCAAGGTTACCAAATCTAATGCCGCCTGATGTTTTCTTATGGGATTTCTTAAAAAGTCGTGTGTATGCAAATCAACCTCAAACATAGAAAATTGTAAAAACTCTATAAAACAAGAAATAAACAATATCAGTGATGAAGTGTTGATATTTGTTCTTGAAAATTTAAAGAAGCAAGTACAAAAACCGTAGGAAATCATTTTCAAACTTTATTATAAAAAGAATTTACAAAACGGTGAGTACAAATTTCCATATTCAGTTTTTTCAATTAGGATCTTATTTTGTTTCAACTGCGGGTTTCTTGCCTTTAGCTCACACATTTACACATACAATTGTTACGAACGGGGTTCGTAACTCTGTTCGTTCGCATGCCACCAGTTGTTTTATCAAGGCGTATTACTACAATACAAATCAAATGAATACATAAATTACAGTAACAATATTTCGTGAAAACGTAAACAAGACAAACTATAACTATGAAAAAGCTGATTGATTTGAATAATGTGAAGGCAGACATACGTTATGAAGTCTGCCGTAACAGGACTTTGGTATCGATATATTAATCGATGATGGCGCGTGAACCGGGCGTCCCAGCGAGATGATCACGCCAAGCTAGATACTCTCAGCGAGGAGGGCCCGAACAATAATGACGATGCAGCAGGGCATAGTTTGACACGGCAATGTGTACAACAAGGCACAATACCTCACAATAGAGTGCAGCAAGGCACGGTGGCAAGACAATGTGCAGCAAGACACAGAGGTTCTGAACCTCACAAGTTTGTGCAGCTAAGGCACAATTTCAATGGTACCATTCGAGGGTGCAGCCTGACACCTTGAACTCAATTTGATTGTACTATATAACTCGTGTAGCTCGACACGTTTAATGAGATTGCTCAAAATCATAACACAGTAAAGAAAACTATAAGAAACTCAAAGCGGAGTCACAACTGGATTTTCACACGTATTGATACGAACTAAACTCAGCGCTTCACACCCGAAGCAAACAAACAAATGCGAGCTGACATCACCGCCGTGCCTATGATGATCACAACCCTGCTCATCTTATTTCTCGAGCCCTTCATCATAGGATCTAATCTTTATTCACCAGTTCGGTTACGAACCGAGTCGCAATCCCGTTCATTTCATACACAACCACCCCACCAACTTCTACTACGGGATGGATTTTCTTTATAAATTAGTACACTCTTATAAGTGCTCGGTCCGAGCCACTCCTTTGTCTATGAATTGGCTATGCTGAGACAGCGCGAAATCGTAGTGTGGTCGCGACAACAGAGCTGTTTTGCAAGAGAGGCTCGGCTATGATACACGAGTATATCTAAATTTACATTAATAAATTATCCAAGAAGGATAATGGTAAATGGGTTAGGAAATCATCTAGTCCCATACGGGCCCTGCTACGCGTGATTGATTTTCCCGAGAAGCGGATTACTGTATTTGGAAAAGTAAAATAAACAACTCAATATAGATGTTTGTAACAAAATAACAAAAGGATATATTCTCAAATTTCAGCCAGTGCAAAAATTCAGCTTTTACAGAAATAGAGCTGTATGATGGTTTCGTAGCGTCAAACAGATGAGCAAGAAACAAAAACAAAAATAATACAATCTTCGGAACGTTAATACAAATAATAAAAAAAAAAAAGAAAATTTACAAAGTCCGATATATCTCACTCTCGCGAAATTCTATACTCTAGCGTGACCATAGGACATTCAGGAAACTTCAGAATGCCTCGCGACATTAATGCCCCTCTGGCCACGTGAGCGCACAAGGCGAGCACATGTTAATAAATCAGAAAACAATCAGAATACAAAGCAATCAATATCAATAACAAAATCAATAAAATCGAAATCAAATAAAATAATCTGTGTAACTTACGCAATTGAAGAAATCAATGTAAGAGCGAGACTGTGGTCAATCGCTGAATACTAAGAAACAAAAATCCAAACGAAGCCAAATCGAGTCCAAAAAGAGAAATTGCCAAATCAATGCCAGGTCGTCGTATATTAAATGCTCCGGGTTATCGAATGATGCTGTTAGTACTGAAAAGAAAGAGAATACACAGGCGGATTTTATTAAGAAGTTTAGATTTTAAATTGACATACATTCACTCCCGTGAATCTATACTCGAAACAATTAATAGTTGAGGAAAGAAAGAAAGAAGGAAAATATAATTAACCCACAGGCTCCCGTCACGCACCTCGCGACTTATCGACGAAGAGTAATCGATCACGGAAATCAGGATAAGCAGGATCCTTCGTGGATCACCAACACATTGATCTTCTGCCGTATCCGTGAGAGGTCTTGACGAATAAAGTGAGGCAGCGTACGAGAGCCGTCGCGCAATTTGTAAACTCGTATTTCGATATATCGCATGTGTTTTCTCTCCGTATTTCAGCTCCCGGATTTACAATTATTTATTTCGCTCTTATTAGAATTTTTCAGCTATTGGTCGCTATTATAATCAATGCAATAAACCTTTTAGATTTCCGCCATTATCGAGAAGTTTCGATAGCACCTACGCCACGAGGCATCGCCGCTCACGCCATCGTCGTGTCGCGCGATGTTCATAGTTTTTGCGTTAGCTCCAAATTTGAACGCCAAAAGGTTCTCATTTTGATTTCTATAACACGTCGACGCGTTACAAGAGGCTTCCCGAAATCGACTACAGCTGTTCCAAGTAATGCAAAATGCAATTGCACTCGGTCTCCGCGAACGATTCGCTATCGGTACTAACAAGCATTGCACGCAACGATTCGCACACATTGGCGATAAGGCTGTAGATTGCACACGCTCCTATTACATTGATTCCGGCTCATGAGAACCCGCAATTTTGAATGTCGGTGTACAACGCTTTTCGTTCTAACAAAAGGTTTGCGTTTACATTCTCGAGGCTTCAGAAGAACGCATACACACGCGCACACACACTGTTACGCATGCTCTCACACACGCAAACACACGCGTCGCCGACGGCCGACGACGACTCTAAGGAGAGAGCGGGTAGTAACGATAATAAAATTCTTAATTTTTTTGGACGTCAAAATGCAAAGCATTATCGTGACATATTCCAGCCGACGTAATGGCCGAGAAAAGGAAATACTAAAAATGTTCCTGTTCAGAACGTAACACAATCGTCTCAGCCACGGTAGCTGTCTGTCCTTGACACCTGATGTCACAGCGGCTAGAATACTATAGGTTTTCGATGCAATGTTTAGACGGCAGCAGTGTCTTCGTCTACCCTAACGAGAGAATCACCCTATATGTGTTGTCACGTGATCACTCGCGAGTCTGCTTCTTAACGATATTCGGTGTTCCTACCCTCCCGTTTCATCAGCCAAACTATGAATACGTGTCAGTATAAACCGCATTGTATCTTTTTTATCTAAAGTATGTGAAATAAAATTTTATTATTAAAAAGTGCAACAGTGTTCGACAACAGGTGTCAGAAGTTTTAAGGGGTGACTCCTTAGAAAGTTGCGTTTCAGTCTTTGTTTCCGAGTTATTAATTGTTGAGAAAACACCTAAAATACATATGAAATGTGTCTGGCTTAGAACTTATTCTACTGACTTCGCTGTGTCTGACTAATGCACGCCGACAGTAGAATAAGACCTAAGTCACACATATTACACGCGAATTTTAAACGTTTTTTCAACAATTAATAACTCTGGAATGAAGCCCCAAATGCAGTCTCATCATTTTGTATTTTCATCCTATTTTGGCATGTAGAATCATTTCTTAAAATTTCTGATATCTGTTGTCGAACATTCTGTAAACGGGTTCAGGTAGAGGAAACCATTTGATAACGCAAAGCAGATAAAAAGACACCTCCTCGGTAAAGGTTACTCTGAAATAGCACGTTTTAACAAGTTGTATCGTTGCGCATGTCCACTTTCACGTCACCCTGACGTCAGATTGCACAATTCCACGCACACAGTGCGAGACATATTCAATAACCGTTGTGGTTACGTTCAACGTTTAACAAATGCCAGTTACAATGTTACGTATGACACATAGTAGCTTCTGACAGAACACACAACATCAAAAGTGGGAAATGTTATCCTGGGAATATTTAATTTTAGTTCAAAAGAAATTAAGCTTCTAATTAACTTGAGCTTTTCTCTGAGGGAAGATCATTGGGATTATCTGCAACGTGATATGTTTCTTAAATGTAACAAGGAGAAGGTATCGCGTAATTGAACTGTACTTGAAGGTTTGAGGATTTTCCTATGTATGTTGTAGTATTTAATAACATTTTTAGTTTTTAGCTCCTTCATTCCTTGAGTTTCAAATTCTACATTTCTAATTCTAATATATGATACTCTTTAATCCAATTATTATCCATTTTTTAATGCTTTATATTTTCACCTTCTATATTTGCAGCTTTTCAAATTCAAAAGTTTTTAATCTAAATATTTTAATATAAATGATTACTGATACAGTCAAAACTTTGAAAGCTTTTGCTAATTCTCATTGAGGGCATATTGTATAGCAAAATACTTTTAACTTAAAGTTAATATTTTCACTAAGTGTAATATTTCACAATAATGAAATAAATATATACTGCTGTTTATTATTGTACATGTAATAGCTCTTTTATTTCTATTTATTTAGAAAAGAATTCTAGAATACTAGTTAGTTGTATAAATTTAATATTTCCTAACATAATAATTATACTTCAAAATAAATGATCTCAATAAAAAATGTAAAATTTCGAAATTGTGAAAAACTAATTTCCTATAAGTTTGAGATTTACATTATAATTCGCTAATTTTTCCATTCCACATGCATATATCTCAGTCCTGTATTTTGCAGTTCTTTAATTCTTAACTTGACAATTCATAAATCTATAACTTCCATTTCGTATCATCATTTCCCACCAACCATACAAAACTATTTTAATACCATAGCATATTTTATAATCTTAAATGTAAAAGTTTCAAATCCCCCTATTGTACTTTCGCAATTTTCACTGTTTTAAATCTTCATTTTTATAACGACGAAAATCACGAACAACTTTTCCACACAATTACCACCGTTCATACGCTCGATAATTTAATTTAACTCAGACTGCGAGGGGTGTTCCCAATTTTTTCTCAGACGCTCGTAAATTCAAATGAACTGCGTGTCTGACACATGAGAGACATAGACCACTGCGTGCAGGAAACGCGTTTATTTATACTGCTTCGCGTTACAGCATCGGCCATGATACGATAGTTTAATCTTGAAAATGTGAAATTAAGATTACCTCGACGAAACAAAAGCACTTCCTAGCGTGAAAATATCGTTCTTCGTTCCTCCTTGTTTGCTATCAAAGTAATGTTGATTTGCGATTATAAGTTGTGCATGTTGCGAGCCTTTAACAATTTTTTACACCATCTCTAGTTTATATGTACAGAATTATCGCCCCGTAAAATTCCTTTACTGTTTGCGATAAGATGCCAGAACAAATTATTATTCAAATTAATCTGTGTTTTAACGATTATAATATTTTTATGATATTCTAAGAAGTAATAAAAGTATGTTTTAAGTTAAAATGCATAAGCATATGAAGTTTCCTAAATTAGAATTAGAGTTAGAACATTTTGCTACAATAAAACATTACAGACAATTGTAAACAAAATTAAGGACAAGGAGGACCAACGTGTTTTGATTACATGGAAATCTGTCTTGGATTAAAAAGGAATTTCAATAATAATAAAGAGTCTAGACATATGATGTATTGTGATTTTGACTATAGTAACGTTAGAATTGGAACGTTCCAATTAAAGGTCAAAAGTTTAGAATCATTTGCTAATATTTAGTAAAATAATAGACTATGCAGTTAAGTACTTTTGACTTGAAGTTAGAACTTATAATAATATTTACATGGTTCAATAGAAAAAAGTCATGTAGGTAGGTGTTCATCTTTATTCGAATTCTGTGTTTAACGAGATAATTATTCTTTTCCTTAATTTATAAAGTGGTTTCGAATATTTGGCAGGTAGCGTATTATGTACATATTTGTTGAGTTTTATTTTAGAATTTTCAGTAATTACCGTCCAAAAGAGAACACGTCCCAAAAAACTTGAAAGACCATTTGATGCCATTCTGAAAAAGATATTATGAAAAAGCTATTTTGAAAAAGATATTTTGAAAGCATTTTGAAAAAGAAATACTTTCATAATGATTACTATTACTGTTTTATTAGATATTATTTATTAAACATAAATACAAGTTCACAGATACTTGAATATTGATGAAATTGTAAGAGTTTATAATGTTAATAGCCTAATTCCATAAGTTTCAGCATTATTAACTGTACGTCTCTTAAATGTATCAATATTTAAATTCGTTTATTCTTCTATAAAGACTGTTCATTTTTATTAATTCACATTTGATGTGTAACAGAACAACCATTGTTAATAATTTCAATAATTGAAAGAAAAATTATAAATTGTAATTGTAACACTAAAACTTTTATAAACCATAATCAGTATAAATTTTTGTTTAAATTGTAAATTATTAAATCAATCAATTCTTAGGTGTTTGTACAAATCTGTATATTTTTAAATGTCGTATGAGGTATTTATCTAAATATTGATATTAAAAGAAAAAATCGAAAGCTATTTATTTCTATGTTAAGCTTTGATAAAATCCGCTAGAAACAAGATTATATTCATTATTAGTCTGTCTATTATTTTGGCTAATAAATAATAATGTTACTATAATAAGCAATTGATTAAGCGCGTGTGTAAGGATTTTAATAAGTATTGATTGCTGCAAAACCAAGGTAAACTGCTGTATACATCGTTTACGTAGTATATTAAATAGACATTTATTTGATGAATATTGACGTTAATTAAGCTTATAACTACGCGGATGAAAATGCAGTGAAACAACTGAATCTAATAACTCAATTTCACTGGTTACTTATTAGTTAGCCAAAAATTGTAAATCAAGATATCAAAACAGCTCTTATAACTTTAAATTTAAATTTCGAAACGCAAAATCCAGAATTTTACACTCTAAGTTCCAGAAAATCCTAATTCTAATTCTTCAGATACTTAATTGGATAAACTCAAGTAGCTACATAAAACCTGAAGAAATTCTCAAACTTTCGTCCGTAGGAGTAAACACAGAGCCAACACAAAGTTCACGGGGTAATGGAGGGGGTTCGTGTTGGCCCGGTAATCAAGATTCAGGCTGTATCGACGAAAGGAGGTGAAGAGGAAGCAGAAAGTGAGGAAAGAAAGTCGCCTGACCGATCCGACGACGTGCACATGGGAGAGGGGCTACAGCACGGCCGCGTCTGCGATCGATTCAGCTTCCAGAATATTTCACGGAGAAGCGGCGTCATGACCATAATCCACGGGAGCGTCATTATGCATAGGAACCACGCCTTGTACAGCAGATTATACCAGGCCATTTCTACAAACCGAAACTACTGCTAAACAGCAAAGGAGTAAATCTGGAGAATACAGTGTGGTCTCGATAGGTACTAAATGGTAATTTATATTCACTTGCAACTACTGTATGGTTTCGTGTGTCTTCCCCTTTGAGAATTTAAACTCCAGTTGCTTTTGCGAAAACTGATCTTAGGAACGAGTTCCTTACATCCTCTAAACTCTTAACTATTCTGTTTTGCTGTACAAGGTGTCTCACCTAATTCGACCACCTTAAACATTTCTCTTATTTTTATGATAAGAAAACATCAACGATCTTGAAATTTCGAAAAAAATGACCTCGAGAAACATTTCTTTACTTTTCTGCACCAAATGCTTTCTCCGAAATTTTTTTCTATCGTGAAAGAAGATATTTAAAATAGTTAAGTTAAGCGAAACTCCTTATTATATACAGTATTTTTCATTTTCACGTGAATAATGCTAGCTTACGCTTTACTCAACAAATTGTATTATTCATCAAAGTTCATATTTTAATAAAAATAATCAGACTGGGTTGCTTTGAAATTCTTGGCCACGAAGGAAAGTTCGCAAAAACGTCTTAAGGACATCCATTAAAATACTATACGTGTTTAAAAAATGTCTTTGAAACGTCCGATCTTACAAATCAGTATGTCTTTAGGATGTCTTAAAGGACACATAAAACATCTTAAAGACGTCCAAATTACGTTGTATAAGATGTTCAGACAGAAAATAGGTGTCTGTAAGACGCCCATATGGTATATCTTTAAGACGTTTCATGGATGTAGCTTCTGTAACTCTTTAGGACGTACACTGTCGGATGTTTTTAAGGTATCCAAATTATGTCGTAAGACGTTCAGGCACAAAATGTACACAAAATAGATATCATCAAGACGTCGCATACCATCTGAGGAGGGAACTAGGACTGGGATTATTATTGGGTGTTGGGCATTGGGACTAGTGAGGACAGCTGTACCAGTCCTGATGGTTCTTCACTAGTACTCCCAAATAATAGTAGGGTGCAGTATGCAATTCATTCTCGATTTTGGATGTGTGAAACGTGTGGCAGTTTGCTTTCCCTTCATGAGAAAGAATTTGAAAGCAACTCTGAGACCAGATTACAATTCATCTTCATCTAACATCACCGATCGCCTTTGAAAAGCAGGAGCTCGACTTCAACCTTGAAATGAGAGAAAAAGAATCACAAGAAAATATCGACGTATTCTAGGCTCCGCAAAAGACCATAAGATGGATACATAAGCTGAAACTAGTTGATTAGTGTGATATATCAACTCAAGATCTAACATAATACAGTCTCGCCAATAAACGGATCTAACATAAACATTAAGATGTACAAGGAATTTCATAATCCGTACATGTACATCGTTGCCGCTGTGAATGGACTTCAACAATGACGTACGAGATAATTTTCAAAGCTGACTTCTCGTTTTTCAGATACTTAAATGATACTTTTTTAATATATGTATACATAATTTTTAGTTTGCTAGATGTGAATAAGTGCAGCAGTTTCCCAATTGTCTTTATACATTTCATAGCAAGACCTACTTTTACACGTGCTTGTCGCCCAGTACAGTCCATCCAACATTGCTCCAGTACTGACCACCTACAACGATTAAATTCTTTCTTAACTGCAATTTTAATTTGCTGACAACTAAAATTAGGTTAAATGATATTTGTTTAGCCTTTGTTTCGTTCATTAAAAGATAATTGAAATTAAGGAAACAGAAAAATGAACTGGAAATAAAAAAAACCTAGATAGATTTAGAGCAATTTAAACCTATAAAACTGTTAGTTTAATTCTCAAAATGGGCAAATTCCAAAATACTTTCAACGACGAACTAGAAAGAAATGATAGATTTTTTAAATTTTCTGTAAAGAATTATTCAAGGAAGGATTAGATATAGTGCATCCAATGTGAAGACTGGGCATATGTTGAACGTATGAACGTAAAAAGACATTTTGGATAAGAGTATTCTATATTAACGTTTAAATGCAATTTACTAATATATTATTAATCACTTAACGCTAAAAAATCTACTGATTAAAGAACTGATCCGTACTGGGGATAGCTTTGCTACGAATAACAGCATTTTTATTTTTGCCAATTATCAAACTTTACTATTAAATTTCCAAGTAATAGCTTTCTTTTTTTTATTGAGTACTATTCATTTTACAAATTGCTTTTTGATAATTTGAATTTTGTCGACTCTAGCCCAAATTATAATAAAAAAACTTAAAGTGGTCGGTGTTAGGGGACCTTCCCCATATAAAATTTCTCGTCCATGGGTGACATAGTGGTAGTGATCACGTTAATGTAAATAAAATTACCAGAACGATTATAGTTCTTTTGTAAGCACAGATATTCTAGCTGATTACTTCCGTAACATGAGTTTAAATATAGGTTGATTAGATTTGTAAATTTTATATGGGTACAGGATACGACAAAATTATAAGAAAGAGAATTCTTTTTTGCAAGATAAACGAAAGCAATTTATGGTAAATAAACATTGTTTATTTATTAATAATATAAAGCACCATCTTTGTTTTTTATCATTGTGTATCTTTATACCTTTATGGATAATTTCAGTATGCAAAGGAGGTACAAGATAATATCCAAAAGTGCATAAAATACCAAAAATTAAACACATTTTATAATATTTGAAGAGTGAAACAAGACTTTAATTCCATTCAATTCCATGGAAAAGGTTCCATTTTCCTAATTGTACAAATTCATATAGACATTCTCGGTTTAGTCATGAGATTATGGCTACATAATTTTCACGTATTTAAAATGTAATTTCCTAATTCTTTGATATTTCTAGATTCTTCGATAAATTAGATTATTCTGAATCAGTAATGTCGAAATAAAGGGATTCAGTTTACAATAACACTTTGATGCTTTCTGCTTGTAAAAAATTTTTTTTGTAAGTTTGGTAGTATATAAGATGTATATATTTGCATAGTTGTGCAACTATACATACGTATACAATTTTCTGAGAACACCTGACAAGTATATTTAACTAACTGTTCCTTCATTATTTTATTACAACAGGTATTTTATTACGACTAAATTTAGTATTATTTTTATCACTGTCGCCTATTGCTGTCTATACTATTCTCCTCCATCAAATCATGTCTTCTTTATAAGCTTTTCTTTCCACAAATCGTGAAAATAATAATAAAATCCATCAACTATATCTAAGTTAAAGCTTTTTTCATAATAAAATATTATTTTCCTTTATCGGTTTGTAGATTAATGTGATCTAATTTAATTTTTCCTGTATTGAATACAAAGGCCTCATTATCATTTTTCTGATTATACATCGACTTATCACTAAATAATATTGGTACTTGTACTAAGTAAGCTGTGATCCCATATTCTTAGCTGACAATATATGTAATTAGGATAAAAATCTCCATTATTGTCATTTTACAGATTGATTCTGTTATTATTACATAAATAGATTCTTTATTTATCGACTAAAAGCATATATATTTCTTATAATGTACTATTATTTGTGTGTTTACTTGAACACAAGAAATTCATTTTTCTTCTACCTTATACTTTGTCAGGCATGTATCTAATATAGTTAACTCAGTCTCAAGAGTTCTTGATTTCATTATACGCTTTATCCCTGACTTTCGTTCAATTCACACTTTGCGATTATTATGTTACCATTGTTCGCCCTGCATTGGAATATACTTCAATAATACAGTCTGCTGAAAGCTCTAATTATGAGATCATGCTTGACAGAATTTAACATAAATTTCTCCGATTCTGTGCGTGCAAACTGAGCTGTCCAATAGCATTTAAAGGTCATGATTACCCTTCAATTTGGATAAGTGGTCGGTGCGTAGAAAAATTGTAGCAAATACTTTTATTTTTAGTTTAATCAACAATGATATTAATTGCGTTTCTCTTCACGGTCTGATAAACTTCTACGCTTCGACGCTTAAGATGAGCGTCTAGCTGAGTGAATCGAAAACTACCTACGATGAAAGCAATACGATCGATCAGATCATTACCAATTGCAGCATCCTTGATGGTCACACAGACTTTTTCTCTGGCTTCTTGCAAGTCTTCAAATACCAGCGGCGAGATTATTAATGGCTGATAAGTGATTTATGGTAATATTTGTATTTATTGATTTATACTAATATTAATATATTTTTTATAAAAAGTCGTTTCTTATAATTCCACATATATAAAGGGTTACACGTCTCCTTATATATAATATATTAATTATATAGTTACAATAATAATAATAAATTTATGTTAATCCCAAAACTCATGCTTTATTCATAAATTTATTAATTTACGAATAATACGTACTTTGAAAGATATTGCTACCGCTCAGTCACTACAATTCAAATATTAAACAAACGAATTTAATAATTAAATTACAATAACAAGTGTTTTCTATAATACTTCAATTACCTTAAAAAATATATTTTATTATATTGTACCAGTATTTTAAAGGTTACGATCATAGTGATTTATTTTCACCCTACATCATTATATTCACTAAAATCATAGACGTCTCAAAGTCATGACATTTTATGAATGCAGGATTAAGTATCAGTTATGTTACGTCTTTCTCTTTTTCCTCTTTGAAGTGCGTCAGCACAACTTGAATTTGAAATTTGTAACTAAATCGAAGGTAGTCGATCGACGACCCTTTGCTAGGGCGTGGCACGGTGGCCAAAGCTATCGTTTGACCCTGCGTGACTTATGCTGCGCCTCGATCACAGTTTACCATTATTTGACTGGTAGCGTGGCAGGGAATGTGTTAATTGTGCCACTGGCGTAAAACCAACGCGGGGTCCGTTCGAAATAGAAGCCGGAGTCACGATTTCATTTCCCCAATACCGCAGGGATCAGCGAACACTACTAGCGTGTCGAGCGGACGCGCGTTTCGTGGAATGGGTAGCGTCGAATTAAGGGAGGCACAGTGTTTCCTCGCTATAGATTCACTGACGAATTTCTAGTCAGGAACGCGATTCTGAGCTCAATTCATATTTATATATTGGCAGCCCATACTGGTCTTCCTAAAGATGTAAGTGGCAACATAACAAGCAACACTCGTTTCCTTTAAATAATTTCTAGGTGTAGTGAATGTAACAGGTGTAGTCAATACTGTACATAGCAGTGCTAATAGTATAAAATTATGCGAAATTTCGGAAGGGATAGCAGCAGATGTTGATGATGTTTTTATAGAATTGCAGATGGTTCAAAACCGACTTTCTATTTCTTTTCAAGTTCTTTCTCTTGAATTAAATTTAAAATTTTAATATCCCGTCACTAGCTTATAAGATTAGTAGTTAGGGTGAACTTTTGTGACTTCATAACTTTAAAATTACGTTCATGTACATGGTGTGAACAATATACGTAGCAATATTTTAAAACGTGTTAGTGGAGCTCAAATAAAATACAAAATCCTATAACATAATATCTGATCTTGAAGTTAACATAGCTATATGCTAAACTCACCCTCTTCCAACCCCTTAACGTGGAATTCAGCCGATGCATAAATCTGCCAAGTTTCATCAAAATCGGAAATTATTACATCGGGTAGTTCCCTTCTAAGTATTTTAATCGTATAACTTGGTATTACTGCGCTTAAAAATGTTTATTAATAATTTTCAACTTTTCATGAATTCATCGACTTAGTCTCCATATTTGCACATGACAAGCTGTTTATCCTTACATCTCTCTTCAAAAAGTTTTATGTTTACACCTATCAAGTGTTTTTTCTTCAAATTATGTGATATTAAGTATTCTGTTTGTATTGTCAGACGGTCAATAAAAATTAAGTAGATGTGGTGTAAATATGAATTGCATCGTTTGAATTCTTACTTATATTTTATTTTTAAATATATTGCAATGTTAGTATTTGTAACCTGAATTTTAACTTGCATTCTGATCTTTACGTTCTGGATTTTAATCTTATTAATATGTAAATTTTGATAAATAAATCTTCTGTGTTGATGATTGAATATTTAGTTTTGAACTTTAAATTTTAACTTTTGATATTTAATATTTGATATTTTATGCCCGGTTGCACATAATTATGCTTTTCGACTTCAGAAATCGGAGCAAATAAAAGTATCTTGAAGATTCACAATTCTGAAAATTTGAAAACGTAAAAGTTTATGTATTTAACAATTTTGAAATTTATTACAACTTTATCACGCGCGAATTTTACTATGACCGAGAATAGAAAAAGAGTTCGAGCAAACGCTTCGAACAAAAATCTCTAACTCGCGAATGCCCAAAAGCAGTAGTAACAAAAGTCATACAAAACTAATACTCATTTTCCTGTGTTTTTTATGAAACACAGTTTCAGCGAATGTCTTTAAATCCCTCTCTCCATCTTTCTCAACTTGTCTTTAAAATTTTGAAGTTTCTCCAATGTTATTGAGATAATAATGAGTAATAGCCCCGCTGAAACTCCCGCGGGAAAAATATCATTCTAAGTAAGTTTGCGAAACTTTCCCTGTCGTTACAAAGCACGGTCACGCCGAAGATAATTTTTACTTTAAACGAGCAGCTGCGGTTGGGTCTTAAATCAACGCTTAGCCTAGCAACTTCCCTTCGATAATGGGGTATTACATAGTACGTTGCTATCAGAAGGGATTGCCGATTGAAATGAAAATTATTGCGTGACTCTGCGTGCATGTACAAGGGGAGCATACTCTCGTGCAATTTATAACACATGTTTGCTTTAAATTTCGTTTCAATTATCCATCGCTTCTTGTGTGCAAAGTATACACATATTCTCTTATAAAAGTGACGCTTTTCAATTGCGTGTTTTCCTATCTAAGAATTTCCATTCTTCGGTCTTTTGAGATGCATATGATTACCTGGATGAATTAAGTTCTTCTCAATTATTTAACATGTTAAAGAAGAAATATAAGAAAATGAACTTATTAGGCAAAACACATATTGTAGGAGAAAAACTTAAAAAGTCTTATTTTCTTTTTTAAACAGCAAAGCAATCAAAACGACTTCAGCAATAAAAAGACAGTATCATGTCTTATACAATTTTATAGTCTAAAATAAAACGAAATTGTGCTGCAGGATTTGTGTCCGAGTTATTAGTTGTTGAGAAAATGCTCAAGATATGTGAGGAATGTGACCAGTGCACATGGATACTAGAATATGTCCCAAGTCAGATGCATTTCATGCAAATTTCAGACGTTTTTGCAACAATTAATAACTCTGAAATTATTATAATTAATTGAGAGTCTATCGAATAGGGGATCAAACTTGTATAATTTAATACACAGGTTTTCTGACCTTCCTGGTTGGAAAAGTTTAGTGAACTACTCCTGTTCTATGCTTCCAAAACAAATAGGTGCCCTACAACACATCCGATCTAGAATAGAAAACAATTTTGTACCATATCTTAATAGTTATAATACGATATGCTCCTTAGTAGAGATGAATACTGAATTGGGTTGTCACCTTCAGCACTCAGCTGACCCTAACTATGTACTTCTAGAGCATAAAGACAGTAGGCCTCATAATACTAGTGCCTTTTTTACTGATGGGAGCAGAAATGAGGTAACAGGAAATGTTGGTTATACTTGCTTTTCACCAGAATTAAATATTTCGCTCTTGCTAGATCTTAGTAAAAGAATATCCATATTCACAGCAGAATGCATAGCGATTTATTGTGATATTGAACTGGCCACCAAGCACTCTCAAGATAATGTTTATGTATATTACGATAGCTACTAGAAAAATTACGCTAGAAAAATGACAAACTCTCATTTTCGAGGAAAGAGAACCTTCCTCCTTTTCTGGATCTCCCTTTATACTGGAATATATTACAATGAAAAAGTAGACACTCTAGCGAAAGAAGCAGCTCATCTCGAAATTTCCAACAATATCTTAGTTTCCTACATTGATTTCACTCAAAGTTTCAGGAAGCTAACTAGAGTTGAAAACAAAGATGCAAGTACTTAAAGAAGCTAAGTTCAAGGGCACTAAGGTTTTCACACTTTTCTAAAAGTCTGGTTCCAAGCCGTGTGATATAATCATTACACTCTTTCCAGGGATTTTATTAGTTGGATCAACAGACTTCGGTCTAGTTACTATCATTTGAAGTCGTCTCTACATAGAATCAATCTCGCCAATAATCCAAAGTGTCAGTGTGGTTACTCGGAGCAGGATCTGAAGCATGTGATATGGCATTATCCGATGTTCGATGCTAGACTTGATTCAGACACTTTGTAATCAGGGATTCTTTCCTCCTCATACGATACATGCATTTCTAGGCAAACCTTATAAACATTATTATACCGTTATTAATTATACAAAACTATGTTAAGAGGAATTGCTTATTCTTATAAGTCTACTCTCTTAGAACTTGTTGTCAAACATGTACTGAATGCTACTCCTCTGACTTATTTGTATATTAAGCTATTATGTGACATTGTATTTGTAATGTTAATATGTACATCAATGTGCATAATGCTAATAACCCCGTTTGGAGTTCAGTAGCATAAATAAAAAAAGAAACTGACATGAAGTTCCAAACGCAATTTCGTCAGTTTGTATTTTCATTCTGTTCTTATATGTAGAATTACCCATTCCTGTTGGTGCAAAAGGAACTCAATTCCGAATACTGAATACATGTATATAACATTGGATTATCCTATAGGTATTACATTGTAATAACATAATAAATGATTTATATCTTGACATCTGGTAGAGTAGGTTTACGATGTCAACGAACTGGGCATGTTATTTTTGGAAAGGTATAATATTAGTTTATTTGCAATCTTTAGTTAATTTGCCTTGAAGATTAAGGATCCTAGATGTTGCTTCATTATTCTATGATTCTGGTGAACGCGTGCGCTTCTAGTGTTCCGACTCCCTGCTCAATCGTAAATCTCAAGATCGAGCATGTTCCGTTAGCTCGCAATCTTGGGGTCCTTCATCTTTTGGGTCTTTCCGAGGTGATATCACCCCACGGGACTTAGTCACCGCATACCATGCACTTTCCACATCTGACTAACCCCCACGCACTCTCGACACTAGCCTCATGAACCAGCAACGAAAGCTCCTATTTGTTACTATTCTCTGCACCTTCTAAGTGCATTCTCATATAAAGGAAAGTTCGCCAAAATTAAGTTCAGATACAAAATAGAATTCGTGAGTATTTCAGGTCCATTGAGAATCAACACTTAGTCGGCACACTACGTGAAAAATTCAACAAAGCCAGAAGGATCTTCGATCAACCGCTGGTCTTAATGGTAAATATTATTTTGATAATGTAAGTGAGTGCGAGTCCGTGTAATAAGTACCTTGTTAGTAACCATCCGGTACTTCAAAATTAAGAAAAAATAACATCTTTAATTTTTGTACAATGAATTAAACATTTTTTTAACAAAAAGTCCCTTATAGTACATTTGTTATATCGACTCTTCTATATCGTAAGTCTTACTTCTAACTTTAAGTAGAATAAATTCTTATACCAAGGTCGTAAAATTAGATAAGGATTGTTTTTGTTATGAATCTCTCAGTTAACAAAAGAGATTCAACAGAGGAAGAACAAAGAGAGCCTGAAATTCAGACGAATAGATTAATTTCTTATTCTCTAATTACAACTTTCTAGCGACAGACTAATAGCAAGAAAATACTGTACTCAAAGATGAAGGCTGAATGACTATATATTTACTAAGTAAACAACATTGTTGTATATATTATCCCTTGTTGGATAGTAGTATGTATTTGCTATGTATAATGTAAAGTGAAATAATTTAGCTTTAATTATTTTTTACTACCGTTTCAAAAGCGCTAGAGGTGTTTGCAAACATGTAATTAAATGTTAAAGAACTTTCTGAATTCTATGTTTTACATTCTATAGAGGTGTATGAATGCATTCATTGAATATCAGCAGTCCTTTCAATCTGCTTCGGTCGAGGCGAGGATTGACGATGTGAATTTACTGATAGCCTCAACAAAAGTTCTGTGAATATCGTTGAATAAAGCTTCACCAACTCTAGTAGATATTAATCCTTCGTATTCGAATGTTTCATCGAACAAGCAGCCCATAACGAACATGACATTTTAACATAAAGAGCAAACTAATAATGTCATTTGTATCGATTCAATTGGTATTGAAGTTGGAATTCAAATTAAATGCGTAGTCGCAAAAATGAAAAATTTACGGTTCACAGTGTAAACTTTAGACAATACAAGATACCATGTAAGGAGTGTTCTACAGTATCTCATACAAACTTTGCTAATATTTACTACAGGCAAATGTAAGAATCAGATGTCATGTAGTAAAAAATTGATAAATGGTAATAAGAATAGTATATTTATAACAAAAATATAAAACGTTATGTGGATCTTACATCTGTTCAATATAGGTTGAATTTCATTTTGATTTTGTTTAGTTCTTTCATTTGGGATGCTGATTCTTATAATTAATCCTTCGCCAGCAATCATTGCTAAATCTGTTAGATTCGTTTACTAAGGGTCCCAATTATAAAATTATCACGATCAGTTTTCATATGATCGTATAATGTCTTATTCTCTGAAAGTCTTTATACAAGTAGGTAGGAGAATGATTTCTATTTTGTAATAATTCTATCATAGGAACAATAGAAGAAAATATTAAAACAAAGAAAAAGGGTATAGTTTACAGAAAATAGACTAAGCAAATAAATAAAAATGTATCAAGCTACATACATATGAAATACAACATCCGTTTTCTTTGGATTATTCGTCATAAACATTTCAATATAATTTTTACCTGGCGCGGAGGCCGTTTATTATAATGGAACAGATTAGGATCGCAGGAAACTGCATTTTAACAGCATATCTCTGCTGATTTTATTTGTAGTGTAAATTTATTACAAGAATAATACAGATTTAAAAATGTCTTTAAAAATTAGATATGTCGACTACTTTAGTCAAGTCACTAAAATTTTACAAAATGTAGAAATAATTAAGTGCTCCCTTCTCCTCCTCAACAAGTATAGGGCCCAGGTGCAAATGCCCTGTTCGCTGTGTGCTAAGAGCGGTATTAAATAAGAGGACAACAGGGATGGGTCTTTACGAATGCAGTGCAATGTGAAACTACGGGCAAGGGGTATGATCTCTACACCAATGCCTAGTTTTAATTGGCTAAAATTGTGTGCAAACGTACTGAGGCATTGTTCTCAAATGCTACACATGTAATACAATATTATATAACATACAGGGTGAAGCAGCTGAATAGGATCATTTAATATTTGCTTTATTAATTGTTGTATGAAAATAATTATGTGAAAAATTATGTTGAAAATAATAACCATGAAAAGAATTTTTTTGTCAAGACCATTTTTTTTACGAGATTTCAAGGTCATCAATATTTTTTAACTGGAATTTTATACTTAAAAAGAAAAGAATTTAACGACCATATTAACCATACTATTCTGATCATTCTATCTCGAAATGTTTGCATTTAAAAGTTAAAATCGCTTATGAATGCATATAGCATATCAACTCATACTTCCGTATTCAAACATAAACATTAGTTATTATCAAAAGCAAACATATTTACTTTTATTAATTGGTTAAGTGGTTTTGGTGCCAGGTTTCGGTCGTTTCAATGTATTCAAAGAAACTAATTTTACACTTCGATATTTTTTACATCACACACTTCTCAAGTTTTCGATATGATTGTGTCGTTTCCGTTTATAGTTACTCAGTTTTTCCTATATGTTTTTCCTTTTTTAAATCTCATACGATGTGTTAACTGTTGGATGTCTAAACCTTACTTACATGGGAACAAGTACATGGTATTTTAATCTTGTTTCTGAAGATGATCCAAATTAGGATCGAAACATTACAAAATATCGAAGTGTAAAATTAGTAAAAAGGTGTTTCTGAACAGCACAGCATAACTTTAGAAGATGATTCTAGACACCAAAGTAAGATGAAAATCACTCACTATTGAAAAGTTGACCTGTCCCCTCCTTTGCATCAGGAGTACACAGCCGTGCAGCCAACCACTGCATGAAGCCTCCGCGAGGGCTCATTTCTGGTTTTCCATCAGATGTTTGGATGCTTATAGCTAACAAACGAAGCTTCACATGCGCAATCGTTATTCTTGATTTTTATCTTATTTTTTGTCTCTAAAATCATTCTTTAAATTTATTCCGTGCTGTTCAGAAACACCCTGTATATGGTCTAAGCCTGGCCCTAGTACCTCCTTAAAGAGGATAACACACCACGCAAGCAAGAAATAGGCTAGCATTTTAACATTATAAAATAACCTGTAACTAAAGAACTATGCGTTTTGGGAATATGTGCATTTGGACATTTCTCATTGTTTTTGTATCTAAAACCTATCCTCCAAAAGTGTCTCACGTTTTTTAATCTTTTACAGGATTTGAGCTAGCGTTTTACACAACACAAAATAGTGTATAAGTAAAAAACTAAGCATTTACGAACATATGTTTATATTAACTTTTTTCGTTGTCTAGGTATGTAGAACTCCTCCTCTAAGTGTTCCACATGTTGAGAACATCCTCTGTATAGATACGTGCCGTCTATCATATACACAACTGTGGTTTTGCTCTTTTCGATGTTATTCATTTTTTTACATTCATGAACAGCTCATTAGTGTCTCTCCTAAATTTCTAGTTGCTCATTAGAAAAATTGAATATAGTCAAAATTTAAAAATGACTTTGACACCAACAAATAGTATATGTCATTTGTATTATCTAATACCCATTATGGGCAGTTGATGCGACACTAGCTCTTTTAGTACTAACGTACCGATTTATCGGTAGTAGGACACACTGCTAAAATTGCTGTGAACCGATTCAGCGTTCCTACTTTAAACTAGAGCTCTTAATATTACTCGGATTTACAAGTAACCGAGTCCCGGGCATTCGAGTCTCGAGTATCCGGTTCCGAGTATCTGGACCCGATATCGGAATATTCGAAATTAGATTTGAGTATTTCGGATATCCAAACTTGGATCCGAGAGGAATTATAATTCCTACTCCCCTGATATTCGAGTTCACGAAATAATCATTGTAAGAGGCATTTCATATTATTCGGTTTTCGCCATAAAATTGAAAAATGAATGCTGACCGATCATCAACTGGTATAATGCTCATTTTCTACGCGGCTGTGCCGATTTTGTTTTGAATTGTTTTGACATATCTAATCGGTAGTTGAATACTCGGTAATTCGGATACTCGGCACTTCGGACACTCGGATCTGGATTTCGAATCCGAGTCAGAGTTACGATGAGTATTTCGAGTACTTGGATATCCGGATAGCAAGAGCTCTACTATAAACTATTCTAGATTAATTGCGTAACTGTTTTTACTGTTAAATATGTGAAAAAATACAACTCTCTTTGGTTGGCGAAGGATTCTGGAAGGATTCTGGAAGGATTTGTCAGCATGTGACAAAAGTTTCGTTCATCAATAACAACATTTGCGGTGAACACAGGATTTGTTCTTGATGCATGAAAACTAGAACTAAATATTGACGTGGTGGTTCTCACTATACATGCGTTTAGCGGGTTAAGGGCACTAAAAGAGTTAAAGTTAAAAAAAGCGAAATAGAGTAATTTACGTGAAGGCCATTTCAATTTACTTCATTCCCTCAAGTGTCATTACTTGAGGGAAGAATTCTCGAATAAAAAAATCCATTGCGTTTAAACAGAGTCCACATTAATAAACCTCTGTGGAAGTCGGGAGGAAATCGGGGAAAATCCGACTGTGACTGTGGGATGAAGTCGGAAGGGAGAGAAACGACGGCTTACGCGAAGGTGTAGGAAATCGACTATGGCGGGTATTTCCGAGATTCATCCTAGGGATGCTCGGTTAATTCTCGACCCAGAGTATACCTCGCCTTCTTTATCTCCCTCGGATCTCATGGACGAGTGTTTAGAGTTCTTGCAAACCCTTCGTGCCGAGGATAAAACACCTTTACGGCATTTCTCTTCTCGCCGCTGGATTTCCTACGAATTGAAACTAGTCAAGAGTAATCTTGAAATATGTTTGAGACACGTCGCGAATCTTCACTTCTAGTGAACTTTCGAATTAAAATTCTAACTTTATTTAGAATTTGTCGATAGGTCTACCGTATTTGCGGAAAGGAAGAAAAGTAATCAAAGACTTTTATTGGTAGAGAGTTATCGGCTAAAAGTAAGTGTGTTGGTGAATATGAAGGTGTTTTATAAAATGCATGTACTTAATTATCTAAAAATTGGCTTTTATGCGAGGCTTAACAAGATAGAATAAAACGAAAATCCAGACTAACAAGATTGCGTTGTTTCAGTTTCGAAAAATGGATTCCGGAATTCATTGAATACCATTATACCTGACTAACACCTGACTAAAACTATGAGTGTTATTATGAGTGTTCTTGAACACGATACACTGTCGAGACTTGTTCGAACATTGTTTCAGACACAGTTTTAAATATTATTTTATAAAGTTCCATTATTAACAACAAAATAATACACATGCCAGTTAGGAATTATTGTGTTAGACGCTATTATTCTTCTGTAAAAGAAGAGCTTTTTATTTCTTTGCATCATAAATCTTTGCATGATATGAGGTACTTTAAATCATTTTAGTTGAATCAGTGGTGAGTTGAAACAGTACAAATCAAAAAACCATATTTTGAAGTATTTGATCCCAATGTGTACAACTGCATTATGTTCGCTTTTTTCTGTGTTATTTAATACCTACGGGCCATTTCACGCCAACTTGATCACTTTTCTATCTCGATGTCAGGGATTTCGATGATATTGAAATATATTGTAGTCCATGTGTAATTGGGGGTTATAGTTTTGCCAATTTTTACAACTACCTTCCCTTCAAATTTCACAAAATTCAGTTTTTTTCTATTAATCTTGAAGGAGATACATATCTAATTAAATTCTTTTGTATCCCGAAAAAGATTTTTTCAATACAAAAAGAGAAAAATATTTTTTTCTGCAAATTTAAACTTCGGTTCAAGTGTCAATAAATTTGAAAAATATATGCGCATTGTCTGGTTCTTCTCCTTTCGTTTCCAATTTTTTAGATCAAGATCTCTTTCGCACAGCAATTCGGGAATCGCAATTCACGTATACAATTCGTGTCCGACGATTCTTTCATATACTGATTCCTGAATTGCGATTTACGTCTACGTGTTTCTTTTTTTCCCAATTACAATTAACGAAGACAGACATGATTGCAACAAGATCGTGTGTCAAAATATCGCTTATTTTTTCAGACTTTTCCGATAATTTAGAAAAAGAAATGTTTTCAGCAAAAGTTACTCAGCTTTAAATGGGCAATTGCAATATTAAAAATTTCCAAAAAACTTTCTTTTCAAGAAAAACCGAGTTGACCTTAAGTTTTTTTCAAGCGGGATCATATACTTTTGACTTCATACTGTTGTAGCTAATGTTAAAATGAATTCAACGACCTTATATATCATGCCCTTGAAGTGACCCTGAATTCAAATTACATACCCTGTAATAAAGGATAATAAGTAATAAAGGAGTTATGGATTTGTCTTTCGGTTCTAATATACTTGTTATCTCTTGTTTATGATGCACGTGTTTTGGACCAAAGACTTTTCTGAGAAAATGGGTGAAATTAAAATTCTATGTATGCAGCTTCTATATAAATGAAATAATAAAGAAATAAACGTAAATAGAAAATATTGGGTTTATCTAATTAGTACAATAAAAAAATAAAAGAGAACTTTCCACGTACTACTTGAAGAATTTCAATGGGATTCTAATAAATTCTTTAGTTGCCTTCGTATGTCTAGTACATCATTTGAATAACGTTATAATAATGTATAACATTCAATGATAAAGAACAAAATAAACTGTATGCGTGCCAGTATATTACTAAGAAAGAGATAATCGGTAACATTGAGGTACGGGTATAAAAAAATCAATAGATATATACATATACATGTATGTATGAATATTTCTGGCTATTCTACAAATATGCTATAATTCCAACATTTCCTGAACATGTACTTATACAAGTAATTATAACATCTTAGAGTAATAGACTGCGACGTTCCCCTTCGGTAGCGCCGTGGTCAAGCCTGAACGAGCGTGCAAAACAAGCCTCCACGCTTCGCACGCTTTGAATTTGTAAAGGGCACCAGCTATCTTCCGATACCGGTGTGGAAGCGTGCCTTCCTGTTTCTTACCGCGGCCTGGACTACTATAGGTAGAGGGGGGCTGCGTTTTTCCAAGCAAAGAGTGAGGAACGGTTATGGGATTTCAGGTTCTTTACAGCGAAAACGCCAGTCAGCACTCGTTTTTTCTGTTTGGATAAAATGGTATATTCTAGCGAGTAATATACAGTTGATGGTGTCGAAACTCTTACACGCGGGTTGTCCCGCGGGGCAAGGTACTTCTTACTCGCTACAGCTTCCGCGTTACACAGGTGTTTCGAATCGCGACGAGGTTGAAACGCACGTTGTCAGCATGTTTTAGGTGTTTTAGGTAACCGTCCGCGTGGCGGCGGGTACAATTGCTCGCAGGCCGAAGGTATTCCCGTTTGTGAAAACCGTTCATTAACCTAAGCTCGCACGTAGCCGCTGACTTGCATCGAAGTCCGGAGGCCGAAGATAATCCGCAGGCGATGACCTTCCTCCTGCCACATAAACTGTAGCGACCACCAGCAGTCGGACTTTACGCAGTATCGCATTCGAAGTTCCGGGTTTCGGATTCGCAGGAAAAAAAGTAGCAAGGCTCTTACCACTTGTGGCCTCGTCCATGTCGCGCAAGAAGAAGGACAAGATCGCTGCTCGCTGCAGAATCTCGCCACGCGGTGCTTCCCTACTCCCTACGACTCACGTGTGTCGCGTGATCTCGCAGCCAATAAGTTACGGCGATAGATCGATATTCAACGAGGATTGGCATGAGCCACCGTTTGCCCCCCTGAGGCTCTTCTTACGGCGTTGATCTCGAGACGTAGAGCCTCCAAAGCCTGCGGGTTCCTTCTGTCGCCTTGTGCCAACGATACGGCGCCTGTGGCTGCGCTCTTACGCCTCTCCGATGGGGACTTCTCTCCTTAAACGCGGAGCGAGGGGAACCCCCTCACGTGACGTCGGCGTCCTCCTTGAGTCGGTTCGATGAGCTACAACAGCCTTTCCTATCCTCGAAGCACCGCTTTACTCCCCGGGCGGAGTGATCCTGGAGCGACTGGTACTTGAACCGCTCCTCAAATCCGAAGACACGCTATAAGATAACCTCTGTCAGCTTCAATCCTGGGCAGCCAACTCTCTACCGGCAATGGCTTCATCGTTGTCGTCGAGTTACCGCTTGACGCTCATGCTTGTACGTAAAAATAGATGTTAGTTTCGTATCATATTCCTGATAGTGCGCCCTAAAGGTCGCTCCCGCCCCAGAAAAGGTTCGGCTTTGTGATGTGCACTGGTGCCATGCCACAAGACATACTCCGACACAAAATTTTTATAGATCAAGAAATAGATATTATTATATATAAGTAAAATAATAAATAAAAGTAATAATAATATATTTAGTTCTTATTGTGAGGTGAAAATTCCTTAATTACGAGGAGGAGAATTTAGGGAAGAGGCAGAGTCTGCTTAAAAGTGAAACAATAACATTTAATAAACTACTTTTAATAACTAAACTAAACTTCAACAAACATGGAATAATAAAAGAAACTTGAATATTGCGATAATCTGCAACATAGAGTTAACAACTTGAATTACTAGTGGGACCCAGAACATCACGGATTCAGTCGCATCATGCTCCCTACACCATTTCTGTCCCATTACTGTAGCACTGACGATGATACGCACGGGGCGCTGGGGAAAATAACGCATCAGGCCCCAACTTGGTACTGGGGAAATGACAAACGCCAGCCTAAGTTCAACGTCCACGGGGCACTGGGGAAAACAATACACCAGGCCCCGGCTTGGTCATCGCACGGAATAATTGTATTAAGGGCGATGATGATATCACTACTTGCCAAAACGACCTACCTCCTCGACGGTACAAAGCGAACTGCCCTCTTGAGGCACCCGACAACTGTCCCAATCCTCCAGCGGGAACAGACACCCTCTATATCCAGGCACATCGTGCTCTCGGTCTACCTCCAGCGCCAACTCCCGAAGAGTAGCGGAGTGCGTAAACACATGCACAACACAAGAAAAAGGATCCAACAAAAATTACATCTTACATTCGGCCATCCTGCTTTTCACCTCGCCCTGAGGTGTTCTTCGTCTGGATTATCATTGTCTTCTGACAGTACTATTTCGTCTCCGTCACTTCCGCTTTCTGTGTCCGTTGACAGACCCCCAGATGACCGGTAGAGCTTCAATCTATCTACAGCTACAGTGCGCTCGTAGGAATTTCTTTTAGCAGTTCGATGAGATCCTGGCATATCGGTAAACACATACCTATCGTTCGGGGGCACCTTCTGGACCACCATAGGTCCGCTGTAAGGTGGTTGCAATTTTCGGCAGGTGCCAGTTGCCACCATAGCCTTTTCCACCATTACTATGTCTCCAACCTTGTATATACGCGGGGTTCTTTTCCTTCGATCAAAAATTTTTTTCTGATTGTCTTTCACTTCCATGTTCTTGCGGGCCGCCTCCTGTCGAGTAGTCATTAAGTCATTAATGACCGCCGATACCTTGTGTTATTTCATCCTTGGGGATTGCTTCAGCGCCTCCGCGTGGTTCATAGTCAAATAGTAATTGGCTCGGTGTCTTGCCACTGGATTTGCTTACGGTGTTATTTATCGCAAATTGGACCGTTCGTACACACTCGTTCCATTGCTCTTCTTGTTCAGTGTACTCCTTCAATGCACCTAATACAATTCAGTTTAATCGCTCCACTTGACCATTGGCTCTGGGGGTGGCCACCGCATTTAGGACATGATGTATGAAGTTCTGCTTACAGAATAAGTTAAACCGCTTTGCAGTGAAGAAACTCCCTTGATCAGTGACCAAGACTTTCGGCACCCCATACGTCGTAAAAATATCCTTGAAATAGTCTATAACAGGTTTCGTTCTAGTTGATTTCACAGCTTTCAAAAACGCAAATTTGGTGAATGAATCAATTCCTGTGATCAGGTATGAATGGCCTTTCCGACTTTTTGGGAGGGGTTCTAAATGGTCCACGTGAAGTAACTCAATGGGCTTCGTAGCCCATTTGATCGGGTAAAGAAAACCTTCCTTCTTTCCAGCCATCCTCTTGTTATATAGATAGGGTATGCAGCACGCAGTGTACTATTCTACACGCCCACTGTTCACACATCTGTGGTAACCAGTAATGCTTGCACAATCTTTGCAGCACCTTCTCAACCCCGAAGTGTCCCAGGTCATCATGAGCTGCCCTTACCACAGTATGCCACATCCCTTGTGGTATCACCCACTGCAGCCCCCGAGCAGTTATTCAATACACTCATCCATCACGTAAAGCATAGCTTGCATAAACACGCTTATCGTACTCCGTTTCAGGTGGTTTCAGTAGAACTTGACGAATTTTCCTCAGTTTTCCATCCGTCAATTGTCGTGACAGCACCCAGTCGGCCTGTTCAATATGCATGACTGGAAACTTGCATATCCATCATTCCCACTGCGTGGAACCTCACACGGATTCCGACTGAGTGCATTGACATGCTTCACGCGATCACCGGGCTTATACCTTATATCGAATATAAACTCTTGCAGCTGAAGCCACCATCTGGCGATTTTAGGAATGAGGTGTTTTTTGCTATGCGTGGCTTTTAACGCATTGCAATCTGTTACCACAGTGAATACGGTGCCCAGTAGATAAAATCTAAACTTCTTCAGACTCTCGACAACTCGACTCTCCAACTCGTATGAGTGACACTTCTGTTCTGTACCAGTGGTTTATCTGCTGAAGTATACCACAGGGTATAGTTGTTCGTCCTTGTGCTTCTGCAGTAGTATTCCTGCCAATCCAAGACTACTGACGTCCGTGTGTACCTCCGTTGGTAGAGTTGAGTTATACAAACATAGTACTGGCCTGGTCGTCAAAGCTTCTTTTTTCGTAAACGAAGTTAAAGGTTTCGCAATTAGAGCGTAATTTTTGACAAAATGCCTGAAGTAGCCCGTTAATCTTAAAAATTTTCTCACTTAATGCACGGATTTGGGCACTGCAAATTTCTCCACTGCTTTCGTCTTGTCTCATCCAGGACTTATTTGACCCTGCCCAAGTTCGAATCCGAGTAAGGTGACTGTAGTCATAAGGAAAGAATATTTCTTCAAGTTTAATGTTAGTCCTTTATCATGAAACAACTCCAGAACCTCAACAAGGTCCTTTAATGCCTCTTCTACTGTCTGGGCCTGAAGCAGCAGATCGTCTATGTTGACCGCTGCTTTATTGTATATCGGTTTAAGAAGTTTATTCATAAACCGTTGGAAAAAGCGATTGACTAAGCCGAACGGCATACGATTATACTCGTATGGGTCAACGGATGTTACAAATAAGGTGTATTGCTTTGATTCTTCTGCAAGGGGAATTTGGTAGTACCAGGATCGGAGATCCAGGTTTGTAAAATACGAGGCCGCTTGCAAACGATCCAGCTGGTCATCCACTCTGGGCAACGGGTAGTTAGTTTTGGCAGTTAGTGAATTCAGTTTTCGATAGTCGATACACATTCGAGGTTCACCATTTTTTTTTCTTTTTTTTTCCACCAACACGATGGGGGAAGAATATTAGGATTCTGATTCTCTGATGATGCCATTTGCTAGGAACTCCTCTACGATGTCCTTAACGGTGTCTTGTTCTGCTCTAGCCATCTTGTACGGCCTATAAGCAAATGGTTTGTCTTCCTTTAAGTTGATTTTCATGCTTACGGACTTTGCACTTCCCAGCTGGCTGATGGATTGCGTGAAACAGGCTGAATAGTTACATAAGATTCTCAAGAGATCTTTTTGCTCGTTAATTACAGGTCCGATCCTTAACTCATCTAGTGATAATCTGGACACCGGATCCTCAGCTAGCTTCAGTAGTGACTCTTGGCTAACGAGCTCGAGAGTGCAGGGCTGCGCTCTAGCGAACATCTCATCGGTTTCCATCACGAATTCGGTATTTGATATAGTTCAAGAGGGGAACTAGCACTGCTTGTCACCCGTCGAGTCGGATAACTGTGCGTGACCTACAGCTTTCTTGGCCACCTCAAACTTGATTCCATAAGAACATCTCCCTTATAATCGTCGCAGGTCACGTAAGTGTGACCCCAACTGTTAGCAGGTATGATACAATCTTGCACGATCCGTAGGACTATCTTGGGGATATCTTGAACTTCTTGTATTCGGTCATGTCCAGTACCCCTTCCTTTCGGTTGTTGAAGGAATTTTAGCGACTTCTCATCTTTCACGATAATAAGTCCAGGCTGTTCAGCGAATGTTTTTCCAATGAGAATGGGGACCTGCTGCGCTGAGTCTTGCACTACTACCGCCTTTATGTGGGCCGTCACCTCGTCCACTGTGAACGATGCCATGACAGATCTAACAGTACTAACGCGTCCATTTCCATAACCGCGAAGCACCATCTGATCCGCCTGGTCATAACGCAGTTTTAGTCGTTTAGCTTCGGATACTTTGATCGTGGTACATGAACTACCGAGGTCTATGTAAGCTTGGGACAGCAGTCCATTTACCAGAATATCCTTGTAGTACTTCGAGTCCGAGGTTTACGCTGTTCCTCTAGTCACACCACAGTTTTAGTTGACTCGGTTCTCCTCTTCTTGGCAAAATACCCTGCTTCCAAATGTCCCGTTCAACGGCAAAATGTACAGCGTGCAATAGCTGTCTCACTGCAGTCTTTGGTTCGATGTCGTGCTTGCCGCAGCGGAAATACTTCATTTGGTTCAGTGACTTCTGTGATCCACTGGAGTTGCCCTGTTGCTGAAATGCTCCACGTTTCGAATTTCTTTGTGATTTCCTCCTCTCGCTCCTGTACGTGCCATATTATCCACTATACCCCCGATAACACAGGATACGGCATCGGCTCCAGGTATTTTACAAGCGTTCAATAGTGCCAGCTTCTCGTGGAAATATTTGATGTAAGTCTCTCTGGGTCGCTCTTTCCACTCCACCATCTCGTGCAGCGCCTCATAATAATCTCTTATCGATGGAAAGGCAATCATTAATTTTTCTTTCCATTGTTGCCACGTAAATTGTAGCGTAGGTAGGCCTTTGTACCAGGTCTCAGCCAGACCACGAAGCTTGGTCATCGCAAAATATGTAGTGGTCTCTTCCGACCAGCTAAACACCAAACGTATAACTCGTCAACTTTCTGACACCATTTTTGTGAGTCTTGCTCACGGCCATCCGGGTTAAATGTTGGCACAACATCCCCCCGAGGCGCGACCTTTGACATATTGTTCGCAGACTGCTGAATCAGGCTGGCCACTGCATCAGTCAGTCTACTGATGGAGTTTTCAGCCCGTCGTGGACCACTTCGTCCTTCTCTCTGTGGTCGATCGCCGCTCTCACCACCCTCGTCGCATTATCGCTTACGCCTCGAATCCATTTTCCTTCGCACAATCTGTCAAAACAAGTACAGGCAGCAAATTATGAGTAAAACAGAACACACTACATATTTGCGCCAATGCCTTGTACTCCGGGGGGATCTATCTATTGGTTTTCAACCAATAGTTCAAGAGAAATTCAGGAATAACTTAATGCATGCTGAGTTTCTTGTACAAGCTTCGAGCACGACGAGAACAAACGCTACGCATAACTTGCGCCCCGTCTGGACGGCCGAGCGCTGACTAAAGACGCTCTCTGATTGGTCGATGTTTTTCGTTAATAACTTGTTAACAAAGCCGCAGTAAAGATTTTCGCCAAGGAAAAAGTTGTTTAGAATCACCCCAAGAATCGCCCCTTAAATTATCGAACACCTGTTGTCGAACACTCTGTATATATTCATTAAGATTAACAGAAAAAAGTTAAATTTTGTATCTTTAATAGTTTCGGAGGTATAAATTTAAACGTAAAGACAATTGTAAAAATCAGCAAAGACTATAAACTTTGGATTTCTTAAATGATTTCGAAATTATCAAAATGATGAGTTAATCCCTTCGTAATTGCACACGGACTACAATATATTTCAGTATTATCAAAATCCCTGACATCGAGATAGAAAAGTGATCGCGTGGCGTGAAATTTCTCCTACACTTTCGCTCTCAGGTTCAGATATAGTTTTGACATTATTTCAAAATGGTTAAATTTAGACTGGTACTGTTCCTCGACTCATCAGTTCAATTGTAAGACAATGTTAATTTATAACATAAAACTATGTAAACTTGAACTATTTAGAAGAAAACACAATAAAAAAAGATAGAGAACTATAGAATCTTTTGCTATAAGCTAACCGCAATTCATACCTAATGTTAGAGAGATTAATTCGTTAAGAACAACATTAATTAAAATATTGTTTTGATACAGGTTTTCATTACTTATTACATAAAGAATGAATAGCAACATAACATATTATATAAACTATTTTCATGTACGACATTAATCGCTTCAAGGGTAATTTGCATTTTGATTTCTTTTTACGTTTCATGATAAAAACAGGTCTTACCGCTCACCTTTAACCATGATTTTTTTTGAGCACTTATACACTGATCAATTAACAGCACAGAATTAACCACACCATCCGTAAACCCCGTATATAAACCTGTTTTAATCACACTAGCTAATTTAGAGTTAAGTTAGAGTAATAACGATTTTTAAAATATTCTCATTTTATTTAAAAAAAAAAAAGCTAAAGTATTTTTTTAGACAGAATCATATCAGTTATTTCTCCTGACATTGCAGAAAAATACAAATAAATCCACTGTCGACAATGATACCGTCTGTCTAATCATACTGCAATGAAACGTTATACAACTTGCAATATTATAGCCTGATTGTTACTGTGTTACTGGTAAGTAGCACAGTGAACAGATTGGAAAATGTTGGAAAGGTAAATTTAAAGAATTATCGTACCGTGAGTATAGAGAAATGAACTTTTGTTTCGCATAAGATAGATTACAGTTTGAACAATTCCTAAATATTTACGAGAAAAAGTCGTCAAGTGTATTACACACTTTTTAATCAATTTTTGGCAGTTTACTCAATTTATTAGACTAAATATGCCAATATCCACTGTTGGGGATATATATGGTCAAGAACTTATGAAATATTAAGAATTAATATTGCTTCGCGCGCCTCACTTAATTGAATGATTTGAGGATTTATAATGTAGGAGAATTGTGCTGATGATTTACTCCGCATTATATTTACGCACGTTAAATAATGAGTGTTTTGTTTATAATTGATAGCTGAAAGCTTAAGTTTAAGAAAGTGTCGTAATCGCTTAAAATCTGTTTATTGTATATAAAATATATCTATTGTTTATGTACACAGTACGATTCTCTTCATTAAGTCCAACAATAATATAAAAATTTACCAAATTAGAAAATTAAAATATTTGAAATATAAAACATTTAAATATCAACGGAGAGAAGTAAATATGCATATGTACGTCGGTGGATTTATTTACTTCGTCTCTGCAATATCAATAACAGCAATTGATATGGTTTCACTTAAAAAAGTAATAAAACCAAATGTTTCAGAAACTTAATTATTATACTATACAGTTTCTCTGCAATATTATTCTGGCAAGTATTTTATACGAATCACACATAGAACATATTACAAACGACTTTCTTGAAAACTGTTAACTATATTGATAAAATATGTTTTTAGGATTTAATAGTCTGCTGAAATTATTCGTGTATAAATAAGATAATATAACTAATTAGCCTCTTCGGGCAGGAATAATTATTACACTATTAGATGTGGCAAAACAATAAACTTTAACAACAGTTTGACCATTTGCTAAAACAAAACTGAGGTTAAAGAATTAATTAGTTATAGGTCAATTATCGTCGCGCTTCTAAAATCATTGACCGGATTAGACGCCATACTGATCAACTCCATAAAACAAAAACTAGAAAAAAGATATGATAAATAATGTACTTTAAAATTCAACTTGTAATAAACAACCAAAGTTGTATACAAGCAAACTTTTCAATTTTTGAGAAATTGATAACTTGGTATGTGCTTTGGTAATACAAATAAAATTTGTATACGTGCATTAGATTAGTTTGGCATCTGAGCGGTTTAATTGTGTGTGGTCGAAGAAGAGGTATTCAAACAAATGTACGCACCTTAGTTTTACGTTAACTATTAAACAATTTTTAAAATTTTGAATGAGTTGCTTTTTAGTATAAATATAAATATTAGAAAATGGAAGTATGCGAGAATCTTTCCTCCTTCGAGATACGTAGGTATGTAGGTACGATATACCTGCTGGTAGCTACAGTATTCCATATATCCTGCGAATGATCCCAAGGAACCATTAAATGTCAAGACAGAGTTTTACCTTTATTTCTTACAGTTCCTAAGAAAATAGTTGGTAATCCGTTATAGAGACTATCCTGTGTATTATTATCCCCTTGCCCTATAATAACGTCAAACTTACACTACATACAACAAGTATTAATTATCTACATGGAATAAATGCTAAATATGGATTAATATTGAAGCAGGCGTTGTTTCATTATTGAAGACAACAAAAATGAAAGATTGAAATACTCCTTGATAGTTATTGATACACTAATTAGTTTCCAATAATTATACAATTAAACATCAATTAGTGTGTGTCATTATTTTCACTTGCATTTAAATTAACCTCAATAAGCGTAGCATGAAGCTATTTCTACACTATACAATATGTTTATGAATTATATACACATAACGATATAATACGATTATATCTATAGCAAAGTTATAAAACAAACTCAAAAATGAGAAAACAAAAAATCAAAGAAAGTTAGAAAACATTGCTAGGACCCATTAGCCAAGATAGTAGTTTATAAAACCTGCTAATGTAGAAAATACATTCTCAACGTTTGACACCATTTTAATAAGGTTTCTTATCATTCAAAAGGTATATCTAATCTAATGACAAGTTACAGAAATATCGTATTCAACAAAGTTAAACGCAAATTCGTTATACTTATAACAATGCTTTATTATTATATCGTAGATGCAGCTTCGGGAAAATCTTAAAATAAAACGTTGAAAAATTGTAATCATATTTTTTACTATTATACAACATTCTGTATTAAATTGTGGTAGTAAAAAAATTTAACATGTACAGCGTTTTATACTACTTATAACTCTACTTATTGTCGCGTCGGTAGTATTGATTTTTTAGGGGAATTTTCTAACTCCACGTACAAAACTGGAGAATAGAGTTACTCATTGTCATCATTGCGATACATACCCCTGCCACTGTTTAATCATTAAACTTTGCTTTATTTAACCCTCTCTAGGACAAATTTTCAACAGTCACGTGTCAAATGAAACACGTAAACGAACACTTTCCTTTTAATTAAAAATTAATCGTCCGCGACGCCTCGAGCTGCAAACGCGGATTCAATTTAGCGTATGTTTGACGAGCTACGGCTGCGTGGTTTTGTCTGATTCGTCAGGATAATTGAGCTGTTCTGCATCGACCTGGGTGGACTCCTAATGGCAAAGTTCGCAAGCGCTTTGTTCAGCTTTTTCAACCAGCTTCAGCAACTCTTTTCATTTTGCTACTACACTTCTATTTTAATGTCAAACGAAAACGCTACTTGAGATTAAAATTGAAATTGAAGAAGTGCTTGGATCTGTATTAGATTGATTTAGCAACTTAGAAGGATTGAAATATGAGGAACAGAGAATCACACTTCTAATATACATATTTCATTGTAATTCAGCTTAAAACCGTTAAATATACATATAATTACAATATACAGTAATTATAACTGTGGTTGTAATGTTGAGGGACTCAGTGGAAAACGGGTACACGCCACATACATCTTTTGCACTATTATTTCATATATTATAGTCTTTAATTCATTTTATAGCCTATTAGTGTTAAATCATACATAGTTCAATGAATGTCGTCATTAAACAAAAATTTGCAATTCATTCAGTGTTAAATGTAATTATAAAATGAAATTTGCAGCTAAAAAATAACACTCGTTATTTACTATCTAATTTATATATCACCTAAAATAAATATAACCCGATATCACATTTTCTATGAAAATGAACTTTGCTTCAATATGTTCTCCTCTAAAATTATGAAATTATTGTATGTGTTCGTTTTTTATTCAGTCCCTTAGTTTTCACCTTCAATAGTCTTATGAACTTGTGTTTCCTTGAACTCTTATTTTTAAGTTAAACAGTTCTTTAAATCAGTTCTTAAACAGTTCTAATGTTCATTCTTCTTTCTGAAAATATAAGTTCTATATCTCAATCTAAATCTATATCTCAATCTATCTAAATCTTAATTAAGACTATAACTTTAATTTTTTGAAAAAGTGACATAGGTCTTGACTTAAAGCTACAGATATGACCTCTCATTTTTATACTATATTATATTCATACAATTCATCTACAGTACAATATCGGTTAACCTTTATTTTTCACAGACTATTTTTAAGTCATAGCTGGAGTATTAATCATGATTTTACTGAACTGCTATGAATAATACCTAATAGAGATACATAGAACAATCGAAATTCTAGATAATAGATATATAGGAATGAATATACATAGTTTGTTTGTACCTATTGTAAATATTTCTAATAACATGTGAGAATATAACGTTACTTTCACGACGTTTGTATAGTCCATTTGTCAAAGAAATAACTTAGAGAGACGTTTTCCATACAACAAGAAGTACGATAAGTAATACGTCCACTTTAAGACTGACAAGTTTGCGAGCACCCTTGCATGTGTTCCTACACTAGATTCCATTAATTCTTTTCATACAATGTTCTCATTTTTTATAGCTATCTAATCGTGTATGAAGCAAACACTCGTGATATCACTAATCATTTTTACGTATTACTATTGAATCGCTTACGTATTGTATAGTCCAAAGTTGTATCTATGATACTGCATTTAGTGTAATTAACTTTTGTTATTAATATTTAGTTTTCTACATAAAAGATATATCTTACATTTTTCGTTTGCGAATAAAAATAACATAAAAATGCTTACTCCGAATGCAACAAAATTCTAAAGCTGTCGCTAGAATTCTGTATCAAAGATTTGATAAATTTTAAATTTAAATGTATATAAAACTGTACACGTTCATCGTTATCCAATTACAAAAGCAGTTATCACACTATAGTTAAGAAATAATTGTAGAAACGTTTGAAATAAATAAACAGTTTCTTTATGTAAATCAATCTTTCAAAGCCACTAATAATAATATTAGAATTTATAAAATATTTATCGAAATTTAAACTTTATTTAAGTTAATTTTTAAACACTAGTAACATAGTTCATTTGGTTATATGTATTCAATTATTAGTGTATTATAATTAGTTAGAAAAGAATTCATCTGTTCTTTCATATTAAAAAAGAAAATACGAATTTTTAGTGCAAGGGTAGAACTCTGTTTTGTAAATATTTTGCATCATTCTAGAATTTATGCGAATTTAAGCAGTAAACAACGTGCCACGTGTTCGTTAATGCAGTTCCCGAGCTGACAACAATTTACAGTGGCTTGTTACTGTTAATTCTGCGCTCACCTTGTTCCACCCTTTGAATTAACATTATTAAAGTTCAAGTTATCAGATTTCGACATTCGACAATGTTCATTACCTAATAACTAACAATTCTCATTAAGGTATAATTAATGGTACAGAAAATTAGGGATTATTAAAATGGATGAAATCGTGGATAGCTAAAAAATTTGCGATGTACTAATGTTTACAACTTTCTTGAAGAAAATGTAAAATTAATAGACCTTTTAAATCAGGATTTTAAAACTGTACAATTTAGTAATGTACACCATTAGTAGATCTATATGACCCAGAAATTTTGGAAACCAAAATTTAGTAAACTAAGGAGCTATTATCCAGATAGATATTGATTTCTCAGTTTTTAGAACTTCTAACCCGTTTACAAATTAACTAGAATAAGAATTCATTAATTCGAAACTCAAACATTCTATGTGTGAAAAAATTGTGAATTTAAAAATTCTCAAAACGTTAAAATATAAAACTGTCGATTATTAAGTATTTTTATTAAGTAACTTTACTAAGTATTTTTATTAAGTAATGATTATTAAGTATTTTCCCCAGTTGATACATTACTGATAGTATGGTGTGACTACTGCAATTCTAATATGATATGCTTGATGACAGTGTATAATACATTTATATTTTTTGATTTATTAATTTCTGTAAATTACCCATGTGTAATTTTCTACAATACATGTCGATTTGAGTTACAATAGAATTTCGATTAGCTGGATCTCGATTACACTGTAATAACAATGAGAGTACAGTCAACCATCGACTGAGATTTAAATAATGATCTATCTAATAATAATTTGCCAAAGATGATAAAAGTAGCTATCGAAAGAGTGATTCAAGTTTGAATATAGTGATATTCCAGATAATCGATCTTGCAGTATAATAAATATTGTTATCCCATTATGGCTGGTAAAGGTTAAAATAGGCAAATCGGAACTGTTTCTTTTATTTAACCCTTATCGTACCAAAGTATGGTCACTGAGAGTTCAAATGCAGCCTTTTAAAGATTGATGTAACGTTCCGGTTAATCATATTCTATTATCCTATAACATTTCAACACAAGTTTTGCTTCAAACAAAGTGTCCCTATAACCTGGTATTTTGACAACCTCAGCATTACACTAACCGTGCAGGTGTCAAACGTCTGTCGATGACCGACCTAGTATATAATTCGCGTTTTAATAGATTTCGTCGAGGTAAGCATTAATTACGGCAGGTTATTCGGCCCCACCATTCGAACAAAATTCCAATCAACTCCTTTAAAACCTGCCGTAACCTTTGTCTCACGCCGATTCTTTTATCAAAATTCAAGTAAGGAATGTTTCGTCCGTCGAGTACACAGTTCCATAGTCAGTGTCACGCGACGTAAAACCGCGGAGTGAAAACCTTTGTAAGTCTAACGCCGAGCCATTAGGTCTTCTTCACTCGCTACCGTCATAGTTATAAGGTAAATCAATTATTGTACATCATATTTGTAATAACGTATCATTTTTATCTCCGAAACGAGATATAATAAATTAAACTATACGTACACATATGCATAAAGGGCTAAGTGACGACAACCTGACCAATTCCCGATTCCCGAACATTCCGACGATCCCGAGGAAGGCATACATAGCCTAAACCTCATATAAATACTGTATTAGTCCCTGGTAGCGTACCCGGGACGTAACATTGAAATTCTGGAAATTAGAAAAGTAAATTGAACGTTTGAAAACCTAAATATTGAAAGAGTTGGGAATTTGAAAACTTGAAAATTTTAACATTTGAATTCGATTATGTTGGGGAAATAGTATCAGGCTCTCTACGTGATACCGCCTTGGTATGCCGAGTGTTAAAGCACAGATCGTAAATGATGTTAATGCATAGTTTTATCTTATAATACCACATTGCTATTTCAAAGACGTTCGTGTATTTACTATATGTGTGAAAATAAACATACAAATAGAATAGTAGAAAATCGCGCACCCTGAAGAACATGGAAATTTTTCAGAAAAATCAAAACTATTGAGTTACCGAAATTCTGTTGTCAGATTCGCAATTTTTGTCTTAACGATTGTATCAACCCGTAAAATCTCAATTTGAAGTTTTGTTAATTTGAGATGTTCTTATTTGGTTACTAAGGTGACATCGATTTCTGATCTGCAGTCACTAATTGCACACCTCTTATCCTTCTGTACAATTTGAACCTGAGTTAAAAAAAGAAACTCAAATGTATTTTTATCACAATACATTCGCTGACGTCACAGACTTTATAAATCTGTATGAAAGATGTCGGGCAATGACGTAATCGAATATTCGTGATCGGAATGTTTGCACGAAATGATTCATAAATCATGCGTTCACATACAGGTGCAATTGCTCATTTACATAAGCACGTAGAGTTTAGTTAGACAAATAAGTCGATTTTTACAGTACCTACATGGTACACTCCCTATTTACAAAATATAATAAATATGATTTAAAAGAATAATTTTTTAAACATAAGATTTGATTCTTTTGTTTAACAAAAAGGTCTTGAAACCTCGCAATCCTCCGTTGACATCATGTATGCTAAAAAGACAAAAGCACTATTTTGAATCCAGTTTACGTGTTAATACGGCGTTTTTCCTTTGACAAAACTAAGAAGAAAAGAACGTACAAAGTAAAAAAGTGGGAAAATAATTCCAAGAAAGGAGTGGAATAGCAATAAGTTTGTAATAAAAAATACTGTATAAGAGATGAAAAATAAATCGTATTAAATCAGATAAACTATTTCTTTGTATAAAAGTTTATCATAATGATAGACATAGTATTTGTAACCTTAAAATTTTATCCCTTTCGCACTCTCATTTGAATTTTATTCTCATGCAGACAGGTTACAAGTTATTATGATACAGCGCTTTGTAAATCGTAGCTATTATGCTCATCCCACGCTCAGTAGGGAAGAAGACATCGTAAAAAGTAAGAATAACAACATAGGCAGGGATAAAAGGGTACGAATCATAATAAGGATTCATGAACGAGCAATTGAATTAATGTTGAGAGTAATGGTTTCGCGAGAAGCTCTTTGTAGTTCATTTGAAAGAAGGTGTGGTGGGAAATGGTTGAATCTTAGCAAGCTGGAATTTGAAATACTGATATCCAGTGAATGGATGGATGCTGTAAGAAATATGTATTTCCAGGTAGATAAATGCATAAAGAATGGTCGGTGCATTAGCATGCGAGAGCATTAGTTCTCACTGACAAGCATTGTGAAAGGTGTTTTTGAATCAAGATTTTCCTGTTTTGAGAAACGAACAGTAAGAAATTTTATAACTCAAAAATTTTCAAATTCAAAATAAACAAACTAACACTATTTAGTACTAATAAGTAAAAGCGTAATGTAAAACTAAGTTTCTCTTGTATTCAAAATTTTTTAAATTGAAGAATTTTCAAATTGACAAATTTTTAAGTGAAAAATTTTTCTATATAAAATTTTGCAGTACAACAAATTATTCAAATAGTCATTCACATTGTTTAGTATATATGTAAGGAAAATAAGAAAATCAGGCATAATAATGAAAAAAGGAACAAAGGGGTATTGCAACAAAGTAAAAAGTTTCATGTATAAAGAAACTCTCAAATTGAGGATTTTCCAAATTAAGAAATTTTCAAGTGAATCATTGTTAAGTTAAAAATTTGGTAATCTTGCAGTTTGTCATGGCAGCTAAGCTAATATAATTCGAAACCTAATTCTAAGAAATATCATACCTATTTCTCTGTATTGTTATCAGAAACAAAATTTTTTATTTGACGTTATTCGAAAAAACAGTAAACAGTAAAGTACTCTTACCATTACCTCCGACTGATTTCTCGTTTTAATGATAAAATAAAGTGTTTAAAAATAATACTGCAGCGAAATAGCCAAAATTGGGAAAAGCCACTGAACTGCACGTTTACTTAAAAACTCTTCAATATAGCAAGCGCTACAATTTTTCAATTTTGTTCAACAAAAATTTGTACAGTAATAGTATCAGAAGTACTTACATATACCTATTCAAACTGTTTGCTACAATATAAAGGTTCAAATTGAAAAGTTACCAGATTAAAAAATCTTTAAATTGGAATATATCAATCCGATGGTATAGTAATAAAATATTTTTAGATTAAAAATACTCAAATTGGAATTTTCTGAGAAAAACGGTACTGGAACAGTGTAGACGTATTAGACATTAACTAAACATTTAATTGAAAAGTGATGATGAGAATACTCATAAAGGACGAAAAGTCCAATAGTTCAAGATGTTATTCGATCAATATAAATTGCTGAATGGAAATGTCGCAACACGTTACGTAAAGTTCAATGATTCACCACCTCTGCTTTTGCACTCTCTATCTCCTTTCTGAGCTTTCGGCTTTCGTTCAACAGGAGATGTTCAACTCAACAACATTTTGCAAAACATGTAAAAGGGAATTAAAAAAGGTGAAAGCAGAGAAATTGCGGGAGTTAAAGCAACAGATCTTTAAAAGCAGGGCTTTTGTGAGTTCACGTTAAAAATAAAGCTGCCTAACATAAATTCAACACCCTTATTTCGCTAGCAATGTACATACGAAACACCGTCAGAAAAATGTTATTATATTTCTAATGACTAGGAATGTACTTGTGTAATAATTGGATTCATTAAAAGAGAAGAGGAAGAGAAATTTAATTTCGTTTTTTCAAGGGAGTCCGAAAAGAGTTTAGGAGAGAAATTATTTTCAGGATTGTACAGTAAAGTTAAATTGCGGATACCAATTTGAATTTACTACATAAAATTAGAGAAAGAAAATTACATTGGATACTAGGATATATGAACCGGAAATATTAATTTAATTCATTCGTGGTGACTGTGTAAATTATTTCGTTTGTGGACTTGCAGAAAAAACGTCCAGAAAATGTTATAATTCTGTAACCAAAACAGATAGTTAGAAAACTTTAAATAGACCTGTTGCTCCAGTGCAAATATAACTTTATTTCAAAATAGATATACTAAACTTTTAAAAGTTATACACTCATTACTCATATTAACATTCTTAAAACAGTCTATCTGTGATATCTTAAATGAGTATATGCATTTTTACTTTCATTTTTGCAACAGACAAAAACTTCAAAAATTTCATTCGCGTAAATATACTGCCATCTGTTCCAAACTCTAAATCAAGTAGCAAAATTATAAATAAGGTAGGAGACTCCAATTTCGCCAGTGCTCTTAAATTCGTAATCCATAAAAAATTCATGAACTCATCGCTAAAATCGCAAACTAGCACTAATGTACGATTCGTAGACAGAATGAACTTCTAAAAAATTACAATATACTAGTGAATAATAAACACTTTTGTAAAACTCAACAATATCGCGTAAATGGTCCAAAAATGACTTACACGAAGCTCTCTGTTTAATAAGACTTGTCTTGTCTTGTATGCTTTGATATTACGGCTGACAATCTTTTCAATGTGACAGGTAAACTCCCTGAATTTTCTTAGACCAAGTTGACAAACCTTTCTGCTTTTGTTCATAATAATTTATTGTAAGCGTCAGATAAAATTCTAAGCTTTATGAAACATTCGATAATTTCACTATGTAGAAGTATTACACAACGTTTTAAACGTTAGTATGACGAAATTGGGGTCCATTTGCTTATGTGTTTTAATATATATTTGTTTAACGATTATTTTAATACAATTTAGTACGCTCACTAACAATGATTATTCTATTCAAATTATAGACGTTTTCTTCAATTTTGTCTTATCTGATCAACGAGTTTTGAAATATCGTATAAAATGAAATATTAACTTGCTCTATTGCAAATATAGCAGTTTTGCTGAAGACTTGCACATTTTCACTGGAAATGACATAATAAGAAATTATTGGCCAGTAGAAAAATAGCAAATAAACGGAAGTTTCTGTAATAATAATGCTGGACTTCGTTCACGTCCAATGCCTGAGTCATTTATTGGTAGTCATGCGTTGATAGCGAAAGGAATCTCGTACAGAACCAACTAACGATCGATAGTCTTGTTCCATTTGACAGCCGCTTACTAGATCGATTCAATTTCAATGTATTTGTATTCTGTTTGATTGCAGGAAGATAATGTAACTCAAATCTGCATCGGAATCGGTAAGTCTGAAACCTTTCTACTTAGAACGTAACAGCTTTCTTAGGTTTTAATATCCTTGGAACATCAATATTAATGAAGCATGTGAAACTAATGATTACACAAAGGTCACTATATGGGGAAGAAATTGTAAAGAAAAAATTGCCGACCGATAACCCTAACTACTGTTGCATCACCACTCTTCTATCTTCTGTATTTTCAATAAAAGATACAAGTTTTGAACAAGACTACAAGGAATCAGCATTAACAGCGGTAAAAGTTTTTGCTTTTCAATTTGAAAATTCTTTTGTAGCCAATGTACTTCTTAAGAACTGCATTACTTACAAAGTTTTTAACATAAATATTTTGTAGTTTCCAAAGTGTATTCAGTGAATATTTTTTAATATAAATAGATCTCAAATCGGAAATTATTGATTAGTATAACTATTTAATTTGAAACCAAAAAAGCTTTCACTTTGATGCTTCTCCAACTTGAAATCCTTGGTAAAGCTGTGGAAAGTTTACAACATACAATAATACAGAAATTTCCTAATACTCAAATTTGAATTTTCTAGTGGAAAATGTTCGTTTATCAATTTAAACTTTTGTATGAAAAACTTACTCCAAATTTAATTTTCTGAAATCACCCAGTATCAAATTCTTTAAATTAAAAAATGTATTACTTTGAACAATTTCCAAAACGTTCAATTTTTCAAATCGAAAATGTTTTTCAAAAGCTTTCATTTTCAAAGTAAAAATCTTCCGAACACTGAAAATATTTAATCCTTGAATTTTTTTAAAAATTCTTGCGTATGAAAAATATTCACTCTTCACCACTTTCATAAAAAAAATATGGATCCGCTCAATCTTTTGCATTTTTATAGCTGAAAAATTAAAGATAAGACTCAAAGATAAACAACATAAAAAATAAATGGATAAATATCGTAAAGTACAATAATGTAATTATAACTTGCACAGTATGAAAATATAATTTCTGCCGATTACATTCAAAAGGAGTCGATAAATTGCACGAGAAAGACGTCGATAAGACTTTTCCAGAAAGTAGAATATGTATGATACGAGGTAGCAGTATCTGGAAGTTTACATAGAATTGTTTGTCATCCGTTGATATCAGCGGAAGAAACACCGATGCAGCAGAACTTGATGTTAGAATATATTGATAGATCTGTGTATTGTGAAAGACCAGAATAATCGTAACGGCACTTTCCTTCGTCGATAAAACTGACACAAGGAAATGATTGTTTAGCGCTCATTAGAATACTATAAAGGCTTCCACAGACCAGGCTTCCAGATGCGAATTTTCCACAGCGGCAGCAAATTCGCAGCGAATTGAGAAAACAGACGTACGAATTGATATTGGTACGAAGAGGATGCCACGAAAATTTCGCTACCGCCGCACCACGGAAAATTCGCGTTGGTGTTGAAGGCCTTAAAGTTCGCATGCCAGCTGAACTTCTCAAGTCTAATTATCAATCAGAGATAATAGTAATAGGAGTACGATGTAATGTTATAGTATGAAAAGCCTGTTTTCTTCTTTTCTTTTTGTAAAAATAATTTGTAACACAGCATGAGCAACAAGATTAATACGTAATAATGATAGATGCAAAGTCTGAATTCTGGTAAATATGACGAAGCGAAATTAATATTTATCGACGGCCGCCGATACCATAGCTTAAAACGTAATAACGAAAAACTTTTTACCAAGCGCAATGTAATGACACGTTTCACACGTGTACTTCGTAAATCACGTGAAAATTTTGCAGCAGCACTTTCTTCTTAATTTTCTTTTTCATTGAAATTGTATATTCAAACCCGATAATTGTTTTTTCTTGAAAATGGAAATGTAATGAAATACGCTAAAGACTTCTAAAACGAGTAATACAAGAAACTTTTTCGTTATTAAGCAGAGGCAATACAATTTTTTCTTCTTAGTTAGCTGATGCATTAAAATTACTTTTTTGAATTTTACATACTAGACTTTTTAATAGAAGCAACTTAATACATTTTGCAGACATTATGAATATGTTCCAGTTAGATTTTCTTGATAGTGTTTCTTTGCATTAATTATTAATTAATGTCTTTACAATTATTAACTTGTGTTCACGAATTTTCAATTTGTACAGGATATTCTAAATATTTTCGGACAAAATAATTTTTTTTCAATTGTAATGTTTTGATGTTACTTCTCTTCTTAATAATTCAGCCACTTATTTGCCAAATTGAATAATTCTACAAAACAAAAATACTTATACTTATTTTAAATATAAATAGTTAAGAATCAATAAAGTGCTTTGACACTAAAATTTTAAAAATTTCAAAAAGTGAATAAGTTAATCACTTTGGCATGTGAACGGTTCAATTTATATACAAACAAAAATGAATTCAAATCTAACGGTCAAAATTGAAAATCTTTTTTTTACATGTCAATGTAATATTTTTCGGAATAAATCGTTAAATGTTCATCGCATCTAAAAATTGCAGACAATTTTATATTTACACAAAGTAAACAATGCATTTTCGGAAATCCTTTCGAAACAAAGAATGAACGCGGAAGAGTTGAAGAGCTGTAATACATAGTTCTTCATTTAAAAACGATGAAGTAATATGTTATTTAACTGTATGCAGTTGATTTATAAATACCTTTAATCGGCATATCCACACTTTTTGACTGAAATTGTTACGAGCCGAGGGCTAGATAGTCTGACCGAAGGTCAGGGTTTTTGGAATTTTGTTATTGTTTCGTGGACGAACCAACGGGTAACTTTGCACTCATTGGGAGCCACCTCACGGATGTGGACGAACCAGTGCGCAACGGCCAACACAGGGAGCCACCTTAGGTTTTAGGTAGGTTTTCGTGGACGAACCGACACTCAACTTGGCGAGCATCGGGAGCCACTAGGATGGAATAAATACTGTGGACGAACCAGCGAGTAACTTTGCACTCGCCAGGAGCCACGGGACGTGGACGAACCAGTGCGCAATGGCCAACACCGGGAGCCAGTTATAGGTTAGGAAAGGGTCCTTCGCAAGGATTGCGAAGGTGTTAGTATAGCCTCGTAACTTTTAAATTTGTAATATATCTCGAGCGGTAAAATTATAATATGTGTGGGATCGTTACGCATTCGCTTCTTATTGGATTTAGGAAAGGTTTTGATTGAACTAAGTCCACTTTAACAAACCTTATAAAAATGTATATTATTACGAGTTTAAGTTTGACTCGAAGGAATACAAGTGTTGATGAGTTTAAGTGTTGCGGAACTAAGTCCTCTCTCTCTAGATTATGCACAGAGGTATGCGGGGGACGCGTCGTTAAGACTGCATTACAGTGAATTTACTTTACGTACTGTACTCAAAGATTCTGCTCGAAGGAGAACTAATGCTCGATCTTGCTTCCAGTCTAAGCCGCATACTAAACTCGAACTGGATTAGAAATGAGCCCGCTAGACCGAATTTCTTGGCCTTTTTATACTCAAAAATCTATGGGAAAAATGGTGGAGACTCGGCTGCATCGCAGAGTCTCCGAGAAAAGTTCAATGATATTAGTTTCAAAGAATTCTATTAATTGGGTGCAACAGAAATGCCTATCGGCCCTTGCATGGTGACTTCCAGGCAAAGTCAAAGGTCAACGGAAGGAGCTTTGAATTGAGCCCTTTCATATTTAGTTTACGTAACTCGTCTGGACTCGTAACAATATAAACGATTTTTCACAATCTAAGAGTATTTTTACACATTCTAAAGAATAAAGCGTTTAATGTTTTGCGGAGCAAATTATTTCTTAAGCATCCATAAGCAAGCAAAGCAAAGTAGAGGCAGTGAAAGATAAAATAAATTCAATATCTTAATTTCATTAGTTTTCAATTCCACTGTCATAGGAGAAGATAAGAATAATGCAACGATTTCATTTACGAAGAATTGTGTGTGAAATAATTTAGTGCATTATTGATTAAATTCATTTTTTAAATTCGCAGATATTACACTCGTATTATATAAAAGTATAAAATTTAAAAACGCTTTGAAGTGTTTATTATGCTAACAGAGATTATGGATTTAATGTGTTAACTTAAAATAATTCGTTAATTTAAAATACTAAATGTAAATGTCTTGTAATTCTATTAAGCTTATCTTATGTCTCATTTGTTTGATTTGAATTTTGTCTTTTCTTCTGATGATTCAATTACTTCATATACATGAATTACTGATATATGATGAATTATGAATTACTAACTCCACTATGTGCTCGGAAAAATCGAAAATAGGCTATCTAAAATATAGGGTTTCTTTGTAATAAATTAATACTACTAACTCAATTCCGAAAAAATGAGATTTAGTCCACTTTTGTATCTAGTGTCTCCTATGTAGTACTATTACTATATTGCTAAATAAAATTATAAGTTCAACGCATTATATACGTTTTCTGTAATTATAACAAAAACTATTCATTCTTTTGTTATAGAAATACATAAAAATAAATAAAATACAATAATACGAAACTATTTTTATACTACTTGCATGTATAACTAATTATTACGAAAATTATTAAATAATTGAAGTAATTATTAAATTATTAAATAATTGAAAAATTCTTGTTTTTATGCTGTTCGCGAGCAATTTCTTTTTTCGCATGTTTGATTGCGACATTTAATTCCTGTATTGATATATATATTTTTTATTCTTTTCAATATGAAGATCGTATTTTCCCAGGCATTATCAATAGGATTTTCATCTGGTAAACATATCGGCCATTTTGTAATTGAAATATGGTGATCCTAAAGCCACTTTTGTGCACTTCTACTGCAGTGAATCGGAGTATTATCTCATTGCAATTTGAATTTACTCTATCTATCTAATAAAGGGAATTTTTCCATATATGAACAATGAATAAATAAATATATACAGTAATACAAAATCGAGTAATGTCAAACCTTGTATCTTTTCTTAATTGGAATTTAATCACGTGTAAGCTACTTGCAGTGATTATGAACGACAAAAAGAAGGAAAAGAAACTGTGTTATGATTAAAATTTATTCATATTACTCCGTCAAACAACTTAAGAAATATTATCGTGTTAGAGCTTCTGTTAGTGACAAAATTTTTTTCAAAATTTAACTCTATTTGTAAAGTGTTGTTAATAACATTTTAAAAAGAAATACAGTTGAACTTTCAATACCCGTGTTGAGAGGGGAAGATCATATCTCAGATAAGGGAATCCTTGGATAACAGAATAATTATTTTTATGCTACTAAATTTTTTTTATTTAAATATTTATGATTCCTATATATTGTTGATTGTTAAATGAACTTTTTAGTACACGTAAATGTAAAAGAGCGTAGTATTACTCTCCCAATTTGAATAGAAAATAGAAATTAACCTTTCATTTGCACTAAGTGTAAGTGAAAATTTATATTATTATAAATCTATATTAATTAAATATAGTAGGATTTCAATTAACCGATATAATAGAAGACTCGAACCTGAAGCATTCTCTTAACGATAAGTATTGCATTATCTCGATAGACTACTATTAAATTACAATTGATATCTTAATACATGTTCTACTGTACATACAGTCATCACACTGAATAACAGTAGTCCTGAATAAGGAACCTGTATATAATTCAGGTCAGGTTAATCGAGATTTTATTGTATACATTCACCGTCATAATTGCTGCTTATTGTTAATACATATAGAATATTTATTTGTATCCTATTTTCCCTCTTCCGAGAAACAAATTCGATACAATACGCTATTTCATATTATTATAGGTTCAAACAGTATTCCATACTATGAGAACCACCACGGGCCTAATATGGAAAATGAAGACTTCAATAAAAATGATAAACATTGTCTAAATTGTGATTGTATATTAAATTCGACTATTATCAGGTAAGAGCATGAAATTCCCTATAAATCCATAGTGTTCAAATTTTAATAAACGTTCTAGAAATAAGTAAAATATGTGCATAAAGAACAATTCAATAGTAGAATAACTGAGCCTATTATTTTCTATTATTTTCTTATTACGCAATATTTAGTATTGACATTAAAATCTTACACAAAAAAAAAAAAAAAGAAAATCATTAGTATTGTAGATAGAAATTTCAAACGTTTTGGTACACGTAAATGTAAAAGAGCGTATAAACAATATTTTATTAAACGGAACAGTACTAATATTTACTATAATAATATACTACTTCTCTACTTATATAACGTTATTAAATACCTGTACGTGTTTGTGTGTGCGTGTAATAAAAGTATACAAATACTTTTTGTCTCACTGCAAATACACCTATTCGTGTCAGTGTCCTCAGGAAGGTTAAAGTTTCATTTTCAAATACGTTTTCGCGAGCCAATGAATCGTTTGAAACCGCGTCTAAACAATTGACACAGGGCATTCTCAACGCTCTTTCATTGTCCTACAATGCAATCGACCCCAATTTTTTTTTCACCTTTTAACTGATGACACGAGGATAACTGCGTTGTAGCTTGCCCATAGGCAAGTAATCAAAGGTACACAAAAGCTAAGCTAACAGGCGTTTGTTTGGCCTACCCCTCAAAAACGTATGTTGCAGTACATCTACAACACGATTTTCAGCGATACGCCCTGGCTCCCCTTTGATCTCGGGGACAACAACTCGTGACGGAAATCCGGGGAAAGAGGGAAACCTGCTTCGTTCCTGAAGAGGAAGGTAGGTAGTATCCTCAGATGACCAGGGAAAATCGATCGAAACGAAATATACTATTCTAAGGAGTGCCTTTGTAGGTGTAATTCAAAGCCAAGTGGATTTTCCTACTTTCCCAGTTAGACCTTATCCCTATCGCTTTTTCAGAAGGCTCACAATGGGTCTTTTGCGAACAATATGTTTTATGGGCGTAGTACGTTCTTATATAGGCATGCACAGATTCGTAATTTTCTCATTTTATTTTTTTTATTTAATCGTCCAGTGCAATACTGAGGGAGCTCATAATCGTACATGTGTTACAAAAATCACTTGTTCTATTGTTAATTTTCATAATGTAATATTTCTTTATGAAATAAAATTTTCTTTAACTTTAAGCATTACAAGTGCATTTTTATTTTGGAAATTGAACATTGCAATCGGAATAATTGTGAAACGAATTTTAGTTTTATAGGCACGATCATTTCCTTCTTATTTTTACAATATCTATATTTGTATTTATTTACTAACACAAGATAGCTTTGCGTTAACAGTGTTACCACATTTGAATATGTAAATTAATTTTGTTTGTCATCTACTTTTATTTACTTTCTCAGGATCTAAAAAAGCAAATGAAATTTTTTGTAGTAAATGTAAAAGATTTTAGAACTTATTATATTGAATGAAGAAATATAGGCTATAATATACTGCAAATTGTGTTCCCTGCGAGAAAACAGTTACAAATGAAAAGTTTGCAATTTTTATTTAATTGCCTGTAGTATCTTTTAATAATAGCTTTACCATAGTTTATAATTTTAACTAATAAATATTTGAGTAGATCAACTTTAGCCAATGTATATTTTATAACACAGTAATAAAGTAATTATGAAAATAGAAATTTTTAATCCATTGTTTTTCGATAAATATTATGTTTTTAACTTGTAACAGTTTTCTCGCGGGGATGTGACGTATCATATAACTTCAAAAAATAATATTTTCAAAAACAGTTCAAAGACTGCGGAAATCTGAAAAAGTTGCATACAAAATTAGCTTTGTAAAAATGACTATTTCGATAAAATATTATTGTAGGAAGACTGAATCCTTTTCGATAAAAATCAAACAAATTTCTGACTATACAAAATTGGAATTAAGAAGTTTCCAGAAATGAAAAAAAAGATTGAAAAACTTACTTAGAAGCTTTACATAGGGCAAGTGACAAGACTATTGTAATTGAATGTCAGCAAAGTTTAAATGAACATTTTCCACTTATAATTAGAAAATGAAATCCTCGCAGTCTCTGTATGGACAACACCCACAAACGAAACGGTAGAATAATGAATTTAATTCGAGATTCAACAAAGAAGAAGTTTCAAGACCCGACTGCAATGTATCTATTCGCTATAAGCCCGTTCTTTTTCTGTTTCTTGAAATTATTATTGTATTTCCTTTCATTTTCTGACAATACAGACATAAATTGTCAATGTATTTTTGACATTCGAAACGTACCTGTATGGTACACTCTACAAGCTCATTCATGATAATGGGTGATGATATTGTACAATAGCGAATAAATATTATACGTGTCTGCCGACGTTCACATATCCCAAAAGATAATCCACTTCTTGAGACTGTATAATAATTCGTCCTTGCTGGTTGGATATTTTGTTACGTGTGGAGAATGTTTTCCGTTACTCTTCCAAAGTTTCCACTGTCTACCTACCTTAAAAGATAACGCCCTAGCACTTTCGTTTTTCATTATCTTAACAAGAGCGCGACTCCGAACAGGTGGGTAGCAACCACCACGCTGTACCAATCGTGAGAAATTTCTAAGGAATCTATTCATTTTTCGGTCTATATAAACCCCGAGATTTTAGCCATAATGGATTCAGAACCGTACCGTCACGTTGACAGTCAAGTTCGAGAATTGGTTGCTATTCAGTTGGATCGGGCTAAATCTCCCTTTCGAATGTACAGTTTAACCTCATAGAATCCGCAAGTAGGCATTAGCTCCAATATTAACACGGAGCATTAAAATCGTACATTTTTCGCGACAATACTACATTATATGTCTTCTGTGTTATACATATACACTTGTACGTAGAGATTGATTTTCAAATATATTAAAGTATTCATTACAATTTTTCTAGATTGCTTTCAAACCTATATTTATCTTAAGCGATCCCATTCGAAGTTGACAGATCCCTCACGATACAGATTAGCCGCTCAAGTTGTATCAATTAATAATTAACAAATTACGAGGCTTACTAACATTTACTGCGGCTCTCTGATTCCACATCAGATTCGTCCGTATGCCCTTACTTCCAAAGAAAATTGTATTCAACTTAGTGGCTCCTCGATTTATTCGAGATCGTCCACGAAAGTTAACCTATCCAGCAGCTATCTGATTTTACATCTGATTCACCTGTATTCTACAGCCACCTGTAGTACCAGGTTCGTCTGTACTTATCCAAATTCCTTACAGCACCCTGATTTTGCATCAGGTTCGTCCTCGTCTACAATAATCCCAACGACTCGCTGATCTCGCATCAATTTCATTCGTTGTACAAATTAATATTCCAACCACTATATTCTTTGGAAATATATCTATCCCTACCGGCCTCTCGTGCTGCTCACGTCCCTCTCGTAACAATTTGAATAAAGGACGATAGTTTTGGAAGGGGATAGTTTGTCATTAAAATTCAACAAAATCACTGCGAACGTGCGATCGGCGAGCGACTAGGCTGGACTCTTGACTCTCGAATATTTTTTTATTATCCCAAGTCAGCAACGGTCATAATGTTATCGCTTTCTAAACCTGCCTACGCGACATTATCGATAATTCTTAGCTTGTTGAGTATCGCTGACGAAACGATTCAATTGACTTTTATTCGTTCGTTTTTCCAAGATCGGCTTTTTGCGGTGGAACACACATTTTGATATTATCGTTTAAACTAAATTTACTTAAACTTGTTTCACCGTATACAGATAAGCAAAAAATTATTTACCACATCATCTGTGATCAATGAGTCTACAATTCGGCAGACTTAAAATAATCTGGGATATTTAGATGTTTGTGACTCCTAATTTTATGTTTTCACTTTGAATGCGATGGTCAATGAAGAAAAATGGATTATTCTTTTAAGTTTCTGTTCCAATAAAGTTGACAGATTTAAAACTGAAGCCCTTATCCTTTTGATTCCTAATCTTCTTGATTTTGTTATACTATTATTAACCCTTATTATATCATGGGATTACCTAGAACTCAAATATTAGAATTTTAGAAAGTGGAATAAATAAATACAAAGACTTTGAAGATTTGAAGACTTGACAATTTGAAAGCTTTAAACATTTCAAACTTTAAGTTGGAGTATTTGAAAAATTGAAGATTTGTATTTTAAACGTTTCAAAAATCTGAGGATGTGCAAATTTGAAAATTTAAGTTTACCCTCGTTGAAAATGTACTATCATGGTTCTTGTCTAATTCACAATTAGTATGTTAACCATTAACTGGTATGGTGTCAATATTACAATATAATGTAGTAGAATTATTGTAATTCCTTTATCCAAAATGATTAATAACAGTACACAAAAAATTCACAGCTTTTCAGTTTATTGTTATGAGCAAGTAATTCATTGATATTATATACGACAAATACTAACAATGAGGTAGTATAAATAAATACTTTGATCCCATCATATCAACTGAGGATTAAGGGATAAATCATATTCCCAGTTTTATTAGCAATTCCACTTAAGATCTTATCGTTAGTACCTATACAGAATACAGTGAATGTAAAAAGTATTCGTAGAGTCCTCATTGAACAAAAACTTTGCAGAACTTTGTTTATTACAAAAATATATTAATAAAAACATACATACGTATTCTTAGAAATCTTTGGAATAAATATCATTAATACAAAATTAGTTATTTGTATTTAATATGAAAATATTAACAAATTTCCAAAAATTAGCGAAAAATTTACGTGTAATAAGTATTCGTAGAATTCTTGATTCGTAACATTTTACATAGAACAATTACAAAATAATCTATGATATGTAAACGTTAGCATCTGGAGATGCTGTTGGTATAGATAGTATCCTAAATTTAAACATTATCAACTGTAAAATGGGACGAAAAGGCAAGGAAACCTCTGAAAAAGAAAGAAAAATTGTTATAAATTTACATAATAAGTGTAAAACAGTGAGTGAAATTTCTAAAGTTTTGAATAGACCGATGTCCACGATTCAAGGAATCATTGACAGAAATGGCGATCGAAAAACTAAAAGATAATCCAAGAAACGGACATAAACGAATAATGAATGAGTACACCGACCGATGGATAATTCGAAAAATAAAGCAAGATCCAAAGATAAGTGCGGTAAAAATCACAGCTGAACTTAAAAATGATCTGAACATTAATGTACGCAGTAGTACAGTGCGTAATTTTTTACGGGAAAGAGGATATCATGGCAGTGTAGCTCGTAAGAAATATTTCGTAAATGAAATTAATAGAAAGAAACGATTGCAATTCGCGAAAGAGTACGTTAATGTTCCTGTGGAGTACTGGAACCGTATTATATTTATGATGAGAGTAAATTTACTGATTTATGAAATTTACAGTAAATATTTACTGATAAGAATAAATATAATATATTTGGGTCAGATGGACGATGTACAGTATGGCGGAAAAAAATACCGAGCATGAAAAAAGAAATTTGAAACCGACCGTAAAGTATGGAGGAGGATCGGTCACAGTTAGGGGCTGTATGAGTACGAGCAGGATTGGATCCCTCCATTATCAATGGTATCATGGATCACAAAATGTACCTACATCGATATTTTGAAAGAGCATCTTCAGGCTAGTGCAAACAAAATGTAGTTACAGGACAATTATATGTTTTTGCAAGATAATGATCTGAAGCATAATGCTTATAATACAGTGGATTCTATATAATGTGCCGCAGCAATTAAAAATCCCTTCACAGTCTCCAGATGTAAACATGATACAGCACTTATGGAGTCATCTTGAAGAAAAAACTTGAGACCATCACATTTCTTCGAAACAAAATTTAAAAAATGCACTTCTACAGAAACGAAACAAAATTTCCAATACTATAACCAAAAATTTAGTAAATTCGATGCGGCAAAGGCCTAAAGCGATTACACAATCTAAAGGGAATCCCACTAGATACTAAAATAGCAAATAGATTGATTTTTGTTTCGTTTATGTGCTAAAATTTATAGTTTTTGTTGCAAAATTAGAAGTGTGCGAATGCTTATTACGCGTATATTTTACGCCAATTTTTGGAAATGTGTTAATGTTTTTATACTAAATATAAATAAATAATTTTTTATTAATGACACTTGTTTTATCGATTTCTAAGAGTATGTATGTATGTTTTTGTTAACGTATTTTTGTAATAAACAAAGTTCTGCAAAGTTTTTGTTCAAGTTGATTACTGTACGAATACTTTTTACATTCACTATGTGTGTATTGGTATTACCCAAGCAACAGTGAATGTATACAACCAAAGTTCAGTTAATCAATCTACTACTGTAAATCGTTATTTCCAAATGAGTCATTCGTGTTTAATCGCTGCCTAATTACTTTATTTGTTAATATTTAAATTGATGCTTACATGTTACAGTTGGTAGAAAGTTCATGCGACCAAATGTGATGCGGGTATTCTTGTCTCATATTATAAATGGTATTTCATTAGTAAATTGACAAAAACTTATTTTTAACGGGCAGGAATATTCTGTTTTATTCAACATTCACTTATTCTTTTTATATCATTATTTATTTTTAGTACTTTTTTCTATTCAATTACAGTTTGTTACTTTATTTAATTTATCGTGTTCCATTTTTATTCGTTAATATCACGTAATGAAAGCTTTATTCATAGCTTTCAATTTTATGAATGAAAATGACAAAAATGTGGTTAGAGGAAGAACTCTATTATACATACATATATTTTGTTAACCTCCAGATAATATGATGTCAATATTATTATATAATATAGTGGAATCAATGCAATATCATTATGAGTATTACCCAGTAGTATACAGGAAAGTATCATAGCATTTGATATTATTATATATACAATAATTTTTTTAAACGATATAATACATAGAATTCTCAAGGACAAATAAAAACAATGTTGTATACTGTATTAAACATTTTTTAAATTATTTATAATATTGTACTAAACTTCCCACGTAAAAAATTTGCTGATATTTAATTATTGAAATGTCAATTATAACAAAATTCAAATTAAATTCGTAAATACTAAAATACTGTTTAATAGCACTAATGAAATCTTAATGCCGTAATAGCACCGATGAAATATATTTAAAGAGATAAATTCTGAAAATATTAAATACCAATGTTGCTAATATTTATAGCTAAAATGAAAATTTAAAAGTTAATTAAAGTTTTTAAAACTTAACTTTTTGTAAAAATTTACAAACGACGTATTTAAAACGTTCAATTTCAGAAGGTATTTAGGAGGTACTTAGTATTATAAATATTGTCTTTACGCTATCATTTAACATGGACGAAATGCACATCGTCAAAACAATATTCTGAACGATGAAGATGCTACTGACTCCTGTACAATGTGTGAGTACAATCCATTTCCGGTAGGGAGCCCCATCCGGCAGCCGGAATATGTTAATAACGTTGTTGATCGGCAAAAGAATGCACAGATTACGATGCCATTTTCAAGTGGATGAGAAACAGGGTGACGTTACTCCAATTTACGTAAATTACTAACGCACGGACACTACCAATCAGTGACGGTTTTTATAACAAGTGCTAATTTGTCGACATAGGGGAAATCTGTGGTCAAGTTAATACTGAATTGTAGCTTGATATTTAAGGGACCCACTGTTATATATTTAACCTTTTAACAAGAGCAAATTAATGTGTTCAAAGTACCTTAATAACGTTATTGTATAATTTGATGTTTACAAATTTAAAAATCAAATTTTTGAATCGAATTCTTTAAAATAATTTTATGAACGGAAATAATCAATATGTGGCTAAAGAAAAAAATAATTAACTAGTATTTTGTGAGTTCACTTTGTGGCTATTACTTAAAATAAGTGTGTCAGATAAACTTGCTCAATTATTATAATTTATATCGAATATAGACAAAGCACTATACATTACAAATTTTGTTTTGTAAAAGAAAGTAAACACTACGTGTAAATGTACTCACTGTACTGTAATAGGAAATGAGCTACTGAGACACCAAACTGATCAGGCCCATAATGTAGAAAGCAGAAAAAATGACAATATGATAAATAATGTACTTTAAAATTCAACTTGAAGTAAACAACCAAAGTAATCTACTATAGTCCATTATTTAAAATTTAAGAGATGATTGGTTTTGTTCCTGAAATATTGAATTCTTGACTCAGAACTTAAAATTTGTCAAAATACTAGCTTCAGAAATATGGTAAATATAATTTACCAACTATACATTCTCTTTTGTTTTATGATAATAGATGTAATTATACAGATAAATTTTTTAATTTGTGAAAAGCTCTCTATTTGTCGCGTGCTTCGGTGATAAAAATGAGATTTTTACACAAAGTAGAGTTGACCAGTTTAGTTCCTCAGGCGCATTATAGTGTAACATTGTTCAATGATGCAAATTTGATTCTTCATCATTTTCATCCTACCTTTTTGAAGATAATACTAATGAATTAGCGATATTTTCTCAATAAAAAAGAGCCTAAACACAACATACATCGCACTAGTCTTAAGAGTCAAATTTCTAAATATTATACGAATAATAATCGTTGCAACATACACATACATACATATGTAATCGTGTACGAATGAAGACAAACCATTGTTAAAACTATCTCGATTTACAGCTAAAAAAATTTATATACATTGTGCGAATTTAAAATCATAGAAATCTCCTCTGTGACATTGTAGTTTATAAATTATAAATTTCTATAATCTCAAAGTACTTAAAAGTACTTAAAAGTACTTTCCAGCTAATTCATTTGCTGCTGGAAGACTCAAATATCGATATTTGCATTATAATACCACGTATCTAACGCGCGAAAAAAATCATTTTCTCATATGTGATATTCGACGTCAGCTAATACGTGCTATTAAAAAAGCTAAAAACAGCTAAGTCTGATACGTGATTTCAGTTAATTGTAAATGAAACCTGTAAACAATCTTTCGTTATTTTTTGTATTAGAATGACTCGATACAAAATTAAAAGTAAACGTTAGAACATTTTAAGCCTAAATTTCGTTAAAATAATGATACGTGATATTAGAATGAAGGTGCCGACATGTTACTCGAATAAGGAAACATTCAAATAAGAGAATATTTGCATGATAGGACAGCTGAAGTGTTTAAATAATAAAAGTTCTACTGTAATTTGATAAGAACCAAATCAAGTGACCAACATGCCAAGCCTCTTTCTCCGTTATAATTAAATATCGTTTTCTGTAACGTTTCCTGCCTACTATGTGATATTCAGAATTTAACATTTACTTGTGACATTTGTTTGTGACATTTATTTAATTTTTTGCTTCGTTAGGACTAGCAAAGAAATTGAACACGTTAGGTTAAAAACAAGGTAAAAAATTGTTTACGAAAATTCTGTGGTTCTACGATTTCTTAGAATCATTTTATCGCGATCTGTTTGCCTGTTAAAGTCCGTATTCCCATAAGATCTACACTGCAGTTTGACGATGATTAATTCGTCCCCCGACAATTTTCCATTCAAGTCCGTGTGTATCTGTCTTGTCGAATTATCTGAAGACGTGTTTACGCATAAACATTTGCATAATCAATACACTGTGATTGCTTCGCTGATGGTTGTATTTTCAGCGGGATCGATATAACTGACCAATTTTGTACTATGCACCGTTGAGCTACAATAGAAAAATTCAGTTCGAAGAATAAGTATAAATATTGTCGATATTTGAACGGAGTGATAATTTATTTGAATCCTAGGGGTTATCGAATATTCATTTTCATCGTATATACGAGGTACATATCTAAAGTTATGTAACACGTGCTGCTCTAACCCGACAACATAGTTGATGTTTTAGCGAGATGTCAAAGCAAAGTTTGACAGGAGGCAATTTAGAGGAAATATATGCGCATATATGTATTCAATCAGTGACAAAAATTTCCATGTTACGTATTAAATTATGGTATTTCAAAAAGCGACGAAGTTTTGATGATGTTATGAATATTAAATAATTTACCGCGTAACATTACGAATGGTTTAAAAAATAACAATACTTATTAGGGCGTCAACGTCAAATGTCAATTTTGGCACACCGTCCGTTTTCTACAAATATTTTAATTTTAAAATAATATAAATCGTTTCTTTTAAACTGTGTAAATAATGTTTAAGTAGAATATTTCTTTCGATTTAATTGTATATCAAAGGATTAAATCTATTTTTAAGGAAGTATAGATTAAAATAATGTACAGTATCAACAAATATTCGTATATTATATACATATAGAAATATTACAGATATCTTAAAGTTCACAAAAGTTGTCACCATCATAAATTTAATAAATTAGTTTATAAGTAAGTTTTAAATACAGCATAGGTATTACATAATATAGATACATATCTATAAAATAAAAATAAGCGAAATATTATACTAATATCATATTAAACCCAGTGGTAAAAGACTAATAAATACAAAGTACAGTGTCTTAAACGTATCACTTAAAACATTAACATCTTTATCCAAATATCCGTTACAAAAATGAACAATCTATGTCATCATAGTTCTTCTACTGTATTCATTAAATTTACATTCAAACTAAAACCGAGATTTAGTATTTTAACCTTCTTTGTAACAGTAACATGTCCTAAAAACTCTAAAACAGATGCGCCCAAGTTATTAGTATGCTTTATTTACTAAATATTTAGAACTGTGTATTATGCTTTGGACGTGATCAATATTTCTCTGATTATAAAGCGAAACGACATAGTCACATTTTCAAAAAATAAAATTCTTAATTTAAATGAAGCCTGCAAGATGAGATTTATGATTTTGATAGAAGCAAATTGAATTAAAGGAAGTTTCTCTACAAAAAAGGAGATTGCGATAAGATGCAAACGTATAATATTTTCTTTAAAAAATGAGAGTATAGTTAATTGCGTATCTAAAGGACAAAATTAGAATTCAAAACTTTGAATTTCAATATTTCAGAAATATAAATAGAAGTAGGTATGTGACCTATATCGTTTTGTACTGCACTTGCCAAAAAAGTATCTTCTCATGGATTGGAACCGAACTTGTTTTAATCACTTTGTTCTGATGCATAGATAACGAAAAAAATCATAAAAACAAATCACATCCAAATGACTTCGAAAAAAATAAAACACCGCGCACATTAGTGTTAATGTTAATTGCTATGCGCTACGTTGTCGAGCAGATTTGATACATTGTGTCAAATCGTGTGTGCACGCAATGTGTCATTAAAACAATTGACGATGTACAGTGAGTGTAGAAAGCATCCGTACACTAGGCTGAAACATTTTCAATTAACAAATTTTTAGATTACTGTAACTTCATGAAAATAGGTTGTACACTAATCTCCCTGATTCAAATTCCTAATTTGATTTTTCACAAAAATGTCTCTACATTAAAAAATTGAAACATTAAAAAAATAGGTAAGTAAAGATAGTATTTCTCTAAAAACTTGGAACAATTCGAACGGTTCCAGTTTCCTCGAACATTTTTTCTCGTAATTGACATTGCATTTATTTAAAGATTGAAGTCTCGTATTTATAGAATCCATCATAAAAGTTTTTTCCTTACCGAGTTATTTTACTTCGAATGAAATGGAATAGTCGAAGTTAATTTGTATTCTGAATACTTCAGTAACACACTTCATTTAAAGTGGAATAAATTGGTAATAACAAATTGCATGCCAACTTTTGTGAAGCATTTTGTAAATGCGGGACTTCAATCTTTTTATATTTAAAGATTTTATATTTTCGCAACCATCTATCGATGGTAATGTCAAATTTGTAAAGAAACTGGAGCCATTTAAATTTGTACGAGTTTTTAGAGGAAAACTATGTTTATTTTCCTATGTGTTCTTTTAATGTAGAAACATCTTCGCGGAATTTCAATTTGGAGATGTGGACCATGGAAGTTAATGTACGACTTCTTTTCATGAAATTACAGTTACACTAATTTAGTTAATATGTGTAGTTGACGGCAGGGTATATAAGACAACAGGGTATCGGTTCTTTACACTTCTGATTTTCTAACAATCGGTGTTGCAGTGACAAATCAGAGACTTAGATATGAACCAACGTACTTTTTCCTAATTTCTTCCGACTCGGAGCCTCAGGAGTTACAGAAGGGGCATTATCATCAATACAGCATTATAAATTAATTACATAGTATCTATTTATGTAAGAATTACTAAAACTCACCATTTGACATCTACTGGAGCGCTATAACCAGCCGTCGACTATACTTTAGACTGTTTACACGTCTGTTTACACAAACCATTATTATTATCAAACTCTAACCCATCTAGGTTCGTGGTTAACACTGAATGGTGTTTGAGAGAGTGTAGAATGCATGAAATGTGGAAATGCAATATAAAATACACCTTCGACAACAAAAATTATAATGATAGAAATTAACTGGTTTAACCTTCTTAATTTGAATTTTGCTTGGAAAAAAATTACAAGTGGAATTAACACCACCCAGTGCTAACCACGTATCCTACATTCCCCGCACACCAGTTAGTGTAAATCACGCACCCAATATTTCAACATACTTTACTTAATGTTAACTATGTAGCTCACATCCCTGCTCACACCACCCACTATTAACCACGGACCCAGATAACTTAGGGTTTGACATCAATGTTTTGTATAATCATACACCAAGCGGCCAACGTGTCGATTGTGCCTGTGACCATCTCACGAATGTATTCATATGCATAGACAGAAGTCAATACAATAGTACTGAAGGTTTTTAGTTAATTCTCGAAAATTAAAGCCAAAAAGATAAAAATTAGATGAAATATTGACCTTGATAATATACTTCTGAGTCACTGCAATCTGTAAAGAAGCACCTTTTCGGCAAGTCGATGCCTTTTGCTCTATAATCGTAAATTTAATCGAATTGTTCTATAATCACGTCGTTAAATGCACGTAATTCCATGTAGATTGAAGCATTCTCCATGAACCACAAACTTGTGCAACGACTTGTTGCTAAGGCAAGCATAGCCTTATGAAGCAATTAATCTCAAATAAAAATTGCCGGACAACAAAAAGATTGTTTACCTTAACTAAGTTGCTAAATACTGTACACTTATCGTTAGTCTTATTTAAAAAATTTAGATTTCCTGTAACACTTTAAACTCCATTGCTTCAGTGAAAGTAGTTTGTTCTGAAAATATGTCTTCTCCAGATTCAAATAACATGTTACTCAATTGGTCCGTCTACTTTTGTCCTAGGTTCTAGGTCATCGAGGCGAGGGCCTTTCAAACAGTTCTGAACTTGTCAGCGATTGGCCTTTTGTAATTCATCACAATAACAAATCACTAACGTAAAGTGAGAACCTACCGCTACCCTCAATAATGGATTTGAAACGCGACCTATGGTGGAGCTTATCTTCGTTACCGAGCACAGACTCAACAAATCTGTGTTGAATCTTGAGACATATGTACATGTGCATCTATATACCAAACTTGGATATTATCAAAATGAACTATTTGAAATATGATCATTAACATAATATATTATCTGAATTAGCTAGATGTTTTTTGAAATAACTGTATGTTATTTTATTTGAACAGATAAACGATTTTTCTTTAGATTATTTCATCGTTTGACTCTCAAGTAAACTAATTTTTTATTTTATTTCCTACTTGATACAATATTTATTCAAATAATTTTTCAAATACTTAAATATGGATCTCTTTCTAACGACCTATTTGAAGTGAGAATCATTTTAAGAGCAAATGTGTTTATATTTAGAAAATTCTCGAATTCTGTGTTTAATAATTAATTTAATTTTATAACTTCATATGTTAAATTATTTTTTATTTCATTTGAGTGAATCAACTCAAACAAAAAATTACTTGAAAATAATTTACTCAAACTAAATACAAAACGAAATTACTTGTCCTATGTTATTTGTAAAATAAAATTTGGTAATAATTCAGTATTTCAAATGATTATGTTATTTTATTTGAAATAAAATATACCCAAACCTGATCTAATTGGTTCGAGTAAAAGCGGTCACGGCTAATCTCACACGCATTTTAGCTCTAGCATATTATTAGTCGAAATGATTACACACACTAACTGGATCGGCGGACCCCTCTTGCCTCTGTGTCGTTCTGCTGGATTTCTTCTCATCTCTGTATTATAATAACTTTGCAGGCTAAACCAGGTCAGAAGTTATACTATATATTATATATACTGCATATACTATGCTGGTATCCTTGAAGGTGCAAGTTGCCAAAGTTGTGCTTGGCTACTTACTGCAAAGCTGCAATTACTTGATAGAATTAAACGTTTATGTGCCCGATTTGGTACCTCTAAGCTAAGGGGTCTAAGCAACTATACAGTGGCCGTAAAATATGGAATATTCATGAGTATGTACTATTAAATATTTAAAGAACCGATTGGAAATTGGAATGTTCTTTTGGCTCCTAACGTTAAGAAAAGCAAAAAGCTGAGCAGAGAACTATGATTGTTTGCGTGCTAGGGCTCTTGCTGTATATTAGGGTGCCTATATCTGTGTCTGTAAGGTAAAACGACTTATATAACATTTTCATAATATTCGAATTAAGGCCTTAATTGAGATCTGTTATGGGATATAGAATTTATATTTTCAGAAAAAAGAAAGGGCATTAAAAGAACTTGTGTCTTCTCAAACCATTGTTTTTAAATTAGCAAGTCCATAAGTCAGTACTGAAAACTATAAACGTCAATATTTTGAAAACAAAAACTGAATCATTTCGTCAATGTAAATCAACGTATTTTGCCTTACATATTACAACCACAGATATATAGATTACACCATTACCACAGACACGGTAGCTCGAAAACACTTAAGTGGTAAATATAGGGGTGCCATAGTATTTATACTTAATTAATTTGTAATATTTGATATAAGAGATAGTCATGGATAACCTAAAGAGATTAATAGACTAAAATTTAAAGGATTTCCTATGTGTTACAATTAATCACTTTTTATAAGGAAATGTCTCAGTGAACCTATCATATTATTTTAGTACTGACATGATACGATATGAGAGTTGAACTGTGCACATTTAGTACTCAGAATCCTCAGCTGCCTTTTCGATTTTGGTTGTCTTAACTAACTGACGAGAAATGTAGCGTGTTTAGAAATGTATATACATATGTGCATTTCCTTTAACCCCCGGCCAGCAGTGCTTGGGTCCAAAAGAAACGTCATATGAAAACAGCTCCAATATCGAAGTGAACATGATTTATAGGTTGTAAGTGTCCTCAAGTCCCTTCTCCAGTGTCACTCTACACTCTACACTCTCTCCCTCGGTCAGCACGAGTTTATACACGTGTTTGACTCAAATCTTCGGTTGCAGAGAGCTATAGGCTCGGCTGCTTAGGCTAGGTTGGGGAATTTTGGCTGAGAAATTATATGTATACATAGTTGCTTAGAACAGAATACTGTTTTTTACGGAGACACGCACTGTTTACTTCTCTATAGCATTTATCTCTCATTTATCTCTCAGACAACTAAATAATTGCTACTGCCTATTTAGTTATACGGATTTGTGCACAAGGAAATGCGATTGCATTGGTGTTGGCCCAATGTTCGGTCTGAAGCTCTGATATTACAAGTTCTTCAGTAGAGGAAAGTCTGGCAACAATGTGGAAATGCCATAATTCGTTGTGTCCTTGTCACGGTTCCAGGGGACCGTTAACCACCCTTCAGAAACTTGGAGTTCATTACTTTGTACTACGACACGCCCTCATCAAATTCCCCCATACTTTAGAAAATGTGTAAATAGGCTTTGCCCCTCCATACCAGATGTGAAATATACAAAAAAAACCTTCTTTTAAAAATGGCCAATATTTATGACCTTTTTAGCAACGTTAGATTGCTAACCCACGTAAGGAGATTATCTTTAAAGTAGAAAATATTGCATATATTCAAGATACGAGTATTTCATCCAAAGATATGTGCTTTCGTTATAACTTTTCTCTTCAAATCAAAATAAGGAAAAGAAAAACCTAAAATAACGGTTAACAATGTTGAAGAATATAAAAAAAACGTTTGCTTCTTTCCGGTCGGTATATTTTTCCAGAAATATAACCAATGCACATGTATACGCCACGAAATGAATGTTATGAAAACAGATGAAAAAATCAATGCATCATGATAAGCCATGGGTCTCCAGAGATAAAAGAAAAAATGGATCGTGATTGCATGTGACATAGCGCAATCATAAATGGATTTATCTCTGACTCTAACTAAACATTAGATTGAAGATATAATATCCCCTCAGGAGCGACCTTGAATAAAATCGACATGAAACTTTAGAATATGGTATGTAATCCTCCAGGACATTTTTTTGCTGAAAAAGCCTTTATCAAGATTGCTTCTTGAAATTTTAATTCTAGAAAAACATGAATGAAATATTTAAAAAGCAGAAGTTATGGAGTTGATTAATCATAAAAGATCTCTAAAATGTTAACGCGGCGTTTTTAAGTGAAAACAAACACAAAACGCCGTGAAACAGAAAATAAACATCATGCAAAGCTTTGCGTGTTAAATTGTGTAAATCAGTTTTAAGGGATCATTTACTGTTGAAAGAAAGTGCTTAAATTTGTATTCTGCATTAGTGTATCAGCATTGCGGTTTAAAATGCGAATACAGTGTTTACTTGTAGTGAGAGCAAAATTAAAGCATAAAGGAAGTAGTTTTTTAAATGGAGGTATCACCTACAAATTACGAATAAAAAGCACTTTCAGAAGATTTATTATAAACAGAATGCAGTACAATTCTGAACAAAATTTGTTTTGACTTCTATGCTTATTACTACTACATAACGAGCTACTGTAGAGAGCTACTATTCTGAAAAACAGAAACAAAATTAGCGACAAATCCCATTGAATTTTATAAAAACTTCAATTCTTTCAGCCGAAACATACATAAAATATTCTCATCCTATTGAATAGCTCTTCAAACCAGTGCAATACAATTACATTGAAATGGTAATTTTCTCGGAATAGTAATCAAAATTGTTCCATGCTCTGCACGCTATATTTTATTCAAACGTTGCAACGTTTTGGTTTCCTTCACAAAAATCCCCTTTAGGTGATATAGACAAAATTAATGTTACAGAAAACCATCACGAGCTAGGAGGAAATTACAGTGCTCCTGCAAAGGTCACACCCAATCCATTAAAATCGCGTTGGCTCTTCAAAATTCATTAAAATGGTTGTGCACGAAATCATCGCGAATGGTGTAGATCTCATGTAACGAAAACATTTTACATTTTTAGTCTTTTTAGAGCGAACATAAGAAAAATTAAAGAATTAAAGAATTAATCAACTGTGTCGAAATTGTAAATAAATAATACATTTATAGAAGATTATAATTTCAATTACAAATAATATTGTTGAAAATGAATTACCAAAATCAAAAATAAATATTTAGAAATATTAAAAACGCTTTAGAAACTTTAAATAAATAGATAAGTAATGAAGTTCTATTTGACACTGTTTGAACATACAACTATAAGGTAAAAAATTAGAGAAATTATGTAGTAAAAAACAAAATCAGTTTCATGTCACGTTTTAAAAGAAATACATACAGTACTATTTAGTATATATATAAATAACATTTTCCATTTTCAAATTTCAAACTCTAAACAAAAAATTTTAAACGAAATTATTTGTGCTTAATTTTTTCTTGATTTTAATATTCGTTTATTATTTGTTAAAAATTGGGAATATCTTTCCTTATGGGTATTTTAAGTATTAGAATTTTATACAAATAATCCTCATACGTACATACGGAAGTTACAACAATTTTATTCAACCGTGCTTGAAGGTACATATTATTTATACCTTTCAAACTATTCACGACGTTCTACATAAATATTAAAAAATAGTATTTTTATACTGAATCCTTCTTCTTTGCAACATTTTTCATCTTACCCTTCACCCTCTATGTATGTATGCCCAAAAATTCAAACATATTTGGGCAATATAAATTAGAAAATTCCTAATTACGATTAAAAATGTTGACTGGAAAAAACACTTTTAATTGTTAAAATTAGCAATATAACAATACTTTGAATTCATTCAAAGCCCATACTGAAATTTCAGAATGCAAAGGATTAACCACCAGCTAAATGGTACACAATTTCTATTGGACAACAAGATTGTCATGCAGCAATACTCCCATAAGCGTGTCACAAAATCCAATTTCATGAGATACTATTGGTCATTCCCTCCAAACACCTGATTCGTCTCATTTCTTCCCGAAAAGACATCCAACTTCCTTTGCTCTGTATCTTCGCCACGATTGCGATTTCTTCATTGCAAAGGTCAAGAACGTTCACATTATCGCGGCAGTGCACTAAGAAATGACAGACAACGTCGAGTGACGAATGAGCTACGGAACAATGGCTGTTTATCGGGCACATAAGGTTTAGAACAGCCGTACGCGCGGGTTTAGGTAAACGTTCAAGGAATTGGACGTTTACGAGGCAACGTTCGGTTCAACGTCGATCGTGTTTCCTTCTGTGGCCTGGGATCTCGTTATCTCACAGTGTCAGCGTGATGAATAGAGTACACATGATCTGTGTGTATGCCAATGTCCAGCAGTCATGGTGCACACTCGATGACGAGACGCCCAAGAGGGGGGATCGCGAGAGCATAAAAGCACGGACGAAGAAAAGCACCGGTGCTTTTGTGGTGTTCACTCGTGGCCGCTCCTACGTGTTTCTTGGCTGATAGATATTGTGGTGACAGTGTTACCGAGACTTCTGTCTACGGGGGAGTCATGGGACATCCACCTCGAACCTGGGGGACGGCCCTCGCATGTCTCTTGCTTCTGTTCGCGGTTGCCGAATCAGCCGGTAAGCAAACGAAGGAAATATACTTTTTCATGGGGAGAATATGCTCGCTTTCTTTTACGATCAAAGCTGACAGACTTTAGAGCAAAGGAGCTTCTTTTTTGCGTCAGAAATAGAATTAGAAATATACTTATTTAGAAAAAAAGTTTGCTCGTTTTTCTGTTGACTGAAACTTTGTGAAGTTTAGAGTAAGGAGGATTGTTTTTAAAGTCAAGGATAGAGGTTGGTATTACATGAAATTAAGTAAAGTTAAGTTTGGATAAAGAGGATAGTGGAGAAAAGCAGTTGGTAGTTTTTTAGTAGTAAACTTGAAAGTTTAGGACAGCAGAGTTTCTTTTACGCTAGAAACATAGAAGTCTAAATCGATCAAGATTTAATTAGCAGAAAAGGTATTTTCTACAGAAGAAAAATCTCTACATAACGAATTTGACTGTTTTTAAAATACTAAATAAGAAGCTGCAAATTTAGAGTCAAAATAATTTTTTCTTAGAGAAAATAAAATGTTATTTAAATTCTTTATTTGCTACTGCTGAGATATAGGAACGAATGTAAAGACAATTTTAGTGGGTTGAACATATTAGACTATTTTCGTGTAGCACATGTTTGACACGCAAGGTACTCAAAGTACAAATATTTCCTTGTAGACGTTAAATAATTTAGGGAAGAAAGGATAAGACTAAGTCAATTATTACTTTACAAAGTTTTAGTTAGTATAAATCCCGGCAATTCAGCAATATCGAGTTCGAATTGTGGGAAGGAAGGATTCATTTGGTGCAAGAAAACTACTGATATGTACCAAGTATAAATGTGTGCTTTAATCTCATATTAAATTGTAATAATATATTAATTATATATTAAATCATATATTAATTATATAAGTATTAAGAAGTGTGGATTATATGCAAGAATTACAAAATAATATCCTGTTTATATTACCTATTGTTTTACGTTTTCGTTATATTGCCAGCTTTAGGAAAGTTTTGTTGTAAACATTTTTTAAAGAGAATTCTTAAATTTTTTAAAAAGAAAGTTGTCTTTTAAAAATTATGAGCAGTATGTTCCTTTTCCAAGAAAAATGCTCTAAAAGAAAGAGTAGAGCTTTTTCTTTTAATCCGCGTCTATTAGGATAAAAGTATCTGGCGATAGCAAATATATATAAGGTCAAGGACAGCTCTTAAGAAATGAGAACATTCCTTTTACATTTTTCAATACAAGGACGTCATAGGTATTAGTTAAGTAATTCAAAACTTAATCGATGAATCTATTCAGTTTGAGAAAAAAAATAATTTGTAAAGACATGATCTTCTACTTTTTCATTGAAGGAAAAAATTTACTCAGAAATGTCGTCAACTATTTAAACGTCCAGTATGATACAAAATTAAATAATTTAATTATTCGAGGACATTTTTATATCGTCTTAAATACCAAATGCATTAATTTCTATAAAATAAGTTGAATTCATTTTGAAATATCTAAAATATCTAATTTGAAATATTTCAATTGAAATATTAAGAATATTAAGAAATCAATACTTTAAAAACACCATGTCTATCGCATCACAATTTCTCAATTTTTTTCGGGCTACAGTGCTAGGTTCAACTCTACTTTAAACAAACAAATATACGCTAACAAATTTATTCAGTAGACCTAACAAACATCGGTCTTTTGTTTTGCCAAGAGTACAAGGTGCAGATAGGGGCAAATCAATGTAATATTTTTAAGAACTCAATGGATTCAATTTACATAAGAATGTTATCGACCAACTACAACAGAACGAGTGCCACCCTTGCATAGCAACAAATTCTCATTCAAGTTTTGCACAGGCTATCTTAGCGAACAAGCGCGTCTAAAATACATGAAAGTACATCTTTGCAGTCTCTCAGGGATTCTGCGTGGACTAAAGTAAATAAGGTTCCGCCCCCGCGGTTACAGATCCCGCATAAAAGTTTTCGTATGTAGGTACAGTTCTTGTAAAAAAAGTGGCTCGAAGTTTCAGTTGGATTATGCTACCTTTTGAAAGGAATAAAAACGCTTACTCAACGGAAATGTGTAAATTAGTATCCTCAAAGGACATCCCCATTTTTTATTTCGCTAAATAGAAATTATTTATTCTCCTTTTACAAAATCAAAAAAAAAAAAAGAAACGAATATTGCGCAACATTACCTTTTCGTTACATTATTTTAATTCTTGAAATCCTAAATCGCTGACAGATTAGCAGAAACTATACATCTTTTAAATCGAAACTGGATGAATTCGTTGAATGAATTATAGAGCAACTCTGTAATTTATCGTATAGTTGTGTTTTCATAACAAAATTCTTAAACAATATAGATACATAAATTAATCTTTACATTACATAATAGAATTATCATGTTTGAAAGCTTTTATTTCTTTGAAAACGTTGCACTAGTAGGTAATAAGTAGTACAAATAACTAGCCGTAATAGGTCTTGATTAACCCTCCGTAAATTCACCAGGTGTGTGTGCTTTCATCAAAGTTCATTTCTTGCAAATGACATCCTACGTCCTTGACATCATCGTATCATCGAATTGCATAATCTTCGAGAATCTCTAATATACCAATATGTTATACTACACTAACATTCTTGCTATAAATAAATAAAATCTGTTCTAATATCCTTTTAGGATTCCAGATTTAGAGAATTTAACCGCAGTAGTTAAAATGCCTATCCAACACAATTATACCTTTCAGACATTTTATTTTTTATACACGTTATGTTTTCTCATTTAATTTCCATGTACTTCCTCAAAAATTTATATCTTTGGCATATCGTCGAAAATACACATATGTTAACTTCGATTGTTTTATTGTTAAAGGTAGCAACGCGATTTTGTTTCCTGGTGCAATGACAATACCTAAGAGGGTTCTAGAATTAAAAATAAGTTTTATCTATTTATTTTAAAAGATGCACAAAAATTTGGAATCACCTTGTTTTTAATATTCCAAGTACATCGTAAACAGAAGGGTGGTTATCGAGGCCAACAGATACCTTTTTGGCGACCGAACGTATCTGATGGATTATCTGACCGCTTCGGTGTGACTTTTTTGATTATCGGTCTGAATGATAGAAAAAGGTCAACGAGCCTGTCTCTGCTCCCTCCCCCCAGTGTCGAAAGGTTATTGGTTGTGTCAAGGATGGAGAGATTAACGCGGGCAAACGGATGTTGAAATCGAAGATTAATTCTACTCGATAGAATTGAGAGAGATTACCAGTTACCAAAAATTATTATGGAATCCGCAAACAGGGGGTTCCCTTTGATTAACGGTGAAAAGTGTGATTTTTGGAGTAATTTACGCGTAAAATCTCAATACCCTTCAATTATACAGGATTGGGACTGTTTAAGAATTGTTTTGGTATTCGAATATTTCAATACTTATTTAAACATAATGAAAGATAAGTACCTTAGTTAATGAAATGGTATGACTAATTTCAGCAATAAATGTAACCAAGTCGTTTCTTAATAATTTATGTGAGGAGTTTGTTGCTTTGCAAACATATGGTCGCATTGATAATGTACTAAAAAGTGCATTATGTTATAAAAGCCAAAATATACAGCAATGGCGGAAATGATACCCTTGCAATCATATGTGTTAGTCACAGAAACAATATTCTTGCAAATATACCGATACTTGAGCAAAAGGTATCGAAATTTAATAAGTACTTGTTAATATGTATGTTAATAACAAAAAGTATGTGTAATCAATACCTACATGATATTTTAACTAATATAACAATCCTGTCATAACTGTTGTTAATTAAAAACAAAACAAAGTTTTTTTCTTAACTGATAAAATATTAACAAACAAACCTAGCGAATTAAATGATAATATAAATATGATGTTGTTTCTTAACCCTAATATAATTCTCAAATTTTGATGCCATTATTACTTGATTGTACTCAATGACCATTAGTCATTTCCTTATGCCAAATAGAAGGGGTCTGTCTTACAATTTTACAATAATTGTAATTCGATTCCACTGAATAATTATGGGCACTTAATATTAAAGTTTTTTTAAAGTTGTAAGTGAATCAGTCCCTACACTAGTATACAATTGCCATCGAAGTAATGATTAAATGTCATGTACAATAATTCATCAGATACTTGACCGCTATTTATATTTGAGCACATGTTATTTGCATTTAAAGTTTACCTATTTAATTTCTTAACTACTTCCACAAAATATATGTAATTACACTTACAAGTCTTATTCCAATTGAGTCTTTTTAACATTTCAAAATATTCATTTTTGGTAAACTCTAACATCTAATGTTTGCTTCTTTCGTTAACTATTTTAACACCTTCTTTAATTATTAGACCCACTCTAGTTAGTTGTTTACATTTTCTATGTTTTGATTTATTACCTTAGGTACAATACTGGCCATACAAATTGCACTTACCTTAAAAATATTAATGCTTTTAGTTTCTTTCTCACATTATCAGTTGATTACTACTATATTCTTCTTAGGTTCTTACTATAAACGGAAGATACGTGTAAAATAAATTCCCAATTATTAATTAACTGAAAATATTATTAAAAAATCACGTTCAAATGTTGTAAATTCTTTCTGCTTCGTTATATTCTAAGCAGAAGTACTATGTATTTCAGAATTAATAATCTAAATTGTGAAGTAAACGTGACTAGACGTTACAAAACAAGGTAATTGGATAACTTTAACTAAGAATCTGTTTGAGTGTCTACTCTTCTTCAGCCCTTAGGCTTTGTTCTGATTGAATGTTGTATAGTGACAAAACCTTAGTCCTTAAGGACAAAACCAATCGATGTCAATAGACAATGAAATATATGAATGTAGTAGTATTTAGGATGCGACACATAAATGTTACTGGTTTGTGCACTGTCATGTTGATCGGTTGGATGGATTTTATCGTTGTACAACGTCTAATTAAGACAAAGCCCTATATTTGTAATATCAAAGTAGATGTAAACCTATCCTTCTTCTCTTGAAATTTTCTTCAATTGTCGATATTGAGAACAATATATCAGAAGAATGTAGCATATGTTTTTCAGTTGGAAGAAGCTTACATGCTTAACAAATAAATACAACTAAAACTCCGAAATATTTGTGAAATGCAACATTAACGATGAGACAACGGTGATTAGTAAAATTAATGCGATATTTGCACGATTATCATTGACCTCTATACACAGACAGCAACAGTTTCTTTTTCTTGGTAAACGATTATCACGAGGATCATCATCATATGAACTTTGAAACTGTTTACAAAAAAGTTAGAAAAAGTTATTATTAGTTATTGATAATGACTTTAGAACAAAATTCTTATTATAAATCTTACTATGAAATTTTGATTTAATTTTTGTAATAATATTTAACTGCTGTGAAAAATATACAAAAATGTTCTGTAAGAGGCAACTAAAAAGATCTGAAGGATTTTTAAACATATGGAAGGATCCTAAAGAAAGTGTAACTGCATAGGATCTACGTGAAATGAATGCTTTCATACTATTTTGTTAATTCAAAATTATTCACAGAATCTGATGAATTATTGAATTTACTGAAAAAATGTTTAGCTTCAGTTTCTCCTGAAAAATTGTTGAAATTTTGATATTATCACCTAAGAAGAGCTATCAAGTTCAAAACGAAACCTTGTCAAAACTAAAACTTCATAAATATCCTTATAAAATATCACTTATTTTTTAACTGCTAACTAGAAGTTATTAGTGATCAATTTAAGAGAAATTTAATTTTCAAAAATTAACAACATTGTAAAACGTTTCAATGCGTACAAAAACGTAATTTAATTTTAAAATAAATTTTTCAAAGTTCCATCTTGAGAATGGAGTACCGTGACGAAATGGGTCGAGTCTCAAAGGACTCCAACCACCTGGGTTCACCTTCGATCGAAGCAGAGAACGCCAATGTCTCAATACAAAAAATATTCAATAAAGTTCTAGAAAAGTTACTTCCTCATTGATATCGATGATTTTTAAATATGTTGTAGAAATCAACATTTTAAACAACTTTTTCCTAGAGGTGTACCTGACGGTCGGCTGTAATTTTTGAGATATTTATATTAAAAAATATTTCTAACATCATGGATCTAATACAATGCATTTCTGCTACTTTCTTATGTACTTGAACTTCTTTGAGCACTTTGTTTTAGTGCATAATGTAAAACGTACCAACCTTGAGCATTCAAAATGCAAAAATCAATAATATAAAACGTTCCTTTAGCGACCAAAATTAGCAATATAGCAATATCAATCTCACGTTTATATTAGTACCTATCTATTATCGTAACTTCAATTATTATAATTCTGTTCGCCTATTATAATTCAAGGGATGTTACACGTATACATTATTTCCGCTATGGATCAAAGTTACGGCTAGGTTAGGGTTGTTAATAACTTTTTAACAAGTAATGAACGACAATTAAAGCCTTTTGAGGATTACTCAGGAGAGTCGCCTTAACGATATTCGTCAAGATCAACGTCATTGAAGTTAGCACTGATTCCTTTTGAGTTTGAATGGTAGAATGATAGATATCGAATATATTTTTGTTAATATCTTGAATACTAAAGCTGACTGCTAGGTATACGTATAGAAAAAAGTTGTGCAGAATTTCAACATCATCGAAACAGGTGAAGAGGTAACTGTTCTAGAATTTTACCAAGTATTCAATTTCACTACTTTCTAATTTCCTCAATCTTCTGTTGATATTCGGAATATGCTTAGAAAATTGTGATTCTTTTCGATGGAATTAACAATGAAAATTAAATTTTTTCTCATGTCGCAGTCGTACAAACGTTAGGTAACCAGAAATTGTGACTAAAATTTGATCTGTAAATTCTTTGAATCATTATCAACCGTTCTATTATGGTTACTCAGTCAACGCGCACGCAAGACAATGTTATATACAGAATTATAGAGACTATTACGTGGCGTTTCTATCGATAAACCTGTGAAACAGTGTTTCCTCCTTAGAAACAGTTTGCAACAATAATTCTGCGTTATCCGTTCCCTATAGAATAGTATTGGAATTATTAACCGATTTATGTCGAAAAACCATTAGTTTGGGAAGCATTTTAATCGCAATATTGCATGTGGCACTACACATATAGCACCCATTCTTAATGTACTGAGATGACACGGAGCGATATAAACTTTGACTAATTTTTTCAATACTACTTTGCAATATTGCGACTAAAATATCTCTTAAAATACTTTTTGATCGGTATTTAGAAATTATACATATAATTTCATTTAAAAAAGTATACGTGACCATTATACCCACACATGTCTTCTACGCGTTTACCTACGAAAAAAACAATTACATTAAAATGTCCCCTTCGAATCCATTTAATCCTACCTTAACTATTTCTTCGTATAGCAAGTAATTTACGAGTAATTTGCAATAATAGATTCAAATAGGATACCCTGTACTGTTCCCCTATGTAAAGTTGTTATACGCAAACTGAGTGTATAAACTTTGTTACCTAACTATGTATGCATAGAAATGACTCCCACAAAATCTGATTTCTGATAGGTATACAGGGTGAATCACATAACTGTATCACCTGAATTGTATTGTGAACCATTTTTTGTATGAAAAAATGATTCAAACGGAAGTTGTTCAGTATTGAGAGGAGTATACCAAAGAGGAGCTTGCTCTTGGTACTAAACAACTTTCGTTTGGAGCAGTTTTTCATACAACAAATGGTTCACAATAAGATTCAGGTAATACATTTACGTGACTCACCCTATATATATAATGTGTACAACCCTGTTCGATTAAAGAAAATTCAAGTTTCCTCTGAGATATCGTCGTGGAAAATTGATAAGCTCGCTTTCCCTTTGGTCAAACGTGAGTCCAAACTAAACGTTTAGTATATTGATCATTCAAGGAAATTGAATTTGACTTATTCTGAGGTTACTCGTATTTAAGGAGTAGTTTAGTGGTCTTAAAAGATAAAAGTAATCAAATGCCTCAGTAAATATTTCATAAAGAGAATTTTCATAATTTTTAATAGCTAGAAGACACTAACTTTATGTTTATTGTGTTGATAATCATGAGACCCTAAAATTTTGTATTTATCAATAACATTTACACTTGCATTTAAAAAAGTGTAGTAGATACTTATTTAACATATTAAATTTTGTAACAGTGATACACGTCACTTGCATGTTGATCAATTTTTGATAAAATTTAATTTATATCTACTATGTATGTAAATATCGAACCAAGAATGAAGGAAAATATAAAGATACGATTTTGTGCCATATATTGGACTACTTTTTCATGAATATTTTAAAGTTCTCAAAACATTAAGGTTGGAAATCCTATTAACATCGATGAGAAAATGTAGAATATTGATAAAAATTAATCAAACATGAAATGTAATTTTTTAAAACTTTTAATATTTTTCTCCACAAACAATTTTGATAACTATTTATTATTCATTTTACGAATATGTTGTAATATTTATATGATTTATTTCATCTGAGGTACTAAATACGTTACATGTTTACGAACTACTCATAAAACTCTCATAAATTGGGTAATTATAAAAAAATTCGTAGCCTAAAAAAGTTTCTATATACTTTAGCTAAACCTTTGTATGAAAAAATTTTTTTTAATATACTAGACATCGATACAAAGATTTTTTAATATGTTGGATATCGAAATATTTAAAAATGCAAAATTGGTCCACCACTTAGGCAACATTTGTAATAATCAAGTACTCAAAAGTATTGAAAAAATACAGCGCCCTTTCACTATAATCTCTCACATTCTAATTTTCTTTAAACAGATGTCAAGAAAGCAAACTCGAATTGTATACATAGTTATTCCCTATAAACTCATTACTGACAACGAGTCGCGAAACTACAATAAAAATTTTACTAAACGGAAGTATGCGTGTAGAAATACGAAAAACTATATGTAACCAGTGCCTAACTACTTCCATTACTTTACCACAATTGAAAACGATACTAAATATTCATTGCACTAGAGTGTAACAAAGATATATTCAAACGATATTTGCATGAAGAATCACTGACAGTGGCGTCGCCATTTTCGAAGTGTCTTTCCACAAAAAGCGAAAAAACGTTATCCCGCGTCATCCACTTCTTTTGTCACGAGGAATCGCCCTGCGTTTTGATAACACTACCAACGACAGCTGACACAGCTGATCACAGTTTTATAATTAGCATATACACTAGCCAGATATTTCCATGTTAACTTAAACGGAAAAAATATTCCTAATCAGTCGCGAGGGGCAGATATGCTGCGTAAGAAACGGTTTCGTAAACAATACTGTCAGCACGCTTCGTTCTATCGCCGAGTGACCTCGAGTTGAGAATTAGTCAGCCTACGGTCTACGTCGTGATAAAATTGGCTCCTATTGCTGATTGTTTGCAGAGAAAATCAACGAGGGAGAAAAGAACTCGATAAAGAGACAAGTAAATGCAATGTTTTGGTTGCAGTACATTGATCACTATAGAAATTGTTTTCGTATAGTAATTCTTTAGCTTCTTTAACCGTCGGACGGCGAACGCTGAGTCAAAAGTGACCCTTAGTCAGATGGCTCTACACATAAACGTAAAACAGTCCGTTGTCCAGGGGTTAAGTAAGCGGCAGTGAAGTTCTTCAGGAGGAAAGCTTTATTTTACAGATTTTCTATGACACTTCTCATATTGTTCATATTTTTCGGCTTTAAACTTTAATGAATTCATTGGAATTAAAAACCTAAGAAAAATATTAAAAACACTTCAAAGAAGGGTATTTTATAGGTAGCAGAAATGGTGACGCTTTCAAGAACCTATTTACTGTAAATAAAAATTTACTGCAATTCCGTGGTACTGAAAATTGGACTTTTTTGACAGTTTTGTCAAGTACTGTACATACATATTTTCTCTACATCGTGCATAATTCATTCCCTTTAAATTCAGCCGAATATAAAATTCCTTGCAACCAGGAAGTCAAGTGAAGTCCTTTAAACCGACTCCACTGATTCCTTTATGTATTTCTTTATGTAAAGACTAATTTCGTCCTTGTCACTTACTTGATGATAATGGCAGCTGCTGGAAGTAAGTTTTTCGCAGGACTGCAAATAAAGATTCAGCTATTTAGAAAGGGCATAGGGCGTAAGGTGTAAGATGTAGAACCTCCAGCTTGGACCTTGTGTGGTCCTACTATAATTACTGCATACATTTTATTGAATACATTCAAAAGTATATGCATAATCTTTATTTTACGTTGCTGGTCTAAAACAACCCCTTTTAAGTGACTGCGATTTTGTTTACACATGTTATATATTTACATATGTTATGTTTAATTCATTTAGCACGTACAGAATTCCTCAATCCTTAATTACTCTCATACTTTCTTATACTTTTTCTGTATGTTTTTAATCATGGATAATTAACTTTATTTAAAAAAATTTGAACAATAGTCAATAATAGATCGTATCTATTAGATACATATACAGAGTGATCAATTTAAGTGGAAACTTTCTAACGAGTGTTGGTAGCACTTACAATGCTAACAGCATTTACAATAAATGCAACCAGACTCTAAGGGTTTCCAGTTAAATTGGTCACCTTGTATATGATGATCTTAAGAAACTTTACAAAATTTTAGCTAAATTTTAGATAAAATTTTAGATAAATTTAGATATTAAGTAAAAAATTATTACGATCCGATGTTTTCCTTTCATATTCGATTACTTCCTAGCAATGAATAATGTAATTACTTAATCGATACACATTTACTATTTATATAGTATTCAACTTTTTTATCACTTTTATTATACTACACTACATTAATGTACGTGAATGAGTATTTTTCATTTTATCGCTAAAAATTAAAATTAATTCTACTATTCAGAGAAATACTTTTATTGTTTCTATAATCTTTCTTTTATCATTGAATCTAAAAAAAGGTCTAACGTAAAACAAACAATATTGTATTATAATATTTTCTTGTCCTTTTCTGTTATAAATCAAGTGAAACTAACAGGGGATCATTCAAACATCTCCATAGAGGACAGAAACGAATATCTAAAGCGGTAGCAGATTGATTTAGCATAATTATAGCGCGATAAGCGGATGTGCAGCCGTGTAGTTTTCCACGCGATCGGCACGCAAAGGCCCTCGCTCGAAACAATGTATCACGAAGAATTATAAGTGGCGTAAATTACTTGACCACAGTTACCTTCACCACGACGACCTAACCGACTTGCCTTCGAACGACTATGATTCCAGTAATAAAGACACATTGCTTGGCAGGGCGAATCGATAGGGCGAGCTGGCTCGTGAATAGCCTCGCGAAGAAAACTCACGATTTCAACGATTCCTCTTACTACTAACTCGTCATAAAAAGCTGATTGAAAGCCTAGAAAAAATGATTGAAGAATGTGCTTAATCCTCTCCATAATGTATCTAATGTTGCTCAAGTTCACTATCAGGCATCAAATTACTAATTCTAGACTAAAACCAATTACTAAATTCTGTATGTATGAATATATGTGTGTTTGTGTATGTATGCTGTTACGTCTATTTTACTTTACATTCCTGGACTAAGTTATCGAAATTTCATGAAATTTGCTATGGTGACTTCTGTGTATGGGACATTGATGCTATTAATGTTCCAAAAATTTTGGATCTGTTATATAGGTTGCATTTAGTATCCAGTATACCTAATGTCTTGAAACTAAATAGTATTTTAAAAATCTACATCAAATAAAAGTCATGAATTTTCAAATAACAATAAAAGATTTCTTTGTTTCTTAATAAAATTTATCTTTTAATTCATAGTCTGTATTTGACGGTTATTGCTATCCTATAATGAGTTTTTCTTTGAAACTTAAAAATATTTGAAGTTAATGAATTGCATATCATAGTCTACAAATAATTCATTATCAATATATTTTTCAAGCATTAAAAACCTATATATGATATTTACTCATTAATAAATAGTATTCACACACGGTATTTAATCATTAGTATTCGGCATTTTGAACAGACGAAAATGATGAACGGAATTTGTGAACTACAACCGTGAAACAATTTAGTACACACTATATTCATCATCAATAAAATTTTTTAATTGAATTTTTAAAATCTGAAAGTCTTTTTAATAGTTGAAATCTGAAAGCCTGAAATGATTTGTAGTTGAAGTAATGTTGAGAAAACTACTGATTAGCTTCAAAATTAGTATATTTTAAATATGCCATCATACATTTGTTGTACGACTTTTTTAAAAGTAGTGCAGAAAAAAGTTACTTCTACTTAAGCGTTGCCAGCAAAATAGATTTTCCATATTAAAGTAAAATTGCATTTACACGGACTTTTACTACTACATTATCATTACACTGGATTGCAACAGACTGAACCTCCGAATGTTGTCAAAACTTGAAAACTTATATCATTTTAGCAGTGTTAATATAAATACAATGTATTTATACAAAGCAATGTATATCAATAAATCTTTGACAATTTGTAAACCCCCTTACAATGGGTAATGCTACATCAAAAGATCACAATAAATTTAAAAAATTTGGTTCATCATCCACAGTAAATGTAAATACTCCACAACTGCTATTCTTGACTATTTAATTTTATTACTACAACTGCTAAAGTAATTTATATAACTATAAACTTTGACAGTACATGATATAATAACCGAACACTACGTTTCATGAGGTACAGCTTGAAAACTACTGAACATGCATACAGTAGGACCTCGTTTAACCAATTCAACACAAGACTCAAACCCGAAGCACCCTTCTGGTGACAAGTTGCATTATTTTCAGAAGCCTACTATTGGCTTCTAAATCACACTAAAAGTCTCAATCAATGTTATATTGTGCTCTCATCATTGTTACACCGAATAATAGTAATCCTGAATTACGTCTTTCTGTGGCGTAATATACTGTGAGTACATACCTTGGTTCTAAATTGATTCAACTACAACCTTCTTACTACGATCTTTTATAAACCAAATTTCAAATCTATAAATTGTATCGATGAGTCGATAAATAATACAAGTTCAAAATTTTCCGTTTTCAAATAAACTCAAAACTGTATGTAGAGCTAGAGTGTACTAAGTTATATAAAAAACAAGTGAACTTAATACATTTTGACTTTAAAATCATAATATATGAAATACACAGAATTACATGTTGGAATCAAATATCTCAAAATGTGCATTTTGGATGTATACTGTTCTTCAACTCACCGATTTAATTTCTTTGAAGGAACCTTCTATTAGAAACGAAAAGTGTTTGGCTATAAGCTTGCAATGGTTAATAACCTAACACTCTAGTATTAATAAAATGATCGAAGATCAAAGTGCTTGCATAGACCCAGTCTAGCAAGTAACCCAGCTATTAAGACACAATTAGTTGGTCAATATGGCGATGAAGGTACCTAAAACTGTTTTAAGCCTCTAATACACGAATGTACGGTACCTCGCCGGTACATAATCGCCTGGAACGAAGCCTATATCATTGAAATGATTACGAGTCCCTCGTGTTCAACCGGATATTTGGTAAATTGATCTAACGTCCCTACTTCCCAATAAAATAGACCAGATACGATACGCCGCTTGCGTCGTTGCATATGTATATGCACAGCTTTCGTGGTCGTACCTTTCTCTTTTCGAGAGGAAGCATTTCATCTTTGAGAAAGTACAAGTTTGATGGCTTGGAAAACCCAGACGTTCTAGATCTTATAAATACACTTCTGCTTTCAAAGAATTTCATGAAACGTTTGAAGTTTGAAATATGACCTCTTGCAGACATTTCTTTATACATTTGAATCAGAAGTTTGGAATTCTACGAAAGATTAAATTTGATCCTCATAAGAATGAAAATCTCAAAAGGGAGTACTAAAACCATAGAAAGTTAGATTTAATGAATCTTTATAGGAATACAAAAGTATGCGAGAGAAAATTTCATTTTCGATATACATTCACTTTCAAAGGGCGTAATCAACCCCCAAAGTTGTCACACGTTTAGTTTAACACATTTTCTAGTGTTGAATATTTGACAAGTTGTTTAATTCTTTATACTGTAAAAAAATTTATCTAAAATGTATAATTTATTAATGAGATTATTCTATTTTTGGTATATGTGTGTGTGTGTGTACAAATGGTCTTAATGACAAATATAAGTATTTATTTCATGTATAACGACTTTACGTGTATTCACAGTATTCGCATTCCATTTCAGTTTTCAATTTAACCCCCATCCAGTTTCCTCACTTTTAATATAAGAGGTAAAAGCCATTAGAATATGAACGTGTGAAGTAATAACCCTTCATAAATAAAAGTAAAATATACTTAGAATATGAATATATCTATAAACTTTATAATTTTTCGTAATTTATAAGTCATTATAGAAAATTAAACACTTTGGGCTCTTGTTTAAAGACTTCAAAGAATGCCTTATTGTAGTGGAAAATATGTATCTGTTTTTGTACATCAGACGTATATCTACCAGACACCTGTTATTATTCGCTGTATGTAGGACAGTAATTTCTCTTGTATTAAACCCTTCTTTGAGAAATTTCATTATCATGCGAATTATTAGTAAACATGAAATATCAGTTTTCGAAAATACTGTTACAACTTGTTTACTTGCTGTTAATGATATCTATAATACTAGATATAGTATGACTGACTGTTATCTAGAATATTATCTAATCTATAAAATGTTTTTATGTCAATGCTTTAGTAATTATGCTACTATAAGAAATAAAAATGTATATTGAATATAAGACAAACATTCGCGAAAAGTGGGACATTTTACGGTAATTTTCAAACGGTAATTTTTGATAAATATTCATGTAATAAATAAAAATATTCATTCTTGATTATTTATAATCAAGATTTTTGTGTGTGGAAACTAAAATTAATAAATATATTTTATTCTTTGTCATCTACTTTCTTGAGTAAATTTTTTTAAATATTCATAAAATTTAAAGTTGATTGCTTCATTAAGTTTGGAGTGCAGTCGTTTTTTGGAACTATTGTACAAATCACAATTTCTCGAGTTCTTGTTTAGAAATTTATGAATATATTACTAGTACTTGTAAGCTTTCAGAATATATTATTAACAAAAAATTAATTTATTAAACTCAACAATGTACAAAATATCTTAAAACATAAATTTTTCAAAATGGAAATACAAACATAACAAATTTCGCAAAAAAAAAAACATAAATGCTATAGGTCTTCAAACTAGTAATATCCTTTTGATACAGCATGAACAAACACATTTAAAAGTGTTCTCATGTACTTTCAGTCTTACCTCGAATAGAATCTAGAAGAATAGAAATACGTAGAATATTAGTTCTCAATATTTTCATGTATCAGTTTCGTGACATTTTCCATAGTAATAAAGCCGGTTCAAAGGACTCCAGCTATGGAACATGAAATTAATCGGTCGACCGCAATTGCAGTTCCTCTTCCATTATCTGATTATCAGAGACTCCTTCTTCCGCATGGCGGCGCGTAATCAGCCGTAGGGTTACGCATGAAAATTATAGGCTTAACTCTGTTCACTCTGAGCGTGCCTAAAATTGCAGATGTTCATGAAGAACTGGGAAATTCCTAGCATGACTGTTTTAATGATAGGAAAGGAGAGATTCGATGGCTCAAAATACACGTTCCAATTTTCTTGCGTCATTTTAGTTATGCGAAGACTGAGGAAACAAGAGGAAATTACAGATCCCTTGAAATTTGAAAAAATTTGATATATTCTGGACTCTAGTAATTCACAATTATGAATACAACTAACAGGATTTCCGAAATTAAAAGTTTCATTGAAAATCAGACAAACTTTTCAAGGCTGACGTCCTGATAATTTTGTTACAGCTAAAAAAACTTTAAAAATTGAAATATTTTTAAAAATCATAAAGATTTTTTAGAATTGTTTTTAGAACAATTTTTTCAAGTTCAACTTTGATAATTCTTCAATAACAATACAGTTTTAGAAAAACAATTTTAGCGATTAAATTGCTAGTAAGTGGAGTCTAACAGTAGAGTCATTATCTGCTTCTAGTAATAACAGCACGAACCACAAGTTCTCTAGGATTTATTAAAAGTAAAATTACGTACATAAGTACTTCAATTTTATAGGCGGACAGACTAAAAAACCTTCTAGTGGACTTTCAACAAGGGTAGACAATGACATAATAATATATGCAGTTTGGAAATCTTTACGGAGAAGGAGAAAATGAACTAACAAATTGTTGGACGTCATCACACAAATGTAAAACGTGGTTCTCGACATCTGGGGTGTAGTTGTCCAGCAACTCTGTATTGTTGGCTAACTTTATGATCACTAAGAAAACCCTTTGACTCTGACAATACGTTAAGCTAACAATAGTCAGGACGTGACAACTCTCATATACGACATAATCAGATCATTCACTTATGGGGGTTAGTAGTGACACAGAGAGATATAGGAAAGAAGATTTTAACTTTAATATGTACTTAGGTAATTTAATGTAGTCTACACAAATTCTTCTGTTTTGAGATGTAATTAATATTTAAAGAAATAAACATGACAGATATGCAGGGTGTTCGGCTACAGGTAGAAGAAATTTTAAAATGCAATTCTAGAAGTCAAAATAAGACGAAAATCAAGAATGATGATTCGCTGTCTAGAGCTTCGTTAATTATTTATAAGCAGTTAAAAATTTGGTAAAATCCGTCTGTAATCAGGCAAACTGTCTTGCAATATCGATCGCATCAGGTGCGTGGCAAATGACACCTGATCAAATCGCAGTGGTGGTAATCCTTGCCATTGAAACAACGAATGAATTACCTGATAGGAAAGTAACAAAATTCAACGATACTGGTCTTGGCTAGATGATTCTGCGACGCGCTTTGTAGAAAATCGAAGGGTATTGAATAATAATAAACCTACCTACTCCCAACAATCCATAAGGCAAATCGAAACATTCCCTATGAGATTTGGGAATGGAAAGGATTAATGTGTTCATCTTCCCATTCATTTTTTGTCCAAACCACAGGCTCTAGTAATGTAGAAGAGAAGTACAGGAAGTTTATAGAAATATTTCGGAAGAATCACGCACAACGACATAGGTCAATTATGTATTTGTGATGTTCATGTTCTTAATAACTGTGCACAAAAGCATGATTCCATTATATTTCATTATATAATTACATGCAAAGAATTAAACATGGGAAGTTATTTAAGAAGAATACCAAAAGAATACCTTGCAAAGATAAACAAAATAAAATTCTTTCTCTTCAAACTTTCGAAAAAAATGTTTCTTATTTTTCTCATAAGTACTATGGACCACTTTTTAATCAAAATAGAAGAATCCTTCACGACAAAATGTTGGATTTCTTCGTCCACTTAACTACGGTAGTCTTGATTTGGAGAAACTGGTTTGATTAACCCTGCGTCATCGTTATCAGAGACTAATATTAATTTCAATTTCCTTGCGCCATCCCAGGGCTCTATTCCAGCTAAACCCAATCTGGATACAGTAAAAGGGGACAAATGACGGCTTGCTACGTGACAGGAAACGCTCTCAACTCCCTGTGACTTTGTTTTTATCGTAATTTATCATGACCTTTCTTATAAAAGAAACGTGTGGATGTTGCGTTATTTCGCTTTGCGGGATATTAGAAGCGGTTCAGTTTGAAAGGGCTGCTGCAAATCACTTCTATCGTTACGAATTGCGTTAAAGCATATAGAAAAGTGGTTTTCGTTTTAAACTTGCTTTCTTCCCATTTTTTTGAAAACCTTGTAAGAATCTATTTGAAGATTTCTTGGGGAATTGTTTCTGTATAACATTAACTCGTGGTTCTGACATTTTAATGAAACTCTTGAATCATTTCAAAAGAAGGAACTTAACCAAACTCTTTAATTCAAAAGGAGACATAATTATTATTTTGAAGATTGAGACAATATATTCTTGAGAAAAGATTCGCCGAATAAATGGAAATTAAGGATCTTATAGTTACTAATAATTATTTGAAAAATAAAAATGTAGGTAATGGGAACCTAAGCTGAAAATTTTTGCTGGTAAAAGGTATAATGTGTTAATGACTACTATTAATTTTGTAAGTCGAAGTAAGATATTTTGTAGGAAAAATTTTCTAATTAAAATGACAAAATAAAACTATGCTTTGAAAAAAACGGTTCAGGAGTTTTCAATTAAGTTATTTTCAGTCATCTTGTTCGACAGTTTTAAAAAGAAAACAATTACCCAACATAAAGTTTGAAATGAAAATTTTTGAGAAAATGAAAACAATTACGTGATTAGTAATTGTACAATTAAAAGAAATATGTATATATTAAAATGGAACAGTATTTCGTCAAATTGTCAGTATCAAAAACTTTACTAAAATTGTCACATATATATTGCAATTTCATAAACATAAATTTCACGTCGAAGGATAGTCTAACCAACTAAAAATAAGCGTTTCAAGATCGAGGGTCACCAAAGTCAATAATTATCAGAATTATCGACATGACCTTACTACAAAGTTCAATCTCTTATGCATAAACACATCTTCATCTTTTACAAGACAAACCAACACACCGCGTAAACCTTTATCGATTTTAAAGTTAGTAAGATTTCTTATCCACCCTATTACCATTCGTAAAAAGTCATTAATAGTGCTCGCTTATCATCATTTTTACAGCTTCCAAACAATGATATTATTTTTCAATTCATATCAACTATTTATGTCAATTATTAACGACAGAGACGAGAAGAGAAAAAAAGTTTGAAGTTTACTATGTAATTTGATGTATACTTTTCCTCGATTTTTAAAGTAATTTTTCATTAAACATAATAGAATAAAAGCATTTCAAGTTAAAAGGTATTCTGTTTTTGAATTTTAGAAGCCTCCATCTTTTTTTACATTTTCCAATAACTTTAGATGTTAAATATATCTTCGTTTGTGCAATAATTATTTGAAACCTTGATTAATTCCAAAACTTTCAAAACGTTTCTTTTTGCCGAAGAACCTTTATTGGTTATAATTACACTCCACTGAATAAAAAATTTAATTATACAAATGCTAAGAGTATTAGCTTTTGCATTGTTACACGTTACTTGCAGTCCATGTATCTCTTAATAATATCAAAATATATTGATAAAAAATATTTGTTATTTAAAAAAATACATACTAAAATGCATATATAAATTTTAAAGTAGTTAGATACTGTAAACGATCTTTGAATAAAAAAAGCACAAAAACTAGAAAAGGTCTACCTATATGTAGTTGATTTAATCAAAATCAAAAGATTGTTTAATTAAAAATTCGAATTATTGATTATGCAATTGTGGCTTTAGATTATTCGTCTACTTTACTATGTATGTTTATGTATTAGCAAAAATTTGTTTCAAAGATCTTAAGAGAGGGAAAATTTCTAGTTATTAAAATATTTGTGAGTAGTTTTCAATCTATGACTACTTAATTCTTTCTAACTTTGTAGAAAACAGCTATGAATATTTCTGCATATATTATCATATAACAGTGACTTGATTCACAAATTGTTTTTATTAAAAGGAAGTCCTGTAACACTGCCAGTATAAATTTTGAACACCTCATAACCTCTTCGAACCTCTTTTTACACGATTAGAAATTAGCTAATAATTTTTATTTTAATATTCTTACTTGATATTGCAGCCTAACGAGGTTATTAAATTCACCTTAATTATTTATGCATCAAGTGTATTCTTAACAAATTTTCCGGAACTTGACATAATATTTTTAATTATTATTATTCTTGGGGGAGGTGCGATTGCCGCCCTAGATCCGCCACTGTTAATCTATTGAAAATTACCTTGCTTGAATAATACATCTGCAGGATTGCTCGATTAGCAAACATGAGAGCTGAAGCTATTTGTTAAAATATGTGTACTTACTTCAATTTCTGCGACTCAATCAACTGCAAAATAAATATGTATCTCATATTTATGATAGTTCCTCTTAGGCTCCCCTTAACATACACAAGTGGGGGAAATCAACTTTTCTGATTACTTATTTGTGTTCTCGAATTTGGATATTTTTGCATATTATGTGCACTCTGTAATTGTCTGCGTATTTACTCTACAATTTATACAACAATATTGAAATACATCTACTTGTTTAACAATTATCGTCACTGATTTCCGAAGGAAATCTTCACTTCTAGTTCAGAGACGTTGCGCGTGACTGTGCTATATGGGTTTCTCGAGCACTTTTCCGTTACACACTGGGGTGTTTTGACAAAGTATTAACGAGGACGTAGAAAATTCTAAAAAATTACAAGCATACAATAAAAGGTTTTTTGAGTTAATACTCTTCCGATGACTGACTTATAGAAAATCGTTTGAGATAGAACTTGAACTAAAACCTCGTAAATAAAGTATTTCAACGCGATAAATGAAAGTATAGCACGAGTTCCAAAGAGTGTTCGCGAGCTCCTCGTTTTATAGCATTCTCGCGATTGAATCATGGACCGCTTGTGCTTCTATTATAATATTCCTTTATTCATTGTTTGCTCGATGTCATATCACGAGCACTAGAACTAATTCAAACTCATTGTCAGACTGTCTTAGATGATGCGGTTTTTTTACCGATGCGGTCAAAATTTTTATCCTTTTCTGCGTCCAATTTTTTATCCTGTATACCAAGCTGTTTTTTTCACTTAGGTTATTTACAATTCCGTAGTTACTTGCTCCCTTTCACACGTTATTGGACGCACTCGTATGTTCGTGTAGATTCTATTAAAAAAAAAAACATAACTGAAAAGTGATATTTTACCCGAACAAAATTAAGATTACTTATTTTGAAATCTCGCAAAGCCTAATATTCACAGAAATTAAATTTACGAATCCGATATATCTTATTGAACAAAATATAAATTCCTTGATACATTTTTTGTAGTACATAACATAATGGAGTTATTTGATTGATTGTTATATACTTAGCCCACTAATATTTAAATAAATTAAGAATTTCTATTATGAATTAAGGATTATAGAATATACTGTTACAATTATAACTAAAAAAATTATGCATGTATATTGATCCTTTGATATTTGTGTTGCTCATATTATCCAGCATCAACATTTTTTTAACTATGTACATGTAAAGCATCTAATGTAAGCAAATTATAAATACGATTCTAAAATGAATGTGAAACCACAACTAAAATTTATTGAAACGTTATCGCTAGAAAGTTGTAACAAATTTTTTTCTCATATCTTAAATAATAACTAGTTCGTCAAATTACGACTTTCATTATTGTGGATCCTAAAATTCATATTTCAGTAAAGATTAACATGTATTTTAACATGTATTGTTGCGTACAGGTACGTACGTATACATTACGAGATAAGTTCCATGACAATTCTTAATGACAGTTGTTACTGGAATGTGGGCCACCTTTTACAGCAATCAAGGATTTTTTTGACGAAATTTAGGATTTACATGTCTTTAATAACACATATCACCTGAATTCGAATATGTACCTCATACGGAAAAATGGAGTCACTGTTTCTTATTGTTAGTACCACCTATAGGAAAAACGACTGGGTATAATTACCTACATAAATTATAAAACTAAACTAAAATAATTAGTATTTCTGCTCTCCTACGAAATTTCATTTTTGTCGTATACGTGGTATTAGAATAAGTGTATTGATATGCTTGCTAATAAAAGCAATTACAGTAATCCCCAATTCAGAACACAAATATTTGTTTACAAGTAATATAACTCATAGAAGACGCTCGTCAATTCAGAATAACTCAAAACTAAATAATACTCCTCCCACTGTGCTTGCCTCAAGAAACTTTTTTCCATCAATCATGAGAAAGCGAGGAAAGTACCACGAAGAGACGTTAAAAAAAAACAAACATCTAGAGTTCAAACTCCCCCGCAACGAAAAAGAAGGATAAACGGTGTATCAAATTCTGACTTTCACGTGTGCGATTGCCTAGGGGCAGTTTCCCACACGTTTCCAACGTCCCCAATTTATCGAGCCCCGTCGAACAGAGGTAAGATTTCCAGTCACGTCCGAAAAATCCTTCGACGGCATACAGGCGTTTCATCGAGCAATAAAGAACAAAGAACAGTACGTGGAAAAGGAAAGGCTCCCGACGGATTCATACGATTAATACGCAGGGCGATTAATTTTTGAAGGGGAGTAATCGATACGTTTACTGTCTTTTGTTATCATGTCGCCGTCGATTACGATATGATTATCATGGTTATTATGTTGTTACGTGTTATTGGCATGATTATCCTTGGTTATTATGCTGTTACACATTATTATGCGCCAACCGCCAACAAGCCGCGCTTATACGCGGTCGAAACAAATCTCGATGAAGTAACTATTTGGGCCCCTCTTAATGATTCAAATGGTCGTCTCGGGGGCCAGTCGAGTTCATTGAATGCGATTCTCTGATCCCATTGACTGTAAACGATTACCAAAATTGATGACTGACGGACTGGTAACAAAATAAATCAAAGCAATTAAAATTGATGGCAGACAGCAGGGTCGTATTGACCAACCAACTTACGTACAATTTTTCATTTTTTAAATAAACTCAGAAGCATATATACATTAGTCATAGGGAAAATATCCTTGCAAAGTTTCGCAACCTCTACTTATTATATGGATATTGAATGTGATCGATGTCTGTAGGAACTTAGATACATGTAGCGATCTATCACAATTACACACTTGCCTATCAAGAAACAAAAATGGATTGTTTTTAAAGCTGACAATATATTAACTAAAACATGTAACAGAAGGAAGATAACAGAAATATAATATTACTTCTTAATAAACAACTAATATAATACTCATTATTACGAAATTATAATCAATAAGTATTCAATTCTTCTTTAGACCAAATTAATAGTTCCTTCTACAGTTTTAATTCGAAACCGCTGAATGATTATTGGTTTTTGTACTAATTAAAGCTTTTAAGGTAATCATTATCATAAAGTCATCTTAAAATTATTAATTGTTTTCTATAACAAAATATTGAATGAGTCTTCGTATCTTTAAACTTTTCTAAATTTTAGATACTTATAATAGCTTATTGGTTTTTACTGTTAATATTACAATTAATGATACTAAAATTATAATAAACTTAGTTTCAAAAAATTGTTTTATTTCTAACAGACGTAGTTTAAATTATTTTAAAGTCAATAAAATATGATTATATGTAGAATTAAAGGATGAGGGTAAATATCGATAAACTTAGTCCGTATACATTAATATGATAAATAATGTCACAAATTCATAGCTGATATGTACTTTGATGCATTCAAGCAGGAGTTACTACAGTTCTTTTTCAGTGAAAAGATTTTTCAGTTGAAAATTAGCAAACTATCTCATTGTATTATTTCAAAGATCTCTACATGACTGTCATTCAACTTTATTAATTAATTAATAAGATGAATAATATTAATTATTTTCCTGTTTCTTTCGTAAGAAAAATTGTTTCTATTTAACTAGTTATTTTGACTCAATATTGTTTCAATTTCTATACTTACTGATATGTGCTTGTTTTTATTGTTACAGGTAAATGCAAAGTCGGCTGCCATGGAAGTAAGTATCTTAAATCGATTACACATTTTTAAGTGGAAGAAGCAAGTATTAGTTTAAAAACTAATGTTTTAAGTTATCAAGTAGATATTCAAGGGGGTTCTGATCTAGGCATTTACAAAAAGGTCATTTTTAGGGCTTTTTTTATAACGATATGAATAAGATGGCAATCTGTAGTTATCTGCGTTTTACTATATGTATATCTTTCGAGCACATAAAAAGTTGTACATTTTTTATTGTATTCAAGTATTAAGAGCATCCGTGCCATGTACTATAGTTAGTTTTCGAAAAATCGTCTTTGAACGAGGTGGAACGTCTAGTATTTCGACTGTAAATTGGAACCCAATTTTAATTCTTAAAACCTATGAAATTTCCGAGGTAGTTAACCCACGAAAGTGAACAAATCATTTTGTTCTATCATTTTCAGATGCTGTAAAGTTAAACCTTATTTTTTACCAATTTTTTCAGGATTCTGTATCTTAGAAATTAGTAAATTTAGAAAGATTTTAAATATCATAGGTTCATTGTCTGTGAATAAGTATATTCTTTAATTTAAAGAAGGATTCATTTAAATTGAACAAATGATTCTTGACATGTTTGTTATACCAATTCGAAAAATGATTTTGAGAGAAAAACGTGTTTAAAATTGTGACACTCATAGTAGGCAACTGGCACTTAACAGCCGATAACCTTGGTAATTTTTAGAATTTTGAAATTTTTTTATAAGTACGTAATTTCCACTTATTAGATTTTTGCTGTAAATATCAGCATATACATGCTTGCTTTTTGATAAAATTTTGGCGATATTCCATATTAGTTTAAAAAATTATTGTATTTTTCAGCATACACCATAATCTAATTCCTTATCATTTTTTATGCAAATTGTCTACTGCTTAGTACATGAGTCTTTCTTCTACAAAGTATAGAACTATAGCTCCTGTTAACGAAAATGTGAAATCTGACAAATGGTGTCATATGTTTACGTAATACGTTACTTGATCTCAGGCAACAAAATGATAAATCACAGTTTACAATTTCATGGTAGCCCTTTAATTATCGTCCCTTTCTCACTCAGTGCTCACATCAACATCTTACGAGGTTTAACAACTAGCGACTAATAATACAACGTTTCACTTACCCTGATGAATTGTAGTGCACACAAGCAAGGCTTACCAGGAAGGACGCACGTATGTATACGATCTGAAAGGACTGTCGGTGACATCTGTCACTGAAGCTGAAGGAGATGCTACCTTGAAGCTATCGGCCACTGTAGAGTTGTCCGCTAAGCCAGACTGTGTTTTCCAACTGCGGCTGAAGAACGTCGAGCTTAATGGAGCGGTAATTTCTTCAAAATTTTAAAAAGTTAAAAATCGCACATCTCTTAAACCTATCTTACAGGAGATGTTTAAGTTGAAACAGTTTCTTTATATTATTGTGTCAATTTAGATTTAAGATATTTGATGATTCCAATATAAAAAGTTTTATTTGCTTTACAATTCACTTTACAATTACATTTAACTTTTAGCCTCCAACTACGCCAGACGTTGAACAACACGCGGTCCAATTCAATTATCATAATGGACACATTGACACAGAGCTTTGTGCTGAATCTGGAGATTCTCAAGCCTCCCTAAATATCAAGAGGGCAGTTATCTCCTTGTTCCAGTCAGCTGTTATGCAAGAAAGCGGATCAACTAGTCACCACGAGGTTCAGATCCTAAATCAATATATAGAAAAGCAGTTATAGTTGCAATTTTCAGTTCGAATTATAATAACATGTGAAAACCCCACTACCCTACTCTTTTTAGTTACAAAGAAAATTGTGACCTAAATTTTGAAGTATTCAAGTTTATAATATTCAGATACTGAATCTTTTACATTTAACTGTTCAATATTTAAAATTTTAATTTTTTCATTTATTTCGGTCTCTAAATTCTAATTCCTAGAACAACATCATATGTATGTATACGTATACCTTCTCGGGATTAATTTAGCATGCGAACCTGAAAAACACAACTTTAACCAAGCACTCTATACCAAAGACAATTCATTAGCAACTATTAAATCTGTTAAAGCTTCCAACTTTACCCTTTTCAATATTCTCGAACTATATAAAGCTGAAAATTAGGCTATTATAACATAAACATATAACAGCGCCTATAAAAATTTATCAATCTATTCCTTTTTGCTGGAAGACAGAATTAATTGTATTCCTTATTTTTATCAACTTATAAATGGTAACAAATTGATAAATCTAAAAATACAATATACTTTTCAGACCGATGTGATGGGAGCCTGTCTAACACACTTCACATTCCAAAAGGATGGGGATTCTCTAGTAGTCCGCAAGAACAGGAACCTCGCAGAGTGCGCCTTCCGTGAAAACATCAATCAGGACCTCATATCTGCTAGCACCGACACATCAGCAGGAATCAAATCTTCTCCACTTTTGGGAGCACAACAATCGGTTGAGCAACACTTTAAACGCGGTGTTCTGAACAGTGCAACATCTAACGAAGTCTACCAGCTGAGACCATTCAGCAACGGTGAGGCTGGTGCGAAAACATCTGTAGAAACTAAATTGACCTTGACTGGCGAAAAAGCTGACAACCCCACGGCAGCCGTAGCTCAACCCAAGTCTCTCATTTTCGAAGCTCCTCACCCAATTCTGAAGTCTTCTACGGACGCTATTAGTAACGCCTTAAAAGCCGCTAAGGCTGAAGTAGCTGGAGGCGTAAAGCTAAATGCTGCAAGCAAGTTCGCAGATTTGGTGAAGGTTCTTAGAGTTAGCAACAAGAACGATATTTTATCTGTCTATCAGAAAGTGCGTGCTGGAGCAGGTTTCGATAAGGATGATAAGAAACTGCTGCTGGATGCATTGCTTCGCGCAGGTAGCGGTGAATCAGCGGAGGTAGCTGTGGAATTAATCAAAAACAAAGAAGTTTCAGGCGTTCAGGCGCTTCTCTTCTATGCCAGTCTTGCTCTAGTGCGTCACGTAAACCTTCCATCAGTAGCAACTGTAACTTCTCTTTTGGACCAGCCCAATCTGCCCAGACTCGGCTATCTTGGAGTTGGCCAAGTGATCGGCAAGTATTGCCAAGATCATTCCTGCGAAAATGTGCCAGAGGTGAAGGAAGCGGTACACAAGATCCGTGAAAAAGTAGGCAATGGCAAATCCAAGACCAGGGAACAGGAGAACGGGATAATTTCCGCTTTGAAGGCTCTAGGAAATACTCAATTCTTGGATGACACTACTCTGCAGAAGTTGGCGAACATCGCTGCTGACAAGAACGTGCGAAACCGTGTCCGAGTGGCTGCGATAGAAGCTTTGCCTACGAGATGTACTATGAAGTGGAAGAATATTTTGTTCAAGGTTTTAGCCGATAAAGAAGAAGACAGCGAGGTTAGAATTAAAACGTATCTATCGTTGGTAGCTTGCCCCTGTCCAATGGTGGCTAACCAGCTTAAAGAAACGTTGGATAAGGAGACCATCAATCAGGTTGGATCCTTCATTCAAAGTCACTTAAGAAACTTGAGAGCTTCAACAGATCCTAACAAACAGGAAGCTAAGAACCAGCTTGGACTGATCAAACCTCGTACCAAGTTCCCCGAAGACTTCCGCAAATTTTCGTACAATAACGAATTGTCTTATAAACTTGATGCTTTTGGTCTTGGCTCCAGCATAGAGAACAACGTAATTTACAGTCAGAATAGCTTTGTGCCACGTTCAGCAACTTTAAACGTAACCATGGAATTGTTCGGTCGCAACTTCAATTTCCTTGAACTTAATACTCGTGTCGAGAACTTGGACAGAGTGATTGAACACTTATTGGGACCTAAAGGAAAAGTTTGGGAGCAGGATCTTTCGGAACTGGCAGAATCTGACGCTAATCTTGCTGCCAAGCTTGGTAAAATCATCAAGGAACGTTATGAAAAGTCTGTGCGTGGAAAACGAGAAGTCAAACAAGGGGAACTGGATAAATTTGCAAGGAACGTTCATTTAAGAGGCACCGAAGTTGACCAAGACCTGGATCTGGATGTTTCCATGAAATTGTTCGGCGTTGAACTCGCTTACTTGAGCTATCAGGGTGACACTAGTAAGCTGAATCCAGAAGCACTCATCGATAAGGTCTTTGATAATCTCGACAAGGGTTTCTCAATGGCTAAGAATTTAAACTATGATTTAGAGAACTATCTTCAGTTCCTCGATGCAGAATTGGTCTATCCAACCAATCTTGGTTGCGCTTTGAGCCTTGGAGTGACTGGAACAAGTGCTGCTCGCATGAAGACCAATGGAAAACTCGACATTCCAGCTATACTGAAGGATCCAAAGAACGCAGCTTTCCGAGTTGCCCTCGAGCCCAGTGTATCTGTTACAATTGTTGGTAACATGGTCGTACGAGGTTTGGGAGCTGAGTCTGGTATGAAACTGGTCAGCACGCTGCACACAGCTACCAGCAGTGATGTGTCTGTTTCTATGCTGAACGGAAAAGGTATTGATGTCAACTTTGGAATCCCCAAGAAGAAGCAAGAAATCATCACTGTCAGCAGTGAAGTTTTGTTTAGCAGCAAACAAAAAGGAAACAAGTATGTGGCTCCTAAATTTGGAAAAGGAAAAGAGTATGCTGATTGCTTCGATCAGCTGGCTACAGTTCTTGGTTTAACAGTGTGTGGGCAGCTTTCCTTCCCATACGAAAACTTAGCTACAATTCAACAGAAACCTCTATTCCCCTTGAGTGGACCAGCTAAATTTGCAGTTAGCGTCGAAAATAATGATGTTTCCAACTTCCATTTTAAAATTCATTTGAATGACCAAGAGCCGAAGAAACGTTCCTTTGAAATTGTACTGGATACTCCTAACAGCAAAACGAACAGGCATGTATCTTTGGCTTTGGAGGCAGGCCTAGAGCCTGACATGTATGCTAGAGCCTCTTTCGATTCACCAATCAAAAAGGCATCTGCACAAGTTGTACTTAAGAATACTCCTCAACAACGTACTCTATCTGTCACAGTCCAACATGATATAAATGAATACTTCGTTAGAGTTGGCATTGAGTCTGTAGGAAATAAATACAAGCCCGTATTGGAATACAAAATACCCGAACACATTGCGAAACTAGCCAATGGGAAAACAGGAGCGGAAGCAGGCCAACAGTACAACATAGAAGGTACTGTGGAAGTTTCTGACTACGAAGGCGGTCAAAAGTTCGTTTTTGATAAAGTTGCTCTTTTGGTTAGTGGACAAAAGCTCATTATCATTGATGGTTCATTGGCCTGGACACCGAACGCTATTGCTGCGGACACCAATCTTGGTTACGCTGATAAGAACTTAGCTCTTAAGTTAGAGGGTAAAAAACTAGCCGACAACAACTACGTACTTACTGTCTCTGCCATGCCGTCAACTGACCCCAACATTGGATTCAACCTGAAATGGGCATTTAAAAGAGGACAGAACGAAATGGAAAACAAATTAGTCTTTATTCACGGACCTGATCAGAATTCTGAAGTAAATCGGTTGACTTTGGAGCAAAGTGCTACCTATAAACTGGACCCCAAAGACCTCCATTTGTCCACATCTAACGAGCTGAGTTATCCTGCTATGAATCTGAAGTTACAGCTTGATGGCAAGCTAACTCGAAAATCGATCAGCGGCGAAATTGAAATCAAATATGAAAAGTTTAAACTTGGCGCAGAGCTCTCAGCTAAAACGAACATAGAAAAACCAGGCGATTATGAAGTCGAACTGGAGGCTGAGCTTATGCAAAACAGTATTAAATTAAAATCCAGGCGTGCAATTCTCGGACCCCACAAGAGTAAACTGACCAACTCGCTTGTGCTATCTCCCGGTGGTAAATACGACGCTGATGCAACTGTAATTTATGATGTGAGCAAGAGCAACATAAATGTTCAACTGGATGGTGATCTCAACTTGAATGGAAAGAAAGTTAAAGTGGACACTGGCTTGGAGGCTAATCCACAAGCGATTAATTCCCGAGCTTTCGTGAAAGTCGATGGCGTTAAATATGTTGAATTCATGTTAAAGGCACAAAAATCTCCAAATCCAAGTGGCAACTTGAACTTGAATTTAAAGAATTATCTGACAGCTAATGGCCAATTCGTCTATCAAAATGGCAAAGGAAATGCAAATCTCAACATTGATTTACCTAAGGCTAACCGCAAAGTGAAGGCTACCGGTGATGTAGCTGTATCAGGATCAGAGCACGTTGGTAACTTCGAACTTCTGTACGACGCTGAAAAAGATCCTAGCAAGCGTATCAAATTGTCCACCATTTCTGACATCACGAAGACATCCATTAACACAAAAAATATTTTAGAAATTCTAAACCAGAAATTGGAGTTAAATGCCAAAGGTAAAATGGAGGGTACCACATCTGACCACCAACTCCAATTGCATATGGACTTGACTCTACCCAACGGACGTTTCTTAGTCTCTAAAATCAAACGCAACTCTGCAAAGAAAGATAATAAGTACGATGTTCAAGTGGACGTTGAACTAGTGGATAATGTTATAAAGGGAGGAGATTCCAGAAAACTTGCTTATACCGCTGAAGTTAAAGATTTAGACTTGCAAGCTAAAACAGGTCACGGTAAAGCTCAGTTACAGTTAGTCGATTTCGATGGGAAAGATGTTCTGCTCGCTTGGAACATGAAGAGCACGGTACAGCCTGACAAAAAGGAACAAAATGAACTGGACGTCGAACTGAGCGGAGCAAAGATTCCGAAGAAATTACGACTTCAATTGAGCTCGAATGTTGGCGAAAAAGAAGGATCTTACGAAGCCAAGTCGTCCTTAGGTGATCTTGCGTTGGCGGTAAGCAATTGTTTATTTAAAATATTTTATACTTAAAGGTACAAATTAGTCTTCTAAAATTGTTACAAAATCTCGCCTTTTTCAACTTTTAGAGTTCTGGAAGCTTCCAACAAGGAAACGGGGTCGACAAGCCTTCTAAACTAGAAGGTGTTTTGGATATGAAACTGCCATTAGAGAAACTCAGTAATCTGAAGTTAGAGCTGTCCAGCCAAATGTTGGAACCAAGTGTAGAAAACGATCTCATGGAATATAAAGAGTCGTTCAAGCTGACTTACAACAATGATAAAACAGTCAAGGCGGAGTCACACTTGAAATTACAAGGATTAACAAAGGGACTGAAAGGAGCAAGTTCAGGCACAGGAGAATTCTCCCTGAATGTCCTACAACTTCCACCTTTGAAAATGAAAGGCAACTACAAGTTCACTCCTACGGAAGAAAAGAAGACTGCCAATCTTGATCTAAGTGCCAGCTATGGAGACAAGGCAATAACGCTTCAATCTGATAACGAGTACCGTCCAGACCTGGCTGTTGTCAATACGAACATTAAATGTAACCTGCTTCTTGAGAAACTTCGCAACCTCGAAATGCAACTTGTTTACAAGGTATTCTATTTAAGATTATTATTAGATTAGAGAGATGTCCAGCATATTTGAACGAAACTATAATGCAGCTTTTATGATTTAGAATCAGAAGCCTGAAAACTTACGATCATTGGATGCAACTGTCCTTGCTGATGGCACCAAATACACACTGCAAAGCCAAATTCAGCTACAAGAGAACAACAAGTTGTTCTCCATAACAACATCCTGCCCGAACGGAAAAACTGAAATACTATCCAAGTTCCAGAGACTCGGTTTAAAGGAATTCAAAGGTAATAGGAGCAAACATATGTACAAATGCATTTGATGTCAGTGTAGAACGTAGAACTCTCTATTTAACTCAATCGATTTTCTGTTAAGGTGAATGGAAGGTTGAAACTCCTAAAGGATTTGTCAAAGCTGACGCAAACGTTAATCTAGAGAGCATCGATGACTTCGAAATCAACGCGAACTTTGATAGCGATAAGGTCAAGTATCGCAAGATCCACGCTGAAATCGCCAACAAGCCCACCGCAAAAACAGGAAAGAGAATCACGATTACCGTCACCAGTGACGGTCAGAACATCGTAACAGGAAGGTATAACATTAATTACTGTTTTACAAGATTATTATGGTATTCCAGAACCAAAATCTATAAATTCTCCCAAATTCGCGTCTTATTGCTCACTAAAGAATAAATTATTAGAATGTTTGCAAGCAAAGACGTAAAACAAGGTGAAAACATTGTTCTTCGATTATCCAAACAAATTCTATATATAGACTAAGATTGCACTATCTATCCAGCACGAGTTACAAAAAACGCGACGAGGATGGAAAAATCGTGATAGAGGGCAACGGAAGCTTGAAGGTTGGCGACAACACCAGAAGCTCCTCCTTTAAGTACACTCGCCAACAGTTGACATCCAAAAACGATGGAGAGGTTGGCGTGGCGATGGTTTTGAACGCAAATTTTGGACCTTCGGCTATCGTGGGCGAACTGAAACTTTCAGATAAGGAGATTCACGTATTCAACAGCTACTGTGAACAGAATAAGGACTGCGCTCACTTCAAACTTCAATCGACTCTTGACACGGAACGTAAGTGACTTTTTCCAGATGAAATTTCGTTTTAATAGAATTCTACATATTCAGTTGATAGATGCATTAAATTTGATCCGATTATGAATGTTTTTAAGTCGCATTTATGAATAAGGCATTTACTGATGTGCGTTAAATATTAACAAAGTTTATATTAAATTTCATGAATTAAAATATGAAATTTCTAATATCCCTTCTGTTAACATATCCTTGCACGTACTAATTATTATTTTTCTAAATACATAAACAATTTTTCAATGACTAAATTGTATCAGAATGATGAGATTGCAAAAGCAACATTCATAGATTTTTTTAATTCTAGAACTTACTATTTTTATGAATTAGGAATACTAAAATTAGCTAGTTATTAGAATATATTTAAATTTTTGTTTAAAAATATAATACTTCACATGCATCAACTTAATACGACCATCAAATTTTATTGTAGTACGTCGAGCGAAAATTTTTTATAACTAATGTCTCAAAAATATCTGATTTCTAGAATTAATATTTTCATGCCACGTTTTCAGAGACGACCTTGGTAAAGCACCAAGTAACGGTTCAATTCGACTTGAAAAAGTTTAACGTACCAGCTGAGTTCGGGCTGAAGACCAATACTCAGTTGAAGAACTCAGTATTAGACCATACAACAAACCTCTACCTCCATACAACGAAAGAAAAGTCTGAGTACACTTACCAACTCTACGTTCATCCTAAGGAAACAGGTAAATACTAAACTATTATTAAGTTGATAGCAATTTATGTATTAATAAAGTCATTATACTTCTGTCAATTATGATTACAGCTTCCATATTGACTTTGCCTTCTCGTGAAATGGCTGTTATTTTGACTTATGACTTACCAAAGACGAAGCAAACTGGAGCATACAGACTGGACCTGTCTCTCTACTTAGACAGAAAGAACAAACCATCCGATAAGACCAGCTTGTCGGCTAGTGGAGACATAAACGTTGATAAAAACAGTTTATCTCTTAGCGGAGAAACGAAATTCACATATCCTACACAGACTAAGGTATAGCACTTTCAATAATTTAACATAATTTCGTTAATTTTCTCGATGTTTAGAATTATTACCTATTAAGAACAAAGAGACATCATTTTATATACTACTTTACTAAAAAGTAAACGTTTCTGCCTAAAGGATATGTTGGTAAAAGGAAGGCTTCACTGCGGTGGCCAACGTTTGTTAGATGGCAGTCTGGAAATCGACGTCTTCGCCAAGAAATCGCAAAAGATTGTCATTACAGCTAACGTTCAGCGACAAGATATCCCTAATGGAAAGAATATAACTAGCGTAGTCGAAGTGAACAGTCGTGGACAACAACTGAAACTGGATCTTAAATCTCATTTAGCTGTCAGCACCAAAGAAGTAGGATTTGGTAGCTTCTTTACCTACAATGACGTACAACAGAAGCCGAAGACATTAGGCGCACTCTTATCCGCTGACATGAATCACGCATACCTATTAGTCGCTCTGCCTGACAAAAAATTGATAGAGGATGAGTGGAAGATGCAGTTCTCCAAAAACCAACAGAAAATAGACAGAGAACTGTCTCTACTGGGTGAGATGCCAGAAGTGATGAGTTTCGAGGCCAATGACTTAAACCGATTTAAGTTCCTTCAGTATTCGAAGGGTAAATTACCACTTCCAAAATAGTAAACTCGTAGTCTGTCCAAATGATACACATTTTACATTGAAAAATTTTATTTTCAGAAAATCCCAACAACAAGCTAAGTGTTAACGGCCAAATTGTTCTCGGTCAATTAGCAGAGATCCACGCAGACCTCGTTAAGGATGGCGCGAAAAAGAATTTGTTTAATGTCTTAGTCCATCTTGACGAGAAGCAATTCTTGAAACCTGACTTCGGCTACAGTAAGAAAAACGTGGCTGAACTTCTGGTATGCAAATTGTTATTACCATTAGTATAAATAGTTTATTATAAACACTAACTTATGATAAATATGTTAGGATATATTGAAAAATGAGAACGTCAAACTTGTCAAGAAACTGAAGGAAATCCAAGAACATGTAATGCAGCAAGTACAGGCTGAAAGTACAGACCTTCTAGAACATCTGAAGAAGGCACAGCCAAACATGAAACCACTTTTGGATTACTACAAAGCAGAGTTGAACAAAATAAAAGACGAAATCGACGCAGATGAGACTGTCAAGCAAATTCAGGCAACTTTGTAAGTATCTTCAACTATTGGATACTTAATTAATGAAAAAGAAATTCTTCTATAAGAAGAATGTGGTATGATCAAGTTAAAATCTTCTTGGAATAAATTTTCAGAAACAAATACCTGAGCGGCGTCATAGCTGTGACTGCAGAAACCATGAAACAAGTAACGGAAAGTTTTGAAAAATTGCAAAAGCAGTTCGACGAGTTGATAGCTCACGTGAAGGATGCCTTAAAAGCGGTGCTTCCTAAACTGAAGGAAGCTCACGAGAAGATATTACAACAATGCATGGAGATTCTTGATTCAGCAGCCAAGCTTGCCAGTACCTACCTCACGGCTGTCTTGAACCTCATAAACGAACACCAAAAGGAATTGCAAGATGCGTTGAGCATAGTATCTGGAATGGCACAAGATCTCGCAAAGATCGTCTCGAAGTCGCTAGAACAAGTCAAGAAAGATCTCGAAGAGTTTGTCAATCTGCTTGTAAACCAACTCCAAGCTTTACCGGTTTATGAGATGATGAAAGAGAGGTTACAAGAACTGAAGAATTTCCAAGTTCCCGAGGCTATATTAGGTCCCATTGAAGAACTCTGCCATTTGATTAAGAACGCTTTACCTACAGATGAGTCACGTCAACTGGCTGATCTCGTTTGCCAGTACATTGTTAAACATATAAAACGTGAAAAGGTACGTCTTTAAAGCTAGAATTACTTGACAGAAACCTTTAGATTTAAAATCCCAGAAAGGAATTAATAATTTAATAAGCTTTTACGGGCCGCAGTATTAACGTCCTCTTGAAATACTATTCGAACTTGTCAATACAGCAGTTAGTTTCGTCGGAAGTCCGCTGATATTATTAACCCTTTTAGTGCTAACACCCTAATAATATTTACCTAGTAATAACCTTTAATATTTACCTAGTTTTTATACATTAAAAAAAATTCTGAACCCACCACAAATCCGAAAACAAACAATTTTTATTCTTTATACTTTTCTTATTTTTTCATACGAAATCACATCCTGCTCACTTGTAAATGTTAATCGGAAACATCCTATATTTAGCACTAAAGAAAAGGTAGAAGTTAAGAGTCTTATAGCAGATACTAAAAAATCAGTCTGCATTAATTTTAGCACTGTATTTTAATACCGATAAGTCAGTACATTAGCACTAAAAGAGTGTTAATAACGTGCGTTTTTACATTTTCTTACCATTTTCTAATTGAATATCCGAACAGATAAAGAAGTAAAAAAATTGATATTTCTATATCTTTGTTAATGTTTTTTATCTATCTTTTACTGATGTTTTTTGAGATAATATTTTTTCACTTTAATTATTACTCTATCGTTTCATGTCCAAATGATCAGTGCTCTTCATATTAATGAAGTCCTCGTATTAGTTTAGTTTTATGTATTTTGCACAAATCAATAGAAAATTGCTTTATCAAAAGTGTATCACACATTACAATCCACGAGTTTTTGCCAGATGAAAAATTGATCAAAATGTTAAACACATTTGTGTTAGAGCATAAGACATTTTTTGACTGATTATTACATCAACGGTCAGTTAGGTGTAAGGTTTTAGAATGCTTGACATTCTAAGTTTGAAATCGTTATCAAGAAGTTTACTCCTTTCTATAGGTTGACGACGTAACTGAAATGAAGAAGATCTATTCGAGCGCTGTAACCGCAGTACAATCCATACTCGTACTCCTACAAAACCAGGCGACGTTAGACAACATATTGGGCGCCGTCCAAATCCAGCAGCCCATTGATTTGAGCCTTTTGTCGAAACTCCCGGGGATTTCCACCCTTAAACTATCCGTCTTGAATCTGTTACGTAACGGCGAGCTACCGACGCCTTCGGATTTATACTATGCTTTCAGGTAAAGGATTACTTGCACAAACGTCCCTTTGTCCAACCACTGCTCGTAATCAAATCATATTCCGGGTTTCACCTTTACAAATAGAATTATTATCCAACAGAAAGCTAGTTCAATCAGAAACAATATATTTTGTTAATGAGGTATGGGTTTATTTACTTCACAATCAGAACATATCTGAACATGTGAAATGGATTTCAAAGCAGTGGTTGTAATAATAATAAAAAATTTTCTTTTCTTCTTCATTATTAATGACGTAATAGGGGCGAGATTCAGCACAATGCTGTTTTTTAAATCCTGCCGGGATAATGTAGATAACACGTAGGAAAAAGTTATTTAAATCAAATTAGGATTAAAGTTAAAGTTAAAGGCTTCAATAAGTCTATTTTATGTTTCACTCGCAAGGGAACATCCCGAAGTGTAAATATGAAACTTGGCATGTTTGTAGATTAACCAAAAATATTAGACACGAATTTTTTTTATCTGCTAGTATCCATGTTAAAGGTGAAAAACCACCCCCAAAGTTAAGGTTGGAAAACATATTTGGCTTAATATTTCGAAAACTATTGCGTCTAGTGAAATGATATACATAGGGCGATCGCATGTTTCCCAACAACGAATCTACCTACATAAACAGTTTTTGAAAATATGAATTTGTTTAAAAAATATGTTAAAAATAGCATATTTTTGTTGTTTTCTATGACTAAATATTGATCAATCTTTTTACAAATTTATATGTAAATACTATGAACCAAAATACAAAATACGGATAAAATAGAATTTTAAACTTTTACACTATAAACAAAATAATAGCAATCCTAGTTAAACCACATGTGCGAAATTGAGCTTTGAAACGAGTGGCTTTATGAAAAATATATATCTTTATAATGCTTTGATCATTATATTATGATATATATTGTTCATTGTGTACTAAACGCATAAATAATAATACTGCTAGAGAATATTCGCAACGTTTCGCACTCGTTACAAACAGTTTGATGATAATTAGAGTTTTGCCAGTAAACATCATTTAACTGAACTTGAATATTTTTTAAACAAATTGATATTTTCAGGAACTGTTTATATGGATGGATTCGTCGTTGAAAAATATACAATCGCCTCAATTATACCATTTCACTATACGCAATAATTTTCGAGATATTATGCCAAATATGTTTTCCACTCCCAACGTGGGGGTAGTTTTTATCCCTTTAACATGGACACCAGTACATAAAAAATACACGTCTAATATTTTTGGCTAATCTACAAACATACCAAGTTTCATTAAAATCGGATATTTACACTTCGGGATGTACTCTTGTCAGTTTAATGTCTTCTATATTCTATGAACTTCTATGTTAATACACTTCTTAATTTCTACATAAGTACCTATCTATAATTCATAATAGTGACTAAAATGTCTAAATCGAGCCCAATCGTGTTTGTTTAGACCAAATCTCTACTCCGCCAACATTTTACCACCATTCCGTGTATCGGGAGTAGTCGCTGATGGAGGACACTTCTTTACCTTCGACGGACGCCATCTAACCATGCCTGGCACGTGCACTTACATCCTGGCACAGGATATGCAAGATGGCAACTTCTCCGTGGTCGCTAACTTCAACAATGGAAATTTGATTAGCGTTACGATCACCGAACCAAAAGAGAGCATCACATTAAAGAACAACGGAAACGTAAGTATCTAAATCGTTCTCAACCCAAGAAGAGGTTTCACGTCAATGAAGGATGGGAACATATTTCTGATTCAATTGGGATTGTTTCGTCCTCTTAGATCTTGGTCAATAATAAACCAGCTGATTACCCAACTGGCACGAAGAACTTGCACCCATATCTCGTCCAACCTTTCGTCAATGTCAAGTCTGATTACGGCATCCGTGTTACATGTTTGAATAAAGCACCCATGATCTGTGCTGTCCACGTTTCCGGCTTTTACCTAGGCAAGCTACGTGGTCTACTCGGTGATGGCAACAATGAACCTTACGACGACTACACTTTGCCCTCTGGAAAGGTACGTGTACTCTGTCACAGAGAAAAAACGCTTTTATTGGTCACGAAGGATGGCGAGTTCGTGGAAGCTTACGTGCGCCTCAGAATATCCCTTGATCTTTAGGGGGCAATGTTCTGTTTAATTGCATACGTAGAGAACGAGTTAACAAGAGTTAAATTTTCTGTTTGTTAACTTTTTCCTCTTTATTATTGTTTGGCATATTATTTCCGCCGATAAAAAAATGATTAGTACAGCATCAATTTCGAAAAGATTTCTTATATTAATTTCGAAAGCAATACGTTAAATGAGTTTCCGTAAAGCTTTTGCTTGACCTGCGAAACTTGATAGGAAATTTTTTAATTAAAATTTTGTAATATTTGAATTTACAGTTTTGCCAGTGAGAATTAAGAAATATAGTTAACTAAATATAAGTTAAATATAAATTAAATTAATTAAATATAAGTTAGCTACTTTTGCAATATTTTGAGTATCCTATATTTTTCTGGCTGCTAAATTTTGTTAGGTTTTTCAACATAAATAATTTTATAAAGTTATGGAAATATATGTAAATACTACATATGTATTTGGGACGACAAAAGACAAGCTTGTTAAAAGCATGGATCTAAAGGATGAAGCCTTCCTGGTGAGGGGGGGAAGTCATAGACAGAAGAGCAGAGTGATCACCGTCGCCATTTAACTGTGGGCGATAAATGGTGCCGCCTATGGCATATCATGAAGCTATTTTAAATTTGAGAATGATTTGACAGGCCAAATGAAACGAGGTTAAAAACTCGAACGCTGATCCCTTCCAATCCAAGCGTAATAGAAGAAGCAAAAAAATTAGATACATACATAAATTTAATTTCTCATTATTCAAGCTTTAGAGATACCACTTTCCAGAAAATACAAGAGAAAAAACTGATACTAAATGCAGAGAGGTATTAAATTAATAGGGATTATACTGCACTGTGTTTTTTATAGGGATAGTACTTGTTTGTCACATTGTACAACACTACAATTATGTGTTCAAAAACTATAAATCCCTCCCCCCCTCCTCGTAACAGGACGGATTCACCCCCTCGTCTAAAAGTCCATTTAATGCTGCACCCTATAGATCCATGGTTAGAAGACATTGTATTGGGATAGTAGAACGTTTGGACATTAAGATATTCTGATCGTTAGAATTGGAGATTATAGAATATCTTAAAACGAGAAATAATTATGCCTAACTCAAATTTGAAAGATGAAATTATCTTTCACAATTTTAAGGATAACTTGAAGGGTAACTGTAAAAGGTATTAAAAAGTTCTTAGAAAATTGTATTCATCTATTCCGTAAAAACAGCACGTACATACATATATTTCAACCCACAAATATCGGCATGGACTAATTATGGCCATGTTGGTATTTATGTTTAAATAAATATAAGTATTTTTTTATGGACTTAGCTGATTTTGCGAACGAGCAACTCAATAATACTTTGCAAAGGTCTATATTAGAATTAAATATCTTGGATAGGAATCTAGACTGCTAGTTTATCTAAAATTCATAGGGATCAGATGTATCGTTATTTTCTACATTTTTCTAGATCACTGAGAGTGCAACAGAATTTGGAAACGCGTACAAACTAAAGCCTGACTGTCCAGCTGCGACTGCTGTCGAACACAAAATGGATCGCGCTCCAGTCTGTACAGAATACTTCTCTGGCCAGAAATCTCCACTGAAGTAAGTCAGCATTCAACAAAATCAATTGGGGTTCTTCAAATAACTACCAAAAAATTACCAAAAAACAAGATAAGAAAATAAAAATAATCATTCTAGTGACTAGTCCAATCTAAAATCCTTAAATCTTGTACATTGCTCAAATAGATATTATATTTAAGTTCCTACACCTAATTGAATTAATTATTTATAGTATTATTTAGATGCCATTATTAAAAGTCAGCTTTTAAATTTTTTGCAAATTTAATTCTTATCAAAAGGATATGAAAGATTAAAGCTAATTTTCGGGTCGAATTAACTCGAACAAAGCTGAAGAATGAAAATGGCTATCAAAAAGGTACCTATCAATAGAATTGATTACAAGAACGTAATTACTTACAGGTCTTGCTTCAACTACGTCAACCCAGCTCAATATCGTGATGCTTGCGATCACGCTGTTGCTGCTGGCACACCATCAGGAGCTTGCTTAATCGCTACAGCATACCATTACTCTTGCTATGCAGCTGGACTCATGACCACTAGTATTCCATCAGCTTGCTGTAAGTTTTTCTCATTTTGTGCTATACTATTGACATATCACGTTCCCTTGAAAAGCTGTTCGATAATGCACTATATTATTATATATTTATAATTACAAAAGTAGAGTGGCTAAAAATTTGCACACATGAATGAAAGGAAGAATAACAAAACTAACGTAAAACTAAAGCAGTTTTACTTAAACGAATAAATAATCCTCTACAAAACTACAATTAATTTTTTATTATGTAAATGCAACGATGGCATTTCAACACTTCGATACAGTTCTGAAAACTTTTTCAAAAGGAGATAATCATGTTTGATAATAGAATAATTAATAATTGCGTTAAAGTTTTCATAATTTCAGTTTTCAATTTTAGAATATGCATATTGGCAATAAATATTGGCGCAAAATATGAAATCGCTTTACCACATAATTATCTAAAAATTATTAATAACAGATAAAAGAAAGAAGACTGCTTCTCTTTTAGTTTTTTTATCTGTAACAGGAAAACCATATTCACGAACCTTACCAAAATTGACACGAAATTATAGCGAAATGTTATGAAGAAAATGTATTAATTTCTATAAAACTTTCGAAATAAGTTTACGTAGTTGGCTAAGAACTACGTTAAACTCAGAGAGTCCTACAAAAGTTTAGGTGTTAGAAACATCAAATACTTATTGTCTCCTTATTTAATTTCAGCAAACTGCAAAGTAGGCAACAACAAAGTCGACATTGGCGACACATTTAGCGTAAAAATACCCAAGAAAGAAGCTGATATCGTGTTCGTTGTGGAACAACAGACTCCAAACGACAAAGTTTTCAAGGAAATGGTTATGCCATTGATGTCTGAGCTCAGGGACGAACTGAAACACCAGGGAATGACGTGAGTATCGAATTTCAGTTCAATTTGTCGTTAAAGAGGGAATCGAATGATCTTATAATCTAGCATTGGATGCTCCTATCGCTTTGAACATCGTTAAAATCAAATAACGATTTCGCTTGGTTCTGCAGGGATGTGCACGTTGGACTAATTGGATACAGCGACAACATGAAATGGCCACAACATTATACCCTGAACGGTGACACTAACATCGACGGTGAAGTGAAGAATATGAAGTTCCAAGAAGCAAAGCCGGTTGTAACACTTCAGGTAAATACTCAAGTCTTTTTCAGTTTTTTCATGCTAGATCTACATGATCCGTCGGGAAACGGGCGATAACTAAAATACGGTTAAAAATTAAGAAAATTTAATTTTTGTAATTAAAAATATGGTAGTAACACATCTAAATTATGCCATTTATGTTTCAAATGACATCTGTCAAATGTGTGGTATTTCTATGTGCATATTGGTAACATTAACGACATAGATCACACACAGTAATATGTAAATTTTCTGGCCAAACCTGTATTATTTCTCCTCAATTATTTTGCTTTGAACTAACAATATTTTATAGGCGACTTGATGCAAAATCCTATGTACTCTATTTGTGAAAATATGCACTGTTCTCCGGAGTACGAATAGTTAGCTCTCCATCTAGCTGCTTAATAATAATAAAACGCCTGAAACACAAAAGTGTACTGTGCAGGAGTGCGCTGCTACACTGTGTCTTATTGTATGATGTTCAGCAAATGGCATAGCTTGAGCAATATGAAGATAAACAGTAGCATCCCCTAACCCGACTTAGACTTGTACACTGCGTATTTTCAAATCGTTCATTTCCATGGCAAACCCTATACCCTCTGAGAAACTGTTACCCTTTCGAATAAAGTAATTCAACATAGAAATTGAACTGAAGCTATTATTAAAAATTATACGCAATGAAGTAAGTTGAATAAGCGTTAAGAATCGATCGAGAGTTCAGTTACACTTAATCCCGACTCCTGACATAATAAAGATCGATTTCCGCATCGTTTACATTCCTTTGATGAGCTGGTAATGCTCCACGTGTTTTCATGATTTCTTTTCAAGATAGTGCAGTTGAATCATCGCCCTTCGCAGTTTTTCCTCTTCTGGCATGATTCAGGATTTCCTAGGTGCACTATTATTTCTTTCCAGCCGCGCAAAAAGTATCATTAGTCGGAGAAGCATGCAAATTCGTGCTTGGAAAAAGCAGCGTTGACTAACAGTATCAAACGGTCGTGAATATTCATGGGATTCTAATGATCAATTGATTAAACGATAATGCATGTAAACATAATTTAGTCACGTTCTATGTATTTGTATTTCAGAGAACTGTTCAATCTTATTCCTGACTTACATGTTTCATCAGATGTCACCGCATTCATTAACATAGTTTAAAGAAATTGTGGCGTCGTTCGTCGACTTTAGCGCGCATATTAAACGAGGAAATCACTTCTAGGAAGCAAAGGAAGGCGACACGAAGAAGAAGCTCACCTATCTGCAGCAGAGATTGCAGGTCGAACTGGGAACTTACAAACTGACTGATGCCTATGAAGAAGCTATTAATTACCCATTCAGACCTGGTGCAGCGAAAGCAGTTGTTGGTATCATAGCTAACCCCTGCGAGAAGAGTCCATTCCCAGTTTCTGTAAGTAAAATTTTGTGTTGTATTGCGTCATACTGAACCTCCGAAAATTTATACTGTGTCTATAATTTATCTGTAAATTAAATCAAAAAGTAATGAAGTAAAACAATTACGTACACATTTAATCCTGATTAGTCTTTCTAACTTAGAAAGAACTTTACTCTTTCTAACTTAGTAAGAATACAATTAAATTGAAAGTATTGGATAAATATTTAATCGATTTTGTGTTCCAAATATTTCTTTTATGTTATATTTTGAAATTGGGATTTTTGTCACTGTAATATGAGGCTGCGACTTTGTGTTAGTATCTGTAGTTAGCACACTTTAATTTTTTTGTTTCGTATTATTAATTATATTTACTTCATCTTTGTTTTTAATACCATGTTAATTGTAATATCACATTGGTTAAAAACAATACTAATTTTTTTCGGAGGATTTAATAATTCTAAAGTTACTATTTAAAGTAACTAATTTATTTTATGTTTAATTCATAAACGATACAAACTATTTTTATTTCTTTAAAAACATTCACAAACATTCGCAACCATTGTTAAATATATTCAAACATAATGACACATATAAGGTAAATGTACCAATACCTAGATACTTAAGACGTCAAATGTCCCAGTAAGTGGACAGCCTAAAAATACATGTCCCGACGTTTGAATTACTTTATATTACGTATATTAAAATTTAGGTATATTACAACTTTCCCTAAAATTAAATAAAATTAGTGCTAGTGTTCAAATATCGGGATATGGTCGGTTACTAGGACATTTACCTTAATTTTATCGGAGAACTACTACTAATTTCAACTTCCGAATCTTCTAAATTTTTCTGAATACAAAAGTAAATGATAGTAATAATCAGTATACAATATTTGAAGAAACTTGGCCATTCAAATTACATATTTTTTTCTTTAAAAAGCTTCAACAACTAAGGCTTCTACTGGCACAGAAGATTTACAAAGACCGCGGTCTCACTTACTACCATATCTCCTTCCCTGGTGACTTGCTCGTTTCCGGTAAGCCACAGAAGAATATTGTCGGATACGATCACGACAGCGTGTACACGTTCGCTGATAGCAAGAAGAAGCCCCTTAGCGGAAGCGCCGATATGAAGAGCAATCTTTCCCCAACGACCAACGACGTCTGCGCTGACTTTGCGGTTCTTGTAAGTGTTCAACGAGTAATTTTCATTTATCGTTGATCCAAGGGGTGGAAAAAGAGATATCTATATACCTAACGTATCACGACAACGTAATCGAGGATTACCACGAGCATGGGGATTAATCTGTTACAGTCTGGTGGAGCAGCGTTCAGTTCAAACAATTTCCTCGATGGCAAACCGAATCAGAAGAAGCAATTCGTCCAAGTGGCAGCCAAGAGGGTTGCTGATGGCCTGGCCAATTTAGAACTAGAAAAAGATTGTTCGTGTGAGCTTGAATATGGTGTTGCCGGTCGTGCTCAATGCAAAATTGTTGGCCGTAAAGAGAAAGAATCTCCAGCGGTAAGAAACTGAGCTCTTACCTTTTCTTATTTAGTACCAGATCTACAATAAGCCCAACTTTTCAGAAATGTTAATTCAACATTCACTAATTCTACATAATGTTGGAAAACAAACTTAATTTATATTTTTGAAAACCGACACGAAACTTCTTTCTATGTGCCCCGAAATGTAAATATCATCAGAAATATACACTACCCTCCAAAAGTATTAGGACACTCACAGAAAATAAAATAAACTTGGAAAACCATTAGGAAATTGTTACAATTTCTTAAATGTATTTTAAAGTTAGTTATATTAAGCTATAACAAGTATATAGTTAACATTATAATAAAAATAACATCATCTTTATACAAGAAAATTAAATTTTCTTTTTGTCAATGCATCCATCGCGTTTTTTAATTTGCTCGACTAATTTCTGTATCCGATTTATTAGTTTTTCTATTATTTCCGGTACTTATTTGGTTCTATGTGTCATGTAGTTTGTTCCGCAAGTCATTTTCGAATTTTAGACACACTTTCCGGATTTTCTGATCTAATTCTCCTTCTCTATTGATTCATATCGGGAGACTAAGGGGGCCAATGCATTATTTTTAATTCATAATTCTGTTCTACGTGTTGCAAATAGTCTCTGCAAACCCTTGCAGCGTACTTGAGATCATTATCATGCATGAAAACAAAATTTTGGACCATTAGTCGCCTTCCAAATGGTATGGCATATTCGCGTAAAATAAATAAATATTGTTCTTTTTTTTGTAGAATCCCTTCGATTTCTATTACGTCACCAATACCATTTGCTCCAATACATCCCCACATCATTATTGAGCGGACTCTGTGTTTAACTGTGGGTACGATAGTCAGGAATCATTTTTTCTTCAGGTCTTCTAAAAACACGAACTCATCGTTTGCTACCGAATATTTCAAATTTGTATTCGTCGGCCCATAAAACGTTTTTCCACTTCTCAACTAATCAATTCCGATATTTTTTAGACCACTTTAATCGTTTTACTTTATTCTCTGGTCTCAGTAATAGTTTTTTATGATTACGCATCCACGAAGACCAACCTCGTGTAAGCATCTCCTTACCTTTGTCACGGAAATCGGAAGATCGCGGTATTCATTCACTTCGGCTGCTATTTCCCGAGCACTTTTTCGTCTATTCCGTTTACTAGTTGTTTGAATAAAACCATCTTCAGCAATTGTTGTTTTTTTAAGTCGATCAAAATGTTTCGCTGCCTTAACACTTCCAGTAAAACTGAACTTTTTGATTCTGTATCCCACTGACGACTTCGAAATTCTTGTTTTTATAGCTATTTCACTTATGGAATAGCTTTCTCTTGACAGAGTTACAATTTCTGTACGTTTTTCTACCGTTAAGTCTCTTAACTTTCGTGACACAGTGATCAAACAAGATTTGAAATGAAGGTAAAGCAAAGTCAGCGAAATCGCTTTCCATAGTCACGTACAATGCGTCAAATTACCAATAGTGTATGACATTACACAGCAATGAGTTCGACGTAAACAGAAATTCAAAAGAAAACACTCAGGTCGTTGACTATATTAAGAAATCATATCGAAAAACAATGTGTATCTCTTAACAAGCAAAGAATATAAAATACACTTAGCATACGTTTTTAATGAACAAAATGCAATAACTGGGTAAATTATGATTCGATAATATGATGCCATGAAACTAGCAGATATTATTTACACTGGGTGAAAAATTAGAATTTATACTAAATACGCAGGTGTTCTAATACTTTTGGAGGGAATATGTACATACATATAACTAACAAAGTGTCTACGTTAAACATTGTCTAGATTTATGATACAACTTTACAGTGAAATTCCTCAAGACCAAAAACCCATTTTTACGAATGGTATAAGGATTTTATTACACTATGTATATGTTACAAATTCTAAAAGCGATTTCCTCGCCCGCGAGCTCTCATTGTTAATCTAACATAACCGATGTCACAGAGTCCCCAACATGTCCAATTCATTTCACTCTCTCATTTTAAATGAATTGGTGAGCTGAAGAATAGTATGTACAAATCCAAAATTAACCATTTTCAAATAATCTGAAAACTGTATTTGGACTTCTGAGACAAAGTGTATTAAGTCACACAGCAAATAAGTGGACTTAATACACATTGACTCCAGGGTTCAGTTATCAAAAACTTGCTTTAAAATTGGCTCTAATCAAAAAAGTGTATCTACCAAAATATACTTCATATTAAACTACTTTAGCAAAGGCGTATACGATCGACAATTTTGTCAGTTTAACTAAGGCCGATTACAAACTTAACAGAATTTTATATGTATATCGATTGTCTTTTTATCTATTAGGTCTTTACTTAGACCGAAAAAATTGTCGTATGCCTACGCTTATGGTGACAACTTTTAAACTACATTTCCTGATTTGTGTCACTTTTGAAACAAGCATGCGACATGTAAAATGCACAGAATTGAGATCACATTGAGATCAAACATCTCAGAATGCGGTACGTGGACTTATGCTGGTCTACAACTCACCAATTCAATTATTCTGTTGAAGAATTTGAATCAATTTTATAATCGATCGACACTTGATCATTTCAGAGACATACTAAGGGAGGAGTGAAAAGCTAAACGGCGCCGTCAACGCAGCGCAGGCTACCACTATTAATTAATTTAGGTGTAATGTATTTGTTACTTTGTTATAATACGCGTCTTTTGATACTTGTATAAACGGTGAGATCGTTAGACCTCGTCTCTTGAAGCGACGGGCATCTCAACCGCGGAACATTACGAGGTAGACTGGGTACCTACATCTAGAAGTTATTGCCATCAAAATGTACACAATCGTCCCATCTCTTTTTTGTCTTGCCCACACAGCGAGAAATGTGTTTATTTAGTGAGCCAGTCCAACTCGTCGCGGCTTGGTTTAAGTCTCGTACCCTCTTGGGGCAGGTATTAATAAACGTTCGAAGCGCGAAGATAAAGATTGTATGAAACTTACCCCCCACCTTTCCCTCCTTGCATTCCCGTTCGCGTATTACGGGACATTGATTCGATCTACGGTACGATTTGTACGGCTTACTTTTATTAAATTAAGATACCGATGCTACTAGACCCGAACTTAATCTGAATTCAATACCTGACTAACCCGCGCACCGTTTATCGTTGCCGAGCATGACGTTCTGTGTCCTATGGTTACTGAAGAAATATATGTACATTTTTCTTACATGTACCACAAGACTACTCATTGGCGATAAATCCCTGTTAATCCGTTCGAGACACATTATATATAAGGTGTGTAATTGCGAAAAGGATGAATGACACAACATGCGTACAATACATGATCAAAACAAAAATTTCAGCTCCTGGAGATCGTCTTATAAGAAATCTTTCGTCGCAAATGGGTTGTGTCCTATTATCTTTAGTATATTCTTCGCACCTTCTATTGTGCGTCCTAAATATTAACTCTAAACTCGTGTGGTATTAATGTTGTAATATAATCCAGTTGGATTACTAAATTTCTATAATAAAATATGATTAACAGTGGTATATAGAGAATTCTCAAGTTTTCAGTTTGTTAATTCCTGTAAATTATTCATAAATGTACTTTATATTAAATGCTGAAAATTGAATTAGTATCTTATAAGGTACTAATTCAACTCTTATAAGATTATAATCTAATGTAGCATTATTTATAACATCTTTTAGAACGTTATGATCTGTACCATACCAGTTAAGGGTTAACAAATATTTATTTTTAATAGTTTAACGACATAGAAGACTGTTCACAAGATTTTACTACGTGATTACCGAACTTGACATAAAATCATTTTTTTAACTTGTATGGAAATATTGACACACATGAATTTAATTATTTAAAATACTGGTTCAAACATTATTGACAATAATATGTCAATTAGATATTAGTCATTAAGATAAAATTTGGTGTCTTTCATTGGAAAAGAAACAAAATCCTTCTATTAATTAATTGTAAATGGAACTGACGAAGACAATAAGCTATATCTTCCCAATTTTAATAGATTCGTTCTCAATGAGATTAATCAAAATTTTGCCCAGTTGTTAAATTTTTATTCTCTAAATTTAAAAATTACAATTTTTCTGAACTGTATAAATATTGTAGAAAATATATACTCAATTACAGTTGTAATCTTGTTCGTGAAAAAGAAAAAAAAATATTTAGTTACGTGTTTGCTACAACACCGAGCCAAATAAAACAAAACTGCAAATTTTTAATTTATAACGATTATTATACACATAGTCTACTTAAAACAATATATATATTTAATTGTAAAGTTAGCACAATATAGATTACCTTTATAAACCTAATATTTCTAATGTTACTTTTGATGAGTGGAGAACGAATCATTTTCGCGTAGAATATTTTTCTCGAACAGTAACACCTCTGAGATGTTGAGACCTAAATAGATGTTGAATTTCAATTATTACTTAAACATTTGTTTTGCAATTATTAACATTTCTTTTTTTAACTCGTCAATCTAGTTCATCCCTTTAAATTTCATGTCTAGTAAATTAAAATGAATTTATACTTGATAATATTGAAATTGGCAGTATAATCTAATGAAGTGTTTTAAAAATCTTTGAAGGTTACAAATAAAATTCGAAAATTTCAAATTAATTATTAGATTACAATTTTATCTAATCACATAATATATCACATTGCATAAACACTGCATTCGATAATTAATTTAATAATTAATCTTCCTTTCTCACACTTATTCTACGAAACACGGTTGTCACACTGGGTCATACAGATCTAATACAATTTTCAAATATTTGTTATACAAAAAATAACAGTGATATTAACTAAAAAAACTTTGAAATATACATAGTTTGAACATTGTGAAATATGTTCCAGTGAAAAAAAATTAAGAAGTGAGGTGAAATCATGTTCAAAAAAAGTTTCTAGGACTGTTAGTTTCGAAAAAACACATTCCTATGAAAAAAATTATAATTTTTACATGTTTTAACCTCCGTTGCTAAAAATTTAGGTCGACACTACTGAGATGTAGTAATTTAAGGAAAAAAAATAGTTTTTAGTACACGTTTTAAAAAGGACATTTATTTAACGTATTCAAGAAGGACAATTTTTGAATAAGAGAAGTAGTGTAATTATAATACACGACAAAAATCAGAACAAACAGTACAATAGTTTTACAATTTTAAAAATGCCCCTACATTGAATAGATAAGAAATTGCGGTATACATCGTACATTGAGTGTAAAGGTTGAAGAGTGATAATTCAGAGTTCAATGCTTCGTTTCTTCCTTTTCTTACAATAACTTAAAAAAAAAATCTTCAGCTCAAAGATAGTAAAGTCCGTTGAGGAGCCGTGTTATAAATCTGTTCAAGAAAAATACTACCATTTTGATTCTAACAAAAAATACGACTTTGTGACACATGAGTCAGAATAACCCTACACTCACTTTTAACAGTTGCCAAATATGTAACGTAACGTATTCCTGGTGTGATAACCACCAGACACATAATAGCCAATAGTTGAAATTAACAGTAGACAAAACAATTAGAACCATTATTAGCATCGTCTTGAAGATATCGTTTTTCAAAATCAAACTCTGGGTTAATTTGATACGGTGTGACAGCCGAGGTTAAATTAAGACTAACTACGTATTCTCTCCATTTTGTACAAAACAATCATAATTTTTCGAAAGATTGATCCAAGTTAAAAATTCACCGTTAAATGTCAACAATTTGGGAAAGAAAATAGTTTGTAGTTTACTGATATTAACGCGTTTTTGCAGAATAACAAGCAATCTTGTCATGTAGAAAAATTATATATCAGGAAAGAACACTGCTGGATTTATTGTCATGATCATATTTACTAATTACATTTAATCAATTTGGATATGTGAAATGGCATATTGATCATTCTTTCGCAATTTTCACAAAATACAAATATCTTATAATTGTCAAAAACAAACAAACCTGGTAATTAATCTGATCTCAATTTTAATAATTGATGTAGAAAATACAATAGGTAGCATTGAACATTTAAAAATAAGCATTTTTTTGTAGTATCAGTTATATACATATACTGATACTCAGAGCAAGTGTACAAGAGAGCAGGGCGAGGTGGACATAAATGAGCGGAAAAAAAGAATAAAATTTTTTTCGTTTGAAAACTGGTCAAGTGTTCATACGTGCTCTCGGCTAAATCCTGTCGAAACACGTTCGGTGTGAATGTCGATGAAATGTTAATGGAATGTCGATGGCACTGCTTTTTATACGAGGGTGTCGACACCACATCGAGACGTTTTGAAAGGTAATACTTTTAGCATTTAATTGATTTCGAAATTTCTGATTAAATTAATAAAGATCGTAAAATAATAAATACTATACTATGATAGTATACATTATTCTAATTAAAGCGCATTAAACGTGATTCGTCTAACTTATTTATTTAAAAACGTGATTGAATGTTCTAATAGTAAACTGTTTTATACAACGCGATCACCCTCGGCAATTATTTCAGTGACCTTTAAATATATTGTTAAGGTCAACATCCTGGATAATCTCATCCTGCACATATAACCGCTACTAGGCTTTAATTTCAGAGATATCCCAAAAAGTATTTTCAATTCTGTACAGAGTGTTATAGAATTCGTAGTACAAGTGATAAGATAGTGATTACATATACACGAAGATTATATGTATACGAAGAAGTAAACTGATAAAAAAATTGATATTGTACATCGTTTTTGAGAAAACTGAGTTTCAATTACAGTCTGATACAAGCGTACGGACCTATAGTTTTAGGTATTTGAAGGATACACGAGGTAAGGGAAATACTCACTGTCTGATCAGACTTTTTCTATTGTAAAGTAGAAACATTCCCTTCAACCTTCAGTACTTATCGTTTTCTCCTAAAATTCAAAATTAATTTTTGTGAAAATGAAGCATGATAGCAAATTTTTTGTATTGTATATTTTTAACTTATTTTTTTCATGTAAAATTATCACATATGCGCTTGTACCACCAGCTGGTATATACTGTATAATGTACTCTTTTACTTAAGATTTGAGGTAGGTTTAGGTTAGATTTGAGCTAAATTTGGATTAGATTTAGGTTTGGGTTACATTTCGATTAATATAAAAAAGTGATGTGTTATAATTACAATACTGATGGTATCATTCTTATGCTTAGTTGTTAGAAATCTTAAAGTGCAGCTCCACTATCGCAACAACGAGCAACATTTTGTCTCTTCTTGTTGCTGCATGTTCCACAAGATTTCCAACCAACTGTAACTTAAGGAAACCTTATATCCACACTACAGCAACACAATCCAAAGAACATTTGGATTGTGTAGGCTACATTTGTTACCTACAACAAATTGTCTACGTATATACACACGTATAAACCACGTTCGTTTCAGCGGCTACAATATCGGGCGACAAAACGTATAGACTGAAGAAACATTTGTTTCTACTGCGACTGAAAACCTTTCCGAATAGAAACAAGCAACAAGCGACGACATTGTCACCAGTAGCAGAAATATGAAGAAAGCTATGTGAGCCCTTTAGTTGACAAGTGGCATAAGTACAAAATTACGAAAAATGGATTTTTTACAGAAATAATAAGTATTGAGAATGCTTGTTTTATTTAACACATCAACTTGTGTATACTTTGTTTAATGTTAATAAAAAATAAAAGTCAACTTTACATCATAAATAAAATGATTGTAAAAATATCTTGTATAGTGACATAAGTCCAATTTCTTGGACTTACTCCATTATTCTGCGGAACATATGGACTTACTCCACTGTTATATTTGACTAAAGGAAACTGGTATATGTATACGCGATAATCGTACACAATAAAGCATGCTTTTATGTTTGGGATGAAACACCAGAATCCAGAGGATCGCAAGAAAAAGCATCATGTTTAGTTAAACACATTAATCGGTAGCTAGTAATAAAAAAAAGGTAACTATTTACAGTGACTCTTGTACTGGACAAAATCGTAATATAAAAATAGTTTTGTCTCTGTTAAAATTAGTTCAAAGTGATGATATTGCAGCAAAGGTTATAGAACAGAAGTTCTTAATATCAGTACATTCGTTTTGACCAAATGATTCAGATATTTACGTCCCTGAAGACCTTAAAGACCAGTACAGCTGAAGAAAATTGTGAAGAATCCAGCAACGAATAAGTTTCTTTAACATATAGTATACAGTAAACTTGCAGTATATTAAAAATAACATTTGTATAATTTATGATTATTAATACATTAATAGTCATATGACGTAAGTCACTTTCTCACAAAGAAGTGGTATTACAATTCAGTGCAATAATGGCACTTCATTATTCGTTACGTTACTGTTTCTTTACTATTGAAAAAAATATAAATTTTATTTTAAGCTATAATGACGTAATTACTATTCTTTCGCTTTATCGTGTTACAATGAAGTTATATTTTGTATTTAATTTTTTATACGATATTACACGAAAGTCTAATTTTTACAATATTAAGGGATTTAATTCACTTGTCAATTAAGAGGCTCATGTGTCCACTGAAGTAGAAACGAGGACCATTTTGCCGTGTCTAGTTGCTGAGTCATTCCACGTGAAATCGGGCACGTTTTGGAGTGAGTTTTTGTAGATTGCTCAAATTTGAATATGTTGTAGTCTTTAATGATATTTAAACGTACAGCTGTTTGAAGTTAAGTGCTAACCTTTTTTAAAAAAATTATAGCTATTGAACCAGTAAGCGAATGGAGATGATCTTTACGATGCTCATAATAGAGAAAACATTGAAGTTAGTACAAAAAATTATTTCAATTAAAAACAATTTTTTTATAATCATTTTTTTGCAATTATTTTAAACAAATGCAGGTTTTTAAGATGGTGCGCGATTTTAAAAATCTGAAATAAAAGGAGAATATAGTTTGATTCTTCCCCTTAATGGACAAACTTTCAAAAATATGGACATTTTAAAATTGGCCCTGTGAAAATTGCCGAAAGTTGACGTTGCGTCGAGTCGCTGGCAGCGTTATTATTTGCGATCAAGGGGGTTTCACCTGACATTATTCTACATTATCTCCGAGCATTTTCAAGGTTTAATGCGATCAATTTAATATTGGTAACTCACTCTTTGTCAATGGTACTTATTGTTGAAAACATTTCAGTTGCCATAGTCTAATGGAAATCATGAGAAGGTTGTGAGTTTTCTTTCATCGGGATGGAATGGGATATCGTGGGAAATTGGGTTAAGGATTCTGCCATATCAATGAGTGTGTAACGGAATGAACAACTGGATCTACAAGTAATTAATTCATAACTTTTACAATTTGTGACTTTGTACTATAAGAATAGACTCTGGCCGATAAATCAGACACTATGTCTGTTGGAATGAAGGAATGAAACTATCGCGTTCCACGAATTGTTTTGGCGAGTTCACGTCTCGTTACTGATATTGCTAAATATTCGTTATATTCTTCTACTGTACTGAATGTAAAATTAATATTTTTCATATTAGCAGTCGCTCAGTCGCATAATTTCTGTGGTGTAGTTATCTGGTCTTCTAATGGCCTTTGCAAACTTGCTCGAGTTGCAAGACGTTTCAAAGATCCGCCAACACCATTGCATGCATTTTTGTCATGTGAAGTTGCAAGAAAGTGCCATTCTCCATTAATACCAAAATCTTCGAAATGAAAGCTAAGATTTAAGAAATTATATTTATGTTTTCAACAATAAGTACTATTGATAAAGAGTGAGTTCTAATATCTATTGATCACATTAAACCCCTGCAAATGCTCGGAAATAATGTAGAATAATGTCGGGTGATTAATGGCCGATTTCGCGTGGAATGACCCTGCTGCATATTCCAAAATATTTTCAACAAACACTAACTTATAGAAACATTTTGTTCATACTGAAGCAACATAATCAGAGGAACCTTTAGATTTTGTTTTGGTTTGGAGATTACTATAAGGTAGCTAAATAAGTGTACCTAGATAGCAGCCATTTTTATCATAACGTAATCACCTATTTTATAGTCGTGTAAGTTTTTGATGACATTTATCGTACATTTTCTTACCGTATTCCCGCGACCGTTTAGTATTCTAAACAGCAATTATTCTAGCTTCTTCCCTTTTTTGTTGTAAGTCTACTTGTATTAAACTCTGTAATAAGTTTCTTAGTTCATCGTTTGTATGGCAGTATTGAACACATCCGTACAAAAGTATATTGGGCGTTGTGGTAATTGGTTAGTGGTGATAAATAACAAATTGGGATTTTTGTAGCCATTTATCCCAGGATTCGGCTTGTGAAATCCTAGATAAAATTGCGCGTAGGAACCAGTTGACCCTTTCTACTTGACCGTTAGATTAAGAAGAGTCTGTGGCTATCTGTACGTGTTTTACTTCGTTGTGTCTCATAAATTCAGCAAACTCATCTGACGTGAAGGACGTCTCGCGATCAGTTATTAAATGATTCGGTGTTCGAAAATGATGGAAATACATTTTGAGTTTATTAATAGTTTCGCGAGTTTTAGTACTCTTACAAAGGGAAGTTTCTCAGGTGGACAATTAGTTTAAAAAAACAATGATTGGAAGCTGTAGTACTCCACCCCCTAATAACTGAAATAAATGTCGTTCGCTTGGAAAATTTGGTATTCGATAAAATAATGGCATCAAAATCTGCCATTAGCGGCTCCGAAACTGAGTATATAAAAATGTCATATTTTTGCGTAAATCTTGTTCACATCTTGGGGGTTCCTAGGTACTTGTAAGTAATATAAATAGAATAGAAAAACAACTCATATTCCAATACCGCTAGTGGGTGTAAAATCTCTTATATTTATCCCTGCCGAAGTTCGAATTGCGTTCGAGTATAATACACTTATAAAGTTTTACGAATGTATGTACGTGCAAAAATGCATATACATTTTCATTTATTCTAGATTTTCATTACACACTCCTGTTATGTAGGTACTTATATTGTATAAGTAGACACATACCATATTATACATACTTTACATGTGTATATGCATACTTATGTGCACGCTAATCTATTTCTACTCTTGCTGTCTAATCTAGAAGAATGAAATTAATAAAATATAAGAAGAATGTATCTAGTACCTAAAAAGTGTACACAAATTGCGAAAATAACTAGCAAGGCCTAAAAACCGCCGCAATTGTTTGCGTTTCTAAGGGGCAGGAAAAGTAGCAATTGCTGTGATATCTGCGTCATTTAGCTTGATCCCTTGTTCGTTTAGGCCCACTGCAGACACGTTGTAACAACAAGGACAATCCCAAATTTTCAATTGTGGAAAACAAGGAAAGACATACGAACGCAATAACTAGACGGCTCGTAGTGTCGTTCGTCGTAGCGTTTATAGATGGTCTTGTTCAAGACACGGATTGAGAGTGTGCAATACAATTTGCAGCAAGGTGGTCGGCTTGTCCCCATTAGAAACAGGCTTCAGACCTCGGTCTGAGTTTAGAACATTCCCGCAACACATGTCCCATTTTCAAACAATTGAAACATTTGGGTCCTCGACGGAATAAAGTATAGCCAACGGCGGGATATAGCAATTCTAGTAGAACAGCAGGGTATGGGTCCTTACACCTTTTATCCTAAGTCCTTCCAATTCGGAGACCCAGGAGTTGCAGAAGGAGCGTTATCATCAATACAGCATTGTCAATTAATTACGTAGTATCTAGTTACGTAAAAATTGCTAAAACTCACCATTCAACATCTGCATCACTGACATGTCATACTTTTTTTCTGCGTTACGTTCTTTACTATTTGTAATATTTGATTAATTATTAATACTGTACTGATGACTAAATGTGTAAATTATTGAATAATGTATCTTATAGAATTAGGACTTCTTTACCCCTTTTGCTAACTGTGGAGCTCTGAATTGGTATGAATTAGAAAAAAATATGTTGGTTCGTACCGGGGTCCCCAGTTGGCCACCACAACGTCAATTGTTAAAATATGGAGGACTGATACCCTGCTGTTTTATTGGCATTGCTATATTTCGCTGTCAACTATACCTTCAGTTCGTTACACCTTTCCTTACCATTCATTGCTTGGTTGATTTGAATTTTTCGACATGTTTTAATATGAGCTAACTGGCATCAGCCTGTTGCTATTGTTATCACCTTCACGATTGTTTTTAAATGCTCGATCCTTTGTCTGTTTAATCGTTCTTGGTTGACGATATGTCAGAACAAAAATCTTTAGACTATAATCCGACAAACACCTGTTTACGAGTTTCCTTGCAATCAAGTTCAAGTCGACGACACAGTTTGATTTTCTGGTGATTATGCAAGATAATAGTCTCATCCCTGCCTTGTGAATCAAAACGTGATGCTTTTCCAATTTTGCCTCGTACTCTCCAGAACATAAAATATGTACTTAAAGGTGCGTTGAAACTCAGCGTGTTCGAATACGTCTATTATATGTATAATTCGAATTATAAACCAATTTGCGGCACCCTTCTTGAGATGAGCCTTAACCATTTCTAGCACAAAGTTATCAGGCCATCTATACAATAGATGCATGTTATTTAATTTTTCTAGCCACTCTCGAACTCTAGTTCCGCCATCTTCGCCATCAAAGTCAGGAATGATTTTAGATAAGTCTGACACGACATGATAATTCAGGGCTCCGTCCGAGGTAGAGTACTTACAGCCACCCGTTCTAGCATTCGTAAGAAAAGTTTATCTTGTCTTCGGCTTTCGATCATCATCTGCCCGATTAAAAGTTTGAAATCATCATTTGTCTCGGTGAACTTTTGAGGTTGTAGAGGAAATGGATTTCAATTAACGTTCGCATTAGAACGTCCAGCGACCTCATCCTGGCCATGCTAATTGTCGATGAGAGTGGACATCCAGTGAACTTGCGGATCAGCGACTTGTAAGCGACCTATCAGCTCAGCTTTGTATCCATTCGTTACAAGTCCTAAGTCTTGCAGTACACTTTTTAATTGGGGCACTTTAAAGTCACTCGGGTTCATATCTCACGTTTGCTAATACCAAATTTACACGTGTTCACTACTAAAAATCGTATTTAACGTCTCATTAAAATCAAAAACAGAACAAGTTAAAAGATCACTCAGCACAATATTCGTTGCCACTGGACAAACAGAGTTCAATACATTTGCAGGAATATACAAACCGATCGAATCCCGCTTCTGATTTCTGTAAGGAATCTCAAAATAACTTTACACGTTTTCACCCAACATCGATTTATTTTATACCGTCAATACAAAAAATGAGCTACGTGCCGCCTACCACGTGTTCCAAGAATTATCGATAAGGGTCGACTGCTCACTTGGGAACACGAGGATATTGCAGGATAAACTTAAATTCTAATAAAAGGCTAGTAGATACTTATTCAGTTACTGGGATTGAAGACGCTATTTAGTATCTAAAAATAATACCTCCCCCACACCCCCAAATATTAAAAGTGCAAAGTTCGCGCCAAGTACTTAACTACTTAAAAAAATGAATTTTCCAAAAATTTTACACCATTTAAATTTCTGAAATCATAGATAAGGCATGCAAGTACCCACTATTTTAGCTTACAAGGATAGAGCATCTAACATTTACACAATAAACATCGGTGCAACTATCGGTGCACTAGCATAGTCAGATTTAACCAACTTGTGAATAGACATAACAGAGCATACTGTAAGCTATAATACTGAGTACAGTTTTTGAAAAGTTCATTTCCTTTTATGGTGAAGTTCTCGATGTACTGATTACTCACCAATTTTTATGACTTTCAAATATGTCATAAAGCAGGCGATTTTTAACAACTTTTTCCTTTAGATCTAATAGGCAGTCGGCTTTAGTTTCCGAAATATTTACTTTTGTACTACACAGTTGCGTATGCGTGAGACCGATGCCTCCGCTTATCTATTTTATTTCTATGAACACGTCGCAGTAGTCGTTAAGCAGCTTATATAACGGGTAAACTAAAAGATTAAACTTGACCAATTTCAATGTTGAATTTCAACGAAATGTTCATTCTGTATTTTCCATCATACATGTCAATACAATTCTCCTAACTCCAAAAGGAAGACGGATCATTTGCCTGGATTACACCTTTTTACGGGGTGGGGATGCCCGTGTTTTCAAAATTTTGAACTTGTTTTTAGCATGTTAAAAGAATTAGAAACAATTAAGACTTTTTTAAAATTTTGGTTCACAGTATAGCTACATCTATACTAATAAAGATGGTTATTTACTCGTTTGTTTCATATTAGCAGAACGGCTGAAATTGTATCCACCAGTGACGTTGACAGGAATGTTATACAAGGACACTGAGTAATAATTTTTATTACTTTCGCTTACATTCGTTATTTTGACGTATTCACATATCAACCATCATTTTTTTCTAAAGTGGTTTTGTTTAAGACCACCATGATGTATAAAGTTCGATCGAGCAACCCACTCTTGGTATACATCGGGTAACACTAATGCCAAAGGCACCTCAACTTTAAAAGTTAATAACTTAACAATGATTTACGCAAAATACATATTCAAAACATATCGATATCAGCTATAAGAATATGCAGTGAAAAATATAGGATTCCGCTTAAAAATTTAAATATGACTTTCAAAAACTTCTTCTAGGTTATCTCAAGATCAAATTAATGTTATCATCATATTCCTTCCTCAATATCATACAATTTTTATCTAAAATATTTGCAACATTTGTTTAATACTTACATAATCACGCGTAATGATTTAAACTGGTCATACTGTACACGTGACATCACTCTATCTACTTTACACTTTAAGGACTTTATTTTGTATTCACCAAAGTAATGTGTTTACATAAGAATATATATCTTGAATACTATTATGTAAAGACAAAGTTTTACAATCGCTTAAATGACGATGGATATTAATATGACATTTAGTCGCAAACCACAAAATAAATTTCGTTGATTCCAGTAGTTCCAAATTTTTTTTCAACATATCGACAAGCTTTTAATATCTAAAACTAGTTCAGAACATAAGATAGCTTCTTTTTAATTTGATAGATTAATTTGATTTAAACAACTAGAATTACTGATAGATACAAAAAAGTTCAAATACATTCAGAAATTATAGTTATTGATGTTCCTTTCTTATACTATTACCCATAATTTAAATAAAGATAAAACTAATTTCTATATAAAAATTAATATATTTTTAGTTTATAGAGGAACATATAATTTAAATATTAAAATATACAAAATAATTACGAAAGAAATTCTCGGAAGAATAGTGTTTGATATGAATAGCTGAGAACTGCACAGATGAATATTTATGAACTCACGGTGAAATTGCAGAACTTTTCATTATCGGGAGAAAAACTGAATAGGTATTCTTTTTTCTTTTGCTACATCTTTAGTAATATAAAATCTATACATATAAAAAATGGAAAGTAGGTTAACCAGTATGCTTTTCATAATTAATCGTGATCGATTTATTGATATGTAATTTAACATGTTCTGCAGTTCAGAGAAAATAAATTAATTATTGGCAATTAAAACCACATGTCCTTGTTCTAGATTTAGATGTCGCAATATTAGGATTTCCGAACAATTTGTATTAAATCTTAAATAATTAAAGTAGTCTTGTAATTTAATACAATTATAATTTATTTCTTTATTCAATAAAGCATATATTTGAAAATATAACTTGTTAGCAGATACGTAATTGTCATATGTATTCATTAACTTTTAGCAGTTTTTATAAATTCAATATTGTTATCTGTACAAAATCGGAATGGACTTTTCGTACAATACAATACTAACATGTAAAATTCAAAGTCGAATAAACAAAGTGTTGTCAATATGGGCCAAGGAAAAATTCTTCTTAGAAATGAACATTTATTAACAAATTCAAGGTCAATGAAGCTTAACTAATAATATTTCATCGGTAACAGAAATTTTAAAACAACGAAATAAATTAACCAGAAAATAGACCAGAAATCATCCATTTTGACAATCACGATTAAGAGTATCCTCTTTACGTTGCTTTGACTTAAATAAAACACTACTTACGACGAAAATTTCAGCGTAATTAAAAAACAAATTGACCAAAGGATGATGGGAACCAGTCCGAGGGCGAGTGGAAGAGCGTTAGGGATGAATATTTATGAACTCAGGGTCAAAAAAGCGTCGGTTTGTTTGCGTTTCAGAGAAAATCCGGCGAGCGAGACGACGTGTCGTTTATCATTGATTTTATCTATTAAACGTAGTCCGTTTGTCCCCGAGAAACGTACAATTACCGTCGCACCTCCAACGCTCGATTCTTCGTCCAATAATACCGTGAGTTTTACAGTCTCGATCAAAAGAAAATGGCCAACCCTCTGTTTTTAATTTCGTTTTCTCCTGTTCATTCTGTGGAACGCAGTGGGGAGAGGGTTATCACGCTCCCTTATTTTCGGAGTATTTAACCGATCGAAGTGCTTTTTTAAGCATCCTCTTTGTCGCGGTGACGTGAACGCGAACGTTATGTCGGTCACATTGACGTGAGACGTGTGCATGCACACCATTTACGCTTGCCACGTTACGGTATCTGTGGTGGAAATCAAAATTCCTTGCCGGGTTAATGAGGGAGGTTCATCAGATAACAGACGTTCGCCGAGCGGTCTGCTTATTTTTAAAACACACCCCTTTAATTACTCGTAAATTACTCTTTTACTCGAAACGGGGAGGATTTCCAGAATTTATAGGGGTGCTCGAAACGTGATGTACAACATGTAAATAAAGTATGGGGAAGGAGTTTAGAGGTTGATAAAGCCAGGACTGCGGAAATTAATTTTAAATGCGGGGCACATAAATTTGATATGAGTTTAATGGAAGTTGTAAAACAGAGATACACGTACTTGTTAGCGGATACTCTTTGGAAATACTATTGCGTATCGTTTCCTACTACAGGAAAATATATGGCATTCGTGAAATTGTGGTGCAACTGGAAAGAAAGTGACTTCTGAGGTAAAGATATGGCCACATGTAGTGCAAAAGTAACGAGTTAATATAACTAACTAACTATGAGTTAGAAAGAAAATTACTTACTAAATAAATAATATTGAAATAAATAGTTTTATCTACTGAAAATTATCTTGCTATAATAGTTCGTCTGAAGAATAGTTATGCGCTGTTTATTCAATTAGTGATTTTCTTGTTATTATTCAAATAACTTGCAATTCATATTTAAAGAGTTTTTTTAATAAACTTTACAATACCGAAATTCAATCGAGTAAAATTTTTAAAACATAGTAGTAACTCAAAAGTCCCATTTTTTGAGTTGTATCAGGTTTAAAATATGTGTATGTATACAAAGAATCTTTCGACTATATTAACTGTTTTGTAGTTATGACAGTTACTTCTCCGATTGTAAATACTGATACTACAAAAGCATTTTATAACAAATTTTATTTACCATACTTGTATAATTAAAGCACAAAATTGTAATTAAAAATTTATTTTAGTTTATTCAGTATGTTTTTTTGTATTTGATGAAAGACCATTTCTTTTTTCAGTCTTAAATACAAATATCACAAGTGTCCTAACACTTATGGGCGAGAGCGTACATATACACTTATGTATGAGCTAGATTCTTTTCGGGAGTCCCTCCCCGCGCAGGTGTAAAATATTATCAATATTTCAAAAACATGAATCTTGTAAAATAACTGTAACAACAGTAATCTTCACCTGTATTTCAATCAAGTTTTTTACAAATATGTATCTCGGAAACTAAAGCCAAACGGCGGTAAATACACACAGTGTATCAGAAAATGTTAAACATTTTTGTTACATACGTACACAATGAAAAAAGTTCATGCGCACACATGCCCGGAAACACCTAGCTTTTTAATTACATGCTATTTTACGTTGCACAAAACGCTGGCCCATTTCTTGTCTGCACGGTGTATTATTCATTTTAAGATTCTACGAGACCTAGAAATATTTCGGCCATTACAGGGGTTTCTCTGCTATGACTTCCTCAAACGTAGTGAAAACTTTGAGAATTAATTCTGGAAAAAATTATAAATACGACTTCATTCAGTTTAAGTAATTTATTAATAATCATCTCAATAAATATAAATTGAAAATTTTATAAAAAAATATTAATATTTGTTGAAGTTATGTAACTTCATGTCCAACGTCATTTTTCGGAATGCTGTAAATACATGATCTTGACTACATGATTGATCTAATACAGAAAAACAAATTTTTTTTATAAATTAGACTGTATTTGCTATGATGCAATCCACGTACTTTCTTATAACATTTTCTGTTTACGAAATATAAGCAATAATAGTCATTTTTCAAAATACATTGTTTTCTCACCAATTAAACAGGATCACAAAAAAGGGTCGGTAACGCGATAGAAAATACAATTTAATTTACAAAATTTGTTTTTCTACATCAGATGAATCAGGAATCCAAAATCATGTACGTTATACGCCCGCGGGTGAAGAACGCCAATGGACATAAAGTTATATAACTTCAACAAGTACTAATATTTATTTATAAAATGTTCAAAGTATTATTATTGAGATTCCCAAATACGTAAACTCGTATCTGTAGTTTTTCCAGAATTAAGTTCCAAAGTTTTCACTACTTTTGAGGGAATCACAACAGGAAAACCTCTTACATGAACCGCATATGATCATGGATCTTAAAGAAAATATCACAGCGTATGCAATATGAAATAGCATATAACTAAAAAAAGGAAACGTTCCCGGACATACGTGTGCGTGAACTTTTTTCACTGTCCCCGTGTCCCACATTTTTTGATACTCCCGGTATGTGAATACAGGTATACATATGTGTATATTATTTAAGCTGTGTTTAAATACACGTATATTACTACATACATATTCCGTAATAAGGCATTCTAATTGGTGCAATTTTGAATACATAAATTATCCAAATATCTCAGTACATTTTACTGGAGAAATCTAGAAAATGAAAATATGAATATTAGTCATAACTGCTGCATAATAACTAAACTGTAGATGTTTATGCAAATCCCTATTTTCATACGTAAAAGTAGTATTAGGAAACATTAATCCATTTGAGTTCAAGAAAATCAAAAGTAGGTATTACGTGTGCTCCAGAACACGTTAATTAGAAAATACTAATGTTTTAAATGGATTCATAAATAACGAATACATGTGAAAACTAGAAAAATTAAACCTAAGGTGTATTTGGTGGGCCCTTTTTATCAAAATCGGACAACCGACTTGTGACGTCATATAGAGTGTCCTTGGTAGTATAAAAATAACGACATTATTTGAAATATTATTCGAATACACACTTTATTTATTTTATTTGAATATACGCCTAACCCAGACCTTAACTCTTATTTGTAAAGGTTACATGTTTTTGGAGTTTAATATCTTTTGAATAATTATATATAATATATTTCTTCAGTTTTATTTATTTCAACAATTTCGCATGTATATGATTGTGATAAAAAGAGCCCGCCATTCGAGAGATATTTTGTTTTGTGTTTTTCAGATACTACTTCTAGCTTCGGGTACCAAATATTGGAAATAATCAAGTAGAAATTCAAAATACATATTAAGTTAAATTGTTACATATTGACAGAATACGTATTCGCATCTATTTAGATAGAATAGGATCATACTATCTTATTTATCTTTATATTGGATTTGAGTTCATATAGAAAATGAATACAATACATTTACCTGAAGTAGTCATGATAAAAGCGTTACGCAATATTCTACAGTTCTGATAGAACAACGTTTTCCTTTTTTGTTTCTACACAATCACAATTTTTAAATTTGTGACTTATCAATAATGAATAATTCACTTATAAATAGAATAATAAAACTGACTTTAATGTGGTGCTCTAATCATCATATAACTAAATTACACATGTAAAATATATATATTTAGTGTACAAAACCATAAGTGCGAACCATTTAGTTGTAAAACTAAAGTCTGAAATATTTTCGAAATTTTTAATTGATATGAAAAAAAATTTCGAATAAAAATGAGGGGGTAATTCTACGTAAAAAAATAAGGAAACAAATTTAGTATTTATTTTTTCATCCGAGGTTTTGTTTTCGAGAAAATAGAATTTGAAGTTTGCAATTACGTAATGCGATTTACTTAGCGTGTATTCTATTATCGGTTGTCTCTTTCCATACTAGTGCTATAAATATTGATAATGACAGGACACTTTCCTCAACGCTGTGGTACAATCGTCGGCTACGACCACGATTTTCATGACACGATACAAACGAACCAGTCTTAGTTTCTGTTTGATAAACTCTCTGTATGACTCTCCTATCCGGATATCGACGATTAGGAAATTTTTCTGCATAATATCTACTTGCAGCAAAAGCGTTATCTCCACAAGCTTTCAAAGCGAGTAACATGTCAACATACTCTTGATTAGAATACCTTACCATAACTGAATAATTTCCAACAAACGAAACGAAATAAACTGTTACGCAGTTTGATAAACTATGACTTCTGTAAGACGTTGAACTATTTAGGTATTTCTTACAGTATCCTATCATTATCAATGTCTATAAACACTAGCACGAACAGAAACAACCGGTAATAAAATATACTATAAGTAAATAGCATTGTATAGTTGAGCAAACTTCAAGCCCTATTTTCTCGAAAACAAAACCTCGGACAAAACAATTTAATGCCACATTTATTCCTTATTCTTTTACGTAGAATGACCCTCTGGCCGGTTGTACTACGATTTTCCGCCCTGCCTCTATTAGCATTACTTGAAAATGTAACTATTCTGGCGTTCTATAAAATACTAATCTAGAAATAACACTTATACAGTATAATAAAAAAAAGATCTGGAACTTTAAAAGCTTGTAATAATCACCGAGGAGAGAAAACAATGTCTATTCAACATGGGTCCTATAACCAATTCTTTCGTTATAGAATTTACTTTTATTATTTACGAACATTCAATATCGTAAGTGAGTCTTTTCGCAACACTTTACGTGTAAACAGGAATTGATCTATTAAAAGAACATTACTTGAAGTTGAAGATTGCCACCTAAACATTATTACTAATATTAGTAGAGATTACTTCATAGATACATGAAGTTAACCTTTGTAAATACTACAAAAGTTCCTTGTCATGCAAAACTTCAATATCATAGATGTGGTAGATTTTCAATCTTTTTTTCTTCCGTTTCAATGCAAATTTCAGATTTACAGACCATCGATCGACGTGTATTTTCAAAAACTCTTTCTGCGTCTTATATGATATAACACGAATTTTCTATTCGTTGTTCTAAATCCAACACATTAACTATCGGTGATGAGTAGACCACTGTCTTTACGTGACCCAACAAAAAGCAAGCTAAAAGGTTGAGGTCAAGTGATCTCGTCACTTACGATATCGAATGTTCGTAAATAACAAAAGTTAATTTTAGAGCGAAAGGATTGGTTCTAGGACTTTTAGGACCTAGACTACTTTTTATTATTACCCTGCATAAGTTACTATCAAACATTATTCATTTAAGAAGCTATTATTTAAAAAAAAAAGAACATTTTATTTATGATAACTTATATTAATAGAAAGATCAAAAATATTTAGTTTTAATTATTTAACCCTTTAACGGTGTTTCACGAGTATATTCATCATGAGGAAATGATCACATTTATGGTAATAACGAGTATACTCGTCTCACGAAGAAATGAAATATTGTTTGTAGGCCTTGCCATTTTATTATAATTTTTTCATATTCACAATATGTGTATTTACTCTGTGTCTGGCGAATATACTCGTCATTTTACTTACACTAGCAAATGTTCACTTTCAACGCAAAATCTCACCGTTAAAAGATTAAGTTTATGAAAAAAGTATTCATAATTTCAAAAATTCATTTTTAAAGTTCATAAAAATGGCCGTTCAAGTAAAATATGCCTACAGTTAGCAACAATTTTCAATTTTGGTGCACTTAACGAAGCCGAAGGTAAAAGGATTGAATATAGAAAACGAACCAGAAGAACGACAATTCAATACAAGAAACCTTACAGTTCGCTCGTCTACAGTAAATCGAATTATTAGCATTTCTTTGTTGCATTTTTGCCCAACTATATTCTCTTTTTCTCATTAATATATGCACATAATCTTACAATTCTATGTATTAACAACACTCTAATATCTTTCTAACACCTTGATAGATCTTTATCTATCTTGTTTAGGAAAATCTAAAAATTCAAACTTTGTGCAACTTTAAACAATATCATTTTTTTCAAAATTCAATCTTTCAATGTCAAATGTATATGATATTATACTAAAATTATAAGAATCTGTTCTTGTTAAAAACACATACATAAAACTCTATACAAAAACAAATTTTCTGTCGTGGCAGAACACTTGAAGAAAATTTAGCCTTAGTTTGTCTTGATTTTCTCAGGTTGCGCATGCCAGAGTTTCTTTTAACAAGAAAATAAAATATAAATTGATAACCTACTCACTACCTAATTTTTAAAAGTGTTGATTCAATATCATGTTATGCAAAATAAATAGGAAATAGGATATTATATATTTAATATTGTGGAATTTTTTCAGACGTTCATGTGATATAAAAGCAATGTACTCTAATTAATTTGATAATGTAGTTTGACACCTCCTTTTGCTTAACTTCTCAGAAATGAAAAAATTACGATATTTCAAACATAATTCGTACTACACCTAAGTGGAATTTGCTTAATTCCTCAACATCCTCTGGCGAGTCCTGCTCATCATGGGGAGACCCAAATAGAAAGTATTTAGCTGGAGAGGTTAAGAAGTTGAATATCTAAAAGATGCATCGCATCTAATAAGTAATTTCTTCAAATGAAACTCACCTAATGTCGAAATTGAGGGGAGGATCTTCTAAACTATTATAAATTGTCATAAAATGCTACTATTCAGGAATCTTTTTCTTCGAAGACTACAGGCAACAATTTTTTCACAGTCCCGATATTTATTTATACTATACACTTCAAGAGAAATCATGCCAACTGTTTAAAATTAAAATATTCATTAATGATAAAATAGTAATATGTGAACGTAGACGATAGAGAAAACAACATTATCGCTTACGTTGCTGATTTTTATCAGTATATTAATTCGAAATTAAAAATCTCAAGAATAATAATTTTTCATGTGAAATGTAAATATGATTATAGCTGGGGCCACAGAGAGAGAATATTAAAGTGACTGCAGACCGTATTATTTATGTAACTCTAACGACATTTAAGAAAATAAAAAAATCTATTTTTTTATGTTCTAGATCGGAATAACCCTGTTAACAGTTTATCGGTGAAACAGATGCTTTCCGTTTCAAATCCCTATATTTTATCATTAAATTCATTAAACTCCAATTCTCTCAGTTTTCTAACTCTTAATTACACGAAGACATTCATAATCCTTAGGGTTGTTGAAAAGGAAATTGAGATAGGTGGAAGCTTCCAGACCAAGCTCGCATAGAAATGGAATCAGTCGGGTAGTATCGTATAATCCGTAGCAGACAGATCTACTACTTGACTGACCTACTTGGCTGATACGAGACCACTTAACCCTTTGACGACCACCACTCTTGCAGAATGTGTGTCGTTGACTTCACTGATAACTATGTTTCTACGGCTACCTGCCATGTACAAGGTGATTCAAAAAAGAATGCAAATATTTTCCCAGTCAATTTTTTAAAAATTCTAAATTCAAGATATTGTACATTAACCTTTATGTAGTACAACTGGAGTATTAACTTTTTGTATTGTGAAAATATCACAAAATTGTTTCAGATCCCCATTCTTTGCACATTTTTATGTCGATTCACGTTTTGCAAAAAAATATATGCTGAAGACTTTAATTAACCAAGCGTCAATTGTTAATCACAAACTCATATTTTATACAAAAAGTGACTTTTCGAAAGATACTTCTCCGACACGAAGTAGAAGAAAGGGTGTGACTATATAGACACTATTTTTCAAGTTATGATGGATATAAAAAATTATTTTTAAGTTTCTTGCATTGACCGTTTATTTAGTACTTTATAATACACAGCTTGTTTTGTACAATACAATCAATCCAAAAATATCTCGCGTCCTATATCAGACGTGTATTTAATTTAATGTTGTTATCAACATAATAAGCACAAAATGCTTTTTGAAACTGCTGTCTTTAAAGGAACTATTTTGAAGGGTAATGATCTCGCATCTATTTAAGTTTTAAAATTGGGATTTTATTTTTACTACTGCGTTTTTAACGTTTGTTTTGTAAAATATTAGTGAATTACTTATATATATTGATAAACTATGTAGCTATAAATTCTCTGTTTACTATTACTAATTATTTTTCATAATAGAATAGCAGCGATTCTATCACGTTGTTATAATACTGACATCGTATTAGTTAAGGGTTGTTCTTAAATATTTGTTACACCTTATATACATAACAATTCGCAGATTCGTCTCATGTGCATAACGTTAGATAATCGTAAAAATTATATAATCTGGTTTATTTTTTCCTGTATCAGCTTTATCTTCAGTTTTACATTTAACAGTTATCGAGTTTTCTTAATTTTAGAACAAAAAATGAGATATTTTTAGAATTTTAATTTCAATTCTATCTCGATTTACATACATCAATTTCTTGAGAACCAAGAAGAATTAACTCTAGAATATTATTGGTTTCTTAATCAGAATTGGATTACATAACTTTAATTCTAAAGAAGTTTCTTTAGTCTTTTGCTGCAAATTCATGCACCGAAGTATATTTTAGATATTCTATTTCATTATCATGAATATTCATAACCTGCTCTCAAATAACGCAAAGCCATAAATAAAAAATCACTTTAAGAAAATAATATTTTTTAGATAAGAGGATATACCAACCTTTTGTCCACTACTTTGTTAAATTTTATACATATGAAATATTCTTGAAAAATATGTTTTGAAATTAAAATAATGAGATTAGACATTTCAAATTCATTTTTCTGGAAATCATATTTTTTACTTTCGTCTCAACAGATCTTTACAATTATTCTTAATTAATTTCAATACTTTTTAATTTAATATAATATTATGAATGTTTATAGATGCGTTTTTTCAGTGAAGGAAAAAATTGTTCTTTTAAAAGATGCAATTTTGTTATACATTTTAAATATATTTATGAGAAATAAAATTTGCATATTTAACTTTCAAGTGGTGACCACTGTTTTAATATCAACAGTAGTGACTTGATGTTAAATTGACTCCGTATCGCTAGTAGTCACATGACAACTATTTGACGCATCCCTAGATGAAAGTATATTCCATTTATATTAAGATGCAATTATTTGTTATTTTCTAGATAATTTTATTATATTTATAACATTTGATAAAAAAAATATATTCTTCATTAATACAATTATCACAATGAATTTTACTTCAATACACTTAACAATAATGCAACCATACATTTTAATACAAGATCAATAATTAGCATAATAGAAAATGTAAACATTTATAGTACTTGTGCGGAGTCAATTTGACGTCAAAACATCACTCTTGAGGACGTTAAGTCACCACTATTAATACGGAGTCAATTAGACGTCACTATTGTAGTGATACAGAGTCAATTTGACTTACATCACCACTACCGTTAGGAGTCAATTTGATGAACATAACCACTGTAAGATTAAAGTTAATCGAATGAACAATTCGAATTACCTGCTAATCGTATATGCCACCTGTCAAGGTTCTACCAAACATGACAGAAAACAATATTATATCCCTCCGCCATTTTATGATTTTCAAATAATAGAAACTAAACAAAAATAGAGCTAAACTGTTGCATAACATGATTTAAAAATGTCACGATATTTTACTAAATAATTACTGTAAGATAAAAACTTAAAACTACCCCATTTCTCTAGATTCTAGATCTACAAGACGATATTAATCACAGTACACACAAGATTTGATTCTAATCAAATAATTATGACCGTTAGTAAAAAACGTCTATAATTACTTCTACATCTTTCCTGTATGCGATTATGTATCTGCAGATTAATAGTGCATATTTCCAGATCGACAATCAAATAAGTCGACTATGTTATGTCAATCCATAAACAGTCCATTTATATCCTAAAATAAACGTCTTCCTGTTAACGAGTACCTTCTAAGAACTGTTTCAGAAAACTGAGCAAAACTCACGAGCACGATATCCGATCGTCTGCCAAGATATCTACAACTTTAACGCAACTCGCACCAATTCTGAAAGGCAAGAAAAGTTCAAGGCGAAGTTCCTGAACACCGATTTAATAAAAACTTTCTGACTATCCAATACATATCAAACTTTGTTAATAAAGAAAATGTATTCTAAATGTAACCACCTATGAAATTAAATTAACGAACGAGCGAACTTGATGAACACACTGAGACACACACACACTGTGAATCTCACACAGCAAAAGATTTGATCATGGGGGTGAGGGGATTTACCTGAACACGCGTGTTTGTCACAAATTTCTATAAATAAATAATTTTAACATAATGGATTTTTCTGTTTGCAGTAAAGGATACTATAAAAAATATGTCATGCTTGTATATGCTACTCCTTCTTTGGTTAAACTACAATCTCAGAAATAACATATTTAGTGCAAAAATATTCACCAAAAATGCACTCTTCTAACAGTAAACTAACCGCTCAATGTCGGGCAAGTAACACAATTGAGTTGCCAATTTTATAATTGCTATAATTTTGTGAGGAGAAGTCATATAACAACTTTCCTAGAGTCACTTCTAAGTATTAATTCTCTACTTTTATATTTCTAAGTTGAATTTCCTTGAAGATGTTTCTGCACTAATTGTAAGAAGCAAGTAGGAAAAGGAAACTGGTGTTTCTCTAAAAAATTATAAAAATTCAAACGACTACAGTTATCATAAATAATCTTTTTCGTAATCTAAATCACCATTTTGTAAAATAAAGACTCGCCTATAAGCAGCCCACAGATGATCAATTTTGATTATTGATCACTTATTAATCGATAATTGACACAATTATTATTAATCGTGTGCAGTCGATTTTGAATAAATGAGAAGAAAATATTGATAAAATTTTGATTTGGATCTTGATATTGACAATATTTATGTAGGTATGTTGAAAGAAGAAATATGGGATACTTAAATATTACAGAAATGTAATATCAGGAAATTGGTTATTCTCTTATTCGAAAATTTCCTTATTTGGACACTTTTATTACCCTATTAGTTCAGATACGCGTGGCTCTATTGTAATTCTAATTTCAATGCGAGATGCCGCGCATCAGCAAAAAGATCGTGTATTAACAACGTTATGCACCAAAGAAATGTTTCACCTACAAGTTTTCCGACTGATGTTCGTTCTTGCATCGAATTCTTTCGCCTTCTTATAAGCATCACGATCTACGTTTTTGGGACCGCAATTAGTTCTGCTATAAGTGTCTTTGACACTTTCCCAGGCGACCGCGACACAAGTTACGTAAACCGAAATGTGCCATTTACAGCTGCTTGTCTCGAATGTTACGCTTGGTGTACATCAAATCACATGTTCAATAAATTACACGAAATTTTAGTGAAACCAGAATAAAGCGATGCGTAGGTGAATTATTTTTTATCGTAAATAAGAGAGTGAAGGATGAACATGGAATGTAGGTTTGACATTACGTACAAGGTGTTTCAGAAGAAAATGATTCAGAAAGTTCAATATCGAGTAAAGTACGAAATCTTTGTTTTCGAAAAAAGGTGTATGAATTATTATTATGTAGATATGAAGAAAATATTGCTTATGAAATATTAAGTGGAATTTCAAATTGGTCGCGTTTAAGTGACCCACGATTATTGTTACTACAATACAAAATATAGTATCGGCATTAATATCCTTCCCTTTAGATAGTATATAAACATAATTAGTGACATTGTAGTTGATAACTGTAGAATACACAAATTTTAAAGCGAATGTCTCACGACATACCTAATAAAATAATAAGTGCACCATCTTACTTCATACGGATTATACATACCTACGGATAAATAATATCAAAACAAAACTGAGACATCAATATTTCTGTTAAAACATTATGTGATATTCTTTCTGCATTTGTACAGATGCTAAAATTAATTGCCCATGAAAAATTTACCTTTACACCAGGGACAAACATAACGTGGGACGACAAACGTTATAAAACAAATACCATTTGACTGATAATCTTCTGCTTCTATCTTTGTATGTCATTTCCATCACTCCTACACTTCAGTTTTTGGCAATACGTGGTAATAAACGATTCTTCGTATTTTAACGTTTTGTTGAAATAGTATATTAAAATTAAACTTGTAAGGTCTGCTTCAATTACGTATCCTTCTGTTTTGACTTCATAAACTCCTTTGACATTTTTTGTGCTGTATTCAATAAATATTGAACTTATATGTAGGTATAAAGGTTGTTATGAGTATGTATAAGTTAGATTAGTATGTAGGACACGTTTATGAGAAACGTCACTAATAGGGATAACAGTAACAAGTTGTTACTTTTATCCCAATTGTTACTTATGACTTTCTTCTATGCTCTTTGCTTTACTCGATGTATTATTTTAATAAAATGTATTAAGAAAAAACTTGTAGAGTAACATGTTCTAAATTTTACAGACGAGCGATTTTCAAATTTAAAATAGAACGCTACCAAATCTTCTGTCTACTTTATCATGTTAAATTATACAGGTTGGTCCGCCTAAATAAGGCCACCTAAATATCTCCTCCAATTGTGATAGTACAACAAATATTTTGTATGCTATTTGAATAATTTGAAGGAACCATTATATTGCAAAAAATACTACTTACTCTCGCACTACAAACAATAGTGAATTAATCTCTAGGAAAGCTTATTATGAATTTTGAATATGTTTTACGAACCTTTTTTTTTTAATTATCATTGCAATAGATGTTCGACATGGTGTCACTCCACATCGATATATTTTCTGAATCGTAGAATAAGAGACTCTCTGACCCTATCAAATGTTGCAGAATTAATTGCAGTATAAGCCATTATTATTCTGTTCCCTCGGGTGAACAGTAAACATATTTATTTATACTTACAGGTTCCCGCGCGTCGTATTCGTCTCTAAAGTCTCGATAAACAAACATTTTTCATTTCCTTTTAATTTTCGAAGTCAAAGGTCATTTCAAGGTCATGTACTGTACATATCTGAACGTATTTTTACATCAACTACACAATGCAATAAAAGAGATTATAAAATTATACGTAAAAAAAATTAACAACTTTGCAACTTCAAAAAAAATGGTTCCTTCAAACTTTTTAAAGAGCATACAAAATATTTCTGTACGCCATAAATGGCGTACCAAAGAAAATTAGTTACGTTATCAACAGAAACAAAAACTAACACTGGTCACCTACCCCAATCTTCCCTACATATGCATATAACGAATCAGTATATTATAACTTGTACAATTATTTGCAATTTTCACGGAACTATTCCTATGTATTAGTTTTTCAAATAAATTGGGCGAAGCTTTAAACTTGAGAATAAAACATAAACACTAACAGTACTCGTTAAGTGACGAACAAATAACTGGGAACTAAAAGAACATAAATGCAAGATATGTACGTAACATAAATTAAAAATTTTAGAATATTCATCAGACGAGTACAAAGGCATAAATAGACGGAACAACAAAAAGGAGAACTGGTAAAAGACAATAAAGAAGGACAGTTGTGAAAAGTTTTAGATATGAGGAAAGCAAATACGAACCCAAGTCATTTACATACGGAATATAAGAATATATGTCGTTATGAAATACATATATTGCTTTATATCGCATATTATGCTATATAATAATTATGGTATTGGATTTATGTATCTACGACTCATTCTAAGGTCGAAAGACAAAGTAACAAACGTCTAGAAAAACTACAAACTATGTAGGAATCAACCTGTAGCATTGAAATTACTTGTCTATTTTTACTAAATGTAGTACTAAAAAAATAATTATTTTAGATACGATTTTATTACAACTTTTGAAAACATACTTCTGATGTACTGACATGTCGAAAAACCATAAAATATATGTATATAAAAAATATAGAACAAAATATTGTGTAGAAATAGGTTCTATAAAGTTACGTACCATAAAAACGAAGCATGTAATTTATATCGTTTCATGACATTGAAAATCTTTTAATAAAAAAATAATGACCTCAAAATTCAATTTTCATCTAAACAAATCTATGACATGTTCACAGAGTATAATTAACAATTACGGAAGTAACATGTATTTTACTTACATCATCATTGTATTGCACGTCTTCTGTTTTGTAACCTCGGTTCATGTCACAAAAACGACAGCGATTCATTCAGTCTGCAAAAAGTTCTGCAAAAGAATCAAAACGCGGGTCTTCTTTAACGAACGTTGGTTTATTTCACGTTTTCCGTGACAAAAACTACGAATATCGTTGTACGAAAGCAAAACCTATTTGTTCATGGAGCTTTACGCGGGTTTGCATCACTTGTAGGCGTTGACCGCACATAGCATGCGGACAACTCGTGGTCGCGTATGTTAATCGCAGCCCGCAACGCCTAAGCGCGTTCTCCGCACGGACTTGTAGACGTCTATACGTGTAGTACCTAAGGAATTAATACAATGGAACGAAACATTTCTACTTAAAGTACGAAAAATAATAATTTATACAGTACGTTATTGAGAACAAGAGGCGCGTCCACTAATATTTAAATAATTTTTATTGAATATCATAGGTAATATGAATTAGCAAAGATCATACCCACAGCGGCGTTTCTTTTAAATAAAGAACAATTACTGTTCATAAACACTGATCGTGTATACTTGTACATTCTGTGTGGCCTTCACTCTCTTCCTCTCTCAGCCTCATTCTCTCTCTCTCTCACATCTTCCACTCCTTTGCATCCCTCACTCTCATGCATTCCCTTGCTCTCTATTTCTTTCTCTCTCGCTCTCTCTCGCTCTCTCTGTGTCTCTCTCTCTCTCTCTCTTTCGCTCTCTTTCTCTCTCACTCACATCTTAAACATCGGCAATATCATCTAATTAACACTTTATATGGTACTTAGAGAGCACGCGCATTCGTGTACGAACACTCACACGCATTTTGTATCAAGCATATACAAGTGTATATAAGGGTGTACCGTAATAAATGGGCAATACTTCAGGAACTAATTCAGCACGTAAATATAATGAAAAAAGTTCATATGAACATGTCTTATTTGACCATGATTACGAGATATGTAAGGACACTTCAAATTCTTAATGTACTCAAGGCCTGTTGCAAGTGTTGAACATTGAACAGGGGTTACAACAAATTTAGAGACCATCAAGAAGTATTGGAAAAGTACTCAGATCGATGATAAGATATCTCCAGACATGCGTTGGATTGCAAAGTATTCATTTAGAGCATCTCCTGTGAAGATGGTCAGTTGTGAAATGATAGAATACAAAACTCACTATATCTCGTAAAAAAGTGAAAAAGAACATATATTCATATGTATTTCTATTTTATCATTTTTATATGTTGAATCAGTCCCTAAAGTATTGCCCACTTGTTACAGGATACCCTGCATATGCTTCACGAACCACAGCTGCATCTGCATCTCTTCACGCGTCTGCACCTAGAAGTTACGTCTAATAACGTGATTGTACCTAATAAGCATGAACTTTCCACGACCGAGGGGAGGTATGCGCCCCTCGAGTACTCGGTACGATTATAAATATCCTGAAAACCAAGGATCCACTATTCTCGGTTAAGCTGCATTTAAATAAAACTTACGCATACGATGAATGGGTTCATCGTACAGGTGAATTTGTACCCGCCAGAACGAGAAGTTCGATCGATACACTACGCGTATAGCTCCGTTCCTAACCGCGACGGACTCGCAATAAAGAATATCTTCGTGTACCGAACATCGATCACCAGAGCAACCTTGAGGACAGTAGAACGTCGATGATTGGTCGTCATGGACAGAGGGACTTGCTTAAAGTGTCCACCTTTCAGGCGTTCTTACATACAATAACTAAAAACATACACCTTATGCAAGCGACGTGTCCACTTACATCAGCTCGAACTAGCTGAACTAGCTTTTACTAAAGAACTAGCTTCTACCTAGCTAAATTCTGATAAAAACGTCCTTGGAGAAGCAAACGTGACGGTACACGAAGAGCACGGTCAGTAATTCCGCTTTTTACCCGGCAAAAAAACGGCTAATTAAATCCATGGTGGTCGCTATGCAGTTTCTTATCTTATAGAAATCTTAAATAAATCTTGGTAAGGCAGTGCCAGCACGATGGTACATGTACGGTGGAGGGGGTGGCCCAGAGAAATGCCTCTGATGCTGATGAGGGAGCGAGGACCTGTGCGAGCCCATTGTTCCATTCGACGGCGAAACGTGCTGCAGAAGATGAGAGGTGCCGTCGCCCAGGTCTAGCTCAAGCTCCTGCTCCTGCTCTTCTATCAGCTGCAACGCCCCAAAGGAAGCTGTCGCCATTGCCACATCTGGCATTACGCCCGACAACTGCCCGTCGCTACAGGAATTATTCTCCTGTTGCTGTAACAGGGGGAACCGAGAATTGGTTTTATCTCCCTGTTTAATATAGCTTACAATTGATCAGTTCTATTGTGAGCAGATAATTGGAGTATCTCGATCAGGTTATGAGGGAAACTATTCAAAATTCAAGGTGATCTTCATAAATATTCTAAACAGTGATTGTTAACAGGAAACAATGATTAGATTTCTTGAGGGACGAATAAGTGATATTTGTCATACTTAATAATATGAAAGATCTATAGATCAGAGCTGACTAGTGAAAGTAACATTGATGATTGAAGTATATGTTTCTGAGAAAAACTTGGCCCATAGACGTTTTTAAATATAATAAAGATTAAGTTGAGATGGATTTCGCAATAGTACCTGCACTTAGAAACCAAGATTTGATAAATTGCTATTCAACATTGTTAGGATTATCTATTTATTGCTAATATGATAAAGATTTGTTTAATGTTCTTGTCTAATTCACTATAAGTGTATTTTAAGGCAGAAGTTAGTATTTCTAATAAAAATTTAGAAAACCATGAGTTTTTCAATCTAAAAAGATAATTAAAAATTTGAGCAAAATCCTTGCAATTACAAATAAATATATAGGGTGTAACAAATATAGTCTTTAATATTTTAAGGGTTAGTAGGAGATCCAAATTGGAATACAAAATGACATAGGTACATACACAGTGTCCAATCTGTTTTTTTTTTTTTTTCAATAATACTGTCTTAAAATTAAAATATTCGTAAGCTAACAAGCTTATAAATTCTGTAATGTTAAAGATGCATTGAAAATAGAAATAGAGCAAGAAAGTCTTAATACATTTTGCTGTATCTCTAACGGTTTAACTTATATAAAGCTTTAGAAATCCGAGATGTTTATAGGAAATGGATTGCAGGTTTTAAAGCTTTATAGCAATTACTAACTTCTTTGAAAATTTTGTAAAAGGTAAACCGTAAGATATACAACAAAATGTATTGAGACTTTTTTACACTATTTTTGCATCAATGCTTCAATGCATCTGTCACGCTATAAATTCTCTGATTACTAGTTTAGCGTACAGATACAATAAATTTAAGACATTATTATTGCAAAACGAAAACAGATTAGACACTATTTCATACGCCATTTTGTGCTTCCATTTGGATCCCTACTACCCCTTCAAATATCGAAAGCTATATTTGTTACACTCTGTATAATAAACAACTGTTTACTCTTATTAAAATAATTTAGTTTTGAATATAGAAGTAACAAACATTGATGCTACGTACATCCTGTTTAACTTAGATCACAGCATTTGAAATTAAATAATTACAGTGTTGCTATACTAATTTCTATTGGGATTCGACATAAACGGCACAACGTCTGATGGTAGAAAAGAAAAACATTATTAATACTGCATTGAAAATACGCCTTCCTTCAATAACATTTCTATGCATAGAATCTGTCTTCACCCAAAAATAAATCTCTTCGATTTCAATTAACATTCTCACGTTACTTAAGGCAATTGCGTGTATTTCGTAGTGTTATTTGTCGCCATTTTAGTGAATCGTAATACTAATCCCAATATTAATTACAGAAGTTCGGGACAAGAATTATTTTGATATTTAAATTGCATCAAGATAAACTAATTAAATTATAATTAACTACAGCGTTCAAAGCATATTTATCATCAAAATTCATAGTACAAAAAATTGACACTAATGCCTAGAGCCGATTAAAACAGTAGTTATACTTAAAACTGTAAGCCATTGTGATTCAAAGTCTATTCAAAATGGTGTATTCTTTTCTTCTATCGTACAATAATCGTTATTCAAATACTAAGTAACCTTTCTGGTATTCACATAGATTATAATATTGCAAAAAAATGCGATTTTTTAGCTTCAAAATGAAGTTTAAAATAAAAGAGTTGTTTCTATTACCGATAATGGAAATAAATGATACCTCGGATTTCCGTGCAATTTCAAATCGGTTAGGTTTCTTCGCCAGGACTGAAGTTAAGATGTTCAATTAACGGAGCACAGTGCTCCAAGATATTCCTTACCTCTGCAAGAAGTCTGCAGCTTTCACCCTCAGTGACTATAGCTGGAAGCTCGTGTCTGTGCGCGCAGGACGAGGCTGGCCTTGGAAACGTCATGTTTCTACCATAGCATAATGGCGGGACCGTTCTCGGGTTAATCCCTATACCCGGTGAATCTCTGTCCTCGATATCGGTCAGCCTCTCGTTTTGCTCCTTCACGTTGTAAGCGGCCGTATTCTGCAAAAATACATTAAAACGATCTCATGAAACTCGAAGCGCTTTTCATATAAGAACTGCACATATGAGTTTACAATATGATTTTTTCTATTACTCTTGAACATAGAAAAATTATATTAAAAAGATAATATATATTTTAATATAATTAATATAATGAATTTAATATGATTAAATAAAAAATATAACATATTCTAGTCTTCAAAATATAATATACATTCTTACTAATATTATAAACCTGAAAGTGTGTTTGTCTATTTGTTACGTCTTGACGACTAAACTACTGAACTGACTTCAATAAAATTTGGCAGAAATGTAGCCTGAAATCTGGAGAAGAACATACGATACTTTTTATCCCCAAAAATGAATTAGTTTTTTCTAGAAGAGCGAATTAACAAATAATGGAGTCCAATTGGTATGCGAGAAGGAGAGTCTTTGTCTCTTGCTATTACATAGCTAAACAAAAGTCTGTCACTGATGCCCTGGTGGAAGAGAGAGCATAATGCTCTCTCTCTTTCTCTCTCTATCTCGCACTACCCTCACTATAGGCCTTGGATTGGCACGCGCGCGCGAGTGTGAGTGAGAGAGAGAGAGAGAGAGAGAGAGAGAGAGAGAGAGAGAGAGAGAGAGAGAGAGAGAGAGATAGAGAGAGAGAGAGTGTCTGTCTTTTGCCGTCACATAGCTAAACAAAAGACTATCACTGGTACCGTGGTGGACGCTCACTCTTGCGCTTGCCAAACTGTGAACCATAGCGACAGTTCAGCAATTGGATCACTCTGATGTGAGACCTATAAAGCTGGACGTTACCTGCGACATTTTACTTACAGAGCTATTGTGTTCTGAAGATTTATGCTTGATATATTAGGAATTTATTCTTGATTTCTGACTTTGTCTTTTCAGTTGGTATTGTATGTTTCATTTATAACTTGGAATTTTAGGTTAATTTTTCTTTAGTTTAGTTATTCTTTCCATATTCTTTTTTATTTTTAAACAATTTTTGCTAAATTTGTTTTAACAAATTGGTATTAATATGACACACAAGCGCAAATCAAACTTATCGCGTCGCTCTAGCAGAACTAGAGCTATGAAAGTTGCCAGAACGCAAGAATTAGATGCTCACGTTGAGTCTACAAGGCGTGAACAACGTTAAGGACAAGCTGTTTTTAGAGCTGCAGAAACGCCGGAGCAGTCTCAGTCCGGCGAACTCAAGATGCTGAGCGTCGCGCGTTTTTCTTGTTTTAAGAATGCGCAATTTTATTATTCAATATTTTTATTGCAAAGAGATTTTGATATAATTACATTAAAAGGATAATTTTTGCCAAAAAGATAATAAACCTGGTAATTATTATTGAAAATATTTACTTTGAGTTAAAAAATATTATCATAAGAGTGTAACATTGATAAGAAATATATATCAAGTTCTATTACTCGATATTCATTAATTACTAGATTTTCATTGATATCTCTTAATACAGTATTTATTCGCTAAATGCTCACAGCTCGGGACTGGTTGCGAGCAGATAGCTATCAAGGACACGAAACTTGAGCCTCATTTAGGCTTTGTGGACGTAGAGAAAAACACCGAGTGAAAGACGCAGAGGGAACGAGAACCGAAGTGCCTCCCCCCAGTGGTGGGGATAACGCCAAGCATGTAACCGCGGGAATAATTCGAGCATTTAACGAATATATACTATAGCATTAAACTTTTAGGTCTAATTCACACTATCTGTCTAGCCGACGGCAGGCTTCCACAGCAGCGTGGTATCATTACCATGATTACCAGCGGTCACTATGTAAAACCTATTAAAAAAAATTTGACGAAGGCTAGCCTACTGCTGGCTAGACAGATATGTGGTGTGAAGAGGTCCTTAGCCGGTAATGCAAGGTATACGTGGAGAATAGCATATTTGCCAAAAAATGTACCTATTAAAAGTAGTACTGTTTCACTATTATTGTAATTTCCTCACTAATTAAAATATAATATTTTTAAATTTCGATTTTACATTTTTAGACATATAGTACTTATATTATCTAATAAAAACCTGTGTATAAGACATAGGTCCACAAATTCATCCTTTTGGAGTACTATTATTATTTATAATTCAAAGTTGGAGGATTACAATGAATCGCTCTATTGTGAATATTTTTTGTTTGTCCTACATTGCAGCTATTTTAATTTTGCTTTGACATTTGTTGACAAATATGTAATAATGTGCCATTTAAAATGTAAAATAATTTATTAGTTTCCCTCGTTAACTAATTATGAACGAATCAGTTCTATGGTCGTTCAAAAAAGGTTTTAAAAGAATTACGCGTTTCTACACTATCGTTAAATAAAGTTAAAGGAATGTATAAATGTACATTATATCTGCGACTTACGTAGTTTACATAAACCTGCAATGTTGGCATTAGGATTAAAAGTGTTGAAAGTGTTAAAAGTGCTTAGTGTTAAAAGAATTTGAGAATTCATGTCGATTAATATTAAGTACTCTCTACTAACTTTGACCAATACTAAATTGACGAACTGCCTCCTAGAGGCACACGCCACAAACTCTGACCAATTCGTATTCTTTTATAATCAGATCAATCACAAGTGTGCTTCTGTTAAAGGATTATTTATCGTCCATGTAGGAATCAACACTAAACAATTCAATAAAATATCTGACTAATCAGTTTGCTATTATCGAAGTATCGTTAAGTAGAAGTAGTTCTTTCTCCTCAATCTCTTTTAATTCTCACTTCTGTGGCTGTAAGGCAAAACGATCTATGCCAGTTTTTTAAAAAATTCGAATTAAGGCTTTCATTGAGATCTAGAACATAGAATTGATATTTTCAGGAAGAAGGGCATTAAAAAGAACATTTTCACTTAAAAATAAGTTTTCGAGAAGACACAAGTTCATAAGACAGTATTGAAATTGAAAACTTTAAACACCAAAATCTCAAAAACAAAAACATGTGACTTAAGTCACTTTACCTTACAATCATAGATATAACCTTTATAATAATACATCTTCGTTCAAAAATACTTATCCTTAAAATAAGAGGTAACTCGTATCGCAGTGAAATTACAATTCTAACTAAAGCAACCTGCTACCAGAACGCTTATAGCCAGAAGCAAGCATAATTTCGAAGTAAAACTAACAACGCTTAACGAACTCTATAACTAGAAGCTCGGATAGAGAAATTCCGACACCTACTGATGCTGGCTGGATAGCTGCAGGACCCAAAGTGTTTAACGATATCCCAAAATCCTGCAATTAAAATGACTTCAATGGCTGACGTTAGGAAGCCAGAGGTGTGGGAAGTAGACGCGTGCGGATCCTCGCCGTTTCCTCGCGACAGAGGAAACTCTGCCACGATGTTACGCTTATTTTAATCCGTATTGAAGCTGGAAGACGGGGGATAACATCAATGAGCGTCGAAAAGAGGGAGAATAGGGGTCAAAGTCAAACGGTAACGAAGCTCGGCTCAGTTGTCACGGCTTCGTTGCGCTGGCCAGCTGTGTCGATCGCGTTCGGCTGCAATCCTGTCTGATCATTCCGAGCTTTGGACGCTGCAACAGGTATTTCGCCACCTCTATCGTTTCTCTCGTGAGAACTAACATTCGCGTGAACTCGATCCGTCTAAAACTTCCTCTTCGACATTTGAAACAATCACGGGTGAAGCTTGAACTTATGACCACGGGGACTGCGGAGACTTATTTTTAAACATCAATCGGAAGCTGACTCTTAGGGCATAAAGTGCTGCCCCCTTGTAGACTTAAGATTCATTGATGAGCTTAAAGTAAGGGACTCGTTTCTGAGATCAACTCAGATTCTAATAGCGTACTTTGGCCTTATCGAAGATGCAAGTGACAATGTATGATAAGTAAAACTCGTTTGCTCTGTATAATTTATAGATATATTGCAATGTAGCGAGGAGCTTATAACGAAGGAGTACTACATCTCCGTGTACGGGGAAATCTGTGAGATGTAAAACACTCTACATTCTACAAAATCTTTAGAGAGAAATTGTCTCAGAGAATAGAGAGGAGATAGAATAATTCAGAGCGAATGTAAAAAACTTATTTAAGTAATTACAGTGATTTAATGTTTTATTATTGTCATAGTAAAATAGATATAGTGAATTCGATAGTTTATGAAACCAATATAAAGTAAAAGAATATGAAATACTAAGCAAGAATCGCATACAATAGCAGACTTTGACAATTACAGAAAACAGCTATTAATGCATCGAATAAGATACGTATAAATAATGTATCATGAATACGATCGTTGATTCATGAGTACAATGCCTCCGTTCAAGTTGAGGAACTACACATTTTATGCACGTATCGTGAAACTGAACTGTAAACAGCTGATATTTCGTATATTGAGATTTCATTTTCATTTATTAACGATCATTGCGGTATTAAACTTTTCATATTACTATAATAGCAGAGCAATTTTAAGTTAGTATAACAGCGGAAGTAGTAAAAGTAAACTATTTATCTCCTAAATAATCTAATAAAACTTTCTACAATTGTTTTAAATCACGTTTTATAAGGCCAAACTTAGCAGATTTACATACAATGGTTGTAAGTATATTTTGAGTCTCTTACGTCATCGTAACTTGTATTGAAAAATATTATTTCAATGACATGTCAAATTAAATTAATTAAAGCAATTGCATTGTTTATAAATTGAATCCTTTTAAGTTTATGGAGTCATAAACTTAGAATGAAAGTTTTATGAATCCTAAGTTTGTTAACAAAAAATTTTGAAGATTTACACAACTTTTAGAATTCTAAGAATTGAAATATAATATCATTTGAAGAGTTCTATAATTCAGAATTGTAAGGATACGGACAAAATGGTCTTGCAAAAATCTTCTAAGTAGATTTAAGTAGGTTAAGCTTTGTAGAATCTGTTACAGACCTTTGTAAAATTAACAAAGGTAGCTTGACTACAGTTAAAGCAGCTTTGTTAAATCTACAAAGTTGACTCTTTACTAATCCTATTAAACTCAGGCTTGTTAGAGTACTATTGTAAATTCTATAAGTGATTTCAATAACTTCAGCTTAACATTTTCGCCGTGAAGTATAAAGATATTTTATTGAATTGGAGAGGTACAAGTCATTTGAAATTTATAAATAACATAAGTTTTAGCTGAAATTGTAAAAATTCTTTGAATTATGATTCTCGAATCACGATTTATACATATTTTAAAACTTCTTTTATATTTTTACGGAAGAACTTTAAAATTTTCATTAAAATTATATAAATTCTGTAGATTTTTAGATATAAACTTTCTAGAAGTTAGAAACTTCAGATCTCGAATATTTAAACATCTTCCTATCTTGCAACTTCTTCAAAATTTATAATTAATAATAACAATTTCACTCAGAGTATTTTTACTTTTCATTTTTCAGATTTCAATAAAGCTAAACTAGTTTTTCATTATCCACAAATTTCAGATGCCAAATTTGTAGCTCTACCTAATTTATAAAACTTCAAATTGTCTACATTCTCTACATCCAAGGAATTTGGTGAAACGTTTTTATTGAAATATCCTACATCTCTCCAACCTTTTAAATCAAATTTTTCAAACGGCCCTAAATCTTTCACTTAACATCTCTCGTAACTCCATGCACATTACACGTTCCACTCGGACCTAATAGATCCCTATGATCGTCAGTGCACTGTTCGATAGGCGTTCGATCGTGTAACCGTTCGTGTGACCGCGATTGCGTAATTGTGAAAATAACTACCGACTAGATGGGTAAGTGATCGATTGGAAAACTACCGAGGCAACGATCAAACCAAGTCTTCGTTAGGAAGAAAAGATTTCCGCCTTTTCGTGAGCCAGCATTGCGGAACCTTCGAGACCTTCGACACTTGAAGCTGTTTAACATGCAAATGTTAATTAATGACGTTATAAACGCATACCACATTTATTGTTTACCGAGTGAGTGCTCGAGGCGATAAAACACAACTCGCTCTTTCTATTTAGATCCCGGTGTTATCGTTCCAAAGCGTCTTCGGACTATGGTGACGTCTGCGACGCATCATTAACGTTTGACATTTCTACCAATTGCACTGTAATCGTAAACAAAATATCGCACGTTCGAGTGTTTGACGTTCGACGACGGACTGTCTGTAAAACTACTCTTAAAGTACTTCTTCGTGTAACCTAGTTTACGAATGAGCAAATATTTGATGTTTGATATGGATTGCATGAGGATAAGCCTCCACAAGCGTAGGGGGAAACAGTGAATTGACTGGGGCAGATAGAGTACTGTTAAAAACGTAGTTAGTGCCATATTTGAACAGAAAATTGGCTTAGGTAACGACGCATAGAGATAATTTGAAGTCATGAAATTGTTCTTAAAGAGTTTGGTACAAAGAACCAAAAACCTACATAGGCAGTGCAGCAATTTGTTTGGTTTAGAAGCCTGTAAATGAAGGAAACAGGAATTTATTTCAAAGGAATGGTCATGATTTTTATAAAACCAGCAAACAGTGTTAACACTAAAACTTCCAATATTAACATAGATAACTCCCACTAATATTCACTCATTGGCATAATTTTAACTTCTAAGATTTACAGTTTAAATAAATATAAAACAAGCCATAATAGTGTATTACAACACACTATAGCGCGACGTATGGATATAAAAAATTAAAACATGTAACGTTTTGATGTTACAGAAATGCTCGGACACTTCGCAAGTTTGCACAAGAATTTTTTTAAAACTTTAACTTCTCTTGTTGTTTTTCACGAATTCTACAGTCCATCTTATTTCATAGGCATGCTCACATTTTTGAGAAAAAAACATTATCTTAATTTGAAGCCTAAATTTTTGAAATGTCCAAATATGTGTGTAGTATTAAAATTTGCACCTCTTCGATTTTTCGTTTAATATTTAAACAATAGTATGTAACAAATCAACACTATTTTTCCTTTTAAATATTTTTGTATAGCACTGTATTAATGTGCAACATAGTTGTTGCTCATTACATAGTGACTCAAGAGCTTAAATATAAAAATTACCTCAAATATTAGTGTGAGTCATTGTATGTCTACTTTTAATAATAGACTGCAATTACATTTAAAAAAATAGATATTCTCATTGTTGGAAAACTAACATTTCCTCGTTTCAGTTAGCATTAAATTAAAAAAATAATGTTTATAAAACATAAAATGTGTATAACTAACAATCGTAATAGACAGTTTGACTCCTCTAATAGTTCTATTACGGAGATTATTGAGTGCACTCACACATATAATATGATAACATTTTTATCTCATTTAATTACAAAATGTCCAAATTTCGAGCTTTTACGTTAAAGAAAGAGGAGGTCATTAAATTTATTTACACTTTCAATACTTTTATTTATACGACGATAACGAAGAACAAATATTGAAAAGGTAATGATACTTCCGTTTGTTAATGTATAAATAATATGGCCGAAAAGTAAAGTATTAATCTTTTTAGAAAATTATACTTTAGTAACAACTTGCATTTTCGCACGTTCAACTTGTTCATCTTTTTTCTGCAACTTTCTTTCAGCTGCTTTTGTTTTTATATCCCATGCATTTGCTTTTAACATTACTTCGAAGTTATTTCATTATTCCTATTTCAGTAAGATAAGTCAGAGAAATTAAGACTTTTAAGACTCAAATAAGTAATAATATTTCGAATACAGAGAGAATTCCTCTGAAACCAAAAACCATCTTTAAATATTAGAGGAAGAAAATAAACTTGTAGTTAAGAAGATAAATATCATTTAGTTTAGAGGACTTTTAAAGTCAGAAAATCGTCAAATATAAAAGAAAAGTAGTAAATATAAGTAATTAAATAAAAGGTAAAGTCCTTCACTTCATTTAGGACTCTTCCCACATTGACGAAGCTATTTCTAAGCACAATTTAGTTTATTCTAAATGGCAAAATGTAATCTTAGGTAAAGAATTTAATATTTCTGCTTTATTTAAAGTATTAATATAAACTACAATCTTAAAAGAAGAAGAAGAAAAGAAACTCACCTACATGAGTACAACGTCTCTAATTCGCTTAAACCCTAATTTTAGAAGTACCATTTAAACAGTGTAAAAAATAGAATTTTGTACAATAATTGAACGCACTTTCTGACATTATCAACTCACGAGAAAAGTATTTAAAAAGGTTATCATAGTATCCACTTTATATTGAGAACTTTATCAAAGTGAGAATACTGTTTCCGAACACAAAAAAAGCAGAAGATTCAAGTTTATATTTCCTTTATTTATCGCCTTTATTTATCGACAATCCTGATAAAATCAGAAAAGAAAAAAGATTTTTTTTTCATTGTTTTTTAACTCTACTATCAATAAGCATATAAATTTATCAGAGATAAATAATTATCTTCAAAGGATATAAAATTGCTTCAAATATCAAACTATTTATACAAATTCATATTTTAGTTAACCTAGCCAAAGATATAGAACATAAATGGAAATTTATTTCGTCTTCTGAATATTAGAGCATATATTTTATTTTCAATATTTTATATATTTTTTAATATTATGTGCATTGTATACTCTCTTGTACATTTAAATTTCCTATAGGTGCATATATATCCGTGGTTTAGTGATTAGATTAGTATCGGTAAGCCAAGAAGTAGCCGTTATGATTCAAGTTTCCAACACTTTCTCTCTGTCAAATATCTTAGCAATTGGCAAACTGCATCGAGAAAGGAAACCAGATCGACAGTTTTTAGCTCTACACAGTGTTTAAAGAAACATCGCATTTCTCGTTTAAATTTCTTTTGATACAATTCCTCACAAATATTTCATTTGAAATTCACAGTGGTTTGCAAATTATTGAACTCAATCCATAAAAGAACACATCAGTTGCTTTTTCTAGACAATGATTGAGATACATTTTATGTGCAAAACCATTTCGTGTGCATTCCTTCATCTCCAATGAAAAAAATCTACAAGTTACTTCAATCTCTTTATCGTAGTATCATATGTATATTATACCTTCAACGAGTTCAACTTTTCTCTCAAGAATTATCCACTAAAAGCAGCTGACTGACGCTAATGCACAAATAGCTTTACATGTCCTTCAATCTCCTTGAACATCATTCTTTACCTCGGTAAAGAAGGCATCAAAGTTATTTGAATTTCGTTTCTATAAAAGTCATCTTGTAACATTTATTTCTTTAAAATCCAATGTATATCTTTTTGGATTATCAACAACTACTATATTAAGCGTTTATATTATATTGATTTAATTTCACGATACTATAAATTACAGTTCTTTAACTTCTATCAGAAAAGTACATGGGGTATTTAGTATCTATTAAATATAATGTGTAAAAATTTAAGTTGATCTATAGATTTTAAAAACTATACAAATTTATTTAAAACATCTCTTTCAAAATTTGCTTTTAAATTATGTTTTGGAATATTTTCTTTCGTTTTAATGTTTTTGCCAATTAGCATATAATTCTAAAAATGTATAACAATTCCCTGCTTTCTGTTTCACACCAGTTTTGCTGACCCTACTACAATATACACATATACATATTTACCTACTATCATTCATGCCCAGATCTAAGCCTAGAGCCCAGAGTCATGATACATAACAGTTGAACGCTTAACAACTTGCGGTTTCTATGCTACGATTTCCTGGTACTTTCATAGAAAAACAACAAACACGACAGGATTGCGCTAACTTTAATCGTTCACATACTTCTGGTTTGCTTTAGTGGTTTCTAGACGTACGACTATATCGGCAAATTGCTCTGGTAAATGAAACAGTTTCATTAAAGGCGGAGGAAGAGTACGCGTTACCATTAGGATTTTGTGCCGTGCACGCGACAGTTATCGCATTACGTTAGATTTCTCGATGCGCTGCGCAAACTATAAATAGCGTTCGCATCGGGCGGCCTTAGTATTGTCCAAACGACGGCATGTTTAACAGTGCTTTTTCAACATTTGTCGTCACTACGTTTTCTTCGTCGACTTCCACGCAGTATTTGGATTACTGATAACGGCTGGGCAATTGAAGCTGATTCTTAAAATTGGAGCGCTCTAGGTATTTTTTGCGTGACAAAAGCGTCTTCAATTTTTCAGGGCTGCGTTATATATATATATAAAAAAGATTATGATTTGACACTTCGTCCATTAACCCAAGTAGACGTGACAATCTTAATTGTACTGTCCAGGCTATACTTAATTCCTAGTAAATATGCATTACGGGAGAAAATTTCACAAAATGTTGTAAAAGACTATAATATAATGCATAAGTCTTTTTTTGAAACAGTTTCGTTTGTTTTGAAGGAAAATGATTACACTTTCTAATATACACTAAAATTGCAAATATTACCGCATAGATACATTATTTGTCAAACATGAAGAAATTATTAGATACAATTTGACAAGTTCCTATTTAAGAGAAAATTTGACTCCTTTAATACCAATTTAACACGTTGACTGCCATGTCACCCATATGTGGGTGACAATTTTTACATGATTGTGAATAACGGTAAGTTACATAATCATGAATAATAGTAATATACAGAATTTCAGCGACACTTAGTAAAAGAGACAAAACATTTTAAAATAATCATGAAAATGAATTAAAAACAATTTTCTTTAAAGTTGGAATCACAGCCAAAGTGATAGAATTTTTAATGAAGTTAAAGTGGCAGTTAACGTGTTAAAGAAAATTAGATAAAAGAGGAAATATAGAAGATTCAAGCTCTAATAACTGTTTGCTACATCTACTTTTTTGTATTTAATTTCTTCTTAATTATCAACGTTATGATTCTTTGAATTTTGTCAATTTTTCACTAGTATTTAAGCGATGCAATCAATTTTGTCAGTAGTATGTCTATAGCTATAAAGCAAAACCGTATAAATTACATTTTAAAAAGAAATTTGTTTTTACCTTAATTGAAGTCTAAAAGATAGAATTCATGTTTTAGACATGAGTAAATTGAATTAAAAGAATTTCTTCCTTTAAAAACGTAAGTATGACAAGTAGCAAGTCTATAATATACAAATAAGACCCAGAATTTTAAACGCTAAGGTTTGGAAAGTAGAAATATGAAATTTATATTGTTTTGTCTGAAAACCACAGATATTTTAACGATGAGAGTATTTTGTTATAATAAATGATTAAAAGTAGATTTATTTAAAATTAGGTTTACCGTGCACTTATAAATGCAACGTGATAGTCAATATGTTTGAAAGCCACAAAGTACTAAACGCTCAACTTCTATCAAAATTTGAAATTAAATACCTACTTATACACGGCACTGGAAGTACTAGCATAGAGAAAATTCTCAATTTCAGATGCAAAACTTTTCTCCCAATAATATAAATGCTGTAAATTTGCTTGTGTAATTTAGAACCGATTTAGATATAATGTAACAAAAACTATGAAAATCTCAGCAATACCATGCGATTTCGTGTTAACCCATTTAAGACTGATAACACATCATATGTGTTACAGTGTGTCATCGATTTTTCGTATCACATTGCTAATGAGCCAGTATCTTGTATCATCATCTGTTTTTAACAAACAATGTCTGCAATATTTATCTTTTTAAACTTTTCCTTTTATGTTATTCCTCGACATAAACAGAAAAAAGTTTCCGGTTCCTATGGGGAACCTCTTATAATAAAATTTTCGTCTTGAATGGGTCTCTAATTTGTCAATTAGAAAACAAAAACATAGGTACATAGTAAACATCAATTCTATACATAGTATACTGTTCTATAAAGAAGTTTACAAAAAAGTCTTGGCCTCTGTTTCCTTATTACGTGAGTTCAATAATTTGCATACTTCTGTAATTATCTGTTATTTAATTAATGGGATATATTAAACAGAATTGCTCAACATTATTAGTATAAAATCACTCTATAACAGAGAAACTTCAACAATCGCAAAGTTTCAGATATTAGTGGGCAGAACATGAGATACAATATAACATATTAAAATAACAATTATTCTATACATAAGTACATGCACTGGAGTCCAAAAGATTGAAATCACTTACTAATTTTCATTTATGTTATAGCAAAGTACGCTAAAGTAAGCAAATTAAAAGACTAATTTAAGTGACTACTGTTACTAAGATTCTGTATTTAACAAACTAATATTTATTTCTTTTAATTTAAAAAATAATTGTGAATTTTTGGCCGATGTTCTGAATTCTCCTTTGAAGAATTAAAAGTTAATTGCGAGAAAGTAGGCTCGAAACGCCACTTGACAAATAAATATTTATGAAGGAAGTGCAGCTAAAGGAACGCGAGGCGGTTATCTGATTTTATTATGCTCCCGTCTGGGCGCATAACTTTTTTGTTTTTTCTTGCTGGAACGATATCGTTACTTCGTGATAGTACAATCGAAGCTGTTCAGGGCTGAAGACTATACCATTATTTGAAAGTAAAACGTTTTATTGTTATAAAAATTATCGGGAAAAATGATATCGAGTTTACATTTCTAGAATCATTCCTTAAAGTATATTGTATATTTTTCATTTATTATCGTAACTGAGATTACATCTGAAATTATTTTTTACTACTGCCGTCTTGGAGTTACTGGCATGACATTTATATTATGTTTGAAAATTTTTGTAAAACGGTATACTACTTTTGTGCTTCTTTTCTGTAGAAATATGCTTTTAAGTAGTGCTAATATTATGCAAACATAGAGTTATCAGGTTCCAAGTATTTTACGACCAATTACATCATGCATATATATAGGACATTTCTACTTTCTACAGAGATTTAGGATTTAGTTTTAATTTTAAAAAGTTTAGTTTTAGTTTTAAAAAGTTAAGCATAATGTACATTACCTTTTGTAAACGACTAATGCAGAGTGTATTCTTTTACCAGATAATATTCTAATTTTTTTTAGTACTTAGTATTTCCTACGAATTCCACGGTCCAATTCATTTTATAGGGGTGGCCATGCCTTTACAAAGAAAATTACCATTTTAATTCGGGATTTAAATAACTATTATTCCCCAGTAGAAAATAGAACTCGCTGAAACGATTGTCACGATCGTCTTCACATGCGCTGCTATGTCCGAGAAGTCGTTTAATTTTCCAAATAATGATCGTGTGGCACGTGTATAATTAGACGCCTCAACTGCGTTACATCGGCCTGTTACGCAACCGAGTCGGAACAACTGTCGGCTACGCGGTCTATCGCCGAAACCTTTGCTGAATGCGCTTATCTCTCAATCGATGGATGAATTTTCGAATTTCACAAAACAATGAGGAAAACGTATGCGTGCGCTCGCGCGTGACGGATGAATCGACAAGTTTTCAGCAATTTGTTCGGACCTACGTGGCCGTCTCTCCTCCCACTCGCGTGCGGAAACGCCGTTTAAGAACCGCCGCGGAAGTCGTTTGTGATAGCATCGCGTTGCTCCTTGCCATCGTAAATAATTTGTCGTCATTTTGCATTCGGGAACACCGGTAGCCGATTCGCTTATCACGAGCCTGTGCAATCTTTGATCGCAAGAAAACGCGTTTAGCTCGTTGCGGAAGAAGCTTAAGGCGGTTTCATAATCTCCAACTATTTCATAATAAATGCAGCCAAGATGTAGAGATCTGATCTCAAATATACGTCATTTGAATGGAGTTAACATGAGTACAGTGATTCACGAATTTGTTTACGAGGGATTGATAAATACTCGGATTCAACTTGTAAATAGCTTATTTTTTTGTAGTAGAATTGAGAAGGCTCTGTAAGAGTTAAATGCTACACATGTATGTAGATACGAAGGTTTGAGGAAAAAGGAAAATGTGATATTTATTAGATAACGGTATTAATTATAATAAGCTAGTACGAAATGAACTTCATTGTCTCGGAATTTGCGTTTGTTTGATTTCAAAAATAAAACAACGATTATACTTTGTTCTAATTGAAGGTCGTACGGCGACAAAATTGTTGCACAAATCCAACCGATGTGTATGAACATGAACACACCATGGTATGACAATGAATCATATGAATGTAGTGGTATATAAAATATGACACATGTACTGTCTAGAGTCGGGAGTTGGTAGTTCTCCCAAACCTGTAGTTATTTCAATTAATAACACATTAAAGCTTAACATATTAAATACGAATCATAAGTTCCTACAGAAGTGAATATATGTGAACAAGATGAAAGTGACTACTGACATTAAATGAAAGTGATGATTGGTATTAAGTGAGTTGATTGTCAAATAGCTTTTTCGTATTTTCTAGACTTTCTCATTTATTCAGATATGTAATAAGCGAAAAAAATAATTCGATATTGCACTTACTACTGTACATAGTTCGTAATATTTTATCGCTAGACAAAAACTAATAACTGTTAATATTCAATTGTTACAAGCGTTTCATATAAAAATTGTAAGCTGAAAGTGGAGATCACCGGTGACCATTGTTGCTAACACGTTAACCCTACGGTTCTGATCATAATTATTACTTATTATTTCACTCAAACCAATCCTTATTTAATTGCAGTCATAAAATTGATAAAGAACGTTAATTGATGAATACTTCACAAAATATTTTTTTTCAAACTGTATTTTCGGTAACTGTAGGCACAAGTAAATGGACCTTATTTTAAGAGACCTTCTAATTTCAAAATTCAGTGTATCAAAATTCAAAAGTGTAACGAAAAGATGGAAATTAATATATGTATATGGTGTTTAGTAAAAGGCACAACCAACGAGGAGATGACTGTCTATAGTGAAAGTCAAAAATATAAACAAACACCATTATGTGTAAACTGAAAAATTATCTTTACTTTGGAATACCTTTAAAGCCAAAGTATATTAAAATTAATTCAAGACAAGTTATTCACAACCACGACGAATCATAATAGTATTTTATAAGATTGTTTTCAGAATTAGAATTAAACAAGTTATAGAATCGTCGTGGTCGTGAACAACTTGTCCTGAATTAAGCATAATATACTTTAGCTTTAAAAGTAAATAAATTAAAAAAATTTCGAGTTGAACATCGTATAGTTTATTTAAATTAAACTTGTTATATTTTAATTTCATGTTCAAAGTTATTCTTCTCAGAAATTAAATACACAATTAAAAAACTTTATTTGTATAGTTTACTTATTTTTCAATAAGTAGTTATCTCTTCGCTAGTCGTATTATGATTTACTGGACACCTTTCTTAATAATACTTATAATAATTAGAGTTAGTTGTACTAAAAATCACTTTTCTTAGACTCCCTAAAAATTCCGACATTAGTAAACAACTTTTTGTCAAATTTAATACACATATAAAATAAAAATAATTCCCCGAATGAAATTAGAATCATTAAAATACTTAAATTTTTATTCAATTTCAAATTTCTATAAAACTTTTATTTTAAAACTTCTTTTCTTTCCAAAATATTTTTATAGCACTTAATCTCACTGCTTCTTTATTTTTAAATTATGTTTTTGTCGAAATAGACTAGAACATACGGTATGAACTTTTACCATTCGTATCAAATCAACAGAATTCACGAAATCAGGTTTCTCAATTACTTACATTGTATTACTTAAGTAGATATATTTTTTAACAGTATTAGCATATTTCAGTAGAAATCAATATTTATTATCTCTAAATATGTATAAATAAGTATGTAGACTATAAAATAGCTAATCATCAGTAGTCTGAATAAAAAAACCATAAAAGTCGTTTTCTAAACCAACCTTTTGGTCAAATAGGTTTATATCTCCTTATAACTTTGAAAAATACTATAGTAAATGAGGCAATATCAATAAATAATTTCTACCTGGTAATATACTCTAAGCATTTAAGTACGTTTTCACTTGATAGTAAATCGCGATTTTTACGGTCATGACAATAAATGTCATGATTTTTGTCGTCATGAAAACTACGTGAAATTGAATTTAACTATCGCGACATTTATTCGCGTAAGATACTTGTTCGTAATACTTTTTGTTAAAACTTGCTTGTTAATAAAAAAACTTGAATGATAGAAATAATTTCTCAGTTGATGTACAAAAGTCCTGTTTTTATAAATGATTTTAATTCGAAGGCACAGAAATATGACCAAATACCCTACTAAACCTTTCTCCCTCCGTTTCTCATTCATTCTACTACTTTCAAAATGTATAATTTTGCCATCAACGCGAACAGCAGCCAGAACTACTTCAGTCAACAGCACGATTGAAAGTAATTAAATGTTGTGATATTAAATTTCGTGAGTCGCAAAAAACTATCACGCGGTCATAGTGTCATGACAACAAAAACAATAACTTTTACTGTTTCGTGAAAACGTATCTTTTACACAATATGTACATATGCAGAAACATAGATTAATATAAAGAAATAAAGATATTAGCAATGTTTAGAAACAAACAGAGTAGATCAGCTTTTTAACAAAACTGAATCAGTCTATCTAGAATGAAATCTACTCTGAAATTGTCGTATTGCACAAAGCCTCGTACTAAAAATTTTATTCTTCATTTCCGACTTATGTTCCACGTGAAATAACACCCGTTTCCGTTTGTATTGTTTACTAATTACACGATAGATAATATATAATTAAATAAAATTAAAATAAATAAGAAAGCCATTTATTTTCTTTATTCATTAAAACCTATTTTCAGTGCTGTTCATTTAAATCAATCAAGGTTCCACTCCATTACAGTTTTTATATTCGTCATTTTTTCCTTCATTTTCAAATATCTGATCTTATTGTTTTTATTATTATTAAATTATTACTAAGGTAAAATAAATTCTAATTGCAGAATAATTAATTAACTCCCTGAAATACCAATTCTACTAATCCCTGAAACATTTTCTAAATACACTCTTACTCCGATGAAATGTTTAGTCAACAGCTTAATATGCTTGCAATAACATCGGATTGCTTTGCTTACTTCGAATTATGTACAAATATTGAAGTTAGCTAATAGCCTTGCTATACGATTCACCGTTCATTTCGATAATGTCATAGCCCATAAAGGCTCGTAAAAGATCAAAGCGTTAGAGCCTTGTTGTAATGCTTCTTACGCTGAACCGATCGGGGTACTCGATTTGCATCAATAACCGATATCTGTCTTCCTGATAGTAAAATTGATCGCTTTGTGTCGTAAATCAAACTGGCATATAATAGACAACTGAATGAATGATTGCATATGCGCAAAAAAATAATAGTGTTACCTATTAATTTCGTATCGTTTTCACATCAGTCTTTAAAACAACGTAGAATCATAAAAACGTCATTTCCTTAATTGATAGTATTAAAAATTTTATCACCCTCGATATCTAATATTTTCATGTCATTTAAAAAGATTAATCAAGTGAACGAAGAAATTTCTTTTTCGTTCAACTTTGAATCAAACATAAACACCTAAAAAGGAATTACCAGATTGGTATAATTGGATACTACACATTTTTTTAGAAATATGTAAGTACAATTATCTGAATAAGTAAACATTTACAAAAGACTGAGTTAAGCACACTTTTGACAATATTTTGCCGTGACGAAGCGAATTTACAAATTACGACAAATTGCTCGAGCATCCTTAAACGGTGAAGATGCTACACCGACGCATCCGCTCATTTTCATGATTGCACAATCATCCTCACGCAGAGTTAAAGGTACAAACGATTTTCTCGAGTGGTACGAGTGGCGTCTATTTCTTTATGATAATCTGATGATGCAATTTTTTTGAAAATTACCGAGCACGTGTTCCGCGAAGTGTTGTATACCTTTATCTATATCGATCAGAAAACTTGAACTATAAAAGTGATTTACATTTGATAGTCGTAGACATTGAAGATAAGTTAATGTTTCTCGGTTCGATGATATCCAAAAGAGCGATCAGATTCTTTAAAGAATCAAAGATAGTGCTTCAACCTTTTTACGATTAACTATCTATGATGAACCTTTTTATAAATGGACACGAAAAAAATAAATCGAATAGAAATGGAATAAAATGGCAAAGTATGGTCAACAATAAAAGATAAATAAATTGGAATGCATCGTATCATAACAGTGGTATGTCGTTTGTCAGCATGAAAAGCGAATATTGCTGATAAATGTTATCGTTGGTCGCAGACCATGTGCCTTCAAACACTTGCGAAAGCTCATTCTGTGTTCACGCCTCTGATAAGAAACACCATATTCAGTCATATAGTTTAACCTAATTTCACAAATTCAAGAGACCTCTTTGAAGAAAAGAAAGTTGACATACTAGAGAAGTACATCCCTACAATAGAGCTATTCGTAATCTCGTGATAACTCTTAGCGAAGAACAAATATGTATCTGACTATTCTTGACTAATCGACTCAGGAGACTTCGTTTTGAATAATGAATGAAATTCAAAGACGGACGTATATTGATAAAAAACAAATACTCGATAAATGAAATTATGCAATTTCTAAACGCAAAACGTCTCGTGGACAATCAACAAAGGAGATGACTAATGTTGTAGTGATGTCGCGTATAAATAGTTCTCTTCCACCAATAGTATTCTGTACATACGTTGCTGACATGATGAGATAACTCGAAGACGGTGAGAACGTTCTTTATTCACAGATTAAACAGTAACAGACAAAGTTAACAAAGCTATAAGAAAAAAGATTATTGTTAATTATTATTAAGATTACATATAGGATGATTATTAATCGTGTTAACTACTATTTAACTTCATTTTAATTCTAATTCTCTAACGAGATGTAAAGTTTGTTCCAAATAAAAGAAATCCTAAAGTGCCTTCTCCATAATTACAAACACAATAAATGTTCTAGGTAAATAATGTCACCGTCGATGGAACCATTGCCAGTACAGGACTTGGATACGATTCTGGCGCAAAGCCTTGGAAAAGATTTTCAAATAGACCACCTGGAATGGAAACCACTAACTGCTCCAGGAGAAAATTTTGGAAGCATTATGTTGGCCGTCGATGTTACGATAACACGAAATAACAAAACAGAAACGCTGTACTTGGTCGCTAAACTTCCACCTACCTCAAAATATCTACTAGAGCTGTTTGACAGCCCAGTGACATTTAAAAAAGAGCTATTGTTCTACAGTACAATGGCAAAGGAGTTCATAAATCTTCAATTAGAAAGTGGAGTAAAAGATGAGGACCTGGACATTCTTACGCCCAAATATTTTGGAGGAAGACTAGGACTACACAACCTAGAAGAATTCGATGAACAAGCTGTTATAGTTTTAGAAAACTTGAAGTATAGTGGCTACAGCACTGAAGATAGAATATCGGGTCTCGATAAGAAGCATACAGAGCACGCACTCGAAGCACTGGCTAAATTGCATGCAATTGCCATTGCCTTGAAGATTAAAAAGCCTCAACTCTTTAAGAAAATGATATCAGATGTGATGGCAGAAATTATAAACGAAACAACAGAAAAATGCGTTATGGGCATGATTGAAAAAGCGCGAGCCGATATAAAGGACACTGAGGAGGCAAAACCGTACCTAGATCGTGTTAATAGGACAATCGAGTTTGGTATTAATATAAAAAAAGATACCCAGAAGCCGAAGGAACCCTGGGGAACGCTGGTTCATAGTGACTTCTGGGTGAACAATATGATGTTTAGACATGGCGAAAACGGTGAAATAATCGATGTTAAAATTGTGGACTTTCAGTTAAGTGCGTACGATTATGGCATTAACGACTTGATCTTTTTCCTCGTATCGAGTGTGGAAACAGAGATCCTGGACAATAAGTTCAGCGATATGCTTGACTACTACTATTCCTGTTTTATAAAATATTTGAAAACCTTAAAAACTGATACTAGTAAGTTTTCCAAAGAAACATTTGATGAAATTGTGAGCTACTGTGGTCCCTGTAAGTTCTATCAATGCATCATGATGGCCCAAGTAATTAAAGCGCCTCGAGGGTCTGCGCCAGAAATGAAAGACGTAAATGATGATATTTTCTCACACATGGTCAGCGATACAATTTATAAACAGTCATTGTTACATATTGTAAAACTTTTTGATAAGTTGGGATGGCTGCTTAAATAACATTTGTTGTTGTTATTTTCGTATTGTTAGAAAATTTGTTATAAATTAAATAGAATGTTTATACGTAAACGTATTTAAAGTACAAATTATGGAAAATAAATATTTATATATATTGTTGAAGCTTGTGCAACAAAGTATATTTTTATGGGAGTTAATGTATACAAAGTAAATTAAAATTTAGAAAAAATTATTAAATAACTTTTAGTTTATGAGGTTCATGTAATCTTAAGAAATGACCAAATATGTTCATAAGATTTGTAACATTTCTCAAATTTTTATATTGCATGCATCCATATTTTGAAACAAGAAATCTATTCTATTATAATAAAAAGTCATATTATTTTACATGTAAACTATAATCGTTAAAAAATTTATTTATGATTCTTCAATTGATGCAGCGGTTATGTGCCTAAGAAATTTGCGGTTGAGTGAAATAGAGATGTAACAAACAGCACTATATTTTTATTCTACTGTGACTAGTGCGGTACAATCTGATAATAATGCGTACTGTTTTATGTAACGCGTCATTCTAGCATAATAAACTGAATTAATTCTTTATTCATGATTAAGTTAAATAAGCTAATTATAAGCCTGTGTGTATTAAATATGTGTTATTAAATATTTAAGCAATATAATGAAATGATATAATAAACGAATAAAGTAACATAATTAAACAATGACAATTGTTACACGAAAATTGTCTTAACATTATCAATATCATTATCTACGAATGTTACTTTTGTGTGAAGAACTTGATCTTAAATTACACATTTAACTTATAATCTGAACAGTTGTTTGAACAGGTGAATTTCTAAATGAAAATTTGAAGTTTAATTGATGTCATTTGAAAGAGAGAAACAATAGGCATGTACACTGAATAAGTAAATCAAGTATTTAGTAATATTCGTAATTAAAGATCAAAGTGTGCATTGGAAAATTGATTAAAGAATTACTCGTTTAATTAATTCAAGATAGTCCATTAATCGTAAAAAATAAAGAAGTACGTGTATGTATTTCACGTAGCAATACTTACAACTCTAAAGCAATAAGTATTTTGTTTTAATTATACTCTGAAGTATTTTTAAAATTTATAAAAAAAAGTGAAGTACTCACTTCCAGAAGATCTGCTACTGTGTCAGGTAAGTTGAACTCCCTCACAACGCGTAGTCGCACTTGCCTGTTAATTTCATGGCGCGACGAAAGTGGTAAACTAATAGCCCTCTGACAACTTGGAGATTGCCTTAATTTTTGCTCCCGTTTCAACATAGCCGCCAAGGTCACAGAATCTGGAACTTAAACAAAATACATATAGAACAGAGCCTACCCTTCAAAAACAGAATTTTTGTCGTACAGTTTTGTTGAAAATTTTCAAATAATCTCACAAAAGGAGTGAAAATGAAAGTACCTGGGAAGGCTGCAGCAAGGACATCCACTCCAGCAGTGCCCATTGGTCTTGGTTTCTCATCAACCATGTACAAGGCATCAGGAATATCGGCCACGTATCGTGGCCTTCGCAGTCTCACCAGATCTGCTTCTTGGACCATTTGTTCTTCAACTAAAGACTGTAAAAATATTAATAATATTATCAATATACACATACAAATATTAAGAATACAATTAAAGGATAACTGTAATTACTTTTATTTCCTCATAATAAGGCATAAATAAGCGTGGCCTCACAAAAAATCCATTTTTCTTTCCTCCCCTAATCCAAGCATTCATGCGTAAATTCTCCCTTTCATCTCCTATCATGTGACTCGGTGGAGTTGAAACTAATCCTCTTCTAATAGCCTAAATATGTAAAGAAATAATTATATACTAATCAGAAGTCAATGTTGATCGTTTCTGAAATTTGAGATTCAGTACCTGAGTCAGCGCTTCACTGTTAGGCGGTAGTATGTGATCCATTCTGACAAGTGGTAGAAGTTCACTGAGTATCTCTCGCAATTCTATATCGCTTAGATCTCTTTTCTTCAATCCCTTTCTGGTAACAGAATGCACCGTGTGACTGAGTAAATTAGGCTCTCGATCCTCCATACGACGCACTAATTCCTGCTCCCCCCACTTGAGTACTGCCTGCAGTATTTCAAGTTCACTTGCTTGCAAAAAATGACTTTGCAAAACATTTGCCAAATGCGCGTGGTCCAGTTGATGGAGGATGGAGGACGAAGCGACAGGCTGAAATTCTTCCCTCAAGTAATGTAGTGCTTGTCTGTGCACCCATGCAGATCCATGAGGTTGACTACCCCACCTGTAGAGAAAGCAAAACAATAAATGTCAATTAGAAGACAACTTTTCAAACAGAGTTATTTAAATAAGTAATAGATGACAAGAAACTCACTTTAAAACAGCAGGAAGTGACTCCAATGTGAGATATTCTAAAATAAGATCTTCACAACCCTGTGACAATATATCCAGCTCCAAAAATCTGCCAATTTGGTACAACTCCATTGCTTCTTCTAAGGGACTTGGTCGAACTCGTCCAGTATGAGTAAGAGCTTGAACCTGAGAATCGATACAAAAAGTGGGTGTTTCAGAGAAGAAACACGTAAACGTTTCATAAATAATTCTTTTGAAATCAATGCACGTTAACTCGAAGATTTTTTGTAAAAGAAATTGATGAAAAACGATGTAATTACCTCTCCCAGACTACCAGCGCTGTTCCCGCAACCATTACCTCTCATTATTAACGATAAATCAACGGTATCTAAATACACTGCATGTAATAATACTCTGGCGTATCGTTTAGGTATTACACTCTCATCCAAAACTATTCTAGTAGGTATGTGAAGCGCCCTTTCTGTGTGATCTTCTCCAGATCTAGTCCGTCTTTGTATTAAGTTTCTGAAAAACGGGGATCTCGCAGAAAGTATCGCTTTGTGACATGGCAGTTCTAATTTTGGCCGGAATCCGTATTCTGAACTTCCACTATCTGGTCTCTGGTAATCACTATCCGACGTGAACACTAGCGCGGCGTCCGCATAATCACCGGTATCCAGTAAATATCTGAGATCATGTTCCAATGGATTTGGAGTACCGAATTCATCTCCCAGTCGTCGCAAAAGGTTCGCCTCCAAAGCAGCATCGTGTGGACAAATATCACCAGTGTAGAGATAGCGTAGAAGTGCCGAAAACATTGGTATCTCGAGGTTTGGCGTTCTTAACTCCAGACATATCCTAGCACCGTATCCTAAAATTCAAAATTAAAACATTTCAGGATATATTTTAAGGCAAAGGTAAACTTATTCTTTTTAACTAATGAATTTCTGGTTCTAACTGATAAAGTGAAGTAATTTTTTCATATCTTCAAAAATCTAAGGAACTAAATGCTACTGTGGCATTTTGTGCTAAACCAAGTAGCAATATATACACTTTACTAAGTTTAATCAATAATTACTTATTTTACCATTGCATTTCAAATAGTTGAAAAAATATGTTTGTAGGGTATATTTACCTGGACACCCAGCTAGTAAATCTCGAAAATATGGACACCGTGCCGATAAAAGAGCTCTGTGAACAGGGAAACATGCTCCTCGATAGACGAGATCCACATCAGAGCAATGTTTATAGTCATACAGCATTGATAAATCTTGTTTGTACGTGGCAGCTGGTGGTCTAGCTAATTCGGCTTGAACATGAAGATCTTTTAACGCAGCGAGCGCCTCATACTCCTCCAAGAGTGCAGTTGCTTCTAGGTGGCTCCATGTTGATACCAAATCTCGAATTATCCTTCCATGATCGCAGGCCTTAGAAGACCTGCGCCTTCTAATGAACTTTTTGCGTAGTGTCGCAAATCCCGTCATTTTCTTCTTCTTTTCCCTGAAAGTCAAGTAGAAAAATCTGTAAGTTTTTCATTAATTCATTATTATCTTTCATTTCATAATTGTTAATCTAATATCATAAATGTTTATTAAGATTCTTAGTACCACAAATGAAGCTTATCAATACTGATCAAGACAATAAATTGTGAAGAATAAACAAAAGAGATAGTCAAATCTAAAGGTACATATTTACATACCTGATAGCAATGCCATGTTGATCAGGATTACCAGAAGATGAGAGCCTAGCTGCTTGGACCGAATCTCCACCTACACTGGTGATGCTTGACGATGCAGAAGCACCCATTCTATGTATCATGTAGGAAGCATCTCCTCCTCGTCGTCTTTTCACGAACCAGCAATCCCTTTTATCTGTATTATCTACCTCCTTTGATCGTCTACGTTGCAATACACACGGTGTCAAAATTTGGAATACATTCATTGCTCACCCAGACAACAGCATGAAATTATTGTGCACCTGTATAGAACAAACATCTTCCATTAATTTCTCTGTTTATCTGGTACCTAAATACACTAACTTTCAGATTACACCATTAAAAATTAACTAGATGTATCTCGATTATAAACAAACAAATAAATATAAAATTATTTATTGACCATTTTTTGTTGAGTCCATTTTAGATATTAACCATTACAGCTTCTGTCGGATATTAAATACTAACATAAAATAATAATTTAAACAACCACACAAATTATCGCTATCTCTATACATAGTTATGCTACTCAAAATGGATGCATTTTAAAGCAAAAATTGCAATAGATATAACAACAATTCATATCTTTCTTAATGGACATATAATAATTAACATGCAATATATTCAATTTCATTTGCTGCTATTCACAATCATTGCTAAAATGAACTTTCTTATTTGTATATTCAAAGTAATTTTACTATCACAAGTCTCAAATCTGTTTTTTTTTCCAAAAAGTTGCATACAATATGTTACTATTTATGTAAAAATAACGAAAGTCACAGATTATATCTTAAACTTTCACTTTCTTAGCTAATGTACAATATTTACCTAAAAAGTGTACTGCACTGATTCAGAAGCACCTTTTAATTGGATATTTCAATGCTTGAAACTTTTCTCACTCATTCTCGACGAAATTACTGAATCTTCGAAGGAATAAGTTATGGGATGTCATCACATGTTAACTGGTACATTGATTGATATTTATCTTATTAGTCTGTTCCAGAAATTAACATTTTTTAATAACATCTCAGTTACTTTATCTACAAATAAACTTTAAATAAGCACTACTTCTATGAAATGTAACTGCTTGCAAGCAAGTGCAGCGAAATAAATATTTTCAAGTAACGTATTAACAGAAAAGTGATAACATTAACACACTTATGACCTCTTGGAATCTTTTATTATTTGATGTCACTGGTACACTACTACTAGTCATTAAGATGAATTGAATTTACGTTTCATATCACGACCTTACATGATAAGTGATACCATGGTAGAGACACTAATTATTACAACATGAAATTAAAAATATTTATAACCCTTTAACTAACTCATCTACTACATTGTATTTAATGATATAATGAATAGGTACACAGTAGTTATGTTTCTTTTTTATGCAGACACAATAAATACTGAATTCATGTATGCATGTACTAAGGAGAGTAATTATATATTAAAATAGGACTACTAACCGAATTTTTTTCATCCAAAATTTGATCTTTTTAAACCTAAAAGATATAATTCTACTATAATATATCTAAAACTTTTAATATAGTGCAACAACTAAGTAATCTCTAATATCTAATATGTAATACATAAGCTATGTCAAAACTATAAATGCAAACACAACAATGACACAATTGAAATAATTGTCAGAGGAATAATTAAGAACATATACGTCAGAAATTAAATGATGAAAGTCGACTCTTAAGAAAATACACCTGTTGTAAATTCAATAGATACTAAAATACCATATTAGATTCTTAGAATATTAGTTAATGTATAATACATGTGACCACACAAAGAATTAATTATTTATAATTCATAGAACAAAATGTTTTAAATGGATTTAAATGTATCAAAGTCATTATATTTTGTTTCAATTAATTGTGGACTTGTAAATCTAGAATATTTAATGCATTGCAACAAAGTGTCCAAATGAAATAATATAGTAAAAGATTTTTATGTTCTATTTAATTCTTTTTCGAACTTACAATAATTTGCACCAATAAACTATGTTATAAAAGCTTTAAATTAAATATTATCACTCATATTCAACCAACATACATCATTCAGATATAAAGACACATACTTGTATTTCTAACATAAATATCTATATGTATAAATTACAAAAAATTACAAGTTAAATATATTTCTAACAATAAGTAAACAGAAAGAAACATAATGTATCACACAAAATCACATATTCAATTACAGCTAATAATTATTATACAAATAAGAATATTTCACAAATACATTTTCAATTCTAAAATAAATAAATAAGTAAAATAAAAATAATAGTAAAACTTAAAACTTAACTCTAAATTAAATAATTTACAGAAAATAATAAAACTATATAATTCTACACCAACTAACAATCAACAAACATAAATACATAAATCTATATACATGAACAAAGTTCACAACTATCAGTGCAATGCAAACACTCATAGTAGAACACAATCAGTTCAATTTCACCAACACATTGCTCAAACTGAAATGCAGCACAAAATGCACAAAATGCACAAAATGCACAAAATGCACAAAACAGAAACCATAACACCACAGTGAAAAAGATAAACGAAAATTGCTAGAGGCATTCCGAAACTGCAACACAAACCAGGGAGCTTCTACTGACAGCAATACACCAATAGGTCAATAGTAGTCAGCTGAGCTACGATTGCGAACGGCGTTGCGTGGTTAACGATGCATATGACGTCTATAGGGTTCAGTCACCTTCTCGATTGCAGTGATGGAAGGGAAGCAAACAAAAATGAAATAAAATCGAGAAATAGGTGTTCCATATAACAAATGTGCAAGTACACGTACGGAAAGAAAATCGAGGATACGCGAGATGAATCGGTTGTCCCGTCGAGAACGTCGATAACGGTTCACGAAGCACAAAGGCGTCTTATTACCTGAATAACTCGGGTGCATGGGCTTCGTCCATTATTCTCCATCTCGTAGGACTCTTTCAGATTCGACCTGACACGAGTAATCATCACAAAGCGCGACGGCCATGTTTATACTCGTCAACTCAGTCCGCATGTAAATAAAACTTTATCACGGCACACTGCGCTCCGAGCCGTGACCCGTTCTCCTCCATATCAGCGAGTCCGAACTCAAATCGGGGATCGTCTACGAGGTGCGGGTCAGCCACGCTGAGTGAACGCGACAATGCAACCGAGAACGTATTATTGCGGGCACAGAGAACCGTCCAGTCGCGCGAAAACAAACGTCGACGGTGGTCATATTCACTGTGGCTGCTCGAAGATAGCGGGACAAGAATAACGTGAATAACGTGCTGAACCGTCAAAAAGATCGCGCGGGGAACAGTTTGTTTACGTTCGCGCGACCGCTTTCACAGATAACAGCGTATCATTTAAGGCCTGCACACAGCGAAGGGGATCTTTCTAACACGGAAACATCCATTCGTCTGATCATGCGCGAATACACAATTCCGCGGTCCCAGATTCCGTGATGGGATCGCGGATACCGCGGCAGACGAATTAGGTTAGGTTTATTTGGTCGTTATCGATGATAACAATGATATTTGGTATTTAGCGGAGGATAACGCGTCGTTTCCTCGTTTAAGTCAATTCCCATAGGAAAAACGCGATCTCTGCAAGCTATTATCCTGCGTTTCCATGGAACTGATGACTTCTTTGACCTGAAGGTGGAGCCACCGTGTTAGTATAGCGAACTTCGTTATGAAGATTTTCAAATAGATCGCTTTGGCGCCAATTTTGATGCAACTTTTTAGCTTTAATGAACTTACGCGTTTATTCTAGAAATGATTTATGATTTGTGAAGGAATTATTTATAAACTACTTTGTTATCACTTTAAGTTTGTATAGTAATTAATTACATTATTAATAAGTTTGTAGAATCTTTATTAAGATATACTAACGGAAACAATCTTATGAAACGTATGTAACACATAGAAATATAAATTATAAAACAAGCTATGACGTCTATAATACATAACGGAAACATTCTTATGAAAAGTATATAACACATAGAACATTTTTTTAACAACAAACTAAGTTTGTCAATTTTGATACTTACTGCCATTTTCCAAGAACGTTCCAATTATTTTATACACTTATTGTTAGGTTATTGATTGAAATTTTTACGTACCTTCCCAAATATAAGTGTACATTTTGCATATTTGAGTAAATAAAACACCCGAAATACCTGCTTTTAGTTTACTGCCTTTATTATACAGTATTTACTTGCACACCATTGTCTCTTCTATTTCTCTTTTCCGTCTTAAAAGTACAGTAGGATTTCGATTATTCGAAATAACACAAAATTGAAATCTGAAGCACCATTTTGATAGCTAATTTTATTATCTTCGATAGATCACTATTTAATCCTCAATCAATTATCTACTGTACTTTTATTATTATTTCACCGATTATATGTAATACTGACTAACAGAAACTTTGAAAACATAATCGAGGTTCTATTGTACTAAATCGTTACTCACATCTTTGATCAGATCAAAAGGGAGCTATCACAAGCATGAGTCAATCTTAAATAACACACCTCTCGCTATAATATTGTCAATAAGTCGTGCGCCTATATCGCGGAAACACTGTACACATTCTCATTCTTTTTTTAGTCATACCTCGGTTAAACAAATACGAATCGTCAACATATCAATTCACTTAAAAAGTTCATCCATTATTCTCTATAATACGTTTATTACTGGCAATGAAACACAAAACTATAGCGTGTAAAAACTGTACATACCTTTATATTCACAGTATACATAGTATATTTACAAGTTATTCAGGTGTATGAATTATGTGACTCGCCCTCTGTATACAGAACATACAAACCTATAATTACTTATATCTCTAAAATTATCGAGTGTCTACATTTATTGGTTTATGGGTAATAAGAACTTATGTATATTACACACTACTCTTTAAAATCTCGTCCACGTTAAGGAAAAATTAATATTCCAAGTTTCTAAAAGTACTTTAACGATCGATTTCTTTTAAAATCTAAAGAAGCAATTTTAAGTACTAAATTAAATTTATTGTTAATATTAACTTCCTAACAGATATATTTCACAGTGTACCTAAAAGTGATGGGCGGGATCATAATATTAAGTTTTAAATATCTGAAAAAACTTTTTAGCTACACTTGTCATTACTGGTCATTGACGAATTTTTCAATCGAATATTAAGTATCTTTTATTTTTTTTTTCTTCTAAATTAATTTTAATACCAAATCAAACTAATTAAAATTAATTTTAAGAGGGACTTCATTTTAAAAAATCTGATAAAATTTCTTAATCGAATTTTACTCGTAAATTTGTTTGCGGTTTCACAACCTATTATTACATTAATTCGATTTTGTATCTGAAACATGTATCATTTGAAACCTTTTAAATCAAGGGCTACTCTCTGTTTATTCATAAGTTAATACCTTTCTTCGCTCACAATTATATAGTCTTTTTTCATTTATGTTATCTGCACTAGGCTAAATTCACATAAAAAATAATTGCCCCGTTTTAATATGATGTGAAAGGAATCAAACTAAAAGATAACATGGCTAAAATTTGTAGATACACTTTTACCTTTATTTAATATGTAACAATTACAAACAACAATTTTGGGAACCGTCACAAATCGAAAATTTCAACTCCTATTTAGTACATATTTAAAACGAGTTTTGCATTGGTACAGCAGAACCAATACAGAATCAATAAAGAACTATTTCACACAGTTTCGAAATTAACATAGTAAGAGAAGGTTATAGAACCGTAACCGAAACTAATTTTCAGATACTACAATTTTTCACAATTATAAATAACAATTGCTGATTCAAAAACCAAAATTGACATTACAATCATATTTATAACACCATTTTGACAGTGATTCTCAATTATCACTGATTCAAAGTTACATTTCCTTTAAATTTAATCGTAAAATTTTTAAGCGATATACATTTTCAGATAACAATAAATTTAATTAAATGTGGGAAATACTATTTATAGAAATTCCCACGAAAACAGAACTTGCGAGAATCATTTCGCTTCTATTGCCCTCTAGCGGTAAATTAGAAAATCATGTTCACACATTCGTAGTGCCATCTGCGAATGATGTCGAGTGTCGAGTTAGAACTAAATTTGTTTCGAGCTCAGGATGATTTAGCGAAGCTTGGTAACGGGTCGATCTTGGTTCACTCGTGCATGGTTGAGTGTTAAAAAACAGGAGGGAAAGTGAGAGGTTGCACGAGTGTAGTGTGTTTATTCGAGAGTGTCTGGCGAAATTTTTATTTTCGTGACCGTACAGTTGCAGAGGGCAAACTGTTCGTAAAATGCAGTAAGTCTTTAAAACGTATTTCGTTGAATGACATAGGTACGCGTTCAATGCTTCTTTGTCACTTGCTGTCACTTTTAATTGTGCAACCGTGGTCCAATAATGAGATTGCTTTTGAGAAATTCGTAAATTTTATCAATCTACTAAGTGGAATTGCCTTACGTGGAATCCACAAATACACTTTCGCTTTTAACTTCCTGAATGCTTTGTTTGCATTTGCACACATACACGTAGTTTTGGTTTCGATTTCGACGTGTGCACTACATGTACATATGTGTATACAGCTGGTAAAACGTATTGTGATACATATAGCGTTTTGGCGCGTTTGAATATTTGCATATTGTTAATGTCCTTGCGAATGCGTTCTCAACTCATGCCGAACCTTGAGATTTGTATGAAAAGGATTACACGCAAGATAATGAAGAAATGTTATTTACACAAAAAACATTACAATTAATGCATTTGTGGGTATGATTAAGTAACAAAGCAGATGTTTAAATGAACATATTCTTATATGTCACTTTATGTATAATTGTAAATAAAATTATTATATCGAGAAACACTTAAAAAATATACTGATGTAATATCTACATCTACTTGCTTAATAAGCTATATTGAATACAAATGTACAATTTGTTATAAAACATATTTTACTATAGAAAGATTTTTAATTGTAATTGTTAATTCTACATATTTTAAAAATTATAGCAATATTGTTTTTTGTTATACTCTTTATGTTTTCAATATTTTGTTACCTTGATTTAGACATTATCATTTTCATGTAAAGATTCTTGAGATCTTTTTAGTATATGTATGTGAATAATAGTTATTGTACCAAAACATATATTGTTTACAATATAACTGTGATGCAATTAAATGTGATGCAATGTTATGATGCAATATAAATTTTAAACTGGTAGTGAACTAGATTTCATTTGGGTTTGTTGGCTAAAATAATAGTTGAATATTATAATCTTCAATAGTATAATTATTCTCAATACTTTTATTTTTATGCAAAACCATTTATTCATTATTTATTTATTTGTATTCACAAATCTTAATATATGTTTTACTGTTACTGATGACTATTTCCTGTTTTTACAGAGATGGAGTCATTCTTGGAATTGTTTGATCCAGAAAATAACAAAAACACACAAAAAGAGATATGGAACGACTCTGAAAATGAAGGAAATGGAATATCAGATTGTGAAAACTCAAGTGGTGATGATGATCAAGAAGAGAGATTACCACCAGAACCAGAACAGGGTAATATTGAGTATAAACTAAAACTGATAAACCCATCTAGTCAACGATTTGAACATTTAGTTACGCAAATGAAGTGGCGACTCAGAGAAGGCAATGGAGAAGCAATTTATCAAATAGGTATAAAACAGTTTAGCTTCATAAATCATACATAAATACTTTCACCTTTGATTCTGTTTATGCTTATGTTCTTTTCATTTTGTCACATAGGTGTAGAAAATAATGGAAAATTAACAGGCTTAACAAGGGAGGATATGAATGCATCATTGAAAACTCTAAATGATATGGCAGCAAGATTAGGAGCCACTACAAGTATATTACGTGAAAGACTTGCCAATTCTAAAAATAAAAATATGTCTACTCACAGTAACAACAATGAGGAAAGACGAGTAGCAGAAGTGTTAGTAAAAAAGTTAAGAAAAGGAGACAGGGAGGATCAAGATTGTATTGTCGATTTGAGACTTGCTGTTACTGGTGCGCAGGATGCAGGAAAATCAACTCTCTTAGGTGAGAGGATTAGCAGAGGACATTTAAGGTAGAGAAATATACATAGAGTTTACTCTGCTATATTAATTATTTGTCTGATTTATGGAACTGCTACCAAAAACGAATTTTAATCCCATTATGCGTATAGGTGTATTGACCCAGGGTGAATTAGATAATGGTAGAGGGAGAGCAAGGCTCAACATGTTACGACATCTTCACGAAATAAGAACAGGTCGTACATCGTCAATATCGCACGAAATTATAGGATTCGATAGCGGGGGACACGTCTTAAATTACGCAGAAATGGCAACTGCAGAAGAAATCTGTGAACACGCTTCAAAGGTCGTTACGTTTATAGACTTAGCTGGGCATCGGAAATATTTGAGAACTACTGTGCTTGGTCTAACAGGTATAGCATAATTTGGCTTATCTCCAAACATTACATAATTTATCATTACTGAAGAAATAATTTACGATGCTTTTAGGATATTCACCTCATCATGTGATGTTGGTTGTAGCACCGCCTATGAATGAAGCGTCACAAGAACATATGACTCTGTGTCTCACGCTAGGACTTCCATTCTTCATAGTTGTAAATAAAATTGACCTTGGTTTTTGTAGCTTGCCTGAAACCATAAATCAGTTAGAAAGTGCAATTAGTACGCAGGGTTATTCCAAACAGTTAGTGATGTATAATGATTGTGAAATTCCTTGGAATTACGAATCAGATGTGATACCAATTTTTACTGTGAGTTGTGTCACAGGAGAAGGTTTAGAAGATTTAACAAATTTCATCAAAAATTTATCCCCACATGATGTGAATTCTAATTCGGATTCAGAATCGTGTCTTTTTCAAATTGACGAAACGTTTAGGTAGGCTCTACAAATTTTTATCGGAAAGTTAAGTTTTATTTGCAAATTTGATGTATTGGTTATTTTTTACTGCAGGGTAGCGGGTTTGAACGAACCAGTTTTGGGTGGACTTCTTGTGAAAGGAGCAATTGCACCTGGCACTCGACTATTAGTAGGTCCTTTACCAGACGGTAAATTCAGTCCTGTCAAGGTCGTTAGTTTACATCGTAACAAAGCTCCCTGTTGTTTAGTAAGAGCCTCACAAAGTGCCAGTTTAACATTAGCACCGCCAACAAATCGGAGTCCCCCTTTGCCCCATCTTCGACCTGGAATGGTTTTAGTATCACTATGGGACCAGCCACATGCGACATTGTTTTTCCAAGTATGTATAGCGTAATTTAAGGTTTCATATTAAATATAGTGTATACCAGAAAATGTGAGACCATTTTTGAGAGTCAGATTCTAAATACAAGACCAATGAAAAAGGTTCATATACACATATGTCCGGAAACGTCTAGTTTTTTAGTTATACGTTAGTTTATATTGCGTACGGTGTGCATTTTCGGACAGATATGCATTTGAACCTTTTTCATTGTCTTTATACCTAAAACCTATTTTTCAAAAGTGTTCCACCTCTCCTTGCTTTTTACGGGATTTGAGCCAATGTTTTACGCAATACAAAGTAGAGTATATCTACAAATCTAGGCATATGTTTATACATGAATTTTTTTTTATTGTCTACGTATGTAGAGCTTAAAGAAATATGTATCTCACATTCTGCTACAGCCTATATACATATATGTTAATAAAAAAATAACTTCTGTAAATTTTTCAGGCAACCGTGTTAATAGTTTACCATGCCACTGCAATATTTTCTGGTTTCCAAACGACAGTGCATATAGGGAACGTGAGACAGACATGCATTATTAAGGGAATAATGGATGAAAAAGGTAGAGGTTTGCAAACAAACGATACCGCCTCTGTGTTATTCAGGTTTGTCAGTCATCCAGAATATCTGCATGTTGGAATGCGGCTTTTACTTAGAGAAGGTCGTACCAAAGGAATTGGTAAGATCACACAAATATTTCCTTTGATCGGTCAACAGACCGGTATGCAATAAATCAAGTGAGATTTCACATGTAAAAAGTGTCAGACGCTATGAGTCTTTCGTGAAGGTTAGATACAAGAAATTTTGTTATTTTTAACTTTATAGAGTGACATTATGTATCTAGCGTATCTTGAAATTATCCGTGACTTTTTTGGAACAGTCTTTGTAAGAATGTGCTTTGTGATTGTATTGTGAACAGAACGTGAAGTGGATTGTTTTGATGGATATAGTATATGTACATGTACAAGTAGATACTTAATTTGATTTTCTGTATTTTTTGGCTGTTAGAAAATCTAATTGGTCTGTTAAGAATTTGTATCACTGCAGTTAACGTAAAATAATCTAAATAATATTAAGCAGCTATTAAAAATATGCTGTTTATATAGAACTTTTCTGGGAATGTATAAAGACTAAGATCCCTTTTAAAAAGATCTCATAAATTTCTTTATACTATTCATAAAAGAATCATTTAGTATGTTCATTTTGCGTTGAAAAAAGTTATTTTAATTAGTTTGACCTTAACGTTTTGCATATAATGCTCGATACAAAAAATTTTTGGTGGAAACATTCATTATAATAATGTACTGTTTCCTCCCCAAAAAAGAGAAGAAATTTGTGTTGACCATGATTTTGTTTTCAATAAAAGGAGATGTTACAACTTGTAAAAAATAGAATAAGTATTTTTGTGCTCAAATTCTATCATCAAATGATAGATAATGAGTACAGTAGATTAATTTATAAAGTTTTAGAGTTAAAAAGACTCTTCATATTGTAAAATCAAGGACTGTATCTGAAAAGAAAAGTTATATATATTTAATTACATGCGGTTGTATGTTTATACTTGCTTAACTTGAAAACGTTTAGTATTATTGGCAGTTACATATCGTCCATGTATTGAAACACTATATTGTAAATGATTATACAAGCGTCCAAAGTAATACTTTCGATTTATATCTATTAAATCGTAACCAGAACATTGTATCATAAACTGTAAAATATCTTGAAATAAACCAAAAAAGTTTACATATCTACGTTAGATTAATTTTTCTTCATACTTTTCATATATTATGTAAAGCAGTAAGATATACGATAAAGCACAGCATGAAGAAGTAGAAGGATTTGTAAAGACTGTACAGATTTATAGTTCGCGGACTGTCTGCGGTTAATCTGTAGATAGTCTGTAGCAGTCTGTAGACTGTCTGCAGTCCACAAAAAACCGTTAAACGTTTGCGCACAGTCCACAAACATTCATTGATTCTGCTGCGGACACTCACCTGCAGACAACGTCTGTAAGTTTGTATACATAGGGTGTAACAAAAGTACAATGTTAAACCTCTAAAGCAGTGATGCTCAAGAATTGCGGGCTCCTGGCAATAGGATCGCGTTGGGCCTACTGCCGATTTTGAACAATTTTCGAACATTAGAAAAAGTGCATAGACTAGAAGTGTAGGCCCAACGCTGCCCTGAAACAAAGGTTAGAAGACGCATTTGACAACCTAACCTGCGCTGAGGTACGCCTATACCCTCAGAATTTTCCTATAGTGTGCGTCGAATCTTGGGCCCTTGGGCCAAATGGGATTTTAATACTGGTTTCTTTGGCTCAAGACCACAAGATCATTAACTTTGAGACCATTTTTGCTGTGTTCTCATCTGATTTTGAAGTTAAAAATTATATAAATCGATTCGGTTTAACGAAATCTGACTGCACGTTCTTTCGATTTGTTCACACCTTAAAAACTTAACATTGCCCTTTATGTCGCGTCTTCTGCAGGTGACGCTACGTCTTTGAATCAGTGGAGATCTGTAAAAAAGTTTCAGCAAAATTGACCTTGGTCTTAAAATTCAAGGTCAAATTTGTTTATGCTTGCATCGTAGCATTTTACTTACTACGAGAAATCAAATATGTCAAAGGAACCTTGACACAACTATTCTTCTATAAGGGCCAATGCATATCAGCGATAATTTCCTTCCTTCACATTTTATAAATTATACGAGGCATATCATTGATAGTGCCAAATTTTTTTTAGATAATTGTAAATTTTTATCGGAACTATTTAGAAATCGGTGGGTAGGACAAAAATCATCACTTTACTTACTTGTAATCAGAGCTTCTCCAGAACTTACGCCTCTTGACTTTTTTCTGGGGGAAGTAAAGAATATTGTAAATTAATCAGGACAGCTAGCTAGAGTTAGGCAACAATTAAAATTACAAATTGAAAATGTTTTTCGACATCTGAAGGCTACACCAAATATTCACAAAAAAGTTCACAGAAATTTTCAGCAGAAGTTAAGAAACTGTTTACGGAACAATGGTGGCTACATTGAGGCTGGTGATCACCTCGATTACTAAGAGGTATAAATCTCGTTGGTTCTATGTTTTGATAAAGAAGAAAAAATCCAAAACGCAAAAGAGAAACGTTGAAAGCTTTAATATGATTTTATAAGAGAACGGTCTGGTTGCGATCTATGGTTATTTTAACAAATTTGGTCCTCGTAGTGAATGGAAGCATACATATAAGCATAAAAGAATTTGACCTTGAATTTCAAGGCCAAGATCAATTTTGCGACAACTTTTTTCACAGATCTCTACCGATTCAAAAGTGTAGAATTACTTAGAGAAGCCGTCTTACAAAATTTTGTTACACCCTGTACAAGGCTAAGAAAGAGTACGTCGGAGAAAGTCATTGACCTCACCGGATGACCTCAGGAATTAAATTATTGTTAAATATAACCGTAGTGACTAACACCATTCACGATTACGTATAAATGTTTATTGATTACGATTATATAAAACCATTCTTATAATAACTTAAGGCACTTAAAATACGTTTTCTTTAATACAATATAATGTTCATTAAATTACGTTATTAAGTGTCAAGGGAAATACTGTTTCATTAGGAATACAGATTTACCTTCGATAAAATTACAGTCTGATTGGTTACGTGAATATGCGCAAAATTGGAGTCTACGGAGACAACACTACCTCCGTAGGAATGTGACAAATAAATAAATTGTATGTAAAGTCCATATTCTCGTTACGCAGAACATGAAGTGTGAATTTCGCTCTTAGCTAACCAAATTTCATTTGATTCTCACACCACGCGCATTTAGCCATTCATAAATGGTCATCAGCCACATAACAAATTATTAGCATTTATAAAAATGTCTGTTGATGCGATTGAAGCTACAACGATAAGTTAAATTGTAGACAGCATTGATTAAAAGCTATAAGATTCTTCGACATGGTCATTTGAAGCAGTTGTCTGCAGTGATTACGTCTGTGGAAAGTTGGGAGTAGGAGCATTCAGTGTGGCCCAGAAGAGCACGAGTTTCGTGGGATCGTGTCTGATAAAGAAGATAAATGGTCGATTCGCCACCAGTCTCTTCTGATTTCCGTCACGTTCCAGTATTGCGCCAGTTACAGCTGCTGCTTCGGTGCCTGTTTCTGTCACATCGATTTCTACCTTGTGAAGAACCTGCGAAGCGTACAGATGTGGGTTCACCAAATTCGCGTTGTTTCTCAGGTCATCCAGCCCATACGATGGGAAGTTCTTCTGTCTAACAAATTCAAGGAAATTCTGATCGATTGGTCTACCTTGCCTCTTACTTCTTACATTCCGCCTCTGCTCCTGGAAACGGTACTTATTGTTCTCAAGATTTACAACTTTCGCGTTATTATTATTCGCTACAGATTCATCCACTACGTAGGCTTCCTTCTTTTCGTCAGTTCCAAGAGGCTTTTTCGCTTCTTTGTCTCTGAAGTCACGACGACTACGTGATTTTGAAATAGAAAACCCGGTGGACCATTGTTGCACAGTAACACCTCGTAACTTGTCCTCATACGTGAAGTAATTTCTCCGTACAATGTGACTCACGTTATTATCGTCACCTATACGAGAATTGAAATTAGTTAGCTGGTTCGACTGATTGTACATTCCCGTGGGGCTTGTTGTAGATGTCTTGCTCTGTGCTTGGGATATGAGGCTCAAATCTGATAAATTTGGGTCGAATAAACTGGTTAAGCCCAGGTTTGTGAGTGCTGACGCTAAACTGAAGCTGCTAGACAGCTTCATTCGAGGCAAACCAATGATACAGCTCTCATTCTTCATATTCTGTATAAGGTTTTCGATCTGGGCAACCGTTAGCTGATTCTGAAAATTTCGCAGTGCCTTAGCGCCTTGTTCTGTTGGAAGTAGCAAGTACATCGTGGTCTGGAAAGAAATTAAAGAGTGCTATGAGTTTTAGTCTTTGATTTATGTCGAGTTTGTAAGTGGACACTTTACAAGTTTTCTATTCACCTCATGGCCTTTGTAGGGCAGACCAAGTATTTTTACGCCTAACTGCTTATCCTCGAAGAAGGGAAATGTACCTCCATTATACATCAAGTTGACGTCGATAGATTGATCAGGTTCAATAAAGAACGGTTTTCTGAATAGAACAAAGAGATTGAATGCCTTGTTTTCTCTTAATAATTCATTTTCTGCCAGCCCAAATTATGCGATTTCTTTTGTATTGCCATTTCATTGGAATACATATAAAATACAGCGTACTGACAATCCTAAATACACTGTCAACCGCGAATATACTCGTGAATGTATTGACTTGAAAGAATATGCTAATGCAAATATCAATAATTACTTTCCTTTTCCTTGAGAATAGAAATCGAAAGAATTCTAATTGTAGGAAATTTTTTTTTTTTAAATAATAATCTCATATTTGAAAAATAGAGAAGCGGACCTTTTGGTGGCGTATGGCAAGAAAGGTTGATTCCATTCCCCGTTGAAGTAGAGTGCTGATAAAAGAATAATAGTAGTAGCTGGATCTGGCAGATTGTCCAAGATACTTGAAATTTTGCCCATTGTTTTTTGTTTGACCCAGTTATTTATGAATTCCTGTGTCATTCTCCCATTTCTGTAGAAATCTACATTCATTACCTCGTTCTTATACACTCTGTCACTGAGTGTCTTGAATTCAGGAAGTATTGGATATCCATCCTATTACACAAAAAACGATTGAAATGGAAAATGATTCTGTAGTTTATACTTTTACTAAGAAATATTTGATTATTTTATTTTCTTCGGAAATCTTTGAATTCTTCATTACTGTGGAAATCTTGACAAATCTTTCTGTGTGTGCGTGCGTGCGTGCGTGTGGTGTGGTGTGTGTTTAAAGAGGTAAAGTAAATATTCCAATACCTAGACACTTAAAATATCACGTGTCCAACTAAGTGAACAACCTAAAAATGCATATTCCGACATTTGAATTGTATCCGAGTAGCTGAATATACTATCTTTGGTTTTTATTAGTATTACTGTTTAGATACTGGAACATGATTGGCTATTGTAACATTTACTTTCTTCAATGTCTTGAAGGAAAATATATTTACCTGTATAAATGCCGCTGTGGCAAAATCTAGTCGCGGTCCAGGGGATCCGTCTATCTTACTGTGAAGCTGATTCAACAATATACCGAACATTTGATGAACGATTTCTGAGTTTCGCGAGATGTCGACTCCAGCTTCCAGTCCAAGAACTTTGGACACTTCCCTGAAGGTTCTGCCAGCAGAACCTGCGAGAATGATCGCCAAAGTCACCGTGAGACTGATCGGCGAGAAAACTATGTTATCTCGTTGATCGATCATGGCAATATTCTGAGTTCTGAAGATCTCTCTTTCCATATCCAAAGCAAACTTTAGTGTACCCCTTGCAATGATATTGTTTACCTAAAATCAATTAGTGTTGACTTATTTTTCTATTATTTAAAAGTCAACGCTCTTTGTTAAAATCCAGTGTAAACTTAACATAAAAAAGGAAGGAAAAAAGCTGATGAGTCATAGATAATAACGCATGTATTACCGAGGTCATTTCTTCGATACATGTCATGCCAGATTAGAAAAAGCAAGAGTAACTGAGTATCTTGGAATCCAATCTTAGTTTCTGAACACTTTGAATCAACATTTTCATTATAATACATAGCATATGGAAGGGTATTGAAACTATTTCTAATATTCTGCAAATATTGATTTTAATAAAAAATGTTTAAAATAAAAGTTGAATGGTTTCGCGAAGGATATAATTTGATATGTTTAATGTTTTTATGCATTGACATACAAAGATCATAAGAACTTCTTTTTTCAAATGAAATATACCGAAAACTGGTGCTTTAGATGTTTAATTACTTGGAAATTAATTGGAAAATGTCAACAATAATATAAACAAAAGATTATCGTTTTGTGAATATCCTTTGTTCCAAAGTTACTATAATGATTCTGAAAATTACAAATGATAGGAACAAATCAAATAGTTCATTAGGTAGCCCTCTTTAAACCATATACATAGATTTTATCTGAAGTAATGGTTCCAGTTATGCCAGTTTACATAATTAAGGTTAAAATACACATCTCTTAAATTAACAGTTCTCTTGTATGAATAGATTAACACTTTTTTACAGAGAATGATGAACTGAATCGGTTAAGGTAATGAAAAATACACAGTGTATTAAAAAATGTAGGATATTTTTGGAAAGCAGATTCTAGACACGAAGACAATGAAAAAGGTTCATGTGCACTTATGTCCGAAAACACTTCTTTAAGATTCATGACTGTGCGCCACTTATTTAACGGGTCAGAATATCTCTGGTCCTAGTAAGACCTTAAAGGGGATAATACACCGTGCAGACTGCAGACAAGAAACGAGTCAATGTTTTAAGCAATATAAAATAGCGTGTAACTAAAAAACTGTGCATTTTTCAGGAGTGGTGGGGTACCCAAGACTCCAGGTTCAGATCGAGTATTTTTCTCAGATTTAAGTCGGGACACGAATATTTACGATACTTGGGCACCTGAAATCGAAGTTGAGTCGGGTCGTGTTTAAATCGGATCAGGAACCTAAAAATTTGTAACATTCGAGTACTCACATTGTTCTGTCGTGTATCGGGTGATTTTTCAATCAGATTTTACGCTTATTCGTATAAGTAAATGTTTACGTATTCTATTTACGTGAAATCGGATTTTGAAGATTCGCAAACAAAGAAAGCAATTTATAATATGTTGCATGAAAATTATTTCATTTTAAGTTATTGTGAAAAAAACATAAGTGTTCAACTTCTTCGGATATTAATTTTGTTCGCGTGACTGTTACAACGTTGCCAACATCGGAAAATAGACATTTACAAGATACTTGTGTAGCAGGAATAGCGAGGTGTTTTCTAGCTGTTGTTTCCAGTACTCGAATGTTACAAATTTTCTAGTATCCGACGCGATCCAACTTTGATTACCAAAAATTTTCGGGTACCCGAGTATCACAAACTTTTAGATCCCAACCCGACCCGAGGCTCATTTCATCTTTTTTCATCGTCCTTCTCGAATAATGGGACACGATAATTATAACTAAACATTATAATTAAAACGCTAGGCGTTTCCGGGCATATGTTCATATGAACTTTTTTTATTCTATACGCATGTAAATCTTCCCTGCAAAATTTTCTCACATTCTGTAATACATTCTATATACGATTCTATTTAAAGAAAGAAGTTGAGCCTTCATATGTCCACTACGCATTGATTCACAAAACTAATTATGTTAACTTGTAAATCCTTAAAACCATTAAACTTTTATGTAAAACATGTTTCACTAAAATCATTATTTATGGAGTACTTAATCTGGTTTCAGTTAGGTATTACACCTCTATACGTAATAATATATTTTCCGTACATTGCCATTAAAAGATTATCAAGAAACACTATAATATCCAGTTTGAACTATCCATCTTCTGTTTAATTCTTAGACAGCTCTAAAACTCGTCTACTTCTCCCAACAAATTTACTGAATAATTATTTCCCAAAGTTGTTATTAAGACGACTCATCAACACCTTTCACTTAAAAGTTTTAACATTTCAGTGCTTACGTGATCGCTCCAGTCTTGTAAAGGATTTTCTGTTTGTGTAATGGCTGGTCGCTGCTGTGCTGATAGTAATGGTTCCTGAGTTGTTTGCAAAATAGAATTTTGTGCCCCAAAGCCTGGGTATTCTATAGAATATGATGTTTGTTTATTTATATTTATTGGGGGTCTTCCATTACGGCTAGAGCTGATCGTTGAATAGACACTTGGAGGTATCGTGGTTGTTCGATGCAATTTCAATTGATCTGGGAAGATAATTTGGCCCCAACTGTAGGCTAAGATGTTGAGGAATACCAGTGTAATCATCATTTCTGTAATACAAAATAGATAAAATCTTAATGCAAAAATTGCAGAAAATATGTTAAACTGATACAAATAAATGAAGAAAAGTAGCATATCTCATTTACTTACAAAAAAGAACATATTTATTTTCGATGTGATTCAAGATATTACGTTTTGTTTTCCTCCGCAAAGAAGAGCTCATTTGTACAATTTGGTATGAAAGAAACCATGCAATGTATGTACTATCAAATGTCTAAATGTGACCTTTGTGGCGAAACGGTAAAATAAATTAGATACTTCTCATGGTAAAGCCACAACATGATACTAGATAAGTATTCATAAAAAAAGATAAAACATATTCTTTTTCTTGGATATTTGAGATATACGACTTTTCGTAACGCACATCAATGTAATATACATATAGGCTGCAGATGTTTATGCAAATTCTTACTTTTATAATAATAATAATTAGAGAAGTAGAACTTAATTACAAATTTGTTTCATCCTTCAAATACTATACAGTGTATTTTAACTTTATTTTATTTAACTTTCGATAATTTCTATATTTTTGCTCATTAGGCGAATTCTGCATATATTTGTATATTATTCAGTGATATATGTATAATTACATAAGATACATATATTCAACGATTCAACTATTATTGTATTATACTTGAAGGCAATGTCTGACGGATGTGATTGTATGTAACATGAAAAGAGATAAGGAACATAGAACCCGATAATGAAAAATTACATCTGGATTTTACGCTATTATCGCCATAGTTGAATAATAATAATTCAATATGCTAATTATTGTTTGCTATCATATGTGTTTCGACATTTCCTAGTGCAATGTTATTCGGTTCAAGAAAATTGTTTAAACTTCAAAAATATTGGCTATGTTCACTAAAATGATTTTTAAGCTAATTTTTTGTATTCATAATAAGAGAATGGTGAACTTTTTTCGATATAACTTTTCAAATCCTTCAATTTCTTGATCTGTTGCGCTTTTAAGATTCAGTATTCATAGCAGTAACAATGAGGATATGCGATTAATTTCTTCTTCCGCTTAAAAGTGTAGCACACACTTATAGATGCATATAATCTGAAATAATAATAAAATTGCCAAAATTTCAAGATTCTAATCGAAATAGTTGTAATCGTTTATAGGACTTCTCTGAAAATATTTTATAACTATTTGATTTGCAGTTAATAATCTTTATAATATTTACAAAATATAATTCTAAAGATAAATTATACTTTCATGCATTTAATTAAAATCTTCGACATATTTATAGTAGTAGCATCAAGAACAAGAAGGATTTATCTTTTTTATTTCGTCTGTTGAGTTCATCTGTATACAACGATATGCAGTTTTCACAACGTTCTCCTTGAAACTTCGAAGTCTTTTGCAGGATATTTCCAAGGTTAATTTATCATCCCTAAGATAATCTTCCACCGATTTATAGAATAAAATAGTATAAACCGGTTTTAACATGTCATTGTTGTCAACCTGTTCGATACTTATCCGTTTCTACATTACGGTAATGTGGAATGTAAAATGCTTATCGTCGTTTTGCTCATAAATCTTATATCTTCCGTTCAGTCATCAGTGATTTCAGGATTAATAATGACTATGACACAAGGATCAGGTATTTCTACTTTCGCAAAAACTTTAGTAATTTAAAGTTCTAGATTTTTAATGGGATCTGCTGAATTAATGCCCAAATATAAACTTTTGTGAAATTTAATTAGAAGGTCTTACAATTTGTCTCTGATATAAACCTAAAATAATAAAAGTGCAAAAGAACTTTCCATTTTCAAACTTCTTCAAAACATATAAAATACCTGATTAGATTATTCAGGTAATTTTAAGTAAAACCAGTATTATTATCATTCATTTTTACACATAAAAATATAAATTCATAAAACTAATTTAACAGTCCGCGAGAAAGCTAATATAAACGAAACCCACTTCGAAAATCAATATTGTTATTTATATACCTATTACGTTAAATTACACCATCAATATTTTCAAAACATTGACTTTTTTCTCTTTAGAAAGAACTCCTTTCCGTTAGCACTGTTTGTTTATTTATGACAAAAATAATAAAGCAAAAAGGGAATAAAAATGGCCCCTAACAATCTTGTTTGACAACCGGATATGCGATGCCACATTGAATATCGTATTTTATTAACTGTTTGTCTGTAGATAATATAAGAACATGGTTTTCATGGTTTCCAGGCTATCGTTTTCCCGTAAACACATGGCTTCAGAAATTTTTTATTTGTGAACATTATCGTAGTGTTCCTTGCAATCAGTTATCTATGCAAATTTTCTAGTTGAAAAGCGACTCAGTATCAGATGGCAATGTGTTGCAAATATATATTTATTAGAATAGGAGGATACATTCTTAATGAATTTCACATTTTTATTCGTTTATTTGTATTTACGCTATACGGTTTTAATAAAATTAAATAGTTTTGATTTGTTGATCTATGAAAATTTAAAGAAATGTATGATGATCCATATTTCATTTTTGAAAATTATTCCACACAATTGCTATCTATAATTCTATCTACAATAACATATTTTTCTCTATAAGCTTCAATTTAAATGTAATTTCCTCCTACAAATTTTATCAAGAAATTGTAACTTATGTCTTATTTATCGACAAATTATGCTTCTTGTGTTATTTTATTATTACAATAAATGAGTTAATAGCTAATATTCTAGTTGAAGATTCATTTTACAGTACATTGGTATACGCCATAATATGCTAGAAAGAAAAAAAATTATTAAAGCATTTAATTTAGTACATCTAAAAGTTTTTAAATTCCAGCGAAAAATCCATGAACAGATCGCAATAATCAAGAAAATAACTTAATTCCTTTCTAGTCTTCAACATACTTCTCTCGTAAATCTATGTATCTACTGGCACGATCATGTAACTTCTGAATTTCTTTGTACAAATCAGTTTTTGGAGTATTATTCAGCTCACGCGTTACACTGTTGTCTAGTTTTTCAGTGAAATCAAGATATTGTCCCATCAATCGGGATTCTACATGCTGCACGCAACATTTCAAGTTTCTTTTACAGTTTTACCCACTTAAAAAAAAAAAGAAACTCATTGTTTAATGTTTGTCTCCATGATAATACAATATAATACAATTATGTTCAACAAAAAATTATTTTGAAACGCATGTGGTTACACATATAAAACTTGTGATAAATCTTATCGTTGGTTTAGATATCTCATTAATTAGTCGCAATAACAGCCACTTAATCTTTCAAATAGTAGAGGCGGTACCTAAGTTCGACCACCAGCGTATCTTATAATGTATGAACAATTTGCGTCGTATTACAGGCAATATATTTTGCTTATATACTAAGTTAATTAATGCGATAATTGCTATCATATACAGCACCAAACTGCGTTTGTTATAACAAATGAGAACTTACTATTTTAGAATCTGACTCTAAGCTCTCTAAATTTTCTAAAGTTAATATCATAACTTTCAATTATATATACAGAAGGTACAAGTATTAAGCTACAATTTACTGTATTCATTTTTTAATTTTTACTTAAAATTCAGGTTAGGTCAAATATTTTCAATTATTTGGTTAAGTTGCCTAGGTTAGACCAAAAGTAGTTGTTTCATTGGACTAATTCATAATAGGCAATGGTAGGATATTACAAAAACAGCATCATTTTAAGGGGCAAAAAAGGGATTCTGAGTGGTTTTGCACCTTGTGTGAGAAAATCGAGGAAGAAAATATGATCAGCGCATAAAATGTTGCACCTGGGTTCATACACCGTAGGTAAGAGTAGATACGAAATTAAAAGAATATTATTGCTTAGATTGTTGACTTTTACTATAAGATTTTACAAATTCAATATACTAACATCTATATAATATATTTTGTAAACTTGTTAAGAAAACTTAATCATTTTTACACTTTAGTCCAGCGGTCCAATGTAAGAAACCAGAGAGGTCCATACCAGGAAACCGGTTACTTTGTGTGGGCTGATGTCACAATTATAAAAAACCACTTGTCTAACTTCTTATATTATATTTTGGAAAAAATCAATTATATTATCTTGAAGGCATAGGTAATAATATTTTTTCCCCACTATATCTTAAATATTAAAAATATTTTATTACCAGCATATAGTAAAAAATGTTTTAGTGTTCCAATTTCGGCAACCTTTCTCAAGCGAAAATCAGTCCTAAAATTGTATAAACGTATTGTGTACTCTATTTTCTCCAATGTTACAAAAACGACTACCAAAACCGATTTAAAATCATTTTAACATCCTATCTAATATAAGTACACTTCGTAACAAAATTAAAAGATCACTAATTTTGGGCTGAAAAATTGTTAATCTTTGAAGTACTGTAACTTCGTGAAAAAAATTGTATATGTTATTCGATTCGAGTTAGGAAAGTGACGATAGTTTTTTCCCCGAAAATTTTCCAAAGTGAGATAAATCGGCAAAATAAATCGTACATCAATTTTCAAGGGATCGTTGTAAATGAGAGACTTACGCTTTTAAATTAATTGTAAAATGTATCGCAGTAAAAGGTTGTAAAGCTCCATAGAAACGTTTGAATTTCGAGAATCTTACAGGAAAAATCACCTTTCTCTTTCCATCCCCCGTTTGAGTATAAAAGTGTCATCCAGAAAATTTAATACTGAAGTAAGAAAGTAGATTCTTTGCCTTTAAAACGCTTGCCTATAAAAGCTCGTTATATCAAAATTAGTCATCCTTTATTTTTTTTCTGCAAAATGTAAATTCTTGTTTTCTGACAAATTATAAAACTCCAAAACAACATCTTGTTTTATCTATAGATACAAATTCCTCAGTCTGCCTACTTCTTCATTCGTAATACATTATAGAATTAATGATTGTGTCACAAATCGAGAGTCTCGAAGATATAAAGAATCGAAACCAGTTTAGTTGTTAACGATTGGAAAACCCGTGCCCCCTACTATCTATCCCTTCTATCTACTGATGATCAACATATACTGTTTTCTCCGGGAGACATCTTCGTCCTTCAACGCATCCCAGAAACAAGGAGATAATACAATGTTTTGTTCTTGTTACAGTAAGCGAACAGTAAGTATTGTTTCGTGTCCAGCGGTTTTATAGCAGTGTTTTGTACACGTCGCTAATCGTTTCAGATGACAATCTCGTGGAAGTGTGCGTGCATGCATTGGGAAAACCCGGATTGAGCATCCGTCTGAGACAGGATTAGGACGACGAGAAAGACCATGGTTGATTGGAACAATAAATATGCGGAAGATGCGCAATAAATTTAATCAACGATCTGGCAATCGGTCATGACATTGATAATTTAAACATGGGATTTCCCTTATGCAAGCATTATATTTCAACATGTGTGTAACGCAGGAAGTGATACTTAAGTTATCGATACTGATAGTATGTATATTAATTTCATCGAAATGAGAACATGATGCAATCACAATGAAACTGCTCAATTGTATGCATAATTTATAATGTCTATAATATATACAAGGTGTAAATGATATATGTGGCAATATTTTAAAGCGTGATAGGGGAGCTCAAATGAATATCATAATGTCTGATCTGCTTTCACTTTGCAATAACAATGCCTTAATATTAATATATCTGCCCAGATAGTACAAATATATTTTATGTATGTTGAAGGAACGGCCAATCTGGACGTTCCTTACATTCAGAGGACATGCTAATACGATTCGTATGTCTCCTACATGTCTTTCTTAAGTTCTTTAAATATCGTAGGAAAGTCTGATTTACATCATAAGATGTACTGAGGATGTGCTGTATCAACATCCTCAGAACATTTACCGGATATTCGAAAGTAACATTCTCTGTATTTTCCGTGAACGTTTAAAACATCTTAAAAGTCAGTATCGTAATATCTTGATAGGTGTATAAGAAACGTATTCCAAAAATTTAAAATGACTAAACAAAATGTCTTTTATACTTTTTATAAACGTTTTAATTACTATTAATTACGCGGGACATAGTGATAGTGAACCAGGTCACTTTTAACGTTGATCTATGCCAAATTCGCGTATTCAGACATTATGACACCTATACATAATATGTAGAAGATTTGATTATCTTTGAAATAAATATACACATTTGGGAAATATTAACTGAAGTATTAATTTTAAGTGTTCTAAAAACGTTTCAGTGCTTTAATCATCGGTTAAATCTACAAGATAGTTGTTCTTTGAATATCTAAAATCTTGCTCTTTAAAACGTCTATGAAATTTATAAGATGGATGTTTTTGCAACATATGAAATTTAATCTTTTAGAAGATTTAAAAGATTTTCAAGGCGAACGTTCTTAAAACATGCAAAATGTAAGCCTTAAAAACACCCATATAGGAGTTTCCAAACGGACATTTCTAAAATATACGAAATTCAAGCCTTAGGAACATTGTTCTACGGATCTTCTAAGTCCTGAAAACATTTGTAAGATTTAAGAAATGGATGTTTTTAGAATCTCCACAATTTAAATCCTAAGAATATCTTAAAGATGTTCAAAATGGACGCAGGACATTCGTATGTAAACTGAACATGAAATGGACGTCCTTCAGATGTACGGTGCTATCTGGAATATATGCTCAACTAATATTTAGAGGATTCTGTAATTTTATAGATACATTGAAGGGCAGAAATAAAGTAAAAAAGTTTTAATAGTTTTTGTTATATCTTTTGCGGTTTAACTTTTATAAAACTTCTGAAATTTGGGATCCACTTCCTATAAAACGGTAAAAGTTAAACTGTAAGAGACAACGAAATAGATTAATATTTTTGTTCTAATTTCTGTGATACATCTGAAAAATTACAGAATCCTCTAATTTCCTTTAGTTTCATTAATAATGTAAATTATTTGACAATTCTATCTTTTTTTCGAATTGCGATGTGCCTAACTGTTTACGATTTAATGAAAGTCATCGTTACCATCTTATTTAATAGAAAATAATAGTATAAAGAAAAAATTTTTTAAAAATTACGAAATTGATCAGTAAATAAAATAAAAGTAAAAAAATAAGTAGGAAAGACGTATTGCGATATCTAATTATAGGAAAACATTACGCTGAGTACTTTTCCTTATGTTACCGAGAATATCATAAAAAACAAACTAGAACTTATCGCAAAACTGAGAAAAGTATGAAAAAAGAATAAAAAACGTATCTTTTTTATGATTAAAGCTCAATAAATTTTACCTCTATCGATTTGAATACAGCGATTGCCAGTTATTTTAAGTTCCACAAATTTCTTGCCAAATTTCTGAGCCCTCAATACTATCCCGCTAAGCAAAACATTTGCAAAAATCAAGAGTATGTCGATTTAATCAATGCAAAATATTTGTACAAAATTCAAGCAATGAAAATACATCTTGTATTTCTGTCATGACCTGAAAGATGTATTAAATTTTGCATAGAAATGATTTGAAAAATTTATAACAATGAAATATTCGATTAGACTGTCCCTGAACACAGATGCCTTCAGGATACAATCAACCAGTGAATGCACAATCAAGAATCGAAATCATGGTTCTCCAAGGCTACGATGAATCTAAAGCTATCTCTGTTTCTTAAATCTCCGCTAGGAAATTAAAGAAAGCAATTTCGTACTCGCTTGTTTAATCATCATCGATGAGCTGTAATCATCAGAATTTCTGAAGAACGTGTTTTTAAAAAATTATTACGAGATAGCGATGCAAGAAACAACATTCTCCTCGGTCAAAGACAAAGAGGTAATATATAGTGAAAATAATAAAGTTTTGATTAATCACATGGTAATTCTGCGTACATGTTGACCTTATCGCGAGCTGTCCGTAAAAGGATGTTGCTCGACCAAACTGGGATTCCTTAAGACAGTACAAACTACATATATGCGGAATTTTCGCTGATTAATCGCCGCGGCAAACAACAAGCGTTCGTCTGTTATTATTATTACAAATATGTATTATAATTAACAATATAAATAAATACACAATTAAAAATATTATTTGTGTTGCATATAGTAATATTTAATATATACTTGATCAGGAATAGAAAATAATTTTTTGTTACATAGCTATGTAACTGTTTTATTTTATTTTACTAAAGTAGTTCTTAGCCAACTATGCTAATCAAATGAGAGTTCGTTACTGAACGATGAATATAAAAGTGGTGTGATACTATGCAAATTATAGGAATAACTTTTAACACTATTTAGATTTACTAAAAAAAGTTAAATATTAATATAAAGCTATGTCCATAATAAGGCAGCAGCGAGCAACATTTTGTCACTACGTGCGTAAAAAAATAGGAAAATACTTCTGGAGAATAAGTTCTAGACGCACAGACAATGAAAAGTTCAAGTGCATATACATATGCCCGAAAACGTATAGTTTTTTAGTTACATGCTATAAGCAACAAGTGGTGACAAAATGTTCTTCATTGTTGTCACAACGTAGATGTAGCTTAATGATTGCAATATGAAAATAGGATGTTTAATTTTAATTGACTAGTATTTAGCTATAATTGACTAGTTTCATTGTAATTGACAGGAAACTTTTTACATATTACAACTCATTAGCAATTACGAAAAAGCTGTATGGCCAGTTTTATTGAAATTAATACATTCGCTTCATAACATTTCAATATAATTTCATGCCAATTTTGGTAAGGTTGTTGAACATAATTTTACTGTTTCAGACATAAAAAGTAGCAAAGAAGTAGTTTTTTTTCAATTCCGTCATATGCCACGGTATTAAAATGCATCAACTTTTATTAATAATTTCTCGTATCTTAATAATAACTTCTCGCGCAAACATTTTCGTAGTCCAAATGAGTTTTGCTCAAAATTTGAACAAAGTCCTGAATTTTGACGTTAAGCTAAGAACTATCTTAATTATTTTTTGCATTGAATTTAAATGTACTTTCCATTTTCTATTGTCAAGTAGGTAGAGGTCAATTTTCCAAATTTTAGATATTGTATATTCACAGTACAATACAAAGTATCAAAAGCGAATTTACCTAAATAGCACAAAGATATCATAAAGACGTCATACCGTGCCTAACATTCAAGACGAACCAACGACATTGATAATATCCTGCGAACATCGTATACAAGTCTTGTGAACGTCTGTTGTTACAAAACGTGACATTTAAGACGTCTTCAGAACTTTATACAACTGTCTTAAGGACGACTTTAAGACGTTTGTTTTAAGCATTCAGGACGTCTTACAAATTCTGGTAATATTCTATAAATGTCATACACTCACCTTTCGAACGCCTTAAGTTACAAAATGGTATTTCTTTAAGACGTCTTCAATACGTCAGACAGACGTTTTAAAGACATCTTAACACGTCAAATGTGAGGTCGATATATGTATCGAGTAGAAGACTAGAGTCTGTGATAAATAGAAAATGTATGATACACCTCCTAGATGTTTAAAAAACATTAATTTCGAACGCTTTTAAAAGACATCCATCTGATACGTAAATTTCAAACATTGTTAAAATATCTATCTGGTACATCTTTTAGATGTCTTAAGAATGTAAATTTAAGAATGTAAATGTCCATGTAGCATATCTTTAATGTATCTTATGAACGTAAATTTTGGACGTTTCGAAACATTCATGTAATGTGTCCTTAAGATGTTTTATGGGTACAAACGGAAGTCCGCAATAAAACGTACGTTGTCGGATGTTTTTAAGACATTCAAATTATGTCGTAGTTATTTGGATAGGTATAAGCTGAATAAGCTATAAGCCTAGAACGGCAGATGTTTTAAAGAAGATTTCGAACAGTCACTTTCATCTTCAAAGAATACGTAAAATTATCTTTCCTATTCCTTTCTTTCATTGTGAGGCAGTAAAAATATAATAGCCTAGGACGGTAATAATTTAAATCCGTCTCTACAAAGCACATATGATTCTGTGAAATAATGTTACATAATTACATTTTTCTGAGTTATGTAAAATTAACTAACATACTAACAATAAGTCTCAAGGTCGCATTTATACTTTTATATCATTAGCAAGTCTCAAAAGAATAAGTTTATTTCAGTTAATCAAATACGCATTTTTCTCCAAATTTATTGAAAATAAACGTCGAAATTTTCACGATAACTCATTTCACTAAAACAAAAGTAACACACCATTGGTACACCCCGCTTAGACAATTCTGATCATATCTGTAACAACATTTCTTCCTTACACGGGAGCCGTTGAATAAAAAAGATAGAGAAATAGAGAATATCGGTGTGGTCAGAATCGTTTGAGCTGACCATACATACAGTGCGTACCAGAAAGTGTGGGAAATTTTTGCAGGGTAGGTTCTACATACGTAGACAATGAAAAAAGTTCATGTGAACACGTACTCAAAAACGCACAGTTTTTTAGTTACAAACCATTTAATATCGTATAAAGCACTGACTCGTGCCTTGCCTGCATGGTGTGTTATCTCTTTTAGAGTCTTACTAGACCCAGGATATTCCGACCCTTTGAATGAGTGGCGCACAGTCACGGATCTTAAAGAGTCATACCGTACGCAATATAAAATAACATATAATGGAAAAGCTAAGCGTTTCTGGACATAAGTGCACATGTACTTTTTACATTTTCGTCTTCGTGTCTAGAATCTGCTCCCTAAAAATCATGTTCTGGTACACTCTGTATACATATATCAACGAAAATTTTAATGAAAAGAAAAGTAGAGTAACTAAACTGCTTAGTTAAAAAAATTATCCATCGTATAAAAAAGTTGAAACAACGTGATATATTTTAAGGAATTTTGTTGCACTAGAACCTGCAGATTAGTCACAGCACCGCCGATTTCGATTATCTTTAGGTATATTATAAGCGACGAGATTTTGAACAATTTTTTCCTATACATATAATAAGCGGTGGGTCATAGTTTTAAAGTTATAAGCAAAAATTGAAATCAGTGATGGTGTGAATAAGTTGACCCAGTAGACAAGTCTAAAAAAAATAAAAAATATCTCCCAGGCGACCCAACACCTTATAAGTACCCAGTGGGTCTAAGTTGACCCAATGGAAAAAGGTAACGCACACTGAATTATCCTCGAAAGATAGAATCCAAGATAGTTAGATTTAGATTACCTGTATCCACTGGGTCAACTTATTCCACTGAGTAAAGTTTTTAAAAAAATGCTCAAGTTTGATGGTTAAAGCTAAATAATCGACCCCTTGTAATATTGTTTGTCAGATCCGTGTTATATTTGTAGAAACAGCAGAAAAGCGGCCGTCACGTCGCAAATAACGCGTCCGTTACTACAGACGAGTACGTATAACCAGAATTCAGTGTAGTAGTAGCAACAGTTTTTTTCAAATATCTCGGAAATTAAAGCCGACCGCCTATTATATGTATAGGAGAAAGTTGTTCAAAATGATGAACCTAACAATACATCCAAAGATCATCGAAATCGGTGATGGTGTGACTCTGCAGGTTTACCGTATTTTTTTTATTTCAAAAACGTGACAAAATAATTTTATCCATTTTTTCACAATTTGACATGATCAGAGAAATAAAAAAACTAAAACAAACCAAATTTCAAATCATAAATACACTACTCAACTTTAAAAATTATCTTGATTGCATATTTGCCCTCAGGTTATAAAATTATGTACAAGTGTAACGTTTATTAGTGTTCGTGTAACTAAATTTTGTTCATCACTGTGTTTAACCAGCAGTAGGTAAGAAACATTACTAAATCCAAATTATGAACAACAGTGTGCGTAGTTAGGTCCTCCTTTAATCGTCCGGGATAATCATCACTAGAGAACAATAAACAGAATAATTGTTCTGAGTTATATTGTTACTACAATTACCGATTTAGGAACCAGCTTTTGCTCAACTAAATACGACGTGAGTCAACCTATGTCGTTATGTATTTTACGAGAAAGAAACGCAATTATAATCACCAATGCGACTGTGGATGACTCGCGAAGCTGCTTCCGCCAGCTGCAACCGCAAAATTTGCATCCACGTGTCGGAATTTACATAGGAGACCAGGAAAATTGAACTAACCAAGAAGTAAACTGCCATGAAAAGTTGTAGGCTCGCTTCTTTCGAAACAGAGCATTCTCTGATTGTAAGTATTAACGCCTAGTTACAGGAGCGTTAATATAACGGACAGTACGACGCGCGCCGTTCGTCGTGTGCTTTTCCTTGTTTTCCTAGTTAAAAATAACAAAAACACGCGTACTATTCTCCGTCACATTTTTTCCATTTAATTACGATTTTTTCCAGGTACATAATTGATTTTAATACTGTTTAAAAAGACTTCATAACCAAATTTTAAGTTTATCTACATTTTAGGATTCATCAATGATAAAATATACAAGATTTTCGATTCTCGTATTAGGTATAACAGAAAAGCATAGTAATAATAATCAAATTAATCAACTCTGCAAAATTGCGAATCGAACACAGATTGCTATCCATAAGTGTTGGAACAGAACATGATGTTCTCGAAAATTTCTTAGTTTGTGTAGGTGCAGAAACATCCTGCAGGGTTCAAGGTAACAAACTTGTTCTTTACGTTTCGCCACAGAAAGTTTCTGTTCAAATTTTTTTGCGAGATCAGGACTTCCAACTACTGTTATAAATCTTACATATTTACATCATAAATTACAAGTATGGTGAAAAAGGCAAATACTTGTCGACTAGGCAGCCATAAATAACCTGACAGATAGTTTGCACAATTGTAATCTGACAGGTAGTTCCCAAGTTTCAAATTTGATAAATAGTTCCTAAGATTCAAAATCAACTATTCTCCTTTTTCGTAACAAAACGTGAAAGCTAACTAAAACACAACATCCAAAAAATATCACTCAGTCGTGTTCCTGAATTCTAAATTCTCAAAATTCCCAATTGAATCACTAATTTCGATTTTTATTGTTCTAAAACCTCTCTAAATTTATTTCATCAACTATATACTTTTACATCTACTATGTCCAACTGCGGTAGTGGTCAATAAAATTGCAACACTTACTAAAAATACTATTTCTTGAATACGAAATTAATTATAAATGCGATACCTAAATATATCTAGATTCTAATGCAAATAAAAATTTTAAGTAATAAAAGAGAATTCGATTAATATAACACAGACAAATAACAGACGATCACTTAATTCTTATATGACAGTTAAATCAAAAGCATTAACATTTATAGGATGGTGCAATTTTAATGGTCACTACTGCATGTCCAAACGAATAACTGTACCTCTGTTTGTATATGTCAAAAATTTTGTTTCTTATCTTCCTCTTCTGAAGATCTTTTCTCGATCGCACTCTCAAGTATACTTCGAGTTGTTCACCGGTCAGGAATCGGACCTGTTGTTTCACAGCATCGTCCACCGTTAACCGCAAAAAGAACCTCGAACTCGACCCTCGCAATCTCTCGTGTATCGTGTATACAATCTCCTCGCGAATAGGATGAATCGCGACTTAAACGATGTGAATCGATGAACAGCCACGACACGACTGAGGACTGACTCACTGCGGCCTCGGTTCTACTCTACTCGTATTTATCGCATTTCTCTCCGTCGCTTCTCCATGAAAGCGGTCATCAGGGTCGCGGATAGGAAGCCAAACCTGTACAGGTTGTTCCACGCGCGATTCAGATATCGTTTGTTTCAGAGGGGACGTGTTTAGCGATCAGTTTTCTTAGAACGAGACTCACTAAAGCGCGCAGACTTGTTTGAATTGAGAACATGTCAATGGTTGACTTCAGGAAAAATGATCCAGATCAGCGAAGTGGGCGAAGAGTTTAAGAAGGGGATGGATTTCCCAGGAGCAGAAGAAGGGTTAAATCTGCAGTTTTGTGGTATTGGGTTCGTCTGAAAGAACGGAAATGATTTGTTTTGATAAATGACGCATCCGGGGGCAGACCGGAGATATGAAAGAAAGGAATTCCCCAAGAACGAACTTTTACACTGGTGAGTGCATGATTTGATTAGCGTAAGTGTTGTCTAGGAAACGAAAACGATTTGTTTGATGAAAGATGAAGTTAAACCGAAGATTCCGCTGATTTCACGAGCGGATTTTCCCGAAAGTAAATTTTTAGGATAGAAAGTAAAGATGTAGCTAATTCCTTTGTATTTGTTCATACATTTAAAGGATTTTAAAGGAATTTAAAATCAATTTAAAAGAAGACTTACTTTTTATCAACATTCTTTTGATAATGTGAAATTGGATACTTTTTAGGGAGAAGATTACATGACATGTAATAAATCGTTTAAAAAGTAATGAATGATGATTACTGTTCTCTAAACGTAAGTATTATTTTTCAAATTCGTTCGTTTGGTATATCTAGAATTTATCATGAACAATTTCACTAAATGAGCTGTTTTAGATCTTGATAAAGTAGATAAAAATTAATAAAAATACAATTAGTAGAAAATTAATTTTTCTATGAGTAAAGATGAAAGAAATACAATTTATTGTAACATTTATTTTTCCTCATTTGTTTTCCTTTTTTCATTTTTTCTCCCTTGTTTTTATTTGTTAATAATTCAAATTTTTAAACCTTTTAAAAAGGAACTTATGTACTTCTAATATTCAGAAATAAACACAATTTTACTAAACTAATGTATATAGAGATTATATTATCAGAATAAAAAATTAATAAAAAAAGTTACTCTTTTGATATCTCCTGAGTCGTGGGTTTTCTTAATAAACATTATACACTTTTAGAAAACATATATGATCCTTTGTAGAAGCGGTGGAGGATATAAGTATGAAAGTAAATTAATGAAGTAAAACTCAAATGATAATGAGTTTTGTAAATATAGGCTGCATGTCGGACATGACCACGATTTCTAATAGTAGCTTATACATTCTGAAGAGATTTTAATACATCGATTTTCCTAGAAAGAATATTTAAAATAACAAATCACGTTATAATATAATTATTTACAGTATGATTCTTTACTAAATTAATATAATTCTATTGTGAATTGTTAACACATCCAGGTAATAATTTGGGGAGTTTAAGTATCTTTACAGATACGCTTTGAGTTGATTTCAAAAATGCATTCTTTCAAGTTGCATTTGGAAAATTTATTTTTCAATAGTAAAATTTATGTTCTGTCAAATTTTTCATATCATTTAAATACTTAATTTGGGTACTATAATTATTACATCACTTGTATAAGTTACTATTTTCGCCCAAAATACGCTACCACACCTTATCTACAACTTTTGGTATATAAAGTATAATTCTACAGATTGTAAATCTTATTTATTTTTGTATTTCAATAAGTTTATACAGAAAAGATTGCTTGAAGTTACAATTAAATTTAAATATTACACGTTTCCACAAAGTATCTACGATATATGTTAATTATTGACACATTCAATATGAGATTAATATTCAGCTAGGTAAATGGATTTCCTCTGGATCGGATTTTTGGGATAGGGGATGGGGTAGCTACATATGACTTTGCCAAATATCCATGAATACGTTATATTAACTATATTGATTGATTTTACTTCAACTTTAACATCCAGATTAATTTTTTATACTGTAGTGGCAGGTATTTTTGACGTTAATACAGCTATGTGTGCATAAATTCAAGGCAGAATTGTTCGCATTTACCCCAAATTAAAGCGGTGTTTTTATTTATAAGATTACATAAATAACATATTTAAAAAGAAGTATCGATTTTGCGATATTTATTAATACCCATCAGTACTGTACATCAAACTACAGTTTGTAGTGATTCAGTGATTCAAGTCGAAAAAGCGTTGCTTGAAATTGACTAACGCTATATTCCTGGAAGCTCTATTTTTGCAAATGTAGGCTAATATCAAATATGATCGAATCGAAGATTATCATTTTCTGTGAATCACCGTTTAGTATCCATTCTAACGCTTGCAGATTTAAAAATAAGTTTTATGTTTACTTCTAGATGTTTGAATATAGGCTAACGCTATCAGCAATTTGTTGAATGTTATCTACTTCAATGAACTCGATATTGTAGCACTTAATGATGACTTATTCATAAAATGTGTTAGTTTGCACTGACAGATAACTTTCATAGAATGCACGTTCAAAATATAGGATTAAAGGCATGCATTTTACAAAAGCAGTTTAGTTGATAATTTGATTTTAATCAACTTTTGTAGTTCATGTTCATGGCATTATTGCGTTGGTAAAAAATTATATTCTTAAAAAATTCTGAAATATAGGAGCATTTTAGAAGATTAAAAAAATTTAGAAAACTGTAAAATAAAAACGATACTTTATTAATTCTTATTACGACATTCTCCAGTAGAAACCCTTTTGCGACAAGTTTCAAAATCTGCAATGCTTAGGATATTTCTGACTTGATGTCATAATACGTACACTATATGTACAATATTACATATTTAGAAGCTTATGTAATAAGAGGATTTTTATCGGTAAAAGTTGAAGTCAAGTTGACTGATATATTTCTGCAATTAAATACATTGAAATTGTAGTGTCCTGTAATTTTAAAGATTATTTAATTTTCAACAAATATTCATCAACTTAATATTAAAAATTTAATTAATATTTTAATATTAAAAATAATATTAATTAAATTAAATTTGGTTAATATTAAAAATAAGTCAATTGCGGGAAAAACACTACAGGATTATAAACCGGAAAAGACGCTGACTACGACTCTGAATATTTAAAAATCAATTCATAAAAAAATTCCTATCGATCCAGGAATATCGCATCCATCCACTCCATCGCAAAATATACAGGGTATATTAATATGCATAAAAAAGTTTAGTTTTTTTAACTGTACGTTATTTTGTGTTACGTAAAATGCAGTTTCAAAGCATGTAAAAATCACACAAATGTAGGACATTTTTAGAAGATTGGTTTTAGATACGAAAATAACGAAAAAAATTCAAATATACATATGTCTGGAAACGCGTAGTTCATTAGTTATGTGTATAGTATTTTATATTACGTGCAACGCTAGCAATACTGACTTTCCTGTACGCTGTGATATCCCCTTTAAGAGGAAATACCATCTTGGGGCAATGTTTTTAGAATTTTTTTTCACATTTAACCAGCACATGAAAAATTGGGTCATTTTGGAACAATATAAATGTAAGTATTAGTTTTACCTTTCAATTTCTTAAATATAAAAATATTACAAAATGGCGGAACTCTTCGGTGTTCTTTTCGAGTAAATGTAAAACATCGATTGGTGGTTGCAATATTAGACAAAAATTGGAACGTCGGAAATAAAAAAGTTTTGTTAATTCATGAACTAGAAACTACTATCTGCAATGTAGCCTACGATTCTTTTAATTTAGTCAATCGATTATTTGATTTTTTATAAGTGATTAAAAATCATTTTTTGGGGTATAAACCATTTTTTCATTTTAAGCTACAACCACTTCCACAATCATTAAACTTTTAGTTCCTAGTTTATGAATCAGCAAAAGATTTTTATTTCAGACTTCCTAGTCCTTGTATAATGTGGTAACCAGCAATCAATGTTCTTCCAATAAATGTTTCGGAAACAGCGAATAATTCCACCATTTTAAATTATTTTCACTTTTAAAAAGTTAAAAAGTAAACCTAAAATTTATATTTATATTCTTTTGAAAAGACTAAACCTTTCGTTTAGTACTTATTTATAAAAACAATTCTAAAACATTACTTGTCCTGTGATGTCTTATTGTCCTTTGAAGTCTTAATGAATTGATTTTTCTGACCCGTTACTTCAGTCTCTCCCTTAACGTAGGTACAGTTAACGGCGAGATACATACATATGTATAATGATCCAGTAAAACAGCAGGTTATTGGTCTGTCACACTTCTAAGAATTGACGTTGCGGTAGCCAGCCGAGGACCCAGCAACGACCTAGGATACTTTTTCCTCGCTCCTGTCAATTTGGAGCTCTAGAAGTGGCAAAAGGGGCAACATCGATTGGTAGAAGTGTGAAGGATTGATAGATGTTGTTTTACTAGAGTTGTTATATCTCGTCGTCACGCGTCGACTATACTTATACATGTGTATAACTAAAAATCTAAATTCAGGAAAACTGTAAAATTTTGTTTACAGATCAAAATAAGAATATTCAACTTTTTCGGTAATTTATTTGTTTCCAATTCAGTTTTTTCTATTAAATTACGAGTTTACTTGAAACTCTGTGTATGAATAATCAGAATTTTTGAGAAGAATTAAGTATTTTAGTGTCAAACTATTAGGGTCAAATATTATTATTAGTGTTGCCTACTATTGTTGAAACTGTGATAAATTTTACAAAGCTGAAACTATAATGAATTTAATATAATTGTTATTTCTCTATTATTAAAGACGATTACATGTCTCTTAACATTATTTCTTAAATAGTTTTCCGAGTTTCATCGAGAAGCAGAAATTCTGCCACAACACTCGTCGGGTTAAACTTGTTAACGCCAAAGTTATCCATGGTACGTGTCCAGAATGAAGCATTAGTGAAATTCCCATTTACGCATGGCTAATTACGCATACAAAGGGGTTTTTTTAAACAACCGGATTTGGATCCCCGGAAATCACTGTGGGAGTCACGGGACAGTTATCTTCAATAAGAACGAGGATTATTTTAGCATACCACGTAACCCGTTCTTCCATGTTTTAGTGATTTAATGAATGATGTGTATCGATAATAAGGATTGGCTACTTGAGAGAAAGATAATGTCAATGATTTATATGTGCGCGACATATAAATAGAAAATCGTTTAGACATACGCTTTTCGCAAAAATGCGCTAATTAGTTTCTATCAGAAACTAGATTAATGAATTTTCCTCTTTTGAAGTCCTCTGCTTTTCCCTTTCTGGAAAGTAAACTCATGAAACATAAATTAATTGAGAACTTGAATTGTCCCCAATTACAAAATACTTATATGCTATAGTAAAAAACGTGATAATACAGCATTTTTTTCATATTTTTACTTAATATGCCGCAATATGTATTTCAGAAATTCAATCTCTTTCGTAACATTTAATCTTTCATTTTTACATTCATTGTTTTGATAATTTTGCAGAATGAATAATCATTCGCAAGACTTAACACTAATTTCTGAAAAGAAATTTCTTCATTCTTAAAAGAATGAAGTCCCAGTAAACGTTTTTGTAATCTGCATATGAGATGTATTTTTGAAACTAAAAGAATCCGATGAATTAGTAAAAGTTATTTGCACAATGTATTTCGAAAAAAAATGAAACGAGTGAAAAAGGTTTTGCTCACATACAAAGCAAGAACATAGACAGATCAATGAGGAGAATAGAAAATTGTGTCGTATATTATCAGTGCTAAGAGGTGTTCGACTTATGCAAATGAGTTTTAGACAATGACTTAACGAAATCTAGACCAACGATATAACCTGGGAATACCGAGTTCTATTTTTACATAATTTTTGCATAAACATTACAATCAATTACTTTCGTAATCGAATGAAAATATTCTGTCCTACATTTCGAGGCAAACTAATCACAAAACGCAATTTTAACAACAATTTTAATAATTTATTTATAGCAACGATTTCAATAATTTATTCATTACGTGTGGGCGACGATGTTTCACGGCCCAAGATATTCGCCTCATTAAAAATTTTCGATTCTGAAATTACGTTCGCTTATAAAATCTATCATAATAGTTGTGTTTGTATGCATGAATATATTTGGATTTTAGTTTTTAAATCATTGAATTATATTACCCAAATAGCACAGGGACATCTTAAAATCATCCAGTAAAGTTCTAAAAATGTCCAAAAGACGTCTCCGAGACGTCCGATGTTACAAATCAATATATCTTTAGGACGTCTTAAGAAACATTTATAAGACGTTTTAGGGACGTCCAAATTACGTATATAAGACGTTCAGACAAAAATTAGACATTTTTAAGACGTTAAAAGCGTAAGTCTGTAGGACTAACGTCGTAAAACGTTCAACCATAAAATAAACATAAAATAGACGTCTTCAATACGTCGTGTGCTATCTGGGTAAGCATTTGAAAGATGTATAAAAATTTCATTTTTGATTTTGTAGATCAGATTATTCGGAAATAAATTAACACGTTCCGTACGATGTAGGGCGTGTACGCCCCAAATCTATGTAACCAAAAATTGGTTTGATAAAAGTGCTTCAAAATCTTTTAACGTAATACATATATAAAAAACGTCTTGCGATGAATGTCATTTGAACTTTCTGTATTATTTTTATATTAATTTACAGCATTATGGATATAAAGGGAATATTGCATGCAAAATAATAGACTAAATTTTTAAAGAAAGTGAAAACTGTTTATTCTTCATTTTACATAGAGATTGATAGAAATTGAGACACGGTGTCCCTTCAACTACTACATATTATGCCATTATGTGCAATGCAAAACAACGCCTTTATAATGTACGATGTATTATATTGCACGAGTACTCCCACCACAGGACTCCAGTAGTGGGGGTAATATGTATACAATAAATGCTATCAAAGGACTTTCCTTGCTGAACATTTAAAATAAATCTTTAGACTAAATTTTTGTAGACTCAATTTTATCATCAATTTTTTTTGCTTATTTTATATTTGTCCTATTTATTATTCGATTTTCAAACAGAATCATTACTAGAATTCAATTGTTGAAAACTGAATGACATTTTAATAATTCTATTATAATGATAATGAATACTTCAACATCATAAGAGGAATTACAGTTTTATTTGTAAATTAAATAAGAATATCATAAATGTTTAATAAATTAAAAAATGGGAAATATATTACTTATCTTACCTATCTTCAACGATGTATTGATACCATAAATAGAAAGTGATACCACAATTTTGCAGATGAGACATTTCTAATAAAGTATAACAAAAATTGCTATTTTTAACAACGAACCTGCGTATTTAGCATTTGCAAATAATGTATAAAATACGTTTCCTCGACCAACGGTAGAGTATCCGTAATCAAACTAAACACTAAATTACTAAATAAATGACAAGTTTTAAATTAGGAAGTGTTTTTAAAATTTTTAAATAGTTTTGAGTCTTTAAATTTACATATATACTTTAAAATATATTATTTCTAGAATTTACTGTGTCAAATTTCATCATATTCGTTTCATGCATATCTGCCTTCACGTTCGATAAATATATCATACTCTCAAATTCATTGATTTGTTCCGCTGCGTCGTGATTGGTCGGCCTGGCTGGGCTTGCGATCTATAAAAGAATCGGCCAATCAGCGATCAGCTTTCTCTGTGTGTGTGTAACGTATATTTAGTAACGGAAGCATTGCCCAGTTGCCCGTTTCCGTCTTCCTAGTGTCTGTCAGCCATTACTGCTCTGCTCGCCGGGTCTTGCAGGGTAAGTTGCTCCGCACATTTTTCGGGTTTGAAACGCGTAAAACTTTTGTCATTTCACTCAGAATCAGCACAAAGATAATGCTTTTGTTTGCATAATCATTGTGACAGATTCTTTTAGGTGTCTGTTCTTCTCCGCAGGTGTAACTGGTACAGCTGACATAGTTTCTGAAAAATCGAAGATCGTCCTTACGGAACTGGTTGTGGGTCAGGGAGCGGATTCTTCGTAACGTTCGTCAAGATGTATAATAATAGTTATACGAATCATACCAGGTGCGTGATGATCATTTATATTTTTTATACGCCAATCGTGACGAAGCAGAATACTGTTAAATAATTTCATTCAGCGAAGTTTTTTTTTGTGATGTCGTGTTCTCCACCATTTTGTTCACGGAATACTCCTGATCACTGATCTTGAAATATTGCTCGATTATATTTCCAGATTAAAAATTGACATTTTCTAAAGCTTTTTCTTTCTTCAATATGATGAAACAAATCGTATAGGAAATAAATATGTTTTTACATTTCAAAATTAGTATTTTATTATTTAGTTCAGTGTTAAGGAGGTAATTTGAACATAGATATTATTATTAAATTGGTTTTTTTAACGTTTTTATACATTTTATATGTAGTAATATAAATACTGAATAACATATATGTTAATACAGATAAAATATAAGATAGTAATTTATATAAATTTATAAATGTAGGTATAAAATAATTTTAGTACCTTAAACTTTCCTGTTTTACTTATGATTTGTATACCTAGAACATCAGCATAGAGATGAAATGAGTAGGAAAGAGTAGGTTGTTCAGATGTTTTAAAATCTATATTTTCTATAGACCTAAGTAATAACTATGCAAAACTTAATCATATTTGTTTAAAGGTTCAAAACTTAATAAGAAATGTATAGACATTTCATTTTATATATTCAAATATAAGCTACATATTAGTACATAACTATTGGTAATACATAGGATAGCATATACAATTGTTGACCTTCATACAGTGATTGATCCTTTTCTGAATTTTTTTTAGGATTACACCTCCTAAGTAGTAAATGTAATAGGTATTATATTATTTAAGATATGTAACTCCTAGAAAAGTAGTAAATATAATACCTATTATATTTATAATACCTATTATATTTACTAATGAAAAGGGTCAGTCATTGTATCAAGGTCAACAACTATATATGTTACCCTATTTGATTTCCAAAAGGCATCAATAGGTCATATATGTTTACAATTGATATCATTCAGTTACTATTATACAGGGTGTGTCACAGAAGGTGGCGGAGCCGTTAAAGGGAGATTCCTGGAGTGTTTCTAAATAACCTTTCCCTTTGCAAAAATGTTCTCTGAAGCTTTGTTAGCGAGTTATTAACGAAAAATATCGACCAATCAGAGAGCGCTTATAGCAGACGGACGAGTATAGTGAGAGCAAACGCTTTACGCGTAGCTTGTTCACCGCCACTGATTGGCCGAGTGCTCGCTATCCGCGCTCTCTAATCGGTCAATGTTTTTCATTAATAATTCGTTAACAAAGTTTCAGAGAACATTTTTGCAAAGGAAAAGGTTGTTTAGAATCGCCCCAGGAATCTCCCCTTAACGGCTCCGCCACCTTATGTGGGACACCCTATATATCAGGCAAAATTCATAGAATAGTGACAAGATGTGAAATTCAACATACTCTAGACCAATCAATTCTTTTTGATGTGTATATTACGGAAACACATCACTCTTTTAGAGGAATTGTATTTTAACTGAAAAATTCCATTGCAAAGCCTCTATACTGCTGTCAAGACTTCGAGCTTGGTATCCATTTTTTTGCACACTGAAGCATTATTAGTGCATAAAGCCTACTTCATTAATAAGATTAAATTGATGCTTCTGTTTTATATTGCAAAGTAGTGCAGTAAGTATGTATATATATGTTTATTAGTTCATATGATAATATGCTTTTTATGCATTGTTTATAAAAAGGTTTACGAAACCTTTGCAGTTAAGATTATTAAAAGTGATTTCTTTAAGTATATGTTTTGTATATAGCAAGCTGATAAAATAAACATATTTAATGACATTTCCTTTACAAATTGGTAACATAAAAAAGGAATATTAGTTTATGTACTTGTAAAGCAAGCAACTTCAATAATATTAGTTTTAAAAGCACCGTTACTTTATGTGTTGATAAAGTAAGTATTTATAGTAATGTTTACTTTACAAGTTATAGGCAGATGTTCACAGATTTTACGTGTTTATAGTGATCAAATATTCCACTACACAATTGATAAATATATCGAACATTACACTTCAGTATGTAAAAAAAAATAGCTATCATGCTAGGAGTATTGACAGCAGTATGGAGACTTTGCAATGAAATTTTTTAGTTAAAATACATTTCTGTTAAAAAAAGTAACATGTTTCCATAATATATTTGTCACAATAAATCGATCGGTCTACAATACGTTGAATTTTATATCTCGTCACTATTCTAGGAATATACAAATTTTAATCCTGCATTTATATTTTGGAAATATTATCAATTACGTTGGACAAATATAAAGTGAGTCATCAAGTACTAACGAGACCTATTAATAAAAGAGTTAATTTTAACCCTGATAGCTAATGAATTAATTGTATTTTATACTATCGATTTTGTGAAAATGATTAGTTACAGACCCAGAGGACACCGGGAGTCTGGCAGTCGTAATGGTAGTGGCACATATTGGAATAGCCAACAACAAACGCAGAAGGAAAAGCCAATGAAAAAGCAAGCCCAGCGAAGAACTCCGGGAGATATGTTGAAGAAGCCTAGCTGGGATTTGACTAAGTTGCCAGTGATTACTAAGAATCTGTATATTCCGCATATCAATATCTTGAAACGGTCAACAGATGATGTTACTAAATATCATATTGGCAAAGAGATTACTGTAAAAGGAAACAACACACCTTCTCCAATTCAAGCGTTTGAAGAAAGTAACTTCCCAGATTATGTAATGGAAGAAATTAGGAAACAAGGTTTTGCTGAACCTACAGCAATTCAAGCACAAGGCTGGCCAATTGCACTCAGTGGACGTGATTTAGTTGGAATTGCTCAAACTGGATCTGGGAAAACCTTAGCAGTATGTATTTTTGCTCTTAAAAAAATATTTTACAAATCGAAATGAAGTATCATATAGGTATGTATATTCAATAATTTTAAAGATGTAACTAATCAGTTTTACATTTTTCATGTGTATTATGAAAATACAGGATGTTTCAGAACTGATGGTATAAGTGGAAGGATCGTAATGTACTATTTAAAACATGAGTAAAAAATTAGAGAGTAAAATATTTTAATTACGCGTTTCGTTTCGAGAAAATCTACTTTGAATTTCACTAAGAAACGAAACACGAAATTCAGAATTATTGCTATGTATTTTTTACTTGTTTCTTCATATCAACTCATTATCGATTTCTATTACCTCTTAAAAAAGCAAAACATGACAAACAAATAGCAATTTAGTGAATAATATATTCTTTTTTAATTAATATTATCTCTAGTATGTATGAGATTGGGTGAAGAAAAATAGATACTTATATTAAAAATAGTATATCACCAGAAATCTTGTCTTCAGATTTTAAATTTTGGTTACCTTGTTATTATACTAATAAATATTTGTTTTTGTTTTGCAATATATGCATGATTATTATTCAATATCATGTATATGATTGTCACTATTGCATATAAAACTAATTAGAAGAAAAAAAAGGATATTTGCTAGATGGCATCGTTATAGTATTTACTATTTTGTTATTGTATACTTATATTCATTAAAGATAGAATGTAAATCATAGTACATTTACAGAGGTGAAAGCTTACATAAAGTAAAAAATGTTCAATCTATTTCAGTTGTGTAGTAATAAAGTCTATTTAATTATGAAAAAACTTTTTATACGACAGATGGAAACGTTAAATTACTTCCATCTCTAAAATTATTGAGTGTGCATATTTAATATCTATTATCTTGCAAAAGTTTATTTAAATGAGAGAGGATTTTCAAGTGTTTCTGTTATAAGAGAAATAATTATTTTTTTTTTTTTTTTTACATCATGAATTTTGTTTTTCAAAAAATTAATTTACATATTTTATTAAAATGAAAATATGATTTTAAAACTTATCAATATAAAATGAATTTCATGTATTTATTGGTATTGATGGTAGTATTAAAAAAATGAAGATTCTTTGATCAATGAATAAAATGTGGCGTAATTTTGTTTCGATAAATTCTATTCAGTAAACCTAAAATATGTAAGATTTACGAGTATTTAACTGGAATTTATTTTTTCGTTTTTGTGCATGTTCTTAAATATATAAATTTTGTGGAATAGTTTTTCGCAATAAGTGTTACTTCAAATTTTATTTTTACGTATCAGTAATTGTTGAAGCAAAATTTAGTAATAAAATTATATTAAGTAGATATTTTTGGATACTTTCAGTATATATTACCAGCGACAGTACACATTAATAATCAGCCACGTTTAAGCCGAGGGGATGGTCCAATTGTCTTGATTCTTGCCCCAACAAGAGAGCTAGCTCAACAAATTCAATCCGTTGCTAGAGACTTCGGTTCCTCGTCATGTATTCGTAATACTTGCATTTTTGGTGGTTCCCCGAAAGGGCCACAAGCTCGTGATTTGGAACGCGGCGTTGAGATATGTATTGCTACTCCTGGCAGATTGATCGATTTTCTTGAGAAAGGAACCACGAACCTGCGCAGATGCACGTATCTTGTTCTGGATGAAGCAGACAGAATGTTAGACATGGGCTTTGAGCCTCAAATTCGAAAAATCATTGAACAAATAAGACCTGATAGGCAAGTACTTATGTGGTCCGCGACATGGCCTAAGGAAGTTCAAGCTCTTGCCGAAGACTTCCTCACAGATTATATTCAAATAAACATTGGTTCCTTGACATTGGCTGCTAATCATAACATTCGGCAGATCATTGAAATCTGTCAGGAACATGAAAAGGAGACAAAGCTCTCATCTCTTCTCAGAGAGATCGGCAAGGATCGAGGAAGCAAGATGATCATTTTTGTTGAAACGAAGAAGAAAGTAGATGATATTACCAAGGCTATTAAACGAGAAGGTTGGCCAGCTATCTCTATTCACGGTGACAAATCACAGCCGGAAAGAGATTATGTTTTATCTGAATTTAGAAATGGCAAGACGATGATTCTTGTGGCTACTGATGTTGCTGCTCGCGGTTTAGACGTAGAAGATGTAAAATATGTAATTAATTTCGATTATCCGAATAGTTCGGAAGATTATATTCATCGCATAGGAAGAACTGGACGTTGTCAAAGTGCTGGCACCGCCTATGCGTACTTCACACCTAATAATGCAAGACAGGCGAAAGAGCTGATCTCTGTTTTGGAGGAAGCTGGGCAGGTGATAAACCCACAACTGGCTGAATTAGCTAATTCGATGAAAAGTCAGTATGGAAAAGGTCGTCAACGTTGGAGTCATTCTCGTTCAAGCAAGGATCACAACGGGGGTGGAAGTCCTAGAAATAACAGTAGCCCCACGAATAATTGGCAAAATCAACATTCTCAGAACAATCAGTATAATAGCCCTAGTAGCCAAGAGAGAATTGTTGCACGTCAACCAAATGGGTATCAAAATAATCGTCAAAGTAGTTTTCAACCAAATTATCAACAGCAGCAGCAGCAACAACAACAACAACAACAGCAGCAGCAGCAGCAGCAGCAGCAACGGCAAGCTAATGCCTATACTAATGGCTGCCAAAGTAATAGTACTAATTATCAACCTGGATATCAAAATGCAAATATACCCAGATACCATAGTAGAACAGGAGGTTTCCAAGGAAATCGATACCATAGTCGACAAAGTGCATATAATGGCAATCAAACCGGAGGACAAAACATGTATTCTATGCCACCTCCATTCATGATGCCATCCAATGGACACACTGATTCTGGGATGCAAAGCCTTGTGAATAATAAATTCTTCCAAGCAAATCGGCCACCGCCAAACACCGGAGCTTGTGCTTATCAGTCGATGGGCTATGGCCAATTCCAAGCTGTGCCACCGTACAGCTATCCTTATCCGCCCACACCAGTGCAGCAGTGACGCTTTTCAAGGTGTAAATCGGTAAGAGTGCAGGCTAAGTAAGATGAATTTTTCCTGTCTATCTTGGGCCCACTAATGTTTACGGTTTGTGTAGAAAGTTGGGTCTTTTTCGAATATATACGTAATATAATGTTTCTTCTTTTCTTTGTCATTTATTATTTTCTGGAATGGTGCCGACTTGATACGCAGCAAAGTCGAAATTGATTTGATTATTCGTACAAAGCATATTATAAATGTATTATTTAACTTGAAGAAAAGGACGAGTATAATGTTCAACATGAAGAAGAAAAAAATTAATGTCGTACATTGTCAATCTCTAAGGCACATTCCAGTTGAGTTTTTTAAAATAGCGGTAGTTGTTTAGCAGTGGTACATTGATATAATCATTACTGGATGTAGACTATGACCAGATATGTAGACTTATAAAATGGTCATATCTCTAAAAACTAATTAATCTTCTTGCAATATGTAAACGACATTTAATGCTTTCTTGAAATGCACGAAACATATAGAAGGGGGGCGGGTTAATGTTTTCATACTTGATAATTTATTTATATGTTTTGCATATATATATATATATATATACACACATATATATGTATGTATGTATGTACAGGCAATGCTCTTCAAAGTGTAAGGCCTTTTGCATAAAAATTAAGCCGTACACCCGTTTTACAAAGCACACGACAATATCATTCGTGTTCTCTGTTCCGTAATGAGACTGGGTGTGTATCTCTGATATAAGGTGAAAGTAATCTCATTAAAGACAAAAAATTAGAGCACTTTGATGGTGAGGATATTCAGCATAATTATATAGCGTACAAAAGCGAGTACTTCGAGACCATCCTGAGCCGGTCTTTAGAATGGTTCAAAGTAACCGGAACGGGAGATAAAGGAAAACTTGAACTTTAGAGGACAACTTAAATTAAGCATGTAGTCACAATGGCTGTGTACCTCGGCGCAAAGTTTGATACCTTATTTTTATAATATATATCGAAAGTAATTTGTTGTTAAACCAACGAATGATAAAGAGAAAAAAAGAGAAACATTGTTGTTTGATGTTTATGCAACTGGCCACTGAGTGGTCTTGTCTATGCGTGCCCCGTATTGAAGTAGGTACGCGCAGACTGGCCGCGATGGAATGAATTTAGTTGTACCTGTTTTTTAGTTCGCGCTCGTCGAAATTCTTGCTATTTTTTAAGCGTACGGTTTAGACTATCCGAGACTTTTTCTAATCGGAACGTTTCGATGCGCTATATAAATGTATTAACGGCACATGGAACAAGTTAATCTCGTTGCGGTAATCGTCATTATCGTTCCGAGGCCATTCGAAGCGACTCGCAAAAAATTTTACATGACAAAAGAACGAACTCATGTCATAAATTAAGCGTGAATCGTTTATGGATAACGTATAGTATTTTTTGCGGGCCTCCAGATTACTCTATACACGTCACTACTCAAATAAATGAATAGTAGAAAAAGCTAAACAGAGAAGAATGCAAGACTCGAATACACTCGAGCAAGGACTCGTTTGCGAACGACATTATTGTGATAATTACATGTAACGCTTTGGTGAAACAGTCTCACAGTTCGTTACTTAATTACGCACAGTAGTAAAAAAATGTTGTGAAGCAATACGTGTGCACACTACCATTTCGGTTGGTTCAAATGCGTTATGCGCATTTTCCAGCGGATTTTCCAGCGGATTTTTGCTCGATGAGGGTTTAAGGAACTTGTCGATTCGTTTCTAGGTTCACACGTAGTCTTTATATTCTCTTTCGCTGAGTCGATGATCGGACTTCAAACTGTAGGTCGCGAAGAAAGTCTAGGCATTTACGATACACTTGTCTTTGCCCTTCGGACATTGTGAATGCTTAAGCTCCTAATGTGTTAATCTGATTGCATTCGGTGTATGTCAGAACGAATAGTGATATAATAATAGGAAGCGTATGCTACGAGTATCGGAAAATTCTGAATACTCATACATTGCGTATGCCCTCTATTAAATCACCCTTTTTAGAATTTTTATTTCTTTGGCATTGTTTTATTGGAGTTAATCAGAAGCTAGTTGATTCTAATACGCCAAAAATGTTTGGATTGTGTTTCTGTTTTCTATCGTAATACTACCATATATTTGTATATTCTCCAAACATAGAATAGATTTTACATTTCTGCAGATATACCTATCAGTCTTTCTGAATGCATACTGTGTTCTTGTAAATTATTCAGATTTATTTAAACAGTATCATTGGATTTGACAAAGTTTAATTGCTACAAATCTATGATGCTGATGATAAACTGAAATTATTTCCAAGTGAACATAATTTACATTTAGATAGCTGTAAAAGCCTTGCAAATTTAACCCTTTGGATTTTGCTACCGTTTTTCCAAAAATTATTTCATTGGGAAGATGTTGAATATAGATGTCTTAACAATACATCTTTATTCTAATTTAACATATAATTTTTAGTTAATATTACATCATATTTTGCTTGAAATAAACTCTTCGCCTAAGGTAACAAAGGGTTAATATTCGATCTTTATTATTTTTTAACAGAACGCATAACCCTGCCTTCTTGAGTCTTCAGTAAAGCAAATGCTTTACCATCACAGCCTGCATTTTGAATGTTGATAGTGGGTGTACGCGTAGCTCTGTGATATGTAAGATGTAGCATATTTATAGATCTACCTATTGTGCATCATGATTAAAAATAAGAAACGTACCTTATCAGTTTTATACATGATAAACGAATCATGTAATTCCAATGACGTGTACTGCGAGAGCTTGCTGTCTCGGGAAAGAGAAACAAAAGTTATTGAAGCGAAAGATCAGTATTCCTTTATTTACGTTTACCGTGCGAATTCGTCTATTGCCAGGGTATAAGAAGGGAGAAGGAATTGAAAGATAATAGTTTTATTACTTCTAAGTTGAGTATTCTCCTTCTTGAGTATCCATAGAAATCTGATCATAATATAATTTATGACGAATTTATTTAATAAGAGAGTATAAATTGCGAACAAGACTTATTCTTCTCTTTTTCTTTTTATACTATGAATCCATTCTTTTTGTATATTTGTCTATTTGTTAAGATATAGTCTTCTAATATTCGCGTGTTTGTCGCTAACAGAGGAGTTTTTATAGAGATTTAGTACTGCACTGCTACGAGCCCTTTTTTCTGTTTACTTTCCTGCGTTTTCTTTTTTATTTACGTCAATGATCATTTATAAATCCTGTGTTCATTTCGAATCGTACTAACAAGAAGCGTGCAAGGAACTGTTAGATATGAATTTTTCTTTGCATAGGAAAAGCATGTGATAGCTTATTTTTAAAAAGCTATGTCGTATACTTAAAGATCGCAGCTTTCCTACTAGTCGACAAGTTTGGGTTGTAGTGTATATCTTTTTGTTATTTCATCTTCTTGATCAGATCATTTTGGTAATTTATAGTTTAATGAGATCAGATATCTTCAGTTATGTAATATTCCCCTAAGAAATGTTGCCCTATTATTGTTGCAAATTGAAGGAAGATGAAATTAAAGTATCTTCAATATAAACTCTCCCCAACATCAATCAACCAGTGTATCGGTCGATGTATTCCTAGTAAACTATATTTTTCTATCGGTTTCCAACAATGATCGCAAAATGATGAATAGAGGAGTAGTTTTGAAGATGTTCGTGACATGCCTCCCGTCTGGTCAAAGAGGTCTAGAAAATGTTCTCGTAGAATCTTCACGCTTGTATCAAGCACTGTCCAAGTCACTCTGGTTGTTCGATTAAATAAAACTTTGTATTTATTCGCGTCCTATCTATTGTTTTCTTCGGAAAGATTCAAAGAAACTGATTGACGACTAATGGCTTCGGGAACACGAGTACCTTTTTAATAATTAATGCTGAACGCTGTGATATCGCGTACATAAAACATTTTTATTATTATAAACGTAAATGTGCATATTGTAATGTTAAAAGAGTACTATTCTCCTTTATATGTGAAGACTGAATCTCGCCAACTTATACTACACAAGTTTAGCAACCGCAGATACGTTCGTATACTGTAGACTACAGATAGACTATTTGTATATTATTAATTAATAACAATATTGTTTTACGTGAATAGTGCCGTATGGGACGGTACTATTGTATTAGTTCGATAACGGGTGCGTGTTGGTATTGTGCATTTTATTGAAAGCTAGTAAATCTGGTGCATCGTGACGAGAGTAATTACACGAGTTCCGTTTCCTTCTGTAATTTCGTCCAATGCGAAGTCGAAGGGTAGTTCATGCTTAAAAGCGTTTCATTTATTTTTCGACGATTGCTCACCGCGTTTATTGTTCTGAGTTGATTAAAATCGTTCGTAATGAAAAGGAACATTACAACAACACAATCCGTTTCATGGTAGTTCCTATATTGCATTCTTCTTTGTAATGTGAATGAGTTGCAGCTTAAATTTTGCAGATAAGTCGACAAACTCATATCTTACTATATAATGTATGTATTTTGTTCAATATAAAAAGCAACATCGATACGTTATTCGTGTAGTTATATGTGTGCATTGCCAAACTTGTAATTATTATTTCGCGACCATATTTCCATTGTTGCTATAATTTGCTATTTTTGGTAAACAGCTGGGGAAATGTACTGAAGCTTGTTAATCGTTTTGGAGAACGATTAAAAATTGTGTGCGTTTCCATATTGTATGAATTGTAATGGATGTACCTCCGTTATTTAAATTTAAAGAGAATTTGTAATCGAAATGGAAATTTGATTGCTATATTTTCTATTTTATTTTCAATATAGGTAAATTTGGTACTTGTTTCCTTATAACAAATTTAGTTCTCCCTTTAATATTAAATGTGGATTCATAATTGTACATATGAATGTCAAAGACTGCATCAAAATATATGACATCAAAATTTACTGTGCAAAATTGTATGAAATTGTATGAATTCAATACAGTTTGTATTTAATAACACAAATATTTATAATTTTACATAATGCGTTTTATGATAATGGTACATACTTGAGCCTGGACTACTCTCTAAAAGACAGTTGTCTTTAAGTAATTTGAATGTGTACTGAGACCTTTAAATTAACAAATCTTGTTCATCTCATCTAAACTTCAGTGGTTTAGGTTTAAACCTTGTTGCGTATTGAGTTCATAAGTGAATGCACAGAATAGCATCATTTCTTACAATAACATACGCTGTTGTAGACATTCATTTTACAATTTGTACATGGTATTCAATTATGTGTGATTAGTTCTGTGTAAATCCGTTTTCATAGTTAATTATATTATTATATTATATGTTTCTTCAATTTTTTCACTAAAAGCTATTATAGCCAATTAGAAAGTTAATTTCTCCTATTTAAATCTAGTACAGAAAAGGTTGAAGCCATAAAAGTGTAGTAAAAAATACAGTTTGTTACAAGTATTTATTTCAATGAGTATTTGCATTTTTTATAGTTGAGAGTACGCAACAATCATATCTAACATATATTTAGATATAGTTTTAAAACCACAAATTGCTCGAACAACAGTTTCATTCATATAAAATTAATTTAAATGATTCTTAGGAGTGACATGTAGCGTGAAAATGAAAATGATTTTGAATTTAAGGCATTGAAGTGAAATAAAAATTGCAATATGTGTAAGAATTATACGATTGTCACGGGGAAACGCAGTACAGCACGGTAAACTTCCTGTTGTTAATAATTCATTTGTTGATGCATCTGTTTCGAATGCGTATTAGGAAGGAAGAGTGGAAAAAAGGATAGTTTGAGAGACGCTAATAATTGTAGGATGCTAAACTACGAGAAAAACGAGAACGTGATAGTTTAGTGTACATGATTTCGGACGATACAAGAGTAGAAATCGCAAGATCAGGTCGCTGTTGTATACATTACAGAATATAAATATGTATTGTGTTATTACGGCTTCATTGAATCATCACGCCTTACAATATGAAAGAGCTCGGCCAATGTCCAATACGTGTATGCGAAATTGCGAATAATACTGTTAGAGTTAAAAAACGAAAACCGCTCCTTGGTCGTTTTCGGATGAATATTGAAATAAACGTTCGTAAATTGTTTAAACTGCAGCACGGAAGACGGCATACAATTGTATTCCATTCTTCTTGAGTAAGAATATACAAGATACACATAAAAAGATAATAATGCATTTGTGTCAATTTTACCACGCAAGAACGTATTCATCAGTTATTTATACATATGTACATACTATGTCTGTATATATTTATATATATACACACATAATTTTAAAGGAAGAATATTCTGTTAGGAGATACGTAAATCTCAGAATATTCTGTGTGGGAAAAAAGAAAAGTAATTGCCCATCGTGTTATTAACAGATTCACTGTTGCCTTATATCTGATGATTTATTGCGAAGTGTGCTTGCCATGGTAAACTTGGCAGTGAATGTATTAATGGTGACAAGTAATCTAGTCGAAATTGTTCTATTGTTGAACTGTGGTTCTTAGTGGGCCGGAAGATGTCATATTGAAGTGAATATCTTTTATACAACACAATGTGTGAATACTTCTTACATGTTGCTAAATGTAACACTTTCAGCGAAGAAATGTTTTATCTTTGAAGTATTACTTCGAAAAGAAAGTTACATTTCTAATACAAAAATTGCATTCTAATATGAGGTAAAATGAAATAAAACTACCTTCGCATCAATAAATATTTACTTGAAACAAATATGTCGTTGCAGAGTCATATTTCATGAGTACGGTAAATCAGTATTGAGATTCGCATCTGTAGAAACTGGATTACATATAAACTTTAGTATTTTTTCCGCCTGTATTTGTGTATCTTAAATGAATCGGATGACATGAATGAATCAATTTTCTAACCATATAAGCCGTTTTACTGCAGAACAAATACTTTTTACGACCAAAGAGAGGTAATACAAAAGTGGCTTGTTTAATTTAGTTGACCATGAGATGATTTTCTATCTATAGTGTAACACAAATCAATAGTATATGCGTGGTGCGAATATCTTATTGCAATGTTCAGTAAGATATACAAGAAACAAGTGACGTTTATTGGAGGTACGTTAGAACTAATTAATCGATTATTTTATAAATTACGTACGTTTAACGACATTTATGATTTTCTAACAAAGTGAAGAAGAGCATACACAAATTATTTTATATAAGGCAGCGTACAAACGTGAACGATTAAAAAAGACGAATGGCATAAACAATGTTAAGTAACAGTTCTATATTCAGATTCTCTTCTGTAGGTTTCATTAAAGTGCATTTCTTGTATGTTACACAGTATTATGATAGAATATAAGAAAATAAATACTGCAATAGTAATCTGTTTTGTGTGTCTATATACTCCAAAGTCTATTCCTACATTAAAGTATATTTGTATATTTCTGTTACAAGTCTTGTTTCTTTTTTTGTCTTCAAAACGTTATTAAATTTATTATTGAAAATGAATGAAACCAGTTTTTTATAATAAATGTTCAATAGAATTATACATCTTCGTATAATGCAAATAAATAAAATGTTAGAAAAATTTTATGTACTGACTTTGAACTTTCTAATTTTAATGGTTGAAACTTTATACATTTTTACTTTAAACAAGATGCAAAAAATATCTTTTGATACATTTTGAATAAATTTATGAAGTAATCCTTTAAAGATTGGTTTTTCATAGTTATTAGAAGCACCCGAGTTAAATTTACGCGTTAAAGATAAGAAGTAAGAAAAGGTATGATATTGTACGTTATATTATAGATATAAATAGTAATTTTGTAAGTTAAATATGAATTTTCAAAATATTTCCCGCTCGCGCTTAAATTTTAATTCACAAAACATGTCACCTGTGGCGCTACAGTATGTGCCACTAAACCGCTAAAGATACTTTTCTATAAGGTACTATTGTTTATTTATGGTGTCTAGACCTTGTCAGCTAGACAGTGTGACGTACGTAAATTATTTTTTATTGTAACAAGAATTATGTATATAAAAAGTTATTAAATGATATTTGTACTGTTACTGTGAGTATATAACCTATATACTAACGTGATGCTGAAATGGTTATATCATTTCTGAGTAGAAAGCATAAGGGTAAACAATAAAAGTTCTCTATTTAGAAATAAAAGATTTCTCTTGTGTGTGTTTGTTGGAATAGTATATAAGGGAAGCCAAAGCATTTTAAGCAAGTTTAAGAATCATGAAAAACAGTAAGTAATCTTTAAGTGCACGCATTAATTAATAGAAATAATACATATTGTGTGACTGTATAATCATGTCAACTTTTGTTATGTTGACTCACTATATATTTTTTAAATTAATGGTTTAGATTCAGATGAAAGTGATTCCGAAGATAGAAGTATAGGTAATCAAAGCGATGATCAAGGACTGGAAGAAAAAGAAACGTATCCATGTAGTTCTTCTGATCAGTCATGCGATGAGAAATATGGTAAAAAAAGGAGTCATGCTGCTATGATAGATGAAAACTTAGATTTGAATGACAGTGATGGTTCAAATTTGAATGACTCTGAGTATTATTCTAACCGAAAGTTCAGATCAGGCACTATGTATCAAGATTTATCTTACAAACAAGGCTCAGGAAGTGAGTCTTATCGAACTATGCAACATGAAAACACTGAACAAGGATTATCAAATTCTAATGATGAAGGAGAAGAAGATGAGCAACCTTATCACTATAATAAAATAAGGAAAGTTTACAGAGAGAATAAGACTAATGAAGATACAATCGTAAGAGACAAAATTTATAATGCAAAGGAAGAACCTGATAAAAACGAATGTAAGGGCAATCTAGATGGAAAAACTAAAGTTGAAAGAATGATGAAAATGATGGGATATGAGAAGGGTCATGGTCTCGGTAAACATAAACAAGGTCGTTTGGAACCGGTACAAGCACCTAAACAACATGGCCGTAGAGGTCTTGGACATCATGTACCTGGTCTTGAAGCTTCTGGTCTTAAGTGGGATGTAACAGAAGAAGAAATAAAAGTTGAAGAAGACATGGAATGGATATCTGCTTTAGATAGTAACTTGCCAACTTCAAATGAAATGCAAGATTGGTTACGAATTGGTCCTAAAAAACTTACTATAGATGATGAAACTCAATTCTGTGATGGCAGTATATTAGTAAATGTCATCAATTCAAAGTCAGTATTCGATAATTTAGATAGTGTTGAATTGCGTCGTGCGAGAACACGTAGCAATCCTTATGAAACTATTCGTGGTGCAATTTTCTTAAATCGTGCTGCTGTTAAAATGGCAAACATAGATAAAGCATGTGATTTTATGTTTACAAATCCAGACGGGCTACAAAGTAATGAATTGCTTTACTTTGCGGACGTGTGTGCCGGACCTGGCGGTTTTAGTGAATATGTTTTGTGGAGAAAAAAATGGCATGCAAAAGGATTTGGCTTTACTCTAAAGAATGAAAATGACTTTAAGTTAGCTGATTTTTATGCAGGCTCTCCTGAAACATTTCATCCTTATTATGGACCAAAGGATAATGGTGATGTTTTTGATCCTAATAATCAAAAAGGTTTTAGAGATCTCATAATGAAACATACCAATAGTAAAGGAGTACATTTCATGATGTCAGATGGAGGATTTTCAGTTGAAGGCCAGGAAAATATACAGGAAATTCTTTCAAAACAACTATATCTCTGTCAGTGTTTAGTAGCATTAATGATTGTACGTGAAAAAGGTCATTTTGTCACAAAATTATTTGATCTCTTTACACCCTTTAGCGCAGGATTAGTTTATTTAATGTATCGTTGTTTTGAAAAAATTTGCATTTTTAAACCGAATTCTTCCAGACCAGCAAATTCAGAACGTTATTTAGTATGTAAAAGTAAACGACCAGGTACAGAACATATTATACAACATTTCAGTTACATTAATCGTTTGCTGCTAGAAAGTGATGAAAATAGAGATGTTTTAGAATTAGTAGCACTTGAAGAACTAGAAAGAGAAAAACAATTTGTGCAATACTTACGAAGATCTAACGAATATTTAGGTAGAAAACAAATAATAGGTCTTCGTAAAATCGCCGCATATTGCGAGGATATTACTCTTATTGAAACAAGACAAGCTGATATGCGTAAAGAATGTCTCAAACATTGGCAACTTCCTGAAGAAAGTAGAACAATACCAAGACATATGAAACCTCAAGACAAGTTGAAAGCCCTTCTTAAGAACAATACTACATTTCTCTCTAGTACTGCAACTAAGCTAACGCCAGATAACATTGAGACTACGATATTGAAAGAACCATATGATTGGTTCTATATGCCTTGTGGTACTGGATCCTGCATTGGTGAAAAGACTAATGCCACATTGTATTTGGGTATGGGAAGGAGTAAAGTGTATCGTTATATAAAAGGTACTTGGTTACCAGTGGACGATATTATTGTAGATTTACCACCAAATACCCTTGTGTACGCTGAAGTTGTCTATGAAATGAGAAACGAATTTAGACACTTATCAAAAGTTTTTGCATTGCATATTTTAGATGCATTTGTTCTGGGTTCAGAAGACATAAGCAGAAAATACTTGCGAGAGAGGTAATAACATGAATTTATTCGTAAATACTTTAGTAATATGTAACTAATTATTTTAATAACTTTTCTGTATATTATAAAAGTAATACAAATGTTTAACAGGCATGAACTCACTAAGAAATTTTGTGAAGCTTTGTGGAAACCAGACGGAAGTAATTACGCTCGTATACGCGTAAAAGATTTATTTCCTGTGAGTTTAGATATAGAAGAAAAATTGCACTTAACGTATCGTGTACTAAAAAATAATCGACAAGCATTGGCATATGAATATTTAGAAACAAGGTTGGATGATTATGGCAATGACAAACCATATTTCATACCACATAGTGTAATTTTTTTGAAAAGTACTGCTCATCCTTGGACTCGACATGTTAGTAAAAGTAACAAATTGACATATGTTTTTAATCGTAAAACTGGGGATAAGAAATTTGACTTGCATAGACCTGCTTCAGCTGAAGCAGGTTTTATTGAGACATTTGAAAAACGTGTGATTTGGTATTGGCCTGATGACGAGTCATTTTCTATGGAAAAAGTTGTACAGCTTTTTAGAAAGCATATTCCTCCATTTGAAGTAACTTTAGAGTATTAAAAATGTAAAATACGAAACAGCAAATGTAAAATATGACATCAATGATTAATGACTTAACTACCAACAGTAATTGACTTTTATGTGTATAATTTTATAAGAGACAGATTCCAAAGTAAAATACGAAGATAAATAAAAAATAATTTACAAATGTATGTATTTGTAAATACATATGACATTGTATGTAGACAGAGGATATAATTCTAATAAAAATGTAAATCATGTTCTTGGAAACATGCGGTCATGATAAATGAATATAACTACTTCTAGAAACAAATATGCAAACGGTATAATTTATTTTTGGTAAGTATAGTTAAGTATTTATTTGTAGCAATAGCCCCCATAATAGGACAAGTTTCATTACCCAAATCCACAATCCATTGCTTTCCAATCTTGTCAGTTATTTCAGGTTTTTTATAAAGAAATATGTGTCTTATGTGCTCTAGTATAGCTACATACGAACCATCTAAAAGTATATTAGTTTAAAATACTATATCTATAATATAATAGATTTATGTATTGATAATATTTACCAATTGGAGAAACACAGAACTTTTTATTAGTTTTACTGGCCTCGACATAACCAAAACCAGGGAAAGTATAATAATGTTCCATGTTCCATTTACTGTCATCTGCTTCGCCAGTGATCCATAAACAACCATCATTCTCATGTCTCAAACATATTGCTTGGCCATGTTTTGTTTTGTATGTAAATAAGACATGATTATTTGTTCCAAGCATAGCTAAATGTGTGTTCTCTTCTGTAACAAGATCAATTCTCTGTAAAAGATTATCTTTTCCATCAAGATCACATTCTTCTAGTTGTTCAGCATTAAACCCTAAACAAGGTTGACCTTCTGATTTACCATCCTCACGATCTGTGCACAAATGTGCCAACCTAAAATTTTTAAAAAATATGATATTAAGAAGACAAAATTAAAAGAGAAGTTTACTCATAACGATATTTTAAAAATATACTTGGAATGAATTTCAGCTGCTAATGTTTCATTAGGTAAACATTCACCACCAGTATCACCTTTAATTAATTCGCTCCACATCAAACCATTTTCATGTTTAAATAATTCAAGTTTAAGTACATTCTGCTTATATTCCCATGTTGTTAAGTTTTCATCTAATCTGTGCTGACATTGACCTTGTATCAATACTTTATCATTTATTGTTACTGATAGTTCTAACGGTGTTACACATACTTTGACTTTATTCTGATCTTCTTTTTCTACTGTAATCCAAACTGTTAATGAATCTTCATCTTGAGACCAACAGTATTTTGGTATTTTTATGTCTGCTTTTTCTGAATCATTTTCACTGTGTGTAGATTTTTGTACTCTTGGACATTCAAATGCAATATAATCTTGACAAATGGAATGTAAATGTTTACTATTCTCTTCTATGTATACGTATTCAACAGCACCATTTACTTTTAAACCCTTTTTTTCAAGAAGCTCAAAACATTCACATGAATTTCCTGCATTTTTCCAAACATATGTTAATAATAAGATTCTGGTAAATTTTTTTTCATCTACACTTTTGATACTACACATTGCAATTACAACAGTAGATGTTGCTTTTGTATATTGTACATCTAATATAACTCCAGGTTCTGCACCATTTAGCACAAATACTTTAGTTTGTTCTTGTACTAACATTATCTTTAAACAAGTTCCTCCATCAGAGATTACAGCAATATTATTACTAGTAAATCCAATGGATGCATTATATAATAAATTTTGTACATTTGCAGTGGAATCATGTATTACGTGTATCTGTTTTAAAGTACCATCATGTTTAAATTGCCAAACTGACCAATTATCATCTATGAACCAACATGACATATTATATGGATTTTTAAACAAATGATTATGAAATGCAAATAAACGAGCTTCTAACAATGACTCTTGATTGAAAGATAATTCCAGTCTCCGTACATCTATAAAAATACAAAATATTTTATTAGAGAAAAGTTATTATATCTATATTCTAAATGATAATTTACCTATCTAACCAGTACTCACCTGCTTTTAAATCTAATTCAGTTGCTATTGGAATTTCATCAGAACAGAATTGATATTTCTCGAATTTTAAATTCAATAATTTTTGATCAGGGTTTAATTCAATAATTTTTGTCATATTTTACGTTTTCCTTCAAAACTTAAATGTAGGAATAAGATAAAACGTAATACAACAAGTTTATAACCTTAATGTATAACTCTTGTTACGTATGCACTGTCTATTAAAAAGATATTACCATTGACGTTTTAGCCTTTCATGTTTGTAAATAACGTTAACAATAGGTATTTAATAATTTAAAAGCAGTTCATTTTAATATGAAACAATGTAAACATTATCATCTCTTCTTTTGACTAGCATTTTCGATAGTATCAATAATATCGATAGTATCGATAGTTGTTAGAACCATTGCGATTATGACATTAAAAATAAAAGTAGGGGACAGATACAAACGGGCAGTCGTAATGTTAACAAATTATCTTTAAAGATTATAAAATTCGCATTAAATATTCATGAACTTGTTTATACTTCGTATATTTATATTGTATTAATGCATTAGTAGAAGAATCGATGAACAGTTTTAGCAAGGTAATTTTTACTTATAAGTTTGGAGATATTTGAATCATTTCAAAATATTTTGAATTAGCCTGAAAAGTATAAACAAGTTCAAAATCTTTTGTACGTTATTGCAATTGGTGGTTTTGTAAATTTCGCATGTTTTTGAGAATTGTGAAATTTTTTACATGTTGAATATCTTAAAATTATTTGAGATTTTGTTGAAGGGGTATAGACAAACAGATAATAAAGATTTAAGAATTCTTGTACCATTTAAAATTTTCAAGATTCTCGAAGTTTTTTATCTTTATTGAAACTGTTAGAATTCAGTCTTTGACAAATATTGTACTTTAGTTAAATGATACACAGAAATCGTGCTTTGCCTTAGGCAAAGATTTCATAAGCACATCTGCGATCATTAAATTTGTGCTTTTGAACTTGATAGCCAACGTTTTGTTTTCTGTTTGTTGGCGAACAAAATGATGACGCACATCGATGTGTTTTGTCCTTCGATGATAACCAGCATTTGATATAAGCTGTTGGGCGCTCTGATTATCATCATATAATGTAATTGTACCAACATCTTGCCTCAGCTTCTTTAGTAGACTTTTCATACATAGAATCTCTTTTGTAGCTTCGCTAATTGCTAAATATTCGGCTCCAGTACTTGATAATGCTACTGTCATCTGCTTACGAGATTCTCAATTAATAATCTCATTATGCATCATCGCAAAACCTGTATAAGATTGTCGATTAGTTACGGAGCCCATCCAATCTGCGTCAGCGTACATTTGTGGACATGGGTTTCCTTTTTGATATGTGAGGCAATAATAGTCAATAGTGCCCAGTAGATATTTCAAGATTGTTTTTGCTGCTATCCAGTTACTTTTCTTCGGATTCGTGTTGTACTAAGTACGTTGACTGAATGTGTTATATCTGGTCTACTACATACAGCAAGATATGTCAATCCTCCTATTAACTCTTGATATGGTTCATTTTTCAAGTCGTCATCATCTTTTTCCTCTTGTAGATGATTTTTTACAATTATAGGAGTAGCCACTGGCTTACATTCAGTCATATTGAACTTATAGTACCTTTTTCTCTATTACAGACAATTTCCATGCCCAAACAGTTAATTAACTCTCCTAAGTCTCTGATATCAAAATTCTTACTTAGAATTTCAGCAAACCTGTGTTTTTCTTTTATATTATTACAAAAATAGAAAATATCGTCAACATATAATGCTGCAACAGAAAACACTCCATCAATATTTTTTATAAATACACAAGGCTCACATTTGCTTTGCTTGTATTCATCGGACAGTAATACATCTTTGATCCTCTGATTCCATGATCTACTTGCTTGCTTAAGATCATATATTGATTTATTGAGTTTGCAAACTTTATTTTTGACATTCTTGGCAAAATATTCTGGCTGTTCCAGAAAAATTTCTTCAGATAAATCACCATTTAAAAATGCAGTAGCAACATCAACATGATGTACATGTCAGAAAATTACCCGAAAGCTCGTTCCTTGCACAAGGTTCTGGGGTAAGGGCCATGGGGTTCATCACAATCCTCTTACCAAAAGGCATAGCCTTCCCCACTTCGTGGCCAGATCCTTTAAGAACAATATTCTTATTCTTTAGCAATACGGCATCGCACAGTGGGTCTGTTCACATAAGAATCGTGGAAAAAACCTCTCAACTTCGATGTTTTTCATTATTTCCTGATACTTTTTTTTTATGTTGCTTCTTTTTAGTTCGACGTTACATGCACAGTAATGACTACAAAATGAAAGCATATATTATAAAGAAAATAGCAATTTATGCCATAAACGCTGTGTATAGTAAAACCATAGTATAACGATTATGTATATACACTTGTTTAGTGTTACATAAACAACTTATTTATTATCTGTGAACATTAGGACACGGAATAAAATAATATAATAGTACCAAAATGCTACAGTTATATAGTAGAATTACAGTTAATGAGTTTTTGTGAAAATAATTAATAAAATTATAATCAATAGTTAAAATACACAATAACATAGTAGTGAAAAAGGTAAAATAATATATTTCACGTTCACTTCGTAAGATAATCCTAATATTCAGACGATTATAAATATTTATCCAAGAATTATTTACACCACTGGAATCTTTTACATGTTTCACTCATATTCTCGCGTTCTATACACATTATTTACAATAAACTTTTAGTACATAATATAATTCTTAAGCTTGATAAAATGATTAATAGTTAAGGTAGGTAATAAAATAATAGTTAAAACGTATAATAATATGTTCCACGTTCACTCTGCAAAATAATTTTAATTTTCAGGTGATTATAAATAGTTACGTAAGAATTATTCACGTTATTGCAGTCATTTACCTGTTTCACTCATACTCTCACATTTCTCATATATTATGTACAGTAAACTAATATTTTTGATACGTACAAAACACAGTAGTTTCTTAGTGTTTACAGTAATATATAAAAATTATTGTAATAATAATTTTGCCTCTTCATTAAGTGAAAGCGACTTACTCTTCGGATCTGGTCGTAGGTGGCTAATGTATGGATCCGAAGATATAAGAATCTGATGAAATACATCCTCATTTGTGGCCATTCGGGAGGACTTTCTGCTGTGATATATTCTATAAAGTTTATAGTCCATATTTCTGCTTTCTTGTGCCTCTTCTGAAAGCGAACCAATGGGCAAAGCAGCAGACTCTATTATATTCTTGCCGTGAGTTAAAATTTTGTGGACAGTGGCTGGCATATTGTACCACGGATACAACGAGATGGCTAAATCGGCAGTTGCTCGTGTATATGCTTCATATTTGTGAGCATTAATCGGAGAATTGCAACAAATGACTTCCAATGTAATGCCGAAACGTCTTATTAACTCTTCGTCAATTTGGGTAATTTCAGCCGTTACCGTTGTAATTGCAAAAAATCTTCGGGATCTATTTCCATCATTCATTGTGCCCGTCCCTTGTTTAACCATGTCAACAAGAATACCTATTTTTTCCTTAAATGCATTTTAAGTATGCCTTTTAGTTTCATCTTTTATAGCTTTTGTTGCTTGTGTTGTTCTCCATGCCTTAAAACTTAAGTTATAACTTAACTGTAATATATACTCCATGAACTTTATACGTGCATGTAAACTGGACATACCCAATGTCAGAACATCATTGTTTATGGAATTTGATTTGCTTAATTTTGATATATTATTTATTTCGGACGGTTTTGCGTTACATATTGTACAATTACCAGCTGATCAAGTATTTGTTACGATTTGGGCAATTTTTCCATCAATCATTGTGAAATATAATTTGTGTTCTACTGTAAAAGTCAGGCCATGTAAGGATATTTTGCTCGGTCGTTTTTGCAGAACTTTATCAACAATACCGTAAAAAGATTGTCGAAACAGAAACAGACATGAAATAAAAAATTGAACCATTTCTGTTCTCAACTGAAAAATTCCACAAATATAACTTACCTCTGCTTAGTTCTAAGAGTCTCATAAATTACACCTGAACTATCATTTAAGTTTGCTATCCTTCTTTATAAATACAACTTTTTAAATTTTGTATCTACTGTCTTACAGTTCATATAACATTGAAGTATTAACAAGTAATATGAAATAGAAGTGCTAAAAAATATTGAGAAACATGGAATTACGAGGTTTTCTCTGCAATTCCTATGTAAACGCCCCGACAAAAGTTCATTCGAACTTGTATGCATAGCATACCTCTATAATTATTTATCAGTAACAGCTAAAGTAGCAAAAAGTAGTAACCAATTTTTACAGGATTATTAGTAAATAGTATATGCCTTCAAACAGTGCCATCAAGAACTTGGAGGACCATGGAGCTTTTTTTGTATTCCGAAGACAATTTTGGACAACTTGAGTTTTTAGGTTATCCCCATTTCAAGCTAAATAGTATACTTCTGACCACTTATCTTTGAAAACCACTTATGTCCTGCATAAGCTGAGTCCATGTATATTTGAAACATACTAGATGTAAAATCGTAAATATCTACAGACACTCAAGAAATAATGAATATTGTAAGAGAGCATAACATGCGATGTCTATGATGATACAGAAGGGTAACTTCTACTTAATTTTATTTCATAACTAATGTCCAAAGGGCATATCTATTTACACAATTAGATACTTTGGACTATTGCTTATCGAAATATAGTGATCGATACACTAAAATAGAACTATCAGATTTTAGGGTTTTTTCCACACTGGCCCCACTGTACGACGCCAGGACCACCGGTTTTTAGCAAATCAAGACGTTTAGCTCCTGACCGGCTCAAAGATGTCAAGGCGGAATTATCAGGCTTTCGAAGAGTGCGTGGGCCTCGCCGCTCCACGTCGTCCACACAAAGGACGAGTCCTTGCGTCCTTGTGACGATTACTGGGCCCTGAACGCCCGCACCATACCGGACAGGTATTCTTCGCCTCATATACATTTCGCGCAGAAGTTATACGGTAACAAGGTTTTTTCAAAAATCGATTTAGTTCGCGCGTACCACCAGATTCCTGTAGCGTTGGAAGATGTACCCAAGACTGCCATCACGACTCCTTTTGGTCTTTTCGAGGGAACGAATATGATGTTCGGCTTGCGTAATGCTGCACAAACATGTCAACGGTTTGTGGATGAAATTATACGCAGTTTAGACTTTGCGTTCGCGTACATCGACGATTTTTTAATCGCATCCGACAATAAAGAGCAACACTACGAACATCTCAATACTTTGTTTAAAAGACTAAGTAAATACGGAGTGGTTATTAACTCGGTGAAATGTATTTTTAATGTTGAGTACATTTCGTTTTTAGGGTATTTAGAAAATGCGCAAGGTATTAAACCTTTAGACGAATGTATAGAGGCCATTAAGGAATATCCAATTCCGAAATCGATAAAGGAACTACGAAGATTTCTCAGGATGATAAATTTTTATTGGCGTTTCATTCCGGGAGCTGTTAAAATTTTGCTTCCGCTCAATGAGTTGTTGAAGGGTAGCAAGAAGGGTAACGCACCCGTAACGTTCATCGAGGACGCAGAACACACATTTTCTTCTTAGAAATTCGCCTTCGCTAATGCGGTTTTATTAGTCCACCCTATGCTTGGGACTCCAATTAACATAATTGTTGACGCTTTGATTACGCTATGAGGATAGCATTGCAACAACGAATGCATAATGCGTGGCAATCTTTACATTTTTTCACAAAAACCTTGTCTCAAGCACAACGGGAATATAGCGCGTACGATCGCGAAATTTTAGCAATTTACAATGCTATTAAATATTTTCATCATGCAGTCGAAGGGAGATAGTTTGTTGTATATACGGATCACAAACCTTTGACGTACGCGTTTAATAAAAAATTAGATAAATGTTCTCCGCGTCAATTCCGTCATCTTCACTATATCAGTCAGTTTACGACGGACATTCGACATGTTAAGGGTCTTGAAAACCAGGTTGCCGATGCGTTATCTCGTGTTGAGGTGATTTCGAGAGCTGTTGATCATCATACTCTCAAGTTAGCACAAAGGGAAAACGAGGAATTGCGCGAGGTTTTAGATTCAGATACAAGTGCATTTAAATTAAAGAAAGTTAGGTTTCTAGAAGAGGATGCAGATATTTTCTGTGACGTCACAGGAAATGCAGTTAGGCAGTTTATACCGAAGGTACTGCGGTCGTAGAATCTTTAATTCTATTCATGGGTTATCACATCCAAGAGTGAGAGCGACCCCAAAGTTGGTTACTGAGCGTTTTGTATGGCTTGCGATCAATGTAGATGTTCGAAATTGGACAAAGCAGTGTATTTCATGTCAGAAAAGTAAGATAGTAAGGCTTGCTCCTGCACGTATAGGTACATTCAAAGAATTAGCTGGGCGATTTGAGCATTTGTACATTTACCTAATAATTATGCAGTTCTGTTAAGGGTACAGATTGGGGTGACGCTTATTTGACTACTTGCGCAGATCATTCGTATGTGTTTGGAAAGATATTTCGCAGAATAAGTAACAAATCTATTGAATATTATTTAATATAAACTATATTTATAAATATGAATTTAATTGAAAATGGTTTATTAAGAAAATTATGGAGAATGCCAAGCTTTGAAACATTCTATACAAAGCTGGGGTTGGTTGGGACAACTTGGACAATAAGTTGTTGTTTTCTTTACATTATCTCGTGTTCTTGATCTGCCCATTTGACGACTTTTATCTGCATAACACTGTTTGCATGCGCGTCTAATGCTTCCTCCGGAATCACTTTTTCGAACGGCGATATGGTGCTGTCTTCGACGAGAACATGGACTTGTTGTGCTATCAGACAACCCAAATAATTTTGAAGCTAATATTTCCCTAAATCTTCTAATATTTACATCTTTCTTCGTTGCAGTTTTGTAAACCGTCAAGGCGTTTACAACAGAAATTCCCAGAAGCAATTGAATGCCAAGCTTTCGGTACCACTTGATTCCTTTTCTAATTGTAGTGGCATAGGAAACCATTTGGTCGGAATAATCTATGCCACACTTTCCTGTATTATATTCGACAACAGCTAGTGGTTTGAGTGTTCACTTGGAGAAATAGTCCGAATGCTACGATTTTTTTTTGCAATTGGGACCATGATAGGAGCGTGTTTTGTGGATAAAATTCTTACGTCCCTTGTATCTCTCCATTTAAGTACCACAATCCCGTTATCATCTTCTTTGGATACCATCTCTCCTTTTCTCAGTTTGCAATGAAGAATATCTTTTGGAAGGAATTTTTTGTTATTCCTAAGTGTTCCCACGACATGGGTTTTGCGGTTTAGGCATGATATTGCTAACTCATAACTGGTGTAAAAATTATCAATATACAATGTGCGTCCTTGGTGGAAAAGTTTTTCTGCAAGCTCAAGACATACATTATGTGCCAATCCCGTTTCTCTAATACCATCAGCCGATTTACCAGAGTAAATTTTCATCGCCCATGTATACCCCGTGTCTGAGCATAATTTAAATAATTTGATTCCGTACTTGTGCGCTTTGTTTGGTATATATTGTCTGAAAATGAGTCTTCCGCGCCACGGAATCAACGTTTCATCAATAACAATATGTTCTCCAGGCGTGAATATTTCCTGATACTTTCCCTCCAGTTTGTCGAAAAGTGGACGTATTTTTCCAAGTCGATCGTTACGGGCAATGGACTCATTATTGGCAAAATGAAAGTTACTCAATAGTAACTCAAATCTATTTCGTGACATTATAGTACGCGGTAATTGAAAATTATATAGTGGGCTTTTCGACCAACAATTGGCAATGGGGTTTACTTTTACAACTCCCATATATAAAATCAGTCTCAAGAATTTTTTTATTTCTTCGGGATTAGTGGGTTTCCACTTATGCATCCGTGAACACGGTGGTAGGTCAGATTTATTTAGCTTTTGTTCCGCGTATCTATTTGTTTCTGATACCAGTAAGTCTATTATTTCGTCATCGACGAACAGCGCAAACACATCATATGGATGAACATCACCTGGTAATTGTCTAATGAGGCCGCCCGTCTCGGAAAAAGAAAATGACTTCTGCCGACCACTAAATTCATTCCATTCGCCAAATTGAATTGTATTTTCCTCGGTATCATCAGTCCTCCTGTCTTCATCAATGATCAATTCTTGTAAATTCTCATCAATGGAATCTTCATTACACTCAGTATCACTACCATTGCACTCATCAATATCCGAATCGGAATCAGATGATGCAATTCTATTTACATTTCTATTTCTAGGAAATCTGATTTCTTCCTCATCGCTGCTATTTGAATTCGTGTAAACCTCGTAAGAGCTTTCTTGTTCACTGCAATTTTACTCTCGAACAAATAAGTTTTCCCTTTTCCTTTTCGACATTTCAACGAATTATTAGGGTAGAGATTTTCAGTTATACCGCTCGTTACTCGGCAAAGAGTCAAACTGATCCTATACAATACCGAAATAAGAAACAAGTGCGAAGTAGCGAAAATAAATGACCGAGCATCATACCATGCAAACAAACGGGGTGGGGAGCTGTTCTCGGGACAATAAACGATTCGCATTTTTTAAATATCGGAATACGCTCCGTATAGCGGTACGCGTGGCCTGACGGGGATTTCACTGTAAACGCGCGTGGCAGTCAACGTGTTAATTGTAGATAAATATCAATAGTATTTTCAATTAGAAAGTATGCTTTCCCATTCGATGAGATATCTCTCGACACGCGTTGCGAGTCGCCAGAAGCTCACTTAGGCCCAGAAATGATTAGACCTTTAAAAGCTCGAGGCTTCGTCGAAGCCCGGACACTGACCTTAAAGGGGATGGGTCACTGTTACATCGGTATTTTACGAAATATAAAATCGCGTATAACTAACAAACTAAGCGTTTCCGAGAATATTGCATAGGAAGTTTTCGGTTTATTTTCTTGTCTTCTACCTACATCTCCGAATTTTCCCACGAATTTAGAAACACCCTGTATAATGTAATTGTACCAACATCTTGCCCCAGCTCCTTTAGTAAATTTTTCATAAATAAAATCTCTTTTGCATCTGTTTTAAGATTTTGAATAGACGGGCGACAGCCATACTTGCGCAGTAAAGACTGAACTAGGTACGCGTTTGGCGAACCCCGTGTCAACCGAAGCGCTAAATTCGTATAGCTGTTGAGCAATACCCGATCGAGCATAAAAAACCCGGGTATTGATCAATCTCCCGAGCGACGAACCTACCTTCGATTCCTGGTAATGGAACGAACACCTCAAGATATTGTGGGTCGATTTTTGGTTGGGTAGCCGTAACTGAGAGGTTCTGCGGGCGCGGAGGCGCCATACCCCTCTCCCCAGTTACTCTGGGAGGGCGGAGATTACCCTGAGGCCTAGGCCTTGGTCTCCGTTCCCTCTGCACTGGACGTTGTGCCTCAGATTCTGGAGCGAGCTGTGGCTCTAGCTCCCTTCTAGCTCCCATCGAACCACGAGCATACTCAAGTGGTTGGTCGCGTATTTGGCCACAATCAATTATTATTATAAATTGGTTGACAATTATTATTATAATTGTATCGTCCCGACATTGTTTCCTTCCGGATTCCCTTTTAAGAAGCTTTACCTTAGGCAAAGATTTCGTAAGCACATCGGCGATCATTAAATTTGTGCTTTTGTACTTGATAGCCAACGTTTTGTTGTCTATTTGTCTGTATTTTTCTAGACTTAAACTTATAGTACTTTTCTCTCGGTTACGGACAATTTTCATGCCCAAACAGTTAATTAACTCTCCTAAGTCTCTGATATCAAAATTCTTACTTAGAATTTCAGCAAACCCGTGTTTTTCTTTTATATTATTACAAAAATAGAAAATATTGTCAGCATATAAAAAAGCTGTAACAGCAAACACTCTATCAATATTTTTTATAAATACGTAAGGCTCACATTTTTATTTTTGGCATCCTTGGCAAAATATTCTGGCTGTTCCAGAAAAATTTCTTTAGATAAATCATCATTTAAAAACGCAGTAGCAACATCAAAATGATGTACATGTAAATCTTTTTCTACTGCCAAAGCCAGCATGAATCTAATAGTTGAATAGCGCACTACAGGAGAAAAAGTTTCAGAGTAATCAATACCATACTTTTGACAAAAACCTAGTGCCACTAGACGAGCTTGAAATCTTTCAAATTCACCACCGGGTCCAACTTTTACTTTAAAAACCCATTTGGATTTAACAACATTTTTATCTGTGGGTTTATCAACTATTTCCCATACATCATGAACAACAAATGATTCAAACTTCTTTTTCATAGCTTCAATCCATTCTTGTTTGTATTCAGATTGTAAAGCTTCATTCACACTTTGTGGACTATTCTATGATTGACCTGCAATAAATGACGTTTCATAATCAGCCAGCCAGCTGGCCTTTCAGAAATTAGAGTATCATTTTCCTCATTTTCTGTACTTTCACTTTCAACTATTTGTGAAGTATCATCATCATTATCGATGACAGATGGAAATTCTTCATCACTATTCAGATCATCAATCCCATGCGTTTGAATTGTGTTAACGTGTATATCCAAGTTATCTGCCTTGGACATTTCTCCATCATTTTTAACTTTATTAGACTTGGGTTTTTCAATAAAAACTACATTCCGTGATTTGATACTTCTGGAAGGATGTTTTATATCAACCAGTCTATATCCTTTCGAATGTTCAAAGTATCCAATCATAATATATTCCTTAGATTTACTATCCAATTTTTGTTTTCTATTATCTGGAATCTTAGCATAGGCCTTACAGCCAAATATTCTTAAATTACTTAAATCTACTTTGTATCCAGTCCATACTTCTTCAGGCGTATAATTTTGAACCGCAGTAGTGGGGCTTTGATTTTTCAAATAAATAGCTCTCATAGCTGCCTCATCCCAAAAACCTTTGTCTATATCACAATCCTGTTACATAGATCTAGTTTTGTTCCTTACGGTTCTATTGCACCTTTCTGCAACTCCATTTTGTTGAGGAGTATATGGGTTAGTAGTTTCATGGATAATACCATTCGTCTTTAATATTTTATTCATAGTCTGATTGTAAAATTCCTTGCCATTACCCGACCTCAGTTTCTTTATTTTTAAATCAGTTTGACTTTCAATCAACTGTTTAAATTCAATAAACTTATTCGCCACTTCGTCTTTATTTCTTAATAAATAACCAAATGTTTTTTGTGAAGTCATCAACAAATGTAAGTAAGTAACGAGCTTCACCATAGGTTGGTTGAGTCATAGGTCCATATAAATCTGTGTGAACTAATTGTAACCTTTCTTGAGCTCTCTTTGCGACTCCACTGGGAAATGGTTTTTTACTTTGCTTACCTTCGATGCAAGCCACACAATTTAATGGAATTGGCTGTTCATCAAATTTTATACCATCAGCAAGTTGATTCCTTAGTTTTTTAATGCCATTGTACCCAAGATGTCCCAATCTATGATGCCAAATGTCTATTGAAACTTGTTTATTTAACATTACAGTTTCCCTAAGTTCATCTTGCTTAGGTATCATCCTTATCATGTATATAACATTTGTCTCTGTCAAATACAACATAACTACTTTCAGCGATTTTACTGATTGATAAAAGATTCGCAATACTATTTAGAACATATATAACGTCAAGAAAAGTTCTGGGTTCCTGATTTTTACAAACAACTTTTACGTTGCCTACACCAGCACTTGACATACATTGGTCATTGGCCACAGTAATTTTTGTATGTTCAGCATTTGTAAAATCAGCCATCCATTCCTTGTGTTTAATTAAGTGACAAGTACTGCCTGAATCCATGTACCAATCCCTATCGCTAAATGTAGAGGCCCCAAATGCAGTAGCAAACAAAGTCTTTTCAGATTTCTTGATATTAGAATTGTTATTGCCTATATCATCTTCCTGCCTCTGTTTTTTTCAGCAATTGACAATGAGGTTCAACAGTTTTTGCTCTCTTGATTTCTTCTGCTCTTTATTTATAGAAATTTTCTCTTATAGCATCAAACACAGTTTCATTAGATTCTGTGTTCTCAAAATATAACTCAGGTTTCTCTTGCATCAAGCATATTTTAACATACTCACTTGTGGGCTTTTCTTATGTGGCTTATGTGGCTTGCATTATAGCTGCAACTTCTTCATCATCAACCTTATGACCTATTTTTTCCAATTGCATGACAATTGTCAGTAAACCATTTATATATTCTGCCATGTTTGCAAAGTCTTTCATTTTAATTTGCATTAACTTTCTCACAAGACTAATTTGTCTACAAACTCCTTTGTTAGCAAAAGCAGTTTGAAGGTTTGTCCATGCCTCTTTCGAAGTCCTGCACTTCTCACACGAGGAAAACATTGTGACTGAACATTCAAACAAATAGTTGCAAGAGCCAACTGATCATGGATTGCATCTGTATCAGGGCCCATAATATAATTCCAAAGACCTTTCTTTACCACCATCATTTTTATAAGAAAACTCCAATTATTATAATTTTCTACACCTGAGAGCTTTTCTATGCTAATATTCGTGCTCATGCTTTTTATTTACGGCAAGGATACTTGTGCTGTTGATGCTTGAAAATTATTTTGATTTTCGTTCGGCATTTTTATATAATTTCAAAAATAAAACTTTTTAAGCATGTCTGGGCCCATAACCTGTTAGAATTTGGGTCGTAAATAATTGGATGACACGTATTTGAAGTGAAAAATTGTAGATACGATATCTATTTGGTTACTTGTACTCGTAACTTAAGCACATGTGAACGAACGAAAATATACCACGTACATAAACTACATATAAAGTATAGACTCTAGACAGAAAGTGTTATTACAATCATAGAACTATAGAACATAGATTACATACCATACACAGGGCCTATAACCTGTTAGAATTCGGGTTGTAAATAATTTGATGACATTTTTATATAATTTCAAAAATAAAACTTTTTAGGCAAAGTACGATTTCTGTGTATTACGTTTAGGACTAAAATAGTAATAATTTTTTTTATTACTCCATTTAACCAAAGTACAATATTTGTCAAAGACTGAATTCTAACCGATTATGGGCTCAGACACGTCTAAAAGGTTTTATTTTTGAAATTATATAAGAATGTCATCAAATTATTTACGACCCAAATTCTAACAGAAACAAATTCTATTGTTTCAAATTAAATCGTACATGTATACGTATTTATTATTGCTAGGTATTTATAAATATTCATAGGGAAGACAATATAAGATCGTACATGTATCAGAAATAATTTTATTATTATTTTCCAGTTGTAATATTAATTGTGAACAAGTTTCTTTCGACAACATTTAATATGAAAAAATGGCGGGACTATCACGTCATTGATTTCGATTCACTTTTCTGAAAGGTTTGCTTTTATATTTAAGTTACTTCTAACATAAATTACAATATATTGTGTTGCTGTCGGAAGTATGAGAACTACATTAGAATATTTAATGTAGCAATATCACGTACATATTTCGATTCAATGATTTCATTCATAATTAAAATTTCTAATAAAAATGTTTCGCACGGTCAGTTGCACATAATATTTAAAGTTCAAGCTGTCGGTGATTAAGAATTATACTCGTCAATCTTAATATGTACTTTGCATTAAAATAATTAATTTTAAATTTCCAAGTACGGAATAATTTGTAAACTTGTTAAAAACTTCCTTATTTTAAGAAAATAGAACATTCTGATGATAAATTACTGAACACCTTTTAATTTGATAATTTAAAAAATCGTTGTTTTTTATGCAAATAAAGAGCATTGTGAAAATTCGGCACAAATTACTCTGTACATATTTATATTTTAATGATTAGTCCAGAGACAATACTGATTCTATAGAATTTCTGTTTCTCGGTTGAAATTTTGGGGCTCCAAGATAGTTTAATGGACTTCCAAATGTTCTTTGACCGTCTGGTAAATAGATAGGTTGCAGGTTGACAATCAAAGGCCTTGTAGAATCTAAAAAGTTGAAAATGAATACTAAAAACTAATTCTAGCTACGAGGGAGATAACGTAATCCACCATTTATCTTCAAATTTTTTTGACAATTTATTTTATTTTCTGTTTCTAAGAATAACAATATTTTCACGTATTTAAATTTATATTCAATTATCCGGATAAATTTTAATTAATGTTAAAACTAATTCTGTTTGTAACTAATTGATGTATACAATTTTGTTTTCACATGCACACCGTGCACTAATACTGACCTACAGAGAAATTTTCGATTGTCGGCGCTTGTTCCACACCATTGTTAGTGATTGCCTAAATAGGTTGAAATATTTTGTTAGATAGATTCATATAATTAAGATTAATATTTTAAGTTAGTTTTATGTGATGGAAGAAATTAAAAGCAATAATTAAAATTAATACAGAAATGATAAAGAAGGTTTCTATGTACATGCAATTATAGATGCTTTTTTTCGTATTCCATTCGTAATTCATGCAATATTGATTTATGCATCTCTTTGATTATTATGTCGACTTTGTATACTACAAATCTTGCTACTTATTGAATAATTTTAATGTACTTGATTTCTTACTAATGAATATTTTGACAGGCTAGGAAAAAGTTGTAGTTAAGATACAGTGTATAATCTTTTTTATATATATATGTTGTATAAAATCATGCAATAGAAATTTATAAAATGTACTCTTTCACGTTTTACATATTGAGTAACGGTAAAAATTTAAATTTTCGCAAAATCGGTAAAAAATAATGCTGTAATTACATTTTAAAATAATTAACTAGTAATTATTTTCAAACAGATAATATTTTTCCGATTTCAATGTGCAGACGTGAACCATATAGTTACAAGTTAGAGAACATGAAGAAAGTAGATGATAAAACAGATTCTGTAATAACAATGATACCTCTAAATTTCGGTTTGTGTTTTTGCATCATCGTATTCAGAATTGGTGTTTAATGATTCAATATGCTCCTCAACGTTTATCATAGTAGAATTTTCTGGCTGAAAGTAGCATATTTTTTTATTGTGTTTATCACCCTTAACAATTTTAGATTTCTCTTAATAATTTTATTATCAAAGTGTTCTTTGACAAATATTTCATTTTTGGGAATTTCGAAGAGGGAGATCTTACAGTATTCTAAAACAATTGTCTTAAGGGTATTTTATTTGTTGTTCATGTGACATAATCAATATTGCATATTTATTAAAAAAAAAAAATAAAGAAACATATACACCAAATTGACAAATTAAATAATAACAAATGTATGATAATGAATGATGAATAATATTGGTGTGTTGCATCACAGCAAAGTATTAATGAACATATCCAATAAAACTGATGACACTTAATTTTATATAGAAGTAAGTCATTCCTTGAATATCTTCAAATTGATTGCAACTTTCAGTTAATAGCGTTTTCTAAATTTCATCAGCTTCTTAAGTTTTAGGTCTCTCGTGTTACAAGTTCTATTAAGTTAAACGCATTAGATCACAATTTATTTTTATTTTATTGCAATTGTAAATACTTTGAAAGTTTCGAAAAGTAAAGATTTAAATTTTATTATGACAATGTAGTACTCACAATTTTCAAAGACATTAGCTTATCTATTCAAGGAGTAACTTTTTGATGTTTTTCTTACCGATTTCACAAAATTATCGTCATCAATATTCTCCTCCTTTGGTTGATTTGTCTCACTCGTGTCCCGATTTTGCTGTTTTGAATTATCATCTTCGTATTCTTCACGTGCTTCTTCTTCTTCACACTCTTCTAGTTCTGGTTCTTCCTGTAGATCCTCCATGGACTGTGAATACATGATTTAGAATGTTGAAATCTGAATTAGGATTGACATTTTTTTATATATTTCAACATTTTTTGTGAATTTAATATTATAAATGCATATTTAGTGTTTTATTTTCTAAAATCTATCAAATAAACAATATGCACAGTAGCACTAATAAAAAAATTTGTTACATATACTTTTTTATATATTTTATGAACTGAATATTTTATATATATATTTTGAATGCAATTTATAATTAGATAAAAAGTATATTTTTTGTTATTATCTGTGTTTGAAATTCTTTTTCGATTGCCTTTGCACTATCAAATATTTTCTTCAGAATTTCTAATAGTTACTTTTAACAAGCAATTATACTGTTAAAATATGTTCGTTTTGTTAAATTTTATTATGTTTTCAAAAGTGAATCTGCAAAGTAGGCACAGTATAAATTTATGTCTAAAACAAAACATTTGTTCATCATACAGTTGCTGAATATTCCGTATCTGTGTTTAAACATTTTAATTACATTATTAGAAAGCAGTATGATCCACTTTGCAAATTACTTAGAATTTAATATGTAATTTTTATAAAAAAAAGAAAAAATCTTTACGAATGGATTTGGTTTCGGAGGTTTAGTGATGTTGCCTGTATTTACCCCTAGGAGCTCCTTCTTCTCTGATTCTTCATCTGCTGTAAAATAAAAATTTCTGTTTTCTAAATTACTTAAGAAATATTTAAAAATTTAGAAATTTAGCTCTAAATAAACACTAAGATTCTTCATCTGCTGTAAAATAAAAATTTTTGTTTTCTAAATTACTTAAGAAATATTTAAAAATTTAGAAATTTAGCTCTAAATAAACACTAAGTTTCTGAATTATATTGACCAAATAATTAGATAGAAACAACTAATATTTGTCATCAATAACTTTGATCATAATATTTTCCATATGGACTTCTTTAAGGGTTTGTCTGAGTGTGAAAGAAAAAGAAGGGATAATTCTAGACATAAAAATGAGGTGAAAATAAAAAGTAATGAAAGTTCGGTTGATCCTACATTTGTTAATATATTATAAGCGTTAAAAAGATTGAAGTTTGGAAATTTGAGTAACATCGTCATAGCAGGAATCAGACTGTGAAGATAATGATTATCATAGCTATCATTTGGGTCGAGAGTCATAGCATCCCATCGTCGCTTTGTGAAGTGAATGCTTCTCTTCCACCAGTAGATATTGGACATGATAGTCACTGTCTTCTTTAAACGCTTATAATTGATAAATAAAGGCTCGTTTGTGAAGTCTCATTTTTAAGATTAGGATCATCCCTTAAATTTTCTCCCATCTATAACCGAACACCTTGTATTCATCAACCATTGCTCATTAATATGTTCCTCAACTGCTGTTTATTTGCTATTATATCTTTTGCTTGAAATTTAAAGCAAAAGTGCAGACTCCAAAGAACGTACCTTTTATATGAATCCTTTTATCATTAATTAAGTCTTTAGATTCTACGTTGGGTAATGGTTTGTACTCTTTGTTTTGGGGCTTCACGTGCGTACCGTTAGGTCTCTTCTCATCTTCGTTCACATTTTTGAAGCCCACCGTTTTCATTCCAGCTGCCAAAGGCTCTGTATATTGCTGTGATTGCCATCTTTGAGAGCCAGAAGGAGGCACTGTTGAAGTACCAGTAACGCTGGATGCTCGTCTACGACGTCGATCTTTCCTCGCACTTCGCCAAACCTCGTAGATACAACCAATTACTGCTGTCACAAATACACAGCACAGTGCAATGAAAATATAAGTACCAGCACCTTGTTCCTCCTGTGTCGCGTCGGAGTACTGAGACTTGTACAGTATTCTTTCTGGGGGATCTTCTACCCAAGCTCTATCGCGACCCTTTGACAGAAAGTTCAAGTAACTTTGAACACATTTTTTGGTGCAAAAATTTGAATAATAATTAATAAATGTAAGAGTCACGTCTACACAGTAAAAACATAAAGATTATAGGCTTGCTTAGAGAATGTCAAGTCCTTACCACACTATCGTTCCGGGGTGGGTCGAGTCCACGTGGTTGTGCATGAAAGACAGCGCACTGAGCGCTCCTAACGCCAGCAGGAATTGTCGCCCTGACGGTTTCGCTTCCCTGTTTTGTAAAGAGCATATATTCCTCGAGCGGCTTCATACCAGGACCGTCATTGATCGATACCACGACGTCTATAAGAAGAGGGTATCCGTCATTTCGAATTTGCAATGTGGCTGATGATCGTTTTGTCTAACATAAGAAAAGACAGTGTCCTATTAGAACAGCAATCGCGTGTTACTGCGGATGAATCGATTTGGGGTGACAGATTTTTAATTTAATTGACGATTTAACGTGTCACTCACTGCTCAAACAGCCAGTGTATCCTTTATACGCGCTGAATCTAGAATCTGTTGTATTCAGACCACCCAGTTGTATTTCGGTGACACCTGGAGTCTCATCTTCATCGTCCCCTAGATTGAGCACTGGAATTGGTAAAAGTTGCACAGGCTCACGATCGATCTGCAAGCGAAAAAATGTTATTAAAAAGAAATTAAAACGTGATATTTCTGATGAAATATAAATAACGTACTAAAAGTGTAGCTGTGTTGTTATCACGAACATAGTAGACACTGTGTCTGGCACCATTTAAGAAATTCCTGTCATTCAAACGTACTCCATAAGCCGATCCTTCTCTGTCTTCTTCAAATATCAACTGGCCTTCTGATGTCAACGCAACCAGCAGGTAGTAGCTCCTTCTGGATAGAAAAGTTTTCGAAAGACATTCGAGATTCAAGCAGCGACTTGGATACTCAAAATAAAAAAAGTAATGAAATGAGAAAGTAAAAGGATCATTAAGCACTTACTTGTTCTCTGTTTGTAGAAGTAAAAGTGCTGTGGTGCGCTGTCGAAGTTCGTTTGTGGAGAATGCTAGTTGAACCTTTACTTGAGTAACTTCACCAACGAGGTCGAATTCGCGTTGGAGAACGCTCTCGCCACTGAAGTCTGCTCCCTTCTCTAATAGAAAATAAATATTTATAAACTTATAAAGCTTATAAAAGTTTTTATAATTGCACTCGTTATCTAGATTGGACAGATGTCCTAAACTTAAGTAAATGATTATAATTATGCTTTCCAAGACTTTATATATTCTTACCATCAGCACAGTACTCTCCAAAATAGGACGTGAGTTCACAATTGCACGAAGACTCCTGCCTACCAAAATCTTCCGTGCAGATTCCCAGATTTTTACAAGGTATAGCGTCACATTTCATATGACAGTTTGGAAGGACCCCCTTGCTTCCCTCGTGATTTGCTTCATTAGCCAAATTCGGAAGGTCCACCAGATACTCTCCAATCATCAATCCACGCAGACAGCCAACGTAACCCTTTATCAGCATGCCTTCTTTGCCAACCCTCAGCAAATCATCCGGGTCAAAGCCTCCTAGATTCACCTATGTAAGATTGCTGATCATTGCGTACATTCAATTCAATTTAAAATCCTGAAAGCTCACCTGAAAATAGCTGGTGGGTGGTGCTGGTGGTCTTTGTGGAGCTAGGACTTCTTTTTCTGGGTTTATCCAAGGTTTATTCGAGTACGTGTCGAGTAGTACAGGGGTTGCGTTTAAGGTAGCGTTGTACTCGTTCACGTGCAATGTCGTTGATTTTTCATTTCGAATGATAGCAATTTGTACAGAAATTCCTGTATTCACGTCTAGAGTAGATGTACCGTGGTTAGATAAGAATCTCTGATAAAAGGTTTTAATGGTGAAATATTTTCAATTACCTGGATATTCCACAGTGATGTTTTTAATCTCATTTCCAGCATTAAATAAGTAGACAATGCTTGTTCCATTTGAGATATAGAGATGAGCAAAATTGTTCAAATGATCGTTCGCATAAAGAATCAACGAATGTGTGTCGTACGTTCTTAGGTTAATCAATATATTTTGCAATAGTATGCTCTTCAGTAACAATTTCTCCTCGTCTTCTTCATCTGTACCAAAGTAGTTCTTCTTCAAGAAAGCTTCTTGCGATGTAAAAGTCAAGGCCTTTTGATTTATGTCTGAACGAAAAGAAATGGTCACGTTACAGGTGAAAAGAATCTTGAAATAAATGTCTTCGAATTGGGTGCAAAAGCTTACTCCTCTCGCAATAGGTGCCAAGATGAGCCCATCTGTTCTCGCAGACGCACTCGAAGTTGCTCCAGAGTTCTACGCACCTGGCACCGTTCTGACACTTATTCGGTTGACAGGAAGGCTTGCAGTCTTTTATAATTTCGGACAGATGAACCGACATATAGCTGTGAATGTCCAAGATCTCACCGTTTACGACTAGACCACGGAAACAACCAATGAGCCCTTGGCGAACTGAAGAGGTCCTCAAGTGTTCTCTGAAAGAAGATAAATACATTATAAAAAAATTAATATTTTATAGTAAGATAATACAATTCAACATATACATATCCTTCAAGAGTACTCACGCAGTAGCTCCACCAATGAACATAGAACCCTCAAAGGGTCCAAATTCTTCTTCAGGCAGCAGATCAACCATTTGGAAATCAGTGTTGATCATAAATCTAACATGATAGTCGTTGTAGTCAATCCAGATCTTTTGCCACTCGCCGTTATTCAATTTTCTTCTGCTCTTTACTTCTAGTTCTCTTATAGTACCAGTATTCAGAGTGAAATTGAATGTCAAACGATACTCTGAAGTTAGAGCGACCATGAAGGATGGATAGTTGCTTCTGATAGGTGGTTGGTAAAGCAAAATAGCTTTCTCGCCAGTTGTTCGAAAGCTAAACGCTATATCTCCTTTTCGCCAACCTGGTACTTCAATATATGATTGAGAAGTTGTGAAAGTGACGACGTACTTTTGGGTGTCTGAAAAATTTGAACATTGAACTTTAATAGAAGAAAGGAACTGAAAATAAAACTGGGGGTGAGCGTTTTCTATGTATTGACAAGAAGGTGTTTTATGAGTACCTAACGCTTTGAGAATTGATAAGACTATTACTTACTCGTTTCAACACATTCTAATGGACCCAAAGTAATTCGACCCTGCGCATCCTCTTCAAGATCTCTTTGCTGCAAGAAGACCATTCCCGTGATGCCTAAGGAATCTGGTGTTTCGTAGTAACCTTCATCAGAAAGCCACTTGCCCGCATTCCCAGCAGAAACGTCACAATTACAGCTCAAGTTGGGATCAACACAAGTCCTATTCACTGAAATACAGGTTATAATTAAAGAAGTCACAAATGTAAAGTTGAAAGGGAACCAATGCCATTTAAAATATTGACACTCACTTCCGCAAGGACAGGACCCTCTGTTAACATTTCCTATGTAATCTACGGTGGTTCCTTTTGAACCAAGGAACCAAGTAGCACTATGCAACTCCAAGGGAGCTTTGTAACAATCGTATTTGACATATTGGCTGCAGTATAATGAATGAGAGATCAATTCCTGAAGCATTTCTGCGGTAAATTGTCTGTACTTGATGTTGAAAGAAAAGTCAGACTCGGCGATAGATCTGACGTCGACCTGAGAAGGTAGATTGTGTTCCACTATAGTCTTTGTTGAATCCTCGATGGACTGAAATTCACATTTCACGAGAGCAGGTGGAAATCTACCGTTTCCATCTATGTCAATCTTATAGACATCATCTTGAGTGTAGCCTAATAGAGCTAGCTCCTCGCATGTCTTTCTGTATTGAGCTAAAATGAATCATAATTCCACATTATTGCTTTAGACATATTGTACCAATACTTTTTTACATTACGAAGATCCACTGACCGAAATGACAATTTTTTCCAATATAACCGGTATCAGTACAATCACAAGTGATTCTATCCTCTTTCACCGAGCACTTGCCTCCATGCTCACAAGTGTTGGGTCTGGTACAAGGATCCACAAACTGGCAGTTGTCCAGAGCAACCTCCCCAATAACTCTTTCGGTGTTAACCACATATCTGGGTTCTATTCTTTCATTGTTCACTCGTATTTCACGCATGCATCCGACCAAGCCTAAGTCAGAGAATACTATTTTATACTGTTTCTATGATGTATTTATCTTCAGACATACCTGCGTTGCTCTTTCCACTTCCGATGATAACTTTGTCCCCCAATTCGAATGTCATGGAGAACAATTTGCTTTGCTTGTTTCTGTAATCCACTAGGATACTAAGTTCCCCCTTGGTGTAGTTCAACTCAACTGCGTGCCAGGATGTGTTGTAAGGTGGAAATTTGACAGCTGCTGAGACTGTGATGTTCTCTGACAACACGGGGATTAGTTGGAAACGGATTTCGTCATTGACTTGGCGAAGCTGAAGACATAGAAGAATAATATTTTAAGTTAAGTCAAATTATAGTTTAACTTTTTAGTAGTGAACGGCAGAAAACAACATTTAAGCCACTTTCTTTATATCTTTTTATATCAGTTTATATCAGTTTCTCTTCATAGTTTTTCAGTTGGTCTTTTTAGTTGAATCTTACAAATTCATATACCTCTCTCAAATTCGTTCCAATCTTTTTAGATTGATTTTAATCTGCTCCATTTGATTTGACTAACTTTAACTCGCTCTAATTCTTTTCAACTAATTTCAATTCATTCAAACTCGCTTCAACTCGCTTTAGCTCACCAAAATTAATGAAATCTGAACTACGAGTGAAGTTAAGTTCTCACGGACTTACCTCCCAATATCCAAGGCCACGATTGCTCTTTACATCCCCTGATGCGACCACCGCTACAGGCTTCGAGCTTTTGAAGTCAAAGTTTAATTTAAGGGAATCTGTTCGTACTATCGGCCACCAAATATGACTTCCAGCAAATGGATACGTTATTGGGATTACGTCAACATCCGCTTCGTAATATTCAGGCTCTAGCACACCGATATAATGTACCATGGGGTTGAATCGTTTTAGTTCGTAGATAATGGACTTGTCGTTGAAGAATACGTATTTTAGCGAGCCTACATATTCAATTAATTTTAATTAATCTTAATTACAAAAGATGAAGAAGACGATATTATTCACATTTTGATGAAAAGTATTAGCATATTTATAAAATAAGAAAACATAGATTAAATGAAAAGGTTATAGATATAGAAATTCATAAGATGCTGAAATATAGATAAATTAACTATATCTTATTTGTTATAGCTATTTATAGTTACTTGTTGTTACTCAAGAAAGTTAATACATGTATGACTGGCCAAAATTAGTAGAAAACCCAAAGTGTCTAGTTACTTTAAATAACAGATATCTGAATCACATTACTATTTTATATACTGACAAATAAAATTATGAGATAGCAATTATAGTTACTTCTAGTTTTTTTTTTTTCTGAAAACAGGTTTTGAAGATAAATATGTGTCGTTAATACTGATTTAAATTAATTGGAATGAGTACTAATCGATATACATATTCAGATCTAAAATTACCTGGTTATTACTAGTATTGATGAAAAGTCTTTGACGAAACTAGTTTTAATTATTTAGTTAGATCGGATATCGACGGATTTTGGGTTTTATATATTACATTCTAACACTTACACACTTACATACACAAGGTGGTTCACCAGATATTACCATCTTGATTTACATTATTATTATGATAGGCAATAAAAAATGATTTAGGTAGAGTTGAAAGGTTTTGAAACGGACGCATTCTGATATTGTTAATTTTTTTTTATGTAGATTTTATGTAGATGTTTTTGCCTTACAAATTCCTATATCTTGTTAAGTAGAAACTAAAGTAAAATTTATATGCACATACCAGCGAAGTTGTTGTGCGAAAGAAGACCCTTCTTCTTGTGCAGCTCAGGACCACCGCCAATATAAATTTCAGGGTCAATAATCATGTTATAATTGTCTCCAGGTACCTCTAACACCTTTATTTCGTCATCCAAACTAACGAACACTAAGGATCCATTGTGGAATATCGTTAAATTGTTCCAATGATTCGAAGTAACGTAATCACCAAGCACAGTAGCAATCTTCGAGTTGTGTCCAAAATCCAATTCAACATGCACTGATCCATTCATGATGGAAGCTGCCACATAATGTGGCGTCCCATCGATTTCGCCAGATGCGTAAAACAAAGCTGAGTCATCCCATTTTGTCTATGTAAATCGACAAATTAATTATTTATTTGTTAATTAAGACACTGTCTAGTGTAATCAGCTAATTAGTTTTTACCTTGAATGCAAGGCTTATTCTGTTCACGGATGAATGAACTCTATCTTTCCAATCGTAAACGCGAAAAGATACATAGGAGGAGCCTCTCAATGTTAGAATTGTAGCCGCTAAAAAAATAATTTACGGTGTTTCTGCTAAGATTTCTTCGGTTTGGTTTTCATAATATACAGGGTGTTCAACGACAGGTATAAAAAATCTTAGAGAGTGATTCTACACATTAAAATAAAACGAAAATCGCGAATGACGAAAATATGTTTGGCCGATTGAGGCTTCGTGTCAGAGTTATTAACTGTTACAGAAATGCCTAAGATATATTTGAAATATGTCTGACTTAGGACTTGTTCTACTGCCGACAGGTATTAACCAGATCAGATAGTAATATTAGTAGAATAAGTGCCAAATAAAATACATTTCACGTATATTTTAGGCGTTTTCCCAATAACTAATAACTCTGAAATGAAGTCTTATACGCAATTTTGTCATTTGTTATTTTCGTCTTATTATAGTGTGTATAGTCATTCCCAAAAATTTCTGATACCTGTTGTCGAACACCCTGTATGTACAACATTTCCACCATATAGGTTTATAACTCACTATTAAGTTTATAACGAGGAACACATGTTTGAGGTCAATTGTAATAATTCGCATTGATTTTACTAAAAATGAGTAACAGTGTTTATAACTGAAATTCTTTTATCTTAAACAATACTAAACTATAGCAAATATAGCAAGAAACATATAACAAGGGAATATTGTACTTCTGTATCAAGAATGGGGTTGTTTCTTCAGAAATTTTAATTTTAATATACGTACTATATACGTCGCAACGTTCGCCTTCATATTTGGTCCCGAAGCAATCGCAGGTCAAACTGTTATAGTGATTTACACACTGGTTGGAGATGAAACAAAGATTCTCTCGTGTTCTGCACCTGAAATGTACCATGAGATTGTATTGTGAGGATTTTGAGCTTGGTGCTATGTAAGAGGGTATCTCTTGAGAACTCACTTGTCTATGCAGCCTTCTTTCACGTTTTCGTGCTTCGTAGCGATTAGTGGCTGAATAGGTAACAAATCGCTGGCTGATTTACCGGAACTGAGAACCATGTCTCTGATACATCCAACAAAGGACTCTATTATGTACTTAACGCCGTGTAATCTTTCTTCGGAGCTCAATCCTAACGAAGCATACATTATTCATGTAGAGATTGATTTAGCATTCATCATTTTTTTATTATGCAGGTATAATCTGTTAAGTTGGTAGCCTACAATATAACGAGGTCAGATTTATAGGTCAATTGAGCAAGGGGTGGTAAGGGATTATGAATACAATATTCTCATTTATTTTTAATCTCGTTTTATTTTTTAATTGAGAAACTTCAAAAATAGAGCTTTCGGTCTTGCAAATATTAATTATTCACGTTTCTGTGGTATTTTGATGATGTTTTTTATAAATTGACTTTTACTATGATGTGTCAAATAGTAAAAGAAGGTTGTCGAATTTAAGCCGGCGTTTAGGTTGGACCACTACCGTAATTTGTGATGTATAGGTAATTTTCCAAGCAATATGTTTCGCTTATATTTGTGTTTATATGCTGATATATACATAATATATTTTTTTTAACTTATTCTTAAAAAAAAAAAAAACAATCATTTTTACACATTAATCCAGTGATTCAACTTCGAAAATCAAAGGTCCATTCTAGGAAACCGATTGCTTTAAGTTGATTGATACTACAATCATACAAAATTACTCGTTTAACTTTTCGTATTATATATATCTTGAGAAAAATCAATTATATTACCTTGAAAACATTAGTAGATAGTAACTTTTTTTATCACCTGCCTAGGGTAAAAAACATTTTAGTGGCACAAATTCGGCAACTTTTCCCTAAAATGCGTTGCTTGAATAATAATTGCTAAAACGAATTATCTCATTTTAGTAAATGTAACGAGAAATCTGATCATTAATAGTGATTGATAAATCTTCAAGTTTTACGAGGTAATAAAGTTTACATTTTTCATTCAATAAAAAATGTAAATGTAATTTAAATCGTCTTCTCTTAAAGACCTTTCCCTTACGATCCACTTGTAATTCTGAATCACTTTGTAGGCTACCTTATTATAAAATATAATTTTCTATTATGCACAGGGTATTATCAGTATAGATATGTTGAAATATTTGAAGGGGCGGAAAGAAAACTTAAATGGAACTAAAAATGTTTTTATGTGTCTGGCACATTTTCTTCAAGAGTTTAATAAGAGTAAACCAACATAATGGTTCTCAGGCCAATTGTGCAGTGTACTCTTTGAAATTGTTCAACCGGCTAAACAAATTCTTTACCTTCTAGGACAAATGAATGATCAAATTGAATAATTGCAAACTTGACAGAAATGCATAGAAACAATCGTAGGATTGTGTATTTCTGTTGGAAAACTTTTAGCTTTTTTATACAACGTGACTTAATTTATATTCCAATTTTGAGAAAAACTCATATCAAAATTAACGAATTTAGGAAAATTCGATAACAAAATGGTTAATGAAGAAATTGTTATTGTATTTAGTGTACAATTAAATATACACATATAGCATTCATTAATATTGTATAGACTGTTTTAACTCTTTTATCTGCATTTGTTTGGAGATATGAATGTTGACTTCTATTTTTGATGGCAAAATAATATTACAAAAATATATTTTATCAGATCAGATCATAACAAATTCAACGAATATAAATTCATGCCACAAAAAGAAAATAAATTGCATTTAAATAATGAATATAACGTGTGTAGCGCTACAGTAGGTATATATTCACTTACAATAAGTGTTTGAATAGTAATAATAACAACAAAAGTAAGTATGTTTCCTCATAAGTACATACAGTTTTGGGCGATAAAATAAATTTGAATTTGTTGTCGCTATAACTTATTTCAGTATACTATAATCATGTCGTATAAATTATGTTCTTTTTTTGTAATGTGTTTATTGTTGCTGAATGATAGTTCACTCTACTAAAAGATAACTAAAAAGAATTGTAATTTCATTTCAAAAACAAGAATTAACATTATATCTTCGCAAAATGTAGGTATAAGAACATTCTGATTTATGACAGTTACGTAAAATTAAGTATTGTTCAAGATTTGTCCAATACAATTTTTGTAACGTTTAAGGAAAATTCTGAGATTGCGTGTCGATAATTATGTGGGACGCCTTGTGTATTTATTAATTATATTAATTACGACTTTGAAGTCTATTCTACATACTAAATTTTCATAGACTAATTTTAGGGTGTCCCCTCTCAAATGAAATTTTATGAAATAAACGAAAGATTTTTGTTACCTCCAATGAGAACGACAGATGCTAACTCCTCAGACACACCGTAATTAATCACGTGTTCCAGAACTTTAAGCGTTGTCTCCTCTTGCTTATCGTCCACTCTGGCTATTAGTTTCGCTCCGTGAACGTCGATCCTCACTAGGACACTGTGCCATTCGTCTCTGTTAAGCCCTTCGCCGACTGTTAAACTAGTCGATCGTTTTCCAAATACATGAACCACTTTTAATTGACCCTTTTCAACAATCACGTACAGAGCGTAAGGATCTAGACTTTCTGGTCGATCCTTGACACTGTGATACACTAGTAGACCATGTGGTAATTTTGTGCGAAATTTGAAGGATATCTCACGGCAGAGACTGGAAATTAGAATTGAAGAAACTAAATTTAAAATCAGAATTAAAGAAGTTGAGTTCAACTAAAATTGAAGAGCATAAGAGACCAGCTTTTATGTATAAACGAGTTGTTTAATTGATAGGTGAGGCGAATATCTTCTCTCAGTTACGTGAAAGATAAAACTTATACAGAGTACCGAAGAGTTGGCAGCATAAGCGGGAAAATGTGTCACTTTAACGAAAAAATGCATCGAAAATATAGAATAAAATAGAATAATAGAATAAAATATTTTTAATTAAAATATTTTTAATTAAAATTGACTTTGAATTTTGACCAAGTACAAGTGTATTGAACTATAGTATTTGATGTTCGAGGGGTAAATGGGGAAAAGGGCATGCTTCTAGCATACTGCAGAGACAGTCAATAGTCAGACCCAGAGAGTTCAACTTAAATCATCTACCCTTTAAGCACCCAAAACTATATTTGTACCCGACCATAATTCAAACTCAATTTTCTCGGAAAAAAAACATAATATCAAAAATGTTATTCTACATTTTCGACTTACTGTTTCTTGTAAAATCATTCTTCCGCTTGTACACTGTACTGCGTATACCTTGTACACTGCCTTGTAAAAGAGACATAAATGATTGCATAGTAGCGGACAAAAGAAAGTTTAAAATTGATTTTTGTATACATCATTACTAATAACTTTTCTAATAGATATTTTACTTTATATTGATAAGATTTATCCAGTTTGTGGTACTCCGCATTCTATACAACATAAATAAACAATAAGTTTGTCTTGTAAAATTATTATGATTCTTCATTTAGTTTGCTTTTTAAACTTTCTTTTGTTTACCGTTGTATATACTCAATATTTAAAGTAAATTTAGACTTAATCATTTTATGAGACAGAAAAGTTTATAGAATAATTGATTGTCGTTATTGTTTGTCAAAATAAATTTATATTTCTGGATTTTGAGCTTTCTTACAATTAAGAGTTTTAAATGCACTCACCGTAATTGGAAGGGTTTTATGCCAGTTCCATCGAGTTGGATGAACGTATTACTTTGTGCAAACATAAATGTTTTCTCATAGCCGGACTCCATAAATGTTAACTCCTGTGGAAGAATTATTCAACAATTTCTTCACAATTTCAATCTTTTTAAAATCATAATATTCCAATCTTGTTCACTAAACTCTAAGTAATTACACTTATAATTAGTATATTCACATTATCAGGATTTCTTTCTGCACTTTAAGTAAATATATAAATTTGAACAAAAAGAGGACACTACAATGTAGTGTAAACTTATCACATACGCGATTTGATCTTTTCTCCTTCACATTTTCATATACTTAGAAATTATTTTCGTATGGTAAACTAAGAGCGTTAGAATACTTTCAGTGACTTATTACTTTTATATCACTAAAATCTAACACATCTAGAAGTAATTTCTGTAAATAATTTTACACATTTTGTGTTAATCATTTTACCTTTCCTCTTTTATACTTTGGTACTGGGGGTCTGGTTGGTTCTGGAGGCGTAAATGTCGGACGCGGGGTGATGGCGGTGGTAGAAGGCAGTGTGCTTGTTGTCGCTGTACTCGTCACAAATACGCTACCTTTTGTGACCAAATAAGGTGGCAACGTGTCTAGAAACATTAGAAAAAATTTCCTCAAATTATATCTAATGCTTCAATTTGTTTGCAATCATATGAACCATAAAGCAGATTAGATTATTACGTTCAGGACCACCCAGGCAGTAGTGAAGACATTCGGCTTCTGAGTTGAAGCGATTTTCATTACCCAAACAGCCACCATAGGGAAACATTCTGCATCTTCCTTCTGTTTTGTTAAATGACCATTTGTGAACGTACTGTTTACAGGGTCCTGGCTCGGTTTTAACCAGACACCTGTCGGGAAATGACCTCTTGGTGGTAGTATACGTGTCCATTTCGTCAAATTCGTCCATTTCTGATGAATCGGTTAGATTTGCTAGGATCATTGTACTGATGTTTGTCCACGTAAGGATCATGAAGATCCGTTTGTTGTAGCTAGCCATTGTCGATACTTTCACTGAAATTAAGAAAGTTTTTTCAAAAATTTACTTTTGAATGAATGAGTTCTAATGCGTTTCTATTAATTTTAGAACCATCTTAAATGACATTTTTTTAATTTATGAATTGTCTTTAACTTAAATCATACGATAAAAATTTTCAACCGCAGTTTTCGTATGTAATATGTCTCAGACAACTAGCTTTTATTAGTTCTCAAACAATCTCAAACATCTTTTCCTATAATGAATAATTTTATAGCTCATATTGTACTCTCTTATACTGAGTATCAGAAATGATTCTTGATATTGTTATGTAGTTCCTGTTTCTTCTAAACTTGTTTTCGAATTGTATTTTATTTCTTTCTACACGATTCAAATTTATTTCAATTGACACGTTTACCCTATAGTTGAAGTTTTAAATTTGAGTTATAATTTGAATTCAGTATTTTTACGCTTTGTACAGTTAATTTTCGAGCTTCACAGCATTCTTGTTTTATAAAGAAATTTCTGGATTTGAATCACGTTTTTTCAACCTAAGTTGAGTTCTATGCAAATTCAGTCCATATCACATAACAAATTAACTCAAACGCTATCAAAATTAACGCAAGTTCTTGATCTCAAGTCACATTTTCTTTTTTACTGAAATTTATAAATCTCTTTCCAAATTTTTAGATAAAAACCTGAACTATCAACTCTAATCACTTTAAAACAACCTCAAACAATATTCTTCTATAGTTATAAAATTCTGGAATTTGAGTGACTCTTTTTTATCAAATCTTGAAAGACATTTCTGTCTCTAGAGAAACAAATTATACTTGTGGTTTATCAAGATCAAACGTACTAACCTTCAAACAATTTCAAACATTACCCTACTTGTATAATTAAAGAATGCGTAAACACGAATCATGTATTTTTAAACCTTAGAAATTATTTCATGCGCATTAACTAAAATCACTGTCTAACGTTTTCAAACATGATCCTTCCTCCATAGTTAACTCTATAATTGAAATTACTTTTTCTTAGATCAAAACTGAGAAATGTTTTTCAACGTTGTCACTCGTGTTCCGTTCCGCACACATTAATTCAAATCACTTTCAAACATTCTTAAACATCACCCTCTCGTTACAATTTGACTTGAGTTACCTTTTCTCTTTAAAAGTTAGAAATCTTAAAGCTTCTCACACGTTTTTTCTCTCACATATACCAATTCAAATCACTCTCAAACGTTCTCAAATACCATTCATCCCCTATAATAAATAAATATCCGGAGCTCAAAACATCTACCTAATCTTTCACATATCTATCTCTCATTCTCCTCGTGATTTTTTCTTGAAGAAACAGCAAACAAGAAGATCGAATAGAAAAAGAAAGGATAAAGCTGAAGAGAAACTATCGGAGGCGGCGTGATTTCACGTGCTAGCCTCGTTGACAGTTTTCTGCGTCCAAACATTGAGGACGCACGAATCTGCGTACCTTGATGTGCCGTGGTCCAAACGAGATCGCGACTAGCCAGAGGACAGGATGTGACGTCAGAAGGCCCCCGGCGGCGGCGGCGGCGGCTACTGCTGCTGTGAGTCAATTGTCTTCTTTCGCACTGGCACACACCGACAATCTGATCCCACACGAACGACACGCGTATCTACGCTACACGCACTGTACGCGTTTCTCCTCCTTCCTCCTTGCTCACTTTTGCCTTCTGACCACCTTCTCCTCCTCTTCCTCCACCGACCTCGCCGACCCCTTACGCTGCCACCTTCATCCTCCTAGTCGTCGTGACGGGCTCGAGATGATTCAAATCACTGGGTGAATTGATGGAGAAGTTATTGAATCGGTTTGGACACCGAGCTAGATTACGAAATTTTACAGCGGATTGGATGTTTATGTCCTGGAAGCTTAGAATGGGTAAGCCTTTAACCGGCAGGTTGGGGGCCACATATGTTTTAACTCAACTTATACAACTTGGAATGAAAAATATTCATAGATAATTTGCAAAAATTAATATACTGGAGAATTATGAATTTTCTGTGTATACTATTATGGATACTTTCTTGTAATGAAATCGGAGCAAATTTACTGTTTTATGTATTCATGGATTCTGTATCTGCAGAGGTAGTGATTTTGAAGGGTAGAATGATTTGGTTGAGAAATTGGGAGATTTGGGAGTATTAAATTCAAAAAAGTTAAATGTGTTACTAACATTTCTGTTTAAAGATTTTTGTAACGTCAAGGAGCTAGAAGTAGTACATAAGCACATATTGTTTCAAATAACGCATTTTTTAAATTTCTAGCTGTTTCATCTTTCAACTACAAGTGTTTAATTTATGAAATAAAATAAATTTCATGACATTTTCCAGAAATATTATTGAAACTAATCAGTTTACTATTTAAATTAGCAAATAACCAAATAGGTAATAACTAAATTTGCCACAAGATTTGGAATTATTTTTATGACTATTTTTGTTCATCTTTTATCTTTAGAGCTTAACTATGAACTTAAGTATTATCCCCAGTATTTCTTTTTTATTTTCATTTCGAATAAAATTTACCCAAAGTTACTTGTTAAAGTTTAAAAATAATATATAAAGTTGAAAGAGTTAATTGTATCAGTAATTTATACATTTAAATTAAGATTAAAAAAAAAATTAAATTTTTTTAAATTAAGATAGATAAATGTATTGCTACTTTTATGTTTGAAATGTTATTTTGATAATTTTGATAATTTATCAAATATGAGATTTTTGAAGAATGTTTCCTTATTTCGGACAAATCAAATATATCAACAGTTTTCACGTTTAGAATTTATATAAATTTTGAAGACTTAGATAATAATGTTTGAATTCAGTAGAGTTGAAAGACACAAGTTTTTAAAAAACTTAAATTTATCTTTGAATTTGTATTTTTAGTAGAGGAAAGATTAAAGGAAACTTTTCCTTTCAGAGTAAAAATACAGTAAAAACTCAAATCTGTATAATGATGAGATAAACGTCTTATGAATATTAAAAATCGTGGACGCCAATAGTGCGAAAATACTAACTTTAAAAGTATAAATTTATAAAGGGGAAATTTTAATGATTCAAAAGACTCGTGTTTCTTGGAGTATGACTTAAATTTTCCAAAAAGCTTTTTAAAATATGTTTAGATATAAACTTCATATAATACTGAAAAATTTCGAACCTTCTCACGCCTAAACAGTTCGAAAGCATGCGAGGGAGAGAATCGAACATTCATCACTGTCCATTGTCGTTCCTGTCATCGCCATCACGTCTCCTCTTCCTATTCTTCCTCCTCTTCTAACCGTTGCTCCTCCGCCTCCTGTTGATGCTCCTGCTGCCGTTGCTCGTAACAACTAGACACTAATTTATTAATACCACTCCGACTGATGTTCTCTCTTACTCATCACGGTTTATTGACTTTCATTGCAATCCCGTCACCACCGACACTTTTCCGCACAACCCTTTGCCTGTTTTCTACTTTCTTTTAGTGAAATCGTCACGGTATCAGGAATAAACATAAGGTTTTCTAAAACTGGAGAATTTTAAAATGAGAGTAGCAGCAGGAATTGTTAAGAATGCTTAATAAGGGATGTGAATTTAGTTAATTGTTACAGTTTTTCAGTTTAAAGTTTTCAAGGTCTTCATTTTAGATTTCTATCGTTTAGTTGTATTCTGTGTGATAAAGTGTTTTTGATTTATAGTTGGTACTATAATGAAAAATTAATATGATTGTTTATCGTTGCTCAATTTATGTGTTTAACGAGGCAACTTAATATTCTTCAATTCAGAAAAAGATTCTAAATTTTTTATCTACAGTATATACGTCCTAACATTTTTGTAGGCTTCTGAGCAGATACTGAAACTTTCCACTAAAAATGTTCTCTTCTTTGTTCTCTTCTTTGAAGAGAAACAATCAAGGTACGCTATTCTAAATTCTCGTTTTAGACATTATAATTTTTTGCTGTTCTCCTCGAAGTGTTTCTTATTTCATAGTAGCAAGATGAAGCACTTTTCCACGGGCACTCCTTCTGTTGTCCTCGGAAAATCGATATATCGAGCAACGCTGGCGACTGGGTCATTGTAGCAGTCGTACATTTAAAGAGGAGAACGCGAGCAAGAGAATAGCCTTTTCTCATTTACCTAATGAGCAATCGAATTTCATCTCTTCCGTTAATTATCTTCCTACAGTAGTAAAGTATTACTGAAAGGAGCGCATGAAATTTTCTTTAAGAAAGACCAATGAAGCACAGAAAATGAAGTTTTACATGGAGTCAGAGTTCAAAGAAATTGTTATTAACCTAGCAGTATTCTTCAAATTTAACAATGTTACGTTTCAATTTTTGTAAATTCATTTATCTATCCGTATTTTCTTCAAGTAAACAGCACTATGAAAATGTTTACAATTAGATTAACAATATTTTCCAATTTTTTAACTTTCGAATAAAAAGTTCCTTTCGAATTATCCGCCAGAACTTTCAATATTAAATTAAAAGAATGAAAAATGAATAGAATGACACATGGGAAAATTTAAGTTCTATCAACGCGAGGGTTGTTTCACTGAGAATAGTTAATTTGTATGAATCATAACGAGATAGCCACTGAATTTGAAGATGATGCTTACGAACCTCGATTCTCAGAATGAAAAGCAATTCATTGTCCACGCTCTTCCTGAGGATACAACGATTTCGTTTAAAGAAGAAAGACCGCTACGCGACCGGAAATCACGTAGGACGCTTACATCGATCTTATCCTCCGAAGGGAGACGATTCGATTTACATAAAGTTTATCTCCTAGAACCTGAACGACGGACGCGCATATCAATGGGGACGGATGAATTAGCCGGTGAACCCTTTGATGAGTCAGCCGTCTAACTACTGTATTGTTTTTGTGTTTTATTTTGGGAGATTTTAAGAAAATTTTTATGTGAAAAAGTTTAATATAATTTTATGACTTTATATAACTATAAATTCTATATAAATAATTAACAGGTAAATTGTACTGATCATTTTGATTGGTTTGGTAGTAGCCAAGCTGTAACATCTGTGGCTGTAAGACAAAACGATTTACTTCAGATTTTCAAAAAAATTCAAATTAAGATATTAATTAAGATCTGGAATTTAGAATTTATATTTTCAAAAACAGAACGGTATTAAAAGAACTTAAAAATAAAGGTTTACGAAGACTCAAATCCATAGGACAGTGTTGAAATTGAAAACTTTAAATGCCAATGTCTTGAAAACAAGCACATGTGAGTTAGACTTAGGTCGTTCTGTTTTACCACAGATATATCAAAAATTGATAAAATTAATTCTTGATTAAGTAGAATAAGTTTTAATTTATACCTAAAGTTTTAGTTTATTAGTTTTATTCGATCAACAAACAATTTTATGGTTACTTATATTACAGCTTGGCAACTACTAAACCAGTTAAAATAATTTGCTCCTCAAATACTTTATTGCTTACAAGTATTATTTACAGTGTTGTCTCGATACAGGCTTGACGGTATACTCATATTTTCTTGGGATCATTCTTATACTTTATCTCATTCTTGACTTTGAAAAGGCAAATTCAGGTTGCAAGTGCATAAACGGATCTTAGAAAAAAGGTAATTAGTTTTGAAGACAACAAGTAAATAACTTGACAAGTCACATTTTCTAAAATTGAGAGGAAAACTATACCAATCTCACATAAAAGAATTGTGTTTTCTTAATTTGTTTTAGGTACAATATGTGTTTTTTTCACTCTGTAAAAGTGTAAAAGAATTTGGGTATTATTATTATTAATTATTTGCTTCATATTATTTCTTAGTTCATCCTCAGAACTTTTCGTATTTTGTGTATGTACTAACATGTTATTTAATAATCTTATTATTATTTTATTACTATTTAATAATATTGAGTTTTTATGGATTTGTCAAATTATACTATTTCATTTGAACTTGTCAAGTTATTTCCCTGTATACCTATTATGAAAATGATTAGGTATGTCTTGAAATCTGTCAAGTTTTTTATCTTTCCAATTGTGATGTGTAATAGAATTCCTTTTTAGCTATCAGATGACATCAAAAACAGAAAATCGAATGAAGTGGACTTATCAAATTTTTCCTCTGTGGTATTCACTTTAGAAACTTGTAATTGATTCCAAATTGTGAGCTTACATCGAAACAACATTGTTGTTTCAATTAAAGCTGAATAAATGTCGTATTGTCATTTGTTTTGGATTATGATTTTTTTTTCAAGAAAGCTGTTGATTATTTCAATAAAAATAGAGATGCATTTGCCATTAACAGTTCCAGTATTAAAGGGAATAACAATAGTATTAAAATCTAATATTGTTAAAGAGATTAGAATTTCAAAGTGCTATGTAATCAAACTGTTAATTAATTTTGTATAGTAATTGTAGAAGTACTATTTTTGGATCCATTATTATCTATTGATAAATGGAAATAAAGTGTTGAACCACCTGTATACATATGTAGTTTGTTATTTATGCATATGGTATTTGAAGAAAATCGAAAGAAATAAAAAAATTATACATTATCTGTAGCAATTCGAGTTTATAAGCACAGGTAATTTTTTTCGGATGTCCTGCTCCATCAAGCGAATTGAATTTTTAGGGATGACCTTCTAATTGGTGCGATTAATGATCGCCGTGCATGGAGCTCCACTCTAAGCGCGTCATGCTTTAAAAATGTTCACTCGTGCTGCTTTACCTTTTCACACTACCCTACCACAAAGTAAAATAAACAACTCTTTATTGAAAACAGGTATTAAGGATTTAATATTACATTCCTTTGAATGTAATTTATTGAATTAAAAAAAAAAAATTTCTGCTACATGATAGAGAGTGAAAAGTTTTGTTAATTCGTATTTTACATTTGTATTTAGTACCAGTTATTGCAAAACTGAATTTTTATATTTATTTGTTTATGGTTATGGTTGAAGTAGAGAATTTTTCAATATTCTAATATTACCCGCGTTCTGTAATATAAACTTTCAATTTTACAAATCGTTTTCTTTAACCAGCATCACTCAAAATTTACTTCAATTTTTGCAGACACTATTATTTCTTCACAGTTCCCGAAACAACCACTGCTTTTCGCTTTCCTTAAATTACACTTTCACTAATCTTTCGCAAATTCCTTTAATATCAAATTACTTACACTTTCCAAACATGTCCATAAAATTACCGCTGGTAATTAGCTACACATTCTAAATAATTTCACAGAAAACCATGTCTCTTAGCAAAATTGTTTAATTTCCTCACAACGAAGCAAACGAGAAATTATTTTTAATTGTATTGTTTTGTTATTAGAGTTTGTCGAAGTTAAAAATGATTCTTTTACTGGCTGCTGGTCCCTCGAAGCGCGCAACGCGACGGAATCGCGCTCACGACTAACACATTAACTCATTCTCCGAGCCGCCGTCGTACTACAGGCTTTTCCTCCACCCACGCAGCCAACCGCGTATCAATTGAGGGGACTATCACGAGGTCTAGTTTTATAGAAGGTGTCTTGGAGGTATCCGGTTAACTCGATAATTTCTGCATGAAACTGTGGTCTATTGACTGCTAGAAATTCTCACCTCTGTAGCTTTGAACATGTAGATGATCAAACTAGTAACATTATTGTCCATAAGCATTTGTATACTTGTTGCATCCTGATTAAACCATTCATATCGTTATTTTAACGACAGCTTCTTACTGTTGAGGAAGGCGAAAATTAAGAATAACGAAATTACTTTTAAGTCTTTGTTTGTTGATTATAAGCATCTAAAGAATGTAGGAGCTATCATAATTACAGATCTAAGATGACACTTGTCTTACAAAAGTATGGTAGTTTTCCACGATTTTTGACCTGGACAAGGGTTATGATAATCATTATTTTCTATGGCTTGATCTTTGCCACGAATTTCGTGCTGAGAATGGTACTTACTGTTTGATTCATCGTGTTTCAACTGAAAGCTAAATCGCAATTTCAATATTCTTGATTCTTGTCTTATTTTGGTGTCTGGAACTTGTATCCATTTACATCTTCCTGGCTGGACAATAATAACGTTGATTATTTAAAATAATTTAGCAATTAATTTTTTTAATAATGTTTCTTGAATTTTCTTCCAGCTATCTGATAGATAAATGCATAGCTATTTTTCTGAGTTTGAGCACTTGTCCTACGAATTTACGATTCATTTCATTGTACAATTTCTCAATCGAATTCAAATTGGGTGATTGTGATGGTCACTATTATAATTTTAAGGTCGCTGTTAATCGTCATATTGCTAGTATAATTTTGAATATATACTATAATTACTATTCGTGTCCCATGAAAAGTCCCCTATAATGCATTGCCCCTAATGGATTCCAGGGACACGAATAATATTAAACTTGTATTAATTCTTTTTTAGACTTGAATAATATTCTTTGAAGACAATTCATTTAGGAAAACTTTCGAATACCAAGTGTCTAAATACTTATGAACGATAGGGCAGGTAAATATGCGCTTTGTTAAAAATATGGTATATTTTCAGGGGATTGGTCATAGACATCAAAATAATGATGGAAATTCACGGGTGCTTATATTTGATAGCCTCATCTTTTAATTATGTACTATCGTGCATAAGTATTTGCACACATTCATATTATATTATAGGAAATCCATAAAGTACACCACAACTAAAATTCTCTAGTATAGTTTTGGCTACAGATCTCATTACATACGATTATTGTATAAGATTTATAAATACTGATGAAAATAACATTTGATATTAGTTAGTATAAACTAAAAAAGTATTTCATGGATTTCGGTTGTGTATTTTATTTTGTTCCGCCTATTGGTCCATAGCGCCTATGGAGTAGCAACCGACATTCTGTATATATGTAGGATGTTCAGCTACGGGTGGTGGATAGGTGATTCTACATAGACATTAAACTAAGATAAAAGCCTAGAGTAACGAATTTGACTCTCCTTAGTTAATTATAACCATTTAGGAAAGTAGTGGTTGTCATAGTCACTGATATAAGGAGCCATTTGCGTCGCAAAGTTGAAATGTAATTCTACGACACTCTGTTGTAGTCTAAACTTTGGCTACGATAATCACTGATCTCCATCATATCGTTTGGCACCTGCTATCTGCCACCAACTTGACGTTAATACTGGTACTATTTGGTTTCTTGAGTCTTATTGTAAATTTCAAACCGATTCAAATCATTTTTTATTACTTTTCAAAAGAGCAAAAAAATAAATGAATCGATCAGTTAAAGAATAACAAAATTCTAAAATTAGCCATTTTCAAATAATCTTAAAGCTATATCTGGACTTCAGAGCTAAGGTATGTTGAGTCAAACAGAAAACAGGTGACTTAACGCAGTTTGGCTTTCGGGTCTGGATACGTAAAATACATAGAACTATACGTTGAGATCAAATACCTATCGCAAAATGTGGTTTTTGAACTTGTATTGTATTGTAAATTTTGTTTATTTATAGTGCAATGTAAACAGATTCGTATTAGATATAATAACACGTGAAACGAAGAGAAAATAAGCAAGATAGTATATAAATAATTCAGTCTTGCTCTGAATTATCAAAGTCCCAGTGTTAAAAATGAATTGCAAAAAAAGTATCTCTACACATTACGGAGTTAAATAGTCTTCATATGTAGTAAAGTTGTTTTGAAATTTTCTGAAAGGATATTCCAGATAAAAGATTTCAAAATTCAACACTACTGTTCTATATCTTTATTAGTATAACATAAATCATATTATATATGATGTTATATAATAAATCTATTAGTAAAACTAATTTCAGTCACGGTCATATCACGTTCTTCTTGCATAAAGTATTAAAATATAGTAGAACATGATGTTTGTTAACATTATATTTCTTTGTTAACTTAATATTTGAAAATAAAATTATGTAAAATTGGAAGAGATATAATCTGTGTAATGAAAACGAATGAAGAAGTATCTACGAATTTCCCACTTCAATTCATTTTATACGTTGAATGTCTTCGATTTCAATTTATTATAGCTCCAATGAAATTTGGAGTATGTATCTGTTTAAAAGAGTAAAAAATCTATTTATGCATTTTACATTAAAGCGCCTGAATATTTTCAAGCTATTCTTGTATTCAGCAGCATAACTTCGTTATTTTCATACCAATGTTTAGAATCATCTCTTAAGTTTTCTGCAAACAGCTGTACAGAGTATTTCCGAATTAGAGGTAGGAATATCTATTAACAAAATATTAGCACTGATGAGATTAAAATTTTTAGATAATCTTGAATAGATTATAGTGCTTATGAAACACTGCTCAATAAATTATTAGTAATATCCTTTCATCAATTATCAAGAATGGTATGTGTACAGCAGGCTTCGACTAATATGTACACGAATGCTTCTTTCTGTTTTGATGAATAAAATATTAAGAAGTGTCTTTTTAATTTAATGATGAAGAAAAGCGAACGATCAAGTTAACAGAATTTTATTTATTACGCTTATTTTTGAATATTATTATCCACACATAAAGTATCTTTTATAAATCAAATTTTTTCTCATAATTTGCAATGAGTTTTAGGCTGGTAGATGAATAGGTAAATAAAATGTGTATTATCTGTTGTAGATAAAACCTGCACAATAATCCTCTTATCGTAGACGAAATGTAATCTTCTAATTTGCGACTAGCAAGATATAGGATGTTTGATGTAAATTTTTCTATTATCTTACAATCAGGTTTATTTGTTACACTTATAATCACCAATGCAAACGACCATATAGTTATACTTTACTTTTGCTTATATTTTTACGAATATTTTCGATTAAATTTTTGAAATATCATTCGAGTTTAATTCATTTTGACACCGTGAAGATATTGTACTTTCATATTTACACCAATATCAGTACAATAAATTAGGTGTCCCAGAGGAGATATTTATCTAATTTTGCTATTAGAGTTAACGACGCACTATTAAATTGCATCCAGTGAAGGCAAATAAATTGGAATATTAATTATTTATGGAAAATTATTATCATGTGCAATTGCATTCCTCGAATATATCAATATTTCCACGATATTGAATTGAAGATATAATTTACTATTACTGATATAATAAATATTATCTTGTAAATATATCTATATTAATATTCAATAACCAAATATATTAAATTTTAATAATTAGAAAGATAATGTTATCTATAGACCGCGGACGTTTGTGCAAATTACTATTTTCATAACTATATGTAGAGAAGTAAAATCTCATTAAAAATTTATTTCATTCTACAAATATCATAAAATGTATTAAACTTTTGATATTCTTTATAATTTTGCATATTATACAGTTTAATTATCAAATATAGTTGCTTCCTTTTAATCTACTAATTTTGTTATTATAAACGGCAGAAGCAAATTAGACTCACAGGCTTTTGTAGATTAATATTTACTAAAGGTTTATACCAATGAAATCATATGTTCGTAGTCAAAAGGATAACATCATCAAGTACAGGTGCAAGTTATATTCAGCAGATCTAATTTGTTGATGCGCTTAATTAAAAAATAGCACTTCATCGTTAATTATTCAGTAGTGATATATTGTCAGCTAAATTTGTCGATTTAACGTGGTTAGCGAGCGCTCAATACGCGACGGTGTAATCATTATGCGATAATTGTTGCTAAAATATTTGACCTACATGTTACTCGTTGTTTCACTTAGCTGCTTACTGCGAATTTCTATCGCTCATTCGACTTGTAATGTTGAAATTATTTAACAATTTATTACATTAAAATTAGTAGAATTTCTTGATTATAATATATACGATAATGTCACACAAAAAGTCTTTCCTTTTCTAATCCTCTGATAAAATATTGTTTTACTTTAAATTAGGTTAAATCTCATACTTGTGCAAATATTTTGCAGATTTATATTTTTTTTGTACTTACGATTTTTAATTATTAAATTAAGTATATAATAACAAACTCAAAATGGCTGACATATTACGTTCTTTTCTACTGTATACATGACAATAGAAGATAACTAATTTTTTATGATGTTTTCGTACGATTCCAACTTTTATCATCAAAGTACATTAAATTAGAAAAATTTTATTGCACAATCACAATCATTTATGTTCAGTGAAAGTACAGAGGAATTGTTGCTAAAATTGGTAGTTAGACGGGGTTTATACGAAGTTTTCATGCCAAAGAGATAATTTTATAATAATGTCCAATTTTAAAAATTTAATTTGAAAAATAGTGAGTTTGAATTTTTATTAAAATTTTATTCGAATCGCTTGGATGGAGGAAACTATTTTCTAATGTAATTGGAATATTTCCATTCATTTAAAATTAAATGCAAAAATAAATCGAAATTTTAATTGTTCAAATTATATCTAAATGTTGATTATCCAAATGTCGGTTATCCAAGTGACCAATTATGCTAATTTTGCTACGCTATATACCTGGATTTGAAGGCGATATTCAGGGATGGTTAAACATAGTTAAAACTAATTCCGCATATAAAATGAGTGATGATATTATTTTATGTGTACTTTACAAAAATGATGACAGAAATGAATACGTGGCAGGTCGTAGTTACTTGTCCATGTACAATCCTATCAATTAATGAAATTGAAAATGCATTGGCTATTGTATTGTAGTGGGCAATGCATAAAAGAAGAAACAGATGCTATAAAAATTTATGTTTGAGGAAATTCGTAATTTGATACTTAAAAATGTTTAATTTATTCTTTTGTACTACATCTCGTTCCTTAGATATGTATTCTTTTACACAATAAATATTCATATCTGAAAATTTAATTTAGAGTATATTCACCGAATTGGCCCTTTCAAACCGATTATATGAAAAATCATATATTCGAGAGAATTTGTCTCCTGTAGAGTCTTCAATTTTTGGTTAGGGATTCAAGGTTGTAAAAAATTAGTAACGACAAAAATATCGAGAAGGAACAATAATAATTATATTTATTACGCAGTTTACAGTTATTTAGGTAGGTTGAGTCGACGAAACAAATGCTTTTACATGTCCCAAATGAAAGGAGCTTACCTCGGACAGACGTAACCGGAAGTGTATCCGAAACTCCTTCTTCCGTTTTTTCTTCAAAGAATACGTTTGGCTGGTCCGAGGACGAGAGCATTTGCTATATTTTAAGCGTAAGACTCTTAAAACTGGTATACTTCAGTCGCATGCGCTATAATCCACCGATTCGTGAAATATATTAAGGTTTCTCCGTAAAGTAAATGTACAAATATAACTCGTAGGAATTTCGAGCAATCACAAGTCTCGAACACTCTTTCTCCATCGTTAACCGAATCCTCTTATCTCACCTCTCATTATTGTCCAGTATAGACGTAAGCTTCGTAGAAAACCTTATATCTCTTCCTCTCTTCCCTTCCTCCTCTCTTTGTTAAACGTCCAGCGCGACGTTAATCTCGTTACAAGGAGAATTACTCGCACGTATGTTTGGTCGAATGCGGAATTCATTAATGACTACGGCCCTCGCAACTTCCTTCGTGTAACCGGCGGCGTTAGTGCAAGTTTCAGACCTCTCAGTCTGGCGCTGTGTCCTCTTTTTCAAATGGAATCGACCACTTTTCAAAACTTTGATGAGAATTCATTTATTGTAGAATGTACAGGATGTTTCCGAACAACATGTACAAGCGGATGTTAGATGATTCATTATGGAAAAAATAAGAAAAATATAAAGAATAAAAGTTTTTCGTTTTTGGCTTAGTTTTCGAGATAATCAAGTTTGCAGATTTGCTCCGTATTATACGCACTTACAGCTAAAACATAATTAACCTAGGGACGTATAATGTCTATCGTGTTTATAAGCAATATTTTACGACTCTTGGTATGCTACTCAAATCGTTGGCTAACCGTGAACACACAGTTTTCTTCAATTTGCAACGTCAACGACTTATATGAATCGGAAACTGTAACCGAAATTTGTCTGCTACCATTCGTTATCACAGAGAGCAAAATAGTTAACAAAATTCATTTATTTGTTTTCTCCAGAATGTAGTAACTTGTAGATACCCTGTAAACATTATTTACAAAGATTATAGACATTATACATCTCTGAGAGTAACATATCTTAGTCGTAAGTGCGTATCTACAAACTTGATTATCTCGACAATTGAGTAGAAAACAAATAAATTTTGTTTTTTATATTTTTCTTATTTTTTCGCAAGGAATCACTTATCGACCGCTTGTACATGTTATTCGGAAACACTCTGTATATAGAATTTAGTTTCAGTCGAAAGTTGAAATAAAAATTAAGGCTACTGATTTAGTTTACCATTTGCTAAAGTTTCAAATTGATTAAGTTTCAATAATAGAAATTCTATAGAAACTTAGTGGCTGAAGCCTCACTGACAAAATTTTACAAGGATCGAAGTACACAAAACCTCTACAGTAGATTAAATTCTATACTTAACAGTATTCTATAGTTGGCAAGGTTCTACACTGTCTCAAATTTTAGTGTAGATTACATACTATGATCAAGTTACGTTTTAACAGATAAATTTCTAGAGCCAGCTTAAAACTCGCATCAAAGTTTCGAAAACTTTCAACCATATCTGTTCATGGTTCTGTTTATTTGATTTACAAAGTATTCTGTCCGTTACATTGCTTATCATGCACATTCTGCACGATCAAATATTAAAGAATTGAATTTTATTTAAAACTTATGCATCATGTAAGTTAAACATTTACTAATGAAATATTTATATTAATTTATAAAATACTTGTTTGATAAGCAATGTGTTAACAACAACAATGTCCAATAATCGATATCTGTAAATCCAAACTCAAATATGTTTAAACCTAATCGTAAAGAAACTAATGTCCAAACACAATGCTGTAGGCAACTTACGTTACTATTAATACTATAAAATCGTAAAATACATTGCTATGGTACACCTATTATTTTACTACAGCATACAAAGAGAAAATTAGTAACGATAAATGACAGAGTCGATGGCGCTATAATATATATTTTATGTCGTTTTCACCATCTTTTTTTGTTTCATACTTTTTCTTAAAAATGAGTACATAAACAATAAGATGATTTTAACATAAAAAATTCTATAAAACACTGTTGAAAAATGTTGCCTCAAAAATATTAATACAGGAATAATAAGAAGGTACAATAAAAAGATTATTTTCTCATGCGTAAAAAATATGAATGACTAAATTGTTTAAAATAATCTAAACATGTAGTTAAAAAGTTTATCAGACTCCTTTCGGTACAATTATTAAGTGTATTAAATTCTTATGATTTCACTAATATTTTTTTTAAATAACTATATATTCCATAAACATTTTTGTACATCAAGCTTTCTTTTTAATCTTAATTAGTTAGTTCTGCATTCAATAAAAAAATTTATGTAGCAAATTTTTATGAAACAGAATATTATATAAAGTTTCAAATAAAAGATGACACGATGAAGATGCTAGAACCTCGTCTGAAAGTTTTAAAGTTCCTCATAATACTAAATTATAAAACTTAGGAACCATGTAAGATAAAAAGTAAAAAGACGCATTAAACTACAACAAATTCTCTAAAAGAAAGATAATTTGAAGTAGAGCATAATATTTTAAAACCCAAGCTTGGATATAAGAGTTAATAAAGTTTGATAGATCCAGTCGCAATTTAATTTTTTAAAAAATCACTTGTACCGAAAGGGTATAAAATGTTGAACACTGTGCATGTACTGTCAAGTATTTTGTTGGCAAACTGAACCCTTCGCACACTAAATATGTTTTTAAAACAATATCTTAAACTAACTAAAATTTTTGGCAAATATATAAAAACTGATTATTGGAAGATTAAAAATTAAGAGAGTTATTCATTATTTTTATAGAACACTCATAGTGCAAAGGGTATTTGTTCTCTAAACATTTGTTTACCATTAAGAAACTGAGTTCTAAGTGTCTGAAGGCGCAAGAAGAACGGCAGTTCGTTAACAATAAATATAGTGAAAGTTTTTCATTTTGACCGTCCATGACGAATAAATACGACTTAAATACTGGCAGTGGAAGATGTAATGCTGTTATCCACAGAGTAGATACACGTTAAATAGATACGCGAAATACGAAGAGGGACTTAAGTAGTTTAAACGAATCACGCCACTTCGACAAAAACAATCAAAAAATCATCGTCGACGTTCAATTATATAAATAATGCGCTCATACAAAAATAATTACGCGTGTCCTCTGCCCTTAGATGCAGACTGAACTCCTTCAAATTACATTTAATTACAATCATCTCGCTTTTTCACTTACAATTCGTTTTCTTTACATTTGGTCATTCAATTTTATCAATCTCGATACTTTTAGCGACTCCTTTCATATATTAGATCTCGAAACATTACATTAGGCCGTGGAATGAAAAATTCGAGATTCTAAGAGTTCCCTAATCTTCCTTGGTGACGCCAATAAGCTTCTAGCGATTTTTCTTCTTCTTCAAGCATCCAGTTGCATCCATCGATTTAAGAATTTTTTATCCATATTCATTCATTCACATTAATATTAAGTTTGTTAGGTAAAATAATTGTATTAAAAAAAAGATACCTACTCTCAAAGATTCTAAAACAGTGAAGGGTCATATTGACACCATATTTATCAGTGTTTGCAACAAAATGCATGAAAAGGACAAGAAATACCGTATGTCTTTTAAATATACAATTTCTTCCGTTAATTTGCGCTTAAATTATTCCACTAATTGAAGAAACGTTAAACATTCATGAGAAAAAAAATATTTCATAAAGGGTTGAACGATTAAGATATATAGTAACAAAATAATAATTGTAATCACCACATACAAGTAAACTAGTAAGATAAAAAATGGTATTAGCAGTTAGCTTTTCTCAATCATTAACATAATATTTAAGAATCTTTCCAGAGTTTTCAACCGCTTCTTCATGATGTGTAACACAACTGCATGTGTCTGTACAAATGTTTACTCAGAGGACAATAGACCTAACGGTCCATCAAGTTCCACGATTAATTGGGAAAGTAATGGAGAAACGCGAGACTTTCTATACATTTTTTCGATACTTATGCAGTATCGTTTTCCTTTGCTTGCGTTGCATTTAAGTTACAATTACAAATCGTCTGGCGTTTAAGTTAGCATGCAACAGATTTGGAAAATAGTTGCACGAAGCTCAGCTCGCTAGCGAAGCGTATACTATACCTGATGTTAATTCTTAATACAAAATTTCGATCTCTCAGACTAATTTTGGATACCTTCTGAAACTGAGACTTACTTATTCGATAATTTCTTTTAGGTAATCAGTTAAAGACATCACCAATGCGAACCCTGTTTTTTATTGTTTCCCACGTCTTGCTTCGCTAAGTTTACATTTTATTTTGATGAGTGAACGTTTCAAAAGTGACACGAGTGAAACAACTTCTGAGAGATCGCAATGTTAAGCGTGAATTCTTTTTACATTCGATCATACTCCACCCACCAGTAACATCACTCATTAGATCTATTTCACACTGAGCGAACGATTCTGTGTGGTTTCTGCGTGACTCTTGCATATATGTGCGAACACGTGTGTTGCGGTCCATGTTGCACCTTTCCTCCATATTTGATCGATACAACGTTAAACATACGATTAATGATAATAATAATACCTAGTATGCGTTAAACTGCTGCCAATATCGACAAGTCCGACAATCCACGTACGCACGATAATATAGAATTCTTTTTCGGCCGCGTCGAATATATATATGTATTGTATATATATATATGTATATCACACTGAGCCGGCTGTGTGTATATATGCGTGTGTATGCTTGCGAGTGTGTGTCCATCTGAAGTTTCAGCCTTTGGCACCCAATTCATGGTCACACGTTTCACGAGGATGCGTGGAGGTCCACATAAATTCGTCCACTTCGGTTCCACTATTGACTTCTAACACATCTCCCGTGTCGGTGATACACGTGAAAAGTTCGAATTGGGGCACTGCTCGGTTTTCAGGGGTTTCCACTTGGTCTTGATACGGTTTCGACGAGTATTTATGGAACACCTGTAGCGCTCAGTCTCCCACGATTCTGGCTAGTAGCATTTTCGAGTGCACGTACACTTGCGCACTAGATCGACGTCCTTTGTGTACCGCATACCGTCTGCGCAGATCAGTCGAACCTGTAACGAATTCGAATTTTTATTATCTTCAATAGTCGATATAGTCGCTGTAAGAGTATCTGAAAATGATTGAATCATCACATCCCAGTAAGAAAAGTGTTACAAGTGAAAAATTTTCAAAGATATTTTTTTCTATTTTTCTATTTTCAAAGATACAACTTGAAAAGTAGAGCTTAAAAATTAGTTTTATCCTTCAAATATTATAAAGTGTATGTAACTTTTGATGTCTTGTACGATTTTAACAATCTATATGGATTTTATAGGATTTTACGTATCGAAATTTTCGATAAATGCATAAAGACCCGCAGTCTACTTCTAATACAGTGCTGTTTAAACTTTGCTAATAAAGTAATGTATATATCAATGTCTAATTTTTTAAATATTATTTAAATATTAAGGCATATATTCATAATTCGTATAATATGAAACCCTACCTTGCGTCGTTTCGTCTTCCGTGGTAAACAGCAAGAGTTGCCACAACTACCCCAACACTTGGCAAGTTTTACTGGTCGTCTACTCCGACATCCATTCTCGCTATAATATTCTTTGGTGTGCTCCTTGCGACACGTCGGTGCTACAAATCAAACAAAGACATCACATATTGTCCAAGTTAATCTTAAAATTAATTATTTTGACAATTACAAAGTTTTCGATAACAGGTGTTAGAAATTTTAAATGATTGTACATGCTAAAATATGACGAAATTGTATTTCGGGTTTCATTTAATTGTTGAGAAAACGCCTAAAGTTGAAGTGAAATGTATCTAACTTCAGACTTCTCTTACTGACTCCGCTGTATCTGACTTGACTAACACACGCCACCAGGAGAATAAGTCTCAAGTTAGACATATTTCACGCGAATTTTAGACGCTTTTGCAATAGTTAAAGCGATTTCCTCATTCTTGATTTTCTTTCTGATCGTGACATCTTTTCTCTCTGCCTGTGGCCTGATTGTAAATCATCTTTTAAAATTGTTGACACTTGCTATCGGAAATCTTGTGTACATATACTTTCAATTTTATGTGATACTCTGACTCTTGAATTAATATTCAAGGTTTGTTTTAGTCATTCATATTATACAGTTAGAGTACTAAAATTGGGGGTATACTAAAACCTATTCTACCTTTCTCGCAGTATCGTCCTTGCCATCCAGTTTGACACCGGCACACATAGTTGTTTCCGATCGGTGATGGCACGCATTGCGAGCCTTTCTTGCACTCATTCCCTGCGCAGGGATCGGAAATTATTGTGCCAGGCACTGTCATGACGATGTCTGAAATCAGAAAAGCGTATTTTAGTAATTTCAATCATTTTGACTTCAAATTAAATTAAGTGTCTTTTGTGTCAAAATTTTAATTCGATTATTAGATTTCAATACTATTAAATCATCCTATAGATACTGTTGCTCTAATCGTAAGTTTTAGGTTTAGATTTGTTGCTCAGGCAAATCGTTGGCACAGTTTAGGGTGCGGCCAAAGAACATTTGCTATTTTTGAGTTACGGGACTTTAGTCTACAATTCACAGATTTATTAGTCGCAATACATGCCCATGAGAAATTGAAGACTGTTAGAGAGAATCTGGGATCTTCGCTGCTCTTTTTCAATAACAATAACGTATCATAAACTGCGGGATTTTCGAAAGGTCGTAGGTCAGAATGTCAGTTCCAGAGCCAACAGGCGGCACACAGGCGCGTCACCTAAAGGAAATTTCCGTCGCTACTACTGTCCCGATCATACCTTCCAAGGTACAGGTAACAATCACCTTCCTCCTCAAGAAAAGTGCGTTAAGCACAAAAGAGAAGAGAAGTACTGAGGGTCTCTAACCTACCGGTTGGTTAGTTTCATTAGCACTAGTTGACCAATCCGTGGACAGTTTAGGAAGCATCAAGGTTTCAAAGTTTTTAGAAATATGTTAGACGTTCGAAATCAGTCAGTCAGTTAACTGAATGAGCAATGTGCGTCACTTGAGTAACCCTTCGAGATTTTAGGCAGCACAGTTAGAGTGCGATATTCACGACTAGCAATATTCCTAACACTCGTAAAGATAAGAATTGATTCAGCAATTCACAAATTGAGAAATAGTTATACAAAATAAGAAGCAGTGCATCAGTAATAGAATGTAATTTAAATGTTTACTTTTTTATCAATAAAATAACCTTGACAGACATTATGTATGGGATTCTCCAATAAGGAGTGACTATAAATTTCCAAGTTCTCGAATCACCAAACTTTTAAATATTTAAGTATAAATTTCTAATTTCCCAAATTTTCAAATTTTAGTCTTTGTAGATTTTAAATTTTCAAACGTAAAAATTTCCAAACTGTTGAATTTTCAAACTTTAAACTCTCCAATATTCGATTAATCTTTCAAATTATCCAATATAGAATTTTCAACCTATTATACATTTACAAATTTGAAATTGTTAATTTCTATTTCTGTCTTCCAATTCTTGAAACTTTATATTGGAGCCCTGATATTTAAATTAAGATGAGTCGACCTCGGTCTGATGAAGCTGAATAATACTACAAACATGAATTCTTCTGATTTTAGTATTATTTGTATTTTGATATAACATAACATTGACGTATCAATTATGCATTTTCATGTAAGGAATATATTCAAAAATATCAAAATAGTTAAACAAATTAATGTTTTAAGACTTATGTAAATTCGTCAACTTTTATATGTTCAATCGAGTTTCGAGCAAAGAATTAATCGTTCATATATTAAGGATTAAATATATATTATATTATAAATAATAAAAATATTTTGTAATTGGATATTGCCCAGATATGAATAAACGGGAAAAGGAATATTATGAGTTAAAGCTAATGATCTGTGGTGATCGCTTTGGCAATCAACATGTTCAATACATTATGTGCAACGCGTCTGACTATGTCTGTTCCACTATCACTTACGTTTTCGTTATCATTTTTCTCCGCTACTGTTTCTTTTTCTATGTATAGTTACGCTATGTTTACATCAGTTAATTTTTGGTCAGATAATTGTGTTGATCAACCTAAAGTCGATCAAAATTGTTATTTCAACTTCGTTGAAATTGGTGTTCCACGGATAACTTTGATTAATTTTAAGTTGTTAAGTTAAATGTTAAGAAAGGAATTTAATTTAAGTAGAAAATTTCTTTTTCGATAATTTTATATATTTATAATTGCAATATTTTTAGCATCTAAAAAATTTTCAAAAATGTGCAGATATTGTATAAAATTGGTATATTACATTTTGATTTACTTGGTTTAAAAAGGAAAAGTCAGATACCTATTTCTATTACCACAGAGTCTGCTAAAATTAGGTTATCGTAGAAGTGTATTTTGTTAAATCAGTATAATGCATGAGATAGAAATTCGTTATACATATATCGTACTCACCGGAATGTTCGTGATCCACGCTTTCCTGGGGTATAGTTTCTTCGTTACTGTTACCGCTCATAATTCCTTCAGGTTCAACGACGTCTCGTGCCTCGTCCGCTTCTTCCTCGTTCGACATGCATCCAGGAGTTACACGGTGCATCTTCGCGGCGTTACTAAAGTCTACCAATTTATGGTTGATCCACATTTCGGAGATGCACCCTACGGAAAATAAATATTATCATTTACAATTAATCCACCTTGCAAACATTAGCTAGTACGAGTTTTTTAATGAAATAAGCGTAGTTATGGTTTACTACGTAATTTTAATATATTGTATAAGTCTTGAATAATTCGTTTTTGAGTTTCACACACAAAATAGTGAAACTGATTAACTACGATTATTATCTAATTCGGAATATTTTCCTGATTAATATTCACTCTTGATGAGGAAAAGCATCTTTTCTTATGTTGTTTTAATAGAATAGTGTAGTTTTGATATTTTTAAATAGATAGCATTTAATAGCTCCGTTTATTTACTCAACATTTTTCTATATTCTGCAAAATTATACACTTATACCCAAAAATAGTTTGCAGCGGAGGAGTTTGAAGTTCATGAGTATAATATAAAACCATTTTGTTCGTGATGTAATAAATCATTGAAATATAGGAAAACGGTATAAATGTATATAACTATATTTATGCATTCTATTCTAATTCATCCAAGTAACAATTAATAAATAATTAGTTAAATAAGTATACGATTAATAAATCGTAAGTGAAGATTTATTCGTTGGAATTCTTTAATTATGTAAAATATGGAGAAATATTAAAAGTAAACAATGTTAAATATAACAAGTGTTATCTAGGAAATAAGAAGACGTATATATCGTTATATTTAAAAAACAGAAAAATGCTCCCTGTGACTTCGAATGAATATCAGTGGTGTTCTGCTTATCATTCAAAAAATCTGTACGAGACATCGTTAGTAATTTCACAGAAAATGATATATCATCCGGTATAACTTACCAAGCTTTACGTAGGTTTTAATGTAATGTAGACGTCTAATGTAAGCGTCGCTTACCTTGGAAACTCGTGACGTTCCTCAACTGGAACTCCGTGAATGCGATGTTGGCAACTTCCTGCGTGACACCGCCGATATACATCGGCGTGATAAGCTTTAGGTACTCCTTTGGACCCTCATTGATGATGCTCCTAGCAGGACCGCGGTCTACTCTCATCGTGAAATTCTTCTTGATCGCGAGAAGTTCAGCCACGTGGGGCTTGCCATCCGCCACCATCTCGTAACTGTACATCGTCGAAGTTGGGTAGTTCCCCACGTCGTATGAGACCCGTACACGGCCATTGAATAGCTCGACAGCGATGTGATCGCCGTTCTGGCCGTCGTAGAGGAGAACCCCGTTTTCCTGCGTGGTCGTGAAAACGATGGTCACGTTCGCTTCGGGCCTCGTGCGTAGTGGTTCCAGCTCGACCAGCGAGCTGTTGTCCACGAAGCTCAAACTCGTCAGGTACTCGCATCGTTTTCCTTAAAAGATGTTTGATTAGTATTCGTTATAACTTTTCACGCGTTACGGTTGTGAAACTGAGAATTCAAAAATTAAAGGCTCGCTCAGATTAACCAATTTACTTGAATTTTAGTTATAATTAAAATATAAATATTTATGTAGCTTGACATCAAGTTTGTGTCCATACAAGTCAAGTTACTTAAATTCAAGTGTTGGCAGCACTTATCAAAAACTTTATATAAACAAATTTTATTCGATATTTTCGACTTATTTCTTTTGTGTACAATGACGAACACCCTGTATAATTCAAAATATTAATTTTCGTAGCAAGAAAATAATCGTTAGCGACTTTATTTATGGAACGACTTAATAATTTTGTAACAGCTAATACAGTAATTAAATGAATTACTTACCGGTGTAGCCGGGGTGGCACTGGCAAAGATAGTCCGCGGCGGAAGCGGGAGCTGGTTGGAAGCATGCACCGTGCTGACAGTCGTGGTGGGCACACGGACTGGTCTGTGGATACAGCATGGCTGTCGAGGGTGCAGCTTCACAATATCTCCCAGTATATTCCGCCGCGCACTTACACTCATAATTATTTATGCCGTCGATGCAAGTAGCACCGTTCTGAAAAATATACAAATTTTATTATTAACCTTTCTATAAAATAAATTTTTAAGTACAAGTGATTTCTTTGATTTTATAAGTATAATCGTATAATGTTTTTCAATTCCATAGTAATTGAAGTAAGATTTCAGGATTTGTCTACTCATTTTATATATAAAATTATACAAGTTAATTTACTTTATCTGATCATTTTGAATAACTCTTTATTCAATTCAAATTTGTAATACTCGAGAAAAATGGAATCCAAGGTTGTCTCTAAATTGCATTGTATTGTTAAGGTCCTAAATTTTAATGCTTAATGTAACGATAATAAATAAGTGTTTGCGGCAGATGTATTATTTTATAAGAAAAACCATATTATTTTTTTAAAAAGTCACACTAACTGCAGAACCTATAAAGTTATAACATATAAAAAATATTGGTGAAGTGATAACATAATGTGAAAACAAATAATTACATATGGAGGATAAATTTTGTAATTAAAATTCATAAATTTTGTAATTTAGGACTTCAACTTGAAAAAGCTTTATATTAAAAATTAAGTTACTTATCTGACAGATAATTGATAGAATTAACCATGAAATAGTAATACATATATAGTACTACATACATAACACTTATTCATTGTCAGTCATACTTAAATACATTACTTAATTTATTTAATAACTAAATTTTTACTAAAAACTTTATATATCATCAAATTCTGAAATCCCATAGCATAATCGGAAGCTTGAATACCTACATAATACTTGAAACAGGACATGAGTGTCCTCATAGGTTCGCAAGTAATCACAGACTTCACATTCCCATATAAAAAGATTAAAAGGTGTATTTGTAACATGGCAAAGTACCTGGCACATATGATCAATGCAGTCATCCAAGTTGGTGGAACAATTGAGGCCGGAGAAGCCGATCGGGCATTCGCAGCTATAGTGGGTCCCGTGATCGACGCATCGGCCTCCGTTCTCGCAGGGGTCGTGCCCTTTTGTGCAAAAGGGTATTTTCTCCTCGCAGTACTCGCCCATGAATCCTGGGGCGCAGTCGCATCGGTAGGCTTGTACGAGGTCGACGCAGGTCGCGTTATTGGCGCATTTGTTATTCTTGCAGTCGTCGACGTTGTTCTCGCATCGTTGTCCCTTGTACCCGGGGGCGCAATCGCAACTGTCACACACCGACTGATCGTCAATCGAGACATTGACCATGACCTTTAATCGCGGTATATCCACCGATTGATATAGCCGTACACGTACCTTACTTATCGACGAAAATATCATTTTGTCAGTAAACAGCAGATTTTAAGATAAATACTGTGTTTGGGAACTATACAGAATGTCCCAGGACTGGTGGTAAAAGCGAGAAAGGGGTTTTGTTTTAGTTTTAGGCATTTGAAGGGAAAATGGGGAAATGGGAATACTTTTAGCTTATCGTAGAGACAATCGATGGTCACAACGTCAATGTTCCTCTTACCCCATGAATTTTTCAAGCACTAAAAATTATACTTCTGTACGCTTGTATCTGATTGTAATTCCAACGCAATTTTCTCGAAAACGAGGCACGATATAAAACAAATTTACTGTATACCACCAGTTCAGGAACACGCCGTAGACTCAAAGTTCAGTGAATTTAAAGATGAACTAATACTGAGAGATACCTTTTCTCAGTAAATTAGCTTTGCTTTATTAATATTGTAACTAATAGTGCATTAGTGTTGTAGTAGTATGTATATATTATTAATTTTAAACAATTTAATTCGTGAAGTCTTGAGAATTTTTACAAATAAGAATTATTGAATAATCATTTCATCGATAAGTGGTTACGTGTTGCTGCTCTTCGGGGCTTACGTGCAGGGGTTCCGTTTTATTTATTTATATGAGACACCACGTTTCTTGCACGAGCAATTTGGCGCTAGTGAAACTACTTCTATAATCTACTTCTCAATTTATAAAGTTGCCTAAAAATACATTCATCTTTTGTCGTCAGCACTTTTTACACATTCCAGTAATTGTTGAAAACGTTTTACTCACTGATCTAAACTTTTTTTAAAGTATCAAAATATATTTACAAGGTCTAACTTTTACTACTGTCTACAGTTACTTTTACAAAATTCAAGTTTCTTTAAAATCGGCGAATATTACGACTACTGCAAATAATACTCGACATTACTGTCCCACTAATGATACTTCAATTTTTCGTGCATGTCTACTCAACGGTCGACCAAGACTACTTGCAGTTGCGTCTTCGTAATAGGGAAGGTCAATCATTTAGTTTATAATAAATGCACGTTACCAATTTCGCGATTTTATGTCTGCAACAGGGTTCCAATCAAGGAATTTTAATTGTAACAAAAGTTGTTTTAGTAATATTAACACGTTCTCTACCATTTTTGAACATTGTTTGATTAAGCTAATGAAAATTTCATAATTATTTTACTTTATTCTACGTACACTATGTATGACTTGATTAAACAGCTTCTATGTTGTGAGCAACGCGATATTTTGGAATAACTTTTATTTTGAATTTAATGTTTTGAATTTTTAATCATTCCTGAAAATAGATTTTCTATACATGTACTGTATGTGTAGATTGTATGAACTTATTTTGAACATTATTATTCATGAATAAAATTACATTAAGTACCTTGTTTTTGAATAGTAATATCGCTGAAAAGTTACAAAAATTTTACTACCTTTTTTTACGTCTACTTTATAAGTAATCAAATCATTTCTTATTAAACAATAAGTAGTAGGGGATATTCGACAACAGGTGTCAAAAATGTTAAAAGGTGATCCTATCATGCTAAAATAAGACGAAAATGAAGATAGACGAAATTGCGTCTCAGGTTTCATTTTCGAGTTTTTAATTATTCAGATTACGCTTAAAATATTCGTGAAGTGTGTCTAATTTGGGATTTATTCTACTGATTTCACTGTGCCTGACCTTACTAATGCACTCCGCCGACAGTAGAAGTCCCGAGTAGAGACACATTTACGCGAATTTTAGAAACGTTTGCAATAATTACTAATTCTGAAACGAAGCTCCAAACGCAATTTTGTCATTCTTCATTTCCATCATATTTTGACACGTAGAATCACTCCTTAAAATTTCTGATCTCTACTGTCGAACATTCTGTACCTATTACATAGAACATATAAAAATATACTTGGTTTATACAAAAATGACTACTTGAGAAAAAAAATATTTATTTCCTAAACATTTTTCAAATATTATTTTGTCATCAATGTACTAAACATATAGGCACTGCTACGTTTTAGTTTCATGTGACTTACATTTTGAACTACGTGGCTAAGAAAACAATCACTCATATACAAGTGAAATGTGTAAAGCAGTGTGATGCGTTATTGCGTATTCACTGCCCATTAAAAGTTTTAATGAGCTTTGCGCATTGAGGGATGTAAAAGCTTTATTGTTAAATTGAAATTCTGAATTGTTAAACTGAAATTGTAAATAATTACATTATTAAAGGACAATTATTTCTGAAAAATATTAATATCAATATAGAAGCTAGTCTTTGAAATACATGATTCTATACTGTTGGCTGATAATCTATTCGTTGAGCAACTAAAACGTATCAAGTAAATATTTTTACAACTATTGATTAAAAACTGTTACTACTGCAGTAACTAAAATAATAATTGAGTTCATTTGAAATTAGTTTACACTTATGCATTCTATGAAAGATACAGTTTCATTTAAAAAAATAGGTAATGACGTTAAAATTGTCTTGATACAATCACGAACAAAGAAGGAAAAGAAGCAAAAAGATAGAACTTCTAAAACAGATCAGCTTTAAAATATCTTTTTTTATTGCATGTACTTTTTAAACTACTTATTTATCACGTCTGATGTGTCTCACTCTATACATATGTATACGACTGACACGATGATGAACGTGTTAATAATTTTGCAATTATGAACAGAAGGCACTAAAAGCACCAGCTTTCCAGGTGATCATGAAAATCGTATATTCGACGAAATATTCGAAACTTGACGAGAACCTGTCGCAGACATTAACTACTACGGGCACCACTGAACGAGCAAATATTGAAAAGCCCCAAACGAGCTAGCCAAGTGTCTACCTTTGGCAGCTGCTCGGGACGTTTGGTACCTGAATCTTCCTTCCTCCAATACTTTGCAAGTTCCGGCGTTCCGGCAAGGATTTCCATAGCACGCGTCAATTTTATGTTCACACCGGTCCCCATGATATCCTGGCGCGCACTTGCAACGGAACTGCCTGTCCGGGAGAGCCTCGCAAAATCCTCCGTTCTCGCATGGCGAGGTGTAGCACAGGTCGCATTTGGCCAAGACTTCGGCTGGCTGTTGGTTGGCTGCGCGGAAGAAAGGTCTACGATTAATGAGCAATTTTAGTACCCCATTGTGACGACGGACCAAAAAACCATGAACTAAACAGACTGCGTCACGGACCAGTGAGAAATCAAAAACATCATGTACGTGCGGAGAATTTGGGCCGATCGTGAGGCAACAGTGGCTAGTTCAAGACGAGGTAAAGTAGTAACAATCTTTGCTCGTTATAATCTTGCGACGCCTTACCAGCAGCGAGCTGATATGTAATTATGTTATCAAGTTAAGGGGTTAAGCTTCACTTAAGGCTTGAAAAAATACAAATTCTCTTTTTTCATATATCAGAAGCTATTGGGATTTGAAAGATTTGTGAGTCATACAATTAATTTAATATATTTCAGTGTTGTTAATTCATTTTTTATATCCATGTACACTTTTGATATTTACCATAGCGCTTGTTTTGGTCTTGCTAGAGTCGCATAATCCCTTAACTGATTCGAATTTTCAGGAACGTAAAGTTAAAAGAAAATGAGATCAGAAAATGAGATCATAAGTAATTCTAAGAAACAGCGGAGGTAACGATAAGATTATAACGAGAAAATATTATAATATACATAAGCATATAGGAATTTGCATAGTAATGAAATGAAGTAATTGAGAATGTATTTAGACTGTAAATTAGAAAATATCGTATTTATCATGTTCTCAGACAGTTGAAAGTTGATACTATTATTGTTATTTTCTACACTTCCCATGATCTATATCCAATAGTCCATAAAAGAGAGATTTATATCAATAGAACAAACGATTTTTCATAATACATACGTACATATACAGGGTATATCAAAACTGATGGTACAAGCGAAAATGAAGTGATTCTACATGAAAAAATAAGTCGAAAACATAAAATAAACTTCGACTTAATATAGTCATTAAAAAAAAAATATAAAATGAACTTTTTTGATATCGTACTTCGTTTCCGAGAAAACTGAGTTACAGTCGGGTGCAAGCGTACGAAAATACGGTTTTGGGCACTCGAAAGGTACACCAGGTAAGAGGAACACTTATAGTCTGATCACTGACAGTTTCTACGGTATGTTAGAAGCATTCTCCTTTCCTCGTTTATCCTTGAAACGCATAAAATTGTTGTTTGGTATACTTCTACCTGGTCAAAATTCGACGTCAATTTTCTAGAAAACGAAGGGTGATATCAAAAGTTTTTATTTTACAGTTTCGTCTTATTTTGTCATGTAGAATTTCATCATACAGAATTCCTTTTCGTTTGTACCCTCAGTTCTGGGACAACCTGTATATCGAAAGTTTCGAGTCGTGAGTAGTATTTTAAATTTATATTCTATCATTATTCATTATGAAGAATAAAAGGCGAAATTTTTATTTATTGTACTCAAGTAAAAAATAAATGATTGCAAAGTATCCGCAAGAGCTCAAAACGACAAGTATAAATTATACATATAAAAATATCTACTTTACTGTTTTAGATTATTTTTTCGTAATATATGCATAGGACGCAGGAAGGAACAATGATATTCATACTATATGTATTTAAAAGTATAATACTGAAGAAACATATTTCTACTGAAATATTATACAGAAACGATATTTAATAATTTTTAGTTTCTGTGGATTGCCAAAAATTGATACAATCAACTCTTTACTTTCTATACAACTTTAATTCCTTGCAAAGTTATATCACAGAGGACTTTTACAGACGTGAAACTCTGATTTTTTTTAGATCTTAATCTCCAATGCCTATTTTGTTTTTTATTCTTCTGTTAATTTATTTATTAATTATATTTATTATTTTTTATTAATTTTACACCCATTTATTAATCTACGTCCTTTCATTAATTTTTTAATTTTAAGGAATAGCAGAGTGAATAGCAGTAAAAAATTCTGAGATATCATGATTAAATAAAGTCAATTCCATAAAACTGTAAGCATCTCTTAAATGCAGGTTTCTTGCTTGAGATATGTTCTTCAATTATAAGTAGCTACTAACAAAAACGGCAGTGATTCACGTATTTTTCACTAAGAACTACTGAATTCACACATTTCAATTCTAAAGATATTTTACTATTTGTAATAAAATTAGGGAAACTGGATAAGAGTTAAATGTTAAAACTAGAAGAAGATCAGATAAAAGAAAACATATTCCACAATAAATTATATCTTGATTACCCCTTAACTATTGACACTTACCTTCTTAGACTAATGTGGACATAAAGTTTATTAAATTTCAATTAAAACATATTGTTATTAAATATTTATAATAATAGTAATACTTATAAAAATGAAGCATGACACGTATCTCAAATTCCTATTAGGAAATTTCAGAATTAAGTTAAAAAAAATTTGTTACGTGTGCTAAAAATAAGGAATGTATTACACAGAGTCTGTGAGACTACGAATCAGTAGTTAAGAGTTAATGTTTGAAAAAGAAGCAAACAAATGAATTTATGTAACTACTTATAATATTACATCTTTAAAATTGCGGTCTCCCCAATTTTTTCAGTGCCTTTCCTGTTTTATCCACTGCCTGATAAAAAGTACTAGCGGCAACATACAGGGTGTTTGGTGACAACTATCAGAAACTTCAAAGGATGATTCTGAATGCTAAAATAAGGCAAAATTTCAGAATGACGTTTAAGACTTTGATTTCGAATTACATGTTAGCTGTTGAAAAAACGTCTAAAATACACGAGAAATGTGTCTTACTCGCGACTTATTCTACTAATTTCGTTGCATCTGATTTAACCTGACTAATGCATGTAGACAGTAGAACAAGTCCTAAGTCAGATACAAGTCACACGAATTTTAGACGTTTGTGCAATAATTAATAATTCTGAAACGAAACCCTAAACATAATTTTGTCATTTTTGATTTTCATACTATTTTGACATGTGGAATCACCTCTTAAACTTTCTGATACCTATTATCGAGCACGCTATACATTTTCAAAAGCCGACAATACTATCCGTACAAAAGTATCTCAAAATTCGGAGGTTTGATCATCAAAATATTCCAACAGTCAGTTTCGCCTCTGTACAAACCCCTGTGACCAATGTGCAAATCGCAAGTTCGTAAATGACAAAGAGAAAGACAGACAATGCTGCATTACGTGTAATAAGTAGACGATGAAACTGGCCACTGTTGTCACGATCACGCTATTCGCTAAGGAAATACATACTTTTGCATTGGAACGCGCTCGCTGGCGTCGTGAGGAGTAGTTTGTCCCTCATTGCGGGGGGTTCCATGCATCTGGCGATACCGGCTTCCACGAAATCCTTTTTCACCCACTCAGCTAACCATCGCATGCTGCAGTCGCAGTAAAGTGGGTTAGACCCCAGAGCGCTGTAAACACACGGTAGTTGGTGAATTATCGACGCCGTAGGCAGGGTGTGTTCTCTTCTGAAACGTGAGAGATACTCACAGGTGGGTTATAGATTTAAGATCCTCGAACGCGCCCTCGGGGATTACCGATATCTCGTTGCCGTGCAGAGACCTGGAGCAAATCGAAATTTATTGAATGTTTACTGATTGATACAATTCTCTCTTTTTTTATATAGAAAAAATTGCTGAAATCGTATTGCTTGAGGGTACGAGGTTTATGTTGCAGATTGTAATTGAGATCGTTTGGGTAACTGATGTTTATTTTTCTTCTCTAATGCATTGCCTACTAGTTCATAAGGATCTGTGTAAATAAGATAAAATGTCTTTTTAGACGTTACCGAATAAAATAGCACGTAGAGTAATGTTTGTAACGTTGCTTGAAGATTAGCTTTCATGATGATGTTTCTTTTAAATATTTTTCATAAGACGTATATCATATACTGAATCTTGTTTATATTGAGTAATAGGATATTAAGTAATTATTGAAAAGTAATATCATTTATGAAGCAATGGTAATACAAAACAAGTGAATGCATTATAAATGACATTTATAAATGTTTAATAATACAAATATTAACAAAATATCTCTCCGTTGAAAGTATTCTATTTATATTAAATAATATAATACGGTAATATTTAAATTTAACATAACTTTATACGAATATTAAATAATAATGATCAATAAATTATGGAACAAATTTTATCAGATTATTAAATTGTAGTATAAAATTATGGTAAGTGATAATGAAGTCATCATTTCAAACATAGGTATATTCTTCCGTAAGCTACCGATAATTTGATATGAATAGTATTAATTTTAATATGAAGAAAACGTCTTATTAACATCATCAATATTGCATAAATTCACCCAGATATATTACGTTCACAAAACCATCATTGACGACTTCATGCCCACGCAAGTGATTTAATTAATGTATTGTAATAATGTCATTCACCAAACACAATCGTTTTGCGGGTCGTCCGCATAAAATAAAATTAACGGCGCAATCAACGAAACAAATGCCAATAATGCATCACAGGTGGACCGTTGTGACCGATAAAACGGGATGCTTTGGTCGTTAATTCGGCCCAGATTGTTTCTCCGACATTACGGATTCCATTTATTCCATTATCGAATTTTAATGCATGCCCCATTACCAATTGTTCTTTTCCTGTCCGTTTTGTATTCAGCAAGAACTGAAAGCACGCCGAAAGCTTCGGCGCGGCGTTTCATTCAAAAGCGGAAGTTTCTGGGAGAAAAACGGTCCCCGTTTATATGACACCTCTTTGCCACGTTATTTCCCATAATACATACTCGTTCCCATAACTCATTTTGGGGGGGTGGTCGAAATATCGAGTTAGCAAAACAAAGATATAAATCTGTGTATTGTTGGAGGGGAAGAATATAACGGATAATCCGCACTCACATTATTCTTAATGATTTTAAGCCGGCGAGGGCGTTGCGCTGGACACACTGCAGGTTGTTGAAGCTGATAATTCTGGAAAAATAAAAGTAGGATTGTTAACTCTTATAATGGTTTGAGACAGTGGTGTCAAATTGATACCTAACATGTACAGTTTTAGAGTCTATGGGCTGTAGGTGCATAAAGTCTCCTAAAAAAATTTTAGCGAACAATTAAAATGCCTTTTATGTATATTTGAAAAAAAATTCATTTAAATGTTGTTTATTTTTTCTTTAATGAATTTACAAGAATTTTAAAAATATATTTATTTTAGGTATTATTATCAAATGTTACAAGAAAATTTATAATCAGATAAATTAAAAAAATTTTTACTAAAAACTTGGCATTTTTCGGCAAAAAATATGTTTTCAGTATAAGGTGTAATTTTATGCGATAATAATGTTTTTGGTATAGAAGGTGTTATATGTATAACTCGAAAACAAGTTCATATATGTTTATATGAACTTTTTTCCTTATTTTATTGTCTTGAATTCACCCTTGCCGTACTTCTAACAACGCAACACTATTTTAATAAAATCAATTTCAAGCTTCGGCCCGAGTGGTTGACACCACTGGTGTAAGAGAAACTGAAATGTAATTTCGTTTTTGCGTAGAATGTGTTTTGTAGTTCTAAGGGCAGAAATTGATAGCATTCATGCTTTCCATAACTTGAAAAGTTTATTCGTAAACCGTATTGAATGCAGAAAATAGAATAAAAATTAAGATAATCGCAATATTTGAATAATGTTTCAATTGCCTTAATTTATATCGATGTAAATATACGTATTCATGTTATTTAAAATTATATCTCATAATTTATCCCATTTCATTACGAAAGTCTCGGATCTGCGTTATTAATTCGGTTAAATAAATAATTATATAAATGAAACATTTTAAGAACCACAAGTGGAGATAAATCGCATTGAAAATAAGTTATTGAAGATGTAAATAATTAAAATATAACATACTGTATTAATATTGATTTATATGTCGTGATAAATAACAGCTCATGAAATTAAATAAAAATAAATATTTTATTTGTAATAAAAATGTAATAGTTTATTCATGATAAAAATATGTAGTTGTGTAACTACTTTGTTATTTTCGAAAAACAAATCACACCAGATTAGGAAATCAAAATTTTGTTCGCAAAACTTATTGTTGTCTTATTTTTAAAAAACTTGTCGTTTTATTATATGATTGTCTTATATTACTTGCAGTATAGAAAATACTTTTATTTTATTCAGCATTTCTTTTTTAAAATTACAACTCTATATGTATGTGCAAAGTAATATCCTCATATTCATAGTATAACTCTATAGTTATCTTCCGCCAACCATACATTTAAAACTAAAATTAAAAAAGAACGTTTGCATAAAACACATTCCCTATCTCCTCAAGTAGAAACTTTTTGGAAAAAATGAAAAAATATCAACACGATAACAGTTAAAGTACTTCTTATGTTTTACCCAAAAATAAAGATTTCTTAAAATATGGAATTATGTGCTATGTATTATACATTAATTAAAATAACTGTTTGCGAAAGCATAGTCCAATTACAATAAATTTTACTAAAAATCGGACATATTTTATTTCTCTTATCTCATTAACCCCATCAAATGGTTGGAACTAAAGTTAAGTTTCATTTATCGGAGTATAATCTTATCGATAAAATGAGTCGACTTACAAGTATGACAGTTTGGTGAGGTTTCTAAAGGTGTCGTTGGACAGCATGCCGATTTGGTTGTTGCTCAGGTCCCTGGAAAACCGATAGAATGGGTTTTCAATATTTTCCCAATGTCCATGGGGACAGAAAAGGAGCGAGGTTACGGGTGTATTTTATTTACAGTTTAGTGAGAATCCTCAGGTGGTTCAGTCTCTCCGGCTGGATCGTCTTGATTTCGTTCTTGTCCAAATACAGCTCGGTGGTTTCTGGTGGAATTCCACGTGGAATCTCTGTAAGTTGAGATCTCGAACACCTCACCACTGACCCAGCGCAATTACATTGGGGTGGACAGTAATCGTCTCCCAGGCAACCCACGCTGTCGTCTGCGGTTCGTAAAATAGGTAATGGGTCGTTAATCCCGGAATCAATTCAGGTGATCAGAGAACAGATCGACGAGGATCTTCCAATCAGCACTTTTCAACTTCAAGTTTACTTTTATTTATTTTACAAACTGTTATTAATGGATTAGAATAAAAGATAAAAGATTTGATCGAATATTGTACTTTTTCATTTGCTTGTGGAAGATCCTTGGCCATGATGTAAAGATTATACAGCAGTTACTCTGAGAGAATCTTGTTATTTTGTTAAAAGTGATCTCATGAGACTACGAGTAACAGGAATTCTTTCTTCTTTCTTGTGTTGTTTTAATAAGTTTTTAATTTGTATACATATATAATTATTATTGAGTATTTAAAGTATTAAATAAAAAATAGAGATTTCACCTGTATGTGAGGGATCAAGTTATTTTCTTTTTTAGAATAAGATCAAGGAAGCAGACACATTCTCATTGAATGAAGATACAAGGACTATAATCCGACTTAAAACAAAATCATAAAGAATTTATAAAATTATAAAATGATAATTATCTTCATTAGAGAATGTGTAAATATAATATATTTAGATAATTATAAATTACAGTTTGCAATAATTTCTTAATTTCTTTCTGAATTAGAATGTAATTCAATTTCTATGAAATATTGTCCTTTTCTACTCTCCACCCAGAAATCACTGATATTCGGGGTAATTTTATGAAAACATGTCTTAATACAGAATGACTCAAATGTGAATTTTAATTTATGTTAATTTTTCTTATCTGTGCGTAATCAATGCAACATACTGGTGCATTTGAATTCGTGATGAGGGATATCCTTGATGACGGCGTCCTTCAATCGTGGCGGATCGTGACAGTGTCCAACCACGCCAGACATGTCACGTTTCCTTAGCCAACCGGCGAACCACGCGAGATGACAATTACAGGACAAAGGATTGCCTTGCATGTTGCTGAAAATGAGGTGCAATTTATTAAACTGTCGTTAATTATCCGCACGAAAGCATGAAACGTTTTAGCGAAGAGTATTAAGGAAGTTGCCGGTAAGACACATTAAGAAGAAAATTAATGGCTTTTGTATGACCAAAATTAAGTATATTGCGTGCAATATCATTCAAATTTCATTCATTTTTTGTATAGTGTTGATGGTTTAATAGCTACGTAAAATACAACAATTATTCATTAATATTGAAGGAACTATTTTAGCATTTAATAGTAAGAATAATACTATTTTTTATTCCCAGAAATTATGAATATTCAATTCTTGTGAATGTTTTGAATCCAATGTGCAAATATTTACAAAAAGCACACAATTTGCAAAAGATATCTTAAGTAAAGTACGTACATGTTATAACATTTATTGGGCGAAATCAATTTTTCTTTAGCTTTCATTTTTTTCAGTATAATATACATATGTACACTATATAAACTATTTCTTATGAATCTACAAAGTTTAAAGATTTAAAAAAGTTATTGTACATCACTAGGCTGTCTAGTGTCGACTTTCTATTTCTATTTATATCAAGAATATCAGCAAATAATTATCAGTAACAATTGTGCCTGTTTCAAAAGTATGAAGAGCAAGATTATTTATCTACATATCATCATCATACAATATAATGCTTAATTTGTAATACATTTACCTACCTATCATAACTAACAATAATCAGCAAATATTACTTAAAAAGTCCTACTATAGGGTGAAAGGAAATGTAAAGGACAGACTTTCTTTTTCAAAATTTGATTATTATATTCCTTGAGAAGATATAAGTTACGTCAAAATTATTTTTATTGATTTTAGGAAACTCTTTTGCAGTTACTTTTTAGATTTTATAAAATTTTATGAACTCTTTGAACACTCTAATTTACAATGACATTTTTTCACAGATACGGTCTTGTTACAAGATACAAGAAAAGATAAACAATGTAGATATACAAAATTTTAACTGTCTGTCTATGTGAGTTCCGTTTTCCCTTAAAAGGAAATATGAAGAATTATATCTGACCTCTAACGTACAAACCATAAAATAATAAAAGATTTTTAAACTATGCTTTAACTAACAATACATTGAAATTTCACAAGTAAGTATATACTATTAAAATTGTGTTTAACAAAATTCTGAATATTTCAAAGAAAGACGAAGGTTTTTTTCCTATTAGAAAAAGGTTACGCAATTTCAACTTTCATTCCATCTTACCCTACAATATCTATCTACATATTTTCCATCACTATGCCATGCATCCATCAATCTCCCAAGTTCTTGAAATCAATAAAACTATCCATGGCCATAAAAAATAGTTCGAGTCTTAAAAGGAAGAGGATACCAGTAAAAGGTCGATGGTTGTGAAGGAACTTACATGGTGCGTATGTGCGTCAGGCCGTCGAACGCGCCCTGCATAACGCAGGTAATGCTGTTCCCTTGAAGGTTCCTGTGAAAATGAAGTTCGGAGGATATAGTCGTTGCAGCGATACCGTTTTATGGACGTCCATAAAAGTTTCTACTCACAGAGTCTTAAGATTCGTCAGCCCGGTGAACATCTTGTTGTGAACTTCCCTCAGCCTGTTCTCCGACAAGAGCCTGCGAAACGAGGGCTCGTTATTTCGTGGGACAAGGATGCCGTCGCGTAAAGTTTTGGCGTATTAGAAGTAAAAAAAACGGAACCAGAAAATAGGAAGAGGCCTTGCGCTATAGAGGTACTCTTTACGCATCGATGGAAATCGTTATACGTCGGTGGTCCGTTAAAACGATGGAAAAACTCACAGGGGAATTATTATTATTTGATTCAGGGTCTGTGCAGTGTGTTAAATCGCTGCATTTCTGATAAACCGTGCGAGTGGGCCGAAATCGAATACCGATAATTGTTGAACGACGAAAACTCGGGCACTATTGTTGTTGGAAATTGGGAAGCTGTTTGCTGGAAATGTCGATAGCACGGTGATAGCAATTATTCAACGAATATTTAAATGTAGGGGAAATTTAAATGCGCAAATATAGTACAAATACACATAGTATACAAAAGTATATAAAATGTTGAAAGTAAAGCGTCTACACATTCTGCTATTTACAATACAAAACAGATTTTAATTTAGGCTCTATTTGCTTAGGTATGCTTACATTGATAAAAATATGAATTTGTATTAATATCTCGAACCCAGTAATTATTTTGTATACAGTATTTTATTTACAGTGGTATGAAATATGATGGGTCTAAAGTAACGTCATGTTTTTAAATATATCGAATCTCGTTAATTCCAATCTCAGGGGAATAATAAAAATCTATGATTTATGGAGATTACGTTCGACAGAAGATTTTCAAAAAAAGTTTAATGAATGGAACTTTGACACACAAAGTTTCTGAACAAAGGTTAAAATTTTTCGAATTGATTCAATAATGAATATAAAGTTATTACTCATTGTTATTAAAACAAGTTTGTAATTATACTTTCTGTTGCGGCGTTAAACACATTGTTAATCAATAACATTTTCAACTGTGATCAGGACAGAGAATATGATTTCCTCAGTATTCTTACACCTTTTCATGATAGATAGTTTCGTAGTGTTTTAAATCCATAGAATGTTAAGTGTTCGAGGGTCAAGAGATAGAGATGTAATGGGCGCCATTTTATATTTCCGGGCATTCGCAACAATTGTAAAAATTGAAAAAAGAGCGCAGTATCGAATGGTTCGTTACTAATATGTTGTGACACATTAATTACTTCAAGTTACAACAAGCAGTAGTGATAAAAATTTGATTTGTAGAGATAAATCACAACTTGCAGAGGTCGGATTTCTCCGAATTTGAATTGCAAACCTAAAATAACATACGTAAACGTATGGCAAATGTGTAATATCAGGTGAAGTAAGTTTGTATTTCGACTTGTAGAGGTTTTTACAGCGATGTGGAAGAGAATGAACAAAATTATTGAAATCGAATTATTGAAATTTAACTCTAGTTTTGTTTGTGTCTGCTAATAAGGGAATCATTATTATAATTACTTTTTAAGCAATTTTGTTATTTAATTTGCGTGAACGAAAGTATTTTCACACTGAAGTCTAATTATATTGAAAGTAGCAGCTTGTTCAATTTGTTTCTGAAATGTGTAATCTTTTTATGGTTCTTCGCGTTCTTCCGATTCAAAACACACGCGAGCTGCAACCGACCTGGGACCTATCTAATTAATCGACCCATTGTCCCATTAATTGCCTTTGAAAATTAAATCCTATTCTGGTTCGTTAGAGCTCGTTTCAGAGTCTTGATCGAGTTAGGCACAAATAACGCGGGCAATCTCGACACTGAATACACTCCCTTCCGTTATTCGAAACTTTCTCAGCGGGAAGTGTTTGATTAAAAGAACAAGTAATGATATCCGAACAAACAATATGTACACGGAATGTTTTCACGATAGCATTCGTAACGACTGGATTTTGTTTTTATTTCTGGTAGTTGGGAATTTTGGATATTTATCGCATTAAAAAATAATTTTTGATGTGTATAAAATGGAATTCACATTCTACAAATTATTGGAATTTTTAAGTTCATTTTGTACCGTTATACAGGGTGTGGCACAAATTAGTCCCCACGATTTTTTAGCCCCTTCGGATAATCTGACAGAAAAGTGTTTCCTACCAAAGTTAATCAGTATTTAACGAACAAGAAATTGCAGTTTTTTACATTAAACAAAAATTGATTTTTAATAAATAATCAATGTCGCCGTCATATCTTTAAATGGAACGGGATATTATTAACTTCATAATATTGTAGGCGACGTTGAAACGAATTCAACGACCTGCTATACGATGACTTTAAAATAACTTTGAAAGAAAATATCGCCATTAATCGGTTGCCAGAATATTTGAAATAATTAGTTAAAAATACTCAATTCCATTTAAAGATATGATGGCAATCTTGATTTGTTGTTAAAAATCAATTTTTTTTTAAATTTAGAAAACTGCAATTTTTTGTCGGTTAAATACTGATTAACTGTGGTAGGAAACACTTTTCTGTTAGACCATCCGAAGGGGCTGAAAAATCGTGGGGACTAATTTATGCCGCAGCCTGTATGTAGTTATTATACACAAATAAATACTATAGAGTATGCTATAAAATGATTTTCTATTTATAGCCAATTAGTCAGTTAATTGTACTAGCAATTAGGATACGAAAATAGTATAAGGAAAAACAATTAAAAATTTGAATTTATCTTTTAATGATTATTATATCGTTCTGTTATAATACAATTTCCATTATATTTGTTAAAAACACTTGAAAGCTCTAAAAATATCAAGACTTGAAATATAAAAAAACATCGATAGAATTGAACTATGGTGTTTGAGATTAATATTATTAAATACAAATAATTGGGTATCATTATTTTAAGCGGTTATTTTTTAATTATTAAATTACTATTTTTTAAAACGTGTTCGGTAAAACTAACAAATTTCAGATTTTATTTTTTTCTATAAAAAATATATTAATAAATTGGTAACAAAATAGGAGTAAAATCACTAAGCAACACTGGAGATAGGATAACGATTATACATGTATGCGATACGCGTGTAGTTTAATCAGTAAAAAATATTGAATGTTAAATTTCATTTCGTTACGAATTTTTTTATCCATAGCAACCAGGTAAACGAATGATTCATTTAAAAAGTGTATAATAATCTGGAAAATCCTATATCATCATGTTATGTATAAAAAAAATAGTTACTCATATTTTAGGAGAAAATTTCTCATTTTTATCTTCACGTTGAAATACTGTACATTAAAAATTTTCTTCGTGGTTGATAGGGTCATGCTTGAACTGTGGAAGTTTAAGCATTTATCGGAAACTTAAATATGGAAAAAGTGACTCTCTATTTATGTTCTATTCACTCAGCTTATGTTCACTCACAACATCCACAGTCTAGCATAACATATGTCGTATTAAACAGACAAGAAAAGTATAGTGCAAGGGTGAATGGGCGTAAAAACTTACAGGTCGGTGAGCTTGTGGGCTCCCTGAAAGGTCGACGCCTCGATACGCGAGATTTTGTTCTTCCTGAGGTCCAAATGCTGCAGCTCGGGCAGTTTCTCAAACAGGCTGTCCGCTTTGATCTTATCCAGCTCATTGTTGGCCAACAATCTGTGCGCGGGGACAAAGAAAAAAGATCGTGAATGACGAGAAAGTTAGAGTCTGTATCGGCAGGTTCGATACGGTGGGCAATTAATCGCGCCCCAGGGCGTCGATCCATTAAACGACTTGGAATAATTTATTTCGAATAATAGCACCAAGAGTTCTACAGCTCTTCACCCCCCGCAGGGAGCAGCAGCTTTTAATCAGATAATTATCTCGCCGAATGATTGAATTAGTCTTCTCGAGCGCGAAGGAAACGAGGCCTCTAGAACGCCATTCAGTGTGATCGATCCACTCGATTGATCCTTTTTATCATACCATTTCAGTAATACATTGATAGACGCTAAACAATGCCCAGAATTTAGAATAGGTCAAACACAATTAATGATTGACAAATCTTACAATTAAAGTACTCAATGCTTAGGTTTTTTAATGTGAGTCGTGTTCTTTTGGGGTTCGAAGGTTCTTCATTAGAGGTTCGAATAATACAATGATTCTTGTTTGTGACTTGTGATGATTTATTATTAATACTTTATTTACCAATAAATTCTATTATAAACCGTATTAATAATAGGATTCCAATAGGTAAAGTGTTAAGTGTAAGTGTAGGTAAGTGTTAACTTCTCACGTTCTAGTGCAATAGTCATCATAAAGGTAGTTCAGTTGGATAATTAAAGAAGTGGGAGGAAGGCGTTCCAGATTAAGTTGAAATAATAGTTTGTATTCTTATGAATGTTATGACGGTATTTCATTATCTACAACGTTTCCATATATTTTTTAGGCAAGAATCCTTTGGGTTAACAGCTATCTTTGCTTCGTCGAAGAAGACTTTGTATTCTGTTGCTTTCTGACACTTTGTAACAGCTGACTGAATATACAGCTTCTGAATATATTTTGGTTTGATACATAGTTCGTGTTTTAGTCGAATGCTCATACTACTTCCAGTTTGGTCAACATAGACTTTCTCACATGAGCAAGTTATTTTATAAGTCCCTACTGACGGTAGCTGCATTTATAGCTGCGTTTGTTGCTGTTCGATTGTAGCGTGTTTGATAAAAATGGTCCTATTATTGTCACAATATTAGCTACACTTAAACAGTGGATCAGCATTAGGTATATATCAGTATACCTTCATCAGTGTGTTATTCCAAGCCCTGATGAAAGTAGCTTAATGCTTGTGAAACGTTGGGATACTTTTTTCAAAAGAACATGATTTAGACTTGAAAACTTTAACAGTGAGTATTTGTATAATGCCGAGCCATAAAAGGCTTAAATCACTAATAAGTTTATTGAGGCACAACGATTAGTCTATCTTAACGCATTTTGCCCGACGTTGTTTTTATCGATTACTAGAAAATGATTAACTCTTTGATTGTAAATGCTATTCAGAACTGAAAAGTTGGCTAATGGAAAGATTGCGAGTCTGATTAGTTGCACAATATGTTCAAGTACAAGTAGAGGAACATTTAAGGGGTAATTATTAGATATCATAATAACACGAAAATTAAAAACAAAATGAAATTGCAGTTGAGCTGTGATTTCTCAACTATAAGTAAGAATTAGTAAAATGTGGCTGAAACTTGACACATTGGACTACTAATGACAAATAGGACTCCACGGAATCAGCGAAGTATATGATAGCCATACACTGGCATTCTTTCCGTAAGCAAAATGGGTTCCGTATGGAAAAAAATCTAGTTTGTACAGTACGAAAGGATTTTTGGCGTTTCATGTACCACCTATTTATAATATATTAATTTCTGGAATATTTGATTTATTATCGTCATCTCAATTTCTTGTATTTTCAAGAAGAAACGAAGTTTTCGAGTTAGTGAGTGACGACACGATTAGAATTCTGTTGATTTTATGGAAGGAAAATAATAACAAGAAGGATCATATGTTTTCCTCGTAGAAAGAATGTCAGTGTATGGCTAGTTATATTCTCTTGCACCTGCGCTATTCCTCCTCTGTGTAGAGATCTACACACACAGGGCGCCCCAGGTGGAAACCGAATATCGTTACCTATATTTGATAGATCATTGTTATTCAAATTTAATATGATAGTCTAGAAATAGACTGGCATCATAAGACTGCTGTTCATCAATAAAACATCTAAAATATCTTCAAAACGAATTAATCAAAACTGCTAGAGTATACGATTTCGTTATGGGATTCCCTGTATAGTCAACTTTTCAGCTCTCAACAGTACCTGCTGCGCGGAAGTTCTGCAGTTCTATTTCTTCGCCTTATAGTCAGACGCCTATACATGTTTAAAACAAAGTCTACATTCATCATCAAAATGTCTATAGACGCCAACAGCAATCAAAGGGTTGAGCACGATACTTACAAGGTGGATGTGTAGATGGGCAGCTCCTTTGGTATCGAAGTCAGTTTCTTGTTCGAACAATCGACGGTTGCACCATTGCAAGTACACGGGGCTGGACATTCTCCAGGCAGGATGCACTCGCCAGCCCTCTTCGTCAAGAGTTCCTCGTCGCCTAGGGATAAACAACCGGATACATTCTACTTTAGGCAATCCTGTCTAATTTGCCTTTCCTTCTTGGGACCACAGAAACGTGTCGTTCGTAAATGAATCAGTGATTAAAACACTTGAACTGAATAATATATCCCTTCAACTGGTTTAATGATCTATTAAAAAAACTATTAACCTTCCTGGTTTCTTTTGGTGTATTTTGAAACTCGTCTGGTACATACTTCATTATAGTTACTTTTATTCTTTGTCGTTTATCTTTTTTCCTAATTTATTAATTCAGTCTATAAATGATATAAATGGTATTTCTTAAAAAATAAAGTAAATCAGTTCATTTGTAACTATCAATCATTTATATTAATTTTCCAATTTTCCTTTTATAAAAATGTATAACTATTGGCAATATATAGTAATATGTATCTGTGTTATTTAAGAGTAACGTGATGTTTTTATATCTGCATATTCTTTTTATTTCAGTTTATGAAATTTGATTACCTTTATAACTTTATTCAGATACGTTCTGTTTCTCAGAGAATCGTTTAAGTATTCCAGGTAAGATTTTCCAGGAGTTTCAGGTTTATTACATTTTAGAACAGTTTTAATGAAGAATGACTTGCATAGTTTTTTACATCCTTTTGTTCATATAGAAACTATTTCTTCACAATGTTTTCCTTCATACATAGCGCAACTTTTTCATGAATTATTTCTTTCCTATCACTGGAAAGAATGGAAATATCTCGAATGAATGACATTATTACCCCGTCGTGTATTTCAGACGAGGTTATTATATTTATTTTTAAAATCGTTACTCGAATTATTAACATACAATTCGTTCACCATAAGTCTGAAGAGAGATATATTAAAATTATGTAGTCTCATTAAAATATGTTATTTATAGAGCCATTGATATAAAAAGTGGACAGGGTTATTTGCGAGACAATAAATCTTAAACTGAAAGACGGTCTTGCATGGTATTTTTCTTCTTGTCCATTCTTTGCTATCAACTGGTTGGTTTATGATTAATAAAATTCAGTCAATTAAAAATATTCTAGAATATACAGGATGTTACAGAATTGGTGGTACAAACGGAAAATAGGTGATTTTACATGAAGAAGTAAGACGAAAATGTAGAATAAAAATGTTTAATATCGTGCTTCGTTTTTGAGATAATTGACTTTAAATTTGATCGAGTACAAATGTATCAAATTACAGATTTAGACGTTTGAGGGGTAAACGGGGAAAGAGGAATGCTTCTAGCGTACCGTAGAAAGTCAGTGGCTAGACCAAGAGTGTTCCTCTTACCTCGTGTACCTTTCAAGCAACCAAACCTGTACTTCCGTATGCTTGCACCCAACCATGATTCAAACCTAATTTTCTCGAAAACGAAGCATGATATCAAAAAAGCTTATTCTATTTTTTCGACTTATTTTTCCATGTAGAATCATTGGCTTTTCACTTGTACCACCAGAATTTCTTTAAAATGCAGAGTTATTTAAAACATTGAAAACGAGTTTCTGATACAAAATTAACTATGTATATTTTTGCATATTTTTGAAGCTTGTAAAATGAAACGAAACAATTTAATAAATTGCCTGTATAATCACTTAGAATTCGCTGAAGTTGAAGATTCAGGACGCATTACGAACAAAGTTGTATGGAACCATAGTTTAGTAAAAATATAAACATTACTTACTAATAAGCCATTATTTTATTAAAAAAACATAATGACAATAAAGTCACTGCATTAAATGCAGGTAAAGACTAAATTGAACGTGTAGACTATACTGGTCAACAGCATACTATGCGATAAAGATGTCAAATGGTTTTACATATTTTTGACTGTTAATGTATACGTAAAGATCATTTTTATATGAACAATTTTGTTTTTCATTAAATGTTTCATTTTGTAATGTCATTCTTAGTACGTTTACTACTCTCTTTCTCACCACTTGCTACTACTTTTTAAACTCTGTTTTACCTATTAAATTTTAACTTTGGAGAGACATTTTTATCTTCCTATACAATATTTCGATGCAAAAATTCTATTAATTTTTCACCGTTTAGTTTATTTTACTAAACTTACAATTCATAATCTTCATCAATTTCATTCACAATTATATAATGTCATTCATAGGTCTTCAAATAAGATTGTCATTTACATATAGCAATTATTGCAGTCAAAGTATTAAACCTTTTTCATCTCTCACACTTTGTATGCCATTAGATGTGCGAAGCTCCTAATTTCCTAGCTTTAAACAAAAAATTTGTTAATTTTTTTCATTATTTTTGTAAGACTTCTCAAGAGAAATTCTTCCTAGTTCTTCGTAAGTATGTTGATTAATTGAATTCGAAGAGGTAGCGCCGCGCACTGGGGTTACCATGTTAACGTCGCGGCGATAAATTTTGATAATGAACAGTGGTAGCGGCGATACCATTAAATTAAACATCGGCGCTCGGTAACAGTGCGCCTTCTCTCTCTCTCCCTCTCTTTCGCACGTGTTAATTGAGTGTTGAATGTCATGTGCTCCCGAGGTGAATATGTTTATGTATGAGTACGGGCGCGCAGGTGATTTATCATCGCATTATACGCCGCGTTACAAATTGTCCGCCGCGATACAAGTACGTAATTATATCCGTAATTTGCGTCCCGCGTTTAATAATGCGGGCTATACGCGGCATCGCGTAGCCACTTTCTCTGCCAGTTTCGTCTACTCGCGATTTCATTTCGTTGGGAGTGATTCAGGGTACTTGTTTATCGTTTAGAATCTGGAATGCGTCAATGAGTGCACCAGAGTGGCACTAAGCTCTACGCGTTTCCCAAACATCGCCTATTAACAGTATTAACCTTTTCATTAAGGGTTGACAGACAGTGGTTATAGTCACCCCAGATAATTGAGGCTTTCACGGACCTGTGATATAGTTTTCATTGTAAAGGCTTTCGGGAGTAAATCGTGTTCTTGTGGAAGAGTGTTCCTAATGTTTCGTCAACATTGCAGTTAACTTTATCAGGCGGTTGGACGAGTATCAGGATTAGTGTGTCATTTAACTTCCTGATGAAGGTGACTACAATGTCGGTGAAACGTTGGGAACACTCTTTTACAGGGACACGGTTTATTTCCGGAAGCCTCAATAACGAAGATTATACATATGTATAATAGTCCTATCATCACGTAGTTGCAATAGCCTACTGGAGACTATAATTACCTAATGTGGAACGCTCACATTATACTATCTATATTATTAAACAACTTTTCAGATTTGATTATTCTACCATTCATTTCTTTAAAATCCTTCATGCAATAGTGCAATATAATTTGATTAAGAAACTGAGAGTTTAGTTGCTGCGACAAACTATCGAATGCAAAGTAAAACTGTCCGCAATGAAGTGTATGTACGTTTATGTCTTGATTGCTCCAACATAGTGGTAACGTATTCGCGATTAATTTCACCGTAGCAAACAGGTTAAGGTTACTGCAATTGCATATTAACTTTCCGCATCTATCGCTACCAAAGAAAGAAAGGATGAATTAGCTATTTTCCAAAAACGAATCACCGAGATGGGTCCGGAAGACTTCACTTGATCTCTTGGCTACAAGGGAGTTAGCTTTGGACCGAATTTCAAGGGAATGAAACATGCACAGTCTATCCTTTGAAAACCAGCTCGTTTAGAATGCTACAGGGTAACCCTTACAATCGCAAGGTTTGCTATAATCTGAACAAAGTCAAATGGCCCTTTAAGGTCACTACCTCCATCCTTAGTTGCGCAAGCAAATTTGATGGCTTAAGGAGGGTTTACTAAAAAGGGGTGGGAAAGTAAAGAAGTTTGAAACAAAATTTTCTACTGCCAAGTATTCATCTCCCGTCCGGTTACAGTGTTTCTTTGTTATAGACTTACAGCTTATTAGCATGTTTATAGAGAGACGAGTTTCTGTATTTAACTCATGCTTATGCTAGCACATTTTGGATTTATCAACAATATAGTTTCAAATTGTAGCGGACTATGTACTACAGGGAAAAAGTTAAATAAGATAGGTGATCCCAATTTCGCCATTCTAATGTTTAAAACGTTTTATAATAGTTCTAAATATATATGTAGTGAAATTTTGTAATGTTTCATAGAGCTTAGAGTCTTATCTGACATCTACAATGAATTATTATCCTTAGAAGTGATTTTTAATGATATTTTAGATCAAAATAGTAAGAAGCTGCAACTGGCGAAACTGCCATACCCGCCGTACGCAATTTCGACATACCATAGTGGAAAGGGTTGCTAACTTGGTCTAAGAGAATTCTTTTTTAGAATTTACTATTCAAACTGATCAGATTGTCCGTCCTAGTACTAAATTTGCATACAAAACAAGACAAGTCTTATTAAACACAGAGCTTTGTGTAAATCATCTTGAACTTCTTACGCGATTGTATCACATCTTACAAAATGTTTATTATTCACCAGTATATTTTTATTTTTGGTTGAAATGTTCTAAAACAAAGTTCATTCTCTTTACAGGCCTTACATTAATGTTATTTTGCAATCTTATTTATGAGTTAATGAATTCCTCATAGATGGTGAATTTGAGAACACTAGCGAAATTAGTGTCACCTATTTTGTGTATAATACGATTTCGATTGCAACAACTAGTTGCATTCACTGTTTCCATTATACTGGATGAAAATAGTAACTATTATTAAAAGTACAGACTTCAAGTCAATAAGACTTTGTCATACTAATAATCATATTTAGCAAGTGATTTTAAGCTATTGAGCCGATGTGTAGCTATGAGCTTATACCGAAAGATTATTGTAATTTGGCTTGTTCGGGCAAATCGTTGATACAGTTTATGGTATAGTCGCAGATCGTCTGCCATTTTTGAACTACAGGACTTTATATCATGATTAACATGTTTATTAAACGCAAAACATGTCTCAACATGTCTCCTGTTCCTTAACTCTATAGCAATGATGTGTTATAAACGCGTGATTTCCGAAGGATAAGTTAGACTGTTCGTCCTAGAAACTAACATGTGCCATGCAAGTGCCTCACTTGAAGGAAATTTCCATTATTGCTATGGTTCCGTTCATCCCTACCCAAGACGAAGATATCGGTTATCTTCCTCATCAAAAAACTCTTGTCTAGGTGATAATTGATGGTCCCTTGACCCACTGACTAGTTAATTTCATTACCAATTATTAACCATTCAGTGGTCGTTTTATAAAGCACTGGAGTTTTGTAAATTTGGGAATTCAGTTACAACAAGCGTCGCGTCGTAAGATAAAATGTTCCGCAATACCTTATAACAAATTCTGGACATTCAACAGTGTTTCACAAATCAATTTAAATGTATGCAGTGTTTACTCGAGGAATGTTTGCAACTTAGAATCGACGATAATATTTCATCTTCGAGTGAATACCATTTTTAATCCTTTAAGCGTTTAGTCTGCATCCTATAGGTAAGTGAAAAAATTTATTTTACTTTTTTTATTTTAATGGCCACCGAATAATATTCGTTTGTTTTAGTGACTAATAGTTGACATATGTAAATAATACTATAAATATTATATATATATATAGTTATACATTTTTTTGCAATTCATACATATGTCTGTAAGGACATTTATTCCGTGAAATTTTTCTAAAGATGAATTGGAAAGGATTGGTGTCACGTTTGATTTACCTGATTACGCAACTCTTACTAATGAAACATATTGCATTCATTTATGAAAACTCTGCTTTTTAGTTAAACTTGACCATGAAATTAAGTCCTGCATTCGATAAAAACTCTTGGAAACGAGTATACAGGACGGTTGGCGAGCTCGCGACGAGCAATCTCCAGAGCACACGTGTTTAAAAATAATAACTTCTCGCGCCTTTCCTTTTCATGGCTGTATATTTTCCCTAGTTGCGTTTACTATCCGCGTGAAAGCAAAATATAATCGCAACGTAGCAAATGACACCGAAAAATAAACACTTAGCTGGCATGTATGCGCTCTGCTCTCTTTCTCTCTCTCTCTGTAGCCGCACATTATCGTTATGCCGCATTTCCACGAACGAGAACTTACGGTGGTCCACGTAAAACTTGCCTCGGAAAACTTTTCGTAACTTTCGCCTCCGCCGTGGGAAAAATTTACGCAAAAGTCTCAGCCGAGTGTTCAGGGGAATTTAAGAGAAGTGAAGAACGTTGGTCGAGTCTTCTTTGAACTTCTGACGCGAAGAATTTCGAGCTTTCCAGCTTTCCCTTGAGACTCTTGGAAAGTGAGATGCAAGAGATTGGTAGACAGATTACTTTTCCTTGAGCGCATCGTGGAGGATACATTAACGTATATCGTTCTTAATTTGCTTAAAAGTATGTTTAGTGGTTGGGCTGAGTAGCCATAAATTTATCGCACTTTATAGTAGCAGTTAGGTATTTTAGTAATCTTTCTGCTTTCAATTGTGTTGCAAACGACGTAACAACTTCGATGTGCAAGCTGTTCATATTATTAGTAATGGTTGGAAAATTTTGTTGCGTCTTTTGTGAGTAAAAAGTACATCAGACTATTCTATATGTAGCCCATAGGAGACTACAGATCGAGTAGTTATACATTTTTATAAAAAGAGGATTAGAAAATTATTAGATGAATTAAACAGTTGCTATGGAATCTAATAGGAAATATATAGATAACTAATGATTGTACTTAATAATGTTAACTATTGTACCACAATTATGTACATATCAGCATGACTGTCTTATTCGAGCGTAGAAAAATGGCGGAGCTTTCCTTTCTATTTAAACTGATCAATGGATATGTCAACTACTCCACTCTTTTGAGTAATACATATTTCTCTTATGTATTCTTATTGCTTAAACAGCAATACCAAACATGGAACTTATGATCCTATTAATCATACTGTCGTCACTTCTAATCAATATTTTATAATATCAATAATACCAATATTTTATATGATAGATTTACTTCGTGATTCTATGTTAATATTTTGAAATGTGAACGAAACAATATTTCAACTTAGGAGCACACAACAATTGTGATATAAAACTTGACTTTTTGCAGTTCATTAGTGTACCTTTTTTGCGCATACTGAACTCTCTTTTAACACGAAAGTTATGCTAGTTATCACCAAATATCAGTAAAATACCACCTAGATAATTTAATCACTGATACATTTTCTATCTTCTGTTGTCTTTTTTACTTAACGACTTATTTAGTGAGCGTGAGATGTGCGTAAGAATTACCGACCTGTGTCCGTGTTCCGTCGACGGAGTGTTCAGAGAAGAAAATATCGAAGAAAATAGAGTGGTGCTTACCCTTACATTTGAACTTGTCGTCCCGCATCGAATCGATCTTCCGCTTCTGCGCTCTCTTCGGCGACTCGCACTTAACGCCTGACGTCTCGATGGGGTGCGCGTGAAGGTACGCGCTCAGCCATCGCAGATTGCAATCGCAGATGAACGGATTCCTTGCCAAATGTCTGCAGAGAGAAATCGAGGGAAAGGTTTCTTTCAAGCCTCTGTGTATACCATTTCGTGGCTGTATTCGCGAAACTTTTTCTTCGAAATGCAAATTCATAGGGATTCCTTGCGAGATCTCTCGGAATTCTTTTTCGCGAAGGTTTACTTCGTTTTATCCTTTATCTCTTGAGTTACGAAAATTCTGGGAGTTCAAGAAATATCTTAAATGCAATATGAAATCTTGTTCCTAGAATATTGATGTGCAAGAATGAAAATTGAAAGATAGTTTTTTCTTAACCCTTCAGGGACAACATTAAATACCTACACAATTTATTATGTCATTCCATAAATAATTTCGCTGAACATTATGTTATTTTAAAAAAAATTAGTATTTAGTATCTTGTTTCATTATTAATACAGACTATTTTTTAAATAATTATCTAATCCTTTTATTTAAAAAAAAGTTTATAATTTTCTAAATACAATTGTGAAATAAAAAATGACATTATCTATGAGATAACCTATGGTAGTATGCACATGAATTTTTCTAGCTCATTTATTAACAATGTTAAAATGCGTGTATTCCATTTAACTTTGTTTAACTTTGTTCAATTTTGTTTAGCTTTGTTTAACTTTATAAGAAAAAACAATCTTCTTAATCACATAATTTTGATGTCTGTCTGCACGTTTGTGTAGGTAAAAATGTTTTGTCCTTAAAGGGCTAAAATGTTTCTATATTAAATAAAATCTGTGCAAAAGGTTACTCATAATTGTTACAGCAAATTGTAGACCAAAAAAATTGAGTGACTAAAAATTAAAATTTACGTATAGACAAATATCACGGTTGCGTCACTTCTGAACATTTACTTCAAATGCACGTAAAAAAGTATTTAAGTAAAGTATAAGGGAAACAAACAGAAACTGTTTCTGATTCGTTTCTGCATCCAATGGCTACAATTAGCCAAAATTTTCGAAACCCTTAACAAAAGCAAAAAATCCAAGTAGAAATTCGCTAGGATTCACGCATATGCAATTCGATCCCGCGTAACACGTGAGCTCGAAAGCGTTAAAGCCATGGTAATTTGTATAAATTAACGGTCCAGTGGTATAGTGATACAAACAGCGTTTCAATCCTTCGTAGATTGGCGAAAGTTCCATTGGCCAGGGATCTGATGTTGTTATCGTACAGGGACAACAGAGTCAGGCTGGTCAGATCCCGGAACAGATCGGTCCGTATGCAGGATATCTCGTTGGCGTTCAGCAGTCTGAAAAGAGCCCGTTTTATCTCGTGAATTTATGCCACTTGTAATGCTATCATCGATCGTACGATAACAAAATGACGGTCTTGTAAAGAGATTCAATCGTTGAGTATGGCTATTAAAGGTCTGGGAATTTTCTGGCTTTTTATTACATGTAGCTGCTTTAAATTTACTTAGCTATCCACGGATGTATAGATACTTCTAAATACTAATTAACGTGATTATTGAACTACGTTTCTTGAAAGTTTAATTATGCGACTATATCCAGTAGAAATTATTCAATTTTCTATATATACTTTGATTTATATGTGTTTTTGGCATATTAAATTCCTTAAACTAGAGTGTTCTGTATAAGTTACCGTTAAAAGATAGAATAATTGGATACAACTCTCAATTTTCGATTTTTGCGCATTTTCGTGAAAGAGGACTGTACTTATAACTTTTATCATATTTAATAGAACGTTATTAGAATAGGTAAAAATTTTCAAATTAAAAGAAAAGAAGCTTTAATTTGACGTGACAAAACAGTTTGGTAAAGTAATTCATAAGCCTACAGTCCAATTTCACGAAGATCAGTAAAAATAATAAAACTCAAAGCTACGTATTTGTTAAACAAATCTAAGTCTAGTAAAAGGATAACTAAAACCCTCCTTCTATACCTCTCGAACTTCAGCAATTCTTATTCTTAACATTGAGATCAGAAAGTAATCGACTTGGCGTAGAATGTCCTAATAGGTTTAGGTCAATAAAGAGATAATATGTACACATAGTTATTCAAATTAGTTTAGAATGGAAGTAAGAGTAGTAAAGTAAATGACATTAAATATAAAGCTAAACCAAGTAATTTAGGAAGACTTACAGGGTGTTTGGCAACAGCTGTCAGAAATTTCAAGGGGTGATTTTACACCTCAAAACAGGACGAAAATCAAGAATGAAATTTATTTAAAGTATCGTTTCAGAGTTATTAATTGTTGAGAAAACGTCTAAAATTCGCAGAAAATGTGTCTGGCTTGAAATTTATTCTCTGATTTGGCTGTGTTTGACCCGACTAGGGCAAGTCGCCAGTAGAATAAGTTTTAAGTCAGACATACATATTTCACGCACATTTTACGCGTTTCCTCAACATTTAACAACTTTGAAATGAAGCTTCAAATGCATTTTCATCATTCTTGATTTTCGCCTTATTTTAGTGTGCAGAATTGCCTTTTAACATTTCTGACACCTGTGTTTGAACACATTGTTTTAAATTAAACATTGTTGTAGACTGAACCAGCATGATTTAGGATAGTGCAAAATATTAGAGTATTGTACCTATACATATAACGATAGGAAACAGACTGACACGCTGTGAAACACGACAAACTAATATAGAACGATGCAATATGTTGTAGAATAAGATAGAATAACGTAAAGGGGTGTCTGACGCAACAGAATGGCGTTTGATAGTATGCTCTTTTATAACAATTCAGGATGACGTGAACGAAGCAGGTCGATGTGAAATAATGAAAAATGATGTAGAAATATAGAACATGGTAATGTAAGACGTATTGTTGATTACTAATAATATAAGCGTAGAGGCATAAAGATACAGTATTACATGTAAAATATAGAACAAAAGATGTGTTACAAAGATTACAAAACAGCAACTTTGTAAAGTGTGATAAAAGAGTAGAATGGTAGAATACTTTGGAAAGGTGACAGAATGATGTAGAATTTTATTACTGTAAAATGGTATTAAGTTTTAAGATAGTGGGAAATGTCTTAGAATAATGGAACTGTAAAATAATAAGATAATAGAAAGTGGAGTGTAGAATAACGTATAGAATGATTTACAATTAGAATATGAAATGCAATAGAATGTAAGACACTGAACTTAAATAGTAGAATTTTGATCATACAACTTAAATACGATTATCAGAATATTTGTACATTAAACAGTTAAAACTTTACAATTTAGAATGTATATTGACTCACAATAACTGCAGATTGGTCAATCCTTGGAACAATCCACTGGGAAGTTCGGTGATCCTATTCCCGTATAGTACACTATAACACAAATAGGAAATTCCACTAAATCCGAACTTACGATTTCACGTTGTGTATTTAAGATGTCATACATACAGAGATTCCAGCGACTTCAATCCGTGAAACGCGTCAGCCGCAACCTTTTCAATTTGATTATTGCTAAGGTCTCTGCGAAAGAATAATAAAAAATTAAAAAAAGATATCATATATTACACGAATATTGAAAGAATCTTGCAGCTACTCACATTCTGCGCAGTTTTCGGTATGGAGAAAAGGCTTTTGGCGGGATTTCCGTGATTTTGTTTTGTTCCAGACGCCTAAGCATAATTCAAAACAGAAGAAATGGGTTAGCAAATTGATAAACTTACAATAATTTGATTTTTCCACGTAGAATTTGCTTGATGAATTTCGAGAAGCCTCACTTATCAGTTTCATAAATGATTATAGAAAATAGTTCGAATCATCGTAAAATGGAATTAGCATAAATATTATTCAAAACAATAAATATGATTTCATGCTATAATAATAGCTGGTGTTAGGTTTGAATACTTCTTTCATTTCACAATATAATACCTTGAATTAACTAACACTTCATCCCAAGTTCTAGAACATTAGGACATGTTTTACTGGCATCACTGCGCCTGACCTGACTCTTCCGACAGCAGAATAAGTCCTCGTGGCAGACCCATTTTCATGACTTTAGATGCATTTTCAGTAATTAATAGTTCAGAAGCGAAATATCAAATTTCCTCATTTCAAAATTCTCATTTTTGTCTTACTTTGACACATAGAATCACTTTTTAAAAATTTCTGACATCTGTTCTCGAACACCATTTATATTGAAAAATGTTAGCAGCCCGAAAGAGATAGAAGGATATAGAATAAATAGATGTCTATTTCAATAAACAAAGTTTAGTTCCATACTATCACAATGATTACTTTATTACCTAAAAATATCTTTATCCGAACATTAATATTTCGTATTAATTCGCGTACAGGAGGTTCCACTGTAATTGGTTCTAACATACAGAGAATAGTTTATCTTAAGTTTGATCATTTGAACAGGGCTTCTCGAGATAAAGCAGACATTTGGCAATTCTACGTGGTAGGTAGAACGAGATCGCGTTTACGAACAGTTCCATGGTGTCCTCGGGAAGGTGGGTGGGTACTTTCGTCAAAGAATTCTCCCTACAGTCGACGATACCATCAGCGCATCTGCAAGGATGCGGGCACTGCGGTTCCGCGCTGCACTCTGATCCTGTGCGCTCAACCGGCCCAGAACACTTGAACTCGTACGCCTGCGTGTGCAAAAGGGAACAGAGATTTTTAGATAGGGGAACGGTGCTTTTAAACTCTAGTAAAACGATAATAAAATGGGTACAGCTACGGGTACGCTAGATGTCTTTTGAAGCTTTGAAGATAGGTAGTGTATTGAGCTCAGCACTGAAATATCATTAGAGAAATTCCTGTAGAACTACTAATGGTTTAAAGAGCTATTTGGTGAAATTGCAGGTATAAAATTGTGAGTGTCTTTTGAGACTTTTAATGAAAGGAGTTATGTTTAATTAATTCCGTAATACTACCGTTATGGTGTAACTGTGATTATTTTAAAGTATTTGTAGTATCAAATTAGTTTTCAGGTTTGCAATTTTATTAAATGAAACTAAAACAAGTTAGTACGCAGCTACAGTTACGTTTGACGGTACTGAAAGTGTGATGTAGAGCTTAAGAGATTCTGATTGTATATTTTAAAATTGAGATATCTCTAATTAAAGTTGGCAACTACTGTTTTCGTTGTTTTAATTTGCAAGTGGTTTCAGCGTAAGTTTAAAATTGATTTTACTGAAATTAAATAAAAAGATTCAATAGTAGTTCTAGAAATGTTTGAAATTCTTGTACTCGGAATTTTTTAAATATAGAATTAAATTGAAAGACGATATGATTTGATTACATTCATATTAAAAAGGTTTTTGAAGAATATGATTTCATAAAAATTGTATAATTAACTATAATTAAAATTTGATTATTGTTTCAAACCTGTAAATCGGCGATATTTCGATCCTTCAAATGTATTGGAGAGGCACAACGAGGATGTTGACCAAGTCGAGGAAATGTTTTCAAATGTAGCGAGAACCAGGCTAAATGACAGTCGCAAGACAGTGGATTATCCGCGAGCCTAATCGTTCGTAAATGCGATAACCCGTTCAACATATCTTTACCCAGCATCGTCAATTTATTGTTACTCAGCATTCTGTAACAAAATACAAACACAAAGTTCATTTTCTATGCATTTTCAAAAATTGAAACTGTTTTATTTTATTAAAGTTAACATTAATTTATATTATTAATGTCATGGTATTTAATTAAATATTTTATTTACTCACAATATTTCTAAATCCTTCAATTCTCGTATCGACGCCTCATCGATGCAGGTCAATACATTGTTGTCAAGTTGTCTGGTAACAAAAAATTTATAAAATCATTTCAAGTATTTTTTTTAATTCTGAAAAGCAGACTTTAGACATTAAAATACATCACATTTTATAAATGAAAAAGGTTTTTATATTTTAATATCACGCGAAAATCCAAAAAGAGTTACCAAAGAATTTCACTGTAGTATAAAAGTTATAAAGATACGAAAGTTATTAATTAAACGTAAACATTCGGTAAAGCAGTAAATTAAAAACGGTATATCGTAAAGATACTCTAAAATGTTGGTTTTATACCACACTGAATTATCTTTTTATGGTAGGAAGGAATTCCAAATTATAGTAGAATTTATTGCACTTTGTAGTGAGCGTCTGACCAATATAGGTACTACTACTTAACTAGGATTTTATTTTCCAGATACTCTACTGAATTAAGCTAAACAAAGACTTAGTCCAAATTCATAATAACATTATAATGTATCATTCGGTTCACAATAAAATTATTCTCAATCTACTTACAAATACTTCAAAGATGAAATTCCTCGAAGTGTCTTTGGTCCAATTGTGGCAATTTGGTTATGACTCAGATCCCTGAAAGATTAAGAATAAACATAAAATTATTAAAAGTTTCCATGCTGAATCGAAGAGACTACATTATCAGTTTTTGCAATTTATTATACAATAAATATTAATTATTACAGCCACAGGGTAAATATATCAGCATTAAGCTTTACATTATTGAAACATAATTTTCTTTATTAACATTATTTCTCTCGATGTACAATTCTGACAGCGCCAGAAAAAAACATTTCATGAAAACTTAACGCCTGAATAAACAAACAAATCAGCAGTAAATTTTCATCAGAAATTCAAATTATTCTTATCAAAGGAATTCCACTGTAGCAACGCAAAATTTCGCATTGTCTTTGTCATTTAAATGAAAAATAAGCTAGGTGATGTTGATTGCGTAATCGCAAAGAATCTAGTAGACCGTCGAAGAAAGAAGTATTGTTCAATTACGCCCGCAAAGTTCCATCGTAATAGCTGGTGCGTCGACCTTTCGAACTTTTCTCTCTGGTCGGGCTAAAGGTCGGTTACCAATGGGTAAGTGCACCGGTGTGTGCTCCACTTTGTCGTAGTTGGTCTCGAGTTCGCTCTACATTCGCGATAAATTATTCAGTGGCTAGTCGAGTGACACCGCGGGCATCCAGATGCTCCTCTTCGTAGAAAATTCGCAATGGAACACGAGTCGTCAACTCACGTGCAACCATGTGCACGTGTGCACGTTCACGTGGCCGGCTATAGATTTCTTTAAGGTTTCAGAGGATCGTTACACAAGTAACGAGTGACCATTTCCACGGCCTCACGTGACATACAGACTTCCTAGGAACTCTCGAAACCTCCTTCACCTCGTTTCAGGATTATTCAGTTGCGCCCCTCGTATCTCGGTCAAATATTCACTTGGAAAAATGCGCGTAGGCATTTTTTTAGAACTGTGTATTTACCGAGATCTTCATTTACCGCTCGATTCTTGGTACGTTTTGTCCTCCCGATCTTGTAGGTAATTTTTGAAATGAATATGGAAGTTTTAAAAGTATCCTCAGGTTTACTGTGCCAAGCTGGCTTTGAGATAGAAAGTAGTTGATAAGTTTAGAGTAGGGACACTTGAAATTGTCAACTCATTGACGAATTAAAATCGTCCTCGATTAAAGGATAATTGATAATTTCGTAATTAATTAGTGGAAGTCTATAAAATGTATTTTAATCTAGTACAGCATAAATCTTTAGACTTTCTATTAATGACTGTAGATTAAAAGCAATTAAGATCAGAACATAGATTAAAGTGCCAAAACATAGATTATATACACATAAATAGATAAAACGAGTAAAAAGATAAATACATATACAGCTAAGTTTTTGAATTATATATTTATTATTTTCATTTCGTGTTTATACGTAGGTACTTCCACATAAGGATACTAGTGACATTTCTTAGGTCAGTCTTGATTTTTTCTCGTTTTTTTTTCAGTTTATATTTACAGCATTACTTTTAATCTACAGTTAGTAATTGATTGATTGTGATTGTACGAATTTTATAATAAATTAAAATTTGTTGTACAAGAAATTGTTCTTACTTTTATACTAATGTCATTCAATCGAATGACTCATTTTTATACCAATAAATTAGAAGTAATAACTTGATGAATTCATAATATGTTTTTCTTATTAGCTTCAATCTATGTGTACACTCATTGTGAGATAACGAGGAACATTTTATCGCTTCTTGTTTCTTATAGTGTGTACTATAACTACATTTGAACTTTTTATTGTGTTTGTGTCTAGAATCTATGCTCTAAAATTGTTCTACGTTTTTCTTATTTCTTATACAGCGGGCAACAAAGTGAAATCCTTTTTCAATTCAGATTCGATTGAAATTCAATTTAATGTTAATTTCATTAATTTCATTAAAATTTCAATGAGAAGAGTTTAAATTAGTCAACACCTTTTTCCATTTGGCTTATTACTAATCGATATCTAGATATTTCGAATTAGGACAAATTTGATGTAATTTAGTTAAAATAGATTTTAGTCTGCTGAAATTCAGCGTCGTGCAATTGAAATTCGATTCGATTAAATTTTGGCCCTATTTCGTAGGAACCAGTTCCATATGGCTGAAGTTAATTTCGTTTGAACTGAAATTTGATTTAGAAAGAATTTCATTCTATGTTTAAGTAAAATTTGATTCTGTTCAAATCTCCCTTACAGAAGCATTCTTTAGTAGACAATAAATTATTAAACGCAGAATGTGTACCTGTACCTTGATACTTCAATTAATTATGAATAAAGATTGGTCTATATAAGGTAAAAGATAATAGATTCTGAATCATCTTGGTATATGTATAGGTGAGCTACAACAAACCTCAGTCTCTAAACATTGCGGAATAAATATAGAGAAATAAATTGAGGGGTATTATTTTATATTATTTTAAATATACAAAGTCAATATTGATCATAAAAGTATCTATTACAAATATAATTAAAACAAATATATAAACTTTACATTTGTTGAACCGTATTTATGATCACTTTTGAAAACGACAATAGGAAAGAAAACATAATTAACTATAAATAACGAGTCATAGTTGTAATACTAATTATATTAAATATAATATATAGCAAAGAATATAAATCATTGCACAATTTTGCAGAAGAAATTATTGTCGGTTGCCCTGAGTATGCCAAAACTAAACCTCTAGAATCCATTGTTCTTTGGAGGCAAATCCCAGACAAAAATTATTCACAAAAACTCTGAAGTCTTTCAAAGCTACCGAGCCATGCATACCTATAGAATTAAACCAGCATAATTTTTAAAAAAATATCGTGAAATTTGCCGCATTCCGTTTCAATTCTTAACTACTCATGTATATTAATACAAATTTTCTCATAGCTGTTATTATACGTGATTAACCTTCTCTCCAAAAATTTTAATGACATTCTAAGATTTGTAAAGTAAATATAAATTACAGAAAGTCTCCTTACAATAATTAAAAAATTAAATGTAACGTGAATGAATAGACTACTCACAATTGTAAAAAAGTAATGCAAATATGAGATAAATATACCAATAAATAAAAATTAATATAAATAAGAGTTATTGTTCTTGGTCATATATCATACGGATTATTTATTGAATATGTACTCTAATATGGTACAAGACAGAATATTAAACTTAATATTTAGCGAAGTCAACTTCTTTCTAAATATTTCTTATGATTAAACAAATGTCAATACTTTCGAGCAGGGTAAATCCTTTTAATAGTGTGCTAAAACTAAGAGTTTTTAAGAAGTACATATAATTTACAAAAGTAACGATTATTTATATAGGCACGTATATTTTTATTTTCCTTTAGTATTAATTGAGAAAAAAATAATCTGTTGTTATGAACTGATAATATTTGGGATAAAAAAGTAAAAATAAGTAGCTTGATATTTCTGTTTGGACGATCATCGAGTTTCAACAAAAACTAGATTGGGTAAACGTTCAGTGACAAGACACGAAACTTCCTCTTATGATCCCCCCGCGTTATCAATACAGGCTTCGTTTCATTCGACTCTTATCGCGACCACACAAAGCACGTCGCCAGCGACATTCAGAATTGAGCAGCCGCGAGAGAGTCCAGGTCCAGGAGGTCCTTTTGTTACTTCCAGTGAAGGAACTTCTACGTCGAAATTCGGTAATTGCTTTCTGGATTGGCTGGGGCGCTGGGAGTTTAATCTGTCGGTCTCACTGTGCGCCTCGAAATTACTGAAATTCTCCGGCGTGTTTACCACGACACATGGAATTATGGAAGACGGAAGGAAAGGAAAAAGGAAATGGCTTCAATTCTGTCGTAATCCTGAATCGCCATCAATAGGAACATCCTACCGGATTGCTTGTTCAAATTAGGAACTTATCGTGATCAAATTGCAGCTGCGGTCTCAAATGAAACCAGCACCACTAAAAGCTCTGTCTTCCTTTTGCCCCGTGTCTACGTGGCCGAAATTCGGTAATTGCTTTTGGGATTGGCACCGCTAAGCAACAGTCTAAATCTGCTGGTTCTTGCCGTATGTTCGCGCCCCCGAGCTCTCGGAATACACCGCAGGATGCGCCTTTCTTCGTCCTCTTCAGGTCTCGAGACCTTGCCTCTGAAGCCTTCACTTCCTATTTTTGTTTCTCGTCTTCATCTCATCGGGATGCTCCGCTCGTGGTCTTTCCAGCGAACATAATTACAGGCTGCTGGGTCGGCCCAGCCAATGGATGGTCAACGGTGAACCGAGCACCGAGACCTCTAACCTATCATCGCGAGTGTCTGGTTAGCATCCTGAATGCGGTTCCCGTGAATCTTCTGGTGAGACGCGATCTATTTAAATGGACCACCGACTTGGCGGGGGTTCTACTTATTGTGACTGGCTCTACCGTTAAGATGGGAAAGCGCTGTAAACACGGTGTTTGCGAAGGAACTCTGCTGTTTCATTGAAGTTGTTGGAGAGAAGATTTTAGCTTTTATCTCTGTATAGTGTAAGTTTTTATTTATTTATTTCTAGTAGACTAACTGAAACAAAAGTTGTAAAAGCTCGAAAAATGGGAAATGGACTTGTAAACAGTGTTGGATCAAATCCGACGTTGATCTTGATTTAGCTTAAAAATTTTAACTCGAGAGGAGTTAAAGGGAATATAAAATTTGTTTCTTTCGAGGCAAAATGCAGCTATTTTTTTGGGAATGTATAGTACTTATTTTTTAAGGCATTTTATGCGAAATGAGGATGTTATTTAACTGATATCAAAACAAGCTTTAAATAAATCGAAAGGTTATCAATTGATAGTATATTATTTACTTGTTATAAGATCATCATTGTTTCTGTTATCTATATTTTGTTCTTCGAAATTACTCTGATTTTCTTCTAACATTACCTCTGATAAAATAAATAATTGACACGTCAATTATTGTCAAAAGTATGTATTATATTATACATATCTGCTTTTATGATCTATAAACCCATTATTACTACCGTGTCGTGACTCTATAACGTGTGGAAGCATGATATGCTTGTGTTTGAAATATGCATTAAGATTTTCACAGTAAAAAATATTATTTAATAATCGTAGAAAATTTTAGTTAACTGTAAAAAACTTTGGCTAATTTATATATTTCTTCACTTCCATATGCGAAATACTTTTTATTCATAAAGAACTAGCATAATTCAAATATTCAACAAACATAATGGATTTTTTAATATTTAGTTCAATTACCAAACACTTACTTTTGTATATTTGCAATTAACTCTTTATGTTAATAATTGGAAACGTATGATAGATTATACGGAGAAATTACCCTCATCGTAACATTTGACTATTTTTGTAGTAATGAAATATCTTATGTAAACAACTCGTGATATTACAATTATTTTTATAGACAGTTCGACATTAACCCCTAAAGCATGGAGAAGAAGATTATTTATTTGATACAACACTTCTTAATTAATATATACTTGATAATGACGGAAGGACATATTGTACCCATAGTCAGATTTGTTTGAAATTATGGAACGAAATTTTATAGAGTACAGGACATTATTTGTTTCCTTTTTTAACTTTGTGCGCTTAAAGGGTTAAAAACAGGATTACAAAATAAAGTATTTAAAACTGGAGAAAAGTTCTGTTCTATTTAAAGAGATTACGTCAAGCTGCCAGATTCAAAGCAAAAAAGCTGGGAAATATTTTTTGAAAACTAAAACCTATGCAGTATCCAAATTTATTAGTGTATAGTTCTCACTGTTGAGGCTTCCAGGTGTAAGCTGTGTCCTTTTAACAAATTTCTCAACATTATGCAAACATTGCAGTGAGCTTTATGAGCAGTTCGAATAACACATTAAAATAGGAACACAGAGAATTACCTAATGGGGAGAATTGCGTGTTTTATTATTTCTTTACCTTATATTAATAACTTATGTACAGAAGATAGCATATACTTACAATACTAGCATAGTTTTATGCATAATGACGTAGACAATTCAAATGTGTATAGTATATTATAAAGAATTCCTTAACAGAATTGCGTATTTCTCATGTAACGGTAATGTCTTTAAACAGTAATAATGATTTCTTATGGTGCGTTTAGACCAAGCGAACGAATGCTTGTTCCTCTCCCACCTTGAACAAAATTCAATTATTATGAATGAATAAAATCGACAACTAAATGAAAATATGCTCATGTCGTTTGAACTTTGCTGAAGTGGTGGAGTAACGAGCATTTGTTCGCTTGATTGCACCATTACGAGATTACATAGAAAAACATGTACTCTACTCGTGTAATTTGTTAAATACTCTACACATATATGATAGAAGCAAATATATAAATTGAGGTCCTTAAAAGCATATAACGCCATATTTTCTTAATTTTTATTTATTCATTAATAAATGACGTTACATTCACATTACAAAGTATTAAGTATTTCTGAGTTATTAAATATCATTAAGAAATAAACTACTCCACCAATAAGAATGTTGATGCCCTTACAAATTGAGAAAATATTATTTTGAAAAGAAAGTCTTTGACACAACACGTTTGAAATAAATTTAAATATATACCAACGTTTTATTTCATGAAAGGCAAATCAATACTAACCGGATATTGATAATTTCGTTAGATATCAAACTGGTATCGACATCTTGTTCAGGTATCAAGCGGGTATCAATATTATACTGATTCGGTATAGTATTGATTTGGTATCACTTCAGGAAGTATTGGTATTGAATATTAATATTGAACAACTAGTTATACTAACTTTGAATTATCTAAAGAATTTAGCTTTGAACCTTGAACTTTACAAGTTCAAAATTAGAAAATTTAAAAGTTTTCTTATTAATCGCTGGTGGACATCTAGCTGGAATATTGACTGAAAACGAAGCTGAGTCACTGTACACCTGCATTCTTTACTTGACGTCTAAATTGCATCTACTGCATATAGTGTGGTAAATTGAGGCATTGAGTTGAAGTGCTGCCTAATATAAATAGATAATAACAACACATCATGGTACTGCAAGAAGCTGAAGCCTTCATCTTCCAATATTCTTGTCACTTTACTTATTTAGTGCCCCAAACATATTCAACTTTATCGTTTAATTAATTTTATGACCACGCTATGTTTCTATTCCAACTATTCTAGGGATGCCAATCCCTATGATTTTTCAAAAGATCGATTGTTTTACAGCAGTGGATCAATCTTTTGTATCGATCTTTCGTTAGCTGATTTCACTATGAATTGATTTTTTCATCACGAAATTGAATCGATTCTTTTCAAAAAACAATTTTCTTTTTTACTTCAGAATATTTTTTAATAGTTCTTGTTTTTACATCAAACAATATGCAAGAGAATCTAATTTTACGTATAAATGAAATTAGTTGAATGGAACTACGAAAAGTTTCTCGCTTCTCCTGAAAAACATTCTTCTTTAAGTTATAGCACTTTTTTCGCCGGTGTTATTTACTTATAAACCTCTTCATCAAAATCGAAAATCGATTTTTTGATGGTCAAGTTTTCAATAAATCGATTTTCTAACTTCCAATCCGTATAGATTTAAAAAATTGATTTCTTCAATAGGAATTGGCATACCTAAACTATACCCAAAATATCGATATCTTTCGATACTTTTCATCAAGGACTTTCATATCGAATCGTTCGAATAGTATCGATATCAATTAGATTACTAATACATTTCACAAGACCGCGTTCTATAATGAGTAATCAGCCATCGAACTGTCGAAATAACACGCGGCAGTCAATTCTCAGCTAGCCGAGGATCGTAAGATACTCCGACTGATGCGTTTTCGTTGCTTAAATCACCGTGACTCGCGCCGGGTTGTCAAAGCAACGGGGAGAAACGTTTGTCCCGGTTATTATCGGCTTAAGTGTACAGCGAACAAATGTTATTGCCTCGTAAATACAAGCTTGTACCGTTCACCGACTCGTCCAGGGTACGTGGTATCGCGTTTCAACTGTTTCAAGCGCGCGCAATATGCTTGCAACGACGGAGCGATACTAATCAGCCGGTAAGCCCGCGCCCCTTTCCATTGTGTCAAACCATTTATTACCGACGAGTTTCATCCTCTTACCACCTTTTCCAATGGCTTTCTACGTTTTGCGCGATGGGTTAATCACACGTCTCGTCGACGCTGTCTGTCCACGACCGAGGAGAATCGTTATTAGAGTCGGAGCCTTTACGCACGAGGTACTGGTTTAATTAACAGTTGTGCAATCAATGGTGCTTCATCATTCGTATTGTGATGTAATGTTGGTTTTTGTTTCTTGACTTTTTGTTGGCTCATTTTATTGTGCGATGTGCTGATATCTATACTACGTATGGCAAATTTTATTTGTATTTTATTATACTTTATGGGTACGCTCGTGGAACTATTCATACGGAGGTGGGTGATTTTGAAAGTTAAAAAAATTTGAAAATTTGAATTCCAAGTATTTGAATACTTATTTAAATATATCTAGATGTAAATATAGGAATATTTGAGATTTGGAGTAAATGAAAATTTGAAAATTGAAAATTGTTATCTTCGAGGAATCAAAAAAGTGGTCTAACTAATAGTTTGTAAAGTGAAATAACTATAATATGCTACTGTAACTGGACATTTTTGAATTTTTTATATTTACTTATCTTGTATAATATTATATTGAATTTGGTAAAACGAAAACGGAAACTTTTGATAAGGCTTCTAAGAGAATCTACAACTCAGACAATGTGAAAAAATTATTCTTTTTATTGTCTATTACAATAATAGATATTTTTGTGAATAATTGATAAGATGAAGCCTTAGGAGTGTAAACATCTTCATTTTAGTAATTAAATCTTTAACGTATGAATTGTTGCCGTTTATCGGTAAAAGTTGGCCTACAGAAGTGTATTTTTATTTATTTTAAATCATTTTCTTAAGAAAAACTGGAGCAAAGCAAATTTACTAAAATAATTCTCAAAAATTACCAAATCTATTCAATGAAAGAATTTAAAAAATAATGCCAATATTTGGAAAACAAAAATGACTATTCATCGCTTTTTAAATGATTTAGTAAATATCAAGCAGTACTTTTTGTAAACGTTTTATAAAATACCCATGTATTCAATGTATTTAGAAATCTGCTATTAATAAATTGTCCAGTCAGAATTTAATTGAAGCAGTTAAAATAATGTATGATAAAATGATTCCTGAATTTCCGCAATTTCCCTTAAGAGTGAAACTGAATTATGAATTCCTTTAATACTAGACCATTTCTCACGATCAACTGTCCAAATCAATCTATTTTAGAAAATAACGCCACGAACCGGTGGGCTAACTTTTAAACAGGCAAATCAAGAAGAATACAAAAAAAACTGTGATCCAATGCGATTAAGTAGAAGGTCCATTTTTTCCTTAACGATATCGTTTGACCCTGAATCTTAATCAATCGTGCTTGAGCCCCTAGCTACCTACCTATACAAGCGGAGAAAGCAGAAAAGACAGTAAGGTGTTTGTATCATGATCGAGAGAGGGAATGCGTGGCTTCTGTGTTAAGGATGCTTAGCTAGTATCCACTCGAGGAATCAAAAAGCAGCGGTAGAAAGAAAAAAAAAGTCGTGCCCTTTCCCTCATCTAAGACTGACAGCGACGATTTCGAAAAGGGAAGACGGTAAGCCGAAAGGCGAAACAAAAGGAGGAAAGAAAGAACAGGCGGGAAATGGAGATGGGCCATCTATCATCCTGCGAAGTGGCCAGACGAGGTTCGAAACTTCCCCGAGACTTTGAGACCTTCCCCCGCTGCCCTCGGACACACGTAACCTACAGTTTCTGATGATAAGACCGGGATCAGCCAGCGTACAAAAGGACGTATTATGTTGCGAGCTTCGGCCAGGTTCTCACGAGCACTCGGGACGCTTGATAATCCTTCATCTGGCTGTGGATAAGTCGACGGATACGGAAACAAGAGATGCCCGAGAGGCTGCTCGAAGTATGATGGAACTCTTAGGAATCTTTAACTCTGTACGTATAATTTGAAGATAGTCTTTCATTTGGCGGCGAATTAGTGTACTAGATGAATGCATAGGAATTTAGAGTATTAGTCTTATTATTAGTTTTTATAGCAGGGGAAACCAGGGACAAACGTATTTGGGTTTCTGACTTTGTTACTTTTAAGTTCCATAAAATTTGTATAAAGGACGAACAGGACAGCAAACCTACATTATTAAACAACGTAATCAAACAAAAGAACTAGCAATATATTAAATCAATTTTTTTAAACAAAGCTTTTTTTAAAGTATGTCAATTTTTACATTTGTCCCTATGATAATATGAGATAGGGACGATGATAACATCCTATTTAAGTTTAAAATTTAATTAAGTTAAAAAAAATACTTCTGAAAGGTATTTCTACTTAGTTTGAAGGTAAAAATAAGTATAAATATCAATATAAGCTTAAAATAAACTTTCAAAAAGCCAGCCGCCCCCTTTTTTTTCTTTTTTTTTAAAGAATGTGGAACATTCTGTAAACACTGATCCCGTATTTGAAGATCACATTTGAGAATTTAATAACTCCATTTTTGTCCATACTCAAAAGACGATGCTTTTAATGTATGTCGAAGTGAAAAAGCTGAAATATTTTTATAATGGGTATACAATGAAACGGAAGAATAATTTGAGAAATTAACGAGAAATTCAAGGTTATTAAAAACTCAGAAATTATGAAATACTCTGCAGTTGGTATGTATGCGTTTTTGATTTATATTTGCTACAGCCAACATCAACTAGTAAAATGTATATAATGGTAAATTTCTATTCAAAACATCTTGCAGTAGAACCATCAAAGCAAAGAAATAAAATTCAAGAAATTACTTTTGAAAAGAAAACGAAGTTTCGAGCTTGAAATTAAAAAAGTCGTGTAGATTCAAAAAAGGAAATTCACACATAGGTTACATAAACTGAACGCATGTACTTCCGCGTTGTACACGTACGTGTAGCTGGTATGTAGGTCATAGCCTAAAAAGTTTACGCGATAACCTCTGTCCTGCATTGCCGTGAGGATAAATACGCCATACGTGGACTTTCACGAACGTTGTCCATGTGTTTTAAACAAATTGGAGACATCGAAGCGTGTCAGTTACATTGGAATTCCTTTACACAAGAAACACTTTGACTGCCATATCATACATACATAAGTTACAGTCTTACATGCTTACATGTGATATCCAATTTCTCGAAACTAGAATCAATGTTCTAATGATTCAACAGAACTATAAGCTAACATAAAGGATTGTAGTCAATCTACGAAAGTAAATTGAGTTCAAATTTCTTTCAGTTTTTGTGAAAATAATGGTCCCTTCTGTTTAATAAAATTACAGCTATAGAATTATGTAAGTTTTGAAACGATTAATTATTCTAAATTTGTTTCCCGATTTTTTGCCACTTTTGTGCCTTGAAGGTTTCGTTGATGTTAATAAGTATACTGACAAAAAGAGAGAATAATTTAATTTTGCAGTACTTACAGGCGTTTTAAGTTCATCATATTACTGAAGAGAAGATCGGGGATGTGACGTATTTGATTATTGTTAAGGCGCAACTTCTCGACACCGACTAAATCGTGGAAGGCACCTCTTTCGATGGTGTGAATCTGATTATGTGACAGCCAACTGTAACAAAAAATGTGGTAATATGTATAAAATGAAAAATACACTTCGTATAATCATAAGAAAAGATTCTCTTTAGTTAGCTTTTCGGTAGTTTTATATTTGAATTATAAAAATCAATATATCAAGTTGTCATGAGTTGAGTGCAAAAACTACGAGAAAGACTTATAGGACAACCTAATACGAAAATAATAGAACTTTGTTTTGCTTATTCATACTGATATTAGATTATCTTTTTTTAGTTTTAACATAGTCTTATTTATTGCACATTTGTACAAAAGATTACAAGACATCATAAGAATAGTTTTAAAATTTTAGGAAATTTAACTAACTTCTTATTTCCTCTGTACAAGGTTATTTTCTCTATTGTTTGCAAGTTTTACAGAATTTTACTGTGCTTCCTTTCTCTTAAGACTTCTATTGTCCTCATTTGTGACTTTACTTTACTCATAGCGTGGACGACTAACAAGTGGAATAAAATGAACCGGTCTCTTAAAGCCACTTTATGATTGTATCCTGTATTCCTTTCGACAATTTTTCAGGTGTCGCGCCGTAAAAGTCAGGAATAGTACTTCACGTAATTCATTCTATGAATTAATTTTTAATAGGGCTATTAATGGGAACGATTCGAGTAGTTTCGTGTAAAAATATTTCATGGGCATTCAAATGTTAGGATGGGTCAATTTAGGGTCGAACCACACTATGTATCAATTATAGATACGCTTACGGTCCGCTCACTCTCTGCTCGATCGTTTAATCAAATCAGGTATTATTTTATTATATTTCATTGTTTTTGAATGTACGTATTTAAATTATGAGTAATGTTCCAATTTCGATTCAACCATGTATTAGAAGAGTGTAGTTTCAAGAATTGTACAAGGGCAGATTGTGAGCGTATTGGTTGGACTCTTGCATTACTGACAAGACAAGTGCGAGCCGAGCAAATATTATACGAACGAACAATCACAAATGCACAGTTATAAATGATGAAACACTGTATACGATTTTTATCTCAATACGTGATTCGTCGGTGCAATCGTTTTCCTTGGCTCGTCTAGGATAACTTAAGCCAAAAGTTTAAAGTTCAAATGTTTGAATTCGATTACTAAATTACAACTGTATATTATGATGTAAGTTGCATCTTAAAAAGTTTAGAATTACTTAATTCAAATTAAAGTTATGTATTCTATATGGTAAAGTACTTTGGACTCAAAGTTATTACTTTCAATATATTATAATGTTTTAAATTTTAATATCTTGCAATAAATTAATACAATTATTTACTGTTTTATGAGTTGTGTGTTTGACAAACTAAGTTTGACTTTCTTTAATTTAGGGAATATTTTCTAACTTTTAGCCAATGGTGAGTGTATATTATTTTTAATGGTTATATTAGCAATAAAAATATACGTAAACTTAGGATGGACATTATTCGAATATTATGTCGTTAAAAGTATTTCCTAAGAATTTAATAATTCCATTTCATTTAGAAACCATATTCTTTCACAAAATATTTGAATACTTAAGTTTTCGAATAATGCAGGGTGACTCTATCGTTTAGAGGCTCAATGACTCTGCCGCCACAAAACACCGTAGCGAGAACACTGTATTTGTCCTATACATGTCCCATGAGAAGTCCTCTGGAAAACATTAAGAGAAAAGTTTCCCAGGGAACTTCTTATGGGAAACGATTAGTACATACGATCTGTTAATTTTCAGTCATGAAATGCACAAGAGCGTTGTGGGCCTCTTAAGTCACAATAGAGTCTCACTGCAATGTTTTCGTAACAGTACTGTCTTTGAGTCTCCAAGCAGAGGATCATCCTGTATTTGAACTATATTTTCGAAATATCTAAGTTTTAAGTTTCCGAAGTTTGCACATTTAAATACAAAAGAATTCAACAAATAATCCTAATCATGGCCACAGACGGCGTTCCACTTAATTTCGTCAAATACACCCAAGATAATTCTCTTCGTTATTTACTAAGTAGAAAGTTAGACTTGTTACTCACAGCACGTGAAGTGTTGGTAAATCTTCAAAGTCCGTTTTGAATATCACCGTCACATTGTTTCCTTGAAGGTCCCTGGAACAGAAAGTAACGAATTAATTAATCGTCGACAGTAGTACATATCAATACAGTAATACTCCGACTTATAAAAGAGAAAAAGAGATCTCAATTTATGTTAATTCATATATACATATGTTCTTCTCATTTGTGATGATTATGTGATATGAATTTCTGTTTTTTGTTAATCAGGTTTTAGTAAAAATGTGCAAAGTGGTTTTGATTGTATATATGGCTACATATTTAAATGTAATATTACTAATTTTGATAATTTCTCAGCGCAGTGTCAAAATAATATTATACATATATGAGTGTATAACATATACATACGTACAATTTCGTCTCGAAATGGATCGAGGTCGCTGTATTTAGTATCTTTATGTACATTACAAAAGCTTAACTACTGTTTTTTTCAGAAATTAGTAAAAATATCAATATATTCTTTTTTAAATTAAATAGTTCACTAGTTCTAATCTTGTCGTGTTAATAAATATATCAATCTATTATTAAATTGAATGACAATTATTTGACTCATTCGCTTACATTCCACATAACTATAGTTTAGAGTAGAAAATAGTTTTTTGAAGAAAAATTTTCGGGAAGCGAAAAGAAGACGAAAAATATCAAAATAAATATAATTCTCCAGTTATTTTATTAACTGTTCAAAATGATATCCTTGGACTTCTAAACACTTATAAAGTCTTTTGCAAATATTGTTTCACAATATATTAGGACGTCGATTATTGGAATTAACACTAACTTCAAAATTCACGGTCAATCTTTTTTATTTTAGATAAATTATTACTAAGTGATAGTTTAAGGTTTACTTGAGGTTCTTGTATAGTTTTATCGTTAGTGTTCCAAATACCGAAAATTCTACATAACAAAGGTCGAGGAAAATTCAGTTCGGATAATCGACACTCCACTGTATTTGTTAATCGACGTACTCACAAGCACCAGGTATTTCTTCTTTACAAAACATTCTTTGTTGTAAGAGTAGTGGTTGGTAAAATGTTTCAAAAAATTATCTATCTCATTGATATAGTTTAGAATACTTGTCCCTAAACGTAGTTTGTAGAATCAATCTTCATTTTTTGTTATAACTATTTAACTATACAGAATAAAAAGATATGGTTTAAGTACGTAAGTATAGTTTTGTTTAATCTAGTTTTTTCGAATGTTGCAATAAGCATCATCTAAGAAAGTATTTTTTCTAGTTACATGAAATTAAGTTGATTCTCATGTATAATATTTTTGTAATTTTTAAAAAATAGGCTAATAAGAGAAACTCTAATAATAATAAATTCATGCAACTTTCCACGTAAAAAAAATATGCTTTTTTCCTCATAGTAATCGCATCTGTGTTAAAATATATCTTTTAATGTAACGTAAAATAATCCTTGTAGATATATTCATAAATTTTACTTCGACTTGCGTCATTTATTTTAAAACGAATGAAGACGTAACTTCCAGGTACATTCTACTATAATATGAACCACCATCGTGAAAATGTAATAATACCCTTCAATCGAAAATCTCATAAAAATTTCGATGGGAGTGTCTCCACCAAGGTTTGTACTTTCGAGTACAATAGGAGGACCCTTCTCCACGGTGCTCGACTAAATAATTCCATTCTTCAACCACAGCCATCCACCCCTCTCCTCCTCTCTTACCATTCGGCTTATTTATTTGTCGTGAATAAGTATTTCTGTTTCTCAGGACGCGCAAATATTTGTCTCTCGCAAAAGGTAACAACGGCACAAAGAGCGGCCAACGGAGAATTTTATCGCGAGTCTCTTTTTTCCCCCCGTTTAAAACGCTGTCGCCGTTTATGGGGGCAGTCAAAACCACCCCATAGCAACGTTATCACTGTGAAACGAGTACACTGGAATTCGCGATGCGATTAACGAATGTTTTGCTGCGTCAACAATCATTTATTTCGTGCTAAGGGGAGGAGGGCTCTTGTGAATCGGAAAACGCTAGGAGTAGATTTAATCGGACTGTCAATTATTTTACAAAATATTTTAATACCTACGATATTTAGTGTATTTAATTGAGAAGATTTTTTTCTTTGCTCGTTGGCGTGAGGAAGCTTTTTTAAGCCTTATTGCACCGACCATCGTTCATCACCGACTATCATTGACTGTTACCAACTAATTACTAAAATCTTATAAATGATCATGCACTGACCATCGATTACTATCGATCACTATCAGCTGGTAGTTGTCATTTGAACCATGAATGTCGTAAATCCGTTCTGATATTTTAGAATGAATTTCAATATTAATGCGTCTTGATACTTGCCAGTTATTAAATTAATTAAAAATAGTTAATAATGATTGACAGTCATCGTTACAGTGTGACCACAGCTACTTTATGTCCAAATTTACAAACGTATATATATTTCTTACATCTGTTAGCTAAATATTGAAATTTATATGGGTAAAAAGAAATATACAGGATTGCGACAACAGAAGACAGACATTTTTGTCTACATGATGAAATAGGATGAAATTTAAGAACGACAATATTGCGTTTATGGCTTCGCTTTAGAGTTACCAATTGTTGAGAGAGCAGCTAAAATACGCATAAAATGTGTCTTATTATACGCTAGGTCAGACGAAGCGAAGTCAGTAGTATAAGTCCCATGTCAGACATATTTTACGTGAATTTTATGTGTTTTCTCAACACTTAATAACTTTGAAACAAGGCCTCAAACACATTTTTATCATTCTTGATTTTCGTCTTTTTTTAGTGCGTAGAATCATCTCTTACAATTTCTGTGACCTGCTGTTAAACGCTGTAGAGTAAATACAAAATTAAAATATGCAATAATGGTATTTACAAATTATTCATTACGAATTATTTATTAGATATAATTATTGTATTGAACCTGTCACAACATTTCAGTGTTCGAAATTTGGTTGGTAGCTGTCAATTCGTAACGGTGCTTAAGCGTGACTGCTTTCTGATGCATTGTTCAAGTTGTATGTAACTATTAATTCAATTATACTTGTGTGCAACTATTACATCTGCTTTCGATTATACTTGTATGTAACTATTATATGCAAGTATAATCGAATTAATTTCTGTTATATACACATATATTATCGCACACTTTCCTTGTTGATCTACCCTAAGGCACCGTAACTGAGAAGTTAGACTCGTCGTCAAGCCTAGTCGACCGAACATCATTGTTCGACTGCTGCACGCTCGATAACTAGGAAGTGCGAATTTGCTTCTCCCATGGAAGAGGAGGGTCGAGAGAGAGGTAGCCGTCAAACACAGCCGTCTGCAACCCCAGTCCAGCTAAGTTATTAAGGTCTTATTAAACTGGTACCTTTTTCTTCCGTTGGAACCTTTTTACCTGACAAAAAACAGCCGACGTAGGAACGGAGTAACGAGGCAGGCCTACTTCGCCGATTTTCCTCCGTGCGAATTCTTTCCTCCTCCCTGCCTCATCCTTCTTCCTCTTTTGGTTCTCCTTTCCTTCCTGGACCGGCGACGACAACGACGTCGACGATGAGAAAACGTGAATTATTTCCTCGTTTTCGTTCCTCGACGGTCCACGTTCGACGACGAAAGAGACGGGGGACCGTTTTTAGCGGCACTTTTAAGCCTTGCGTGAGATTTTAATTTCACCGTGGCAGCCGCGTTTTGGATCATTCTCTCTTTGTTCTTTTTTTTTCCACTTCTTTTCCTCCCTTTATTTCTGCCGCTGGATATTGTCGTTGCGCTTTTCACTCGTGGCGGAATAATTGCGTGGAAACAGGCAAAGCGGCCTTCCAGGCGAAGTGTATGAAAACCGCGCAGGTTTCAGGTACTCTTATTCTTGGTTCTGCTTTTGGACGTTGAAGCGTTACGCAGCGTGCTTGTTTCCTCGTGTATGGTAGGTGCTAATTGTAGGCTTAATTTCTGGTGGAAAGTTGAATTGCGGGTTAGGCGTTTTGTGGGAATTTTGGTTGCAGTAGTATAGGTCAATAATAGAGTGTCCTAGGCAGTCATAGCATCGCGGTAAATTGAAATTTGATATTGTTAATGGATAAATATTCGGAGTTGAGGGACATTTTTTTCTATATTATAATGTAGTGTTCCCTCACTTTAAGTTCGTTGTCATATTTGTTATATCGTAGTGTGTTTTAGAGTCAATTAGTTGTGCAGAAACCATTGCATTTTTCCTAATGCGTTAAGCTTTAAATGTTATATGTGTTTTAAACCAGTATTTTGAGTTAAAAGAGGTGGTCAGTAGTGATCATTATAGTAACCAAAGTTAAATGGTAATTCATTCTTTTGTGATCACTTCTGCAATCAATTATTAAAAGTAACCATAACAATTATACTAATTATTAACCAGTTAATAGTCATTAAGATAAATCAAAGAACATTTTGTAATCCTCCGATCCATGATTCATATATATTTTACTAAATGCAGTACATAGTAGATGTTTGAAATGAGAGTTAAGTATGTTATAAAAGCAAACTATACTTGTATATCAAAATCATAATTTTCATAAATTTCTATCATCCAAATAAATCATCTGTATCTATATAATTATTATGAAATTATTGATGCAAATACAATCAGGTCATTTGAGTACAACAGTTTCGACTACTTCTGTTATTCATCAATTATGGTTACGTTACTAATTCAATTCTTGGTTTTAAATTCTTGGATTCAAAGATTCGATTCGTGTAAAGAATATTTTGAAATCTTTTATTATTAATTTCAGAAAAACTAAACTAACAATTTCACGAGATCAGAGGATTTAAAAAAAACTAAAAAGTCACAAAAACCTGTGTATTTTTACCATATGTACAGTACCAATTCGGGCAGGGATATTCAAATAGTTAAAGTGTAGAACCTTTCCAATATAAAAATTAAAACACCTACATGTTCATAGCTATTTGTAGAACACACGTTCGACCTATAACATTTTCAACAGTTTATTTAGGTATAGGATCCGTTTGTATCGATCACTCGAAAGTTACATGGCGTGACATATTTTTAATGAAAAAAACGATTAAAGATACGATCAAAAAAATCTCTGTGTGCATGAAAGCGACAACAATTTTACGAGCATCAACTCTTCATTGGACGAAATTAAAAGCCGTTGCACAAACGAGTAGGATAGAAGACTTTCGTTGTTTTTCTCTCATGTAGATGTTCAGCTTCGTGTCACGCCAATCCTCTTCATAGAAGCGAAAAGTTACACGCGAATGCAGAAAACAAGCATTGATCGAAGTCACATAACCGTTATTAGTTCGACAGACTATTCCAGCCGTGTATGTTTATTTTACCATGGACACATTTTTTCATTTAACGAATATGAAGAGGATTAGCTATTACCACGTTATTCTTGAAATACCTGGAGGGGTTATACGGTTCTGATACGAACGAAAATAGAGTTACGTTAAATTTGTTAAAATGTGATACTTATTTAATGCATCGATTTGAAATATAAATTATAATTTATAAACGGTTAGTTTTTTATTTGTTTGTTATACTTTATATGAAAGTCACATGTTCAAAAACATAACAAAGCATTTCCAATATTCAGTTTTTAATATCAAAAAGATAAATATGTCGACTCTTGCGAAATTTTCTAATGCACTGTCTAGATATCATTGTCAATTTTAAACATTAGATGTTTGAGTAAAAGCTAAAGAATATTTTATGATAATTAAGTAATTTTGTATTTAGTATTATATTATTAAATCTTATTTATCTCTTTTTAAGAATTTTATTTCTTTCGAAAAATAATACAAGTTATAATACTTTCTACTTATTTTAACTTTAATTCACTGGAGAATTACAGTGAAACCAATTGAAAGGTCATCATATTTATTACATTGAAGTGCTTTAAAAGCAATTAGTAATAAATATAGATACTTCAATACAAAGCAAAAAAGGAAAAGGCGTAATCATGATTGCAGTGACAGTTTTAATGTTTTAAGTCAGATATTGGAGTAATCAAACAGTGTATATAAAAGGTTAAATAGATTTCTATTATATATATATATTCTAATAAAATTAAGAGAAAGCAATAAGATGCTGTACAAAATTTAATTCTGATAAACATGAACTTGGATTAGACTGCTTCTCAGATACACACATTTTTTATAAAGTTTAGTTAAATTTCTACAAGTATTATTTACTACTAATTGATAAGCAAGAAAATTCTCCCACAATGCAGAAAATTCAATTCAGAAACAACTAATGTGATGGTCAGGGACTAGAATTTTAATTTCAATTATCGTCTCGTTGAATGGCAATAAGCGAGTACTAGATTGCAGTGTAAGTTGTCATGTTATTATCGTATTCTATGCAGCGAACGCGTCAGAAACATCGTTTGCAGATCAAGGAACGATCAATTGGTGTTATCGAATCGGATGCAGCCGAGGTTGGTCGCGTAATCCACTTTATCGTCGATTCGATTAACCCTGGACGAGGTAAAACGAGCGCGGTTGACAGCGGCTAATGAAGCCAACGCGAAGAACACGACGACGAGGTATCATCCTTTCGTCTCGTCTCGTTTCGACGTCGCCCAGGACGTTGGGCGAAGGCTGTAACGCCGTAACGGTCGTGAGACGCGCGTAACAAGCCCGTAAAAAGATAATCTGTTTCGCGGGAAGCGTGTCCTTCGATGGAAAAATCTTCCTGGGTGAGATAAATCCGTTCAACTTCGATAAGGATTCCCCAGGGCTTAGCGTTGCTTGTTTTCCCTCTACGCGGAGTGTTACTCCGTGTTACTTAAGTCTTTTCTTCTTTTTATTGAATCTCTAATAACCGCCTGTCCCGCATATTTCTTTTTAACATACCGTGAAAACTTTTTTAATTTTGTTATGGACGCTGTAATACAGACGAGATCGAGCCTCGCATACTTCAGTTTTCGCGCTCTTCCTTTTTCACGCTCTTTAATGTCATTGAAAACTTCCCTTCGGCTTTCCACCAGGAGTTTCTAATAAGGCTGATTTACAACCAAAAGAGAAAGTAGAGCAAAATTTTATGAGATGTTTGTGAAATCATTATTGATGCACTCACTTTTTAGTTTCTTTTTAATATTATTGTACTATTGGAGTGAAGTTGCTTCTGAGAGTTAATTAATATGATTGTGTTACTTTTCAGTAAGTGAGAAACAAATACTTATGAGGTTATAACACTTAATATTTTGAGTGCTATGTTAAGATCCATTTACGAAAATGGTTACAAATGATAAAGCACTAGCAATACGTATTTCGACGGTGTAATCGTTCGGCTCGGCTCGTGCTCGGCTCGTCTGTTGCATAAATTTACCTTTTCTTGGATATGAGTGACAGTTCTTATATAGTTATAAATAATATTAATTTACATAATTATGAATGATGTTTCTTGGATATTATTATCTAAAATATTTGAATAATTACAAACATTTAGGACATTCAATAAGTTTATTTGAAATAAATGACATCTACGAGACAATGACATCTCGACAATGTCGAGAGACATCACAAAATTAAAATATCTTGTAGATTTCAGACCTCCAGAATATCTGTAACGTTTAAGATGAAAATAATATATTATTATTTTCAGAATAGTATACAGAATACGTGTTTAGATTTTACAGAAATTTCAAAAATTCTAATACAGTCAGAACTCCCCTAAACGTTCAGAATATCTAAATTATAAATAGCATAATTTAAAAAAAAAAGGTAATCTAAATTATAAATGATGTAAATTATGAATAGAAATAATATAGAATAGTCAAAAGAAAATAACCTGTTAACTATGCTTTTTTTATTACACCTCTGTAACCTGATCACCACAAAAATCGATCTCGTCTTTCATGATAGAATTTTTACACCATTTCACCTTAACTACGTGGATCATTGGAACTTAATATCCTTCCGTAACTTTTAATATTACCATAACATTCTTAACTCAGGCCTAAAAAATCTACTTAAAACTTCGTAGGCATCAATGATTACATCGAAGAACTTTCATTACACAAGAAAAGGTCAATTTCACTTTATTATTCTTCCCTGATAGCGACTATTATTACGAACTTCGGATTATAAAAATCTACAGTAGCACTGTTGGGATCAGATGAGTTTTAAAGTGACGAGTACTATGATAGCGATGGAGTGGCATGTGGCATGTAAAAGTTTAAAATTTAATTGTGGCATGTAAAGTGTTTCTAATGCAACACTTTGCTATTAATATCAAATTATTTCTTAAATCATTTCCAGTATCATTTGTCACATAATTTCTCTGTACACATGTGTATTTTTAAAAAGCTTATTATCTTTGGGCCTAATAGGCTTGCCCCTTATGAAGTGGGTAATATTAGAATACTCTTTAGTAGCTGCTAAATAATATATTATAAGCATCAGAAAATCAACAAAAATGGAAATTTGTACAGTACATTATCGATTTAGCTAAAATTGGCCATAAAAGTTTGAGCTCAATTCTTTTCGTAATCTGTGTATGCGCTAATTAATAAAATAATAAAGCAGTGGCGACTGAACCATCACACAGTCCAGACGTCTTTTTGTTGATTACGTGTGGCAAAACATAACGCAGTAGGTGAAATGAAATAGGAACAGGGATAGATGGTAATGGATTTGTGTCGTGCTGGTGTAGTTCTTTCATGTCAGTGAGATCCCATAAACGAAGTTCAAAAATTATAAATTGGTCAACCTAAATAGACTATCACTTATATGTATGGCAAGATGCTATCAGAAAAACAGCAGTTAAGCAAGACTTCTGAGTAGTGGGATCTTGCAGCGTTTAATGTCGCAGAAAGGAATCCAGAAAGTATCACATTAACACAACAAGAAAAATTTTACACAAATGCCACTAAATATAAAAATACGCCTACCAAGCACCAAGCTGGCATACTCCATCGATGGATGATATCAGCATTAAAAAGTATGCCTGTGTAATTGGAAAAATAGTCCACCCTAATGCAATAAGGTACATATTCCAAATCTCAAATGGTAGGATCTGTATGCATTTAGAGAAGAAAGAAACTGTCACCTCCCTAACCAATCAATATAAACTCAAATAGCACAGAGACATCTTAAAAACGCCATAAAAACATCCAGTAAAGTCCTAAAAATGTCCAAAAGACGTCTCTGAGACGTCCGATGTTACAAATCAGTATGTCTTTAGGACGTCTTAAGAAACATTTATAAGACGTTTTAGGGACGTTCAAATTACGTATATAAGACGTTCAGGCAAAAATTAGACGTTTTTAAGACGTAAGACGCCCATGTAGTGTGTCTTTAAGACATTTTATAGACATAAACTTTGCAAGTCTTTAAGATATACGCTCTTGGAGGTTTCTAAGACGTCTGAATTATGTCGTAAGACGTTCAGGCATAAAATGAACATAAAATAGATGTCTTCAAGACGTCGTGTGCTATCTGGGAAGTATGTAGGATGTGTTGCAGTGACACAAAATAGTTAAACAAGTGATAATATAATATATTTTTGTCTTTTCAATGTCGTGGACCAGCTAAGATTGAACTCTTGCTCAAACGTGTCGCCCCGGAAAACCCAGACTCTTCACTTAATGTCTACAAAACGCAGACTCCTCGGAGCTTCGCCCGATCAGCCATTGACATCTCATGTTTCGTTACTCGTTAACACTTACAAGTAATACAAATAAATAACACAAAAATAGAAACAAGATCAATGTTAGAGCCAGCGCAACATATAGCACTTTCAAATGTTTCTCCTACAATCTCTAATATTGAGATAGAAAAGAAATGCAGAAGAAACAATATTAGATTATGTTCAGAAGTTACATCTCTAAAAGCAGGAATATCTGAGCTTGAATTCGCACATATTTTAAGTTTCTGGAAGCAAATCTATATAGACCCGGAGGATGTTAAAAGAAATTCCTCGATTCTTCGTAATGACAATAGATAATACGCCTTATATGAATAATATGCACCGAACTCTCTTACGTAAACAAAAATATTACTATTACCTGGATACCTTTACACCAAAGAATAACCGAGAACGAAAAAGGAGACTCCAATTCCAAGAAAGCAACAACACTTCCATTAAATTCTCTGGTCCCTATACCCTACCAAGAACTTATAAAACATGAAAAAAGCTATATTAAAGAAGAATAGAACCAAACATAGATTACATAGAGCAAAGCAAAAATCCACAATGTAGTTAAAGATTTTTATCAAGAAATCCCAAATACCGAACTCAACATGAACGAGAGAGCAGTAATATCTCGGCTAAAGACAGGGCATTCCAAAATTATACATCCAAAATTAACATTAAATTCTTACAAGAAAAATAGAAAATAATAAAGAAAGTATTAATGTTTTGATTAATTGAAAAATCAATTTCGCTTTTTTCACCTTTTGCTACATTTTATAAAAACTGTGACAAATATTTTTTTTTCTTCCTACGTACACGCACGATACAAATGGTACTCAAAAAAAGTGCACAAAAATATACATTTACCAGGTGGTATAAAAACAGCTGAAGGCAATCCACAACCGCCTACTATTTATATGCAAAATTGTCCAAACGACCCCATTTCTCGCAAACTATTGAAGCGATTTCAATCAAATTTCGACTGAGTACACTACCAATAGTGCTAAATAAATTCAAAACATAGTCCTTTTATAAACATTTTAGAAAATAATTATGCGATACTTAATATATCACTCAAGAAGTGATGAACGATTAATCATTTATTCTCGGAATATAAACATTATTTTTTAAATTCCTTTATTGAACCATCTTACTTCGGAATATGAGTCACCTTCCCTAATGGTCAGATAGAATGATCACTTTACTCATAAACCAATTTTTTATTTTAAACTAAGGATAACAGTAAAATTATTTATCTTTGTACACATATTTTTGTTTCTAAAATATGTAATTTTTGTTCTTAAAACACATACATTTTTGATGTTCATTTTCATTTATTTAAAACAAAAAATACGATATTGGATTCATATAATAATAACAATCACGAAGAATATACTTAAATCTGTTTTGGTTAATGATTTATCGGTTTCAAGTCTTAGCTGTTAAATCACACCTTTTTTACTAAATTAAATGCAATAATAGAATTGTATTTCAAATGCTTCAAAATGTTAGGACATATCGTCATCATTGTACCATGATATTATGCTTTGTGAACATTAAATTCTTACTGATTTCTACAACAAATGGTATCGTGTATGAACCGTTTTAGATTGAAGTGTTTACATAGAAAACGTTCAGATAACAAAGTTAAAATAACGGAGTGTTCGGATAGTAGTAGAGAATTCGGATAACCGAGGTTCTATTGTATTATATAATTCTTTTGGATTCTAAGGAGAAACGGAATGAGTAAAAAATACAATTTCATATGAGAGCCATTTTCAAAGAAACACCGATAATTCACAGTCAATTTTTTAAATAAAAGTTTATGCATTCTTACTGTTCATTGTTCGAATGAAATTTTATCAAACTGTACAGAAAAATGTACACTACTGGCTAAAATACCTGACCATTTGCTTACTTTTAACTTTGACAAAATGTAACTTAAATTCCAAATAAAACAAGTTACAATGATCTTCTATTTGTGATTGTTACTATTACGTACAGTAAAATGTCGTGATGCAATCTAACTGATTTCTATGTATAAATTAGTTTATCTACAATTAAAAATAATGAAATCATGATAATAAACACAGTTAATAAACACATACGAAAGTGCCTGCAGGAAACATAGAATGAAATTAGTACAAATCAATGAATTCATGGAAAACTGAACGTGATTAATTCAAGCGAATATCCAAATTATGAAGGATGAGTCAAAGAGTTGCGCATTTAATTTTATTTAACCATTGATAGCTTTATAAAATCAATCATTTTTAATTTTGAACTCGTTTATTCCAGAAGAAAGTGATGAGAATTGCTTTCAATTACTATTTCACAGATTTAAATAGCATTTAAATAGTATTACGTGAATTCATTAGGCGCCCGGATATTAACAAAAAAAAAAGAATTGATTCTCTGATATCTTTGGAATTGTGGGTTTTCTTTATTTTCCAAAAGCAGCAAAGTTTCATATACCGACAGGAATTTCTCAGAATTCACCAACATACGAGAAAGGTACGCATTCGTTCCGACTTGTCTTGGCCATTGCCGATAGAAGAATCTCAGGAGTGGTCGTCTGCAAACTTTGATTACATCTGCCAGCGGTCCATCTAGCGCTAGCACAAATATAGACGCGTACCGACACCTTATTCCTGTCCGTTGTCGAGTCACTCGGCCTCTCTTGCTCTTCGGTCACCCTTCCCTCTTCCCATCCCATGGACCTCCTCCATCGGTAGACCGTCGTAGTAGATTTACCAAGCTCGACTCTGCTCGTGGAAAGCTCGTAGAAAGCTCGTAGAAACGTATTTAAGCGTGAATGTCCCGACGACGCGAAAAGTAATTTTGTTAGCCGGTAGCACGTGAGTCGCCTGTCAAAAATGCCGCGGCGATGAAAATGTGCCTCACGGGACACGATTGGATTTCCGCTGGATGTCATTGTAGCTTCGTGAATTGAATCATTGGGAAGGTACACCGGACCTCAATCGCTTGGCTGTGGCTAATAGTCAATCTGACGAGGCGAATTGTTTCAATTGTAATTAAGCTTTGATTAATCGCCTTACGAACAAACGTAAAATTGAAACACCCTTTTAATGGAAAATGTTTTTTATTTTCTAAAGACTATTATTAATATCTTCGATATGATCGTCGATTTCAGTTGACGATCACCAAGTAGAATTCTGTGTGAACCTGCCGAGGGGCAAGAAAGTTTATATTATCAAATTGTTTATATAATAAGGGTACACATAATTTTCTTCACCAGTTTTGGTTTTTCGAACAATTACTAGGAATTTACACTCATATAAGAGAAGAAACATTTGCTCTTAAATACACAGTAATGTTACAAACTTTAGGAATTGGTAAATGAATATGTGAGCATAATAACTACGTAATGTCCAATTAATTCTTCATTTGTTCTAACTATGGAAAAGGTAGAGTAACGGACAAATGAATTTTTGGACAATTGATTCAATAGCATACATATTAATACGAAATTAATTGAGTATTTTTGTAGGAGAGAATTTTAATGGAAATATATATGTATTTTAAAACGATATGGAAGAATGTGAATAGTAAAAGTGCCAAGAAAAATCATTTGTCTGAATGTAATATATAAGAATAAATGATGTTTAAGTATATAACTTTAATTATTGTAAATTTATGCTTTCTAAATTTCGTAAAGGAGATTGTGTCTGTTTAAAGATTTTATAAATGCGAGTTGTTTTAGTTTCTTTGCACTTTGTAACCTTATTATGTTTGATTCTGATAGTGCTTCCTATCACTTCAGAGCTTGCATTAGTTCATTTAAGTTCGTTTTTATACTTTTTAATATTTAGTTTTCATTCGCATAATTAGAGGTTCTTGAAAACGTATATATCTGTATATTTATCAGTAATTGGGTCGTTAATAGCTTTCTTTGCTGCTTTATCTTCTTCTTCATTTCCAGGAATTCTAATATGAAAAGATGTTTATATTAATTAGTTTTATTCTTTTCCTTTTTATTATTAATTTTATATTGAATACAAAAATGTGTTATTTATGGATATTGCAGTTTTAGAGTTAAAGAAGTGCGTTACTTGTTGATAATTTGTCTTCATAAATGAGAAGTAGAATTTAGTTAACATTGGCTTAAGATATCACGGATGTCACGAATATCTTAAGTTTGTCTTAGATCTTCAGTATACTTGGGATGATAAGGATACTCCGTTGTAACAGCAGGTACGTCAAGTGTTCTAAATGTTACATGGCAATACGAATTTGAGAACGAGAGACACCCGGATTTCCTGAGTATCCTAGGTGTCTAATATATTCTAAGACATCCTGGATATTATAGATGTTCAATACACAGGATGTTTCAGAACCGAAGGTACAAGCGGATAGGTGGAGAGTCTAGATGAAAAAAATTAATCGTAAGTATACAATAAAATTTGTTGATATCATACTTCATTTTCGAGAAAATTGACTTTGAATTTCAGCTGAAGACAAGAGTACCAAAGTAAAGTTTGCAGCATTTGAAGGGTAAACGGGGAGAAAATGTTCCTAGCTTACAGTAGAGAAAGTCAATGGTCAGTCCAAGAGTGTTCCCCTTATCTCGTGGACCCTTTAAACGCTCAAAACTGTACTTCCGTATGCTTGTAACAATCGTAATTCAAATTCAATTTTCTGAAAAACGAAACATATTAAAAAAATGTATTGTATATTTTACACTTATTTGTTTTATCTTGAATGTAGGCATTCTTACTGTTAGATAGGCATAAAGAGGTAGGCCTCTTTATTTGTACCGTCATTTTTGGGACATCCAGTACATTCTAAGTACACTACAAGCCAATAACTTGGAATCACTTGCTAATACCTACTTATTAAAGGTATACAGGACTATATCTGTAGCTGTAAGTCAAAACGACTTACACATTTTCGAAAAAATTCGGTTTAAAGCTTTAATTCAGATCTAGAATTATAGAATTTATATTTGTAGAGAGAAGGAAGGATATTAAAATATTTTTGTGCTTAAAAATGATGCTTCAAGAAGATACAGGTTCATAAAACAGTATTCAAATTGAAAACTTTAAAAGTCAATATCTCGAAAGCATGCTACAATGACTAATATAACAAATCATTTTTTACTTGAAATTAATACCTCCAATAATTTACAACGTTCTTTAGTTTCAAACAATGAAAAAATTCCATGCAATTGTTTACTGTTACTTGACTTATGTGTTGAACGAAGGAATCCATGTTTTTTTTTAATTTAAAAAGTATTCCAAACTTTTGATCAGCAATGTATCAAGTGTGTGTATCAAGTATTCAGAATATTCTAAAATCCGATGTAAAAAATTTCTTGTAACATTACCTCAAAATTGAATTACCTCAAATATGTATTATCTCCTACACTAATTTCATCACAAGAATATAAGTATGTACTCAGGTAGCACAAGAATTATTACTAAAGAACCTCCTCCACAATATCCTTATTTCAGAATAGACAGCAAAACTGTTCAAACGCTTTCCCGGTCAAAATTTTCTTCCCTTTGAACGCGATCCGGCCCGCAAACTATGTAATTTAATAAATTGCGCGTCTTCTCGTAATATTCAAGTTTCGCTTCTTAATACCGTCCGTGCTGTTCAGCCCAGTTCCCTCGGCACATAATCCACCTCGTAAACTGCAAACATTCTTCGCATTACTGTAGCGTGGTCGGTGTCCCGCTTCAATTAGCATCTCATCATTCGCCATTAACTTCTTCGGTAGCGGCGGCGACGGTGGCTTGGAGCCCGTTCGAGTCTCGTAACCAGAAATTAATTGCCATCCGATAAAGCGAGCGAGAGTCCTCCCCTATATCAAAGAGAAATCGTCCGAGCCCAATACAAAAAGCCATTTGGGGCCAGTTCTCGATCCGATTTAATAACCATAGGTATCCCGTACGAGGGACGATAACGCAAGGTGATAGCCATTATCGCTGCTTGGGAAGATGGCGGGCTGTTTTAATTGAACGCAGCAGGGACCACCGCGGAAAGCAGTGTTAGCGTTCCTGGAAGCACAAATCTGTCGAGGGAACCGAAACGGCACTTCCTTTCCGACCAGGCGGGCTACTGTACTTCGTCGTGGACGATGCCATCGACGGCTACAGATGGCGACGTAACGATGGCCCGCGAATCGTCACCTCTTGACGACGGTCATTCACTCTACGCAGAACAAGTCGTGCATCAGTTTTTAGGGACCGGTAAATTTAACTGAGGCTATTGGGATATTTCTGTCCACCGGAGACGGACGTGACTGGGTTATTAGCGCTTTCGCAATTTATAGCGGTAGCGGTACGGCCTATTGCTCGAAGGAATTGGCAGCTGCTGGGGCTGTGACTTTTTGGAAGGTGCTAATATACTAGGTTGTTGCACATGAAATCGTCAAGACGAACATCGCAGTGGTCGACCAAATGGTGAAGAAAATCCACAAAATGGTATTGGATGACCGTCGACTGAAAGAGCATGTGCTAGCAGACGTGGTAGGCATTTCAAGAAGTGCTGTACGTTGCATATTAATTGAAAATTTGGACATGACAAAGCTGTGCGCAAGATGGGTGCCACGTTTGCTCACAGTGGAACAAAAACAGCGTCATGAGTTAAAGTTCGAATTGCTTCTTCACGCATTCTATTCGCCAGATTTAGCTCCCTCGGATTATTTTCTGTTTCCAAACTTGAAAAAACAGCTTGATGGTAAAAGATTTGCCAACAATGAAGAGGTGGAGTCTGCGGTTGATAGCTATTTTGAGGAGCTCGACGGTTCTTACTATAAACAGGGTATCGAAGCTATTGAACATCGATGGGAAAAGTGTATCGAGCTAAAAGGAAACTATGCAGAGAAATAAAGATATTTTTTCCCAAATTCGTTGTGTTTTCTTTGTTAGGTCAGGTACTTCTGGGACTACCTTCGTATATCTTAATTTTAGTTTTTATATGTTGTCAATGATTTTGATATTTGTGCAAAACATGATTATACTTTCTTGGTATGATGTCGATATTAGTATATCAGTAACATTTTAGAAATTTCTAAAAACTTCTGTGTTCTCTGAGTGTAGAAGTGTGAATGTTCTAACACGTGTTTATTTAACTCTTTGAAGCACGGAATTTTAGAAAACAAAAAGGCCCATATTACATAGGAATTTTATTCTTACAATATTTAATAAAGTGAGTTTATTCTAATTATTATTAGGAAATTAAATTTTTCAAAGTGTTATAAAAAATATTCCACTACGTATATTTCCGTATTAAAAAGGAGGGACACGATTAACTCTGCCATGCTTTAAAGAGCTAATAGGTTTGCAGTCGTTAGGAAAATGTTAGTGGCATGCTGTGTGCCATCGATTCCTACACTTAAAGACTGACCAATATTTTATCGACGCACTGTTGACGCCTGGCACATAGAATATTATACTCTACATCGTCGATGCTTCGACAACAGTAACAAACATGTTAATTGAGAGAATCTTTGAAGTTTGTCATAATTTGTAGTTTGTTTATAATTAGTTTATTACAGGATCTTATTGTTTTCTCTTGATTTTGTTAGAGTAATAAGAATTTACTTAAGTTACGTTATAAGCGAAAGTAACTTAATAGTATAAACTACTTTAAATACTATGTTAAGCAATGGGTAATCGTATTTGTTTATCAGCTCTCCTAAAAAATGACAAAAAAGGACTTGAATTACTCTGGCTATAAGGTACAGATTTATTAGTTGTCATGATAATTAATGCCCATGTTTTGCTTTATTGTAAATTTAGAATATAATTACATGTTCTATGGAATAAATTTGTTTCTTTGTGTTCGTCAAAATACGGTTTTTCATTTCAGTAATAGATCTCTCTTAACATATTTGATCAACTACTGTTTGATGCGAAGCATCTTATTATAATATGGCAGATAGCCAAAGCAAACCATGAAGGTGCAGTAAATACTTATCATTTCTTTGTTGTTTAAACTTTTTGTAATGTTTGTAATGTTGATATAGCACTTGAAACAAGTAGTGTAAATAAAAGAACATGTCGCAATTCATTTGCAAAATTGTTCGATCGAAAGTAGGAACTCTAAGAGTGAATCGGGACATTGACTAGAAGAAATCGTCAATGATGAAAGTAAAGAATTTATACCTGACATGCACGAGAAATTGCTCAGAACAACTTACACATGCTAAAAAGGTGTGTCTTTATCTATCATAATCTTGTGAACATAAATAGAATTTGTTTGTATTCTAGCTGTATAGAAGTAATTAATGTAATTACTTCAATCCTTAAAATTATTCAATAATTGTACGTGGCATGCCTTCACTGTGTTCTATTCTGAAATCTCTAGAAAATTGTGAAAAATTCGAAGAGATTCTAGGATTATGAAGGGAAATATACATACTATGTGATGGTTTGGGTAAGATATTTAATATAACATACAAGTTGCTTGACGATAAGTGGCAAAAAGGTTAAAGGGTGATTCTAAATGCTAAAATAAATCAAAAATGAAGATAGACGAAATAACATTTCCTTATATGTATGTACATATGTGAAATGTGTCTGACTTCTGACTTGTTCTACTAACTTTGCTGTGTCTGAACTAATGCACGCCGCTAGTAGAATAAGTCCTAAGGAAGTTATATTTCACGCGAATTTGAGACGTTCTTGGAACAATTAATAATCCTAAAAAGGAATCAAACAAACAATTTTGTCATTCTTGATTTTTGTTCTATTTTAACACATACAATTAACCCCTTAAAATTTCTAACACATGTTATCGAACACTCTGTATATGAAAATAAATGCTTAACAATTATGTAAATATATTACTAGTTTTATAACATTTTGCAAATACATATTTGTTGTAATCAAGCAAGTATCTCAACTTTGGACGAAGGTATACGTAGCCATCTATGTAGACATAACCGTCACAACTATTACTTCTTCTACAATATCTCTACTTCGAAACTTCGGAAGTGCTTTCCCAAATATACCGTATTCTTTCAAAATTCCCCCAAGACTCAAGAAAACTCGATAATATTCGAACGATCGAGTAAGCTAAAAATAGGAAGGCGAAAAAACAGTAGAATTCTCCCTTAGCTTCAGTACGCCAAGCCTCCATTTGCCGACGTAGCTCGCGAAACAGGGTTTACGATACGCGCCTCGACGTCGAAATGCAAATGGAATCTCTTGATTGAGTTTATCGGCGCGGCATCGACGCCCTGCAGCGTGTCTTCGTAGCTTTCCGATGGGGGCGGAAGAAAAGGGTGGCTCCCGAGTCGATTTGACGTATCGACGGCTTTCCACTCCACTTGCTACTCACGAATAATCGTGACAGGAGAAACGAAAAGAATGCTAGGTGCGTCGTCCATTTTCCCCGTGGCGAATAGTGTATATAGACGCACCTAGCAGGGTTCCCGTCACAAATGGAGACAAATTTATACAATTGCGGACCGAAAAACCCCAGTTACTGTCGATAAATTGAACCAATCGATTGTTTTCGCCCTCCCGGCTCGCCAATATTTTTCACACATGAATTATTTGCTCTTCTAGATCTCCTGCTGTCTTCCAGTAAGCTTCGTTTATATCTTTTCCTGTGGTTGGGTGTCAGTAATATACGCAAGGGAGGAACAAAATATAAGGACAGAATGTTGTTTACTTACAACTTCTGATAGTGGATAAAAGTTAGGAAAATTTGAAGTTGACTAACGAAGTTGTTGAGGTGTCTCAAAATATTCGAAAATTACATTGTAATTTTATGTGTAATAATTAACTGTAACACGGTAGTTATGATCCTAAAAATTGTCATTTTATCCAAATCCGAATACACCGATAAATTCGAATATTGGACTTATTGGAATATATCGATTTCCAAATACTTTTATCCCTATATTTCGTCAGGATAATTACAAATTTTTAGAAAACCTATATTTTAAATAAAAACTAGGAAAACTGGGATTGAAAAAAGCTGTTAGTCAAGGCAAAATCACTTTAGTATTCTCGTAGCAGAAAACAAATAAATGTTGCATATCTCTAAGATCAAGAAAATTGGAGTCAATGTTTTTATAATGAGAGCATAAAAATTATAAGACTCCTGTAGATTCTTTCGTCAATAAGAAATATTTATTATGACTATTGAAACTAACTATCTGTTTATAAAAGTATACAGAAAGACGTTGAACAATTATGTAGTTTCTCAATAAACTAGGTAAAGAGCAATTGAGTGTCCTAAATAGCTGGTCACGCAATTATTTAAGCCTTTAAGCAACTGATAACCGGCGCATTTAATCTTTAAGTAGCTCGTTCCGCAACTGTTTAAGTCTCTGACCGATTGATCAGGAAACTACTTAGATTTCTAAGCAACTGATCAGGACAGTAGTTAGATCTCTATGAAACTGATGCAGAGACTACTTAAACAGTTCTCTGCATAGTTTATCACGCAATCAGTTAGGATTTAGATCTTGGATCAGTTGATAACGCAATCGCTTCGATCGCCATGCAACATATCCCTTAGCCGTTTAAATCTTACCTGATCGCATAACTGTTTAAATCACTATGCAGGAGATTATGTAACTATGTAGACCCCAGAGCAACAGGACGCCTGATTATTTAATAGAACTGATAAAAACTTGTGACATCGATCATAAAACTGTTCAAAGCAAATGAATGATTTATGGTGACTCATGAATTTGTTCACGGATGATTAAATTTACATATTCAAATTCTAAAGACATTTTACTGCTCGTGATCTGTTATTAAAATCATCACAGTACTTTTTACAATTAATGTTTCGACTATTTGTAGACAAAATATGAACCACTGTAGGTATTTGAAATATCCTTTGAAGAGTGAGTTGATGTTCTAGATCTCAACAACCTATTAGACTACTTAGACTCTAAATATCAGAAATTTCAAGTCCTCAGTTAACAACGAGATCACTGGAACAGCTACTATCCCGCGACAACAACTGATCACCTAATATCTTCTTAGATCCAGCATTTCAAACAATTTGATTCCTCTATTTAAGCCACACACTCATTACAGTTCACAAAGTGCGTACCTGGTTGTTCATATATCCATTCGGCTAAACGGTTACCAAAGCAGCTATTTGCTCGTGACAACAACAGATCGCCCAACGACTCGTTGGAATCATTATTTAGAGACGTTTGGTCCCTCCATTACTTAGACAAGAGACAACGGAGTAGTCACGCGCCGGGACAAAGCTGCAAATCCGTGGTCTGGGTAGGCGCAATACAAAATTGATCTTCCCCTCTTCGCCGTATCATAACATTCAGATTTTATTGCAACGACCCGAGCAGAGTGTTTGCAATACCTTTCACCTGTCAACCGAGCGACGAAGATGCAACAAGGATACCGCGACTCGAGGAATGTTCAAGGCAGCGTGCAGCGTTGTGAAACCAGGCGTCTGAATTTATCGAGCTGGCTCGCCTCCAGATAGAAGCTTCTTTTTCGTTTGTAACCGTCCGGTTGTTCTTCATTCCCGTCAACCCAGTAAAATCAAATATTAACGATCCGTTCGCGATGGGAATACTCGCGTACGATCGGTGTTTTAACCCCGTCTCTAACGCCATCCATGTAACACGATGACACGCGCGAGGACACGACCGCATGATGCATTATCCTTGCGTCACGTCGGCGAAAATAGCCAACGCTGATAGAGAGACGGACGTGTGACATCAAAAACCATGAAAAACCCAAGGGGAGAGAAAAATGATGCAGCGCATTTGCCGTTGGCAGTTGAACGCGTCACTTTCGTTTCGGTTAATTAAATGAAATATGTACTGCGATCGCGCTGCGAAAATTTGTATAATTATTCACTGGACATTTGTCTCTTTGAAAGAGGAATGTGGGCGAGGATAGATTTTTGAGGCTCGAGTGCACTATTCAAGTCATTTTCTGGGTGGAATTTTCTTGCTGTGTAGGGTGGCTTATGTATACTATTGTCCATAAGTATTAGATACTTAGCAGTATACCTAATAGAAACGTTTATACCTTTATCTTAACCCTCCGATGACATGACAAGGTCACAATATTTATACTAGTTCATTGTTAATATTTGTCGCATAAAATATCAGTAAGTTACTTATACGTAATCGTAAACTGAAAATTTGTGAATTTTCTGTGTATTATTATTAATTGTTTTGGATAAAGGAATTACAGTAATTCTATTGTACTATTTTATCGTAATAATATAGTAGTTAAGAGTTAAATGAAAGTTTTCTTATATGAATTGTCAACGATGAATATTACTGGTTTTTAGAAGAACGAATAGAAAGTGAAAACCTTACTGCTATAGCAACGTGATGACTAACAAAAGACTAAATTATACAGTAGTCACCACAATTATCTCATTTAAATTCGATGGAAAAATTATAAATTGAAATGAATTTTCAAGTGCGACGGAAGTGTTCGTATTCAGACTTCTCAGCAGACTCTTAGTACTATTGCTTTTTTTGTCTCTGTTTCACTCTAATGAGACAAAAATAAGTCGACGCATAACTTGATTATACAAAAACATATTTCCACTTTTTATAGTCTTGTTTATCAGTAACAATTCACGAGTTTTAATTGGGGAAATGCTGTATTGAAATTTTGTTTTGTTTTATTTTGTTTATTTTAATTGTCAAAGTATTGAAGTATCTGAACATCATTTGCATGAAATTATTTTAAAAATTATTTCAATATTTTATTACAAGAAATTAATTACCTTATTAGACCGAAAATAATTTATAAATAATGACATGCTTGTTCATTAACGAACCTAGTGATTTGTTTCTGAATTGCTCTGTAATTTTACTTTTAATTATTTGTTGAATATTCCTCGAAACAATTTTGCAAATTTTACAAAAGGTTCTCCGTGCTTTTATTTTAATTATCTTTTATTATAATTTTTCCTCTTTGCGCAATATTAAAAATTATAAATTTTCTCAAATACTTATCCTGCATATTATACACATAATATAATGAATACTACGTAGGTGCATTGACTTAACTAATCAGATAAAATGTTTTCTTATCCATTATTTTATTGTAAACATTGCTTTTGCAATACGGGATATCTCAAATCATTTAGAACCGTCTTAACTGTCTTAAGTTAATTAACTTTATCGATCATCGAAAACATAATAGTTTATACAAATATAATTTTATCTCTATTAATATTATAATTTTCTCTCAGTATACTTGGAGTATTAACTTATCTATGTTCTGATATTTCTTTTAATTCTGAGCATTATTGTGTTCAATTTGAGTGGAACAATCATTTCAATCTTTAATATTTTTTGAATAAGAATTCACATTATGTAAAATTAGTTGACTTTTAATAATTGTATTCAAAGTATATATTCTTATACCAAAATATAATTTACAGAATCTTATGCGTTAGAAATTAATTCGATTATACCTATACATATGTAACAATTACTCGAACAGTTCCACTCCTACTACTATTCTTTTCCCAGTTTAATTTCGACTTTAATTTATCAAACTCGTTACGAACCTTTCACATCTTATATACGAACGTAGCTGGTTCTTGATATGTAATCCTTGCAGAAAAATTTTCATGAAAATTTCAAAACAAAAAAGAAATACTCTTTCATCCTATCCTCGATCCAGACATAAGGGATTATACAAAAAGTTACTAGATGATTCACAAAGAAGATTACAGAGAATTTTCCTTCTATGAATCGGACGGGTCTACTCTTCTTTCCATGCAATCAGCAGCTCAATTCATGGTATTGTAATCAGGACAATTAAACAGGAAGGATCATACCATCACCACAGACATAATTAAATATTAAAATCGAGTTCTAAAGCCCCTTCCCGGTGGCATTTTTCCGTTACAATAGAGTCGACAAACAGCGATTCGTTTCCCTCTCGACGATATAATTGCAGCCATGGCTGGCACCCCGGGGGAGTTTCACACGGTTTGGTGCGTGCATCGCGCAAACGACACGCAAGGGCCGCGACGTTTTTCCGACATCGTGAACGAATTCGCGTAAATAATACACGCGCTTTTAATGAACGCGGCTCGTTGCGACAGGAGGACTAACAGAAAAGAAAACGCGCGTCAGCTGCGAGCGGATTTTCTGTTTTCTTTTTTTTCTTTTCAAGTTTTGCGAGAAAATATGTTCCCAGAGGAACGCAAACAGATTCAAATGTAGCTTGAAGCAAGTCACAGACTTCGCGCTTGTTTGAAGGTTGCTTTCTGTCGAGTACATATTTATTAATTAGAAGATTTTTGTACATACAGGCAGATGGCCTTTGAACAGAACTGAGTCTTTGAACTAACTCACATTCAATTCGCAGACCCAATTTAATTCTAGTTCAGGTTCGACTTATATTTAGCATAGATTTCGTGATACCTCGTAACCTGCTTCAGAGGATATCTTTGAAAATATCCTTAATTCTTTCAGAGCTACTTTATCCAGGTTTGACTTGAATTGATATTAAATTTAAAGATATCTTTTCATGTATTTGTTGAGAATGTATTTTTTATTTTTTGATGGATTGAGTGTTATTATAAAGATATTTCGAAATATACAGCCAGTTCAATGAAACTATGGCAGTCAACGCAATTCGGACTGTACATATACTTCACGTGAAAGGATCGTAAAAATATAAAATATGTATATTTGTTTTAATTGTTCGTTTGCGAGCTTTTGCTTTTAAATTTTCTCCTAACTTGTTTAAAAAAATTGAAGTAATATATATGAGTAGTAATCAAAACTATTGAATGATATTTTAGAAATTTAGAAGAATATTCAAGAATTTTTTTGAACATTTTGAAATATAAAAACATAAAAAAAGATTACACGGGCCTAGTTTATAGATGGTGTCAGTGAAAATAAGGTTACAGACAACGAGTTCATTAACAGAAATATATACCTAGCTTACATTTTTTTATAAATTTCTGTATTCCATCTTTTTGTAGTCATCATTTTGAAACTTTTTGTTATACAATACTCATTTTAGTAGTAGATTTGATAACATTTAAAGTGAGACTAATTATTAATAATGTAATCAACTAAAAACTAATCTAACGTAAAAAAGAAATTACGAGTATGTAAACTTAAATACAAATTTCAGACTTTTCATTTTACACGTTTCTTGTAAAAAGTCCTAAGGATGTCATTTTTTCTAGCCCCTACTTTCTCTTTATACTTATCTTGAAATTAGATTATACGTAACGCTATTTTAAAGCTTCCGGTGAGGCGTAAAGATGTCTCTGCAGATAGCCAATTTTTTTTTTGAAGGAATACTTTTCTAGGAGTAAATAATTCTAAATTATGTGTACAGCCACAAATTGAATAGCCTAACACCTAAATAGATTCACACACAACATAATTTTCTTTCAACAGCCTTTCCCTTCTCGTTCTTTTATAATTTATTCCACGAGACTCTTCAAATACTTAAATTACCCAAAGCCGTATATTCACTATTTTATCTCTCAACATCTTTAACAGCCTGGCACCCAATCGCAATAACAACCAACATCATTACTTCTGTACGACCATATACTTCGAGCAAAATTTCCCTCTTCTTCAATTAATCCCACAAATCTTCCTCAAATGCATAAACCACGACAACTTAGATATTCAATAATTCTCATAACAACACCTTTAACGACCCAACATCGGGCCTCATCCCTTCCGCCAGACAGTCCCTGACGAGAACCATTCCCGTCCGTAGCATTTTCCATAAACTTTTTCCATGCATGTAAATCGCCTGGAGCCACACGGTCAGTAGTATCGCAATATCTTTAACGACCCAACATCTCCGAGCATACCCACCTTCAACATTATCATTTCCATCTTCCACGTTCCTCGTCTTCTCGGGAGGGGAAGCGTTTAACATCCAATGGACATCTTTCTCTTCCCACCGTGGCGCAGGTTATAGATTCATAAACGTTCGCGTCGATTGGTAATTTATACGAGGCTCGGTTTATTACGACACGCCGCGCCGTTTCGCGCGAAGGAACTTCTTGGATTCGAACGCGTGGGCGTCGTGGCGATCGAGCGGCAGCCGCGGCATTTGCACAGACCCCTATGCAAATCGCGCGCGTAACATTTATCGAATCGTGACCCCGCGCGCGCGAGGCGCGACTGAGATTGCGCGCGCGCCACGCACACGTTCACAGAAACTCAATAAACTTGATAAAAAACGCGGCCCCCCTGATAAGATCGTAACGAACGCCGGAGCGATGCCTGAGAAAGACACGCCGTTCGTTGTGTCAGTGATTGCGCGTTCCCGATCGCGTCAAGCATCGATTGGCCCGTGATTTTTCCATGTACCGGCTGACTGGAGATTTACGAGCCGAGCAAGGGCCACGATTTTTCTGCGAGCCCGGTCGATGAGTGTACAGAGCGCTTTGTGGGGATCACTGAACCGGAAGGTGTAACGAACGTGTATTGTCTTTCGAGGGATATTTTACAATGGGGTGATAAAGGTTGAAACATATCGCAATTCTCGGATTTTTAGTAGTATTAACCCTTGTGAGATGCTTAGATAGTTGTCATGCGCATGACTGGTGTGAACGTTTGAATTACATGCTTTATAGGCTAAGGGGACTGAGTTTCCTTCTTGTACATAGTTTTCTCCCTTCAGCTATTTATGGTGTTAAGTGTTACAGTTTTGTGGCGATTGTATAAATATGCTAAGTGTAATTCTAATAAGTAGACACTATAAAGAAAAAAATAAAAATAAAATCAATTTTAGTAGGACCTACAGCACTTTTTTATTTTATACACAGTCTACTGTAAGCTTTGGTCATAGTTGGAATCATATTTTAGAATCTAAAGTATTATAAATAATTTTAATTTTATCTTATTTTCTGTATCTTATTGTTAAGTAGCAATCCCGATTTATTACTTATTGATGAGAATAGTGAATTATATTATAAATGACTGTGCGTAATTCCCTTCTTCAATACTAATTCTAATTTCGTCCCTATGCTTACGTGGTAAGTAGTTTCTGAGCGATGTAAAAAGAAAAAAAATGGATCACTTACAGGGTGTATCAGAAAATGTCGGACATTTTTGGGAGGTAAATTTTAGATATTAAGACAATGAAAAAAAATCATATGCATATGTTCGGAAACGCTTAGCTTTATAGTTATACGCTATTTTATATTGCGTATGGTGTAACACTTTCTATAATATTCATGACTGCGTACCTCTCATTTAATAGGTTGCCATATCGTTGGACCTAGTAGGACTTTAAGGGGGATAGCATACTGCGCCAGCAAGAAATAGGCCAGCATTTTACGCAATATAAAATAGCGTTTATCTAAAAAATTATGCGTTTTCATGCCTATATGCATTCCATCTTTTTTTATTGACTTTGTGTTTACAGTCTATTCTTTAAAAGTTTCTCACGCTTTTTTTACTTTTTACGGCTTTTGAACAAGCGTTTTACGCAACACTAAATATTGAATAACTAAAAAACTAGTCATTTCCGCCATATGTACACATGAATTTTTTTCATCGTGTACATATGTAGGACTTACCCTGAAAAAATGACCCACATTTTCTGATACATCATGTATATTAGATGTCTAAAATCGTGCCATGAATTGTGCGCATCTACATCCTAAGAAACAAATTTTTCTAAATTTTTTGCATATAGCTTTATCGTTTACTTTATACAAATATTATTTCTATACCTACTTTTATAAATTAAACATTTTATAAACATACATCTTGACAAAAGGCAATCATAAAGTTTGTTTTCCATATTTTTTTCACGGTAGAAGTCTTTTTGACAAAAGGAATTTTGACAAAAATTATATGGAAGATGGAAAATGGTGATAATATAATACCATAATAGAATTCATTTACGATAATTCATTTATCTAATTTTCTGTACTAATTTAATCTACAGGATTATTTAGTTACTCTACTTTCTAAAATGATTTATTAAATATTTTATCATTTAATACGAAGAACAGATTATAGCTCTCTACTCTCTCTACTCTCTAGTATTATAACTTTTATGTCCGATGACATTTGGTTTCGTCGAGCTACCCAAAACATATTCAGGATAAGTATTTGGTACTTCTTCACTTGTCTCGAATTTCAGATTCCTTGGTCGTATCAAACACTCGAACGATCCAGTCCTGTTACCGAGAGCAGAGTATCGCGAACATTTCTTTGCCAACGCAATTCTTGTTGAGCATTTAGCGGCTCACGTTTCGTCGTGAAACCGAAGTAAACGAGGTATGTTTTTACGGCCCAGCCAAGAAGACAAACGTGATAAACTTTATACCAGTCGTAGCAACCCGAGTTCGTCGTTCCCTCTGATAAGCAATCGGTCTATCTCTTGATGGAACCTGGCAAAATTGTGCCTCCTGCATGTGCCTGAAATCTAGCAAACTTCCTTTAGCTGTAGACTGACGTATGAAAAAGTGCAGGGTTTTAGATTACAACTTAGAAGGTGGAAATCAGGTTTAGTGATAACACTATAGTTGCCTCTAGTCTAGAGTCTGGAATATTTATGCTGCCAAGTGTCTGTTAGATAACACACAATATATTAACAATATTATTACTGGATATTTTCTGAAGGCAGTTAAGTGGCCATTAATTATCATTTGTCGAATAACTTCAATATACTCCACTTATGTAATGTCTTTAATTAAAAAGTTTTCTTACGGGCAAGATAAATTTGAAAGAAAGGACTTAAATCCTGATCTTATCTAGAGAGATTAACCATTAGGCATTATTCTTCGCTTCCTGTGGACTCTGCTGATAATCTTACTTTCTGTTTTGCATATACTATTTTATCCATATGATCTTATCGAAAGAGGTATACACAGCAACTTGAAATTATTTAAAATGAAAAAGTTTTACTTGCATGTACCATCAGTCACGTCGTTGTTAAGACTAAAGCAAACCACCATACTTATAAATTGATTTAAATACAAATGTTCCCGTTATAAATTCGTTAGTGAGCCACAAAAAATCTACAGTGAGGAGATATAAATACTTTGCAAAAAATTGCATTTTTATCATTTTTGATTTTCATATTATTTTAGCGTGTAGAATTATCTCTCAAAATTTTTCACACCTGTTATCGAACACCTTGTATGGAGAGTCACAAACTTGTTCAAAAAGAATCGCTAAATTCACATGTTCAAAATGTCAAAATACTTTACATTTTATATTAAATTTAATCTATGAGACAAACGTTGCGTTAATGTGAACTTCTACTTGCAACTTTTTTTGTATATTTAGAATTTTGAATTTTATTTTTCTTGTTTTCATTTTAAATATTTTGTTACATATAAGCTATTTACTCCTAAAAGACAAAAAACATGTAACTCTTCATTCTTTAAAAGAATAACTAACAAATGCAATTATCTAAAATATTAAATCAATCTTTTGATATATTTTATGTTCTCACATGTGTACGCAGTTTTATAAAGATCAATCTTCTACAGAAAAATCATATTTCACTGCTTGTTCTATAATGGATAAAAATGGAAAAGTGGATAGAAATTAAACTGAAAATCTGTGAACGAAGCAAACTCTAGAAGAAAAATACACCGCAGTATTTTCTATAGTGAATACTCCGAATATCTACATGCGAACAAATTTGCAAACTACTGTAATTCTTATCCTCTTATGTCCCGACGTACTAACTCAATTATTCCCTTCAGTCAGAAAAAAATAGATTGAAAAGATAAAACTATCTAAAAAGACCCGTTTCACAAGTCGATCCTTTCACAGCGACTGTGCATCCACCCACGAGTTCGACAGTTGAATGAATAAATCCACTCGAGTCGACCACAGAAACAATGAAACCTCCAATCGCGTAGAAAGACAATGAAACGTGCGATTAGCAGAAAGAAGCTAGAGAGCGTAAACACGGCGATTAGCCCAGAAACTACGGGGAAAGTCGCGAACGTAATAACAAACGGTGAAACGATAACGATGAGTGGATAACGACAGGGAAAGGAGGCTAGAGGGAAAAATCGGATCTCGATGCGTCGCAATTCTTTGATAACGTTGCGAAACCAGGCCAGCAGATCCTATTCGGGCGAAAACTTAAGAGCCACCGTCGTGTTTTCATCGTTTCCGCAGTATTCGGCCTGGGCCAGCGTCGCTCGTTAAACCCGTCGAGCAACGGAGAACATTTGTCTTTGCTGAGCCAGTCGCGTCGACTAACGAATCACCTGTCGCCGGAACAATGCTGTTCGCTGCTTCGGATATGCACTCGCGGAACAATTCTCCGTGTCAATTCTGCCAGCAGACGTTAACGGGCAAGCGCATTGTGGACTTGAAATCGTAAAATGCGACCGGAATACGAATCAATCATGAAGCGTTTGGACGTGGTTAGTGAATCGGCGATTTGCTTTTGGGAGTAAGTCAGAACCTTGATGGAGATTCCTGGAACGGTGCCACGATGTGTCAAATTTCGCTTTAAAGTTATTCAGCTTTTTACTGGTCAAGTACTGTTCATCCCCTTAGGTGAGACTCACACGATCGAAAATCGAAGAAGCACAATTTTTTCGGTTTTAACGGACATAATGAATTTGAATGAGACTGCACATGACCGATAAAATAGATGGCGGAGAAGAAAGAAAAATTCATTGTTTTTTATAACAGCAAAAATTGTCGTTCAGTCGCTTGTGTGCACCTGGTCATAGTCGAATGCTAAGCTTCGTCCGAAAACGTGACTCAGTGTTTACAACTTCTAGAATAATAAGCTTATGTTTTGCGACAAACTTCATCGCGGTGTTGTAGAAATATTAGTTGCTTGTTACTCGCTGTTCTGTAGAAAACAACGAAGACTGAAAATTGCAATGACCAATCTCAGACAGAATAGAACCCTTCTCTGGCTTATATTTCCTCCTCTAGCATCGTGACATATTTCCTACAAACCTAATACAAGTTTTCCTTTTCCTTTTAACATAAAGATTCGTAATATCATCAAAAGCAAATTTGATAATAGACTAGTTGCAATAAAATGTGCTAATTAATCGAATGTGTAGAAAAAAATCTGTTGACGAGACAACATTTTCAGTAAATTTTGTTAGTCAACAGAAAGCTCTGAAAAATCGACTGATTACAATCCATGTATTTTCTACTGTAAAGTAAATTAAAGTATTTCAGCAAACGTTTGCTATACTTCAAATTTGTAATCGCGCAAATTGGACGATACTACAGAACAAGTGGCAAAAGTAACAAAAAACAGTTCATGTAAACGTATATTCACTATGACTTTGTTTCCAAGCTGCAGTCTGTTATGTGTTGCGCCAATCTTGTTACGTGTAAGTACAGCATAGTTGGATGTTGCTTTACTGGTTATCTAGAAGATTTATGGGCTGACAGGTTTGACTAATTTACAAAGTCTATTATGTATTATTTGTTACGAGACGGGACATGAGCAGCGCGAGATGCCGGTGAGGATAGATGTATTTCCAAAGAATATACTGGTTGAATTGTTAGTTGGTACAGACGAAACTGAAGCGGCGAGATCAGTGAGCCGTTGGGATTATTATAGACGAGGATATACCTGATGAAAAATCAGGGAGCCTCTGAGGATAGATGTGCTTGCGGACGGAACTGATCTGTGATCAGTGAGCCGCAGGAGTGTGAATTTCGCGAACGAACCTGATGCGTAATCAAGGAGTCACTAGGATCAGTTTCACAGACGAACTCAAAATAAATTGAGGTGCTGTTAAGGAGGTTGGCGAATTCAAACAGACGAACCTGATGAACAATCAGGGAGCTGTAAAGAGGTTGGATAACATACAGACGAACCTGGTATCACAGGTAGCTGTAGGATGCAGCCGAATCTGAAGTAAAATCAAATAGCTGCTGAATAGGTTAACTTTCGTGGACGAACTCGAGTAGATCGAGGAGCCACTAGGTTGGATACAATTTTCTTTAGAAGTAAGGGCATGCGGACGAATCTGATATGGAATCAGAGGACCGTAGGAAATGTTAGTAAGTCTCGTAACTTGTTAATTATTAATTGATACAACTTGAGCGGCTAAGTTGTATCGTGGAGGATCTGTCAACTTGGGATGGGATCGCTTATGGTAATTATAGATTTGGAAACAATCTAGTCAAATTGCAATGAATACTTTCGTATATTATAAAATCAGTCTTTACCTACAGATGTATGGTGTAGTGTTTTCGCGTAAAGTGTATGATTTTAGATGCTAGGTGTTAATGCATTGACGTTGTAGGGAGTTACAGAGTGGTCGTAGAAATTGTCAGATAGAATTTATGTCGACTTGCAGATTCTATAAGGTTAAAGTGTAGATTCGAAAGAGAACTTTAGCCCGATCTAACTGTATAGTAACTAACTCTGATGAACTCGACTGTCAACGTGACCATGTTGTTCTGAACCCATTAGGGCTAAAATCTTGGGGTTTATACAATAAGCCGAAAAGTGAGTGAGGATTCGTTTGAAATTTCCATATAAGGAAATTTTTCGCGGTGGTACAGCGTCGTGGTTGCTACCCAGCTGTTCGGAGTCGCGCTCTCGTTAAGATAACAAAAAGCGAAAGTGCTAGGATGTTATCTTTTAACAGGCAGAGACTCGAATATTTGGGAGAGTAACGGAAAAATATTCTCCATGCGCAACATATTTGTAATGTCAATGGAACTATTAGTACACAAGCTATGTTCAGTGAAATTAAATAGAGTAGATAAACACTTTGACTCATATTTTTTGTGGTGTTATTGAAATTTTTGCAGTTTATTGTGCACCATCGTTTAATCCTTATAAATCTGTGAAGATTTGACATGTAGCGTTGACTAATCAATCTTAGTTACAGATAAGTCAAGCATCTTAACACGTTGATTACCATAGTACGTGGTTACCGATGACCACAACTGATGAATTATACTATTCATTTAAAATATTTATGACAATGAACCTCAATGTCTATTCACTTTTTTCAGTGTAATAGCATTAGAAATTAATAGCATTAGAAAATAAAATATTCTTATTTTTTAAAATGCAGGTTACACTAAATGAGAAGATCTAGAAAAAGCGAGAAAGCATAAGTGTATGGCAGTCAACGTGTTAGTCCAGTAATAACTCTGATTTGTTTACTGCAAAAGTACTATTACTTACTGTAAAAGAGAGACTGATCGGATATGTAAATATGATATGTTTTGTTGTTTATCTAAGCTTCTCTACTAATTCTATAACCATTTTACTGTATATTGGAACGAAGTAACGCAAGTCTACTAAAGGACATAGTATTACGTGATTAATTATCATTTAATCCTTTTATGTTAAAATACATACACACACATATGCGTATACATATTTGTATCTATGTCTGTATATCTCAATTGGCATGATATCGGCATTATATTATAGTAGAATCACTGAAATTCGATTATAAAAAATTATTAATACTAATATATAGGAAATTCTCAACTTTCCATCCCAAGTATTTCAAGTTGAGTCAATACAAATATTTTGACCCACATCATGCCATTAAGGATTAGTATGATTCTCTACGTACTATTTAAAATTCATACCAAGTTCCAGAATACGTGGCAATAATACAAAGTGTAATGGACTTACCTAAAACAAAAGAAAACGAGTCATTAGAATCTTTTAATAAAATATTTAGCATAGATATGACGCAGGTAATTTGATAGATTTTAAATGTTATTAACCTTTGCGTACTGTTCAAATAACTATTGAATTTGTTGTACATAAAAGTACAACCGAATTAACATCTTTCACGTACAGTATCATAAATTATACTTTACTAAATATAATATGACATGATTACAAAATTAGCAAACTTTCCGTAAACTGAATTAGTATCCAACAAGCATTAATGATAAAAAATAAGTTTCGGGTCAAATTAACTCGAATAATGCAAAAAGGTTAATATTACCATAGTTATAAGGCAAAATGACCTAATTTACATGTTTCCGTTTTCAAGATCTTAGCGTTTACACTTTTCAACTTCAATACTGTATTATGGACCAGTGTCGTTTAGAAACCTTATTTTTAAGTGAAAAAAATTCTTTTAATACCTTTTTTTCTGGAAATAAAACTTCTATATTTTAAATCTCCGATTATGCCTTAACTTGAATTTTTTGAAAATGTAGTATAGGTTGTTTTGCCTTATTGCCACAGATTTATCGTCGGAGGTAAAGGTATTCGAGGCACGCGTTACGAATGCCGCTTCATAATCGAACTATCGCCGTTTTATTGAGGTATTTGTAGGTGGATGTTGTTACGTTGAACACTGGAAGAGTTATTGAACGTTTCGCGTGCCCCATACGCTAGTATTCGATACAAAGTTGTCGTTAGGTACACCTCGAGAGTCGTAGAAACTTTGCTCACTTCATAAGTTCTCGAGTTAATAGTTCCATTACGGTTTCTCGCCCAGCACGCTCGCTTCTTTCCTGTTCTGTATGATTTTCTCGTATACACGCGTTGCATCTCTCACACTGTCACTATACTAGTTTGCCATTCTATTTCGTAGCAGAACTTTTCAACCAGATCAAGATTAGACCCGGAACAAATTTTTATATCACTCTATTTTTTCTGTAGCTTTTTGTAGTTGCTACAGCCTAGTGCAAATCTTTTACGTGCTCCACATATCAATGTAGCACATGTTTCTTTACGCTATTATATTACTAGCTGGCGAGGAAGCTCGCCAACGTGTTCAAACCTGTCCACACATTTTAACATTAAATTGTGTAGACATGCCAGTTAGTAAGATTGCTTAGTGAGCATGATTGCTAATGTACGGCTGCCTTTAGCACGAGTAGGTATCGTTTAGTTTGTAGTAGAGGGATATGTAACATAGTAGCTATGTATATTATAGTAGTAAGTATTTAATAATAACAAGATACCATTTGACATTACAAATAAAGATTAGACGAAAACCAAAAATTTGTAAGTATTTAAAATACAAATTTAAATTTCTCAAATTTTTTAATTTTTCATTTTTACACTATCAAATATTCGAAGTTTTTAAATTGTATAAGTATTCAAATTTCTACTATTGAAATCTTTGAAAATTTTGTGTGAATATGTTTTTTAAGAAAAAGTTTTACGTATTACTTGTTGATTTTACTTAGTATTTAACTTCTCACACTACACCATGTTCTGTTATTTACCTACGTTCGAATATTCCACTTAATCCAATCACAATAACTTTTCTCTCTTCACCTAAAAAACGAGATAACTCTAAACGTTACATAAAAATAATAATCTTAAAAATAATCAATGTAAAACATAAAAATTAATACAGCTTTATCAAATTAGCCTCACCTCGAGAGGTAATATAAAATTTACTTTATGATCAGTTGATTAAATCTCTTAAAATGATTTCCACCGACCGGAAGTCAGGAAGCTGAAGGGACAGTGGGGGGTGAACGATGCTGGGGTGAGGCATTAAAGTTGCCGTTAATTAAGCGGGCCGCGTTAACGGTAATTAGTCGAACTATGCGCGCGAGCGCAGCAAGAGGCGTCGTGTCGCGGCGTCGTTTAGATTTAGACGCCTGATTTCCAAGCATGAAAGCACACTGTGCCCTGCTACGTACAGCAGCACGCACCCTTTCGGCTTGTCCGTTGCCAGCAGTGAACACTCTGCGCGTGTTCATCACGCGTCACGCGTTGCGAATGTCGCGCGTTCGTGATTTATCAACCGCGACGCGAACGCCAGCCGCAAATCATAACAAGCGTGACAACCGCGAAAAGTTTGGGCGGAGTAGGGACGTTCTTCCACTAAATTGTTCGGCTTCGTTTTTTTTTAATCATTTTAGGACAATATAGAAGGGTGGTTACACGAAGTTCAATGTAATTCGATTTTGTTCAGCTAATTAAATTTAAGAACACCGGAATTTTTAAGATCGGGAAGAGTGTAAAAGACGACGAAATTGTTTAGAACTTTTTGACTCTTTTATGGAATATTTTCTGACAAACAAATATCATGGGATTATTGATGCATTAATTCAATCATTTAGCTCCACTGTTAGCTATCGAAAGAATTGAATGTATAGATAACACTTCTAATTTTTGAAATTGAATTCTTCTGAACTATTGAAATTTCGAACATTTTTAAACTTTTGCAAATTCTATATTTCTTGAAAACTTTTGAATTTGGAATTTTGGGAAACTTTTACTTAAATATTCAAATTCTTTCTTCAATTAAAATTAATTAAATATTCTTCAAAATATTTTGGAGTGAATATCTAAACACGTAGACAAACTTGAATTTTTAAAAATCTCTTGGAACTCTTGGATTTTATAATATTCTTCAAAAATTTTCAATGCTATAATAATTTTAATCCTACAAAATCTTTCAAACTCAAAAAAGCTTTAAAACTCTGAATACTCAAAACAGGCTGAAAAGCGGTCAAAAATGTCAAACTTATCTAAAATCAAACGAATTTAAAAACTATTTAAGTTTTATGAACCTAAGAAAATTTAGAACTCTTTTGCTTCAAGACTCCTTTAAATCTCTACTGTTGCTTGTAAACCTTTCTTTGATTGCATTATTTCTTTTGACTCTTATCGATTCTGTCATCTGCATGCATTTTCACTTTCAATCCCAGCATTTTACAATCGCTAAACGATCCTATAAAACCTCCAATGCCAGAATTTACTCTAATTATTCGATCACTCAATCAGAAGCGGCGAGTTTTATAAAAACTCGATAAAATCGTAGTTAAAATACCCTTAACAGCCACACGAACAGGAATTAAATCCTTCTTTCTATGCTAATCTCTCTTGAGCGAAGGCAGGACGTCAAAAAGGAGAACTATACAGATCTACAAACGAAATTAGCGATTCATTTCGCACCTGAAGGGGTGAACCAGTAACGACGGGAGAATAAAAATTTTGTCACCCCCGCGTGCGACGATGGCGTGACCGCGACCTCGATATTTCCCTTATCTCAATTAACGTCGCTGTTAATATTTTGTCGCAGCCTTCAAGTTAAATTGAACGAATACGTAACACGATTCTCCCCTGCACCAGTCACTCCCTTCCCATTTTCACGTCTCGCGTCGCCATTTTGTTAACATCACCCTTTAAAGATGATCTAAATGAAGATTTACAGTTTCACGTTCTACCCCCTCTCTCCCTCCTTGCGTATCGCGCATTATATACGGCGGCCATAAATGACTTGTCGGTAATAAATTACGCCACAGCAATAAGTAATGAGAAAATACAAGCTCGAAAACGTCTAAAGTGCCGTAAAACGAACAGATTAAAACCAAGCGGGCACCGGTTTCTTTTCGCTCCAAGAGATATTATGCCTTTGCCTCCTTTATCCTCTTCCTTTTTTCTCGTTTTCTCTGTCTTTCACTTTCTTTTCTCTTTTTTTTTCTAATTTTTATCTCATTCGCTCCTGTTCAACGGCTAAACTTCTCGCTGAGTTACGCGTTAATCGGCGGTTGTTATTCATCGGCGACGGAGTTAAAGCGTGCCCGCGCTCGCCGTATAACGCGTTTCAGTTAAAAGCCACTTTTTTACGTAATTACGACCCTCCATTTCCCCCGTCAGATACTTTGGACAAATATTTCTCGCATTATGCCACTTTATTGCCAGCTAACGATGCTGCGGCCACGAGGTTAAAATGTAACCAACGCTGCCCGCGATGTAATCTGTTTCGAACCATTCTTTTTTTACTCTCGCGGGCCTCGAAGGAATTATGTTTTATTCGGCCCCAGCGACTTTCATTCAAGCGTCTCGTTATTTACGACACTTCAATTTGAAGAGAGGATAACGATAGCTCGAGACTTTGTTTGCAGTTCGCAGTTTGTGACTGCATGTACGAGGTGTTGGATGATAGGTGTCAGAAATTTTAAGAAGTGATTTTGCACGCTCAAATAGGACGAAAATCAAGAATGACGAAAATGCATTTTAGGCTTCGTTTCAGAGTTACCAAACTGTTGCAGAAACGGCAAAGAATATGCATGCAACGTGTCTGACTTGAAACGTATTCTACTTGTGATGAGCACTAGGCAGATCGGTCACAGTGAAGCTAATAGAATATGTCCTACAGTAGCCACATTTCATATCTATTTTAGCGGTTTTTCAACAATTCTCAAAGGTTTTTCCAATCCACCCGATAATTCGAAGGAAAGATTGAAAAATGTGCAAGTATGCTGTTGCCGCCAATGATCCAGATTGCTTACGGAGAGCGAAAGTGAGATTTCTTATACGCTAAATAGTATGTATTCACATGACACTAAATCGTGACTTTTACAGTCATACCAGTAAATGTCATGACTTCTGTTGTTGTGGAAGGTAGGTCTGACAGTGAAACTTTATGCTATTATATTGTTGTACAGTGTCATGGCAGCAAAAGTCATAACGGTTCACGTGAAAATGTACTTTAAGTTACGACTGACAGTGTCCGACGCACACCTCATAGAAACAGTGAGCAATCAGTCAAATGAGACAATGTTACAGCTACTTCAGAGGAACAAGTTTTTTGACGAATTCGGTAATTTTGCTGAATCATTAATAACGAAAGTCAAAATTTTCGATGAAAATACATGAAATCGTATGGACATTACCTTATTATCGTTTCGACAAAATGATCGAATGGGTCAAAATACTGCATCGTCTGAAGTAGCTATTAGTCATGTTAATAATCCTGAAGGGAGTAATTAAACAATTACAGAAAATTGTTCCTAGACATGAAAAATTCAAAATTATTAAGTGTACTAATAAAGTATGTACCAATTAGGAAAAACCAATGACGAAATACATACATATACAAGTATTAAAACTTAAAAGTATGAAACAGTTACAATAATTATTTTGTACAAAAATCATTAATATAAACGCGAAACAGGACACTCTTCTTTTCCCTTTATATTTTTTTTTCTCTGTCTACTTCTGCTTTAAGCGTAAATAAATCTCAACCTCTCAGCATGTCACACCCTGTCTAATCACTCCCTTAAAGATCACTAAGTTATGTATGTAAAATCCCACCTTTACTTTGACGTTTTCAACTAAATATTTATAACTATCATCTCTCAGGTATAATCGTGCACCCGATTATACCCGTTTCTCAACAGATCCTCTTTATCCTTCTGGGATCTCTATTATCGCCCCCACTCAACCCCTAGGTCGATCTCATCATCGTGTAACATTTCACGAGAAACTCCATCGATTACGCGTGCCACGTCAGGCTATCAGCATAGCTTGTACGTTGTTAAAAGAGAGTTTTTCGGTTGAAATTCGTGGCTGAAGCGAAGCCGCGACCGGTCTCGAAGATATTCACGGTATATCAGGGCCATTGAATCGCGCTATCAGCTGCCAAGCTGAACGATTTCCCGTCCGTTTTGCCAGGTGTGCTTTGCTGTATCCAGGGCGTTTTGGCAACGCGACGATTCAGGTAAACTGTAGTGATAGGCAAAATGGAAAAGCCTGCGGCTCACTTTCAGCCCGATAACGCTGTCAATGATAAATTATGCTGTTCGAGCTGTTTGAAAAGCTAGTCACGGTTCTGAATTGACAAGCCACGAAGAGAAGGCACAGTTTTTTGCCTCCTTCCTTTTCCTCCTTTCCCTCCCTCCGTCCCTTAGTTTTGCAATGAAGATTTTTATCATAGCTTTACTCTTGATTTTTGTTCAATTTTTCGAATAATTTATTTCTGAAATTGTATCAACAGGTTTTATGCAATAAATCAGTGATATCAGTTTACTTTTAATTATTAGGTATTTATATATTGTCTGTCACTTTTTTAAGACCACTTTTTTGCTGATTCCTTTCTGCAACGTTATTTAGTATTCAATGTTCAGAGGAAGTACTGTAACGAAGAACATTAACGTTAATCCTAGAACTACTGAGGTTGTCGCACACGTGCATATTTCCGAGGATATACCAAAATTGCAAATTATTGGAAAAAATATATATATACATAATTTGTAAAAATACTTATTTACATATATCTATTATTTACTTTGATTTAGTGTAAAGTAACGTTTGCGAAGAGTAAAATGTATATGTATAGGGTGTACCAAATATAGCTTACGATATTTTATGGGGTGGTGGAGAATCCAAATTGGATCATAAAATATTCTGACATAATAATCGATATGCTTTAGTTTTGCAGTAATAAAGCCTTAAAGTTAGCACTATGTTTGAAACAAAGAAATGCGTGCACTAGTCGTCTTGGCTACTTTGGTATTTCTACTGTTAAGAAAGATTATTTATTATTTTTAAGAAAGATTATTTCTACTCTTAAGAAAGATTTTAAATCCTACAACAATTTTTACATCAATGACAGAATAAATTACAAAAGAAATGAAATGGTTAATAATTTACTAGATGAGCATTGATAGATTATTAGATTGACAGATCAGCCATCTGTCTCCTGATGGCTGATCCCATCATTTTCAAAAACTGGTTAAATTTTCCACTTTCCAAAATACTAGAAAAAAGTATTAAGATACCTTCGTGTCGAATTTTAAATAAAATAATCATATGTTTCAATCTCTCCAAATGGTAAAGAATTTTCTTCTTCATGATCCTCTTACTCTTGCAAAGATTTATGTCACTTAGTCACACATACGTCCTTCGTCGTTGCTTCCAAGTAGGTAATTAAGGAAAAAATGGAAAAAAATATTGTCAAAAGCAAGCTGTTCAGTATTCTGAGAAATCACCTCGCCAAGGGGGGCGGGGTTGCCTTCAATAAATATCAACGTTTTAATTAACATAATGCGGTAGTTTAATTGCGCGGCTTTTATTGTAAGGAGGTCGCGTTCGCACACGTTTTAATTGCAGCGCGTAATTATAAAAGAGGCGCGGCGCAACGAACGGAAGCACCGGTTGATACCCGTGGAACTGGTCGTCGATCGTATAAAGAGTCTTTATTTTTTTCGTTTATTAACGACTGCGGCTTAAATCCTACTTGTTGGTTTAATTACGCAAACGAACCACCGCGAAGCCGCGGCCCAGGGGCTAATGGAGGCGTTTTGCGGAGTCCACTATCAACTGTTCGTAATTATGTATACACACTCGGCTCATTTAACAATGAGATATCAGGTTTGTCTTTTACTTACACGAATCATGCGTTTCAAGGAAAGTTGGTACACCAAAAACCCAAACAGCGGTCATTTCATATTTGTTAAAGCAGTTGAATTTCTTTGATGAAATAATGGTATTACTTGTGGCGCTACATTTTTTACCATTGTGTTATAGATTATTAGTTTTTTAACTAAGTCATGGATTGCAATTTGACATTGTTCTTTTTCAAGTGTCCCATCATTTTTGCTTTTTATATGTCAATTTTTTGAGCTTTTATTAATGGAATATACTTTAAAAACGGGTAGAAGAGGTGGTACAAAGTATTTTGAACCAAAAGCAGAACTGTTTCAGTTATTTTTATTTTAAACATGTACGTAATATACTCTAGATTTCAATCTCTGGAAAATAATACGCTCAAAACCCATCGACGGGTCATCGGGTAATGATTTTTATATGCTGTGTATTTCGCAGCCCTCCTGAACGTGTTAAAGTACATGAAGTGCATTATGTACAAGTTCCTCAAACGAAGTAAAAGAAACAAAGGCGAGAATAGAGGGACATGGGCGTATGTTATTGTCAATGATCCCGAGCAGTTAGTCCTTAAAATAATCGAGCAGTTTATTCTTGAAACAACTTTTCATAAAACAAATATTTGCATCTCCACTCAAAGTTCTTGGCCATTCAATTTTTACAAACGTAAACAATTTTTACAAGAATGCAAAAAGCTAACACAATATCTAAAAATATAATAAGCAGTTGAATTCTAAACACGTAGAACTACCCCAATTTCCTCTCCGCAAAATGAAGACATTATATATCTTTTTTTGCTGCAGCTGTTTTTATATCGTGATTCGTAATTTCTGCTTTGGAGAGGCTTGTTCCCTTAAGTGCAAGAATTCTAATCACTCTTCACCTTTACGATTGCCTCCCGGCAAAATTATTGACCTCTCGAGGTTAAGTGGCCCAGAGAGCTTTATACCGGAAGCACGGAAGGAAGGGCAATAAAAAATAGAGTTCCATTAGAGAGCAATACCACTGGAGAAGTATTTCGACCTCATCTACCCGTTTCTGGCTAATGGATTCATAATCTTAATATGTCCGACCTCGCGTGTCCGTGCTCGATTCAATATTACCTCGGCATAATCATGCCCTTAGGTACCGCAGCCCCACGAACACTCCGCCTCCCTTGAAATTCTTTTCAAACTCTTGATAAAAATTATTCTAAGTAGCTGCGCCACTTCCACGCCTAATAATCGAGCCGCCCTCGTTCGTCGGGATGGTCTCCGCAGCTACTTTTAAGGCAATCTACCCGTAATGTCTAATCAAAATTCAATTAATTTCGACGCTGCAATTTGCACTCTAACAGTGGAAGTTCCTCGTCGTGCGAGAAGAAGTGAAACTTTCATGAGAAGTTAAAAATGTTCACTTCCATGCCTGAATTTTGGAATTAGCTCACTCTGCTAGTTTTTACGGCAGGATCCTCTTGTTCTGTAAAATTTCTGCGCCATCTCCATGGTTTAAAACAGAAATATGGAGCGAAAGTGTTACGACGTAGAACCCCGAAACCCTAATAATAATAATTCGTAGAATAATAAAGTTGATTTACTCCTGCAATTTTATAAATTTTATGTATACTACAGTGCAAAAGGTTGCAATCACTTGCTACTATTTTACCTGAGAGCCAAACTGACCCAAATCCTCTTTTGTTATTTCTCAGGAGAACAGAACAATGAAAAATGTGATCAGGCATTTATCCATAAAAAACTTAAAGTAGTTTATAGCATTGAATCTCCATTATTTATTACTTACAATTAGAGTAAATGGATTCCTATTATTCTGATAGGATGAAGAGAAAACTGTAAGATAACGTATATAACTCATTGCCAGTTTTAAAAATATTGGATTTCAGTTTGCTTCATTCTCAGGTACAGATCTACTAAAGTTTGCCGAAAATAATAAATCTAGCTATCAAAGGGTGCTTCAGGTTTGAATCTCACAGTAGTCCGAATAATCAATGCCCTATCGACATTCATATAATTTTTAATGTTTTTTTTTATTTATACATATAGGACAATAAGAAAATTTTATGCAGTTGTTTATTATTATTTAAATTGTTCATTGAATAAGGTAACTTCAATTTTTCTTGATTTAGAAAATGATTTTAACCTTTTAACCAATAATATAAGTTAATTGTTCAATTAATACGGTGTTTCGCTTCTCGATTTATTTAGTTTTCGAGCTTGTACGTATGGTAAGTAAAGTTTCAAATGTTAGAATATGATTGAGTAATTCTAAAAAGGAGCAGAATTGCAACTGCAATCTGGTTATCAATCCCATTCGATCTAGCGACACGCGATTCTGAAAACAGCATAATAATACCATTACAGTACATTTGTTAGATCATTAAGGTAAAACTGTTTCTATGTCTCGATTAGAGAAACTTCGTGTCACGAATGTAAATGTACGAGCCTGTGGATACCAACGGTTTTAACGTGTTGATGGAAGCGTGAAGTAGTTGTTTGGTCGGAGAAATCTTTCCTCGAACTATAAATCTGGATGATTGATTCGTTCATGATGAGACGTGAGACTGCAGTTTCTTCTTTGTCACGATTCGAAGAAACCCGTCTCTCTTCACTTTTCATACACTTTTTCTGTGATTAAATCAAGGTATACTTCTAGTCTTTTAGAATTCATTGGATTATAACAATTTTAGTAGAAATTTTCACATTCATTATGTACGCAATTATTCAGTATTACAGTTTTAGAAAAAATAACTTATACATGTCCAGGCCGAGAAATTTTGTTTTAAATATTTAGTGCGTGGATAAAGTGAATCAAGTAATTAGGTCATGTCGTTTAACGCATTTTTCGTCTTTAACGCATTTAAAAATAGGTAAAGCCAAATTAACCCCTTTATTTCTTATCAAGTTTTAAATATTTATAGGTTGGTGACAGAAACTATTTTGGAAAAATTTCTACTGTATAATATTTATTAAAAACTGGAAGGAATCTACTTATACAAATGCATAACTTTTTAATCGAAAAGACTAAAACATAAGAAGGTATTCAAAAATTTTAGCGATATTACTGTACCAAATAGTTAACACAAATTTTTTCTCAAAAATGAAGTCGGACATTTAAACGAACTACATAGAAAATTTATAGTATATGCATATTTTACTTCGATTTTTACATGTATCATTTATATATGATTATTTCATTAAGTTCTTTCACATGTAGAAAATCTAGAGCAGAAACAGTGATAGTTCATTCCAAACTAAAATTAAAAGTTTAAAATCTATCGTTTAGCAAAATCTAGCAGACTATAGTATAATAAGGGAAAATACGAGCATAGTTCAGAAAGAAGGAGGACTAAAAGATTGTGGGTTCGGGGAAGAATGATCGATGCCCTGTATCTCCAAGAAAAAAGATCTTCTTTATCATGGAAAAATGAACAATGGATAATTTCTTGGATAATTATCTTTATCGTGAGTTATTAATCCTATAATCATTAGCAAAATGATATTTACTTCCATTGAAAAAATTCTTTTTCCTAAAAGACTTCAAAATCGTTTTTATTAAAATAACGTTGGATCAAAGTTTGGTCTATAAAAAGAAACTTTACTTTTATAAAGATTATAAAGGAACCTTTTAAGAGTCGCTTTAAGAGTCAGTTAAAAATATTCAGAAACCTGTTATAGCAAAAAAGGATACTGACTTTTGAATTATGTATGTATATTGCGGATTCACAAACTTTCTTTTTCAAATACTGAAAATTTTACTTTTCGTAATTATGATTATCTTTCTTCCAGATCCTTCGTCTATATAAAGCTCAATTAAATACAAATGAAGTGCAGTAAACCGCGATACTGTAGTCAGAAGATAGAAATTTTCAGCTACTGTTGGGGAACTAACAAATAGAGGCGTCACGAGGGAGAACAGGGAGAAGATAGTTTCACTTTAACGTCTTTAACCGACTGACTGACTAACTAAGCTGTTCCACAAACATATATACTGCGAGTCTACTATGGGGCAACGTTCTTAGGAACGAGGTCGATTAATGGCTTCGTACCTCCCCACACGCGATAAACCCGCTATATCGGATTGATATTAATTGGCCGCGAGGAAGCACCATAAAGACATTACGACGGTGCACCGCGAGAGACCGTGGGTAATTATTGCTGGTTTAATGCTCCATCGACCGAGAGCCCCATAGAACAACGGTAATACAAGGCAAAAGCTTGTTGTTCCCGCGCCAAGAACGTGGAATCGCTGGCGAAGTGGGAGTGGGCAAGTGGGAGGTTTACAGTTGATTTTTATGCGACCTTTTATCTTCCGTTCGAAGATGGAGTTTTTTTAGGATTGCTTGTTAATTACAGCAGCGTCGTTGTTGCCGAGGAAGAGACTAATTATGGAGAGAAAGAAAGTTAAGTGTTTGTGTGTAGTAGAAAATTTCGTAGGGTAGAGAACGGAACAAGATGAGGACAGTGAGAAAAAGTTCCTTTGATAATAGGTTTATAAATTAGCGTTAAACATGGGTTGAAGTTTGTTTATCAAAATACACCAAAATAAATTTCCTGTTAACATTAGAACTACTGTCGAAGACAAAGTGGCTTGTATGATTAGAAGACTGTAAAAGAAAAATTGTGTTAGGAAGTATCGAACTATTATTTATTCAGTGTACTCACATATTTGATGTACAGTGTTTATTATTTTGTCTCTATTTTCTCTAGCTTTTGTTTATACTTCATTCCATAATTTTTGTAAACTATGTCCTACAAAAGCAATTTTTAATTAGTAATTATGTATTCGAGTTGACTGTGCTCTTCTCTTCCATGTATGTATAATAAAAAAGTTACCCATGAATAAATAGATAAATATAATAGGATGTGCAATATAAAAGGAGTTCCAAAACTGATGGTATAAGTGCAGTGATTCTACATGAAAAAAATAAGTCAAAAATGCAATATAACACGTGTTCACTTTGAATTCAAATTCAATTTTCTCCGAAACGAAGTACGATATCAAAAAACTTCAGTCTACAATTTTGATTTATTTTTTTCATACAAAATCACAATATTTTTTGCTTGTACCCTCAGTTCTGAGTCAATTACAGGTGTACGAATTTTCAATCATTTGTGACAACGTAGTAAAGAATGTTAGTATCAAAAATTTATGTATTATACGTGACCAACATATGACGGTAAGAAAAATTTCGAATATTGTTTCTTTTCATGGCGAATTCATGGCCATCGTGTGTTTTACAAACGTAATCATATAATCCTTTTTCCTTATATTATTAGAGAATATTAAGTTCAATTAAATAAGTACAAGACATGTCATCTTTATTCATAGATTATTAAATTTACAAGAGTGTACTCGAAATTCTCTTTCAGATAAAATACATTCTGGTACATTATACAAGTTTGTAGTACATTAACAATGAGTAGGATTAAAGAGTCAGTTCATAGGAAATAGAAAACTAGCAACTACATGCATAAGGACTATAAACTGACTAGAATCCATTTAACGAGAGGAGTCAATAAATGTAAATCTAGGCGTGTCGACTGTCTCTGTCCTTATGTCACCCCTGTGCATATCTGCTGACTCGACTATGAACAGACTATAAACTCGTTGGTGTCATGCAAGTATGAAATATTCTCTTTGAAATTTCATAATTTTCAGAAAAATGCCAATACTATCAGTAAAATGAACGCTAATTCCATTTCGCCACGAGGCTCCCTTCACCCTTCTTCTATTCACATTTAAGCAAATGAGAGTCCACAGTTCGGATTTAACGCCAGCCTGAAAAACGTAGGAATAAATCGTGGAAATTCACTTAAGCTTCATAAGTGTTAAAGGCACGTCGCGTCAAATCTCCAACAAGTGTAAATCACTCGGTTCCCCTACTAAACTCGCGTTCCCCAACGGTTTAGCAACCGTGCTCAATGCGCCCAGCAAAATATCAATGTTGCCAACAGTAATTACATTTGCATCGAACAGTGTCATGCAAGTTTCACGCGACCGCTCGATGCCCCTTTCGCGAACCCGCTGCCTGTGCTTTTTATCATCGTACCCCGTAATTGTAACAGAGCCACAGGCCAGTCCATTAGCCGTAATAATTCCATAAAATCTGGACCGTTCATTCGGGGACGGTAAAACGCGCTCGTTTCGAGCTTTACCACCCTTCTTCATCCTTCCTCAAAGCGTCGAAAAATTCGCTTTTACAACGCGGACCAAACATTTCGGGTAGCTGTAGTCGTGTGCCTCTCTTCTGGAACATATGATGCGACGATGACGGCGATCCAATGTAATGGGTGATGATTTTGTGTCCAATTTGGCGGACGTGAAAAAATCTGTGGGGTTTTCGGAGGTATTAGGGACAGGGTGCAACGATTGGATCGGCGTAAAATATTCGCTACGTGGATTGGGTTTTAATTCCTGCACTGGGTATTGAATTTCCGTTTTCGACAGTTTGGTCAGGATTTCGAAAGTTAATCCTGGTTGCGCACAAAAATCGTGGTTTATGTGATTGTTGTACAATACAGTGTCAATGGTGGCATTGTACATGTTGCAGCGAAACTTTCAGCAGATGCTACTAGTTGGCTTCCATTAATCTTTATCTGTATAGTAAATTTCATACGTATGTTCAATATGACCGATTCTCACGAATATTCATGTCTGCTATTCATCTATACGGTTTAACAACATTTTATTATTTGCATTATTAACATAGTGGTGTCTCGAGATAGTTGCTCAGTTTTGGAGTTGTATAGAAAAAGGTACGTCAAAGATTCTGTTTTCCGAATTGCAATTTGAAAAATCGTATAATAGAAAGACTGAGTAGTCACTTAAATATAAAAAAGTTTTAATATCTGAATATTTAGTTTAATTTTAAGTACCCATTTCAAGAGATACCAATATAATACTACTTTGAAGAGATAGTATTCTAATTACTATCTAATAGTTAGAGAAAACTCAGTCCTTAATAAATCATTTGATAATATTTGCAAAAAATCTGCACACGATTGTAATTTAGGTAAGTAGTTATTAACAGTATTGTAGATTTTTCATTTCTGCAGTAAATATCTCCAAATTTCAATTATAGAATCATCATAAGATTATAAATGTTTTGTTTGACGAATCGCAAGTACACGCTTAAGTAATTCATCACAGAACACTTTTCATGTTTATCTTATCGTTAGAATTTCTACAAGAATTTGCACCGAAAACCTGGACGTGCTTCCTTTGGCTTGATTATATTGACCGTAGTGCTTGATATTGTTTCACTGAGAGCCCCAGGGACGCACCATTACGGGCTTGCTGCACCGTAATAATTTAATGCTGGGAACTGGGTCAATGCCGCAGAGAGAAGATGCTTTTGTTCTCCTTAGGTTAGCTGATTTGCATTTTGAGGAAGACGTCTTCTGACTTGAGATTCTAGTGTGTTTACTGGATTGATTGCCACTGTTTTCTGAGACATTCTTACAGCCACATTAATTTTAATCAGAATATAATGAGGGCAGAAAGGAATTTCATCTTGTAAGGTACACATAGATGTTCATAAAGAGACAATATCAAACTAGATAATCAGTAAAAATTTTTTAACAATTTTTCAAAAACATTTTTTTTTACGTTTAACCTATAAGTGTTTTAATAATCTATGTAAACTGGGTGCTCAACATTATATGTAGATGTAGCAGTAGGATATTGTAGTCCATCTGCAATATCAAAACCGTAACACTCAAAGAACTAAAGACATATCCCTGCGAGAAAACTGTTACAAGTCACAACTTTTTGGTTTTCATTTTACTGTGTGGAATAATTACTAATACATAGATCTGCTGTCATTCTTAATTTTAAAATGTCGATTTTTCAGTCAATTTTAACTAACGTATGTATCACAATGCCACCATTAAGCTATCCTCTATATAAAATTTATTTTATTGTCCTAAAAACTTTCATATTTTAAATTCATGACAATTTTCTCGTGAAGATGTGATATTTTACTATAAAGATAGTGGCGTAAAAGACATATGCAGTTTAATTTAAAGAAATAAGCTTAATGCTGATATCCTTGCAAACAATGTTTTCACCAAATATTTACGTTTTTCTGTAGATTTTTCTCAGGACCAGGATACTTTTTGATAAACAAATCCCTCATACTTTGAAGAATTTGAGATATGATTGTATATTTGCTTAAATTAGGTATTAAGGTTGCATCTGGAGAAAATACGGATCTAGGTGGTTACTGTAAATAGAATCGCCAGATTTCATATGCACTTTCAGACATAGCATATTGTTAACCAAAATAGACATAACTACATATTGTATCGACATATCTCCCATACACAAAAAATGACTACTACGTCAACATGTGTCTCAGGTGCAGCCTTATCAATTCTGCACAGTATTGATTAGTATTGTGCTGCCTACAATAAAATGTAACACATAGAAAGCGCTGAAACAACATAAGGAGGGAATCCCCTTTCATGCACAGATGTACTGCAATATAAGAACTTTTATTTATAAACTTTCATGAGTCGAGATTCTGCCAACTACCTCCGTTTTAAATACTTAACACCTAGAACTAGACAAGAAGAAATAGTTTTGTATATAACTGGAAGCAGCGATCGGTTGAACTCGTTTTTTCTCCAAACTCCTCATCTTATTCCATTAGTTTCTACATCGGCTACGAAGTTCTCGAGAACGGTTTATAAATAAGAAGCCGATCGACCGTCTTTTGCGAATCACACGTGGTCCGTTCTCTCGCCGAACAACCGGCTTGTTGAACTCCTGAGAGGGCGGCACTCGAGTATCCGAGAGGTCGATCACCGTCGATTATCGTGCCTTGAATCTGGCTATGTGCGAAATACACTCGGTGTCCCGGGAATAGGGGACCAACGCGCGAAGTGAACCTCTGTTGCAGTGGCTAAAGAAAGATTTCCATTGACTTGTTACACTCGTGAGTTTCGCAACTAATTGTAAGCTTCTTCTTCTTGGAGTTATTCGCTGACATCTGTTGCACTATTCAGTATCTGACGACGATTATAGTTGCTAGTCATTAATCTTACCGTGACTACAGCATAAGCTCGTCTGGAGATTATAGTGCAAGGTGACAGCTACAGAAAAGTCTTCTGGAAAGATTTGCTATGACGTCGATATTGTATTCTTTGTAGTTTAAAATTAGTAGAATGAAGGGTTGTGCTTGCGCATTTTATCATTCACATTTTTGGTTAAAAGCAAAACAGAATATCGACAGTGTGAATTGATTCGGAAATTTAGAAATTGTCACATTTTCAATAAGTAATTTTTCTCCTTTCTATTTTATGAAAGTGTTTTGTTTGTCCTCTTCCTGTAGAGTTTCCTTGTAAGTTTTAATGGCTTATTATCTCATAATCATATTATCTCATAATAAGCCATTAAGTTTCAATGGCTCATTATTAATAGTAATACCAATAAGTTAGTGAAGTTTTTCCAAGAAAAATGAGCCATAAACATTCGTTCATGAAAAATTATATCAATCATTTTGAAAAACGTGCTTTTTAGAAATGTATACTCAGCATTCTACCGTCTACTTCCACACTTTGGTCATCAAATTTTCGTAATTTCACAAACATTTGGCATTTCTTAAAAATTCTTTCGACAACGTATCGTAGAACTTCCGTACTAACAAAAAATAAAAAAAGAAAAAACCGTTTTTTAATCCCACTTAGAGTGCCTACTCTTTTAATACCAGAATCAAAATCGAATAAAATTCAACCGAATACATGTATGTACGCAAATTAGTGTACCTATAATCCTGTTCTCCTTTTTTAGATCACCCTGTATCTGTCGTATAAGCTGTAGTTAAATTGTGTTTCATAGGAACACGGCCATAAAGGTTAATTATTTTTTACGTTCCCTCGCTAACATACTAGAAAGGCCATGAGGAACGAACGCCATAAACGCGACTTGCCGTTTAAAGTCTGTGTCACAAAGCTAGCCAGCCAACTAGAATCCGCGAATGACATTTGAAACGACGCCTCAACGATTCACGACGAATTCAATCGTCAGAGGATCTGGGGGATCGCAATAACGATTACGCCGACGTTGACAATTATTTATCGCGGGGACGGTGAAGCGTCGTACGGCGGCGTGCAAATGACTAGAACAGACGCAATTTCAGCGTTCCTCTTTGCCGTGGCGGTGTCTCGTGGCTGTCATTAATTAAAGCTTCAAAGTCGTCGGTCGCCACGGCACCCTCGCCTGCCGCTACTCGAATGCCGTGGATACCCGAAAGATCAAGAAACGGCTCTGTGTGCACGGGCTGGACGTTATTAACGTGACATAATGCTATAACTGGGCCTGTCGGATCCCTGAAGACACCGCGAAACGGAAAAGCCACGGCCACGAGGCGGCTGTATATTTAGAGCGACACCCTCGCCTCGCATGGGAGAAAGGTCCGCTGGTTTCGCACGTGCAGCCGTTTCTGAGAAAATTGAATCAGGGGTAGCTAACGAGGCCAAGGAGTCTGCTGCTGAAGACTCCTCCTCGGTTGAGTTTTTGTCAGGTAGTTTCGCTAGGATGGTCGAAAATCGAAGATTAGGAGTTGGGCTCTTAAGAGTAAAGTAAAACGTTTAGGTTGACTTGTTGGCTACTTTCAAAGTCATCAAGCTTCCTTTCGTTTCTCAAATCTTAAATCACCCATGCACTGTGCTCCTTACTCTTCGGTATGAAAGGAGTCGGTGAATAGTTTTCGGAAATTAATAATCGGACAATTGTAAATTTGCTATACACTAGTGTAAGTATTGTATTATGATGGAATTGCAGAACCTTAACTCAATTATGCTTTTAGCATTAATTAACACTATACTGGCCGAGGGTCAAAATTTTAAATAATGTTCAAGTCTCTAATCTTGTTAAATCGTTAAATTATCTTAAATAATCGTTAAATAATTTTGCTAGGTTGTTACTATTGTTAAATTTAAATCCCATAATTTGTTTAAATTTTCTAATCCTGATTCTTTAATAATTCGGCAATTCTATCTATTAATTATATTCGCTGACGTCAAAGGCATTTAACTCACAATCTGCATTGACGATAATTAAATGCTGAATTTGTTAAATATCTCGATTAATTCAATTTTTGGATTCCCGGGTGAGAAATGCCATAGACTGGTTATACTTAACAATATAATACACTTCGGTAACGTCTTCATTTACAACACCGGTTACAACTAAATATTAAGTTAATCGATGTGACGACACGCAGTAAATACAACTGCAGTATACGACTGTGGTATAGATAAGTCTGAGTTTGATCTGAGACTTCAAGTGAGCTGTAGTAGAGTTTAGTATAATGTCTAAGAATGTCAAAAGGTGCGTTCTTATACATATAGACGATTGAATATGGTGGAGAGAGGATGACCAGAATCCTCAGATAACTCTGAGTAAGAGTGACGAATTTGTATTTGACATAGAAAGTTAAAACAGGAAAGACAAGCAATGCTTATCGGTGACGCAGGGCTAAGTAATGTTGTATGAAGGTTGGTCATACAACACAGCCTTAATTTTTCAGTTTCCTAAATTTTTATTTCTTATTTTCTTTAAGTTCTATTTGTACATCTTCAGATTTTTTTCCCACATTTCTCGAGTTTCCAATTCATCAAATCTCCATATTTTTGTTATGAATTTTTCAGTTTCTCTAAATTACCAAATACCCAACGTTTCTAATTCCTCGGTTTATAAATTTTTAAAATCTCTAAGTACATTAGGATCGTTTCCTTATTTTCCTCAAATTACAAATTTCTAATTCTCAAAATCTATAGACTCATATCTTTCATTTCTCAAATCTATGGCCTTCAATTTTCGAACGTACAATGAGGTTTCAAAGTAATTGCTTTGTATTAAGGTTTTCATGACACCCTGTATATGCAAGCTTTATCCAAATTATTCTTTGAAGGAAGAAACTGTTCTCGGTGGTTTTACCACTTTAGAATGCGAAGTTTCTGCGATCGAAACCGACAAGTAGGAGAGTCGGGAGAGAATGGGTAGCTGCGATAACGGAGTGACTAACTTCCGGCCTCTTTTGCATCTGGGTTGGAGGACTTTGGAACAGTTGAAAACGTAGGTCTAGCAAATTTCGTTCAATGACTATTTTCATATCGAATGGTCAGACAATTTCGAATTTTAATTGTTAGAATTCATCTTATAGTCGAAAAATTGATATAAATATTTGCTTTCACATTCACAATAATATTCATTTATCCATCAATTCAGCAGTAGTTTAGATTCCGCGGAAGTAGAATATTTTCTAATTTTCAGCTGACTAATTCAATATATCTTTGACTGAAGGATAATGACCCGGAACATAAGAATCTTTATTGTTGAAGATAATCAACGAATTAGGAAAACTGCAATAGCATTAAGAAATGTTAAAACAGCGCCAAAGTGGGTTTTAGAAAAAGGTTAAACAGTTTTGTTTGTAAAAATTAGTACAAAAACTACCAGTGTTTAAAAATATCAAACATTTAATTCCAGACAAAACTAACCACAATATTTAAAAAATATCGGAATACTTCTTCGAAAAAACATAGTCTACACCCGAAAGCCTTAATAGGAAGAACTATAGAACAATACTGATTATTGTTGGAGCTGTTGTGTTCTGTGTACATGGCGATTATTTAGGCATTAACACTGACTGATGAGGAATCGGATTTAGTTCATGCGATCCTCTGCAACTGTCGCTGTGTTTGATCTTCCTTCCTTATAATAAACCTATCGTCTGGTACGTGATCCCACCGTCTACCTTGAGATCAACCGAAAACCACGTTTCGTCACATCGAACACGCGATTACAGTAGTCGATCGTAAGGTTGTAGTTTAACGAAAACAAAAGGAGCCTGTAATTCTCCCCTTGCGCGTTCAATAAAGAAATGTCCTTAGTCTTCTTCAGAACTTCATTCTGCTGTTTTATCGAAAATAGATATAATAAGAAACCTATATTAATTGATTGCAACAGTACAAAATCTAACTGGCAATCAATAGTAACTGCTTTATAAACAAAATTGGAAATTCAATTTAATTTCTTGAATTTGTGTATTCTGAATCGATACTTTGATTTCTATTGGTACCTTAAGGCTTAAGCATGTAAGTGATCAATACAGTATTATGTTCTGATAATATCAGAGACATTGATAGGTTTGCACCATAGGTATAAAGTATTAATAGTTATAAAGTAGTAATTGATAAAGGACATTCAAGCTTGCATCATTCAAGAATGCTCAAGAGATTAAGTAATTTGTTTCTCAAGATCATTCTAATAACGAATCACATTTTTAATAAAAACTATGTTTTGAATATTAGAACAGATGATATTGCACCACTGAACTTACAATTAGGGAAACGAGGAGTAAAATCTTTTAATAACTAATGGTAACTAACTTAAAGTTAGTTCAGGTTTGAACTAATAATTTCCTTAAATTGACATGCATCTCGACCAATTTGAAACTTCAGGAAAGATAAGAAGAAAACAAAATGAGGAGAGTTAAATTCCTAATTAGCAATCAAAAAACCTAGTACATCAGTACCTAGTATTATAATATTTATATCGTAAATAATATTTATAGTAGTCTTTAATAACCAAAATGCTGTTGACGTGATGTTAAAAATTCATACAAAAAAAATATTTCATTTAATAGTGTAATTTAGCATTAAGTTGTATATTATTTTGTAATACAGTTTTGTAGAAACATTCAGTGCCTCAAAAATATCGAACTCTTCGACAATTTAACTCAAGCAAGACTCGACCATAACCTAAAATTTTAGTTCATTATTATTATTATTTCATACTTATAGTAAATTTTATTACTGTAAACCCTGATTTCTCGACAGTTTTTCCATGATTGTTCTGTTTCCATGATTGTTGATTTATTTACTATCTGAACAAGTAAAAGTGGTTAAATTTTGAGATTTTAGTACTGTGAAGAGGTTAAACCGAATATATGACGCCGTGTCTGGAATATCGTTTATGTTACTCTAATTTTTAGAATATAGAGAACGTCAACCGGGATGATACACGTAACTTAATTATTAAAAATTATCAATAATTCAAATACTTATTCCTTATCTAGTATGGTGGGGTCACATCATTAATATTACCTTACTTTTAATGTGTGCAAGCTATGAACTTTCTGTTTATTATTATTAATCATTCTTAATAGTGAAATGGCAGTAATTTTATCATATTATGATATAATACTGATATTACACCAATGAAAGGTTAAAATAGACCTCCAGTCAACGATCGGCGTTGATAAATAGAATGATTTCTTTAACAGGTGTCACAAAACTGAGTTCTGCTGTAAAATAGCTCTCCGCCGTTCATAATGCTCGAAGAATATAATAACCATAATTCATAAGGTTTCAGGGGAAGGGAAGGGGCATCGTGACTGAAATAACTTGAAAGCGCGAAACGTTCGTCAACGTCGGCTTACGTAGTAGTATCGACCCGACTGGGGTCCGCATTTATGCCCCGTTTCAGTTTTATGCTCGATTAAAGTCACGCGCGTTTACTTCGGAACTGTGGCTGGATAACGCTTAAATCCGTTGAGAATGGGCTCGCGCAAGGGCGCAACACCGTCGAAACGTAATTTCGTGATAGCCCAGCGAGTAACGTACGGAAGTTTCAGACCCGCGACAAGCAATCTTTGCGCAAACGACAATCTTCGTTCTGTCCAACCTTGAAATGAATTCATTGGCCATCTGATCGAAGAAAAGATTAATTTTAACGATTAGGATAGATGTTTTGGTGTTGAAGATCCTCGTTTTTGCTTAAAAGAGAGCACAACATAGGTCCCTATATAGTTATTGTTGTATTATTACGGTATCAAACAATTTTATTACCTATAATCAATGTCTACGTCAGTAGTAGCTAAATCTTATCCTGTTATGTGTTAGATTCTTCATTGAAACAATATGTTGTATATAGTTAAAATATTATAATAGTTATCAAAATAATACCCAGTTTTGAATATTGAAAAGTATTAATTCTGATTATACAAAGGTGGATTTACGCAGAGTTAAAATACAGAGTTTTAGGAATTGGAATTCATAAATTGGAATAAATACGTACACAAGAATATTTGTAAGTATTAAAAATTTAAAAATTTTTTAAATTTAAAAATTTTTAAATCAGAGATCTAGAGTCTTGAAAGTTCAAAATTTAAAATTTAAGAAATTGGAGACTTGAAATTCAAATATTTGGAAATATGAGGATTTCATAAATGAAAAATTTGTGTTCTAAATATTTGAAAATTTGAAAACTGGAATTCAGTCATATTGAGGAATTAGTATTAAAATACCTCAATGACCCCACCTTAGTAAGCTATTTTTTATTAGATTTTTTCAAAACCAGAGTTGTTTGATTTTCATATAGAATTCATTTTCATTTATTATCTAGTACTTCAAAAAAATATGTTTAAGAATGCGTTTAAAGCTTTACTTCTAAAATGGAAAAGGATGATTCTCTACGTATTATTTCTTCCTTCAGGTATACTATTATGAAAAATCGAGCATAATCGCAAGGGATTCGCGAACATTTGAATAATACAAACATGCCGGGTCACGTAGTGCTCGAACATCGTTCCAATAACACGAGTGGCTGTAGAATCTGTCATTACTCGGAATTAACCGGATTATCCGGATCACGTTCGATATCCGCGCCAGCCAGCTACCAACAGTATGTCCTAATGAAATGAGACGTTCTGTTCTCCGTTCGAAGTATTTCCGTATCTCGAGACGTTGGTAATTAACGTATGAGATACAATGTGCAATGAAAACCTGTTAGTCTGATTGTAGCAATTGGTGTTTAGGGCGGCTGGAATACTGAAATAATCCCATTTTCATGGCGTCTAGTAAAAGTTCCATTTAGACGGTTTCAGTTAAGAAGGAATTTAAATAAACAGAGTCCAGTTGCGTTTATTGTAGAAAAATGTAAATCGACGCCCAGCAGTTTGGTTTTGGGTTTGGGCTTTTCAATTTGGTACTTACAGGGAATTCTATTATTAATACTTGAAAGATTAAATTTTGGTTTCATTATTCCTTCATTATCATGACGAAGCTGGGACTGGCCACTGGAGCTGGCACAATTCAAATAATTCAATATTTGCATATTCTAAAAGGACCTAATTCAATGTCTCAAATAGCTGAGCATTCGAATATTATTAATGTTTGAATACGTATTAGAAGCAAATATACGTACCTATATATTTAGATATTTGTATGTGGTACATATTCAAATAATATGACGTGTATTATAAATCAAGTGCTTTCTGTTCGTTATTTTGTTCAAGTTCACGACATGTTCGAAAACACAAATATTTCAATCATTTTTACGTACTAATAATACTCTGATATTATTCGAATTATATCTGCCAATTGATTAAATTATTGAACTATTTGAATACTCAGGTATAGAAAAATTTGACAATTATGTGCTTCTCTTCTGTGGATTATTCTTTAAGTTTGATAATGTGTTTATAATTATGTTCAATGTAATTTCTTAAATTTGTAGTAATAATCATAATAGCGATGATAATATTCTTTATTTTGTAATAAAATAAATTCATCTGTATTGAAAAAGATCACATGAATGGGTCTGGATTAGGTACTAATTTTGATCAAATTGTATAGGCTGATGGAACCGATAGAACAGAGGTAAAAAATGTTTGGTATGTATTTCTTCTATTATTAAATGACTATATTGAAAATAGTTTCTATAACTAGAGACTGGACATAAAAATCATATTTGCTCTGTGTCAGAAATTATTCGATATTTAATTATTATATTTATCGATAAAAGACAAAATACAAAAATCTTATATTTTTGCACAGTAAATTTAGTTTGTCAGACGAAAGGTAAAATATGAAGCTTTAATATTGTCTATTGTGAGAAATAGTAGCTGTATGTATTCGTATTTCACTCACATTATTTACGAAATTATTTCATGGAATACATTCCGCTAGCTAAAATTCATATCATAAATGAACAAATTTCATTGAATGGACTTCTAAAAAGGATGTACAACGCGGCAATAGAGCTCTCACATATGCTAGAAAAAGCAGTATTGGTCCTTTCACTAATGAGACGGTTATGCCAATAATATGATGCCTAGCCTAATTTTAGCAAATTTATATTTTCACCATTTCTTCAAACATTTTTATTTTTAGAAACGCATACCCATTTCATTTTGGAATGGTTCGATGCTTCTATATTTGTCTTGCGCTTAAAAGTGTTTCCCTCAATTAGATTATGTACTTCAACTTGAGTTTCACTGACTCTTTGATAAGCAAATCTTTGGCAAATTAATAAGCATCCACTGTGCCCTTATTTTAATCATCTTCCATGGTCCAGAATTTCTATAGTATTCTTGTTTCATTACTCCTAACCCCTAATCAATAAACTTTTTATTATACATGATATGTATAATATTGTCGTATTTATTAATGTAAGTAAATACTTACAGTATTGTCTCATTATAAGCTCGCGGTTTGCAATTACGATTAGACTTTTTTCGCATTAGCGTCTTAATTTGAATTATAAAAGGGGAGGATAACGTGAAGTAAAAGACTAAGTTGAAGCAAACATATGTGTGTGTACTAGCGAGCTTGTATCGAGACAACACTATACCGTCATTCTGCTAAATGCGAATTTCCAAGATTTCATCATAGATTGCTACGTTTACCTCGCAACTGTTATTTACACGACTAGTCACCGGTTCAACTGTCACCTAGATATCTCGATGGTCGTGTCTCTGATTCCTGGATGACACATCAGACATCTACCAAGGATCTGATAAGCGGTCAGAGTGCAACGCCAGGCTACACATCACTTACGTGAAGCCTGAATCTCTGATAATCACTGTTATTACCATTTTGGAACGAAACCTTTCGTTTGTTACCACTTACAATTAGAAGGATGCCTAAAATCCTGATATCCCATCTAAGAGTTCATTTGATATAATAGATACAAACAAGACATGTACCAACCAAAAGAAACAGAACTTTTAACGTTTAACTCAGTAGAAATTTTGAAAGAATAATTAAGAAAGAAAGATCAGTTACAAAAAGTACTTTTATTTTATTTGTGGACTGAATAAATAATTTCAAAATACTTTGTGTTAATTACTTGTTTGAAAATAGAAGTAAAATCTCAGATGAGTACGAGATTGAAAAACTTATTTTTTTTAAACTAAACCAAAAAATCCTTCCTGAAGCATCATATTTACAAAAAACTTGTATCACGTCAATAATTATTTCATATACAATTACATATCTAATATCAACAATTTAGAGGGCAATGGTCTGTTTATTCAAATAAACTAATACCGAATCAATATTCTTATCATAGAGTCATTTTATACGAAATTTTACACATTTTGGAGTGACATCTCAGATCTCGTTTAAATGCAGATATGTTGTAGTCTTTAGTGATATTTAAATGTATCTCAAAGAGTTTTCCACAATTTTAAAAGTTATGGATTTTATAGCCGCTTGAAGTGGAATAATAAGAGTAGTAACTTATAACGAAGACATTAAAGTAGTAAATAAAAATTATTTCATTAAAAATTGGTTTTAATTATTTTTCTTAGTATTGTTTTAAAGAAAAACGTTTTTTTGTGCAGTGAGCACTCTAAAAATCTGAAAAAAATAAGAATACAATCCTATTTGCTCTCTTTACGATTAGCTTATCATATCAAGATTACATTACCATATTCTGCATACAGGTAGTTTAATTTGTGAGTTCCTGTACTTTACAGGGATTGTACTTTACAATCTAGTAATAGAAGGTTCCAATAGCTTTCCAGGAAACTTCTAAAATAGTAGTAAATTCTAAAATAAGCAAATAATAATTAAGTATTTGTCATCAGCTAGAGTTAGACCTAAATAGAACCGCATAATAAGTATTCAAGTCACACAATCTAGAAAACAACACTCGTCGAAGTAACAGGTCAGTCCTACATAGTTGTCTCGAAACGGAGCCCTCTTCGCCAAGGGAATCGAGTTTCTAAACGGAACATCTGTCGAACATTTTCCACGTCGATACGGGCGCGGAGAGAAGAGATAACGAGATGTGGGGAGACGGTCGATCCGAATTCGACAAGGAGCGATTTTATCGACTTATGCAAATCGTGGTGGAGGCGATAATTTATTCGGAGTCAGAAGTCGGTCACGGTGGCGCGTAAAGGAACATGGTAGCCGGCGTGTAGAAACGTATTTTTGTCCCTGTCTGTTAGCTGCGCGGGCCGTAACAAGTCGTCCAGATGACAGGCCTGCCGGACGGGTGCAACTTTTCAAAGTCAGCCTGTCACTGCACGAAAAGGCCGAGGAACAGAGGACTTCAGCCACTGTGTTCCACGGTCCTGGTCACCGCGATCGCTCATCGTTCCACAGATACTCTACGCGTCACGCCCAATTTCTTCGTCATTGTCGTGCTAGGGATTTTAATTAAATCTCTGTAATCGATGGCACCCGATCAGTCGATATTGCCGGACGCGTTCCTGCGAGCCTTGTTCTTGGGAGAAATCGACCGTGAGAGTGAAACGACTCTCCACCAAGGTTTTTTATTTCATCCAGTGCGATATTTTGAATGTTGTTTTATCGTTAAATAATACCCCACAGATTTGAACACTAATTGATTGTTTTGTAATCGATTACAAAAAGTTATCTTGATAATTATGACTTAATCATTATTAAGAGGAAATAGTGATTATAATTAATTTTGTAACTTGTAGTCATTAGACTGCGGATTTTTATTCATTTTTAGAAATTTTAAATATGTGAGGTTATAGAATGTATGTCATATTAAAAAATACTGAAAATATGAAAAATAGAGTGCAAATGATAGTATTTGAAAGATAGAACAAATTTTTATTTAGGTTTCACTTTTTTAACTGTGTCTATAAATATATGATACATACAAATCTACAGCCTATTAAGCACAAATCAATAATTTATAACTATTCAATGACTTTGCAATTTAGTAGAAACAATAATGTATATTATGTGCGTACGTGTGTATGTATTGCAATAAAAATTATATTAAAAACAAACTATACTTCTATATCCAAATTATAATTTTCACTATGTAAATAAATTATTTTTTCATTTAATCTTTGACTCAGTCATAACTAGAAGTACAATGATGTGATTAATGATTATTCAGTCAATCATGTCCTTTCATTACGACACTTGAGTATTTCTATTATCTATCCATTAATCATGATCACTGATCGCTCACTAATCTGTAATTGAACACTCGATTCCTTTTATACTGTTGGGAAATATGGACTAATTCTACAGCAATTTACATAGTCAGTATTTACATTTGATATGATTATGACACGAATACTATTTCATGATACAACATCTATTATAATTTTCTTACATACTAAATTTTCAGTAAGTATTGTTCGTCTTTTTACTTTTACTTATTGCTTACCTTAGTCCCACATTTTTGGTCGACAACGTATATTCTACCAAAATTTTTTTGGAAAGCCAATCGGTAATACTTCCCTAAAGTCCTTATCTCGGTTTGAAAAATCATCACTGTCCGAATGAAAAATTTAAAAGCAAATATGGTTCCATGAATCAACAACAACTTTTCCCAAAGAACAAAGAGATACTTTAACAGGCGATTAAAAGATTCACTGACCCAAATTATTTCATGAATCTCGCGGTCTGTAGGAAATATGCAAATTATCCGGTGATTACTTTCTGCCTGGAAGTTTAAATTTAAACGGGTCCGCGGAAAGTCTGAAATTAAATTAGTCAATTATTGTACCCCGTTTTCTAGCTTCAGTATTTTATTCATGTCTTACTACGATTAAATGAGTGAAATTACCATTTAAAACTCGTAATCTACGTCCAAATGTTCTTTATATGAACTAAATACAATTATAAAGAGAAACTTTATTTGATTGAGGTAGATTGCTTAACGGTAGGACATGAAAGATTTGAAAGTTTAATCTGACCAGCCGAACTGCCTATTAATTAATACGAAAGTCTTTAAATATTATAAAATGTATTTAACTTTTAATATCTCGAATAATATTGCACGTTATATGGATTGTATACGCTTTTGCAAATCGAAATTTTCCGTAAATGCATAAACATCCACAGTAAGTGAAATAATTTAACAGTTAACCTATATCTGACGATTTAATTTTTTGTTCCAGATTTCCTTAGGAAAGCGTCAATCAGGTTTGTAATTGTATTACCTGCAAATACAGGAAAAGATGTCAATTTTTCTTCGTTATCAGCTTTCCGTGAATGCTCAAAAATCAAACCTTTTTAAATGAGCTTCCGTCGTGTGTCAGGGCAACATTTTTAAGGATTAAATAATGTTTAACTTATTATAACCTGGGTATAATTTTTCAAAGCTGAATGAATGGTTAAGAACGCGTTTAAATTTTCATTTAACAAACTTCCACTCAATTCTCTTTCCTCTGTTTTTTCAGTGAAAGAACGTGGAAAAAGCAATTTCCTCTCAATTTCTTTTTCGAAAGAGCAATGTACATTTCTCGTTTCCGTTGATAATAATTTTCTGCTCTCCGAAATCCGTTGGAATCCACGTTTAATTAAACGAGTTCACCGGCGAAATGATCAAGGATAAATACGTTAGGAATCGATGGAGCAAAATTCAAGGAAGGAGTATTTCGTTTTGTTTAATCAGTGCTACGGTTAAATTCGCGTCCAGTCGAGGGCTTGATTTTTCCAGCGAAAGGGCCTCGGATATCGAGTGAGACGATCTCGTGGAAAATAAATCTTAGTCCGACCTCGGCTGCCCGCAGATTCTTTTTCTTCTGGCGTGCATAGTGCTTCGAGGAGTCATAGTCCGAGAGCTTCCTTCGTTGATTAAAAACCGCGATACAAATCGTCCGTACATGGCGAACGTGGGTGCCAGCTTATTCTCACCGACAGGCACCGTCTTTTAGAATGTCTAGAATGGCACGTGTACGACGGCAGGGAATGAAGAACCTCCAGATCAATAAAAGAGAAATATCAGAGATCATAATAACAACTGCAATAACGATAACGGAGATATTGAAGATCAGAAGGTGGAGAAACTCAATTATTTTTAACCTTGTATAATAGAATCGATTTTAGTTCGTATGTCAGTGGCGTAATGCATAAGCATTGTACTTATGTCTATTTTTGGTCAAGTTTCAACTTTTGTATTATAAATAGATTTTATATTAAATATAAATACATTTGACATACAACATTTGTATACTAAAGCATCGATATACCTCGTTTAGATTAGTCAAGTTATTTGAATTCAGGATTCTTAAATTTGAATCGTTTAAATGCAATTACTTCAACTTGAAGCAATGGATATTGAAAATAGTGTCGAAGAAGATTAATGCTTATTTCTCATATAACATGCATTTATGTTAGCGTTCAAGACTTATTATTTGAGGTCAAGGAAAATTGAAAAAATCTCAACATCGTTTGAAATTTGAAAGTATACTTCAAGTCATACTTGAGTTTACATCGTTTGAATATTAAAAAATTTAAATATCTGTTACGTTTGTAACGAGGCGTATTTCGTCTTTCTTCTGAATGAAGTGGAGAAGATTCCTGAAAGAAAGCAAATCATTCAATGGACGAATGTCTAGATGGAACATTCAAAGCATATAAGCAAAGTCATCCAGATACAACGCAATAATTTTTTATACGAGTCAGGGCGAGAACTTAAGGATTCCCAAAATCCTTGAGACTATAACGATCACCAAGAGTTTTGGACAGTAGTAGTTGGTTCAGGTCTTCGACGTTCTATTAAAAAATTGGGATGCCTAATCTTGGGTAAGCACAGTGCTGTGAAGGGAAATGACTCGACGGTATCCATGATAAAGACTGTCAGATCTCTCTTTCTTATTCAGAAATGAAAAACATATACATAAAGAAAAATCCCGAATTGATTTCCAAGGCAATCTATCAATTATTATAGATCGTTAAATGAGACAAGCAGTTTTCCTACATCATCGGAAGTTCCTATCTTTAGTAAAGTTCTTAAATAATCCGACCAAAATGATGGAACAAAAATAAATTTTGTCACAAGCATGCAACATATCTACTTAAGCATTGCTTTACTGATACATGGAAATAAAAAGTTGTTCGCTCTGAGGAATCAAAACATGTGGTGAATATGTCTTCCCGTGTAAATCGTAACTATGTATATGTTAGGCACATTTAAAATAATATTCATCGAAGCATTCAACAATTTTTTTATTTTGTTTCTAGAAATAATTATAAGTTTACTTATTTAACTAGCTAAAATGTAATTATCTGTTTTTCAGGTTTTGAAAGAAGACAGTAATGAGACATAAGTAGTCATCACAAGGCTAAGAATTGGTCATACAAACTTCACGCATTCCTTCTTGCTCAAAAAAGAAGACCAACCACTGTGCACCATTTGTAACACCAAAAACTCGATGGAACATATCATCACTTCCTGCCAAATATACCAACGTGAACGGAATCTGTACCAAATCTGCGGAAATCTCAAAGAAGCGATCAAAAATGAAAAATCATGCTCCGATGTTATAAATTTTTTGAAACATGTTAACTTACTAAACCAAATTTAAGCCAAAGCCATGTATATGAACCGTGGTTGCTAATGACTCTTGAGGGTAGATGCAACATTAAAAATTAAATAAAAAAAAAAAAAAAAAGTAATGAGACATGTATTTGAAATCGGTATTATCTCAAATACATTAAATCGATATATTTCGTATTTTCAAAAATAAGATGGTTAAAAATAAAAACAAGTGTAAATATTAGCTCAAATGATAACTTTGATTCTCATTTCAGATAGCTCAGGTATGCTGAACTCTAGTACGAATTTATTATTCCAGATATCCTTCATCTAAGTAATTATATTTTTTATTTTTGTGTGTGCAGATGAAGTATAATCTAGTTTATCATATAATTAATAAGTTTTATTTAGATCCCAAGTGCAGAGAAAAACACACTATTTTTTAAAGAAATCACAAAAAAAAAAAAACAGAAATAGCCGAGGTAATATTATTACTCATAAAGAAAGTGACGTAGTATGAAGAATGAAATTCTAATGTCTCACGCTGGATTATCGCAAACAAGGTGTGATTTATTAGAACACCATTCCACGTGAGAATGACATGGTACTGAATGTGTTAGATTAGAGCGATACTGAATACTACAAGTAGGTATTGTAATCAGGAGTAACGAGGTATTGATCGATAATGCGCACTGATGTCATAAACAACGAAATGAACCCTTTAAGTGCTATACATGCACACCTATCTGCACTTAGGCGATCGGTGCATACTATGCGTTGAATGCGTATAAACATTGACGATTCTGATTAATAGATATTCAATTCTTCCAAAAATTAAATTCTCCTAGTACGTCACCAATATAAACTAAGTAATTTGTGAGTACCTAATTCTAATACTACAATTCTTTAATTTTATTATATTTTCTAACGATCAATGAACAGTAACAATAACAAAAATTAATATAAATATTAATAATAATAATATGAATATGATATATTAATTTACATAACATGATATGAAATATTAGTAAAACACAATTCCTTCTCATCACAATACTTCCAAATAGAAGCAAGCTTTCTTGTAAAGCTAAATGAGAAATTGACAACGTTAACATGAATTAAATTTAAAACTGACTTTTAAAGTAAAAGAAAGAAAATATGTATCTATTAGTTTTTCGTAATATTTAAGATTTAATTTTTTAAGTCCGACATTAGTATTGCAAGAACATTTTCATCATATATTTATTCTATATGCAAGGACTTTGAAAATACAGTCGTTATTTAAAAAAATGTATATTATATCTAAAGAAATAGTAAATAGGAAAAAAAATAGTACAAGAAATAAAATGTATTTAAAATTAAATTCTGATTTACATATACTTAAACGAAAATTTTGTTATTTTGGACAATGTGAATTTTATGTTCTAAAACAAATTCACCTAAGCTCCATCAAAACGTTATAAAAGAGTTATAGAAAAGTTTGCCTCCTTCTCATCATCGTTCATAAATTCAGAGCTTCTGTTAACTATAACAATTTGTTAGTTAGGAAAGTAACGAGCTTGATCCTATTACAAATAACTAAGATATGAACCAGTGAGTTCAAACATAGACCACTATCTACTTCTGTCCATTGTACGTACTGTCATTCCAGCTTTAAAGTTGCCAATAATGGCATCAGACAGTTGGCTGTATTCGTAATCTGCTCTCGATAAAGGTCAAAGCGCAAGAGAGGTCCTCGTAGGATGCGATCCTAAAAGGAGACGTCTGTCACTGAGGGCAAAATAGATTTTCGAATCTTTCGGAGAAATTTTGACTGTACCCTTTTAAAGTGGTTCCGTGTTCCGAAAATCTTATTCGGAATGGGTCCGAGAATACCGAAAAGGAAGGAGCAAAGGTAGCCAACCGAGAGTAACAAAAATTCGAAGGAGACCAAAGGAGTTCTCCCGGATTTGCAGTGAAGTAGACGCTTTTTCTTCAAATAAAGTATGTTTCTGTATGAACACAACAAATTCCAAAAAAGGATATCCTTCCTTTTACTCGTAGTATACCTACACCAAGTAAAATGCTCTAAATACTGTCGTATTTATGAAATATTCTAAATACTGTCTGAAGAAATAGTCTAAATAGTCTTAAGAAAATAAGAATATATTCAAAAAGTGACGCGAATATTGTTTATAATCTGAGAAATAGTGATATAGAATAGGAATCAACATATCAGTAACTAAGCGTAGTTTTAGGCATAAATAACTTCAAGACATACTGCTTATTGGATATTTCTTTAATTTGACCGATTTCAAATTACTCAATTTTCAATTTCTGTATTTTTTGCAGTCTTGAACTTTCAACCATTCAAAATTTTTAAATATTCATACTTTTACCTTTCTAACCTTGAAGACTTTTTGGGTAAATATTTGTTCTTATTTCTGGTTTTCCATACCTAAAACTCTGTATATACGTTTCAAAAAGTTCAAAGAAGATGATTCCGTCTTGTTAAATGAGGATTAAAAATATAGTAGGTATTTCTTCGCTACATGCTTAATATGCTTATAACCCACTGACGAATTTATAATAGGTTTATTGATTTAATATAAGGAATTTATGTTTTCTTTTTGTAATTGTTTATTAGAATGGTTTTATAAATGTTGAAAATATATCCTTCGCACATTTATTGGTGAAAAAATCACGACGAGGAACATATAAAAATAATTTGGGTTTATTTTCAGCATTCCACTCTTAATACACTAAGACGTGTATAAAAATGTATAGCTTTTACAAGTCAAATGCGAACGAAATTAAACGAGATTGACATTACTACATACGCAGTATTGAAGAAATTCTTGACCAGTGAGATAATTATATGCGAATCCGTCTGAATCTTCAAGGCGGCTAAAGGAAACGCATTCGACGAAGTTAATACTGTAGAGACCCCTGATATTTTTAGATTCCTCTCTAAACTTGATACAGCATTACCTCGGGTATAGTTCACTTTGATCTCGTTCAATTCGGCTTCGTAATCCATCTGGGCCGGCAGACACGGAAGACAGAGCAAAACGAGTGAAGGAAGCCAGAAGTCGATAGCTTCCGCACGAAACGCTTTCCAGCGCGCTCGTCTTCTCTCTGTATTTAACTGTCGAGTTATCGAGGGTGAACAACGTTCGATGAGATTCCGACCTCAAAGTACCCGGGGCTAGACTTGCCAACGGCGAATGCACTCTCTAATAATTGCAACTCTCTTCTGACAGACCCTTTCCTACTCCTTCTTCGCGGCTATTTGACTTAATTCAATTTCGTTTCTTTCATGGCTGCTTCGCCCAACTTTTGACGCGATGAATCTACTTAATCGCTCGTTTTGAGTGCACCTGTTTAATCGGGCGTACAGCAGCCATTTTCTTTCGTTAAAATATGCCTTTTATTGTTAGACATTTCATTACTTTGATAATATAGTCATAGATAATTTTGTAATGTTAAAGAGACTTTGAAAGTATATTCTTGTGTATTTGAATGTTCTACAACTTCAATGTTCTATTGTTTGAACAAAGTGTTTTTTATAATAATTAGTAATAGATAAATACTTGAAATTACTGAAAAGGAAATTTGTATGCAAAATTAATTACTTCATTATGTAAACTTTTGGGTTATAAGATACTTCACACAATGCTGAGATTTTTTAATTGTGCCAATTTAAAAAGCAAGATTACAACGAAACGAAAAGATTAAAAGTTTAATCTTTTAAGTGATCCGTGAAATTGAAGAAAGTGGTCCAAAATTGACTATCTTTTTTCTTTTGTTCGATAGTTAAACAAGTTATTTTAATTGTAAGTTAAGGAAAGTAGAAATATGAGATAATAACTCAGCCCGAGCATCACGTGAGCCTATGACTGTCACAACCTTAATGGGTTAAAGGTGTGTTGAGAAATTTACGTAATTTAGTACCCAGAAAGGTATAAGGTCTATAAATACATAAACAAACGATCAAGTTCAATAAATAAAGCAAATGAAGTTTAGCATTAGAGGAGGTGATTGTTCTGTTACCCAAAAATCTCTTTACCTAACTTATGTCTTCCTACTAGTTCGTATACAGAAAATTTTACTTTCTACTTCCTAGTGTTTTCTACTTTCTGCAGTATTTCTTATCTGCATACAATTTACTTCTAGTGTGAGCAATAATAATAAGTACTGGATCGTGACAATTAGGTTTAAACAAGCTTGAAGTGAACAATTCAGGTCAATGTAGTTTTTTGATTCAGCTCTAATTTTCAGATAACTTAGATAAATTGAGGACTTTGAATCTTCAAAATATCTCGACCTGTGACCTGAAATTCTTCTTTATTAAAAGATATACACAGAAAGACAGAGAGGGAGAGAGAAAGGCAAATTTCCACAATGTGAACGCACTCCACAAAATTGCATCAAACTGCCGCTTTTCCGAATAGTTCAGTCAAATAGTGAACTATCCAGCTTGACTCAATAAATACGCGCGCATGTGCTAAAGCTTGAATACACATGAACTATAAAACGAACGCGGGCACAGTTCGCTCGCGCGCATCAAAGAGAATTGGAATTAAACGGAGGTTGCCGACGGCTAAACTCGATCGGCGGGAGCCACTTTCACCCTCGCACAAAGTGACATGCGTTTTATTAAAAATGTTCTCGTGTCTTTTAAGCCGTTCGCCCGACTTGTTTACGTCCACCTGCACAGTACGCGTAAACCGTAAGGCCCGCAGCGGAGACCCACTTTGTCCCGTGAACCATAACATTATCGCACAGCTCAGTGATTTATATAACAGTCAAACCGTCAAAATTTAAATCTCATGCCCCCTCTCCCTCGCCTTTCGCCCGAAATGAACAGCATTCCTCCCTCTTCCTTTGTATTCAAATTATTCTTCAGCCTTTTTATTGTACATCATCAGCATTATCAAAAGGGATCGCATGACAATCTTTTACTCTAACAATTTCAATTAAACTTAGTTCTTTTCAATTGCGTTCGAATAATCAAACTTTCTTTGTATTAAAATGGTTACTATTGCAAGCCAGTAGGCACGAAAGACCATAGAATCTTGTCAGAGTTCAGAGTTGTGTTGCTCCGGGAGATAGACGGCGCGGTGCACCATGAGAGCCGCTGCGTAAGTAATGAGTCTGGATAAAAGAGATTAGACGGCTGAGTTCTCCGCTTCAGAGTGGCAAGATTTATTAACGACCTTCTCCACCCGCGTGCTCATTCTTTCTGGCGTATGTGACGATATTCGTCCAGCCATCTCTCGTCTTTTGACGTGCACGCTTGTCGCGATACACACGACCTCGGTGTGCATGGCACCCGCTTCTTTCCTTTAGCTCCTTTTTGACGAACAGCAACAGCCGAGGAAATCGTTACGTCCCAACGTTTTTGAAGCGTTTGTGAAAGTCAACGCCATCCGACAATTTCCATGTAGATTTCTGAAGGGTCTTTTAACATAGTAGGCCGAAGAAGGATCAAGAACGGAAGGAACCCCTCGATGGAGTCTGAAACTTTTTGATTTCAGACGAGACTTTGATCGAACGACGCTTTTTCTTACCCTGTTTGATATGTGCGCGTTATTGTTGCCTGTTTGGACAGTTCAAAGGGAAAACTGTTGATCTTCCTCATGCGTGAGGGTGACTCCCTTACGAATATGTATAGGGACATAATGGAGCAGATTGTTTACACGGTGTCCAGACACTGAATGTTGCATTCGTTGAACGTGGCGTAAAGTATAACCAAATTGGTAGCAGTAATTGGTTCGACCCTTTAGAAAGCTGAAAGCCATGTGTCTGCTGACAATTCTAATTTTTCACGAAGAATTTCAGTGATTACTAAGTAAGTCATAAATATCTCTGACTTCAAAATTTGAAAGTAAAACTTAGCTCTAAATAGAAAGATCCACTTTAAATATATAATGTATAGGCGAAGTTCGATAACTCGAACTTCTACAATCCGAAAGTTTCTACTAGAGAAGATAAGACCACTATTTTATTTATTCCTTTCTGTTCTGTTATAAAAACTTTTGCAAATCGAAATATTCGCTGGCTTTAACTAGAATTATTGCTATTTGTTTAGATGCGTTGTTTTGCTCCAGTAACTCCAATTTACAGAATGCCTCTGCAAGTCAAACTTTGCCTTTATGACTCAAACTTTTATTATCGCAAAATCATTAACTTTGAAAAGTTGAATTTGTCCTTTTTTAGATTACTAGAATTCGAGAAATATTAATTCCTGTACAAAACATTTGAAAGTAAATTTTTTTCGTCAAACTTCTAATACTCGGAAACTTCAATAAAATAAAACCTTCACAACTTGACCTCCACTCTCTCTCGATTTCTAATATCCGTTATAAACTAATTCGTCACAGTAAAGTCTTCAAAAAACCTTAGTGCCAATCTTCCATGATAACATCTTAGGGATTTCTTTGTAGCCTAATCTTCCACCATAGGGGTTCGCGAGTCAAGCAGAGTCATCAGAATTTCTCCTACAGCAATCTGCTAGAAAGGTCCATGAATGGATCCGGAGGCTTCAGTAGATCCTTGTAACAATCTCCTAACAGAGGAATCCCTGAATCGGCTCGGTTACTTGTGAAGGAGACCGGAAAAAGTGTCGGTTCGCGTGTAGCTGCGTGTTCTACACGCCTACTGTGCACCGGCGGCATAATATTGCGCATGGAAATGTTTACACGCGTTACAAGCTTGGTAGGTGGAACACTGGAAGCTCGTGTAAAAGTGGCACCGTGATGGGAACGGGACCGAAACAGTCCAATACACGTGAACTCGTGTCGTGTAGAGCTGTGCACCTGCCGACCAAAGGGAATCGCAATCGAGTCAGGCCAGCCAGTCTAACCGGTACTGCTTCGTAAAATTCCCAGCTATGCGCTTAGTACGACCACGTATCGGGTGTTTCAAAGGGGAAACGAGCAGAAGGGACGAATGAGGAACGCTCCGGGCGTGAGGCTTCCTCAGATGGTTCCTTTTCGGGTGGCATGGAATTGATGACGGTTTTTGGAATGAACGTGGAGCTACGAAGTTTGGAGAACTGCCCGAGCGGAAGAAGAACGGAAATGGGAATGAATATTTTTCAGTCAAACGTGGGGTGCTTGATGGGGATGCGTGTCACGTGCCACATGATAACTGGTGGGTCATGGAACAGCGAGGAACGTAGAATGCAGGTGATACCGTCCTTAGTGATACTGTTAGGGGAACTAGAATTAACACATAAGAAACATGTCCACTTCTATAAAACAGTAGAGTAATAAACTTAGAAGCTTGGAAGGGGAATATATCTCGCATACCTGGTTTACTGACTATCACTCTCGTTGGCAAACCAATTGGTCATCGTCAATGTGTGATACAGACCAATTTTCCCGGGATTTATTATTTAAAGGAAATGTGGAGTGTAAGAAGGAAAGAATAGCTTCTCGTAACTCGTTAATTTAATCCGCATACGAGATACCTTTTTAGGCGGAAAATAATTAAATTTTAAATAAAAAAGAGAGTAGTTAACTTCTCAGATTCAGCAGAAACATTAACCAGTAGCCGTTTATCTTTTGTGAGGCGACCCGTTGACTCTCGATGGGATTAATTCAGGAGTTGGCAAATCGGAGAAAGAGAAATTGTGTCTGGCTGAAGAGGTGGTGGTCTCCTTATTCCACCTCCCTCCCTCTTTCCCCGTTCCTTCCACCCTTGCATTCAAGGAAATTCACGGAAACAGCGTGCAAGCAGGCGGTGGCTGGCCTCAATGGCTCCTTTCCGGCCATTCTGCCTCAAAGGAGAACCGAAGCAGCCAAGATTTGCGTTTGTAATTAAATATTTGCCGGTGGTTAATTGAGTCATGCTGTGCTTTTATTCCAATTTCTGGTCTTAAATGAAACGGCGGCGCGAGGAGGGCGCCACCTGACGTCCAGACATCCTCCACACGGTGTTCAAGAAATCGTCACAGCTATTAAAACGCCCTTAAGGGTTGAAAGTTTCGGAGTGAACAATGTATCGTATATTTGGATATTAAATGTAGCATTTTTAGTATTTAACAAGTTATTTTCGCACCCTTTTAGTGAAAGATAAATTTCTCTAAAGTTATTTACTTTATTTATGTCACAGTCAGAATTACTTTGATCAGACTTTATATTACTTATATATTAACTGCAATATACCTTATATTAGGTAATATAAACTATAATTGGTTCTGCGTGTGTATTCGGGGCTTGCGACTGTACGAATTAGAAATGCATCTATGTTAGAGTACAAGTTATTTGTTGATATTAATGATACTTGATATAGAACCCCTTATTGATGCTGGAATGTGTAATTTTCCCAGCTTGTACAATTTTCGTAACAATCCGCTGCAACATTGCAGTGTCATGTAGCTGCATACATGGAAGATGTTAAATAATTTAGCGATGTCGTTTCGCACCGAGATCCAATATCATCATTTTCACACTTCTCGTCATATAACTTTATGTAACGTGAAATTAAAAAGCTGCGGAATGTTCGATCGTTTCCCTTCAAACGCGATAGCTTTAACCTCCTCGCTGCTGGCTAGCACGATCCACTCGCATAAAACACCGAAGCACGTACTTCTATCGATACCGTTCAACATGTTACCTCGCGTTGGGAATCACAGCCGCTCTACTTCACGGAGACTTGTAAAGCCTCGATGCGCGCTTTTACTACGATATCTCAATAAGCTGGAGCGTCATTATCTCTATACGCGTGTCTCGAGTACAACATTATACTGTGTCCATATCATTCGTGAACGTAAGTAAACAAACAACTCGAGCACCACGAATGGTGCAAGCATGGCTTTGAGTATTTGCTCGTGTTCGTGTGCTATACTTGCAAGCTTTCGCTAGCACTACGTGACCCACCTAAATTACTCAGTGCATGACAGGCCCTTTCACGATGCATTTCGAATTTTAGATCAAGCAACTGAATGCTCGTTCTTCCTTTATTTCAGCAAAGTTTCAGAGACACAGTTTTATGTATTTATAAAAGGATTGAATTTTGCTGAAGTAGGAGAAAAATGAGCATTCGCTCGTTTGGTCTAAATGCACCATCACATGCATTTTTTATACGTTCATTTTATTCATAGTACGCGAGAATTACGTGTATTTATTTAATGATACGACAAATGATGTTGTATGTACATGAAGTTGCTGCTATGAAGAAATGGTTGAATGTGATATTATACTCATATTATACTCAAAATTTTAATATTTGATAAAAATAGGAATATAAGGTACATTGAATTCAGTATCACAGCCTTAAGTACTGTTGATGCAACATGATGTTGGAAGAAAACTAAGCGTTTGTGGTTGAGGAATCTTGGGTCTTTTACTTAGGAGAAATGCCTTTAAGAAAAACGTCTGATATAAGAGCGACTTTGCATTTGGCCATGACTCAAGTGATTATTTCTATCAAGATGATCGTCCTGGATAATCTCAGAAGGTGTTGTTTATTATATTACAATGTTTTAAGGAGGAATTCTTTCCAAACTTGTTCAATTGTTCTAAAATAGAATGGCTTTATGTTGAGGGGTTAAAGTGTCCGTACATCAAAGTTTTGTACTTGGAAGACATATGAGTGGTTTCCATTAATTCTTGAAAAGGGATACATTTGCAAGGTATTGTATTCTAGTGAAATTATATAAAAGCGAAGTAGAAGGTTATTATTGAGGTACGAGATCCTAGAGGAAAACCTGCCAAGTTCTAAAAAAAGCCCACTTAAGTATTAAAATAATTTCTCTAATTACAGTTAAACGGTTTCGTCAGTTTTTTCAACATTTATTTGCCAGTCCTTGAATTCTTGGAGTGTCATGTTATAATAAATATAATCGTCAGAAAAACAAGTTTTATTTTACTTAAATGTTATTGATTACATGATACTCAAGTTATTATTAGCTATCCAAAATTGAAATAAAAAACTTAAAGAAATGTATACGTTATGTACAAGAGTCTAATTTAATTTATATACACATTATGCTATACCGAAAAATATTTAAGAGACGATGGAATACATTTTTAATAATTTCTTTTAGTCGTTGCAACAACGAAACTATGTTAATCAGTTTATACCATTGAATGGTTCACGATTAACCGAACACTGGCAGCAAGTTACTGCCAAGTTACAAATGCAGTACTTTCAAGTTCTTTTCGTATTTTCACCTCTGATCGCGAAGCGTGAACAGGGTTTCCGATGTTTCCAAATAGGCCAAAAGACAAAACAAGATAGCTGGCTCTAGACATAATCTCACAATTCGTCAAGCTGTTGCTTGCCTTTCCTTTTCTTTCCTACTAGTTTGCGTGAAAAGAAAAGTGCTCGAGAGCGACTGAGGCGTGCTCGCAAGTAGCCCGAATGGCCTGCACGCGTCATTAGGACACAGCAGCGCATCGTGACTGCGGCCGCGCGCCGATCTTAAATGCGTCTTTGTACGGTGGACGCGTGTGCGGTGGCTCGTGTGACTGCATGGAAAAACCATGGACGTCTGCTACCGTGTAACGCGTTGCAGCTTGCGGGGATATTTATCTCGTCTCGTCTAGCTGCGCCACGGAACACTCGTGTTGTAGCGTAAACGTGTCCGCGGTGTAAAAATACGAGACGTATCTCCGCATGCACGAGAGGTCGCTTTGGACGTTTTAGCGCCGCGGAACAGCTCGGACGTGCATTTGATTGCATTAAACTCTGCGATTCTTGTCTTAACGTGCGCGGAATGGCGATAAAAGTTAATTGATTCTTGGCTTCGTAAAGACAGGGTATAGAGTACATTTGTTATTTGTTTTCGAGCGTATATCTTGCTCGAAGAAATTTATGGGATTTAATTGCAGGTTAAGTGAGAGGATTATCCTAGAGACTTCCTACGCCTTTGCTCTTTTGATATATTAGACTTATTGTCCTAGGATTTTATTAGTTTTATTGACTTAAAATTTGTTACTTATTTCGATAATGTTATCACTTTTGATGCTTCATTCTTTTGATGCTTCATTCATTTTTGTATTGTATAGGTAATTTTATTCAATTTTAATATAGTTAACGCACTTTGCAATTTCAATGATTTTAGTACTTTTAACGCTACAGTAGCTCAATATCAACACTAGAAGTATTAAATGTTAAAGTATTAAAGCTTTTAAAGCTGTTAATAGTGTTACAAATTTTTTCAGCACTAACAGTGTAAAAAAGTAAGGATGTTAACATGGTTTAAAATGTGAAAAGGTTGAATTTATCAAAAATGTTTATAAAGTTGCAGGTGCAAAAAATAGTAGAAAGGGTATTAACAGACTTAAAAATGTTTAGAGTATTAAGTATACCATAAGTGCTAAGGTATAACGAATATCTAAACGTATTACAAAGGTGTTAAAAACGTAATAAATATTAAAGTACACCCTTAAAGTTAAGGGTGTAAGGTGTTCATATATTAAAAATATTGAACGTATTAATAGAGATGAAAACATAAAATGTACTACATACAACAAAGGTATTAAAAGAGTAACAAAAATGTTAAAATATTAAATAAATCAAATGTGTCAAAAATGTAAACTGTATTAAAAATGTTAAAAGAGAAAAAGTATTAAATATATCAAAAGTCTTAAAATCTCTCAATATAAGTACAAAGTACTAGAAAATACTAAGTTAGTGAAGGCGTTAATCATTATACTATCAAAATCATCAAAACAAGATGTTAATATTACCACCGACATAGCACTGCGCCAGTTCTCAATCCAAACATGCGCCACATAGTGTTTGAACTGCAGTGTAGGACTATTAACAAACCACAGAGGATCTCATACCGACAAGAAATCCTGGGTAGCTTCCTCAGACGAGATTTCGGTCACATAATCGCAATCTCCTTTCGAGCTCCTTTGCGGACACAGTTACTTCCCGGGAACGACTTCCGAAATTACTCGTGTCGCTCTCCAAACGTAGGGTGCCCTCGGATAGACAGAAGGGCTCATCTTCCCGGCGTTTATGCCAGGGTACATGTTTATACTGACATGTCGAGCAGCGCATATTATTGTGTGTATCAGCGTTATGTATATTTATTAGATAGCGGTGTATACCATGCAGTATGTTGGTTCAAGGGTTCGGTCGTTACGGAGGACCTCGTTAGCAACGAAATTTATATTGTGCTTGGCCTGTGTAGCACCATCGCCAAATCTGGCTGCGCGTTAGGATAGCGATCCTGCAGTGACGCGACGTTTCCTAACTGCTGATGGGAACCCGTATCTTCGGCTTCAAGAACGCCATTATGTAATTGGTCGCCGCTTCGGGAATTCCCGATAACGGACATGCTCGAATTTTCCTCGATTTACGAAGCTGATTTCCTGGATTTAGTGCTAACGCAACGACAAAGGTACGGCACTGTAAATCGAGAACAACGGTGTCCCAAACGAGGAATAAAAGTAGAACGAAGCTGCCGCGCTGGCGACGATAATTAACACCAGCTGGTTGGCGAATATTTTAACGAATCTGCTTTATGCAGCGACCTCATCAGTTGCACGGACGCGTCGACCGTGTTAGCGCGAAAACTCTGGCGTGCATGTTGCAGCTTCATGCATAGGAAAGCGCCTCCCTGGACTTGGATGCGCTTGTTTTGCCTCTGGCCCTGTAACTTCGCGACCTGTTTTCACTCCGCTGATTTTCAAGACGATATACTGTTTGTTCCTCCGACGACTTGTTAATGAACAAGAAGTATTTCAATATCGTTTGAGGAACTGGAATTTCTATTTGTTGTGCTAACTTGCCATTGTGCTAGAAGAAAATTACAAGTACTCTGTGATTGAGAGCTGGTTCATTTCAAAGGCAGCTGTGCTGTAATATTCTTTAACAAAAGAATTTACATTACGAACCTTCTCCTTAGCGAAATATAGTTTAATATTTTAGAAGAAAGTTCAGAATTTTGCGAGATGGAGCATTAACCTGTTAAAAAGTTCTTCAAAGGGAACTCGTGATAATAACCGCATAATTAAAATTTTGTATTAATTACATTGTCTAACGAAAAAGATTCGTTCTACTATGTACTCTATCACAGTGCGTTATTAGTTTACTAGGTAATCAGTTCACTAAGTACTTTAACCACTTATTGATCTCGCTTTAGTGCGTGAAATTAATCTTAGAATTAGGTTACATTATTATACATAACGTCTGAAAGCTGGTAATAGTTAAAAAATATAGTAGGTATATAATTTTACAATACAAAGCATAAAGCATTCAATGTATTATACATATTATAGATATGTCTTTATTTCATATCACATAATTTTCGTCGACAACAGTCTGATGACTAACTCCATTTACTGCAAAATAGAAGCGATCCCTTCGCTTGGTATATGTACTTCTTAAGCGTTTGTACTTTGGTACTTGCGTATCCAATAAAAATTCAAATTCAATTTTCTTGAGAACAAAACACAAAATCCAACATTTTATCCCATATTTGCATCTAATTACCATCTTTCCCTTTGTACCGCCAGTTTTAGAACACTACGGCAATGCACCTGCGTTAATCCTCAAGATAAATTTTAGCTAGGTTTGCACAATACCAACACGAACAAAATAGTATCAATGCTAAACTTTTTTAACATGTCCGTAGTTATTTTTTCTTTATTCAAAGTATTTTAGATACCTATAGCTTACTAGGGGAACCTTAAGGCAAGGGGCTAAAGCTACTAGCCTATGCAAACAACATAAATTCTTTCTTGTAAGCTCTAGTAAAGTACAAATTCCTAAACCCATGTCTGTCTAAAATATTCAAGGACCCTAGAACAGCCAGTAAAAAGGAAGAACTGCTAGACACCGCTTGCCACGTAATATGGCTGTTATAAGTTGAAGGCGCGTTTATAAATATTTTCTTGTACAGACCAGACAACTTGAACGATAGAACCCATCGTTGCTTCATCAGAAGATTGCTGAATAATTCTCGAATGAGTCCCCTGGCCCATTGACGGGCTCATATCCTGGCAGTGGTGTCTCGTTATTCAAGAACACATGGGTAGTTGCGACAAAGTCTGGGAATAAGAGAGAGAAAGGGTGCCTGGTGCATGCACACTAGGATTATTTGTGGCCAACGTTACATTATCCTCATTTAGAATTCACGTTCCCAGGGCGTCTATCTGTTCCATGCATCTGCTGCATATTTTGCTCTCATGGAACGAGCCACGCTGTAGGTACTCACACGAGACATCGGCCTCGAAAGTGCTCCTGCCTCGTGTCCCAACAAAACGCTGAATCCTCGGCCAGGAAGCTGATATTCCTCGCAACAGGAGGAAATTCTTGATGGGACACTTGCTTGTCATCTACTCGCGTTTGTTACTGGCATTAGACTCAGCTGGAGCAATCTGTCGATATGTTGATCGCATCCAGAGATGGATACCTTCGAATGATTTTATAATTGTGATAGGTGTAAAATATTTAATATCTATATGGAATAAATTAATAGACGATTCATCTAGAGTTTTGTATTCTATCATGATCAATAAATCAAATTCATCTGTGCTATGTACCTATTTCATTATATCATGGAATGTGAAATACTTCTATAATTGTTTTCAATAATTCGTTAGGTATCAAATAAATGTAAGTAGTAATAAGTATGTATGTTCATATTGTATGTCTCATTAAAAAAGAAATGCTTTTATTCAGTATCATACTCGAATAAAGAGTAAATAACTCTTTCAAATTCATCTCAGTAGTCCGTCTAATAATGCGTTTTCTTGTCATTATAGCAGAAGTCGTTGCTGTTCGATACGATATTGTTCCAAATTTTCGCTGTATTACACAATTCTAACAGTATTTGTTAAATTTCAGCAGAGTTTTGGCTATGAATAATTTCTAAACCTACTGAATGTAATAAACTGCCTTATTAACACAATTAACGCGATAATAAAACTCTGACAGCAAACGAGTCACATCCATCGACAGATTGTAGACATAATAGAATACTCTCACAATCATATGTGTACATTGTTTTCAACGAATATATCGATGCATTCAGTCAAGAATATAAATGAATAAGAGTATTCTTTACATAGCTACAAAGTATAAAATACCAATATATCCATTATTATAATCGAAATATGTACAATGCGCAAAGCTATACGTTGGGATCAAATATTTCAAAATGTCGTTTCTAGACTAGTACTGTTCTACAACTCATCGATTTAATTATGAAATATGTACCTATAGATCTATGACACAACTGAATACAAGTACTTTTTAGTTACGCAACCATCAAATATAATATGCCAATTGATTCGGCATTCGGATATAAGTAAGATTATAACTTGACATTTATAATTTCTTTTGTCTATCATTAGTCACATCCAGCCAATGGAACAGATAGCGGTGCACGGCATTATTGCGTACGCCATTCTGTTTGCTTGATCGAAAGCGGCGGCAGTTACCACCACAGCAAGAAGTGGACCCCCACTTGGGAGTTTTTCGCTTCCTCTTATCGTGAATAGTGACGATAATTTCCAGCTACTGTGGCGCCCGCCCAGAAGTTGACGACATTGTTTCGTTTAAGCTTCCAAGTAATAGAAACTTCTTCCGTGAATCTGAGGTGGACTGACTACCTTCCCGGAGTTTGAAACTTTGTACTACTTAAACTACGGTTAATAACAATTTTTCCTGTGCATGCTGCGGACACAACGTTTCGAATTTGTAAGTTTGTTTCGCTTGGATTGTGAACAGTAGCGATTTCTTTGGACTGCTGCGAGCCGAAGAAACTTTAACTGTGAGAATCATGAGTCTAGTCATAAATAAATTTTACGTAGATGAACTACTCCATTAATAAATACTGTGGCTATAAGGTAAAATGACCTACATCAGATTTTCAAAAAACTGAATTTATGACTTGATTGAAGTTTATAAAATAACATATTTACTTTTTTCGTAAAAACAGATTGAATTCAAGGAACTGTTTCTTTTAAGAACGAGATTTCAATAAAATATGTTTCCGTATAGGTAATATAGACTTCGGATTCACAAAATCATTTACTTTATTAAATTAAAACCATCATATTTTTCCAGATGGAATGTTACTATTGCTTTAATGAAACACAATCATCGAAAATAATGATGAATATTTCAGAGATTAAAATTTGAATAATCTTTTTTACACGTAAAATAAACTACTTTTGAAATGATCTACACCTGGTTTATATAGGTTTATACCTAGTATAAACCGAAGTAATATAATTTATAACTATCACATGATTGAATTATCTTTCCGTTGGGTGTAATTCGCGTGATCATTCCCCATGAGAAGGAGTTAGCAAAAGCGACATAGAAACGACACTGCATTACGCGCAATTGCCCATTTCGTTTCAATTTCCGCGCTTACCGCGAAACGACACGGGCACACGTTTTATCATTTTCCCCAGTAATCGGTGAGAAATCGATATGTAGAAGTTCTGTTCTCGCTGACCGTAACAGGGGTGTATGAACGCGCGGAGAGGAGCCACGAGTCTGCTTAACATTCAGCCCGATACACTCGCTGATTGGCTATTAATTATCCGACCGACAAGAATAACGATTAACTTGGCGTATCGCGTGTTTGCTCGCCGACGTGCCTTGATCATCCTCTCCACACGGATCGATCGTGGATCGATGAAAGAGGCCCCGTGTCGTAAATCAAACGCGTCTTGCTCGTAAATTCGAGCCTGACTCAGGTCAGTTCTCATCGTTCGATCATCGATCCGTTCCGACGGTTTTCAGACTAAATAGCCAATCAACCGCTGGAAAAAAGCCGAACCCACCGTAATTGAGAAGTTGCTAATTGAATGGGTGATGGATAGCGAGTTTTTAGGCGAGCGGCGGAGTGAGGAGCGTGTTGGTTACTTGAACTGGGTTCAGAGATTTCGGATAAAGAGCTTAATTGATTTGCGAAGGCTTCAGTTAGGCGAGGTTGAGCGAAATTTGAACATCTACAAGATACTTCTGCGGTAGGTACTAATCTTAATTTTTTCCCACATGTGTTATCGTGGCTTGTGTATTGTTTTTCGCGTACTGTGGATAAAATAGTGTACTAAATCTTTCAAATCTGTATGATGTGTACTGAATATACAGGGTGTTCCAGGTTTAAAGTATCAAACTTTGTAAGTATATTCTATGGATCTAGATAAGAAAAAAATATACGAGCATAGGCTGTTTAACGCTTTATTAAACAGTTATAAACAAAAATACGAAATACCAAGGAACACTTAAGAATAGTGATATTCGAATGTAAGTCGAAGACGAGAGTACCGAAGTTCAGCTTGAAGCACTTAAGAGATAAACAGAGAGATGGAAATGTTTCTAGCTCATAGTAGAGGTTCAATTGTATTTCCCTTAGCCATTTACCTTCAAGTGCCTAAATCTGTACTTTTGTATTTTTGTAATATTAACTAATTTTATTCTATATTTTCAATTTGATTTTTCATGTAGAAACACTGCCTTTCCGCTTGTATCACTAGTTTTGGGACACCCTTAGAATTATGAGTTTAAATTTGTTTCATATCTCATTTTCTGAAAATGAAGTGGCATAAGTTCTTCGAAATATGTATAAATGAAACTGTATCTGTATGCATACATAAACCATAATTGCAGCTTAACATTACAGAAATGACTGGCGCTACCTAGCTTAAAATATCCAATTATACAATCTCTTGATGTAATATAAAATCATAATGCGTAAATCAGCCTATTTACCAAATAATTCTCTTTCTTTTCAAAAAGCTCCCTTGAAAAGTTTCTCTTTTGGCGCAGAACATCAAGTGATGTTCAGCAGACGATAAAAATTTACGATAACCGTAGTAAACTTTACACTCTGAGAGCCAATATGAATAAAAATAAAAATGCTATGAAACGTTGAAACAGTCGGTGCAGAATGCCGCGACATTAACATTGCAAAAACGACAGCCAGTGGACCACAGTTATTTGTTTCACTACGACCAATTATGCATATATAACATTCTACGGATGGGTAGCATTAATTAATTTTCCCAGGGGCTTACTTTTTGCCCTATCATTCAGCGAAAATTCACGTGGGCGTTTATTTTACCAAACGTCACGTTTTCCAATTACGCGGTGGCGCTGATGCGACGTGCTTTAATCACGGAGAATATTAAGCCGTGCGCCGCGTTAAAAACGCTGCTAAACAGCAGAGATACGATGCTCAACAGAAATCATTTTAATTGCTTTGCGTTTTAACGAGAGCGAGGTAAATCACTCCGATTTTTTCTCATCTAATGACCGTGTTCCACTAAATCCAATCGCTTTTTAACGCTCTGTCGAGGTCAAGATGAGCAGTTCACGAACCTTTCATATCATCAATTATCTTTCTTCGGTTGCAGGTATTAACAGTTATATAAGCCGACCACGAATTTATGGATACTTTCGTTTATCACGTTGCACCATTTTTTGTACAGTTATTTCTGTTGCATGCTTATCTATCTTATGTTGTATAGTGGGTAGCTCAATATTCTGATCAATAACTGTATCGAATTTTACGTATCGTGATGAATTTTTTTTATGCTACTATACAGTGTTTGACGTTAAGTGTCAGATATTTTAAGGCGTGATTTATTATATGCAAATAAAATGAAAATCAAGAATGATGAAAATGTTTGAAACTTCGTTTCAGAGTTATTAATTGCTAAGGAAACTAAAATTCACGCGAAATGTCTAACTTGGCACTTATTCTACTGATATCGCTGTATCTGATTTGGCTAGTGCACATCGGCAGTAGAATTAGTCCCAAGTCAGACACATATCTCATGGGGTGTTTAGGGCAAATAGGCATTTCCTTAACAATTAAGAACTCTGAAGCGAAGTTTGTTGACATTCTTCATTTTCGTCTTTTTTCGCGCACCCTTTAAAATGTCCAACATTTGTTTTCGAATACTCTCTGCATAATACAGAATAGATTCCTACCACTCTGCTGTAGCCGCAAGGTATGCATAACAGTCTATTAAAGATCGTAATAGTTGGTCTTAACTTTAAAAAAAGTACCTTACACGAAAAATGATAACACTGAGATTTCTTATATCGTCAAGTCACGACAATACGAGAATACTTAAACATTGTATTTTTAAACCAAGTTTAAACCCAAGACCTGATTTCATGTAGTCATACTAGTAGATCACCTTAAATTAAAAATATTTAGGACCATTGTTTCTCAACGCTCAGTACAAACAAAATGTTCATTAGTGCACAGTTCGATTCTATTCAATAAAAACCGTAATTCTACCATAGTGATACCTACGAACATTATTCTAGTAAAGTATAGTATACCGATAGATTCTGTGATGGTATTTGAAACTCCAAATAGCTATGATTCTAAAATGATTATTTAAAGACCACTTTATTAAATTTCAACTTAGGAGTCTGAACGTCTAACCTTCAAGACGAATTTCTAACGTAGAAAGCTTTACTTTGCTTGTAAAATTTTCAGAGCTATCATACGCCCCTCAGGACTTCACGGACGGTAATTGCAGTGAAAAGGCTAAGTTTAACACATTTCGTGTTTGGTGACATTTCGGTACTGCAGTTGGATCTGGTCAGGTTTAAAGAAGCTCGAAAGCCGCGTTTTCACGTGCTCATTATGAGAATGACAGTATAGTAATCCCGTGGAAACATGCGCGTCCAAGCCCATGTTACTTATGGCTCGAAAGTAATTCCGTATTTACTTTGACGTTACCAAGTAAATTAATACCCGAAGCACGTTTTACGAGCAATTTGAAGCACTTATCTGCACCCTTACGTAAGTCGCCGTAAGTACCATCGACGTGTGCGCGATCCGTATTCCCGCGTGACGTTCCAACAAACACACGCAAGGCCGAATGCCGTTTCGGACGTGCTCTCCGAAGCAGCGGAAAATTATGGTTCTCATTTTCGATGAAAGTGTATCGATCAGAAGGCTGCAGGAGTGATAAGAAGGAAATTCCAGTCCTCATTGGTTTTTATGTATTACGTTGGTGCCATTAGTTTTCATGCATCAGGTTGGCACCATTGATCTATTTTGTAAAATCTCTACATACTATGTAACATTGATCATATACGTACATATATATCAAGCTCACACAATTTAAGTTCTAATATAAATACATTGCTAATTTGACCAGTTGCTGACCTAGGCGAAATGTGTAAAATCAATTTTAGGTTAAGCTACTAGTAGGTAATATATGTATTTGTGTTAGAGAGCAAGATAAGTTTTGGTCAGGTGTATAATAAGTATTGTTTTTTATCAACTAAAAAGGAATAAATCAAATTATTACTAACTCTAGAATACAAGGCTCATAATTTTTACGACTGACAAAGGTTTTGCCATAAGGTATTAACTAGTGCTTGCAAACATGTATCACCGACGGGATTCAGTTGATTGTTGATAACCAAGTTACGACTATTAACACTTCAAATGTAGTGAATGTTTATTTGCAAAAGTAGTGTGCACACAGAAATGAAAATAAGTTCCTTCATACATGTACGTATAATTGTTTGTATACGTTTTGTCAAATACTTATGTATACCAATAATGATACAAAAAAATGGGTTTGTCGATAAAGAGTTAATTATTACTATCAACTATCGTAAAGAAAAAGCCCCAAATAGACAAGTGAACGCCGATAATTCAGTTAACTCTTGTTCGTAATTTAAATCTTTGAACCAGCTTTGCGCAGCTCACCCGATGGAAACAAGCTACTCCTCTGTAACAAGCTGAAAATGTTTGCTCTACGCGAGATTGTCAACAAACGGGCAATGAATAGACGCACGCCATCAAGCAACGAGCTATCGGATCATTATTCAAGCATGAAATTAACCGCGAGCGTTTCATCGATGGTCCATGCCGGCCTCTCTCATCTACCTCAGTACACGAAACGGGCGCGTGCGTAAGTACACTTGCTTTACAGGAAGCAAAAAAAGAAAGTTTTCTCAACGATGCTCCTTTGTGCATACTTCTCTTCCAGTGGGCCACTTCACCGAGCTACAAACAAGCATACAACAGAGCGTCTTCCACTTTTACACCCGCGAAACTTGCTCGATCCGCGTCTATTATCCCTCCTCAGTGCTCCTCGGGTATAAAAGTTGAATTATGTCTACTTCTTGGCTACTCCGAGGGTAGTTTTGAGCACTTTGCAACTGAGCCTGGACTTACGGTGTCAGTCAAAGTAAAATATTCTCGAATGAATGATTTAACCGTTTTACAGTCACTTCTTAGTCTCCTACGTTGATTATTTTTGCTACTTCATTACAGCAGAAACTCCTCATGTAGATCGCACATCGATATCGACGATTTTGATATAACTTTTGGTCACATTGTATTTTGTACTATTTTATTAAATATACCTTGCTGCATGTTTTATTTTATTGAATTGTAGCCGAGGTTTGCTAATATTGAATGTTTATATTCTGTAAACTGTACGTTTTATTGTTATATGAAATGTTATCCATATGAAACCAGAATAAATTTTCGTTTGTAAATAGAAAGAAAAATATTGGTAGAAATTAAATATACCACTACTAGTTGTAATATAACCAACTAAGTTTAGGTACAGAAAATGTTTACACTTTACCTGAAGAAAAAACTAAAAAGTTCCTAGCCTGAAAAGTGTATTACGAATCAAATCAACTTTCACTTGTAAATAGAAAAAAGAATGATGGTAGAAACCAATTTTACCACTATTAGTTGCGACTCGACCAACTACGTTTAGCTAGGAGGAAATGTTTACATTTTCTCCGAAGGAGGAATTAAAAAGATTCTAGCCTGAAGGGTACATTATGAACGAATGCGGTGCTTTATAATCCCAGCTCCAGTGTACGCAAAAGCTTACTCCGTCTACTTCCTTCGCCAACAAATTAAGATCGAAACTGAAGGATTCAAGTCGCAAACTATTTGAAGGAAAGAAGGCTCTGAAGGGGGGGATTATTCACCTTCTAACGAAGAACCGTGCATGCACACCTCCAAGTCCGAGCCGGTTCGAAGTAACGATTACAAGTAGCCAGCTGTAGAAGAGCCCACTCCCTCTCGCTTGAGCATAATGATCCTGGGACTTCGCTCGCTACTTATTTCATTGCAAACTTTTCCTTTCACGGTTGAATGAAGTGCCCGGAAGCAGAAGACTGTAGGAGGTGGAAAAGGGCCGGGAGATAAACTGAATGAGTAGAGAGAAGACGACCTCGGGACTCGTACTCTCGAGGGTCGAGACCTTCAGATAAAGGAGCTGCAGGGATGAAAAAAAGGAGTAGAGAAAAAAGAAGGGGAGAGAGACGAGGTTGCGAGGAATAAAGTTCCCTGTCAAGCTGGGTGTACACTGTCTCGAGAGAGTTTCCTCGCCAAACCCCTCTCGAATTCTGCCGTCAAACTCACCCCCAATCCACCCCTTCGAGGAGCCACGGTACTAGTTGTTGATTGTTCCCCGTGTAATTATAACTTCGACCGGCTTGTACTTTCTCGAATATAATTATTAATTATCGCGACGTCGTGGGTGAACACAGGAAGTGCTATTGACCCGTCTTGGAGGCTCGTCGTGACATGAATCGCACAACAAGTTGTCACACGTGAAGGGGTTTGTATTCTGTGTACTTTTCTGGAGTGACTACCTTTAGCTTCGAGGATTGAAATTCATGGAGGCACGATGCAAGTATTGAATGATACCAAAATTAAAGAATACAAGAGGAAGTTTCAAGAATTTCAGTCTTTTTACGTTTCTTTTTCATGAAACGGCTCGAAATATGTCATACATTATATTTGTAATAATAATATGGGAAAATGACTTAAAGATGTCTTTTTATACGTACCATAAGTATACAGAAGTCAAATTTTTGTTAATTTTTTAAGTACATGATATGTGTTAAATATGTAGAAATGTGGGGTTAAGGCTTAAGTATTACTTTTAAAGCGCAATTCACTTAACAGTTGTGCTTTGTTAATTATTTATTTTGGCACTCCATTCAAAATTATTAAATAAATAATTTAGATCAATTTTTTAACTTCACTTGTTAATTAACAAATATATCACATTTTATCTGGTGTGGATTCTCTTGTATTTCTGAATCTATAATGCATAGATTTATGGAGATGCGATGCACCTATTGAATGCCATCCAAAACAATGCAAGAGTACATTTCAAGGATCTGAGAAATCTTGTAAACGTCTCTTTGGGTTTTCTGTCTGGAGTATCGCATGAAATATGTCATACGTTGTAATATTTTTAACAGAATTGCCGCGCGTCTGCTAGAGTGACAACCGCATGGTAGAATTATAAATAAATGAACAGGAATTCGCGACAGTACACTCATTGTCCCAGAATGTGGCACATTTGCGGTCACATAGTTCATGTATAATCAAAAATATGCATGCAGACTGCGTAATTATAAACGTGAACTGTAGCAATCGCAACGGACTGACACAAAACGCAATGAAACAACCATCAATTTATATTTGATATTACATATGATGCAAACAAGTGATATAATGTTACATTAGTGAATTGTTAGCTGATGCGTCATCATGCGCTTTATTGATCAGAAATGTATTTTCCAAGAGCAACATTCTGAAACATTCAATTTCTCTCGCATAGTGTAGCGCAGCTTTTAACGACGATAGGGGACAACAATTGTAAAGCTTCAAAAAGGCTAATGAAATACACACACACCCTCCCCGCCAGCCTCCACTCCTTAACACCCCAAACAATGCACGCCCTTTCAGGACGTCTGTCAACCTATCAACGCTTCATGACTCCATGAAAATGAAGAGAACTGACGCATAACCGCAGAAAGGTACCAATTAAGGTACACGTATCGGCCAGAGTCGAAACATATTATGCTCACTTTTCCAACAACTATTATTTATGAAGCGGCCTCCATGCGCGGCAATAATCTTGCTCAGCGCCCCCTTGATCCGTACTACAATCGGTGGGGCCCCCATTGTCCCGTGTTACTACGTAACCGTGCCGAATCCCTTCCGATTATCATGCCAATATTGTCCCCGGTGTGTGATCGATGCTCTTACTGTTCGTGCAGATACGAGGATCCCTCGGAGACGCGGATATGTCGGTAGCCATACGTGCACCCAACCGTCCCGCGTGTGTAAATTCGACCACAGAATATCGCAACATATGCTGCGTTGCACTCACTGCGCCCGCATTTCGTAGTTCTGTATTCTACGTCACTCCCTTATGAAAATGTCCCGCGTTTAATCCTTCGAGATGGATTCATTTTTGCTCTACAGACTTAATGCTCAGGGGATATTAGCGCAACCTTTCTTACGCGAGGAGGAACTTGAATCTGGGTTAAGGTTAAGTCCTGGGTTGAACAGATGCGATGTTCGGGGATAGTAAGAGCTGATTGTTGCTTCCTCTACAAGAAAGACCTCTACTTGTATTAGGATTAAGGTTTAAAATGGACAAAATTGATATTTGTACCTATATTGGTATTAGGATATTTTTAATTTTTTTTAATTTCTATTTTTCATGTCTGATCTTCGGATTGTGAATAATTATGGAACCAGCAACGAAAAATAAGAGCTGCAGACTTTATTTTATTTTATAAATTTAAATCTTAAAATTAAAATAATATTTTTGCAACGACACGGCCATCTTTCTGAAATGCGCTGAATCATAGAATTCGTAAAAAACAACAATAAATGCTAAATAAAAATTGATAAATTGTCTGATAAAAGAATGATATAGTATTGTTTAACATGCTATAAAAATTATTTGTAATATGCTAAACCGTTTAAAATGAATTACTGCACGAAAATGGTATTTAATCAAATCCTAAATCTTTGTGGAAAGTCATATCGTTATTTCAAATTTAGCGATTTTTTGCAGTGTTCGAATATTTGTGAAATATCGTACTTTACTGTTTTTAGGAGTTCTTTCTCACATTTAAACAACTGTGTCTGATAAACCAATAATTGCTTTATTTTTGTAATGTCATGTATGTATTGTCTAGTTTTAACAAAATATAAACGACGATATAAATTAAACTCTTGAGCTTTTTCATCTAAGAGTTTTTAGAGTTCTACAAGATAAGTGAGTAACAACATATACATAACTAATTGTCATTATTCTACAATAGAATAAAATCATTTACTATATTTACCTTAATATCTGACCGATTTTAGGATCTCGCTACATCATGACTTCTACTATGCTTTGTGTTAATTAGGTTATTCTGTATTACAGGCAAAAGTAAATAACTTAATCCTTGTTTACGCAAATCCTTGGATTGCGACCATATGTATTTAGATTTCACTGTTGAATGTTACCTCCTGCAACTTAGGTAGCTGTACGTAGAAGTGTTCTTTGACATCCTCCTTCTGTTGATTTGACTTGGAGAACTCCAAGTCTATATCCTTTAGTTAGAAGCATAAGCAACAATACAATGCTCCATTATCCAAGTTTGTCTTACTAATATTCCTACATCCCTACAACTGTCACAATGACGCAAGATTTGCTGAAGTACGTATATCCTCTAACGAAAAGCATGCAACAATAAGAAACTGCATCGACATCCACAGGTCTCTGACGACAACTGGAATAACAGCTTCGACAACCTGCCCTAGACCTGTCCTTTTGTCGCAACCCCTGCTCCATTCGCCTGTGTGTGCGCGTAGACGAACACAAAGGCGGAAGGTCTGTCCGCGCGTGCACCTAGTATGCACCCCGCTGTCGCATAATCGTGTGCAGCATGCACACCATTTTGCGGCGGGGTGTGGCGCGATGCGGTTCCCGGTGAATCATGCGCCACCCTCGAGGGATCCATCTACGATTAATTCCATCACTTGACACGCTGCTGTGCGCGAGAACGCTTGCCCGTCAAACATTTAAGCCGAGCATTAATCCCGCGTGCCGAGTGGAAAATGAAGACGGCCCGTGCCAAATGTCCCGTGAAGCTGCTTGCCAATAGCGGTTCGTTGAAATGTATCATTCTTTTGATTGTTGCAGTTATATCACCTCTGGCGACGAGTATAAAAGTTTAAAAGAAAAATTTGGGGCTATCAAAGAAAGGAAGGTTAATCTGAGAAAACAAACAAAGAACAGCTGCCGCTTTGATGGATTGCAGTAGTGATGTAGTTCATCCTTGGAAATTGTCCTCTCTTCTATAGTTTACATTTGGGTTTCCCAGAATTTTTTAATTACTACCTCCTCCATGCTACCTTATTATATTTGTCCTTCTCCAGTGGAGATATTACTGGCTTGAAGAGAAATTTCATCTTGTTTTAATTACTGGTAAAAGGAAATGGTCCTGCTCCGTGACGCACATCGCAATAAAAGAAAGAGCTTTTTTTTTAAATTCCGCATTATTCTCCCCTACGTAGCTAATTATCTCTAAAGAACTTGAACCCACAGCGTGCACGTTAACCTCCTTCTAGCCAAAACTGGAATTTAGTCGTGGAATTAAGTCGTGGAGCTGAACGTGGCTCGCATAAAATAATATAGAACTAATTGGGCCAAGAAACGGTGGATTTCTGCGGTTTACCGCGTTGGAGTTATTGAGCTTGAGAACGGCTTAATTTGCTTATAAAGACGTTTAATTTTAACCAATAAATGAATATATTTCACTAATTGATAAAAGAGAATTGGCTTATCCGAAATTCTCCGAAGTCGTCCTAATCTCATTTTGAGGTACTTATGAATAATTTTTAATGTTGTTCAATATATATGTTAATATAATCGAAAAATATTGACGGAATTTGCTATATGTAGGTACATTTTGCATATTTTACAAACACAGTTTTATAGAATTATGTATGATTGCTATATTTCACACGGATGATAATTTCCTTTCGTTTCCTTAAACGAAGGCGTGAACAAGGTACCGTTTCCATCGAGTCTGTCGCAATTACGGGGGCCAGAATGAATATTAAAACTATGTTTCCAGAACGATTGGATTGATCCTGGAATTGAGTAAACGCAGTTATACCGATTAATCATTGAACACTCACAATCAGGCTTTGCCGTTTTAATATCCACCAGCCGGTGTAATGAGGCTGATATTAAAGTTAATAACGACACCTCACGAGTCAGGACGAGATAGATTGAAGAGTTCGAGGTATAACAGCGTGTTCTTCGGCGCTCGTTTATCAGACAGCCTTCTGCTCTTCTGTGTCTGACTAATAAATCAGCATCGATGACTGAAACCCGCTTTCCAATTGCAACGACCTCGTACCTCTCTGTTTGTCTGTCTCTAAGTACATTTTAGCATTAAAGTAATAACATAATAAGCTAGGATGAATATCTTAGCCTGAATATCTCCAAATTAACTGAGTGTCACGACTACAATGAAAGTAGAATATCGTAGTTATTCTATCTCTCCTATAAAATATTACTTACAGGAAATATTTTAGTTAATCCACGGTCAAGAGTTATCTCTTACTCTATTGTTATTTCAATGGTTTCACAACTTTATGGAAAGCGAATAATGGATTTGTTGGTAAATAAGTAAAGTCATAACGGATTGATTGTGTTAAAGAATTTTCACGAGAATTGCCATAAAAAATTCATGATAATTAAATTACATCTTTATTAATTAACAACCTATTTTGTTAAAGAAAGTATTAACCGTGAAACTTGAATCCTACACTTTACTCTGAAATATTGAAATCATCTAACCGACTGAACAACCGCTAGTAGTCTTGAGTCTTGAAGTACCTGTTCGTTGTTCACAAAAGGGGGCACTCCTTCGTTCACATATTCCATCTGGATGTGCCATTAACTGAGCGGTGGCACGTGCTGTTTTACGACGGCCGCGTAACGAGCGTGACCATTCGGCTATCGAAAACGCGAAATTGCCTGGCGGCCGTAAATCACCGACCACCCTGAGCGAGTTCGCGGCCTAATCAGTTTAAGTGATTCCGAAAGGTACTGCCACGGTCGCGCCATCTCTGGTAACACTTACATGCTCTCCATGGTGGTCCATGTGCGCGTAGGTGGACAACGCGTACACCGAGTTACGCATACAGTGCCTTTAACACGTACCCCTTCAGAGCATCCGCGTTGAACTCGATTTTCATGGGCATTCCACTGCTTTTATTGTCTTGTTCTTTTGCTTTCGTTGCCATTCTAGTGTAAGCTCTTGTGTGTCTACATTTATTAGTGTTGAAAACTAGATCTATTGTGATCTTTATTGCATTTTTGTAATTATATATTTTTTTCTTTGGTTTTTATCATAATTTCAAATCGTTTTGTCCCTTTTTACCCTATATTCTTACATTCTGCGGTATACCAAATAAGTTCTAAAATATGTTAGGCTGCTGCTTGATTTGTATTTCAATGATTGTATTAATTTTCATGTTTGTATTTTTTTCTTTATTTTTTTTAATATATTTTTTCTCATTTTTTTATTCTTTGGCGTCATGGTAGACCGTGTTTATCCCTCTTTATCCATATCACTTCATCATTCCATGCCTTCGTACATCTGTATACACCTCTACTTCCGATACGTTAGGTTATCGTGTGTTACGGTCAATACAATCAGTAGGGAAATACGATTACGTATGCGCCAGTCTAAACAATCAATTATGCAACGGGACACACAGCTGCGCGTATTGAATTATTGCTAATGAGCAGTATGATGCGATTAATCCTGGAGTCCCGTTCGAACTTCCTGGATCAAGATGAATCGCTCGTAAACACAACTTATTGCAACTGATGTACCTTTTGCATGTTGCGAATAATTTGGAATATACGGATTATTTTTGTTCAGTTAAATATAATCCTTTGTATGTCTTCTACACAAGTTATGCGTATTTTATTATACAAATTTCAAAACGAAGAGGTTGAAAAAATGATCTGGAATTTTGGAAGCTTCCTTATATATCAAGAAAAGTAAAAAATAACTAGTTAACATATATTATATGGATTCTATAATTCATGGTTTTGATTGTAAAATCAACTTTTACTACTCACGCGCGTTTGATACAGTGACTCTTTCCACGACAGATTGTAAATTAGTTTAGAAGCATCAGGACAATCTAAGATTCTTACTAACATCAAAAAAATTTACTTAATAATTAGACATAAAGCTATCACAAATTTTCGTTGTGCATTTATAATGATTGTCACGTCATTAGCACTGTCTGGTATTAATCTAACATGGAAATGGTAAATATGCACTTTACACGTGATCTTACCATTGGAAACACTTGCACAACCTGTTATTTGTACGCGGAAAAATATCCCATCATTAATCTGTTTCCACTTCAGAACCAGAAACAATCATTGGGAGGATTTCAGTGGCTATAATTATCTATTGATTTTACGAACTTTTTACATACAGTTATTTTCATATTGCAAAATAACTCCAAGAAATGCAGAGAAACATAAAGTAACGGTAAAAGATTCATGAACAAATTAAGTATGAAAACAAGGTTCTGTATTTTCTGTTAAAAGGATCGACTTTAAAATGTATATTACTTAGATACTTTTACTTCTCTCGTTGGATACTATAAGTTTCTAAAGTTTCAGACCCCTTCCTTAACACCCTGTATTTTTAATTCCATAAAAACATAAAGCTATCTACACTAAATCATCAGCATCGCGTAACCAGATACCTCGGAACCCCTATGCAGGCGGTGAGTACACAAACAAACCCCATGTAGAGGAGATACTCGATTGCTGTGCAATAAAAAATATTCGTAGTTCAGACTTTGAGAAATGAAAGTGTAGACGAGGCACGATGGATCACAGAGTGGATTCGTACGGAGCATTCCTCGAAAGGGAGGCTTGCACCCCCGATGGGTGCACAATGCAAAATTCCCCAGCGAGTCGGACTTTGATCCCCGGGGGAGGAGTTCCGTGCTGGACTTGCACGCAGGGAATTAGATTAAAAACATTAAAGCCACTCATACCCTTATTTCACCCCCTCACCCCCCACGAACACAGAACGCAGTATCTTCGCGCTGCTAGTCATTCTGTGATTACCCTCGCATCGAATGTTCGCTGGACCGCGAAACGAAATTAGAGTTCTAATAATACGCGGGATTTAAAGTTACTGTGGACGAACAACAGATGTGACATTCCAACGAATCGTCGTGGGAATAGCGATTAGCCATATCGGTGAATGTTAGGTTTGAGTTACATTTGTATCCTTTTTGACTCCTGGAATATGAACTTTCTCTGGTTAACTTTAGCTTTCTTTTTGATGATATGAAATTGTGTTCGAGTATTCGAGAAGCCTTTTGATTAATATTTCAAGATTACTTTTTTGAGCTACTGATGTAATTTTATTACCTCAAAATACAATACTTGATACTAACTTAATTTGTTTTGAGTTTATAAGCAGAACAAAAGATATTTCTCAAATGTATTCATGCATGCCTTGAAAAGCTGTAGTTAATGTCTTCTAGAAAGAATTCAAATACTTTCTTATCAACAATTTAAACGATTTAATTTTGTTTCTTATTTTGGTAATTCTAAATTGCTTAAAATTTTTTAAATATATTTGAAGTTTAAAGTGAAATATTAATTTTATTAATAGCTATTAATCAATCTTGTTAGATCATTTATTATTTTAAATTCTATAATAAAAATGAAAAATATTTTGTATTCTAAGTAATATAGCCTGATGAATTACTGATTTTGAAACCAACATTACCGATTAATGCGGACAGGTCTAAAAGAAAGAAGTAGAATCAATCACAAGATATATTAGGTACTAACGATGCATTTATATTAGAAGAAAATATGTTTTTGGGCAATTGTACATACAAAACTATATTATTGTACTAGTATAGCTATACTTTCAAAAGTGCATTAGATTCTTGATAACCGTGACTCAATTATCCCTCGTCTTTTTGATTCAGAATTACAGTTGTTTGATGTAATGGCAGAATGGTAGTAAGAGTTTAGTAGAATATCAACTGAGATTTTAACTATAATTTAATAATAATCTACCGAAAATAATAAAATTATCCATCAGAAGTTTCGCCGTGTGAGAAACACGTGTATTAAAAGTGTCAATAGCTGACTAGAAGTTGTATAGATATATAAATATTAAATAATGTCACCATAGATAAATTTCTTTCATTTTTATCGGGTTTTCTTTAACGGTACTAGCGCACTGTATTGTACATACCGTGGTTATGCAAATGCTTTTACTTCATAAATTCTCTGATCAAGAAACAACAATATTAATCATACGTGCAACAGAAATTTATCTCCCAAACCACAGCTTCACTTTCCCAAAACCAAAGAATATTAAAAACCTCATATCAGTAAATCATAATATACCAATAGCTGGAGTCATTTCATTCTGACAGTTCCAAACAACACCTATCTAAGTGAAGAGCAATTAAATTGCGGGACAAAGACATTTCTCCTTCGTCCCCGCAAAGGTACATAAATCGCGGTCATTGCTAACGAGATCCTTTGTTCGATATATATATTATCCTTCTACACGCACCTATATCCATATATTAATATCGACAAGAACGGAGTGACGCATCTAACGAGAAACGATCCACGTGCGCCCCTGGAGCAAGGGATACTTAATCTTTTTCAGGCTCCCCATGGATTCCGGGGAGACCTTATGGGCCCCCCTTGGAATATTTTCACACTCACGCCGAGCCGTTTGGACCCCCTAGAAGTATTTTTTCCGCACAGCTACCCCCCATCCCCGATTGCGTCTGTTTTGTAACTATTTTCCGCCACCTCGTCGCTTCGTTGCCCCTTCGGTTCCATGACTGTGCAAGTCCGCGCAATAAGGGTTTCCACTTGCCGCAGCCTCCTGCCTACGAGCCCCCCTTTTACGCGGTGTCTAGGCTATGGGATTAACTAGGACTACGTGGTTAATGGACGAAGGGGGAATATGCTGTACCGGATCCAATTTCTAATTCTACGCTCTGCAGAATTGACGGGTGCACCCATGCACATGCGTTTTCTACTTTCTTTTCTTTGGATGCTGTTACGAATCATGTTTGTTTAGTTGTATTCTCCTTTTGTAGGTTGTTATATACGATTGAAACATTTGTGGTGATCATTATGTATTGAAGAGTCTTTACTGGTAAGAATGCTTTACTTCACAAGTCTTGTCTTTTCTCGTTAATTTATAGCCAAAAGTTATGGACATATGCATATAAATATATTCTAATTGCAATTGCAAAACGAAACACATATAACTGTACATGATGGTTGATTTAGGATATAGAAAGTTATACGGTTATTTAGAGATTATCACGTGTGAGCTTAGCTGTGTTTGGGTTTTTTGAAAGTTTTTCTTCTAAACCGTGTTCAATTAATTGTTAATTTTATCTACCTCTAACACGGTGCTTTGGCTACACCAATACAGACTGATATGCTTTGGTAACAGGGTATCGTATTGAGAATAAGAGTTGCAATTATTTTTGGCAGAAAATATTCTTTATAGGGAAGTATTCTTACCGTTTTAAAATCAGTTTTGAGTAGAGATCCCCATTTCACATGTAGTGTCAATACGTGTATTTTAAATATCGTATTTAAATACCGTGTATTAAAATATCCGTGATTGAATCCATGTACTGTTTAATACATAGGTACACATGCATCGAAATACAAGGTGGACAAAAATTAGGTGACATTTTAAAATTGAAATATCTGTTTTGAAAAACGTTTTCTCAAAAAACTCTTTTTAGACATGTGTTTATATTCCAAAAGGAAATTTTTTAGTGGCAATTTTAAAAGTTTTCAAAGTGGCTAAAAAATGGAAATTTCTGTCGAAAATGGAGTTTTTTTGTGCAAATATATTATATGTCGAATCAAAACATCACACAAACTTTAAGAAGTTCTTGATGGCTTTTTTTTAATTTTTATTACTTGAAACCCACTTTCTTAATGTGATATTGTAAGTATTTTTTTAGCAGCTCTAATTCATGTCAAGGGGGCCAAGACCACCCTCACAATTGGAAGTGGAAAACATTTTGTTTAATACCTCGAAAACTATTGGTGTAAATGGAGCAAAATGGTATAAATGGAGCGATTACGTATTTTTCCAAATCTAGCTATGTAAATGGTTTTTGAAAATATCAATTTATTTAAGAAGTATATTAAAAAATAGAATATTTTCGTTGTTTTCATTCACTAAATGTTGATCGAGGGTTTCACAAATTTATATGCGAGTACTATGAACCAAAACACAAAATTTACAGGTATACCTATATACCATGTATGTAGTTCCAGGGCAGTAAAACCATGTATTTCAGGATCCACGTACCCGTGCATTTTAGGATCCGTGTAACTGCGTAGATCCGGATCTGAGTATCTGTATAGTACAGTCCGTGTATTTCGATACACGTGTAACCGCGTACTAAACGCTACACAGATCCAAATACGAATATTTTAATTTCATGTATACACGTATAAACGTGTATGTTGAATATAAGTACAGAATCGGGATCTCTAGTTTCGAGACAAATTGACCTGAATTATGCAAAAGTGCTAATCTACTTCGTCGTAATACCTAATTCATCAGATAGGTAAACGTATTATTATTATTATTATCATTATCATTTTTATTATAGTAAAGAATATAAATAACGGTATAATATTAAATTGTATAAAATATAACCCATGATGTGATAAGCGAGGAAAAGCTTAGCTTTTTTGTAGGTCTGTCTCAAAGAGTATACAAATAATGCTACATTTCTTGACATTAAATGCCTCTGACATTAGATTGTATGATTTCATTTATTTTTAACACATTCGTTATCTCCAACTCCAGAATAAGAAAACTGCCGTTTTTTTTAAGTTCAAGATAAAATAACCTCGTCGCAAGGGAAATGAGAGAACATCTGCAAGTCATATGTAGATATTCCATTTCAGTAACATATCATGCTTAAATGTGCTTCGTATACCGTACAATTATACAATACTAGTCCTTGTAAAGAATCTACAGCATTTTCACTTTAAAATATGTTTAGAAACTTGTATCTGCAGAAAATAAAAAGTATCTCTTAATAAAAATCACTTTTTAAACTCATTTACTTAAACAGCTAACGTTAAAGGGCTCATTTCAGCAAAACTCGGCTAAAGCTGTTTGAAAATGCTCTCACGCATTATCCCCAGAATCCCAGCTGCATTACGCAACCGTGCACGTAAGAGGCCGTCAACAGACAATGGGACACGTCCGAGGCGTCTTTCCTGGGTTACAATTTCCTCTATAAACGAGCTGGATAATTCACGACTCTGCTGATTCATGCCTAGCCACTGGTTACGCGACGGAAGGCTGCCGATATCCCACGGGATTGAATTAGGAGGACTGATCATACTATTTTACTCCTCCCATCATTCCCTCGGTCGTCCTTCGTCAGGAGGAGACGCGCACACAGAACGTGCCATGAGAAAGGGCAGGTGCTGCTTTTGTCTTTCGTCCTGGAAACGATATTAAGCGTCTTTCGATGCTATCGGGCACAGATACGAGCTCATTTCGAATCGGCCAATCCTGGACGCCCCATTTGTCGGTGAATTCGATTATCCTCTCCGTGTCAAACGTGAAATCTGCCGCGGGAAAAATTGAATACACTGTTTAAAATGCGCCCTGCTGGATCTTGTACAGGAAAATGTCCCGTAGGATGCACCGTTGTTCCAGGGTCCACGAAAGTACTTGACTGGGGAGGGCAAGGAGCAGGTATAAGAATCCTGTCTAATGGATCTTTAGTTGACGTTTCAAAGAAAACTAGGAATAACTTATTAATTCAGGTATATCAATATAATAGATTTATATTATACAGTAAGATTATATAGAATGTTCACGCTGAAGCAGGCCAACTAAATATCTTCTCTGTCCTGGTATGTAGTTCAGTACACTTCGGCTGTTAAGATACATACATCTAGAAAAGGGACGAAGAAACGATCGCAAATGTAGTGTCTTATTAGAAATCACGATGAAAAATATCGTAAACCAACTTTACGAAATTAATCAGTATTGGACGATAACTTCACACTTCAGCGAAAGACAACTTTAAGGAAGACTCGATTTAACCGTCTTGAAATGGATTCATCAGTGATTTTACTTGAGCGGATAATTGTATTCTACAGGAGATTTTCTCCGACAACCTACGCCCTACAGTCATAACTCGTTGCATCGAATCGAATTCCATTGTTGCGTTCTTTATGTGTGAAAATATCGAATCGTCTTACACGCAAATGACCTGCTCGCTTGGGATTATAATTCACTGGTCTAGCCGTGTCCAAACAGCCTTGGCAAGCTATGAAATTATTTGACCTCTAGTTATTTCGATTGCATGTTGTTGAGAGCGCGCGCATTATGCATCTGGCCTGGTGCGGTCGCCGGTTCAGCCCGCTAAATATTCGTATTCATGTATTCATTGAATAATTGCGGGATATATGCGTGTCTCGCCGTTGCATCCTGCCGGAGGGAACCTACGCTCTGTTCCCGCAGGAACAGGACACGCCCCGACGATCAGACACGCGGTCACAAGGTAGGGTTACTCTCTCTCTGTGAGAAAGTCGACTTTCACGGGTCGTCAGACACCCAAGTCACTAGGGTCGTCCTCCTCTGTAAGGGCCGAGTAGCACCTGTTATCGGGCGAACAAGTGTTTTTAGAATGGCATGACGCCCCTCCTTTTATTCTTTCTTGGACTAGAATCTCTTTGACCCAGAACAGGGAAAGGTTGGGCATGAACAGACCTGTTTAATTAATTGCTGATGTTGAGTTTATGACACTACGACACTTTAGAACGTGAATAGAGGAATCGTAGCAGGGGTTATAATGTAGTCAGGTAATTTTATTTGCGTAAATAGACTTTTTTTATAAGCTTGCCCCTTGTATCCGATCATCAGCTTGTAATAAGTGAATTGCATATTATATAAAATTTAGTATTACTTTCATGGAAAGTACATTTCAACATAACTTTAGAAACTTAAATTAATGTCAGGATTTCGAATGATCATGGTTCAAAAATTGGTAATCCCATTATAACATCACGTTGATTTAAAAATGATGAAGATAGGGTATTATGAATATAAATGAACAGATTCAAACATTACCCTGGGGAGAAGTACGAAGAAGACCCCACGTTCCTAGTTAAGGGCGAGCGCAGTGCATTAAATCAGGGCTTAGGAAGTTCGCCCTTAACTAGTTATCGAAGAGGGAGGGTTGGACCTACATTGTTCTCAGTCAGTTAGGTTCATTTGTCGTTAGAAAACAAAAGGAAAATCTCGTTAACTTGTTAGCACGTTTCTCTTATGATAGAGTGTTTTGCACCATTATTAAACCATTAGATCTTCGTAAGTCCGGACAACCTGGATTTCTACTATCAATCAAGGAATGGACACAGAGTCTATGAATCCTGAGTACTCATACTGGTGATGGACTAAGTGGATTGCAACTTGGATTAACCCAGATTCGTTATCGACCAGTTATCTGCCATCGAGAAAATTGCAACTAGCCCTGTCGATTAGGGTGCAATAGACACCCCGTAACCAAGCTCGTCGGTTTCCTATTTGAATTTTCATTCGACCGTGGCGGATCGCGGAAGTCATGTCGTATGCGCGCGAGGCATCCAGTCGTATGTGTCTCGATCGATTCGACGGGAGGCCTCGTAACACAGCGGCATTAATTTCGGCGACGCCGCTTCATTATCATATAGACGAGTGTTTCGTCGAGCGTTATTGGATCTCACGCGTCACGCTGGAATGACACACGCACGTGCGTGTACGTGCTTAGGGTAAACGCCTGCCTGCCCGTGGCTTCCGGCCAAGGAATAACGATCGTTGCCCCTGAACTTCGTTACAATATTAGCTCTAGCTGATGATGCGCTAAGAATCGAATATTTCATTTAGGACAGCTTCTTTGAATCCTACACTTATTGACTCTTAGATCTAGAAACTACCTACTTACTTGATAAGACCATGGACACCTGCATTTGCAAAAATTCAGATGGAATGGGTATTACAGAACTCAGGTCAGGTCAGAATCGTTTTAACAACGACATCGAAAGCACTTCTAGGTGACAGTTGATTTCCTTTATACCTTAATTGAAGTTTATATTTTTTTAGTCTACTGCAGTGGAGCAATGGTATTTATTATTAGTGTTTCAGTGCTTAATCGTTTATGTTTGATTGTCAGTGTTATTAAAAGTGGTTTCATTATTAGTAAACTTGTAACAATTAAGACTAAATTAGTGCTGAATGGAACGTACTCCGAAAAGTAAGATGAAACAACAAGAGGATAGAAGGCTTAAACATTAAATTGGTAAGTAAATGTATTACCTACCATTGTATATAACCCAATAGTTCACGATTGTTAATTTTGCCATATCATATTGAAAGTATTGAAAGGAAAAAAAAGTTAGTTAAATTGCGTCCATTAGATCAATGCACCTTGCCAGGCATCCTGTATTGGGGTAGGCACACCACTATGTTGGGCCTCACGTTCAGGGTAGACGTTGCCGTGTACCAAAGTAGTGGTAGGCCTATACTCCTATGTATGACTTTACACAATCAAACCGATGTCAAATCTTTAATAATTTTTCCTGATTAAACGGTTCGTTTGTAGCTTATGGTTCCTTTCAAACATTTTCTCTATTAAACCATCTGAATGCAATTACGTAATCAGAAAAATTAACATTAATTTTCAGTATTATAAACAATTTTGCGGACGGGCTTTTTTGCAAATGTTTACCGATTCAGAGGTGTAGATACACTCCTGAAAGCCACGACCATCAAATTTATTATATCCTTTACTTATAGAACCTGTTCGTGTAATTAATAAATGTAAAAATATTCTGATCTAAGATCGAACGTAAGACAAAATACTTGGGAAACCATATTTAAGTTTAGAATTCGAAATTAGAAAAATGAATGTATTTTAAGTATGAATGAAACATTGTAACCTAAAACTGTGAATCCTTCAACCCCAAACATAGACAGAGATTCTAGTTATCTGTAGAGTATACTATAAACTACATTACCTGGCAATGGTCCCCTAGGAACTATCGCTTCACCAATTCTTGGAACCTTTCCATTATACCTCTTTACAGCCAGGATCGGGTACTTATAGTCTTTTAAAATTCTCCTTCACTCTAGTACCTTATTTACCCACACATCAATCAATCCCTAAACGCGTTGCTATCGATAACAAGCTCAAAGCACGCATTCACTCTTCTGCTTCAAAGGTTGTGACAGGAAAGTGCATAAGCTATGAAAAACGGTCGATGAACATCGAACCCAGACGTGTCTCTCCGCCAGCTAGTGTGGTGGCCAAAAAGAGCATAGGTTATCAAGCGTTTCGATCAAATTTCCGTCTTCCACAGTAAGCTTCCGCCTCCTCCCCCTACCCCCGTCTCCTCAAACCCGTCCACTTATGGGACAGACTGCATTACGCGCACTTTCGATTTTTCAGGCGTAGGCCAGGCAGAATAGTTCGTTCGAGCTTTCACGGAAAAACAGCACTCTGAACTTCTTAGGAGGAGAGGGTTGCCTCAAGTTCTTGAGACGGTCTGCAACGATAACTTTCAGGCCTTGCTTCGAGTGGTTCGCTTCCGGAACAATAACTCCGCGGACCTAACTCAAGCACAGTCAGACTTTGGGATGATAACGCCTCCGATGGGATGCTGCTGCACTTAGTTTGGGTGATTAAGGAGATCGAGTTGCTCCTCGAACAAGCTTACTGAGTTATTTCTTACTTTATCGTTATCAAAAAAAGGATGCCTTATTCCAAGAGGAAGGTGATATTAAACTCTTTTTTGTTGGGAAAGTTTGATGAAATTTTAAACATGTTTCCTAAGAGATTGAGCACTTGCTGCAATCCTCTGATGTTATTTAAAGTGTTTCATTTACACTTAACAATCGAAGTATTTTCACTTTTATTAAGAATAAATCAAAATAGATAATAATAAAAGGAATGTAAAAAGTTTCGAAATGCTCTTCTAATGTTAAAAAAAAAGTCCTTTGTATGTCGATAATTTTAGAATAATTTAAACGCTTCTTGTTTTTTTTTTTTTTTTTTACCTTCAATAACAGCAAGCATAATTTAGGTGTTATATTTAAGTGAGACACGCTGTACAATAGATTACACCTACTGCAGGATGTTTAATAAGAACTTACAGCGTTTCTCCATTATTAGCTGAACGTTAATGTGCCTTTATTCCTCAGCTGATCTTAAAAACACGAATTTCGAAGGAAAATCCCAAACTAAGCTGTACCATAGCCTAACCAACGAGCTGCTTGCTTTGCACAGCAAAAGAATTTTGCGTAAATATTAAAACATTGCCTGTCTTCAAAACATCGCAAAGTAGTGGGTAAATGTATATCTGTGGTGTGGAACAATGGTCAGCAGGCATTCCCGCTATAATATCCGATTTTCTGCATGGGAAATTCCATATGGTTTGAAGGGATCCTTCGACCACGGCTTCCATTAATGGTCTTCTATGTAGAACTCCGGCTCTCTAACCAGTCTGTATTGAATTTAACAACGACGGGTGTCCGCGATGACATAACTATGTCCAAATACTGAAGCGTCTCTTACGGTATTGCGTTTCCTCAATTATGCAACGCGATGTAAGCGTGTCAAAGGATGAGCGTCAGGTTCGCTGTTTTGCATGGGATTCACGAGGACGCGGTAGCTCGAAGCAATGCGAAAGTTTTCTACGTCAAAAGCAGACAATTTTGGAGTCTATCGTGCGCAAGAATCCACCTGGTCATGTCCCCCACTGTTGGGGACCGCCGATGCACTTTTTGGTTGTACCGTAGCATGTTGTTGTTGAGTTCAGCGTAGAAACCTGCACCGCATTTAAAGTGAACGAAGGTTCTCAGCTTGGAGCAGATGGGTCCAGTTTTAATGGAATTCACAGAATTACATAATCTAATGAGTTTGGAGGGGAAAATAAGTGGTGGCGGATGAGGATCTCATTTATAGAGATGTGTTCAGGTTGAACTTGAGATAGGTCTGGGTTAAATTAAAATGTGTACTTTTATGTTAGTTTTAGATTATATTTGTGTTGCATATATTTTAGACTTAAGTTCAGGTTTAGTAGTGGTTACTAAAATATCGAATTTTAAAACTACATTAGATTTAAATTGCATCTGGATTAAGTTTGGATCACTTTCGACTTGTAGGTCATACCTCAGCCAACCGTCAAATACTTATTATTTGTGTTCAAATTATATTCACGTCAGTTTAGGTGTTACCAATCTAGTAAATAATTAGAATCGGTTTTAATAAGTATGTTTATAGTCGCCAAATTCCAACACTTTTTATTTAAAGTGACGACGAGATAATTAGAATACAAGACACATAACTACATAATTTTAATAAATATGGTTAGTACATCAGAACCTGATTTGAACGTAATTCACTTCACCTCGAAAGAGACTTTCTGCATACATCCCTGTCCAATCAACGGTTTCATTCACCGTTTGCTACTATCAAGTTTGTTCGCTGAAGTTGACATATTGCCAACCATTTCCTCGTAGACACTTTCCAAGGACCGTTTGGAAAGGTTACCATGCGTAATTCGCCAACAGTGAGTGTACAAATAACGCCGTTCATCGAGAGTGTACACTAGTTTTAACGTCACAATAGATTTCATAATCGCCGGAATGAATGTAACCAGATATACAAGTCTGAGTTTTAGGTCTCGATAGGGCATGACTGATATTGGCGCGCGCGTGCACACAGGATAACCTAAACGTGGTCTTTGTGAATGGGAATAAGAATAGATTAGACTAAACATACACGATACCGGTTTATGTAACGCGAGAACGGAACAGCAACAACAACGAGTCGAATCACCAGGGGTATTGTGTAACCCGTCTCATGGTGTATTTTCGCAGACCATTTTCTATAGTAGGTATTGCATAATTCCCATGAAAGGGTCTCGTGCTTCTAATTCGGGTACTTCAATGTCCATTACATAGATTAAGAAGAGAATTGTGGCTTCAGTTTAGGTGAAGGAGGATCGAAAAAAGTATGCAGTATTAGGATTGAACCGCACTATTGATACGCTCACGGTTCACTCACGCTCAATTTTTTGGGCTACACTCTTCTAACATACGGCTGAACCGATATTGAAGCGTTACTCATAATGTGAACACTTAAATATTTACAATGAAATAATACTTAATCGAACTGAAAGCAGAGAGTATGCAGACCTTATACGTATCGATAGTGTGGTTCAATTCTTATGGTTGCCCAGCGCTGAAGAATTTGTGTTGCAATAGCAACAAAAAAATGGTCCTAGAATGAGTTCCTAATAAGTTTAAAAAATCTGAGTGTAAATGTGCTAATAGTTAAGAATTTATAATTAGAAGAGTGGAACAGGATTGCTAGCACATACAAAAATGCAATTGGATCACATTGACATTATGACTCTGTTCACAATTGACTAAAATTCTAACTTCTGTGGGATGATCATGCCCCTGGTTAAGTTGTACAAGATAAATCTTGAAAGCAATCTCGAATACAAGATAAATGTCGAAAATCATGATATGAAATATTACTTATTCGTTAGAATAAAATTCTATTATGGTTAATGAACACATTGTATTACCTAGTTATCTAGTCCATAATAGTTGGAATTCTGAGGTCCTAAAAAATTAGAGTCTGAAGTTCTACACAAGACTGTCAGACTTTCTTAGAAGATGAATACCTATATAAATATGATTTTAACTCCTTACCTTATAATAACCATTCTAATATAAATAATATTTCAAATGATGAAGCAGACATTGCGCCATCATCAAACTTATCAAAGATTGCGAAACTATAGAACCTTTGAAGGGCGAATGGTTTCTTCATTTATTCTGTTATTGTGATTTATCTATGAATTAATCCATTTATATATTTTCATCTTGGAAATGCCTGGTCTGCTGAACGCAGCTGTAGAAGAACTGAATCTTAACAGAAGTGTATCTTTAAATTTGCATTCTAAGGGTCCAAAGGATCTAGCCTCGTAAACCAAAGTATCTGAAGCAAACAAAGTTAAAACATGGCCGACCAAGTGGAAAGAAGATAGTGGTAAGTCGCAAAAAACCATTTCTATATAGAAAGTACAGAAACCACAACAGTGTGTCAAGGGAAGCTTAAAACTCAAAGTACTGTTATGCTGCACGTCTGAAATTAGTAGTTCTAAGAATAAACTCGGCACAGTAAAGAGTCACACCCCCGTTTCCGCCAACTTCAACCATCTGAAATTCAGAGAGGATGCGTAACAACTATTCAACAGCGTCATAAAATAATTCACAGCTGGGGACTGCGTTTCTGTGCTCTGATCCCGACGCCAAGACTACCATTCACCCTCTCCAGAGACTCGCACGTACATCCGTCAAAACTACTCCTGTCATAATCAAGATTCCGAACGATATAGCCGGATGGAAATTGTCGGTGGAGAAGTTCGTAGCCGCGGACGGGGACTTGAAATTCAGTTGTGTTAATTCCTGCGGATTTTCGGGCGCCCTCCGGGCCACAGGCCTGCCCTCCCTCCAGCATTGCTATGTATCACGCTACATCCACGCAACAAACATTACCTTTGTGTTCGCGTATATGGACCTGGTGTGCAGGATTCACTTACATTTGGACGTCTGTGTGCGTCTACAGGACGATTCATTTGAACTGGTAGATATTCTTTTTCTCATCCGTTTTAAAAGAATTTCGATAGAAAGAAATTTATTAGTTCAATTCATAATAGATCTGACGAAGGAGATAGAGTTGAGATCATGGAATGTCGCTAGAAAGGAAGACAAATGTTTCATGCTGCAGTTCAACTAATTTTTAAGAGCTATATGGGAGAACTTTGTGACTCTTTTCACGAAATTGAACAATGCTCATATCTATGGTTGTAAGGCAAAATGACCTAAGTGGGTATAGCGTGAAGTACCGATTTGTTTATTCCAAGGAACACCCTGGGCATGGTAAATTAAAAATAAAACATGTTTTTCTACACTTGTTACAATGTATAAAAGTATTTTAAAGATTAAAAAAACATTTTTTGTACCTAAATTAGCAATTTTATTAAGCTGTTAGAGAGTTAAAGTTTTTAACTTCAACGCTGTCTTTTAAATCAGAACACTCATTGAATGCCCTTTTTTGTTTCTGCAAATATAAATTCTAGATTCAATGAAAATGTGACATAGATAATATTGCCTTACAACCACAGATATAGATGCTTAGCACATAGGATACCTCAATCGTCCAAATACTTACAGATATCACGAGTAATAAAATATGTAACGATATTTTTAATCATTACTGATTAACTATAATTTGTAAAATAAGTTTGTGTATTTTACAGTATTTCCAATAGTATTTATTAATTTAAAATTCAAATTGATAATTTTGAGAATGAGTGATGTATCTACATTTATTGTAAATATGATTTAAAGTGTAATAATGATAAAGCTCCTGCATGGCAATTAAAATTTTGTCGGTATCTCGCCTACTTTCCGGAGATTTATTTCTAACGAGTTATTTGAATTAGCCTGTAGGCGTACATGTCTCCTCGCGAATCCATTAGCCGTGTTCGCTAGCTCGTTTCCCTCCGGGCGACCGATGTTGGAAGAGCCGAATACTCCGATTCCTATTTCAAAGTACTCGAACGACAAGCGCGCGATTAGGCGTTAAACGCCCGCTGAAAATTCGGGATCAGGCAGCCGGAAGAACGCTTTTCCATCGACACCCCAGGAAAAGGGGTGATGAAAGCGAGGGTCATTACTCTGGTCCAATGGTTCTGCAATGTTAATCACCACTTTGCAGATTATGCACTTTACGGAATCTGATGGATGGAATCTGATTTTTGAAATATTTGTGATGAGTACTTTGACGTAACGATCAAGTTTAATTACAGATACTGCTAGAATATTTTAAGTATAAAGTAATCCTTAGAAAAATGGAACAATATTTTATTTTTCTTGCTCAAATAAGAAAAATGTAAAAGGACATTTCTTTGGTAAAATCAATGTTTTTGGTCAAATGAATTTTTAAAAGTATAGCACGTATTATTATTACACGTATACGTAGTTAGAATTGTTACTAACGTATTTGATGACTTAAGTTATTTACGAGATTTTTAGTAGTTTATTATCTATTTAGTAGGCACAGTTAATAGAATATAATTAATTTGTAAAAGAAACAACTGAAGTACCTAGCAATATTGTACCTTTAAATTTGATTTTCTTGAAAAGCAGTTCTCCTACGAAGAAAGATATCCTACATTATTTTTCAATAATGCATCATTTTATATTATATTGCTCTATAAAGCATTAAAGAAGAGACTCGTGATCATAGAATTAATATAAAATTTAACGACCAACCAAGATTTTCGTATACCTATTTTTAAAGGTCTTAAGAAAATTTAAAAGGTCGAATCACGTCATTTCACCTTTATTTCTAAGTCTTGTTTGCAAAAAATTGTGCTCGACAGAGCATCAATCATACATCAAATAGAAATTCAATCGTTACTCAATGTCAGCATCGTCAATTAAGCGTCAAAGGTTCCAATTCGCGTTTTAAACCGAACATCGCTCAATCTAATTTCCCGATTGAGCCCACAACCAGCGCTAAAACTTGTTTCCATCTGCGTAACACGCGTTATCGATGTTTAGCGTCCCGCGCGTTATACGAAGAATACTAAAATGGGGGCAGAGGCCGAATCTGACGAGCGGGATAGGTAATTGACGCAGCTAATACGCGGGATTAACAGGGAATACGGATGAAATGGAATCGGCGATAATTGAAATAAACTAAACGAGCACCGGTTATGACAGCAATAAACTTTTACTGCATCAATAAAAGTTTTATTTATGCGCGCCTCCTTCACTCGTCGACGACGACGACGACGAGTTATCACGAAACGAATATTCTGCTAGCCAGGAAACCATTCCCAGACAAACATTCGAAATCGCTCTAGAGGTCATCATTTTTTATATTAATGGCTAACTTTACCGTGAAGATACTTCGTTTGTTCTCTACTTAGGAAATTGTTTAGCAGGAATCGCAGACTTACCTGAAACAGAAAAAAAGTACTTTGTTAGGAACGATATATTTTTAATAGAATTTGTGTAGTTTGTAGTATTATGACAATTTAGATGAATTAACTGACATTTAACTACACTATAGCGTCGATTATCATAAACGGTAATTATAAAAATTGGTCATATGTGATTATAATATTATGATATTATACTGAGACTGCTTATAGTTCGAAATTTGTATTATGTATATTTATTATGAATCATGTGTCTAAACTTAATGTCTTGCAAATAGGGGACTTCTTCGCTATCAGATCACGGGTCACTGACGAGTGTATAGTCTGTATAGTGGGAAACACAATCATAGACTAACTCTTGAGCTGGTAAGTTATTTGGTGTTGGAGCAAAAGAAATTCAAAATGCTGAAAACATCTAGACGAAAGACATGTTGTTAGTTTTGTGAGTGGATTTTTATTTTGAAAATAGCGAAATGTATAAAGTACGCGTGAAAGATGTCTGACTTAACTTACAATTAATCTACTGACATCACTGCGCCAGTAGAATAAGCTAGTAAGTCAGACAAATTTCACGTTCATTCAGGTGTACCTTTCACAATTACTAACTCAAAAATGAAGTCTCAAATACAATTTTGTTATTCCTGATTTTCATCTGATCTTGGCGTATAGAAAAATCCCCTCAGGTACCTATCGTCAAATACCCTGTATAATATTAGATGTCAAATAAACTGATTTTTGCACCGCTCTTCGAACAAATTTTGTTTGCAGGTAACTGATCTACTTAAACTTCTATAACGTATAATCGATATGGAATTTTATAAAACGCCCCTGAATTGGAGTTTTAATGTTACGTAAGGGAACGTTAGTCAGCATTTTTCTCTCGTGTTCTGAGGCACCAAATAAAACGGCGTCATTAAGAAAAATGTCTCCTTAATCCTGTGTAACTCTGAAGGTCTACTCTCATCGTTCTTAATTTGAGCAAGAAAGTCTGCTTAATCTATTTAATCCTCCAATTAGAATAAATCTTTAAGACCTTCCCTTACTTAACAAAAATTACTTTGTAGCACTATTTTCTTTGACTTATATGAAACAAATGAGTCTTGTATTAAGGAAGGACTTCTTTGAAAATCTTTACATTCATACAAACTACAAAAACACTAATTCAAATAATAAAATTTAAATAAAGTGATAAAAATATTGCTCCATCATAAATTGAGCTCCTGCTACACGATATAGAAATAAATTGCACAACTGTAAATATGTGTACGCTACATGTCAAATAATATTTCTCGTATTTTGATATTCGTGTCGATTCCGAAGGGAAGCCAAGTTTGGAAAAATTACCAAACTTCGGCAAAATTACTGTCAATCAATTTTTGTTTTCCCTATAACATTTCTACAGTTATCAAATTTTGACAAATGTCAGGTTCTTCATTATGTGTCGTGTTAGTAACTGTTCAAAAACGTTTTATTACATCTGATCTAACCAATTATATTCAGCAAACTACCCATTTCTCTTTCTCTCTCTTTCTGACAGAGTGGCACGCTACTGCATTGAAACACACGACAAAACAAACTTCCCCGTTACATATTGATTGGTCAAGCGTAGAGCAGTCAACCTGTATGAGTTTTGAACAAACGTGTATTCGAAACGCGATTCAACAGGTTTTCGTGTACCGCGTGTAAACATCAGTTTGTTCATGTTTCATGGACTGCTGGGAATATTCTGTCCCAGCTTGTTGAAACGTAATTGGCGAATATGCAGATCGTCTATTTTCAACTGTTCATCCTTATTCAGTTTTAAGGTTCCTTATTTGTGTCATATAATAGAAAAACTAAATAATGTACAATAACACAGAAATGTGATTAATTGCAAGTTAAATTAGCAAAGACATTTTGTATGATTTTATAAGTATTATTGGAAATATTAAAACTTACAAATTCTTGCTTCAGACAATTACAGATTCATATTTCAGACAATTAGTTAACTATACATGGTGATCGATAACAGGTGTTAGAAATTTAAAAGGGCGAATCTACACCTCATGATAGGACGAAAATTAAGAATGACGAAATTGCGTTTATGGCTGTATTTTAGAGTTATTAATTGTTGAGAAAACGCCTAAAATTTTCGTGAAACGTGTCTGACTTGTGACTTATACTACTAATTGAACTGTCTAGTACACATCGGCAGTAGAATGAGTCCCAAGCCAGGCATACCTCATGCGTATTATAGGCCATTTCTCAAAATTAATAACTCTGAAACAAAGCCCAGAGGCTCATATTCATCTTTGTCAATTTTCCTCTTATTTTGGGGTGCAGAATCGTCTCTTACCATTTCTGACACCTGTCGTCGAACACCCTGTATAGTATATGTTTTTTCTTCATTTGCCCCATTTCCATCTTCACATCTAATTTTCGTCTAGTTTACTTAATATTGACCCAAAATATAAAATATTTTGAAACTTTGAACACGTAAATATAACAATCCCCCGTGAACGAATGCGTAAATGGCTATAAGACATCATTTCTTCTGAAATTTATGTGATAAACTTTCATAGTATAATTCTCGCCATATGATAAGACTCAGCATAAGTAATCGAATTAAAGCCAGTATCTTCACCTACGAAAGCACTACTATCAACCAGATGTGCATAAAACCAAATTGAGTTTTGGAAACTGAGAACTACTTAAGTCTAGTGCTAACAATTCCGCCGTATCGATTCTGCCAGGATCTTAATTATCTGATTGGAAAATCGAGCAGAATTCAAGCGATCAACTCAGTTGCAGTCGTCGCGGGAGGAAATGGCAAAGCCGATTCGTGCGATTCCGTCGGTCTGTTTGTCCGGTAGTTAACGAGTGCAATTCGACGACGACGATACGCCGAGCAACCTGTACGCATTATGCGCTGAATGAGGCGGCAATCTCGCCCCTAGATCTTAGCTGCAACGTAGCAGCAGTAGCATCGAGCACAAGTCGCCGGGCACGGAGTCCTTTTCAAGTCCTACGTGGCCGGGGCGAACTTATCGCGGAACCGCTCCGCAAGTACGAGCCATTTGCGTTTCATGAGCTCACAACTCGGTCGGAGCAAAGTGAAATGCAGAGTAAAAAATTTATCTTGCCGACTGGCCGAGTCTCCGGTTGATTACGTTACACACTTTTCCTTCGAGTCTACGCTGCAGGGGAGCCAAGAGGATTGTTATTTTGTTGATTTACGTCAAGGTGACTGAAATTCACTGTGACTCAATGATAAGTTTGAAGAGCAGAGGTACTGGACTTTTTTAGAAGTTAGTGGAAATACGCTTAGGAAAACGACGCACAAGAGACATCGTCTAGAATTACATCAAACTTGAGATTAGTATGAAGTGAACATGCAAGTAAGTCAAAGTGTTCCATGAATTGTTTTTAGGCCTTGGTCCAAAGAATTACTAAGGAATACAATTTTTCTTAGTGTTTACTTAGTGTTAATTTATATCCGGATCCCAAAGCCAGAGTGTATTCAGTCTACTTATTTTGTGCGATTTTATACACTTTTGCCTCAGGATCTAGATGTATGATGAAAATATTAAATTAGTGAATACGAAATGTTATGTTTTTTAAGTTTGAAATAGGCTGAAATTTTATAAATCATGCTAAACCTAAGCGCACACGAACGTCAATCTTGAATATCAGTCTCGAAACGTCGTTTAGAGACGTGAATATCTTTTTTTCAAATGGATAAAAATTCTGTTCTAATTCTAAGAAGTCTGTAATCGGCCTTTAGTTAGACCGATAAAATTGTCGGTCATGTGGTCCTAAGCTATAGAAAAGTGTGTTTGCTAATGTAAATGTGTGTTCAATAGTAATAAAATTCATTATACTAGGACAAGTCTTTATTATGTAACATTAAAAATAATTGGAATATTCCAACAATTTTGTATGATATTAAAGTTGAAAATTGTGTCACGAAAATGGCAGAAAATATAAATTTCGTACGTGTAGAACCTCACAGAAATGTAGTACCGTCCATTATTATTTCTTTACATCGTCAGCCCTTTCACTAATTCAATGTATATTCACACTGATTAATTAGTAGGTAAACCATTCTTGATTTAAATCCAAACCATTACCTACAAGATAAATGAGCCAACCGTTAGTTACTTAAAGTATATATAATTTTGTTTTCTTTACTAGCTAGGCCTGACGATGTAGTACCATTTGCTCCACCATCCAACGAGAGGTTAATTAGATCTACGGATTGAGTGAAATTCCATTATCGTCCTGCTGATATTCTGCAAAATAGAATCCTTTCTGTAAATCCGATAACTCATTACCATTGCTGACCTCTTCATTTAATACTCCAAACTATATTTTATACATATAGCCTTGAGGTCAACGTCCTAAATTGTATCCAAAAGATATCTATTCTCAATATCTATAGTAATTCTAATATTTACACCTGTAAGCTCATACGTATCTTCCAAATATTTGAACTCACAGATAGTTTCGAATCCGTTGCCTCTAGGGCTGGCAACCGTCTGTCAGCATAATCCACGGGGCACAACCGCGACTAACGAGCGGGGCACGAAGATGATGCACGAGTATTATCTCGTGAATGGGCCACAATCTCGGTCCTAGATCTGTTAGTGTAGGCAGTAAATGCGCAGTCGGCATACCTCGCGAACCTTTTCGGGCAGCATGACGAACGCGAACGGATGTGATGCAAGAGATCGTCGTTTCACGTGAGAGAGCTTGTCTGAAAAGCTTGCGCTGTGAAAGAACAAGTCTTCTATCGCGTGAAGTCCAACGGTCCAACATTAGAATCTGTTTGTTCTAGTGTCTACCTTTTCTCGTGTACTCCAACTTACCCGCCTTTTGAATTCTTGGGCATGCTATCCAGGCTTGTCGTTATTTTAACAAACACGTTAGGGGTTAAAATAGTCTTCACGTAGTTACGACGTTACATTTTGGAATCTTGAAATTATAGTCCCTACAGTATTATGATCTTGAGTATTGTTTGTTTATCAAGTACTATCTTCCCTTGAAACTGGGGTATGATAAATGTAACTTGTGGTCATATTCAAGCTAACCCAGATAAACCAGCATCCTTAAGAGACCAATACTGCTGAAGCTGTTCTGGAAAGTATCGAAATTCAGGAGATCTAGTTATCTTAAGTCTAACTATAGATCACGGGTTCCACTTGTTGGAGTACTTGGTTACAGATAATTCTCCTAATCCAGTCTCCATAACTAATCTTCGCAGTATATTTATACTGAAATACTACTCATAATCGTAGAACTTCTGTAAATGTAGATTCCACAGAACTTAGAGTGTAAGAAATCAACTTGAATGGTTTGCTTCAAATACTAGCCACCTTCTTGCGATCGCATACAATTTGATTTTAGTTATAGCCAATTTTTTATCATTCGCGAGCATATTAAAGATAATTCTAAAGAATACTAGAATTACACAATACTTGGAATAGAATCGCGAAAATATCAGCGGTAGTCGCAATTTCGAAGTACCGTTGAGATTCTTCATTGAAATTGCAAAGTCAACATTTACCTATCATACATTTACCTAATTTTTCCCTAATAAATCAGACAAACGATTATCGAAGCGTTTAGCGAGCTGCTCCCTCTGAAGCAGGCCTCCATTTGCAACGGTAACGAGTGCAATTCCATTCCGTGGACGGTGTGCACGCACGCGTTATGCCGTGAATGGATTATCATTCCCGCCATTGGTCCCTCTACGTGCTGCGGTCGATGTTTTGCCCTTCTTTTTCAGTGACACGATGCACATTCCAGATAAACACCGGTGGATTTTCGTCTAACGGAGCACTGATTCTTGAACTGCATTAAGAATCACACGTACGATCCAGTACGAGCGTTAAATATTAATGCACGCGATGAGCGAAAGGAGAAACTACCACTGGGAAACACTATTAGTCCACGTCGTTAAACGTCAATTACTTTATCTGGCGTTAAATTGTTAGCAGTAATTACTTGGAGAGTAATGTTTGCGTATTGAATGTAAATTGGCTGCTTTATATCCCGCTGCTTTGCATGTTTTCTCGTGGTTGTCTGAGGTTAAGTTCTTGGGTGATCTTTTGGCTTCATTGGATAACCTTCTTGAATTGAGTTCTTCAGCTATTTTTCTAAATTTGGTTAAAGCAGTCCTTCCAAAAATTCAAGCATGTAATTCAAGCTGAAGTAGTTTCCTAAATTCTTCAAATCAGGAAATTGGAAAATCTGGTTAATTTACGTAATTATAATGTTTGGCATCAATAATTGTAACACTTAAACATCCTATTTCCTTATTAACTTAAGTTTAAAGCCTGTAGATCATTTTATCAGGCACATAGCTCTAAAAGCTAAGAGTTATAGCTCATTTTAGCTGCTATCATTCCATCTTACCTCTTCAGCTGCCTTACCAAAAGAAGGCCAAAAAGGAAGGAGACCCCACCCAACGATCAAGGAGTCAATTAGTGACTATAATCTTATTCGACAGAAGCAGTGCGTTTCGATAAGCGAATATGCGCAATCTCTATGTCCGCGAATCAGGGCAATTATAAAATCAACACCGGCAATTAGATATTTTTCCCGAGCAAATCGGCCGAACGATTACGGGGGCGTCTAATGAGCTCTACCTTCGATATATATCAAGGGTGTCCATTTAGCGGCGCTAACGAGTGCAACGTCAGACGCGCTGCACATGTACGCGTTCTCTCCCATGAATGGGATCGCAATCTCGCTCCAGGATCTCCTGCACACCGTCCGCCCGACCAGCTAAGTGAACAGTTGGCGAACGTTGGAGAGCCTGCTCCACTCGCGGCAATGCGAGCTACCGTTTGAGATTAGCATCTTTTATGCATATACACGGCAGACCCGCAGGCAGCTACACGAACGCACACCTAGAGGAGAGGGGCTTTACTACGTCATTTTGCCCCCCTAAAAGTACGATTCTTTCGCTTCAAACACTTTCTTCCTTTTTGTAACTTCGTTACGTATTAACACTTCTCCCCTGGTTCTTCTTCTCTTTTCCTATTTCTGATGTTCAAATTAACCACTTGCTGTTTCCTCCTTTGCATTAATGAAATATTCGCTAAGTAGTCAATAGTTACGTTCTGTCAGCTGAGGGGAGATTGGATTAGAAGTTATAAATGATATATCTCATAGTATTCAGATTTTCAAGATCACCGTAGACCAAAAGTCCAAATTTGTTTATCAGTGAGTTGCTATGTTACGTTACACAAGATGAAGAATTAGAAGTTGCGAATGACGCAACTATACAATATGGGTGGAAAATCATAGTACAACCGTCCAGGGGGTAATTTTACGTAAAAAAAACATGAAAAAAGTGTGGTATACAATTTTTGCATCCGAGACTTTGTTTTCGAGAAAATCGAATTTGGAATTTAGTCAACTATGCAATGCGATTTACTAATCATGCATTTTATTACCAGTTGTCTCTGGTTTATAAACATTCATAATAATAGGATGCTGTAAAAAATACCCATATTGTTCGCTTTAAAGTTTTTATGTGATACGTTGTCTCCGTTGTTAGAAGAAATACCTCTAGATATGAGAACTAGAACTATTTTTCAACATGACGGTGCTCCGCACATTTCACGATACCAGCTTTTAAATGAAAAGTATTCGTGCTGGATAGGTCGTGGCGGTCAGATACAATGGCCTCCAAGGTCTCCGGACCTCACACGCCTGGACTTTTCCTTATGAGAACATGTCAAAGAAGACATGTACAGAGGAAATATTTACAATATTTCACAGCTAAAGTAAAAAATTCTCCAAGTACTCAAAAAACCCCAAAAATGATAATACATCACAATCTGTTGAGTTATCTTTAACTCTTTGAGAAATTAAACTCTTTGTTAAAAAACCAAGTTACACCTTAATCACAACAGTGTCAACAACTTACTAATGCGTTTTGACTTGTACAAATTTTTGTTTTCATTTATTTACGTATTTACCGTTGGTACATAGCATTACTAACCGAATGAAAAACTTTAAATAAAATATTAAATAATAAACTGTATGACTATGAGTAACTCAAACTTTTCGAGGTGGATTAAAATATATCGTACCATGTATAAAAAGCTAAGCAAAAGGTGGAACAGTTTTTAACCCACCTAATCCCAAAGAGTTAATTCGTCGAGCACAGTTGTGTATGCAGCAACGAGGCGGATATTTCCAACTTTACTTGTAAAGTAATAAACTAAAATGAATGTAATAAATTTCAAATTAGATTTTCTCAAAAACAGAGCTTTGGATGAAAAAACTGAATACCAAATTTTTCCCTTATCTTTTTACGTAGAATTACCCCCTGCCTAATTGTAGTACGATTTTCCACTCTGTATAGTATTAGGTCCCTAAGACTCATTGTGAACCCAAAATCCAATATCATCGTAAAACAACTTGCATTCCATTGTTCTTGACCTATCAGAAAGGAATTCAGAGACTAAACATTACGACTTTATAGTTGTCTACCCTAAACCGCTGTTCCACATGTGTCTTAAAGCTCTGTACAGACAGGTTCGCTGCGAACCCGAACAAAGCTGAGAAGATAGATAAATGGAGAAAAGATGCTGCAAACAGAGTTAAAAGATTCTGGGGGTCACCAAAAGTACCCGAAAGTCTTCGAAGGAGTGCTTAAGCTATATTCGGGGCGAACAGTTCAGTACTGTCTGGACGGATGAACGTCGCGCGCGGCGAATTACGGAACAACGCCAGTTTGGCCTATCTAAACATTGAACTAGGCGATTCTTAGGTACTTTCGGTAACCCCCTGAATCTTCTAATCCTGCCTGCAGCATCTCTTCTCCATTGACCTATCCTCATAGGATGTTCTCAGCTCTGTTTGCGTTTGAAAAAAATCTGTCTGGATGGGACCTAAAGTTTGAATTGTACAAGTCACGCTGACATTTTTGAAACTCTGTTATACAACACAGAGCAAGCAGGTTTTCGAATTTATCTTGAAACTTGCCTCCTCTAAAGTGGCTTCCTTGAGTTCTACGCTTTCAGTCACGCAGCTCTCGCGGAACTTCCAACAAATGGCCTGCGCTTCGTGTGGAACACCTTTAACGTTAATTGGCTACTGGGATAATTGTCCAAAAATCAATGCATGCAGTGCTCATTTGCATTAGGTTCGTTAATATTATTAATTGTGCGTCAGACGTGAAGATGTGCTGTGCATAGGTCAATGACTCACGGTTCGTGAGGAATTGCATACTTGTCGGCAGGTTAAATGATAATTATTTTTGGACATCGACTACTAAACGTGATTAAAATTGGAACAATATTTACCAGAGGCGGGTTGTTATAAGATAATTACTATGTTCTCTAGACAATGTGCTAGACATTGACGGGCTGGAATACCTAAGTAACTATATTATGTTTGTGATGTTATTTGAAATGATTTTCAGAAAAAAGAGTGTTCGAATGTATACCGTGTTACTCTAGACTGAAGTAATAAAAGGACGTCCAACATTGCAGATTCTAATTTACCTTTACCTTATATCTATCTAGTGATGGACAAAAGAAAGTATCTACAAAAGATTCTAATCGCATTTTTGTTCTATTGACAGTTAACTATTCATAACAAAATTTTACATACGTATTACTGATAAGAGATACTACTTCTAAGTCAGTTAACTTCAACATGAAAATCCTTAAGTTAGCATTAACTGTCACAACCAATTATGATCATTATTATAAGAATACAGTTTCATAAAGAACTGTTTATCGTCATCTCCAGCAACATAGATAAAATAAACATTTATACTTCGTCGGTAAATTGCTTTCTGGAATGCTCAAGTGGCAGTGTACTCTTGTCTAGAGGCACAAAGTTCATTCATTCAGGTGTTCTTGCGACGAAAGTGGGAAAAAGAGACTCCATCGACCAGCACACTTTCCTCAGAGGTAATTGCGCAGAACACAAGGGAAATCTCGCCGTTGTACGTGCGAAACTGACGAGGATGAAAACGCCGGTAGCAGCTGGCGTTCTGGATCGTTGCTCCATTCATAGTTTCCTGCTCGATTGAACAGCACTTGCGGAGGACCCTGTCTACTGCTCGGTCTATGACTTCGCGATTCAGCATCCGATACGAACTAATAATAAATAACGGGATTATGTGGCACTCGGTTGCAATCTTACATCGTATCTCGTTATGATACTATGCGTTTCCTTTACAGCAGATGATTATATACTAGTCTGGCTTTGTGAATGTTAACTTGATAAGCCAAGACTGCTATAGAGGAGCTTGGAAATTTGATATATCAGTTGGCTTAACAAATTTTTGAACGAATTTGCAGGTAACTGTGAGCAAACTTTCAATCATAAAGGAACAAGATTGAATAAGGTGTTGAAAAACATGCGAGAGAAAACTAATAATAGTACATGTAATATACTTCATGAGTCCAGAGAATAATTTCTAGTTAACTGAAATATGTTAAATTACTTTAAGAGGAACAGTTTGATACACTGCTGCTTTTGAACATAAGTAGTAATAAAGTTTAAGGGGTGCCATTGTGGGAATTCATTACTATTCATATTTTTAACAAATGCTAAAGTTAATCTCTTCAGAAAGAAGTATAGTATAAAAAGATTTCAATATTAAATTTAAAAATGTAGAAATGAATCAGTATTATAGTATTTAAACACTTTAGAAGATATGTTATTAATTTAAAGCCAGAGATTACAGAAGCTATTCAATTTTTTTGTCATGAATTACGTCGTGTCCTACAAATATCTGTCAGAATTCCTCTCTCCACATTTCCCCAACCCATACATTTCACTCGAGCTCCCTTCACCGTCTGAAGGATTTTCCTCAATTAAGCCGTTTCGCTCGTTACATTTTCATCGCGTTTTCATTACACATTCCGCTCGAAAAGTCGTTTTCCACCGCGATTCATAGAGAATTAAGTAGGCCGACGTGATATACTTCCTTCTCTGTCGGAAGCAGGAAATTTGTTCAGTGACCAGCGTGTGCTCGCGCGCGCTTTAATCGTATTCACGGCTATTCTCTTTTCCTCTCTTTCCCCTTTCTCGCTTGTTCCTATGAGAGTACCTTGAATACCGGTTTCCCATTTCTCGGCATTCGCTGTCTGGAAGCCAATTTATATGCAAAATTACCCCCACACGCGCCACTGCAACACATGTTCAAAAGGCACGGGATGACCGACGAAAAAAAGGATTATATTATCTCGTCGTTCAGGTGAAAATTTGTATGCGAAAACGCGCTAATGTTGCAGCACTCGACCAGGCGAAAATGCTGCACCTCCCATTGACCCTTTTACCAATAATTCGAGAATTCAGTCCAACCTGACGTAAAGCCTGATCACGTCCAACTTATTAATCTTCATTAGTGATGTATTAAAAGTAATCACTGTTGGCTCATATTCCTCCCTTTCATATGATTCCACACTACAAATGCTACAAGGGCTTCCATACTTATTAAAATATGGGTAGATATTTTGAAAATGCTAATTATATAATTAAATGTGCATTAAATTCGATAGAAACAATGATTTTCTCATTAGTGATTGTTTCGAAACGCAAAGAGAAGTTTATTTAGTCATGAAGCTGAATTAATTTATCAGTATCATGAATACAGACGCAAGCGGTATAATTTCTAGCAAAACACATTTGATCGTTAGAAACTTTACTTTTATTTAAAATTCCTTCGACAGTTCTCTCCATAAAAAAAGCATGATTTTAAATACTTGGGGGATATGCACGCGCGCTGGGATTTTTTGTTGTGCGCGCGCACAATCATTTTCAAAATAATTCATTGAAAATAAAGTCTGGACTAAAAAAAATTCACTATGAATTATAATTAATTTTTAAGCAAAGAATCTCTCTTTTTTCCGGCATTTTCAAATTTATCAACGATAGCTTGATGTGACCCTTTCTAATTATTGTGCAGCTTTGTCGTCCAGTTTGGGGTACCAGTTTCGCTGTGCTTGCTCGTAGATCAAATTCTTGGGTCGCAGGAACTCGGTCGATTTCGACATTTTACGCTTTTTGCGCTTGTCTAGTATGCTAATCACAGTGTCGTATAGTATCGTTAATGGTCGAGTGAAGCGGAAATGTTAACGCAGTTTCGATCGAGAGTCAGGTCCCATGAATCATATACCGCGGAAAAAATAAAAAAATCGTACAAAGCCAACGTTGCGTGTAACTTCATTATGCGAGACAAGCTTCTACGAGTTGACTGTTCATATTTCATTCTGATCAAGCGATGTGTACCTGAAAACTCGTGCGGGATTTTTAATGACGTTCCTGTTCAGTACGATCGTTATTTATGGGCGCGAACAGCTACCGCGTTGAAAGCTCAATTTTTCTTTTGGGTCCAGATTGCGAGTTGATAGTAAAAGTCTGGGCAATCCTACTCCAGATTTCATTTTCAAGTAGAATTTATCTTCTATGAGCATTAGGCGAAGATCACATTTATTAACAGTCCATTAATTTTGAATAGACTCATCTAAATATTTATAGATATTAGAATACAATAGAAGAATAAATATCCAATAGAAAAAAATTATAGCATACATATATTTTTATGATACTTACATAGAGCGCTACATTTTTTCATGTAAGTCAAGTAAATCTTCTGTCAGCCGAAATAAATATTACAACAAATATACATATACATAATTGCTTAAATAATTTCGAGTTAAGATTTGATTCTATGTTTAAATAATTTTCAAGGAGAATGATCTAAAGTTTGAAATTACCTTGAAACTGAAGTTCGAATTAAATAATTATCAGGAACAATTTTCAAAACTTTCAGTTCCTTTTCCAAGAAATGAGAATTTATTACTGTGGCAAGTACTTTTTCTATGAAATTTTCAACTTCCAACCAACTTTTCCGAAGTTTCTTTCCAGTTTCCAAGTTTGTCAGACCAAAGGAAGAAAACAGATCCTAATAAACTTCTGAAAAAACGTTGCTATACCAGCGACTCTGTCTTCGCTGGACCTATTTTCCGCGACAATTCCTCTGAGAGCTTTGAAATTTGTATGATATTGACAAAGGTAATTTTTATGCAAATTTCATTTTGTTTTCAAACTAAACTTTGTAAAATCATGGCAAGTGTCTAGAATAATAAAAATGCAGTGGATCGAACTGACGATGAAGAAATTTGAAATTCAAACTATTTCATGTGTTTTCAAACATTTCTTTGGAACTTTAAATTTGTAAGTCTAAAAAACGAGGGGAAATCCAGAAAAGCTGAAAAATAAAACGTGCAGAATAGGAAGCTGAATTTATTTTTCTAGAGCACAAATAAGTACCTAATACGTTTGGGTTGGCTAAACAACCCATTATCGTATTACGTACACAAACAGGAATTACTGTAAACATGTTCAATGCCAAGTTAAATGTCTGTAAACGTTGCTTATAATATGAATGTAATCATTACACTTTTTCAAGGAGTATGCAAAAAAATCTTTGTTGAAATCACTCAACAAAAGAGAAGTGAATTTTACAAATTGCGTTTTACCTTTTTATACAAATAATTAATACGATATATTTCAATGGAGAAAGTTTTATATTTTAAAATTCGCATTTTATATCTAAGAAATAAAATGGCTTAAGCGTTATGAAATGATATGCCCTATATTTCTTACTAATTATAAAGTTCCTCTTTTCATAAATTTGATACAATGCAAGAATATGTCAGGACTACATTAACAACATTATGAACTAAAACAGACTTCATCAAGACAATGGAGAATTAATAATATAATTTCATTGGATTTTATCCTACTTATTTTTCTAAATATATTGTTAACTTTATTTAAAATTCTATAATATTTCATTGAAAGTAATACAAAATACTTACTAATTTATGTGGAGATACATATGTTAAATAAATGAGGCATTTCATCTAAATATTGTGTTACCAATTTTCCCACTTAAAGTTTGAGAAAGTAATTAGTTTCTGCTATTGTACTTTTTGTTATATTTTATCCATAACTAAAGAACAGTTGTGAAGAGAAATAAATAATTAATGGCAATTGACAGATGAATTTATGAGTCAGTGAAATATATTTTTTAATCACTTTTTTAAATATAAAGCGCATTGCTCAGTCTTACCTTATTCGATAGAAAGGAACATTAATTAACACGGAACCTTAAGATCACTCTTAGAACGACAATCTTCATTGAATCGAGTCTCGAGTGTTAGAGAAACCGTTTGCTGTGGCACACCGTCGTATCGACTAGTCGGCCCTGATTAATTACAAATGTCGAACGATTTACAGTTCCATTATCGCGCTAACCGAACACTAAATGGAAACAGCGGCGCGTTGACCAACAATTGTTCTACTATTAATCGCTGGCCACATTGCACCTAGCTATCTGGAAAATCGATGCACCCGATGCTCAGCTGGCCGTGCCGAAGTTCAGTATTCAGGTTTTTATCGATCCGTTTCTCGACGCGAATTATTTTGATTGATTGACAGATATTTATTGGAAAAAAATTAAAAGTGACGCAAAAAATACATTTTTTTATCGAACGTACGATTTGAATTGCTATTTTATTGGATCGAATGAGTTTAAGGATTTAAAAAATGCTATATTTTTGATAGCTTGTTGGAGATTTGTGTTAAGTTTAGGTTATGTCTAATCCAAGAATATAAAGCATGTGTGATTTAAAAGAAATTGGTCTGAAGTAGGATAATTTCAAACTGGGGTTAGAGGAAGATGGGATTACAATAGGTTATCATTAGGATAAGATAGTTACACTGTATTGTAGAAACTCTACATAGATTGGATTCGAGTTATAAGTAGATTTAATATAATATGGAAGCGTGTAATGATCTGATTAGATGATGGATTAAATTGAATATTCATGTATTAAACATTTAACGTAAAGCAAGACTAGAATCAGACTAGCCGGGTAGTGATTGAAATTATTTAAATTAATATTTATTATAAGTAACCTTTAATTTTATCCAAAGATTCCCCGTTTACTGGTAGAAATTTTTTACCAATTTCATTGTATTACTTTACTTATTCATTTGACCTAGATAGCGTTAGAATAGTGGGCACCATTTCAAAAATTTAAACGAAAAATAGCAAAAGAAACTTGGCTATAGTCGAATACGCCTCCGCCATTTGCAGCATTTCTTTACGATAATAGTTTGAATGGTCGTAGTCAGGAAAGTATTTCGCCAACTGTCTTTCACTAGCAGCATTTGAAATTCATACTACCAATTTTACCCAATTTTTCGGGCTATCAACGGACCGTATTTTCCGGGATAACAGCCCGAGTTCGCCGATTTTCATCCCCAACTAGGTCATTGCCACCTTACCTCTTCCTATTTTCTAAAGTATAATGTATCCACGATCGACCATTTAGTTATATTTTTTGTAGTTCGCATTCCTGTGACTTCACATAAAGCAACTGACTTCACATAAACAATTTATGATAACTCTATATCCTAACTTCAAGATCAAATAAAATCCGACAAGATGAAATATGCTTGTCAAACACGAATTGATAGTACAAACAAGTTTTTAATTAAGACGGGGGGAAAGCAGGATTTAATTAAACCATGTATTTTTAATTAAACTTTGCCACAAATAAATCAATATCGAAGGAAAGCGGTATACCTTCAATCCTTCAACGCCAGAGAGGTCCGGTAAATTTCAAACGTCAACGTTAATTAAACATATTCTGATAACGGGATCCTTTCGACTAATTTACATAACAGCGCTAGAAAGTAGCCAAGTGAAATAAATCTGTATTCATCGAAGTCGAGTCTATTACGACCTATTAACCCTATTGCAGTCATAAACGTCACAAATGGGCTTCAAATCCCGCAAAGAATGTCAACGAGCCCCCTCGTCTCGATTTTCACGTTTCCTGGAGGCTCTAATTCTCCACGTCGTTTGAAAGACCATTGAATCGGACGCAGGCAGAAATTCAAGTAGCACTCGAGTTTTCCAGGCATGACCAACTGCTGGCCAGTGGTGAAGCGGTACAGGAGGCAGGAGGTCGGACTATCGCTCGAGGGGACGCGTGACGCGGTGCAGAAGCCGATCGGCCTGTTATTACGCGATCGCGTTCGTTATTTAAAAGCGTCCCCGCTGCAGCAGCCCTCGCGGCGACTGACTTTAATTCATCCGGAACGATAAGACGGCCGAGCAGCGAGATTAACGACCACGATCCTCCATTGACGCAGTGAGAGCAACGGTCGAGGCGCTCCTCGGGGCGAGACTATTTGCATAATCTGACGATTTTTGCCATTTCCGCGAAAACCGTAGACGGACGGATCGTGCGTCGATCCTACCGAGATTCGCTGATTTGCATAAAGTTATTCTCTTTCTTCCCAGCGACGTGAAAGCCGCCGGGAGATTGGTTCATCTTTGACCAGAGTCTGCTCATTCGAACGGGGATCATGTTACACGTGTCAGGGATGCTTTCAGCGGAGAGACTAGCTACGTGAAAGGTGTTGAGAACGCACGACCAGGTTTACACTGGAGATTTAGTCACGTCGCGATTACCTCAGGGTTATGTCTGGCTTAAATGATGGCTCCTACAGGGATACTGGATTAGCGACAGATGTTAAGAACATATAGCCAAAGTTATGGTTATGATGTACTCATATTGTCATTTTTGTTTACTCTTTGGTTTTGTGAGTTCTATGCTTATTTTTAAACAAGAATTGAAGCACATAATTCAAGACACAATTCACTAATAGGATTTATGTCACAAGTACTAGGGCAATGACACTTTTGGAATTGGATCCTTAAGGTCTAGGGTTAAGATCATATGATAGCTTTTGCCAGAGAAATTGAAGTAGTCAGAAAATTGGGCCAGTAAACGGTTTCAAATAAACTTTTTCATGAAAGAGTATTTTAGAAACAACTTGTAGTTTTAATGCGCATACTAAATAAACACAGGATGTGACGTTATGTAGCTAATATTTAGATTATTGGAGAAGTCGCATCATCGCTTTTCAAAAAGTTTTGAAGCCAAATGTTTGTTTCTGAATGAAAGTAGGAACACATAATTGGAAAGAGTTTTTTCTGATACCTTTGAAAGTTCATTCTTAAAATTTAAAATTAAGTTTAGAAGATAGCTTTAATGAAAAAATTGGGTTATAAAATTGTCCTCAGTCTACTACAAGGGTCCCAAGGCTAAAGACATTTAGATAGTAGATTCATTGAATCTCTACATTTTTACTTATTTTACATAAAACTCTATATATTTTGAAAGATTGATATTATTATTATATTATAATTAATTTATATATTATATAAAGATTGATATTATTATTATAACATGGGGTTCTATGAAATACCTCATTCTTAAATTAAAATTATCACTAATTTTAGATAACAAAGTATGTAAAAAAAGTATGTATCTTCAAGTTCATACTGTGGAGCAAAAGGTTTATAACATTCCTACTTTACTTTGACAGAAATAAAAAGAATAGTTTAATCACAACCTACTATGGAAAGGTATAAATGCGTAACGACGACCTTTGCGTATAGATTTATGTATGCTTATTACAGGTTTTGTTGAAATGAATATGATTGAAAATCACATGAATTATGCAAACCCACGAAAAATTATGGGAACATGATATATTCGTTGTAACTGTGCAATAACATGATACGGTAGTTGCTGACCGGTACAGCAATTCGCTCTTTGATTGGTACCCACAAAATTATTGTAATTATGTTTACCACTGATTTCACGTGAATCTATAATAGCTCTGTTCCGTAATATACGTCAAAGGCATTCCATAATACAAGTAGTAATGCGTGTACCCTTGGCATCTCTGACAATGTGCTTGTGGTGTATACTGAAATTGGATCTTGCGATGCGTTATTGTTAGCTCGTCGTCTGTACGGTTCGATCTTAATAATTGTTCGACGATGAAAATGGAATTTTCAAATAGACTATATAAATACTTCCTCAAGTTTTAAGATATTGAAAATTTTAAGACACATTTCCCTCTAATTACTTAAGTTTGGCTATACTCAGTTTTCCAAGTTCTCTGACCTTTTAGGATTCGAAATTATAATTTTCTAAATTACAAGATTTAGAATCATCAGCTCTTCGAAGTTTCAAATAACAAAATTTGAATCTCCAGATTTTTTAGTTCCTAAATTCGAATTTCCTAAGTCTCCAGTTCTTAAATCTCTGACTCTATGGGGTCATTCCACGCGAAATCGGGCACGTTTCGGAGCAAGTTCTTGTAAGTTGCTCAAATTTGAATATGTTGTAGTCTTTAACGATATTTAAACGTGCCCTAAAGGATTTTTCAAAATTTTGAAAATTGTCGATTTTACAGCTGTTTGAAGTTAAGTGCTACCTTTTTTTTAAAAAATTATAGCTATTGAACTAGTAAGCGGATGGAGATGAGCTTTACGGTGCTTATAGAGAAAACATTGAAGTTTGTAAAAAAATTATTTCATTTAAAAAAACTTGTTTTTTAATCATCTTTTTTGCAATTATTTTAAACAAATGCAGGTTTTTAAGATGATGCGCGATTTTAAAAATCTGAAAAAAAAGGAGAATATAGTTTGATCCTTCCCCTTGATGGACAAACTTTCAAAAAGATGGACATTTTAAAATTGGCCCTGTGAAAATTGCTGAAAGTTGACGCTGCGTCGAGTCGCACTGCTGTGGCGGGCGCGTCGTCGCTAGCAGCCTACTCGACTCCAGCGGGCGAACGTGCGTTATTATTTGGAATCAAGGCGACTTCACCCAACATTATTCTACATTATCTCCGAGCATTTGCAAGGTTTAATGCAATCAATAAATATTGGTAACTCAATCTTCGTCTTATTCTTGAAAACATAAATATAATCTCTTAAATCCTAGCTTTCATTTCGAAGATTTTGGTATTAATGCAGAATGGCACTTTTTTGCAACTTCACATGGCAAAAATGAATGTGAACTTGTCAATAAGTATCATTGACAAAGAGTGAGTTACCAATATTTGCCGCCTTGATCGCAAATAATAACGCACGTTCGTCCGCTGGACACGAGTAGGCTGCCAGCGACGACGCGCCCGCCACAGCAGTGCGACTCGACGCAGCGTCAACTTTCAGCAATTTTCACAGGGCCAATTTTAAAATGTCCATCTTTTTGAAAGTTTGTCCATCAAGGGGAAGGATCAAACTATATTCTCCTTTTTTTTCAGATTTTTAAAATCGCGCATCATCTTAAAAACCTGCATTTGTTTAAAATAATTGCAAAAAAGATGATTAAAAAACAAGTTTTTTTAAATGAAATAATTTTTTTACAAACTTCAATGTTTTCTCTATAAGCACCGTAAAGCTCATCTCCATCCGCTTACTAGTTCAATAGCTATAATTTTTTAAAAAAAAGGTAGCACTTAACTTCAAACAGCTGTAAAATCGACAATTTTCAAAATTTTGAAAAATCCTTTGGGGCACGTTTAAATATCGTTAAAGACTACAACATATTCAAATTTGAGCAAATTACAAGAACTTGCTCCGAAACGTGCCCGATTTCGCGTGGAATGACCCTATGGCTTTCTATATGATTAAATTTAAATTCCTTAAATGTCTTAGTTTTCTTATACTTAGCGTCCCAGGTCCTTAATTTCCCAAGTTTCAAGTTTCTAAGCTTCTAACCCTTCAAGTGCTTTAAGCAGTTTTAGTAGTGTGCATGACCGAACTCCAAATATTTGGACCTCCTAGTTACCCAATTTTCAAAGTCTAATTTCCCAGTTTCCAAGTTTCTAAATCTTCTCAGTAATCAATTTTGCAATTATACAATTTTTTAGGCTAAAATCTAGAAAGGCACTGGCTTGTGATTAAAATCTAGATACTAAGTTCTTAAGTCTTCATCGCACAAATCCAAAGACTCACACCTCAAACTTGAAACTACATCTTTACATTTCTTTGTTATATTGCTGGAAACCCGCAAGTATTAAAATACACAATTATACTTTCAGCTAAATAATGTATTTTAGACGGCTATAATAATTAGAAGGACTTTGAAGACTGACCAGTACATATTGCCGAGGAAGGCTATGAGGACCGAATTGTCTCTTTATCTTAGATTTATCCAGGTACATATTGTATATGACTCGTTTTTGGAGGGAAAATCAGGATCTTAGCCATTAGCTTAGTCACTAATTGAAACTATGTTTTGCACTCTGATTTAAAAAGTGTGCACAAAAAGTGAACTAAGTTGTTTTGAACGGATATCTCTTATCATATTTATCCTTTATGAATTAGGACTAATGTTAGTCACCCAACAATATATTAGAAACTTTATCTGTAGTACTTGTCGCACCTCAACGAAGTTACCAAGAGACTACTATTGTACGTCTAGTATACGTGATGTCAATGCTCAAACGAACAGAAACACGCGCCGGAATCTTAAACGCGTTATTAGACGACAGAATTTAGCACGAATCAATCTGCACTCCCCACAAGAAGATACGCCAGCTGTTTCATAGAATCGGCGTGGATTCATGCGGCAAACAGCGCGGCCGGTAATCGAATCGCGCGTGCCACAGGCGTGTCGCGTTTCGACGTATCGTCGCATGTTTCGAGGCGCCAATCAAGCCAGCATTCATCGCGTTTGTTGTCAGCCTTGTAGCGTTTCCCCCGTCCAGGCTGCGGATAAGTGTATTATCGGAGCCGCGTGACGAAACGTGCGATGACGACCGAATGAACGTTGCGAAAATCGAGAAATACGTGGCTATCTACCTCTACTCTGATGATATAGAGTAATAGTAACCACCGTCGGCGAAATTCTATCACAAGAAACAAAATCATGCAGCAATAACGAGTAACTGTTATTGTAGAGAGGCCTCTGACCTCGATCGTCCGTGTTTATGATTGAATTGCTTGCGAATGTCTACCCTGCGGGCTGGTCCAACAAAGAAGAACGCTGAGAGTCCGGTACTTTTGATGAGGAAGAAACCAACTCGAAACTCGAGGAGAAGTAAGATAAATCAGTTAAACGCTTCTTGACCCGGGTGAACCTTGAGCTGAAGGTTTATGAGGTTGAATGTCAGTTGAGTATTTTTGGTGGATGGTAATTTAAGGTTCTTGTGTTCCTGGAACACGGTTGGAAATACGTTTATGAACCTTATATGTTTATTATAGTCAGGAACACATTTCTGAACTCATGTGCTGCCAGCCTTGGGTTAAGTCAAATGTAGATGACTGAATTAGGTTTGCGTTAGTTTGATGTAGGTTCGATATAGATTTGAGCCGGTTCCAAGCTAATTTTAATGTTTTCTTTTTTCATTATAGACTCACAATTCATTGGCGAAATTCATAAACCTCATTTGATCATATATAATATTTTACTTTTATAGTCAGATACAATAACACGTTTCCATGAAAAAAGATTGACCACATACGCTGTCATATTCTAGTAGACGATTAGGTATTATTTTGCCTCTGTTTCAACCCCCGTATTCGCCACCCTGTCGCGATAGGGGCTGTCGAAGTATCAGAACGATGGCATCGATATCATTGAAACCGAATACCCTTGTCCCTGGCCCTGTTGGACGATATGGTGGTCTCTAGAAAGCCGACCAACAACGATATCCTTGCGTTAGGGAATCTCGCATTATCAGCAACTGTTCGAGAAGGGAGAAAAAAAAAGGGAGAACTAGTACAACGGGGTGTCAGGTAATCTGCTTGTAATTTAATGCTACCGAGGAATCGAGATTTTGTTATTAAAAATAAAGAACAACTGAATTAGTTAAGTTTTCATAACCCCAGTAAAACCTGTAAATTTTGATCAAAACTAGAATAAACTATTTAAAATCTTACTAAACTGGGGAGAAAAACCTATCATTTATAATAAGTGACTGGCAACATAACAAATCCTCAGACTTAATTCTTTTCTGAACAAAAATAGCAAACGAGTAAGAAGTATCGAACGTATCGCCTCCTTAAATTTTCCTTGAGTAGTGCCATCAGCTCCCCCACAACCTTTTATCCCTATTCTTCTCGCCATTCACAGTCTGCTGGTCTTCCCGCTCCAATTAAACAGTAAGAAAGGTTTTCCAGAAAAACAGCTCACTATTTTCCAAGGCAAAGAACAACGCTGCCAAATGGTATCGTTTTGCCTTTAGTATCTCGATCATCGGCCATGATAGCATCTTGCTGTCCAGGAAGCCTAGACGAACAAATTGGCAAGTTTTCAGGTTATTTCACGAGGGTGCAGTGGCACGTCACACTGTTTTGTTCAGGCCGCGCAATCTGCCCGTGCTTCGTGTCTGTTACGTTCACGGTTGCCTCCCGACAGGGGATTTGCAACAGAATTTGGCAATGGACGTGGGCATACGTAAGCCTGAAATATGTTTCCGGGCTTATTCCGCGACACAGTTGGCTCACAGCGGAGGAACCAGGAAGGAAATAAGATCGTTCGACGTTCCTTTTTCCTGGCTGGATATTTCTTCCCGGAAATGTTCCTCGATCATGAGAGCAATCCACTTCGTTCGGCTTGCTACCTTGACAAATCGGTGGTTCGTGCAGTTGCATTTGAAACGGAGCAGGTATGTGGATAAACGTGGATTGGTTTGAAGAGAATTGACTTTCTCGCAGCACCGTTTCCGTTTGATTGCTGGTATTTTTGGATAAGAAAGATTAGAGGAGGCTGTGCGGATGGCAGTGAACAGATGTTAGGGTAAGTGAGCAAACGGCAAAGGAAATGTCAGTAACAAGAGAAATAATAAAACTAAGTAAGCTAAAGGAAAGAGCAAAAGAGTAGAACCAAGCTAAGATTATGCCATTCCGTTAACGCACTACCATCCGCTGGGGTAGACCTGGTCCCCTAGGGTTTCTTTACGCTACACTGGACTATATGCTTAGTACAATTACGATAAATGTCAATAGCGTCCTAACGATGCTGCGTGTGACACACAAAGCTGAAGATATCATAGGCAGAAATTATTGTGGTACCCAGTACTGATAAGTTAAGTGTAATTCAAGTATCTCACAAAGTCGTAGTTCTCAGTTGATACGATGTTGGGCTTGTGTCATATTCTGATTGAATTACCATATTTCTTTATTAAAAATTATTTATAGTAGAGTGCTAATTTGTAACTTTTTGGTTTACTATCTTATCAAACCGTACCAGTTAAGAATTAAATTGTAGATAGAGCTAATTCCAGTCACTAGAACACAAATAGTAAATTTTAGTTAATGCATTTTTAGACAATACTTTAACGTTTCCTGAACAGTAATTTTAGTGTAAAGTAGAACTTCAATGAATCGGATTTTGATGATCAACATTCTGTATTGCTCATTTTATTAACTTATTTTAGCTTCGAATTTGTCCTTAAGCTGATTAACTAAGATTCTGAAACTTAATAGTAATACTGTCGAATCGTGAACAAAGATAGTTTACCATCGATCTCAAACGTTAAACATTTAAATAGTGTTGTTTTTTAACATTCCATTCACCTCAACACTTTCATAGTGGACAAAACGGAAAGGAGAATGCAAAAAAAGGCGCCTCAACAAAAAAGATGACAGCCCTCCTCTATCAAATACAGTAACCATCTTATCTCACCTTGCACATCGTTTCAAACAATATAAATCAATGGGCCGTCAGTAGGGCATACCATTAGCAAATATAAAACAGAGCATCAGTCGTGCACACGTATCTCCCCAGCGTCCCGTGGGCGGGGCGAACCTTTAAGCAGGTCGTTTTTTAGCCACGTTAAAATGCACCCTTCGGCAGAAAAGTGTCGCCTCGACGAGCAGCCACCCTCGCTAGGAGGCTCGACCCCCGAGACACGGGCCACTGGATAATTCTGTTTTAGTTTCGCATTACAATACGACGTACGGGTATAGCGTAGTGTCCCTACCGGGAATGACTACTTGCTCCTCTATTTCCTTTCTCGTCCACTTCTACCCTCTTCCTACGGGAAAGCTCGTTCTCTCTTCGCTTAACTTCGTTCGTTGTTCTTTTTCGAACGCGCTCCTTAATCCGAGCGCCAGCGGAATTTGACTAATGCAATCGCGAATGCTAAGAAGCCATTCTTTCATCTCCGGGCCATTGTGCCACGTTATTTCCTTAGTCGCGCCTCACCGACACTGTCCCCCGACTCAGAGGGCGTAGGTAAGAAAGAAGAGCGACAACGGGGCGAAGAACGAGCGAGTGTACTTGTTAAGGTGCGTCCTCCTTTGCGGGGTTTCTGAGAGCCGGCTAGTGGATTTAAATGTTTGCCTTGAGCCGAGAGGGCTCTACTACCCAACATGAATGCCTTTTAGTGATTTCGGAGCGGGTTTGGACCTTAGCTGCTACTTCAGTGGAGAGTTCTTTTTCTTGTCGTAGTTTAGGGTCAAGGGGTTGCGTGATGGATACTTTGGCAAACCTTGGGTCAGGTTCGTAGGTTTGGGGTTCATAGCCGTGAGCAAGAGAAGAGTTAATGTTGATGCGTTTCTGTGTGTAGATACATTGATTTGATATTCAATAGCATGGACACTGTAGAAAAATATTACATGGTATGTTAATACATTGAATTTTCTACAAGTTTGATAGAATGGCACTTCTATCGTAAATGTTATATTTCTAATATGCAAAAATAGTAATGTACATTTTTATCTTGAAAATGCTAAAATGATATTCTTTAAAAACAAATAACGTTACCAAACCAGAACAATCATGTTATCCTAATTCAGTTCATACGAGAAAAAAGTATGTACCCAACCCTAATAATATGAGTTCTATTTAAAAATATCATTTCTACTTCTGAGGTACTATGATTGAAATCACAATCTACTTATTATGCATTACTATTGACTTTGATTAGAGTGACGTTCGTTTCGGGTAGACCGTTAGATTGACCGAACACAAGGGCTTGCGTGTACTTAAGAAGAAAGAAACAACGAAAAATAGGAATTAGTATCGGGAAAGATAGGTAGTAACACAGAGGATGGTCAGAAAGCTTAGAGGAAGTAAAAAGACAATAAATCAAAAGATAAACATCGCTTCATGAGAACCTTGTCGCGAAAGTTAATCAAACTTAAAAGAAAACATTGAGGAAGAAGTTAAAACATTGACAATAGTAAATAGGAAACTATGCACCGAAAGTAGCACTAGAATAGAGTTTTGGTAAAAACTAAAAACACAACATGAGGATACATAAATGAATCAGGAACAAAACAGTGACCCGTTCGAACTTAGTCACACAAAAAGATAGTACAACATATTACACTGCTAAGAAAGTCCGTAATATCCTTATTACCTTCTGACAAGAATGTATCTACGAAATACCACCAAGAAAAGCAATAACTGTAATTGGTTATTTAACAGGTTCAGCATTTCTCCATAGCTATGGCCATTGTGACTCTTATGCAGTAGGACCTCAGCTAACTGACTTATGTCCAGATTTAAATCTAAAACCTCTTCTTCATATCTAGGGCACTCTTATCGTTGGTACACTGAATAAGTCAAACTCTGAATAATAGAGAGGTCTTACAGGTGTCACACTGTCACTCACATACTTTTACAGTAGAACTTCGATTAACCCTTATGTTAATAACCAAAATTGTCGTCATTTGAAGAAAATGGGGAAAAGGGTACACAGGTATCCGGTTATTGACATAAGGGTTAATCAGGACTCGGTTATTTATAATTTGCTGCATATGAATAAATTTACCATCCATGAAGAAAAACTGCCTTCGTTACATACGAACCCAAGTAATAATCAGTGCTTTGCAAAACGTATGACTTCGATCGCGTCAGTTGTATTTTTCTCTACAGTCAGTGATACATAAACGCCAATGACGCGGAATCACGGAACTCTTCCGAATATTTGGACAGGCCTGGTCACGGGTAGATTCCGGATGCAGCGAAGCGATTCGCGTCGTCCATCTGTGAGCACGCGGTGCCTCTTTTAGCCCCGTTAGACGGAACCGATTCCAAGTTTTCGCTTCGACGGCCTCGCGTCTCGTTTCGCCGCATCTGAAACGGGTTTTTGCGAGGACCTCCTTTCGCAGAGCGGTTAATCCAACCCCCGTCGTGAGTCACGCGCCATCGTGGAATTTACGAGGCACCGTTGTCGCTGCTCCGCTCCTCTGATCCATAGGATTATCTCCGCGCAACCGACTGATCGCCCCCCTGTGCAGAGTCTCGATTATTATACCATCAAAATGTGGCGTCCAGTCGAGACACCCCCATAATTACAAGGGGGTTGATCGATTCAATTGATCCGGCCAAATGTAACCCGCGAGTGTGTACTGGGGTTGGACCACGAGGGTGCAAGTGCTGCTTGGGGCACTGCATCGATGGGAACTTGAGATGTGGAGGAACGATTCCCTATTTTTCAGGGAAGTGTGCTGCGTCTACTTTCGAGGAATTACATATTACTTCACAATTTAGAGGAATTTGGGGTTAGTTCAGAGTTTTTAGTTAGCAGGTTCCTTTACTTGGTACGGACACAATAAAACCTCACAATCAGTTTCATCCTTAGTGGACTGTTACAAATAAAGTGACCAGATCTTTCAGACTTTTTGGAATAGTACTGAATTTTTATTAGCCTTTCAGAATTTGTTAACATATGTTTCGGGATATCTATTTAACAATTACATATATCTATTTTCCAATTCAATTATTTTGTTCTTATTCGTCCTAAGTTATAGAAAATTTATACATAAATGAATTTTTACATTGACAAACGTTCTTTTTTCACTATGAATTTAAAACGAAAAAGAACATACATTTTTATTTCTCATGTATATACTACATATAATGTTTCCGTTTATAATGTTGATAATGCTTTGAGCCAGAAGTGCTTTACAATGTAACATATCTGCAATGAAAATTAGCAAATGATTCTAAACTTTTGGGCGTTAATGTATGTATAACTTGTTCACGGTTCCTAGAAACTATAACACAAAGTTCTTTACTTTCATATAAATGCGCAATGATTTGTACACAACTCTGCACTGACTAAGCCATACTTTATATAACTACGTAAATATGCTCAGCATAATAATCGAAGTTCCATAACTTCGATTAGAAACTGTATACATAATTAATCAGTAATTACGAACATGACCCTCCTTACGCCTCCATTTAATTGTTGCAACCATAACAATGTTATAGTTCGAGTAGAATGGCGTCATTTCGATTCACCGTTCGAACTATACTCCAAGATTACAATATCCTATTGTTGCCTCGTCCGAAGTCGACGTGTCGTTACAATCTGTATAATTACACGCGTTACAACCTCCTGTGCAATTCCCTGACGTGCAATAATCACGCTACGAAGATAGCTAAACTACGCTAGATTTTCAAATGAAAAATATAAATACCCAAGAGAATAACAATAGAGATTAACGATAGCATTTTAAAGTAGTCATATGTTAACATATTAGAAATCTAACAAAACACTTTTAAAAATTTAAGATCATCAAAAATTCATTCCCAAGAAATTTTGTAACCCTAAACCTATATATTCTCCAGATTTCTAATTTCATATTGATTTTTATTTCCTTTTCAGTATCTGAATGCTTTTAAATTCTGGCACCATCAGCTCTTGACACCCAGCATTAAATTGGGTGTCATAGAATTTTGATTTCCTAAAGTTTCGACACCAGAATTTTTAAGCATTCGAATATGTCACCTTGAAACTACAAGGATCATAAATTTAACGCTTTGAGTATCGAGTACATCTGATCCTGAAGCGTTTAAATTTCGTTGAATGTCCTTAATTAAGGTTTTCACAACGTAACAGCATCTATGGTGCGTAAGAAAGTAACGGTTGAACAGGCGTCGCGTCTCCTTCGACCTGTCGCAAGCGATCGATTGCAATCAATCTTCGTGGCTGCATCTCTTCCGCGGCATTATCTCTCTAGAAGCTGGCATGCGACCCTTCACGGCAATGCCGCATTGCTCGATTATTATACCATTGAAATACTGTGGTTCGTTAACTCCCTCCCCCCTCTCGGCGCTCCCTCTTAATTACAGGCTCTGATCGATAGGACCGATTTTCCCGTGCGTAGCCCGCAAAATTGTGTACACACGACGCTGTCAAACGCCTGTATTTATGACGATAACGCGCCTTATGTTTGCGTACATATCTGCATAAATCACGTCGTTGAAGAATATCGAATATCGATCAGGCGATATCGCGAAATTCTGAACAGTTTAAGATATGACTTAGGAGGCAGAAACTGCTCTTACGGCAGCCTACAGCTGGCAGCGCTACCAATGCTCGATAATCAAATAACCAATTCATATGGATTTACATTAAGGCCAGTATTGGGATATAATTTCACTTTAAAATATTGTCATTTAATGCATTGCGAGAGTTATCCAATTGGCGAGTTAACAATGGTTTTCAGCAAAATATAGGTGCATTTAAATTGAGTGAAAAAATTTGAACATTTTTTCATGCATCACTTTTTTCAATTGCTTAATCCAGATGATACAGTTGTATAATAACTGTGTCGCTGAAACTAAATAAATTGGGTGAATATGAGTCAAAACAATTAATTTGTCGATTTATACTTAGATCCTATAAAAATTGATTGAAAAAATAGTAACTGTTCATTTTATATGTATTTTGAACTTTCAAAAACTATTCTAAATTTGATAAGCACTAGAAAAAGTACGTCCAGTGGTTGAAGCATTAAATTCTGCGTTTTAGTTTGATTAGAGTAGATAACCAATGATTCATCACATGACAAATTCCCTACAATGAATGAACCATGTGTACGAGTTATTAAGTCGCATTCAGCATCTTTCATTGAAATGCAGTCGGCGATGAATCTCGATCGCTCATTAGAAGCTCAAATGACTCGCGCAGACGAGCTGAGATACGGTGTAAACACGCGTAATTCGTTTCCTCGGTGCGAAATCGCGATGAATCTGTCGCCGTGAAACGGAAATAACGAGCTCTCGTCAAGCAATCTATCATGAATATGGTCTTATTATCCGGGGCGTTGCGATATTTGCAGATTACGATTATGAAAACCGGTTCACGACAGATTAAATACTGCCTTCGGTTCAGATACACACACCAGCCCTAGGTACCTCGTCGATATTGGTAATTAAATCCGATGATCGCGCACTTCTGCGTGACGTTCTCTCATTAGCAAATCTTCTAACAATGTATCGAATCAACGGTACGCGATACTATCACTCACAACCAAATGAGATTATGTTTGATCGGATTAATCAGGGAACTGGAGCCGGACCTGGCTACATTTAACGTTCGATGTAATTTCGACGTTTGATAATATTAATTTTATCTCTGTGCCGATATTTCTCAATGTGGGTCCAAGCGCTATGTACTCAATGTCATAATAAATAAAGTCTGTGCTCTCTTCTCAGTCATCGTGAAAGATCCCGCAGAGAGGTATACAAATTTTAAAATATTTAAATTTATGAACATTGAAGTCTGAAGATATTAAGTTTGTCAAATCGTTATATTCGAATATACATATATTATTCTCATAATGTCTGAATTTGAATATTTTGAAGTTTTAACAAACATAATTTTATACATGTAGTATTTTAGAATTCATATCGAAGAACTGAAAGGTGTTTAAGCATAAATTTTTTGCTAGATAATCTGCAGGAAGTGTCTGCAAAAGAATAAGTTCTAACCATTCATCAAAAGAGAATATAAAATGTGGCACTATCTACAAAACCATAGCGATAATATATGTACTTTAAATGTCAAGAAACCAGTATATAAATAACCTTTTCTATTCCACAAGTTCCCGTATAAATCTATTTTTACTTCTAAGTGCTATTACTGATTTTCCTTCATCACTACTTTTTATTTTCTAGCATTAACATTACTCAGTAAAGTGAAAAGGGTACTTATTGTTAATTACAATATTGAACTGTCACTCATAACTAATGTCCAACCTGTTCTAACTTGTAATCCCTTAAATTGAAAAAAAAGATATTCCAATTCACTAATATGTACACTAGTATAATAACATGCACAAAACTTGGGCTTCTATAGTTCCCTTAAAAATTTTGGAGTTTTCCTTTCTAAATTCCGATTTCAATCTCGTCGTAAGAGAAAAATGGTATCGATCACATACAGAGAAAACAATTTCTTGAAACGATAGATCCGAACGAGTCAAGCATTGCCCCATATGACAACGAGAATATATTTTAGGAGAAACTCCCGCGATAGTTCTCTCCAGGGAATACGCGATCCCAGGACGTGTTGTATAATGCACCAGAGTGACGCATCGGTGAACTCTGCATAACTGCATACGCACCCCCGTACCACGACTGGGGTGGTACGCAGCGGTCGTTCATCATCGCCGCACTCACCCCATTGCAGCATCCCTGACACACTTGCTGGGACTGAGTGGACGATTGAAAAAGACAATGGGGAGGGCTGGGCTTCATTAAACGTTACGAATTTTCTGTACACTCATTCAAGCACTCGAGCTCTTTCTATGCATAAAATCACGAATTTTTAACAAACATATTTGAAACATCGTTTGTTTCATTGCAAAAAAGATACTTTTCGAGATATATACCAGAAATTTATTAGATTCCAGATAAAGACGATGTAAACATGAATTAATCGTAGTTAAATTATGCCTGCAGTAGTTTGATCTAGGTTCAATTTGGACTTGGGTTAGATATAACAAGTTAATTGCACTATTTCTTCGTCATAACCTCGTTTTTATATCCACTACACCCTGAAATTATTGAGGTCGCACGAGCTTTGCATTTTTCTTCGGTAAAAACCAGTGTGAACCAGCAGCGTATTACGTATGCATCGCCTACGTGATCTTTTTAATCCTTTCTGAGCGCTAAAATGCATTGGACGCATAGATAAGCACCCCTTGGGTGCACGTATTTTATATAACACTTTTTCGAAGAATCCCAAAGAAAACGTTAGGTAACGCCTGTGTCCCCGCCACTTTTAATAGCCAAATTTTGGGTATATAAAAGGTTAGAAATCAGGCTTCGTGGGCTCATAGAATTTACTAGCTAGCAACGCTGTTACTTTGTCAGTTAGTCTTTGCAAGATTGGATTCAAGTCCCTTTCGGATCTTATTAACCGTACAGTACGTATAGTTACTGTTAGGCATCATATATTATTTTACTCTGAGACCCCCTCATTTCTCGGCGCGTCAAAACTGAGTGGTTTAACTCCGCGACAAGTCCGCACAATCACCAATTGTGAAAGTCTTATTGTCCACGGAACAATATAGCTATTAAGTTGTAAATTTAAAATACGTTTAGTTTATTTAAAAACCAAGAGTCACCATTCAAATCCCATTACTCCGAACCCATAGGCAATACATCCTTAGCGTTCGGGGTGTATTGTTATAAATTGTAAGTTATGCGTCTACTAACATTACACAAGTGTGTTCACACTTCCTAATCACACACGGATTTGTCCATACGTCTTTTTCCTGCACGCCCCCATGTTAATCAAACACGGATTTGTCTGCTACTAACAAAACGCTCAATTTACCAATCCTCGGCAACGCAGCTGAGCTCCACTCGCCCTTGCGGTTCGTAACAAGCGCAAGAGCTATTCTTAAAAATATGCCGTTCGTTATAAATTTGCTACTGAGCAGTGAGTAGTGAGCCTATGGCGAAGGGACACTGTAAACAGAGTTAGACTTAAAACATGTTTACATAATTGTTGTAACAGTATAACTATAACATACTTTTCCTAATGTCTTGACTACGTTCGAGCTGGATACTTAACTCTTTGAATGATATTGACATTCACAAACGTGTAAGTTACCAGTATAGACAGCAAGGAACGTCTATAGGCATTAATAAATATAGTTGAAAGATATCAGGTAATTGTCACAGTTATTCGCCATGTCCCAGTACCTGAACACTAACGCTACTTTTATTTAATTTTAGGCTTAAATTCTAATATATCCAATAAAAAAAGAAAAGTATTATTACAAAATAATAGGTATATTCAGTTACTGGAACGTAATATAAGTGTTCATTTCCTGAAGAGTGCGAAACATTAAAATTACCTTTAATGGGCCAAGTATAAGCTCTACTCTTCCGTAATTGTTTGAAGCACGAAATTTTAGAAAATAAAAGGGCCCATATCGCATAATCTTATTCTTATAAAACTGAAGAAAGTAGGTTCACTTTAATTATTAGGAAATTGTTGTGATTCAAGTACCTACTTTGAATTTTTCAAGGTGGTATAAAACGTATCCCATTATGCATGTTTAGGTACTATTGTAAAAAGACGAGACAGTTTTAACTGTATTATGCTTCAAAGAGTTAATTAAAGAGCTCTATCCTTAAATTGTATTTTTCAACTTCAGCTGTTTTAGCTTGACTTGTATCAAATAAGCGTGGAGTAAACTCAACGAGAGAATCCGTCCTTTCATTCAGAAAAATGCGAAACTCTCAATACTAACGACGTTAAATCGCGCGCCCCATTTAGATCATGTCCATTCTGACACAAAAAAATGCAGTCCCATTCTATCTAATCTTATTTCCTGAGGCTCACTCGAGAAATAAATGGCCGAGTGTTTTTGCGGAGATTAGAAAAAATCTCCGTCGGACGTGGCTCAGGTTTCTGCGCACCTGTACCCGTTTACTAACAGTCGTCGCACAAAGTTTTACGGAGTCTAGGAGACTCGAGTGTGCGTGCAAAATAGATGTAGAAAAAAGATACAAAATAGGCGAAACTGCAGAGTCCACGTAATCCTGTGACTGATTATAGGTAATTACGGTACTATGGTTGGCACTACGCCGCCACGCAAATGCCATGCCGTGAGGGGTGCTATCTCAAGCGGAAATAAAATTTCAAAGACTTTTGACGTACCCCAACAATTTTGTTCTCTTTCAGTTTCTTTGCCGTCTACCCTGTTATCATTCATTCATTTCTCCTTTTATCCTCTCCACGCAGGAGGATGCTTCTTTTGCACTTGGTCGAACACACTTGCCCACACTGCCAGTAGATTTGTACGATCGATTACTATCATTAGTGTGAAGGGTTTATATTTGTATCGAGTATGATAAGAGGACCTCCAATTTGTATTAGTTTGTTAGGAAATTAATATGGAGCCATTTCTAATTTTTATTTCGTCAGATTTTTTAGAATTTCTTCGTCTTAGATTATTTTATCAATAATATGGACAAAGCTTATTTTACTTCCAATAAATTATAGAATATCTTTTCTGTATATCTACTATTTCTGTCTATTGAGATTTTTTATGTACTAAAAATTAATTGATCTCATGTTGATAATAAATGTAAAAGAGGAGGACACAATACTCAATAAAAAATCGATGTAGCATATTGCACTTCTATTTAAAAATGAGGTGATCTTATTGAAAAGTTGTCACTGTTTCGGAACACATATCATAAAATAAAGAAAATTAATAAAAAGCAGCCTTATTTACAATTGGAATTCATAAATTATTTTTAAACTGTTGGTTACCAGTATAGGTTTGTAATGTATTTTCATGGTGCAAACATTGCAAGCATTTTTCCTGGTCTTAACGTATTAAGACCGTGAGTAGACGTATTTTATGCATTCTCGTTGAAAGAATTCGTAAAGAAATTGCTTCAATATATGTATGTTGTCGTACTCATGCGATCGTATATATTTTCTTACATAATTTTGCCGTACAGTATTGTTATCGTTACGTTTCCGTAATTAAACTGTTTTTATCAATTTTCAAAGCATATTTTTTGCAGTATAAAGTATGGCTGAAATTATCTTTTAGGTAAATACTTAATTTTTATATAGGAATGCATAATATGAAACTGTGAGGTTTCAGTATCGCTAATGAATGCGTATGATGTTCTCCTTTCTTTAATCTCTGCTTTTACCTAAAAAAATTGAATATTTTAGATACAAAATATTCATGAAAAATTTAAAGAGATTAAGAAACTTCACAATCATGAATTTTTAATACAATATTCTGCATTCTTATTATATTATTATATGTTATAACACTGAGACCATATCAGTTCAGGGTTAACATTTTGAAGTTCCTAAATTCCTAAAATCAGCAACCCCTAACTCTGAGTATCTCTCGAAAAATTGCTTCTAGAAAATTTCAAAGTGCCCATATGTTTTTCCTCAAGCTCCACTAATCTCAATATTCATCGTGTATTATCTCAACTTCTCATATTTTCATACCTCAATCTTCCACCTCTAAATTCAAATTTCCACTAAACTTATCCACTTCAGCCAGTTAGCTCCTTACACCTCCCAATCAGTTAATAAACTAATTTCAGTATATATACCTCAAGATTCTAAGCATAGACCGTTACGTTATAGGCTACTTATCAGATTATCAGTATCGCTATTCAACGACCACGTCGATCTTGATTCCACCCTCTACCTTTGACCCCTGAACATGATACCATCGGAAAGATCCGTCGACTAGACAAGCGGATAGACAGAAGGGTAGATAAGTAAGGGAGACAAGGTGATGCGATGAAAGACAGAGAGGGAAAGGAAGTAAGGGAAAACGCCCGAGGGTGTAGGCAGAGGTTGAGGTGTTGACGTGATGCACCGTTCTCTGTCACACCGATGATTGGACACATTCCATTCGCCTCGTCGCCGATGTCAAGCACGCCGCGTCGGCGCGACGTCATTGTTTCGCGACAAATTAGTTTGTCAAAAGCAGCAGGAACCGAGCGGAGAGACGGAGAAAAAATAGTGGGCGAAGGGGTGGGCAGGTGGAATCGCGGCCCGCCGAGTCATTTCGCCTTGGAATTCAGCTAGGCTGAAATTGAGGGAGCAAGATGGATTGAGTAGAAGCGCGGTAGAAACGGCAGCCAAGCCGGGGCTCGGTTATTTCTGGACGCGATTGGACTCTTTTTTTCAATAGCAGGGGTTCAACGAACGACACGGAAATCCGCGTACTATTTACCCCGTGCGCGTGGGCGAATTTGATTTCCCGCCGGTCAATGCGTCATCGGGACTTTTTTTTTTATACACTCTGCTCTAGGAGCATAGTGCGCGTTCAAATGTGGAGGCTTTCAGCATGCAGAACATTCAACGGCTTTGATAGGAAAGAAAAAACCTATGGTAATTGAGAGTTAGGAGAGCAACGTCAAATTCGAGGCTTTCGGCGTTGGAAAATAGTATACGGAATTGAGACTATTGAAATTTTTTAATATTTACACTGAAATGCCTTGAATTTAGTAGGAGATAATAATATTTCGAGTTATTCAAACGTTGAATGATTATTTTGAGAAATTTTGGTAACGGATTGGATTAATGAAGAATTCAGTTATGTTGAAATCTGTGATTAAAATTGAACTGTAGGAAAATTATTTGCAACCGATGTTTCGTTAAAAATTTGATGGAGGCAGAAGTTGGGTTACTATAGATAGAAATATCGTTTTGTAAGTATTCGAGCAAGAGCATATAATTGCGTTAAAGATTTCGCTGCAATTAAAATTTAACTGAATTAAGAACTCACTCACTTTAAATATTTGATATCAAAACTAAATAACATAAAAATTCGAATGCGTTAGAAAGCAAGATTAATGGCCTGCGTTAATGGCAAGATTTAAAATCATTAAGATTTTAGTAACCTCCGTTAGACAAGGCTAACAATATGGTTAGATTAAATATTGACTAGCCTTGAAATAAATACTGAAGATCGAATCATTCAAAGAGATATTTCTGACCAAAATTGCGTTAGAAAGTCTTATGCAGTAAAATTTACGTTATAGTAATGCAAATCCCTTTCTATAAAAATTGGATTGCGTGCAAAATCCATTACCTGAACAGCTTAGCAACATTAAAAATTCATATATAGTATTATTAAACATAAATGACATTAAAATTTCGGTAACACGAGAAATCGTTAATATGGAAGCTTCATACCACAGAAATTCAATATAAAAATTCACAATGAAAATTCGTTGAAAAGTCAGTAATATGGAAAGATGAACTTTCCAAAATTCAGAAGCATCAGAATCAGATGGTGCTGAAATGTCGCAGACACTTATATTTAGAGGCGACAAAGTTTAACCGCATCTAAAGTTAGAGGCGCCAAAATTCCACGACGTCAAATGCGTATCAAAGTGCCACATACTCAGACCCGTGTCGCCGTGTTAATAATCCGCAGTCTCGGAGTAGTCGCGCACGTTGCTTTACATGCAAATCAGACAATTGCGGCCGATATGTACAGGCTCGCGTCCAGAGGACGGGGTTAGTCTCGGCTATGGGCATCGGTAGTGTAATTAGATTATGCTTGCATGGTTCATCGTGCTTCACGCTTATCCGCCCCCTCTCTGTAGGGTGACACGTTACGCAGCTGGATTGATAGCCAGATAGGCGTCCGTTAAAGGGGCCTGGGGTGGGGCCGAGAGAAAAATACGCTCGAGTCGGCCATGAAACGCAGTGAATTTTTATGTCAAGTATTCCAGCACACGTGCTCGAATTTCGTGCGCGTGGCACCTTGATATATCGCTTCTGGCCTCGCACAAGCGTAAAAAATTTCACCATTGTAATTGAAAACGTGTAAAAATGCAGACAGAGAATCGAGACAAACTGTTGGAGCCGGTGGCGGTTCTGCGGTGGTTTGTTTCTGGTTGAATTGTTTGCGGCCATGATGTTAAATGAAGTTTAAAGAAAACCTTGGAATCGATGGTCCTTGCTCGGTTATAATTTGGGATGGTAGATTGGGTTCTATATTTAGGGCGAGTGAAGATTTATGCGGGACGACAGAGGAGATAAAAAGGAAGATTGGAGATGCGGATACGGCGAATGAGAACATCGTAGACATGGGAATTTGCATTTCCTTGCCATGGAAAGTGGCAAGTATATTACAAGCTCCAAATTGGATCGCGTTAAAAGTTGACAACGGCTAAATTCAGCAACGTTGAAGATTGGTAACGTGGTAACTGGGTAGCTGAGGAATGCAATAACTTAAGAATACACTAGTTTAGAAATTTTGTACATCAGAAGTTTGATAGTGAAGAAATTCAGAAGCTTAACATTTTGAAAGCTCAACAAAGTTTCCTAATCAAAATTCATTACTTTAAAATTTGTTATTTTAAAAATTCGGTAGCATAGTAAAATGGTAATTTAAAAATTTAATATCAGAAGAATTCGTTAATACAAGAATGTGTTAGCGGTAAAAATCAACAACAAAGAACTTTAGCAGTAAAGAAATTCGATAATTTAAGAATTTGGAAGCTGAAAATCCAATAGTTTGAAAATTCGATAGCTAGAAAACTCATTACATTTCCTAAAAGTGAGATACCATAAAATTCAGGAGATTCCACATATATCTAACACAATCCCGTATTTTAAACGTTCGGTAGCATCAAATTTCAAAGGTACTTTGTTTCAGTAATCCTAGTCTAACCTTCCCAAACTTTTAATAATTCAGAACTTTATCTTAGCTCTGAACTTTGATACAATTCGAATTCAAAGCGACTCATGCCTAGGCAACACCTCCAGTTACGTATTCAAACTTTAACGCAGGACGGCTTATGAATTTTGACAGGCCAATAACGACACAGACGAAAACTTCTTTACTCACCCTCTGATCACGGCACCGTCTCCCTGTTTTCCCCGATTCGTCGTCGTGATATCTACATCTGCCACGATGGGCCAGCTTTCGTGACACGTTTTACGGTAAAATACGATTTGCATTCTGCGAGTTCGAGGCGTAGCCGGTTGAAGATGAAAGGGAAGCATTCGCGTAAGAAAAAAATCGAGCAGGAAACCAGGGTGGCGGAAGGGGGAGTAGGGCGGTGGCAAAGCTGGGGTGTAGCGGAAGTAGCGGAAGAAGAATACGAGGAGACGAAGGAAACGAAAAACACGACGGGCATGCGTGTAGATACATTTCCATTCGAAATACAGCTATGTACTTACGGGTTTGCGAATGTGGAACGCCATAAGTAATTCAGCGTGGTAGCATTCTGCAGTGGGGAACGTGTGTCGTGACGCGATACGGACAGAAAGAGAGTGTAGCCAATGGGAACCGTTTTACATTCCGTAATGCTTCCGTCTACAGAACGTCTCCGATTTTTCTCATGAAGCGGCTTGATTTACTGAATGCTCTCCCTTTCGAGGTTTAAACAGCTATTTCGAAACGGTAGTCGGGAAATTAATCAGATGACGCAGTTGTTGCGAGAACCACTAGAATTGACCACAAATCGATAAGTATTATTTTAAGAATTTCAAATTGGAATTCAACTCGCTTATTACACTGGTCAATACAATTTTTGTTACAGAGAATGTTCAAACTGATCCTTATGTATTTTTTGTCGCTGAATCCGAAACTGGAACCCGTTCTTTTCTATTATGTACAGATTTTATGTAATTGCGCTTTGAATCACTGAAAAATGCTGATTTTGTGGTTCATTGGCAAATAATACTTATAAGACAGACCTTTGTACAGACGATACTTGTACGAATCCTTGTATAGCTTTTCTTACTGATTCCGAATTCGGAATCCGTTTTTTACTATTGCGTATAATTTTTATGTAATTCCGCTTTGAATTACTGTAATTCGCCGTTTCGCTCATATGTAGTACACGCTTTCGCGCCGCGGTCTCCGCCCAACTGTCCGCCGCGTACCTCTTATTTCATTTCAGTCCAAACTGTTTTTATTCTACTCTTCCCTTGCTTACTCCGTATTAAAAATTAGAAAATTACCATTTTTACTATTCTTGAGATCTGCTCTGTCGTTTAAATAAATTATGATTTATGCTTTTATTAAACGCTGAGCAGGTTTCAAGAATAGCAAAAATGGTAATTTTCTAATCTCTAATAAGAAGTAAGCAAAGGACGAGTAGAATATAAACAGTTTTGGTCCAAAATGAAACTAGAAACATGTGGTACGCCTGAGCGGAGATCGCCGTGCTAGAGAGCGTACGACATACGAGGGAAACGGCGTGTTTTAGTGATTCAAAGCGGAATTACATAAATACTAAACGTGATAGGGGAAAACGAGTTCTGGATCCGGATATAGCATAACAAATTCTATTAAAATCAGGTATTAAACATTAAATAACAAAAAATAAGTTAAATTTTGTAGACAAGTATTATTAGTCTTGTTTTTGGTAGAATTCTCTGATTCTTCTTACTACCACTTATAAAATGGTATACTGTTTCAGGTGCAATTCTATCTCTTTGAAGTGTAATATTTTAATTTTTAGAAATAATAGGGTATTTAAATAATACCTTCTACTAAAAGTATTTATTTATTCAGTGTTCGGTTAAAGTAGTCTTTAACTTGTCATATCCATGAAAATTTGTTTAAATATTTAAATTTTAAAAGTATTCTACTTCTCGTGTCAAAATTAAGATAAAAGTAAAGCGAAATTAAAGTGGACAAGAGCTAAACGTGGAAGCTGGAATGGAAGCAAATAAAAAAGAGTGCGTCACGGTATATACATATAAATATGTAGAAGTGAAGAACGTTGTAATCACTTTGAATACCATGCCATCTACATATGAGCAACAATATTTATATGATTGTGAACAAGAACAAAAAATTGTAGTGAGAACTGCTAAAAGAAAGGAAGCATCATAAAATGAATATAAAAATGAATTGAAAAGCATTTTATTTCAAGTTAGAATTACTCTGTACATAGTGAAGCTTTAAGTGAGTCTATCTCAATGTACAGTGTTAAACTGTCCAAAGTACACAATTGGAGTCCCTAATGTAGACTATGTAGCAACGATCTGCGCACACTGGTGCTAAACTTTGGGAGAATTTGTGGCAGAAAAAGTCTATGACAATTAAAATGATTTATAAACTTGTAGACTCTCACAATTTGAAGTGTATCGTATATAATTAGTCAAATAATACCTTGCGACTTTAATACAAATACATCACTAAATCGAGGAACCACATGTTTGGAAGTAACGCGTAGAATTAATCATAAGTTGTGTCACTAGAAATTTGACCACTAGCCTCCTATAAGTAAGGCGTAGAACCAATCATAGATTGTACTACTAGCAATGCATCTATATCATGGTGCATTTGAACCAGGCAAGGAAATACTCATTCTTCCCACACTTTAACAAAATTCAAGTGACACGAGCATTTTTTTATTCATTTGTCGGTTTAATTCATACATAATTATTCGAATTTTGCTGAAGTGAGAGGAGAAACGTATCATTATATCATTAAATATTTTCTATCCGTTTATACATATTAGTAAAAGATTTCTAATGCAATAACCAGGAATTAAAAAATAAACAAAACAACCTCCAAATATTTGTATAAAGCTATTATAATTTACATCATGGTCTAGAAATGACAAATTATCCAATAGTCTCCCTCAATCCCTTCAGCCCCAACCAAACGAAGAAGACCGCAACAACAGAGCCAGAATCTCCCCTGGCATAAATCATACGATAATTTAATCGAATCGCCTCCTTAATTCGCCGATATTCGGAATCATGGTTACCCAGAGAATGTTTTCGCCGATGGAGCAAGAATAAAAAAGGGGTGATTTATTCGTCGCGAGCGGTCCGTCGAACGGAAGTGCCACGAAATTTATGGGCGGGCCACTTCCGTCTAGATTTTATCGTTTATCAATAACGCTCGAATAAAAGTAATACCGGCTGCCTGGGCCGTGCGCCACGACAAATGGATATTTCGTGAAGTGTGTTACGGAGTCGCGCAGGGATATAAATGCGACCGTTTCGGACTCGGCTCTTCGCGAATGCTTCATGTAAGTATAAAAAGTTTCCTCCCTCCGATCCCTCTTTTGTATCGTTTCAGACGCTGCCATGATTCTTCGGCTCTTGGAGAGAAGATACATCTATATGGAATGATTCCGCCTCTTATTATCGGATATTGTTATTCGTCTGGGTTATTATTATCCTTTGTTGGGTGGCTGAATGCTAGGGACTATTGGGATAGTATCGGCCGATGATTTAGTGACTTTTGTTGCCGAGTCTCGTGAAGTATCGAATTAAGAGCCCATCGCGAGAATCTTGGCTAAAGTTACATGTCGAGTTAGCTTTTCATTATACAGGGCAGTTGTAATGACTTCGACGAGTAAAACCCTTGCCTGCAGGAAGATAATAATATTTGCGGGAAGTTAATACATCCTATTAAGCCCTTATTCAGGACAAACTCGCTAACTTTAATACCTATATAATGTTTTTTGGTGTGAGGAAATTGTGCACCCTTACAACAAGTTATATTTGATATTCAATCTTTGTTACTTCGGGAAATTGCGTTACCTAGAACAAGCTAAATCATTTTCACGTAGAATTCTCGTAATTGATATTACTTTTATAGGTATTAAGTCACCTTACCATGTACACATTTGCACTGTACAACAAATTTTCGAAATGATTGTCACTACTTGTTTGCATTTAAAAACCAATAGATTGTAAGGAGTGTCTAACTTAAGTAATGTTAATTTATTGTTCATGTGAAAGTGGGGTTTACGAGTATTTATAATATTTAAATGTTAAGTAATAGTAGAGTATCTTCGCTGTGCCAAATAGTGAACATATTTAAAGTAATCTGAATTCAGTTTACATTAAGTCTTTATTACACATAAGAAATAAAAAATTCGACATATTAGCCCTTTTCACACTCGAAAATTATTATACTTTTATTAACCTGTGTCAATATGTAAACAATAGAATAACTGCTTTTATTATAACTTACGTCCTCTTCACACAAAGTAATTAAAGTCCTACCTGTTTTTTGGTTCGTTAAAAATGCATTTAAAAAGACATTGAAGCATTTTAACATGAAGTTATGATACCAAAACAGAATCCAACAATCAGCAGTAATTTATTTTATATTATTTTTTGAAGGTTTAATACCCTTTATTAATGACCATCGCTTCAGTGTGGCTCTATTTACGAGAAAATGCAAAGTTGAAGACCGCAGCAGTTAACGAAGAAATATAATGCTCGCGTAAAAGTTCGCTCGTTAATTAAATAGTAGCCATTCCACAGGATATCCATAAACGCTATTAATATATAGCTCGTATTCGTTTTTTTTATAGAACGTGGTCGTAATTTGCATAACTTTAGCGAATGAAGATACTCTTAATGACCTGGTTGGAACGAAATTAAGGGGTAGGAGAGGGCATGAAATGCCAATTTCTAATCCCGCAAAGTGCACGTCCACGATAAATTAATATCCCAAGGAACGACATTGAGGAATTTTTTGATTGATTGCGACTCATTTCGGTAATTACGACACGAGGAGCTTTCAAGGAAGTTTCCATCTGAAAGGACTTTATTAACGAAATGTGCCAGATGTTTCCGCTAAGTAACCGACTACTTTTTCTGAATGCAAATATACATAAATTTAAGGAGTTCTAGAGCACCAGCAAATAGCTTTGATATAGATAATTGTTCCAAGCTGTGAATTGAATCGTCACACAACGTCCTGATCGTTATGAATGTTAACGTCGTGTCATTGTGTTCCGCAAAAGGATTTTAATTTCCGTCTCCATAGAGGAGCGTGGAGACTTCTTCGTACGTCGTCCAATTGCGATAGTCATCTGGTGAGAAAAATACTGCCAACACAATGGAGAAGAGCACAATCCCACTAGGCGTATCAGTTTACATTCAAAAGACGGAACTTAATTAGATTCACCGAGGAGATAGGAACGATGTCTTGCTGCTGCAAGTAAAGCCTTGTTTGCACATGGTGAACGTAAAATTCTTAACCTTCAACTGGAGTGATATTAGTGTTATTACATGATGCAATAGGACTACTAAATTTTTATAATACAATATGATTATATAATAATATAGAAATTATATAGAATATTCCAACTTTTTTAGTTTATTTAATTTCCTCAAATTATCCACTAATATTTAAATGTCAAATACTGAAAGTTGAGTTGGTTATATCTTACTGTACAAAAATGTTTATGTGACATTAAACTTCATACTAACGAAGCTACAGTGTACTATGAAATTATTTTGTAAAAAATATTTAGTTATTATAAAGCAAAGGGTAATCATTGTTTTAGATAAGCATGAAATGAACCTTTTGATTATTACCGACAATTTTAAGTGCTTAAATGATTACGATAAACTATAGGTTGCGAGAGTTAAGCCACCATTACACAGGAAAATCATGAAAATTTCATGTACAGGTAGACTTTGTAGTACCTACACTAGAATAATTCGAGGCGAAACGAAATAATTTGCTTTTGAGATCACTTTTTTAAAACCTAAAATTTCATGGTACGAATTAACTCAATATATAATCATTTTTATGAGCTAAGCCGTTTTAACACATGAAAAGTTACATTTTCTTAGAGAACAATGAACGAACAAATGTGATCATAGAAAACATATTAAATGTGAATAGGTTAATTAAATCAATTTAACAGAGGAAAATTGTTATTTTTAACAAGTTACATTCAAGGTTAAATCTTCTTAGGACGTCTCCAATTCCTATAAGCAGTTTTCATCAAATTAAGCCAATTTTAGAATAACAATAGTCATGCGTTTCTAAATATTACATTTTATATGAAGTCCCTGTCACGTAGAGCAATAACACATCTTTAAGATTAAGATTCCTTGACAGCAGTAAGTACATTAAAGTCAGTTATTACAATCTCTTTTTCATGATAATTTAAACATTACATAACACGACAGTCAAGCCTCTTTCGTATCTGCTACAATTGAAACCAAGGTGAAGAACACCTTCAGAAAACTGCGCACCCTGAATATCACCCCTTCGGTGTTCTCACAACGTGTGCAGCCTACACAGTTAGCCGTTTCAATTGAAATACAGTCTCAGATCGAACCCGCGATTGGCAAAAACGACATTGTCGAAAGCCCTTCTACGATCAGTTACGCGCTCGGTCACATTCCGCGCCAGGCAAATGGCACGACTCCATTAAAACGATGCTAAAAACGATCCTGAGAGCAAAACGGCGGGCGGGATCGGGGTGTACGATTATCGACACAACGATCTCGTCGTTATAGATTCGCCATCTCGACGCGCAATGTCGTAGCTTTATGATCCGTATAATGCGCAACAATGGAAATTAATGTCCTCGACGTGGTCAGATAAAATCATCTCTACATTCTCCAGCTAGCGCGTGCGCGCGCGCACTCATAAGATTTTGCGGCTGGGTAGTCAGAATATTTTACGTATATTCATTCAAAATGCGCTGCTTTCTCGCGACGGTGAAATCAACACTGATTTATGGATCATGATTTGTGGATCTCGGCCCTCCACGGCATCTGGACGCGGTGTAATTCCGTGGGACTATAGGAATCGCAATAAAAAAATTTAAATGTTCCGTTGTACGCTTTACGACGCCGACCCCGCGTGCCACGCTCGAGAATTATTGTAAACTTTAATCTGATTCTTGGGAAATGGCGCAATGCACGGCTTTAAGGATATTGTTACTAATCCCAGATTATTATCGTGCGCTACTGCAACACAGGGGGCCGAGAAGTCTTTTTTTAAAGCCAAAGAACACGTGATCTACATATTAGTCTACTAATTTTAATTTAGTTCCGGTATTAAGAGGAAAAAATCAGCGGTACGAGTTGTGGTCATTTGTGTGTAAGATGATCAAAGCTAGAAGTAATTAGTTCGTTGATTGGTGGTTAAAATTATTCATATTTCGATTTCTGCGTTATTAATGTATTTAGTGACGTATAAACTGGGGTGTTTTAGTAACTGACAGTTGAAATGATTAATGTAAATTTGTGGAATGTACATATAGGTACTGCTATCTGAAATAATTGCTTACTAATTCATGAATTTAGTATACCACTAATTTGAGTGAAAGTATGTAATCTACTAATTGCACTTAGAGCGATTCAAGTAGTAATTAGTGTGTGATATATTGTATAATTAAATCTTGAAAACGCAAATCGAGTGATTATATTATTGTACGTAGTGGTTTACAGACTACATATCTAAGTATTCAAACTTTTAAATATTTTGACTTTCAGGTATTAGAGTTGTCATCGTATTTTCAAATTTCCAAATATTCGCATTACAAAAAGACGGTTTTAAAAGTTTACAAATTTTTCAGTAATCAAATATTCGAAGCTTTTAATTGTAAGAAGACAAAGTAATTGGAGTCAGTAATATTTACTAATACGTTACAAATTATTTACATGCCCCTAAAAGCAGACACTGATGTATTCTGCTTAACAAATTCTACAAATGAGCAGATACTCACAAAAAACTTTCTTGGTTCATGCAAAAACAGAAATCCAATTCCTATACTGTGTCTACCTTAGTCCTATTGATTTTCGAAATCGCCTGACCCACTGACTAATGTCTCAAATCGCTCACTCCACACGTTAACGTCTAAAAATTAGTCAGTGTCGACATTTTCCTGCACCCCGAACTTCCCTTATCGTATCGCTTGCCTGTGAATACATAACTGGTCTGGCCAGCTGAAGCAATGAAACGACAGAGGCATGGAAGAGCAGTACACGTTTTAGACTATAGATCAAGATCGTTGAATTATTTAAGGCGCAGGGGACATCGATCATCGCGGTCACGCGATACCTCGGTTTATCGTGCTCAAGCTCCCAACCAGCCCGAGCGACTTGACCCCGCGCGTCGAACTGCCGACCCCAATAATTTTTCGCGCAACTTTCCTCTTTCTTACCGAGTAATTGCGGAAATCCGGACTAGCCATCGCGGGGACAACGCCAAGAGGATGGATGCACCACAATTTCCTTTGCATTTTCTCCGATGCATTCGGCACTCGACCTTCTTCCGGCCTTCTCTTCCCAGGGCGACCCACATTTGAGAATTAGCGTGTTGAGCACGGAGCGTTGAAAAATTTCGCTGCGGCGAGGGTGCACGTCCCCGACCGCATTCGTTTCCCGTTTCGCGCGCCAGCTCGTTTCCTCGTCAGGCTAATGAAGTGGACCCTTCACTGAGGTAACGTGACTCACCTAAAGAAAATTTATTCTCAAGATTTTATGAGCTTCACGATGACTTCTTTACGAACGAGCATGAATATCAATATGCTGCAGAATCTCTTCCTTCTTCGAGAAGACTTTTTGGGGAACTGCTTGGGCTAGTTGAGCCGTGACCTGGATTCGATCACTGCAGTTTGTGTACGAGGGCATTCAGTGCTCCTTGTCCTGGGCTACAGTGGACCCTTGTTATTTTATTGGCTCACAGCTCACTGATGAGGTTATGCAATGTTTTTCCGATACAACCTTAGTGGGATACTCTCGTTTCCTTGACCTAACTTACTGTCTCGAGAGAAGCTCTCACCTTTGAATCGGTTAGGGGTTTACGTTTCAGATGGGAACTTAAATTTGTCTTATCAAAGGTAAAAAACGGGTAACGTGAAAGAATAATTATAAGAAAACGCGAGTGTACCATCGAGCTTGTATCAAGACTACATTGTATAGTCAATACAGCAATTGGTTTGTAACATTAGAATATTTGAAAATTTTAAATAAACGAGTTTTGTTTGTTACACATTTTCATTCTAAAAAAATCAAATAATTCCAATTTATAATGAACAAAACAATTACAATTGAAACGCTGGAGGCTTTTATGATTACATCAAATAAATGATATAGAAATCTTTCTGAATTTTTAGAATGTATTGTAGTGATTGTAATTTTTAGATTGTAATGAAAAAATAATGCATAAAAATGGATCTGTAAACATTTTGTAACCAAGTTGTTATGTATTTTACCATTTTGCCTTATGGAGTGCCGAACATATTCGGAAATGTTTGTGATATACACATATACTAAATTAAAGGTATAAAATTAAAAACTGTTGTATTTTTTTTATGGAGCATACTCGCATTTCTTTTTCAAGTATATTTTGTTTTTTGTTATTTGATATCTGCATTAGTTACGTTCTGCGATATTTATATTCTGTTACATAAATTTTTATATAACTACTTGTAGATTAAAAAAGACGTATTTGCAGGCTATTACAGAAACGTAGCTAACAGCACATATTTTATAGTGCTTTACAATAGAATAGAATATTTTCACCTTATAAGTTCGTTGCTATTCCTCCTCCTACTAATAGAAAATATTTTCTCATTTTCTTTCATTTTGTAATCTATAGAACAAGATATCAAAAACATTACACTCAAAAGAAGCATACAAATTTCTCTAAAAGAATTTTCTCTAGAACTCACTGTAGTGTAATAAAAAATAGCAGAATTGCCTACTATGTGTTAAGAATTCAGCAATAAAACGTTATGACCTGCAATAATGAGAAAAAAAGTGACATTCAATAATGAACGGAGCAATATATCGCAGAAATAGCTCTCCATTAGTTTCCTCCAACGATATTGCGGCCCATAGAGGGTCAATTCCACATTTTTGACAATTAAACAGAACAATCACAGCCCCATTGGTGAATATGTCGCAGTTGTTCAATGATTTCGATGAAGCGAACTTAGGCACACGCCAAGAACATTTAATTATCAATCAATTGAACCGTGTTAGGGAAGCTTTTTCTTCCACGCGATGGAGGTATTGAAGACCCTGTTATTCAATGCAGAAAACGAAATGCAAAATATCAGCTCACTTTGGAGCCGATCGTCCAGATAGAAAGTACGATTTTATGGTTTCTTCTCGTGAACGCAGACAAGATGCGCAAATGCTTCTTATAAATCGAACGAAATCCGATTAGGCTTTCTCTGGACCGTTCCCCTTCTTCGTGGAATCGGAGCTGTCGATTTTGCGTTTTGCTCGTGTTTCATCTTTATGTTCGTGGCTCGCGTTGGCGGTTCTTAGTGTGAGAGCAATATAATATCTTTACTGATGGCGGAAAAATTGTTCTGAGCATATGGCCATAGACATTTTATAAATACCTCTTATGGGGTTTTTAATACATAATCGCAATGATATTTCCGAAATGCTTGTTCTTGTCTGTACTTGTTTGTGACTTCATGAGTTGATTCTATTGATAAAATTGTTGTTATTAAAGCCTACTTTTTCTTTTCCTGATTTTTCGTTTATTAAATATATTAGTGTTTTCTTTAAATTGTCATTTTCATATATTATACTAAAAATGTTGTATGTGCACGTTTATTCATATTAGTCAAATAAAACCATAATGCGATGATCCATCAATGGATCATATCGACAAATAAGATCTTCATACAATGAGAAACCGCCGTCCAGAATGTGTTAAGAGTATATGGAGATTTATATTTACTTTTAAATGTGTAGATTTAAGCTCAAAAATATCGTAAAATATATCTAAACGGAGGTACATATAAAGTAACGGATAGTTATTTAAGTCTAGTTTTAAATGTAGAAAGCAAAGCTATTTAAAGAATAGATTCGTTTCTTGATATAACAGATTTCTTGAGTTTTGGCTTCACAGGGCCATTACGAGGTGACTTCCACTTTCCACTATGTGTCTTCATTACTTCCTTGTATCTCCCAAGCGTGGAGGAATTAGACCTGATCTCAACGAAATCATCGGGGAGTGCCGGGAATATATCAGCTGACTTTCTCTAAGGTCTCCCATCCCCCGTTCTTGCACTTTGAAAATGACTAGTACCAACATTAACAGTAATACTCCAATGCTGGGTTTGACTGTTGGGTTTGACACACAGCACACAAGTAGACGAAAAATAATCACCGAAAAACGAGGTAAAAAACTAGTAGAATGGCCACTGAGAGATCTATACTATAGTGTATGTACCGTAAGAGTAGATAAAGCGTGACTCTTTTGAGGAACCCATCTCCCTTAGTAGTACAATCGTTCGTCCCTTCTGTCACAGTATAAACTAAAACGAGAACTAGAACTGGATCTAAATTAGATTTCTGGTAGATCTGGATAAGGTTTGAGTAAAATCCGATCTATATTTGAGGTCTGTGTTAGAAGCTAAGCCTTTAGCTAGATGCACTAGATCTACTTTATATCTAAACCTTCTCAAAGTATGTTCCTTAAATCCTAACCCAGCTTCATCATCCAATATCTCGCAGTACCATCAAAATCAATGAAGGTTTCAAGCATCCCTATCCTATGTCATACTATACTACGTATTAACTTCTATAGGAACGTTGGCAAGGCTTTGGCAAAGCTAAATAGAAATTCGATCGAATTTACTGCGACGATGTAGAAATTAAAAAGAAAAGAGAAGAACTGATAGAGCCTCAGTCCTCTCTAGATTTTTCCATAGCCGCTTGGGGGATGAGCGTCGAACTCTCCGGTCCAGTTCTCAATTTGCATTCCAGACAAATCCAATTTCGCGCTGACAAAACTGAGGCGCGGACAGAGAATGGCGACGGTAGCTCCATTTTCCCTCTTACAACGGCACTGTCAGTAATTGTTCCAGTCACGCTGGATACGTGATTATTGGAGCAAGTATAAAGTATCGAGCCGGTTAACAAAAGAGGCGAGACGCGGCCGATGAAAAGTCTGGCCGGATGAATAGGGAGGAAACGATGTCTTCGGGACAAGAAATGCCTCGATGGAAGAGTTTACCGCCCTGATGCAAATTGCTTGTTTCTATTCATTCGAGTCATCCGACTATTACTTGGAAGAAAATCTATGCAACAATTCTGTTACTGGAAGTAATTGAAAGATGTCCTATAGAAAGGAGGTTAATGAACTGACTGCCACTTCGCAAATTACTTTAACGTAGTGAATTTCAGTTAAACAAAATTCTCTACATGTGTGCATGTGCATTGTATTTAAAAATACAAATAAAAATAAATTAGGCTCTTACGGAGATAGTTCTTATAGTTTAATTAATTCTGAAGTGATCAACGAAAGTTGAAATAAGACTATTATATGTATGCATATCTATCGAAATATGTATTAAGATTATATCAGATTATAAGACGCGTCAATTTGTGTTAGTTCGTTTCCTTAAAGCACTAAATGATGCTACAAAATTTTACGAACAGAGAGTATAAAAAATAATAGTTTTCAAGTATGAAATTAAACCTCCATAAGGTTTAAATAAATATGAGTGATTAGGCATTCTACTGTCTTAATCTACTAACATCGTTGCATCTCACCTAGCAAATGTATACCTAAAATAGAATAACTTCCTAAGTCAGACACATTTCAGGCGTATTGTAAGCATTTAACAATTAATAACTCGGAAACGAAATCTCAAGCACAATTTCGCCATTACTTATTTCCGTTCTATTTTAGTATATAGAATCACCCTTGAAAATTTCTGGTGCTTATTGTATTATAGCTATAACATGAAAAACGGAAAAATTCGAATTGTATAGTATGAACATAAGTTTAAGTAAACTAATTCAAATAAAAATTAATGTAAATTAGGGAATTATTATACTAAAATTTTTCAGATCTCTGAATAACTATAACGCGTCATTGTATACATCCTTCACGAATGGATAATATATGACAGTACTATTCCACGTACGCACAAGACTCAACATTAATTTGCAACGTTAAAGCGAATATATTCGGTCGTCGATACGTAGGCGTGAACAAATCGAGCGCGGCATATTTACAAACGAGCTTGTAAATTGCTTTAACGAATCACTCGGCTGAAGCGACAAAATGATATCCGCGGATAAACCGTCGGTTTCAAACCTGTGTTGCTTGAAAACATTAGAACCTGCGTATCGATTTTCACGCACCAGATGTTAATTGCGCGTCCTGTTTGTTGGCACGTATTGCAGTTTCTGATGCATTCGCGTGTAGTAATTCGAGTGTATTTAAAAATTACAGGAAACTGTTATTACTGTTTATTAGAAATCTTGAAACAAAATTTTTTTACACGCTTTTCTGTTCGAGGAAAGTGCCTCGAAAAATTGTTGAGGCGTGAGTAGCTGAACAGCGGTTTTCAACAAAGTCGATTACTGTATGATGGAAAATAATGAATGTATCTGTATATTCGTAAGAATGATTATACATTTTTATACATCAGAAGGTGACACAACTAATCTAAAAAAATACAGAGATACTCTTATTGACATGTGTAAATAAAACTCTCTTTTATTATGTATATGTAAATCAGATAAATATTTTAAAGCATTTATAAGCTGAAAAGATTAATATGTAATTAATAAAATTAAAATAATCATGATGTAGGTATAATAAGTTTGTTATTTGATACATGTAATAATGCGAATTAAGAACCACTGAAACACAGTTCGCCGTATATTTTAAGTTCTGAATGCCAATTATCACGAAAAGAATTTCTTGTACCGAAAAAATATCTTTTCCTTTTTTGGAAAGGCACATATCTAAATATTTATTTGAACTATAAATTCAAAGTTTAGAAAATAATACAACAGCTTCCTTCTTACAATTGAATGAAATAAAAGTTTATTTTACATTTGTTTTAATTCCAAAATAACTCTTGATTAAATGTAATTTTACGTTCTATTTGTAGTCAGTAGTACCATCGATGCCAATTCAAATATAATTAATTTCTACTTTCGTTAATGGATCGTTCTGTCGATAATTTCGTGTCGTCGAGCGAATGACGTTCAATATTCAACGGCACTTGTGTTTGCCTATGGCCCAATGTTATTTTCATTGTTTTGTTAAATATTGACTTACCTGCTTGCCTGCAATATATTTACTGACTGTCAAATAAGAGCAATCACTGTTTTATTTAATCAGTGTGTATGCAATTGTATGCACATCCAATCAAATTCATTTCAAAATCCGTCAATATTTTTCTTTTGCTTATTCTTTAAAGATAGAAGGAATTGATCACTATTGACCAATTTTAAGATCAAAAAATCGATACCTTTATATAGTCACCCTGTTGAATATACATTAAACAGTTGACGAAAATATATAAGACACAACCACGTTATATTTCAATTTCTAGGTTATTTATCGATCAGTATGTACCACAACAGTCAATTTAAGTTTAGATTGATTTTAAAACAGGACAAGTTTACGAATACATTCCGTTTCGATTAGTAAAACATAACAGGCATGTTAGTTATATATCATGAAGTCAGAATAAATTTAGGTTAAGAGTAACCCTAAAACCCACACATAAATCGTGCATCTCGTATATACATATGTATACATAAAGCTTCATGAAGGTTCGTAATTTAATCTTGATTCATGGGGAATAAAATATTAAAACCAAAAGCAAGAAAACCGCAGTTTCATACTTTTACTTATAAAATTTCACACGTCACAATTTTCCAAAATTCTAAAAAAACACATTTAAGGTCGCAAATTATTGTTGTACCGACTTTAAGGTCAAATCAAATCTAATTTAGTTTTCAGTTACATTTGAACCACACCTTGTTTTATCATAAAACAAACAGTTCCCTATCGTTTCTCTGTAATGTTTATTTCCCATTAAAATTCCAGCCTTTTTGCTCTACGCACATTATTTCTCGCATCTGCTCCCGTAGCAAAACAAAATAGGCGGACGTGCACGCGCACGAGACAAGCGTAACGCGTTATTTGAGTAGACATGCAAAATTGCGCGCACAAGTGTAATTAAAATCCAATCAACGTTCGACATTTATATCAGGGGCCACTTTAAATATTTTATACCGCGCGTATCGACGCATCAAAAGTGTACTTAACGCAAATCGACGTGCGTTTATCAATTCCATATTACGGCGTCGAAACGCGTTCGCTGATTTTCAAAATGCACCCCTGGCCTGGGCACCCCAGCGCGTCATGAGGTCCCATTGAAACGGGCGAACCGAGCGTGTATATCGATTTCCAGATAAAAGCAATTAACGTTTCGCCGCATTCGTTTCTTTACGCGCGAGCGAGCAGAATTATACGGAAAACGCGGCGCGTACAGGCCGCCGATTTTGTGTCCAGTCGATCGGCGACGCGCGGAATATTTTATCTTATCCGGAAGAAAAGCCGATAACCGGTCCGTCGTGTAATTGCAGTGTCCATTAATTATCACGATGGAGAAGTTGTCCGCACGCGTGCACCTTCATTAGCGACCAGCGACAAACGTCACTGAGGACATTTTATGATGTCGTTTATGGCCAAACGAACACCGCGTCGGAGTCTATAATTCATTCCCGCGTCACTCGCTGTTCGGGCTTTCTCAAAATCCACCGGGAGTCTGGGAAATTCTGTTGAGAATTACTCAGAGATCTCCATGACACTTCTTTGTTAACAGAGGTTGAGGTCTACTTCAAAGAGAATAGAAACCAGACTAGAATGTATTTACATTGGCGCTCTTGGAGATTAGACTTGCTTGGTGCTACGAGATTGCGCTTTCTGAGTCTTACTTGGGAAGCCAAATGTGTATTTTTTAGTGCATATTTCAAGGTAGTAATGCGCGTGTGCCCCTTATAGCTGAAAAGTAGATTTGAGTGTATAGTAACTTTTAATTACATCTACGTAGAACTGGTGAGTCTGGCTACTACTCACTGCCACAGTGCTGTGAATGTCGCTTGGAACTAATGCCTAAGTTGCTAGTAGAGAAATCTACGAAACTAGACAAAAGGCACATTCAAGTAAACTGCTACATTTTTTTACTTTCCCTACTGTTATAATATCGTAATTAGAATTGTGTGGAACTCTGTCAGTGTTCAAAATGTAAAAAGTGTTACTGGAATCCTGTATCTCAAATATTTAAATATTTATCTGATATCCAAATTTTAATATTTTGTTAGTGCAATCTACCTATTCATTACTGCCACGTGTAAACTAGACAAGTTTCTTCTTGGAAACCCTCTACAGAAAATGTCAAATGGAAACTGTTGCTCCCTAGAATGTTAAGTTAGGCTTATACATGTAAACTAGATATTGGGTAAGGAGGAGATGCCCAGAATCCTTAAAGTACTAGACGAGTAATTCAGGTTTTATAGAAATCTGTATCTTGGAATGGAAAGTGTACATTGCCTTGAATGAAGCTGTTATGAAACCCTTATCAAAAAGCTTAATGATTACCAAAGCCTAATGACTAATAGAATGTTAGCAAAAGGCTGTTCATCTAATACTCCAGTTCCTACTCAATAAGTCTAACAAGTTTTGTCGAAAGAAAGACGATAACAAGTCCTAACAACCTAGTCTCTGATGTGTCAGCGTGAGTATATGCAGAAAAAGATTGTGTTAAATAAACCAGTGCTGTTAATCCATTACTGTGAAGCCCTGTAAGAGTCGTGCTCGGAAGCTCTGTGACTGCTTGATACGAGACGAGAATTAATAGCAATGCTTCAAATTATCAGTAGAGGATAACACTAATGGAGACGATTGCAACGACTTTAAAATTTTTGTCTACTGTTGCTGCAACTTTCCCCACTTCTTCTCACTGTTCTAGATTGCAATTCTTCAACGTCAACGGACACGCGATGGGCCGGTGGAAATCCGGTCGAGTTTCTAAGGCGGAACATTTTGGGCGGAAGTGGCTAGGTAGATTCGGGCTTCTGCTCACGTACGTTTCGTTCAATAATTGATAACTCCATCGAAAAACATCCATGAAAAATGTATCCTGGGGTAGGGAGAGGCTTTTAAGCGTGAGCGTAACTCAACGGAATGAATTCTCCTCATACTTTGGATTGCCACTCCGATATTTCATTGAGCGATTTTTTTTCCATTAGGTGAGTAACTAAATGAGTGCAAGAACTCTGTTCTGAGTTTATCAAATGTCACCTTTCTCTCAAAGAAATCCGCGCATCCCACTATTACCCCGTTTAAATGCCACCCTTCTGTGATTAATTGGGCAATTTTGGCGACAAGCTCTGGGAAATCCAGCACCCTCGGAACAATTAATACCGTCTCCGCAGGATCGTCCTCGTAAAACGCAGTCTCCATGACCTTGCCGATTTTTCTGACCCATTTAATCTCTGGAGGCCTGCAAGGAAGCGTCTAACGGCACTGGTTCGAGCTGAGATAAAAGCCTGGCCCGAAAGGGGCTTGAAACGAGCCTGATCGTCCAGTTTAAACGCGTCGTAAGTACTGGGAATCGTAAAACCGAAAATATCTCGAAGGAGCAATTCGATCCTAGTGCACTAAGTAAATGTGCGGTGAATAAGTAAGATGAACCGTTTCGCAGCTGTTCTGGGAAACTGAGGGAGAGACTACCGAGTTTCCCTAAGGGAATTGATAATCGAATAGTGCCTGATATGCACGCGGGACAATAGCTGGTCGAGCTTTCGAACGATAGGACTGTATTACAGTTAATCGGAAGCAACGAACGAACCGTTTTGAGAATACTGATGTAGGGCGATACAGTAAGGCTGATAAGGTCGACGCGTTGGAGGGTAATCTGATCCGATTAAACGATGATGCTGATTCTGTTGATGCACGGGAAGAATAGACTGTCGATATTTCCTATATCTTTGGCGCTAGATTTGCATTTGAAGTAGGTTACATAAACTAGCTAGTTGAAATTGAAGTTTCTATAACAGAGATTTTGGACGCAGTGTAATACATAATAGGATGTTACAGGCGTTTCAAGATGATTGAGAAAGTAATTAATATTCGTAAAATGATTCAGCTAGGGTAGTATATCTAGGATAAAGTTCATTGCTAAAATTTGTTTTTCTATGTAGATAGTATACCTTTGAAAGTATCTTGGACTTCTATTATTACAACGTTCGCTCTTATCTTTCCATCCGATAGTTCTAAAAGAACAAAGTATAAAAGACGTACAAGTTAGTCAAACCTTGATTATTCACAATTTCTGCCATACGAAATTTCGATTACTTCGTGTAGTAACGATATGAGTACAATAAGACTGAAAGTAGAGCTGGAACCACTACGCAATGGAGGTGAAATGAAATTTAGAAAATTAGGTCATTTTAGCTTCAAATTTCGGTTGGTTACTAATTTTAAGTCACTTCTTTCTTTAATTCGATGTTAAAGTCCCTTATGAAAATTATAAGAGTAGTATCACGAACTTTTTGTGCAAACTGTAGCAAACCTGTATTTTAACATAGGACATAGGATGACGTAATACTCTAGCTAGTGTTGCTACCGAGCGCCAAACGCCTTTATTTGACAAACTACATGCCTGTCATACACAAACTGTGTCTTACATAAAATCTAGCTTGTAACATATTTCATATGCAATATGTATATCCAGATCGGCCTGTTATATAGTTTAGTAGAGAAAAGCAGTTTATCCTTGTTCTATCATAATGTATACAACCGTTTATTGTAAAGAAAATATTTCCACAACTATACCAATAAGAATAACATAAACTACAAACTCTAAAAGCGTTAAAGTGGAGTATGTCTTTTGTTTCCGGCATCCAACACAAGATTTTTATTTTCATCATACACAGTTATACATGGTTCAAAACCTTGTTGTATTATTGAAGCAAAAAACTTTCCAAAAATTACCAGCTGGAGGACTAAAGTGAGAAACACCAAGTGCAAGAGTAATACAATACATTATCGTTATTTCTATACAGTTGATTTGAAGAACTAAAGGGAGTGCAGAACCATAGCTGACAAGGCAAAAAGCATTACTGTTAAGAATGTATCACCATATTTATGTTAAAAGATCACATATCACCTATTCAATTAACGCAGTTACTTAAACTGACCTTCAAGCAACCAGAATCCTCCAAATCACCCATCATCAAGCCTTACATTAACCATCAACTGCCAGATTCCTCCACATCCTTCAACCCTGGTGATACACTTTCCTCTCACATCAGTGGCGCGAGTTCACCAGATACAATGGCTGAACATAATCACGAGAAGGAGCAACAATGAGCATTAAATCATTAAGCCTGCCGGACACGCGTTCGCGACAATAGAAGTTCCCTGGTACGCGGTCATCATTCTCTGCCTATTATTCAGCCACCCAGATCGTCACGTAGTCTTGTTTATCCGCTGTTGTTTGTTTCATTTGTTAAAAATCTAGGTAAGAAGTATTACAGAATAATTACATTTTAATAATATCACATATTTCGGTAATGTTTTCGTATACATACGTGCAACACCAGTTACAACTAGACATTAAGCTAATGAATGTGATAAGATGTAAATTATTAAAATCATTTAGAATGCAAGACTAAATACTCTGTAAGAATGGGATAGAAGTATACAAAGTAGTAAATGGAAAATGCTGTCTTACGTCTTGAATAGATGAACTGTTAAGAAGGAAGAGGAGCTGGAATTCTAGATTACTAGATGAGCGTTTTTCCATGTACATGTTTACGTATTATGTGTAATTTATGTATATCAGGCATTCTGAGAAAGTCTGTATTTTTTGCACAATTGATAATATTAACATAATACAATTAAAAATTATTTGAGGAAACTTTCATTTAATGAAATACTGAAAAAATTCGGAAAAAATCATTTGTTTATTCAAATGAGCTATTGTATAATTATTTGAGCATAAAATGTAGTTAAGTAGGATGATACATTATCTAAATAACAATTTTTAAAATATTTTTCCTAAATAATGACCAAGTCTGCGATTCTCTCACTCTCTTTCTCTCTCTGAATAATATCGGCTTCCTCTTAACTTTGCTATTCGATCGTTTCCTCGTCATTAACACGGGACTACGCGGCGCGGAACGCCCACCTCGCGCCTACACGTTTTCGCGTTTTCCTCCGCGCTTCGACGATCCCCGATGGCCTCAAGAGCTTAACATCGGTAAGCGCAATTACCGACACCACCAGACACGAAATTAAATCCATTGTGAGCTGCTGATCGTATCGCTCTTGGCGCGCTTCATTTGCATCCGACCGGAATCGCGCGCTTCAGAAGCGGTATGGTAGGTAACTATGCTTTCACGCGGTAATCTGCTTCCTTTTCTTCCGGTATTTGCCTCCGAGTTCGGCGAATTTCTTTCTTCGCGTCACTTGCAGCCATGACAGCGTTTACGCTTTATCGAAGATTCGATTTTCGAGTGTTCTGCGTTTCTTCAAGCTTGGAGAGAATAGGGGTCTATTGATCTTTCGAATTGAAGTGTTTTGGGCTTTTGAGAAGATTGTCTTGCGGTGTGGAGAATCTGAAGTTTGAGGCAGAAGTAAATACTCGTGTATCACTGCGAGAGCTGCTATGTGACAGTTTTAATCTCGTGAAATAATCTCGTGTAGATTCTGATGTGAGTCTTGAGTTGAGACTTGTTTGCCAGAGATTGGCAAGTTTTGGAGCTAGGAAGACGAAGTGCTTCCTTCAAGAGTGTGTTAAACTTTGAAATTGAGGAGATAAGCAGAAACACGGACAAATATATCGCAATGTTATGAGAAAGAAGATTATTTTTATATATCTATGTTGCCGAAATTTTAAGGACTCTCAGAAGAAATACGTAACCTTAGTATACGCAGTAAGAAAATTCTACTTAATTAAGTAGTTATGCGTGAATATATAAGTACGAATTTTAAACGTTTTTATATCAATTTATATCTGCATAGGAACTAATAGTTTTAAGCCTTCGAAATGATTACGATATTCCAATTCTGCTGTATATTACCCTCGCTCGTACTGCTACAAAGAGGATTATGCTCAATTTCGTCCAATACGATGCAATTTCAAGAGATATAAAGGGGATAACGACTCATTAGTATTAAAAGTTGAAGAGTTTACATTTCTGAAGAGAGTATTTCAATTGTGAATTCAAAGCACTGTAAAAGGCTAGAAACGAGGGCAGAATTATCCTCATTTTCCTGAAGGACACTCGATCCTCTACCCATCGACGCACATTATTCCAAGTCCATCGAGTGACAAAGATCAACAATCTCCTAATTCTCGAACTCGAGATAAAATTCAAATTGAAATGAAACATTTCCTCTCCTGATCGTTGTCGGTATTCCTCGCGGCCCCAGCTCCCCTCACGTCATTTAAATCTCCCGCCACGTACCGCAATCCCATCATTCCCCATCGTATCGTTTCAAGATGCCAAGAGATTTCAACCCCATTATTCCCCGTGGAAGAGGCGCGTGTCGAAAAATGTAGTTGTCAGTCGTGCGATACATTTCCTCGAGTATATAATCTCCGAAGAGACCGAAGAGCAAAAAACGAAATGGAAGAAGCGGACGCGCAGAGAAAAAGACGGCGGAAGGGGGATCGAGGGAGTCTTGGCGTCGGGCCATCACAGAAAAAAGAGGAGGGAGTGGAAGGCGGTCGATCATCGGAAAAAACTGGAAATATTTTGACGTCGAAAAGAAGGTTGGCAGCTAAATAAAATTCCCCAGATAATTGTCCTCGCATTCAAGAGGAGCCCGGCCATTAATTCGTCTCCGTGGCCATGCCGCCTGTATATCCTCCTGATGTCCCATTCCGCTCGTGTGTCTTCCTTCGAGGTTCCCCTAACTCTTCTATCCTCTCCTGTCTCTTCCTCTCTTCTCCTCTTGCCCGACCGTTCGTCGCGAATCCTCTTTTTTGCGTGTCTTTATACGCGTGCCTTCTCAAGACGCAGAGAGGGTCGAATTACGACCACGAGAGGGGCCAAGCTATTTATACAACCGCCCACGCGGTTGCACTTATGCCACTGCTTCATTCAGTTCTTCATTTGAAACGATAATCGAGCAGACGAGATGGGGATTCTTGTGACTAGGGGCGATCAACGATCGTAGTGGGATGTGGATTCTTTCGCTATTTGACGACCGCCCTGACTTTGCTTGACACTACGCTCTTTTATTGCTTCCGGTTCGGAGGACATCTTCATATGGTACGTAAATTGAGAGAACTGTTTCCGTTAATTATTTCGCGAAAGTTTTATTGCACGTGACGTATACAAGGAGAAAGCCCAGGGACACGACTTTACTGCTACTTATGAGAAATTTAGAACCCGCATTGAGTGAGAAATTTGTGGTAGGTTTGGATGTAAACATAAAACTGAGGTCAAGTTTTTTTTAGAAAAGTTATGGGTATGTATAAAGTTAGAATTTTAAGAATTAAGAAATTTCTAACAGTATTTGAGTTTGTTTCATACTGCAGGTACTTGAAGAAATAATTTATATATTTATAAAGTGGCTGTTATTAATTCCGTAATTGGAAATCAATGCTGTTGAATGTATAAGGAGAAGTTTACAAATAGGCGGCCAATAATTATAAATATTCAGTGTAATATACAGGGTGTTTCATAACATGTAGAGCCCACTTAGAGAATTGATTGTTTGCCTAAAAACAATGACAAAAAGTCATAGAAACATATGTCCTATCTGTCTTCGTTTATAAGATATAATGAATTTTATAAACAGAGCAAACTCTCTGTCCGGCATCTCTTTCCATAGACTGCAATAGTTTGTAAGCAAGATTTTTAATTGAACCTTTTTTCAAGATTTTCATGATTTAGTTGGCATGCAGTTAATATTCAGGAGAGAGTATTTAAAAACGGAACCTCGTTTCAAAACATTTGACAAGTTCACTATCGAAGATTCATACACTCAGACATGTGATTTGTTACTGTAGTGCCGATGACAGCGTTTGGATCAAGCTTTATAGAATATTTATTTTCTTTTTTAATGCTTCTGAAGGGTAGCTCCCTACGGCAAACATAAACCTATTGAACTCTATACAAGAAAGAAAATGTCACTACTTAACCCTCTGCGCTCTTAATTGTATTGGCTTTGTTTAGGTTTATTTAACATCTTTGTTAGTTTCTAAAGATAGAAATTGGCGGTACACGACACGCCATTATCATTTTCCTGATACAGTGTATACTGTACCATACATGGCAAATTTCAAGCAAATCGACGAACATGTGAACGTCAACGAAACTGTCAAAAGTACAAGTCTTGTTTGAAAAATACATAATCAAATAACCAGGATGTCCCACTTCTTTCAGCGCCATTTTTATTATTATTCGCTGACAGTTTCAATTCAAATTACTTTTGAATTCGAACCACTTGGATCCAAGTAACTTGACTTGTGTGAATATAAACTTGACATCGGGCTACTTGAATACAAGTGGCTTGAATTCAAATAACTTGACTAAACTGAACAAGGCTTTAATCATGCCTACTCATAACCTTGACGATCATGAGAATCACCCAATCATACTTACGACGTTATAACAAGACCAGCAACGAGATTACCCCATTGAAACAGAAGCACAAGGCCTGGGAGTTCAATCTTCCGAGCTGTTGTAATTTACCTCGAACAGGCAAATGAAAAAAAAGAACGGGAGAGTCAAAAATAAATTTCTGGAACATGCCATCGGCGGGACGTGATATGTTGCCTGGGGATATACCGCGATCGAGAAACCGCTGGCGTTCGACTTTTATTGGACGCGAGACGATCTACTGGCCGGGTAACCCCGGTGAATTGTCGTCCGTGGAGAGTATCATCCCTCTGCAGAGGGCGAAGGGAAAGGTTTTGTCTCCTGCTTTCGCCCTGCGAAATCTCTGTCGTCGGCGTAATTAAAAATCTAGCTGGCAAACAGACGACGATCAGCTCTCGATCGAAATCGGTATTCCCGATCGACGACGGTGGACAATGCTTTCGGAAATGGAACGCTGCAATTAAGCTGGGATATTGCAGCGATACGACACAGGCGAAATTAGTTATCTGTGGTACGATTTAACGAAACTCGGACGATCGACGCCAATGTCTCCTTTTATCGTACTACGACGTCTTTGTACCTAGCTTTCAGCGTTTAAACGTATTATTACAAAATTATTTTGTGGATTACACAATAATTGCATTATATAAATGTATTATATAAATGTATTATATAAATGTATTACATCATTTTTTTTTACTGTGGGTGTAAAGTAAAACAATATAAGTCTCGAGGAATAATATTTATGTACTGTTGTGCCTACGTAGTACCAATTTTACTTATGACATAAGTTGTTTTATAGAAATAGGAATCATGGTTTGCTGAAACATGATTGAATAGAGCAGAAGAACAGATCAGAAATTTGCTGTTTAGAACTTAACGTAACTATAAAATATACAAGATAAAATTTATATTCAAAGCAGAATTTTTTTGGTAAAAGTATGAGAATATAAGAACTGGGAACGTCTATAATTCGACAATCAAAATGTGTAACTTATGCCATTTCAACTTATGATCAAAGATACTTATAAGAAAAGAAGGGATGTTAGAATGTTTTACTGAAGAATGTATTTCAAGTTATCTATAGACTTTACACCTGCTATTGATACTTTTGTGTCTCCTCTTATTTAGTAGTTTATACATATAATAAGGAATAAAAAGAATAATAGGTTAAGTTACAGGCGAAACCTAACCTCTTCAAAATATTCGGCTGTTCTTTTTCGTGTTCGTAACAACATGACACAAGCTACCAACATATTTGACCTTAGAAACAGACTTCGTGTGCTTGTATCTACCAACAATGAACCACGAGTTTATAGTGTGTAAACACTAAAGATATTATACATATTATTCACATAACATTAACCTATTTCTCTTGTAAATCACAGATTCGACCGCTAAAACATCGTTAATGAATTATAAATATTCTGAAATGAATTTCGAAAGCAAACATTATAAGTCGAAAATCCATTTAAATTTACATATAGTATTAAAGAATTCAGTACATTCGGGCTTAGCAAAGCTTCAATTCTCGTGCAACTGAAATTCAACATTTACCAACACCAATCTCGCTTTTCACTATTTTCGAAATTCCTGTTTTCCCAATTACCGCAGCCAGTGAACAAAAATACACACCCCCATTTAAACACGATCACTAATTTATGGGTCAGAGAATGCAATTATTAAATACCCATTGTATTATTCTGACAGAGGTCCAGTTTCCCCATAGAAAGCTTTCTTACCCTCTTCACGTAAACTTTTAAAATCTTGCGATAACGACCTTTTTCTGTGTCATAAATACTTAATAGTGCGTTTCTACAAACACCGTCACTTTTAATCGACTCTAAATCGCTATATCAGGAGGATCCACCAGAGAATTGGAAGTTTCTCAAAGATCTTGCGTCAGGGAGTCGAGAACTGTTTTCCAGCTAGTTTTAATTGCATTAATTATCGTATTTGTGTCTTGTTACGGAACACCGTCTTCTGTTTTCGTTCTTTACGAGCCACTAAATCTCAACTTAACCACTTTGTTTTGATGGAAAGTCTCTTGGATGGTAAATTTACCAGATCTGAGGAGTATCATGCTTCAAACGGAACAGTTGTCGTCATTACCTGCGGAAACCTCGAGTTCTTCTTCGAGGTTTTAGAATGGGTAAGCTGCTATATTTCAATAATGATGCGTTAAAGTGGCTGTTACCTTTTTGAATCGCATGAAGTACGAAAAAGGATTTTATTAGAGTGTTGGTGTAAATTTAGTCTTTACATTCGTCTTGTTGTTTTCGTTGTACCCATCTGTAAATTTATTTAAACCCATTTATTAACGAAGTTTCAAACGAGCAATATTTATTGATAATATACTAGACTAATATTTGTTAACTCACAATAAAATTGCAATTTACATAAGATTTGTTGACTTTTAATAATAATATTTAAAATATACTATATTCTGATATGAAAATACAATTTATTTATTTTTTCTAAATTCGTCTCCAAATTACTTGCCACAAGTTGTTTCTTTATCATAAACCGCAGTAGTACTAAATATTATTAGTGACAAACAATAATTAACCCCATATTCATTATTAAATCTAAAATTACTGCCTCCCAATATCCTGGTTAGCCTCTGTTCAATAAACTGCATTTTATCATTGTGAAATTAAGTTGTAATACACGTATGACCGTAAAAGTATACATTTAATTACCAATGTCATTTATTAGGAAAGACATGGAAAAGTATAATTAGTGCAATGAGTTAGTATATCAAAAGCACAATTAGAAATACATCCAAAATATCAGTGATTAACACCCACATTGCTTAAAAGGCTAAATGAATAAAAATTACATATATGAAATGCGTACATCGCTTGAAGCCTCGTCAAGTGGTATAAAGCCGATTTCTCGCGTAGAAAACCGCACACCTCTCTCTCTCTCTCTCTCACTCTCTCGCCCCCCTCTTCCTAATACTGGAACAGGCATGAGTGGTATTCTGAAAGGCCGTTTGAGATTGTAGGGTGTAAAGACGGTGGACGGATGGATCGCATCGCCAGTGAATTACATTGAAGCACCAACTGAGTGACAGCATTTATCCGCTTGTAAGCCATAGGGACGCATGGATGTGGAATAACGCGGTGAATAAATGCGCGTACCTGCTGAAATATCCTTCTTTGCCGGGTTAACACGATTACACATGGAAAATAGAACAAAGTACGCACGTCAACCGGTTAAAATGGATTATAACAAATTACACGTGCTAAATGCTAATCCCTGGTGCTTTCGTGAGATGCTTATTGATTCCTTTGGCGGCTCGTATCTGTGCGCATGTATTCCTTTCGGATAATGGGTCAACCGTGTGAAGTGTGAAATATGATAATACAATTAACTCTTCAATTCTCATATTACATAAAGTAACCCATTTTGGGCAATTTGGATAATTTCTAATTGTATTGATAAACACAAGTGACTTAAAATTTTTAAAAATGGAACAAACTAAGATACGAATTAAATCAGAACTGTCTATGAACTAATATGTTGATATAAATTGTAAAAATATTAATATGTTGATACAAATTGTAGAAATACTGTTCTGCTTACTATAGAAAGAATTATATCGTGTAAGGTTCATTATTCCAGGTTCATTATGTGAAAAAGAAGAAGCGGTATCTGCAATTACCTATGGGAATTAGAGACTTAAAGCCGTGCACATGTCGTGACAGTAGCAACATTACTTAAAGATGGTACTAATGGCACTTTTGTCATGAGTTTCGTCACTACTGCAGGTACAACGGTCATAATACTCATTAACCATTTTTGTATATATCGAGTTCAAAATATGTTTTGCTTTCTGGTAACACCCTTCAGATATTCAAACTTCCAGATTACAGTAGGATTTCGATTAATTAACTTAACTTAAAATAAGGAAAATAAAACTTTTGATGTTTTTCTTTTAAATTTCATTAATATGTCATTCAATCATAGTTCAACTTCCCTCTAAGTCCATCTGCTCTCTTATCATTAGTTCACTGAACAATCGAAACACCACATAATAGAGGACATGGATAATCAAAGTTCGGTTAATCGCTGTTTGACTCGATAAACTAAAAGGACTCATAGAGTCCCGAGTCTTCTATACTCAACAAATATAAATTATATCTATACAACATTCCAAAAGTAATCATTATAATTATGTTTCAAATACAATATCTTTTCTTAGAATCACAATTGATGAACCCCTACTGAAAAACATATACCTTAAATAGACTCACATATTGTTAGATTGTTAGTCTAGTTTGGGTTATCCAACAAAACTCGTTGGCTCTAAATAATGTCAAGTTATATTGGATCCATAAACAAGGTTATAACTTGAGGATACTGTATACAGTTATCTAAACCATGGAACGAGCTAAGAGAGAAGGATCATCACAAAACGACAAGTCAAGCGTCAACAGCATGTTCTCCTGAAAATTCATCAGCAACAATCGCTTTCGAAACACATCAACGTCGTTTCCTCACCAGCGAAGTATCAAACACAGGATCCAAAGTAACCCGGTCGCTTTATTGATAGATCCATCTCCGGGCTCGATCACCGGCATTGATCTGTTTGCATTTAACGCCGCGTCACCTGCTTGCTCTAATCACGCGTCCCGTCGAAAGCCTACGTCGGCCAGCAAAGTTCGCGGTACGGGTTTAACAGCGGCCATACTTTGCATACCGAAAGGCGGCCAGTCCATTTGATGTGGTCAGGATTGAGCCTTCGCAGCTGTAACGGAGTCTGCAGGTGGGTGGCGGGGAGTGGGTGGGGGAGAGGGGGCGTCCAATTCAGCCTTACCGGTATCTTACAGGCCTGCCCTAGCAGGATATTGCAAGCTGTAGGATGTTTGACTTGCCAAGTAAACCGCCGTCAACCGTTCCCGCGCCCCGAACCGGCTCCCCATCGTTTCTCGTGTTCCTCTCCGATATCCACGTTCCGCAGTTTCTGCCAGGCGTGTTCTAATAAGGGATATTATACTGCAGACCGTGGTGAGGGTGAGCTCCTCTCCGACGCTAGGGGAGGGGGGCCACGAGCGAAACGAGAAAGGGACAACTTTGTCTTGGCACTGGCTGGCGCTACGTTAAATTGCGGCTTACCTACCCTAATTAATTTCGGCAGATTTATATCTCCTGAGCCGACGCGTCGCTGGAAGGGAGGTGTGCCCGTCACTCCTCTGTCGTGCAGATGCGCATCCCCTCTTGGACGTCCTTTTCTTCACTGAACAAGTTGAGCACGCGAAACCCGATCGTAGTGAGGGGCGAAAATTGCTGGGATATGGAACTGTATAGCAGGTAGAAGTCAATTTTCGATGAGATTCTAGGAGCTTGAAGGATTCGAGTTAGTGGTCAGAGTGTTATGCTTCTAGTAATTCTGAGAGGTTTTGAATATTGATAGTTGCATTCAGAAATGAACGTAATTAACATATTGGTAACCATTTGAACATAAGCAGAAAATGACGATTCTATGGACTGGCACCGCGTAGTTCTCACTGTTTAACACGTTCGCTACTAGCTTCACATATACATATGTGATCAACATGTGAGGAAAATGTGAAAGCTAGGTTGAGGATAGCATCTTTTTCTTAAACAGTAGTAACGAACGTGTTAAACTTTTGGGGATAAGCTATGTCCATTTGAAAGAAGTATATTAATATTTTATAAGTATTCCAGCTAGTTTCATCAGGAAATCAAATTCTCCCAAAAGCGTACGGTTTATCTCTGAAAGCACTAATCTTTTCAGTACTACCGACGGATTATCCCTCAATATATGTATAATACCTACCATTTACTGAGTACCCAAAAGGTTAGCAAGTGAGTATAATTGGGCATAAGCAATCGTTTCACAGAGTATCAATTCGAAGAAGTGCAAAATTCATATACACTATATTTGATTACTTGTTTAACAGATCTTTTTTAAATGAGCATATCAGCGTACGCTGCCTAAAATTTAAAGATACACTTGCAAATTAAGAATAATTCATGAATTTGTTCAAGTGTTAATAATGACGTTTAAAACTGATAAAATGTGTAACTTAGACAATGAATGAGTATCTATTACAGTGTGTCTGTTAACTTTACCATAAACAGATAATTAGCGACTCGGTAACCACGTTGAATATTATCAATATTATAGAAACAATCTATGGAAACCATGGTGTTCTATAAACCGTAATCACTGAAATTAACTCAAATGACTGCATACGTCTCAACTTCTTAAATATTTATCAAACGTACAACCGAACTCTTGAAACTATTCAAGCCATTCCTAAATTAAAAGCTAACTAATTAAATAAATTGAAGTAAAGGTACCTAAAATTAACAGACTTGAAAATTGTGAAATCGTTTTCTACAAAGCGCACAAAAAATCATAATCAAGAACAACATCTAGACTTGGTGACACTTCGAATATATTATCTTGACGACTACCCAAACAAGTGTCAATTTCTCCACAAGTAGACAGCAAACCAAATGGTCTTCGCAACTTCGTAGAACGTCACAAGTTGTACAAGTAGAACGAAGGAGATAGGGAAATAGATTTGACAGGCAAGTGGTAGGTGTTAAAAGACAGACAGACAACAGTACCTACATCATGATGCGAGGAGCGATCAAAGAACTGTCTGGAGCATATTCTCGCGGAGCCAGCCGTCACATGAAATGTCTGGTGCCATGGATGAATAGAATATGTACATAGAAAGAAGAATTTCGAAACATTGCCAGCAATAAGGGACGAGGAGGAAAATGTGATGCGTTGTAACGAAGTATGCCTAAGATATAACATTTCCAGTGACCCATCCCCTTTTCTTCCTTCTTTTGGTTCTTCCGCCCATCCACGCTGATGGGAAGGGCACGTGTTTTCATAGCAAACATCGCGAAAAAGCGTCCTTATGTAACAGCGCTAAGATGAACAAGAGGGGTGCAGATTCCCTCTTCTCCTCGAGTCCTTGTTCTTTCCATGGTACTCTTCCAAACGATCGCTCGGGCAGAAAACGAAAAAGCAAACGCGCGCACCAGGGAAGTGTGCTACTGGAGAAGCAAACGGAGATATCTTCCGGACCAAAACCGTCTGTGCCTGCAGGTCGGAGTGACTTCGAGGCCCAGTGTACATCGGCTTAATTCGATTTGTGTTAATTGACGGCTTCTAACGAACCCCCTTCTCCGCCTACTTGGCCCCTATCACTGCTACCACTATGCTCACCTCTGTCTCTCCCGTGGTAGCCGCATTGCAGCTGCAGTCTCGTAATTTGCAAGCGCGGAAAATCCTCCGCGGGTGGCTTGATCCCACCGACGGATTTCTCAGTTTGTTTAAATATGAATAAACGAAAATATAAACTTCCCTATTATCCTTTCCATCGGCCATTGAGTTTCTCTCTATTTGTAGGCTCCGCGAGATTTGTTTCTAACTATGGATTCGCATCTCCTGTTAAATTAATTACCTATTATATTTGATTCCGATATTTATATTGTATTCGAAAGACTACAAAATTCACATTGGTAATTTCTTAAGTTGGTAATTTAAGAACCTGAATGTTCAGAAACCTGAACACATGGAAATTTGAAAGTTCGGAATTCTGAATTAAAGACTTTAAAGTTTAGACGGCTAAGAGCCTAAAGTGACTTGGAATTCTATAAATTTAAGGATTTGAAAGTTTAAAATATTTGAAAGTTTAAACATCTGAAAGTCTATATAGCTTAAGATCAAAAAATTTAAAGGTTAGAAAATCTCAAAATTAAAATTCAAAACTGTATTCCTCGAAATTCGAAAGAATCGAAAATAGTCTGATAATTTGATATATTTATAATCCTCAATCGTTAATCCTACAAATTTTTATAAAAATTTAAAAATTGAGTACCATCAATATCAAAAGAATAAAGCAAAATCTTAATTTTTATTTAATGGAATAACACCTTGATGATTCTATGGATCTACGTCCGTTATGGTTTTACAGCTTTTTATTTCATTTTTTCTCGATCGTCCTACCCTTCTTTCAGGCTCCACAGAATTCATTTCTTCTTATGGGCTCTTGTCTCGCGGCTGCGTAAGAAGGGAACTCGTTATGCTGGTTACGCATTCCAAGGGGAACGATAATTAAAGGAGCGAATTCGACGATGACGCGAGTTCTTACCGAGGAGAATTCCACGAGTTGACGGGTATTTTAAAGTTCCTAGCATCGACAGGGGTTCTATTTTCTTCTTAGGGGGCTACTACTTTCTTGCGTTTTACTTTTTTGCGTTTTTGATGTCTAATATTTTCTTGAACACTGAGATGCGCAATTTAGGGTGGAGATTGTGACATACTTTTTTAGTGAAGCGTGGATTTAGGGTGCGATAAGAACAAATTTTAGACAATGGGAATTATGATTTCTGTGGGAGAATCTATGGTGTTTATATTTGTTTCTTTTATGTAATAGAGAGTATTTTATTTTATTAATCTTATTGTATTCATTTCATCATCCTATTTGTTTCTATGAATCCGGCATTATGGAAATGTCTCCATAGGAGTGAATTTTTAAATTAGTAAGTAAACAGTGAGCTTATTTTTACTACAAATTTAAAACAAAACACTATACCCATGATTGAAGGAAATCTATTTTTTGTTCTACGAAAACTAATAATTTTTCTAGCAAATCGCTCACAAAACGTACCCTCCACCAACAAGGTTATTGAATCACCTTTCAACAAATGACAACATTCACTTTTCCAGAAATCATGAAAGAAATAGACGTAATATTTTCAATCTCTCTCGTGAATGAAGGCAATTTCGCATACATATTAAGATGAAAAGTTTTGGGCAAAAGGTAACCGAAGACTGAAAAGAGGCGTTGAAACGACTCGATTATTCACGAAATTAGGGCTAATTCCGTAGGTTAATGGCGGGGCACGTTCCACTTCTTTCCGTTTGTGTTCTATTCGTATACAGCCACGAATTTGCCTATGCAACACGTATTGAGTGTACATATGTACGTACTTGGTCTAACTGCATCATCCTTTGCGTTCGGAACCGATACAGATGTGCGCAGATCCCTTTATCATCGACCACTTTTTCCCTTTCTGGCGAACGAGTCGCATGCAGGACACTGATTGCAATAAATTGCTATGCGTTCGTTCGCGTGCCACGACGCGCCTCGAGGGTGGCTCGCCCTCTCTTCGACCTGTTCGATAGCCAGCCTTCCACGCGGGATTCAATTTGGCGAAATTATCCTTTTCTTGTTCGGGAAGTAATTTCGTAGAACGACGGATCGATAATTGTTGAGGCTCCAACGTGGCGGGTACGCAGGTTTTAGGTAAATGCAACGTTGATTGCGGTAAGTTCATTAGCCCTTTGCTGGCCAAGGGTATGCAGAAAGTCGCTAGCTCTGTCTACGAAACGTGTTTGCATCTCTCAGGCTTGGAACCGAGAAGTTTGCTGTGTGCTTGGGAATACGGGTGTCGTTGCTTGTTTGAACAAAATTTGACCTGGGAAGGGGTGAAACAATCAGAGGACTAGTTGTTGCCTCGAAACTGTGCTTTACAAAAGTTCCTTTTGGTAGCTGAGGCTAAGAGTATCTACTACTGGTTTTTGTTTTAAGTTATAATTTGTATTCTAGTGGCTAGGATCTTTATTTTAAAAAGAATGTGTAGTGTACAGCTAGAATGGCGTATACGAATAGAGAGAAGTAAGAAAAAAGTTTCAATAAAATCATGATGTGTTTTTTTAGAAGAAGTTAATGGAAACAATTAATATTTCATTATATCGTGTTAATTGAAAGTAAGTTATTTTCTCTTATTATCAGGAATTTAAATCACAACTGAAACATAAGGATGGATTAAAATTTGATGTTTAGTCAAATTGTACTAATTTTACATGCTCAGTAATTACATGTCTTATTCATCTATAAAAAATTATCTGACTTAACAATTCAGTTGAACGAAAACTATCATACAATAATAAACATTCTTGACAATCACTGTTCTAGGAATATTTCTATTTTTCTCTGCAGAAAAAATTTAACTGTGTCCGTATGTTGTTTATTGTAAAAAGAAATACGAATCAAAATATGTGTTTCCAAAAGGTACAAGTAGAAATTGAACCAAATCATTTCATTGACATATACGCTTATTAATTAAATTTTTCCATATTTTACTTAAAAAATATCGATAACTGAAGAAATCGTCGTGGCCAATAGAAGTTGTACGCTTTTTCGATGATGAATACTTTCCAAGCAACATGAAAAAACAAGAAGTAAAAAATTGAATTATTTCTGGAAGTAAAATAAAAGTAGAACAATCCAACTTCTTCCATATCAATATTAATTACTTGATGATTATTTTATACCACATAAAAAGTATAATCTTGCACTTTACTACAGATATTTTTATTTAATTTCTACCTACACTTCTCGCAGAGAAAGTTACTTAGCTCATTTCTTTTTTTAAATTTCTACAAGTAAACGTAGCATATTAATTGCATAAGTCTATAAACGAATAAATTTTTTATGAATACTGTAACTCTTAGTATATCTCTGAGTACTAATGAATTCGAAAAACGTTTGTAGCAAACTGACTCTGAATGATAGAACTATGAGAAATCTGGATTTCAAATATCAATTTTAAATTTTATTTTATCTGCCATGGTAAACTTTATGTAAATATATGTATACTTTCTTTTATTCATCGTATGTCAGCTATATGCAGCCTACGTATTCTTTCCTGTGATAAAAACGATAATAGTGACATAAATATCACGGTGTTTTTTCACATCGAAATATGTAAAAAATGTAGAAAGGGACTCTGATGATTTGAATTACAAAGATAATATGAGATATTTAAATATTGCAAAAATTGCCAATTGTGTAGGTTTCTATATACTTACAAAAATTTTACAAACCTATTAACCGAAAAATCTCTTATCCAAACACCTTTGTCCCTTTCTTACATCGAATACGGAAGGCTCTACTTTGCCCACAATTAATACAATCCACAAAACTAGTTAAACTAAAGTCGAAACAGAGAAAAGACACCCGTGACGCAGGAAGCCAACATGGCCCGCTTCTGGCAGAGTTAAAAACCCTCTCCCGTGCAAACACGCTAGGCGTTAACTAAAACAATGTAACGCAAACAGATTAGCCTGCGATGAATTCCCGTTACGCCGTTTACTATTTATACAAAGTAGTCCATGTCTTGGCTGTTTGACGAGCCGGCGGGGGTGGGTATTTGAACGAGAGTACGGGAGAACGTCCCGGACGTATTTACTTTACTCTTCGCCTTGTCACTAGCCATTCCTCTTCCCGAGCAATTACACCGACGATTTGTGTTTCGCCGCTTAACATATTTGTTAATGTCACAGCGCAGCTGGAGGGTCCGCGTCGAGGAGCGTTGAGAATCGTAGCTTCCATACGCGTGAGGTTTCCTACCCTGGCCCTTTTTCTTCACGTTTTCGCGCGAGGAACGGGAGGAAAGTGTGTTCCGTCACGAAACAAAGCGTCTCGTTGAACCGAAGGCAGACCCGCAGTTTATCACGGCATCGGGGGGACTTGTTGAATCTTGGAAAGAGTCCACGGAGCAACAGAAGCGGGCGCAACTGGCGCACCCGAGTTAGGATGGTATAAATTGTGCAGTCTGATAAGCTTGATAAGGGATCTATCGCGGTGCTGCGTCTGGTATCTCGTGTCGCGTATTTTTGGATGGAACATACGTCTGTGCAAATGTGAGAGCTTGGTACACCGCGCAGAGAAAACACGAATCTAATCGTATTATGATCTGGTACACGGGTTTCGCTACTTCCGAATGCGTGTTCCGGTATTAAATCGTTAAGCGGCTTACAGAACGTTCCGTGATAGTCCTAAGAAATGTTATCTATTCGTGTGTATTTGCTGAATAACGCAGAATATCAGAGAGCTTGTAAATTTTCTTAAAGAGTTTTATGTTATGTCATGACTGATGTCATTGAAGATTATCTTACTTCTAGAAAAGTAATATTTACAATTATGTTGAACCAATGATGTATAGACTATTGTTTGCCAAGTAAATAGTACGATTTGTTATAATTGTATCGAGTGTTTGCGATATTGTCTTACAATCGGCAGAGAGATAATTCCTCAAGTAAATATTAGTGAAAAATGTAGAATAATTTTAAAAAAGTGGAGTTTATATTTGGACACAATTTTCTTAGTTTACCCAATCTAAATAAGCAGCGTTAGACTTGTTTGCAGTAGAAATAATGTTATGCATACAGTTGACTACAAGCATTCAGAAAGTATTTTCAGAATAGCAAAGTTATTATATTGAGCGAACTTTTATACGTACCTACACCTTTAAAATCTGAAGTTAATTGTAAAAAAAGTAAACTTTAAAATTTAATTTCTTTAAATTTAAAACTGAAATGGTTCTGCAGATTACAATTTCTTCCATTTTGATTTAAAACTTTATGAGTCTGTTCATAGAAACTGATCAAACAAAAACCGATCTTGGGACCCAACAAAGTAAACAAATTCTTTGATTGATATAGTAAATTTAATTTGATTTGATGCAGTGTCTAATTGAATTTGAATATTCTACTTTTAGAGAGATGAAACTGGCTTCAAGTAGCGATTACTGAAAACGACTGAGTGTTTTAATAATTTTATGAAAGCTTGTCTCCTTCAGAAACTAAGTAGCACAAGTCTTTTTCTCATTGTAACACGACAGGGTTGTGAGCTTAATCAGGTGAAAAGGTAATGTCTAGAACCATTTTCTATAGAAAATTCTTTTCGGTAGAACCATTTTCCATAAATGATTGCCTCATTAAGTATAAGATCACGGTGTCGACTTAACCATTCGTGTAACATGTTATTTGCAATAAACCACGCATTAGTTCCGCTTAGTGAATTCTATGCCACTTAACATATTCCTACAGGCTGATGAATATCTGTACATGTAACTATTTATCTACAAGTTTCATTATAAAAGAAAAAGATTGAGGGCAATATTAAAGAATGGGCTGTTGATAGCTAAATTTAAAATCTCATTCGTGCTGAAAACTTGATGAATTAGTTACCTGATATATCTGATTCTTATATTTGTATCCGATAGACTAGGAAACTCAAAACATTGAAAATTTGAACGTTCAGAGGTCTATTCGTTTAAAAGTCTACAAATTTTAAAGTTTACTATATTAAAAATCAGAAAATCTGAAACTATATAAAGCTAGAAATCTGAATGTTTAGGAGTTCAATGGTTTTAATGTTTGGATGTCTGTATATGCCTGCAAGTTTGGCAGATAAAAATTTGAAAGCCTTAAAGTCGAATTTCAAAAATATGAAAATCTAACACGCAGAACATTTAGGAGTCTGAAACTGTAAAAATATGAAAGCTTCAACACTTTACTATTTAAATAGCCGATAAACTGTATACTTGGAAAACTCTGAAAGCTTGAACAACTAAAAATCTGTAAGTTTGAAGATCTAAAAGCCAAAATCTAAGAATTTAAAATTTTTAAAACCTAAAAATATGATGATCTGATACTCTCATGATAGTTTTAAATAAACTTTACCAGATATATTCAGAATTTGAAAGTTTTGTCCGATCACAACCAACAGTACAAAACGTTAACGGGTAGTATTTAGCGAAACAACAACCTAAGCGATTCTATCCACTTCCATTACGTTTTTGTTTACAACAGATATCAGGCTATCACCAACGCGTCACAAAATTACGGGTACAGGACATTGCCATTAACGGATCCCATAATTGGAAGTTTTTTATGCCCAATGGTGCGCAACGCAAAATCTGTGAATCGCGGCAGTTCAGCCGACGGCAATCACCATTCAATCAGAATTACAATTTGTTCGAATAAACCCAAATTACAGTGTTTCTCGTTTGCCTAAAATCCCGAATTCCGCACCTAATTTTCTGCGTACCATGGGTCGACACCGCGTTAAATTTTATGAAACCGACGCAATTAAGTTTTCGATGCATGTAAATCGAAAGTCCCGCGCGAAATGCCCTCTGTTGCCCGTTGTACATGTACCAGATACGGTATAATCGCAGCAAAGTGAAATTTAATTTCAAAACTCGTATCATCGAACCTTATTACAAGTTTGTTCACGCGCAGTCTGTTTCAAATTCCAGGCGAAATAAGGTTCGACGTGCTCAAGCGAAAAAGATTTGCACACGCATGTCCCCAAGGCCTCCCCGTGCACGCGTTTACACGCACGGATCTCTGCCCCAGTAGGGAAAATAAAATGAAAAATTCCAGAATCAGATAGTTCTCCCTTTTCCACGCTATTTGTCGGAAATAGGTATTCCTTTAACACTCCATTTTCGCCCCCTTCATTGCCGTTTCGCTTTACAAACTCGCCTGGTAATATTAACTTTCTTCTAAGAACAATTATCATGAAAGATCCAAATTAAAGTGCATACTTTGCTCTTCATCTACGATTTTACCATAGATATAAAAGTCGAGACTTCAGGAAGTAAGATAGTTGGACTAATTATACTTCAACAATGAAATATATTTTGGTAATGTTTCTATATAGAATACTGTTACATATAAACATTACGCTAAATTAATCTGACAAGATATAAGTTACAAATGTATAACTGGAACACTAGTCTGAGTACCCTGAAATAGAAGTAGGGAAAACATTCTTTGAAAATTCTCTTCTAGGTTATAAATCTTTTAGTGCTAACTACGCCCTAGTATCGATAGATCGGTACCTTGGCACAAACTACCTGTTTAACTAAGTCTTTAGTTCGAGTAAAAAGTCAAATAATACGTAAGTTGTTTTAGACGAAATTATAATATAGCTTTTATAAAAAGGATGCCTAAATGAATGATACTCACGCAAGCATATCAATTAGTCACAGAGAAAAAATTACTTCTTTGAACACATTCTAAAAGGAAGCTTAGCTCTCGAAGGGTTAGTGACTAGCAGAAGGGTAGCAGAAAGCTGGTCATACGACACAGTGTACCACCTTCTTTCTACTGCGAACGATCGCCGCCAAAATCGTGATAACTTGGTACACACTATTATAAGGTTAAACGTTCCTCCCACACAGTATCCGTTATTCCGCGCAGCAGTCTTCTCCCAAAATTGAATTCTGTTCTCGATTTCTACCCCTGGCGAGCGAGTCATGCGCGGAATCGCAACACGAAAGAGAAAAAGACGATGGACACTGGTCCCGTTCGAAAGAAAAATAAATTGCGCGTCTGTACGTCCGGTAGGAAGGGTTCACAACGGAATATTGATTTCCCACCGGTTGGGAGGCGACATCATAGAAAGAAAAGGCGACTTTTAACCGATACACATATGTACACACACCTGTGCAACGACGACCGGGTTCTCAGGCTTCTCGGATTCACATCATGTCGAGGGATGATACCCGTTCACGGGGCCGGAAGTCGATTCGATTTCGACGGGAGACAGGGGGTTGGCTTCTTTGCGGAACTCTCGCACGAGCGACGACGGAATCGCGAGATAAGCATCGATCCCGATTCTCGGCAAAATGAGGGTATACTAGATCGCTTGGAAATGTTTTCGGAGGCTTCACAGAGTTATGATACCATTTTGGAAAATCTACAATGTGAAGGCTAGCGATGATTGGCGTAAGTAAGAAAAATATTCACTAGTGAACGAGCTTTTGATTAAATGGGTAGCTAATGCTTTGTTACGTTCTGTTACCATTCTGTATAACAATCAGGAAATATATTCTTTCTGGGGATATAATGCCTTCGGTTAGTTCTATAGACGTAGTATCACTAGATATCAACTGCAAACCACAAAGCAAGTATCAAAGACTTCAAATCAAAATAGAGGAGGTTATAGTTTATGCACTAAAGCGTACTGTCCTAAAGACTCGACGATTAATCTGTTATTTCTTTAACCTTCTAAGGCATAGGTGTCTTTTCAGCTAGTTGAATTAAATGGAGTTAGCGAACTTTCATACCTATCAAAACTGTATGAAAAGCGTGGCCCGGAATTGACGTTACATTACATACTCATCGTACCATGCAAGATGGGTTCTAGAAATGCGCTTTCTAAACTTTAATGACCGTATGCCTACGAACTTTCAAAAGAATAACGAGCTTCAGAAACTTATGAACGGGATTGCTCTAAGATTTAAGCAAAAGTGACTTCTTATAATATTCTGTCTAAGTAACCAAATTCAATTCCGTAGAAGCATTCATTAATCACTAGTTGAAAGAAGGAACAAGCTATCTTCAGAAGTGATGATCCACCTTAAACAAACTGTCAACGACAAGTGATAATGACAGTAATAGGTAGTTGGAATAAAGAAATAGGATAAGACGGAGGCAAGTGTAATTAAACCTTATATTAATTAACAATATTTAATAAGCAATAACAGATTGAACGTATTGAAATTCTGTTGACAAAAAATCTATACCAACTCTTGAATTCCCATTGATAAATTAATCAGTTATCACAGAAAAAATATGGACATCCTTCTTATCACTTGACATGAAGTATACCTGACACATGTCAGTCTACACCCTTGACCAAATATTTGACAGGTTATTTAAGGCTTGAATGAAGCTTCATCTGGACTATAGGACATTCCCAGGATTCAAAACAATTCCGACATCTGTTTTCTCGATTAACATGGAGAATCTCCACAGTCGTAGAATATTACTTGTCATGTCGTCCATAAAGAGATCAAGGGAATAAGTTCCTCTAATCCTATAAATTTTCATGACGCTCTATAGTCCAGGTTGGGGACAGGAGTTTCCCGTTCACTTGGCATCGAAGTTCGATGGGAGCCACTCCTCCTTTTTGTACTGTCTCTTGGAACCCATAGTGCAGCTCGGCACGTAGAGGATGAGTTATTCTGTGATCTTGCGGATATGTTAAATTGATTGTGGACAATAAGAGGAGACCCGCGTAAAAGTTCTTGCGTTGTTCCAGGCCGGATTCTTGAAAAAGGTCGTCGCATTGGAGTTAAAGGGCTGGCCTTTCGACCGTACCACCCCCTTTGCCCCCTGCCGCGATGACTGCTACAGGGACATTAATTTTCGACTCGAGACATCCCCCCTCTCGTGCATGTTTATTGAATTCCTACTGAATGTTTCTTCTCCAGACCTCCTTGGAAGTCTGCTCCACCTCATAATGGATTCTTTCTCTGCGTTCGTGTTTCATTTTCTGTCGGTATTTCTCTATCTTCCTTTTCCTTGTCCTCGTCACGTATTTTCCTCTATTCTAGCCTCGTTTAAGAACCCAGACAGAGTTGATTTGTTTTTTCCTTTAATGAAATACGTGGAGGACAGAATGAGGCCGAATTTTATGTCTCCCCCTACTTAATCCCTTTCCATTTTTTCATCTTTGTAAGAGCAGGGGAAATACTTCCGGGAAAGATTTAAAGCAGAACCATTTTCTTCGAGGCTGTGCATATTATCAGCTGCACGAAGAAGATCCCATATTAAATTGTCTTTTTTGATAAGTATCGTTTATGTAAAAATTAAAAGGAGGATACTTCTTAGGGTTAAGACTTAAAGTAGTTTATGAGAATTCACTACAATTGGAATTTATGGTATGCGATCAAATTAGGCTATGGTGTTATATTTTATGTGTTCTGTTGAGTAGTAAATTTGTTAACTCATGGGAGATGTTAAAACCATATTCCAAGAAGTAGGTGGTTTTGGAAAGATTACAAGAGTTCAAAGTTGTGAGCTTAATCATAGGGTTGATTGTGAGAGTAGCTACGTACCCAATAAAAAATAAGCCACGTTTATGTCCTAAGTAACACATAATTAAGATTTCATTATTTAAAAGACATAAATCTGAACTGTTACTTAGGATATTACAATAGCATCCTAAAAATGTGAATTTAATTAACCATCTATAACTCATGAATCACTTGCCCTATTTTTACAATTAGTCAAAGGGTCAATATGTTAAGCAATGCTGGTCACATTTGTCCAAAACAAGTTAGTCCAAGCAGTGCTAATTATCCAACTAAAAGAGTAAAATATTTAGTCCTAGAAATCATTAGAATTCTAATTGTTTTAAGGGAAGACATTATTAATTTTAATCATTGTACCCATATTGAAATATATTATTTCGGGCAAACTAAAATTGTTTATTCGCTCATTAGTCTGGTTCCCAACACGGAATTAACGCAGTACTTCGATAATTTTCTAAACAAATCTAAGGATCTCCAAATATGACCTCTCTAGATGATTTCGTCAAGTAACTGAAATGGTTCAAAAAAATAAATCTCATTGAAGCATTGACCGATCATTAACTGAAAAAATGATCGACCTACCTTCAAATATGACGTCCCTAAGCTGGAAGCCAGCTAGGGAGACATCAGGTTTCTCTCTGGATTCAGAATGGTCCCTATTCGACCATGAGGATCGTGATTCCTTAGCCACCGGTTTTATCGAGCGTAAAGGTTTTTCAAAGGAAGAGCTGTTACCGTGGGCAAGAGAAGAAAATGCAAAAGAAGCGGGACAAGAAGTCACGGGAACGGGTTACGAGAATGGGACAGAAAGCTAGGACGGTCGAATACATTATAAGAGATCGTATCAGAGTGTATGAGACGTTACCTGTGTTCGTCCTGTTCCAAATTGGAGGCCGCCTGCTCTGTGGTCTCCTTGGGATACGTTCTGATCCCTAGCGACCCTTTGCAAGAGACGTTCGTAGAGTGACAAATGGTTCAGTCAAGGCCCTCAAGGCCGTTATTTCGTGTTTCTTGACCGCCTGTTTTTCCTTCATGTCTGAAGGTGCAAAGAAAGGACGCTGAGCCGTCTCCTTCTATGTTAAAAATTCTGGGGTTGCGAAAGGATTATCAAACTATTAAAGGAAAAATAATGACGTACGTGCCCTACTGATTAGCAAGTTTTATTCTTTTCGATGACGATGACTTCTATATTTTTCAGTGAATGTTATAGTCTTTTTCAAAGAATCTAAGGTCTTCTAAGGTCCCCTACGTATACTGAAAGATGGTGCCATATGCGATATCAACATTCAGGTTCTCACGAAGTAAGTTGTAATGTGTATAAACTGGTACTGGACTAGTGGAATCGGGAGCAAATTGAAATAATCAGAATATTGTTCTGGATGTTCAACTTGATGAATCAGTAATGTGAAAATGAACTAAACCCATGCAATTTCATGAAACTCAGAAAGTCGATGCTATGCGTCGCAACTTGTTTCAGTTTCTAACGGAACCCTAAAACTATTTTAAGCATTGCAAGTATCATTGAAAGAGATGCTAAACTTAAGATTACCAAGAGCTTCCAAGAAATTGCAATATTTCTAGTTTTTAATTAAGAGATTTGTCCCAATCTTGACAAATATTCCTATTTCTCAGTAATTACAAAAATCTTCTCTTCCTCTTAATGTGAATCTACATATTCTAATCTAGAACATAGAAGACGCAGAACATTTCGCAATTATAAGAATCATTTCCCAATATTAAGCAGGAAAATTAAAAGTTTCTTAAAACGGACTTGAAATACCTTAGTACGTACAAGATATGATAGTTCAGATTACAGGCAAATTAGTATTCGGTATGCATTATAACTGCATCCTTGTTACAATTGTCAATGCACACATTATAGGACTGGAAATGTCGGCTTCCTTGACATTTAACGACCTTTAACGCGAACCAAAGCCGGGGGTTCGAATTCCCGCGCCAAATTGGCGCTAAACAGCACTAACTCAAAGCAACCCGTTGCGAATTGCACCGCTGCATCGTTGCGCACGTGCGAGTGGATCTTAATACGTCGCAAGGGACGTGCGTTTCAGTCCAATTAACATCAGTACGACTAGCGGAAACCAAAGCTAATTGCTCGGAGAGCATGGACGGTAACGACTCCTAGGCGAAAACTTGCATAATTCTCTTCCATCATTGTGGTCTGACGAAAAATAGAATCTCCTATTTGCGGAGGAAGTCGTGGATTCGTTGTAATATTTTCCTCTCTGAAACGAGCATGGTTGCTTTATGGTAAATGAGTTTCGCCCTTGATGTCGTGTTATTCCTAACTACCGCTATAATCAAGTTAATCCGTGACGAAAAACTTCCGTGGTTGATGTTTGTCAACGTGAAGTAGTGATGAAGTTTATTTACGTGTACTTAGACTAAAATAAAAAAATAAGATGTGTCATGCTATTACTTGAAAGGTAGAGATGAGCTTTAGTGTGAGTTACAGAGTCATCTAATGGTACAATCTTCGAAAGAAATCCTAATTATTATTTTCTCTATAAACTGTATGTTTTCCCTCTTTTCAAAGAAGCTGTAGAATTTGAGGGTTAACAATAGATTGTGGTCTCCAAATGTCTACTTCAACGGTACACCTAACGAGGAAACTAGTGTCTTTGAAGCACAGCATTTATAAGAGAGCGATCTAATTGAGTGGATAGCACATGTGAATCATCTAACACACTTCAAGAAGAAATCCAAAACGAGATAGGTATTCGCGACAGCACTCTTTGGAGCCTGGTGGATCGCCTCGAGTGAGTTCTTCCGCTCTCACGGAACCGCGATTGTCCGCGGCCCTAACGGGCAGCTCTTTCCTATCGCGTTAAAGATAAGCGCTTATTACCGCCCGCTGCGAGCAGCTATTTACAGACAACTGTTGGCGGCGGTGTAAGCCCTTTCAACGATGATTAGCCAGCTGGTATGCAACTGTATTTTTTTTAAATGCCATCTCTATAGTTAGGCATGGAGGAAATTAAGTTCCCTCTATCATTGTCATGAGCGTAAATTTTACTTCTTTAGTGGAATGTACATCTAGACATCTACTTACTCCATGTGTACTTAGTTACTCACTAGTTGATTACTACAATTGCAGTGCTTGAATAATCTGAAAAATTGTTGGAATCATTTTGTAATTAAGAAGGAAGATTTACAATGCTGGATGAAAATAGTCTAAAACTGAAGAAAAAAGAATGATTCCTGTAACTGTTCAAAGTATAAACGAATTGTTTGTATGAATACAATTAAATGCATTCAAAACATATTTGATTCTAGTTTAATATTAAACTAATATTGATGCACTTTTTATAGGGAAAGTACATAGTTCGTATTCTATGGGGTTGCCATTAGTAATAAATTTCTAGTCCTAATCTCTCTAGTTCTCAAGTAGCTTGTTGAATACTCGATATCAGTAATTCTGTTAGTTCTAGTAATTTTAAAAAATCAATAATCGTTTGGTAGAATCTAAAAACAGGTAAAAAAATATACTTCAAATTTTACATTAAACTAGATTGCTAATTTAAATTTAGGCTAACTTCAGTTTACATAGGTATTTACAAGTTAGCCTAGAATTAAAACGTATTTTAAGTTTAATTTAAGAATCGAGTTAATATTTATTGTCCATGTAGACTATTTTTGAAGTTTTAACTTTAAACCTGAACATAAGTTCTATCATAAGTCTCAAATTAAATACAATGCGAAATTTTATTTTGACACCTAAATCCATTGCTAATCTAATCTTCTTAATATTTTACATACCAAGAGCCTATAATACTTATATCTGTTGTAATTATTATACTTATATCTGTTAAATAAAGTATTAACACACGATTTACAGAATAGGTACAATTTTCAGTTTTTCGATCGAAGCAAATGGATTTTACTAGAAATAACCAAACAACTGATTTAATTTTTTAAAGTCCCTCCTAAACAAACTGCTGCAATCTTAGTCCCAAACACAGATGCTTCTAGCAATACTCAAGCAATGATCCTTTATCATCGTGATGATTTACCGCACGAAAGCACCAAATAGTAAATTACAAATCGTCACTAACGGAGACAACCCGATATCCCAAGGAAAGGAAAGACGTCGATTATTTATAGCTGTGGAGGACCGCGTTCGATAGAAAATCCCGGTAGCGGAGTCACAGACGAGTGCGTAAAGCAAAGCGACGCGGACAAGGAGTGAAAAGCTTGATCCGAGTCAACGGGGCCTTTGGCGACGAGGCCAGGGGGTGAAAGCAGCTTCGACTTTAAAGGCTGAGCTCGGGATCTAGATGTCACCCCGCGCGAGAACGTACAAGAGAGGATTAGAGGAAGACGGCGGACGCTGAAAAGCAAGTGAAATGAGGACAGTCGGCGCGAAACAGGCGGACAGTGAACCCTTTCTTATCCGCGTGGAACGAAGTTTCAAAGGAATCTCGACTGTTTTGCGAAACGCACTTAACTTTCCACCCACAACCAGACACGTCGTCAGACATTTCGCTGCCTTTTTCCTTCTGTTCTACTATATTCCCGCGCCGCGAAGCTGTCTGTGGCCCGTCTCGCCTTGGTCATTGATCCTTCAGGGACTGGCGGGGTCAGCTTTTCACGCGGAGGCGGTGTTGGAAACTCGAATGAGAAATGTGATAGATGTGATGATATTTTCACAATACAGTAGAATTTTGACTGATCCTTGTGTATTGCTTGGGTCAGTCTGCCCTGAGACTTAATTTCAGACTGTAATGATTTCTTGATACGAATTCAATTCACATAAGATTTGATTATGAACAAATTTGTTCCTTAGAATAAACGATGTGATGATGAATAGTCGTGTTGAACGGAGCTGACATAGTGTTCGGCTGAAACGCAGCAACTCAGACGAGTCACACTCTACTGATGTAGTTGTCGCTACAGTCACACATTAAAATCAAATCACGCGTACTACATGTTTGATATTTCTTTTGCATTCCTCAATTTAAAAATGTTTATTTTGATAGATTATAAAACTAATTCAAAACATTTTACAAAATTGAATATTTGTGTGACCCTAGAACTTGAAGAAACTAATATCCTAAAAACACGTTTATTCGCTCTTAGACATTTAACTTACCACCGTAACGTTCAGAAGGTGCGAAAGACCTGAAATCCTACGGTTTGTGCGAAGTTGCTATATTTCGAATGCAAAGCCCTTGTCGAGGAAATGCATAGTGACCAACAGAACGTTAGCAGAAACCTAGTGATTAAGAACGGTTACGCGACGTATTACTTACCGATCAAAGGCTACCAGCTAGCGTTATATTGTACAGTAGATTAACATGCGATTGAACGCAACAGATTTGAAGGAATTGATACATAGATAATGTATACCACTTACCTGAAACAAAAAATAGGGTACCAGTTTGTATTTAATCGCATGATGTACTTAAATACTAAAATCATTATCAGTAAGTCCCTTTCTGTTATAATTAAAGTGTTTAACATTCTATTAAAAATAGAGAAGACATAATAAGATAATGTATAAAATAGTATAAACATAATAATAGACATAATAATAAATGTATAAAATTAGATAATGTGTAAAGTTCACTTTTAAAAGCAATGAACTTTCGTTAATCTGATTTTCAGGTAAGGAATTACTATTGCATTAAAAAATGGTACTTCAATCACTAGACTGCGGATGTTTATACTAATTCCTATTTTCATAAATATAATTAGAGAAATAGAATCTGATTTAAGAATCGGATAGAATCTGATTTGTTTCACTCTCCAAATATTATAAAGTATATTTTACCTTCAATATTCTGAATATTTCTGCATATTATATAAATTTTGTATGTTTTTGTGTGTTGAAATTTCTCATAAATGCATTAAGATCCGCATTCTATAAACCACTAACAATAAAGGATAATAGAAGTATTCTGTCTCAGCTTTAATATTTTTGATCCCTGTACTTCAAACGCAGAGGTTATTTTCTGAAGCAAAACTTTTTCTTGGTATCGAGAAAAGCTAGTCCAATAAGAAGATTTTGTCAAGTATATTGTCTTACATCATTCGTTTTGAAACTGATGTTCGTGGTGGTGTTGTCGATAACTGGACTAGTTATTTTCTGATCGACTACAGACCTGTTTTGTCATTTAATCCCGCAGCCGTTTTCGTTCCATATATCGATTCGACGGTACGCCAGGTTTATGTACGATTTGAAAGCAAACAATCGATGTTTGGCCGTGCCGGGAACGGGCGATTTAATACAAGTTCGAAACAACCTGCTTCGTTTCTCTACCAGAGTACACATAAGCTGATGTAGCTTCGTTCGAAAAATAAATCACTTCGCGTTGTACAGTTGTGGAATACCCATCATCGAGGTGTATTGTAGTTGTGTACTGGTATAAACACAATCTTGTAGCGATAAAACCCATTCATTTACAAGCAACAGAGTGATGGAGTAACAAATACTGTATCATTGTATTATTATAATAATATTGACATGCAGTTTTTATTTATTATACACTCATGATCCAGAATGAATAATATGATGTGGATCAGGTGATGCTGCATTTTGATCGTATAAAAATGTATAGGACGAGTTTATAATAGGACAATACTGTAATAATATTGACGTCCTAATACACTAGTGGTGCCTGTGTTACAGTTAATACAGTATAGGTTAAACGATGCTAATTTAACCTCTCCATCATTAATTCCAGATGGACTTTAACACGTGACGCGTCACGTGACCACCATGCTCGGCCAGCCAGTTCTTATGGCTACGAAACGCTGTCTATTTGCGCAAAACGGCCGAGCTGAATGCGACGAGACAGAACAATGGATGCAACACGAACCACTCGCAGGGAACATGGACCAGCGATCGACTTTGCGGAAACTGTCAGACAGAGTTGGTTATACACATTGCGCTACACAGACACATAGCAACGACAACGTTGGAAACACGGAAATAATCGGACGCGTAAGCCTATTATCGGGCCAGACCGGAGTCAACAATAATTAGAGGGAAAGCGGAGTTTCGCGGGACTGGTCGTTCGACGAGCAACGGACTTAAAATCGAACGCAAACAAAGGTGTACACGTCGGGGCAGGCTCTTGTATACATTGGTCTCTAGTCGTGCGTACGTCGAAGTTTACGTGCCGCTACCTAATCCATCCTTCTCTCTTTATTTGTTTCCCCTCTATTTTCGATGTACCCTCGGAAACACGAATCCCTGAATTCCGCTGCACTCGTTAAACACCACTTTTCAACTCTTTTCTATTGTCTTCCTTTTCTCTAGTCTTCCTTTCTCTATCAAAGTGCAGCTACATAGTATATTTGTTAAGATGAAATTGTGGAATGGCTGGTTAGAACTAATTAACTTTGTTGTGAGTTATACTGTTTTTTTTTCTGTACCTAAATAATGTTACTGATTATATGGCAGAATCTAAAACAAGTCTATTAATGTGTTAATGCTCTCTTCTACTTCATCACAGGGGAGAGTGAAAAAAGTAATTGTATGATTTGTAAAATTAAAGGTGGTAACAACGAGTCTATAATGAGAAAATATTGTACATTGTATACACCTTCATCGCCGGTTTTCTCGCTAAATTTCTTTCGGAAACATTAAAGCTGTGATTCCAAAGACATATTAATGCACCTAGAATGTATAGGAGAATAGCTACTTTGCTCAGATCATTGAGTAAAGCGGATTTAGACGCGTTTACGCGACACAATGGAGCGAAGAGCCGTCGAGCGGTCCGTTATCAATAAGCAACGGTCAGACTCGATCGTATCGGGACATGGCTATCGTGTGCAACAACACTCACGTTTCCTTTGATGTGCGAACTTTCGCTCTTCCTATGCACTGGGCAAACGTTTGTTCGCAGGATCGTTTCAATCTCTTGTATGGGACATAGTACATGAACCATTTTGGATTTGGTCTAGTTCTGTCTGTAAAGGAAATGTTGTTCTACTTTACCCTCGGCTCCATTACACGTGGAAATTGAAATTTTGGCTAACTGTGATTTTAAATGTTAACTATATTTGGAATGCGCGAAATCTTAGATGTAATTTCTTAATTTCAATTTCTCTATAATCGTCATAAATAGTGATCTTAGAGATTAACTATTCTGAAAGTTTATATTCTTAAATTTGACGTACATAATATTTTACATATAAAGTATCTCAATCCTTGCAGTCAACATATATGTAGAAATCTCATAGATTATATGACTATTCTGAGAACTAGCGACTCCAAATTTGGAGTATGTAATATTTTACAGGAAAAGTAACTTCAATTCTTACAGTCAGGATAATTAGTGACAGAGTTTAGATGATCGTTCTGAGAAATGGTTGTCCTAAATTAAAGGTATTGATTATTTTTCAGGTATGTAATGTAATTTCAATTTCTATAACCAGAATAGTTGGGTCTGTCAACAGTCATTAGTTGACAATGTAAATTTCATTAATTTACACAACGCAACAGAGAATTGCCATCAGATATAAAGCCATCATCGTGAATATCCCTATTTACAAGCGCATATAATAAACCACACACGACAAAATTATATTTGCATTCGTCAAAGGCAACTGTAGTTCAATCAACGTCATGATTCCACATCGTCCCCAATGATTCATAGCCACAGAGAGCGTGTTTAATGAAATCGCTCTTCGAATTCCGCGATCGGCATTAATGTAAACTTCTTTCGTGGGAGGAACCGAATTCGGGGTATCGCCCCTCCTGTTCTCAACTGAACAGCTAGTTCGAGTTATCGCGTAATTGCCGGTCGAGAAACTGGCACGGAATCGAGAGGAAACCACCAGAGACAGGGAGGTACTCTCGATCCTCTAATTACCAGCAATTACCGTCGCCTAATCAATTACGGTAACGCAATCTGCTTGCATAGCTACTGTCCGGTATACGACCATGGTAATTGCACCAGCCTTGGCCAACGCGTTTTCGAGCCCCCTTTGTCCAAGAACTCTCCCTCTATCTCTGCGGTTCACAAATAGAGAGGAGGTCTCAATGAAATCGACAACAAACATGCCACACTCCTCGATTCACCGACATATTACACACTTTCACTGTCGTTCTTCTTTTTCATTTCGCTAGGAGGAGCCTCGCAAGAGGATCCTGGTTGCAAAGGCCAAGAAGGCTATCATAAGTAATCGCCCTTTATGGGTTGTGGCAAGCTGGGTCGCATCGTATGTCGTACGACCGTTGATTTTACGACCAGCTTCTCACTGGGATCGAGTATTTTGTTTAAACAGACCGAGCTGCCGCACAGATAAGCTAGCTGCCGGGTGTTCCAGTCAGCGATTCGCTTTAACGCCCCGTTGAAGGGAGCAGTTGCTGAGAAAGAGGACGCGAAGCCGATAACGGTGAACGCTTTTGCCAGATACTTTTGATACTTTCTACTCAGATACTTTTTTGAGGACGAGCGAGTGGTGAGAAATTTATTTTGCACGATAAGCAGTACAAGAAAGTGCACCAAAAATCAAAGACATTGTTGAAAGAATATGTTTGTTGATCGTTACAGCTATTTAACTAGTTGTGAATAGATATTGTACATCCCGTAAATCAATAGAAGGTGTATGTGAACGCACAGTGTTTGCAAGAGAAACAGTAAAAAGTAATAGTAAATCTCTACTAATCGTAATTAACTCTCAAAGCAAGTTTTAAGTCTCGAGTCCAAGAAGTCTCATTCATAGTTGAATGATTTAGAATTAATATCTCGCAATACAACATAGTCCGTACAAATCGTGGTGAGCATTATTTCAAAGCGCCAATATCCTTCGAGTCAATCGAACGGAAGTACGCTGTCAGAGATCGCAACATGGTGCCGAAAACTATACTGCAGTTATATAGACATAAATTCAGTCGAAGGCACCAGGGTTTCTTGGGCAGTAAAACAACGAGTCAACCCCATAAATCCGTAGCTCGGCTAGCACCAGCGTATACACACGCGCGCGCACTCGCGAGAGGGCTTGTCATTATTTCACGTGTGTACGCATGTGCGCGGACGCCGGGTACCGAGAGAGCCATGAAATGGACCTTGACCGTTCCCTGAACACGATAAGCCGCATATCAATCATTACTTTAGCCGTGTAATTGAACGAGAAGGGGGACAGCGTGAAAGAAGGATCGCTAAGAAGAAGAGGAAACACTGAGAAGGAAAGGAGGACTTAGAAAGTTACGGTAACGAGCTTTTTCTTTGATCGCGTGGGAACCGATCGAATGGGCGTATCTACAAACACATACAATACGGGGTGCTTCGTATACATATTTGACACTTAGAATATACTTGGGCGTTTTAAAAACAGATGATTTCAAACACGAAAATATTGTTGAAAAAATGGTATGTAGTAGAAGACGGTGATAGATTTCAATAGGAATTTCCAAAACTAAGTCAATACTAATACGAAAAGTTCACTCCATGGGATTTAATTACTACACATAAGAAATTATGTGTATAATTAAATGTACAACATACTAAAATACTCAGATTGTACCAGCTTGTTTTGAACCTTAAAATGAGTGTACGATGCGAGTATGTGTTTATAAGTAATCTGATATTTAGAGCAATCGATTCTCGTAAAAGTAACCATTGAACTTTAATAACGCGTTCAGGCTAAGCGAGCGAATGCTAATTCTTTTTCCCACCTTCAGCAAAATTTAGTTATTGTTAATGAATAAAATTGACAACTGAATGAAATAATAAACTGAATAAAATAGGTGCATCATAAAGGATTGTGATTTGACGATTTCAATGTTAGAAAGAGAAAGATATCGCTATAACTATAATGACCCTTATAATCAGATAGTTGTAATCTGTAATTGTCAATACTACCATTGTCATATATCAATGTCTAGCAATAATTCCTCCAAAATAACCTCCTAGAAGAATAAGTGTGCACACGTATATAATAAGGTTTATTTTAAGGCCCGCTGCAGATGAGTGTTTTTTTGTCACCGCAGCGCGTTGTAGCAACAAGGACAATTATCAGTTTTCAATTATGGAAAACAAGAAAAGACGTGCGAACGCGATAACATGGCGGCATGCTTGCCTTCTGCATGCTTTCAAAAGAACGCAGATCCTGCTTCGCCGCTTTGCGTGAATTTACCACTACAACTTGCCGCAAACGTGCCGCTTGGTTGCCGCGTTTGTATGTCTTTCCTTGTTTTCCAGAATTGAAAATTGGAGATTGTACTTGTTGTTACAACGCACAGCGACGAATTGTCGCAACAACAAGAAAACATTCGTCTGCAGCGAACCTAAATGGTCGTTAAACTATATTAGGATAATGTGATTTGGAACAAAAGATATTCAACATGGCTGTATACTTTCCAAACAGACCTTTATTTCTACAAAATTATTAGGCCACGTAGTCAAGTCTCCCATAATCTGTTTTCACTGAAAGTTGGTCTAAAAGAACATTCTACGGGTTACTGAATGCGTCTCCTTTCAGCGCAAAGTGTGACGAGGGTACTCGTGGAGACTACTTTCGAAGTACCTGATATAAGAGTACACCTTTTGTTTGGGGTTTACAGGGCACAATATGCTGTCAAAGGAAATCAGGCAAACGGGCTCGCAAATTATAAGTATAAAGCAATTACGGTGGCATTGTGCCCGTTCAACTCAAGATCCTGTGGCGTCGTCTCTGATCGATAGAGACCGGGCTATTAATTATCCGAGATTGGTTCTCGAGCCAATGCACGTCGGGGCTAAGTGACTCCCTGGCACCGAGGAAATGCCATTGTTTTATCGGTCCTCGGTAGTAGAAAAAAACGGATCGCGGATGGACTGAGAACAGGCACGAATAGGGAACTAACTCTAACCGGAGTTCAAAGTCGTGATCCAGTTCGGCCGATTTGATTGTCTTTCTATTACTACGGATCTACGATAAAAATCTTCCCGCCACGCTCCATCTAACGACCATCCAGCTCGTTTCACTTCCGTTCCGAGCGGACTTATCGAGCTGGAACAATCGGGGGCGTTTAATTAATAAGGACACGCTCCGTCACGACGGTTCACACGGCTGATTTGTGAACCCCTTCACTAGTATCACGATTTTTCTCTGTCTTCGTGCATACTGGTGTTCTTGCAGGGTGACAGTGTTGAAATTATGCTGATATCGCAACGAAAAACATTGTTAATCCTTGTAGCTACTCTGCAAGTAGCAGCGTGACGTGATTCTTGATAGGTTCAGCGAAGGATTGCAGGACATTGCTTTTGAATGCTACGAGGAAGAGGCGGGCAATCGTGTTCTTCGTTACTCTGGTTAGGAGTAACGTGACTTGGCTCTTTGTTCTTCCAGAGAAATTGAGACGACTGCATGTCTTGATATTCTAATGAAAAACGACGCAAGGGTTTTACCTCTGCAGTGGAGGATACCAAGATCCTGAAGATTGCTGTGTGCATATGTAGCATGAATTAATAATTCAAATGACTTAAAATTGATGACAGGCTAATACAAAATATTCGATGATTATTAACCTGTAAATGTTTGTGTAAATTCATGTTTGTACGAATAATAGTAAGTAAATGGAACTTAAATAGAGATCTTTTTCACCTTCTAAATGTTTCAACATGTATTTTACTTTGGATATCCTGTGCGTTTTCGCATATAGTGCACATTTTTTATTTTTTAATCTAGTGTTTTAATTTAATGATTAGATTTAGTGTTAACAAAGTTTAAGGAATGAGTAGTCAAGAAGGCTACGATTTCGTGAAATAAAAATAATTAGAATGTTTTCAGAAAGACTTTGAGTTGGTAATATGACATTATAATTCTACTTGAGCGATTATGTCACTTTGGTGGCCCGAAAATGATGCTATCTTTACCTTTTTTTTTGTGAACACAATTCCGTCACAAGAAAATTTTTGTATTTTACATAGCATTTACGGACTTTTGATATTACGTAAAAGAAAGGATATTGCAAAATCTGCTTTCAATCAAGATGTAAGAGGTTCTAAAAATAGTCCATCTGAAGGAACAAATTTCGCTGGTTGACAGGATTTTTCTATCCTGAATTATCTAAAATAAGAAAATCAAACTTATTTTCATGGGGAAGAAAAAGTGTCGCAATTCTGTAGTAGACCCTCTTTTTAGCTAAATTATTCTTAACGTCTTCTATGTCATAACTGAAGAGATATTTTATAATATCTGTAGAAATAATGTTTTCTACGGAATCTGCTGTATACACTTAAAATATGAAACAGAATACACTTCATTTTTCGAGTATTTAGGTCCGCTGCAAACGAGCGTTTCTGCTTTTGGCCGCCGTGCGCTGTAGCAACAAGGACAATCCCCAATTTTTAATTGTAGAAAACAAGGAAAGACATATGAACGTGGCAACTAGGCGGCAGCTTTGCGACAAGTAGTAGCAACAAATTCACGCAAAGTGGATAAACAGGATCTCCGTTTTTTTGAAGATACGTAAACGTGGCGCTAAGTTGCCGCGTTCGTATCTCTTTCCTTGTTTTCCACAACTGAAAATTAGTAATTGTCCTTGTTGCTATATCGCACTCCGGCAAATCGCCACGGTGCGGCAACAAAAAAACGCTCGTCTGCAGCGAGCTTTATAAAGTCTCTTTAAATTTATTCCTTCCTACTTACACATGTGTTTCAAACGTGACACTGTTTCAAACTTATAAGAAAGTAATTTATTAAATAAATAATATTGATCAAAAGAAATAGAATTTTTTAACAAATCTCATCTTACTTATACAAGAATGTTTGTTTAAGAATAAAGAATCATTTGAAAAATAATTTTTCCTTATTTACAATAAATAATGATTTAATGTTCCAAAATTAAAAATGACAGCATGTATTAAGCGATATCTGACGCAACCAAATGAAATCGAAGGTCTTTTTCCCACCTAAATTTCTGTTATATTAACTACTCCTAGATATTGTTTACTGTGCATTTACTACTAATCTCCCTAAAAAGAGGACTATTGAAGTCATTCACATTGATTACGAACCACCCACGTCTTGTTTGCCAGTCTGTGTGAAAACTACGCAACCCACAAGAGTGAGCAAGTTTCAGCAGGGTAGCCTCTCCACCCTAATCCACTCGAGCAGACGTTACCTTCGTACTCCTCCACCAACACTGTTCCCCCCAAAAAAAGAATTCTCTCGAAGCTGGCACGTGTTTACAGTCCAATCGGATCGGCGGATCCGCGAGCAATGCTCGTTCCAGCGCAATTATTAAAGCCCTCGATACACCGGGGCTGCTTTCAGAGGGCACCCCCAATTTCGGAACGCGGCTCGATCAGAATTTACGGCGCATTGGCCGCCGCTGAACCGTTCGTCCCGTTGCCTTTTCAATCTTTCGTAATGAAGAGGCCTCGGACAATAATAAAAAAAATCACGAAGAATCGAGAGAGACAGAGAGGGGGTGGGGGTGGGGGGAGAGAGAGAGAGAAAGAGTGAACAGGAGATTGAGGGTAGCACCGGAACAGAGATGGAAAAGGCACTTTTTCGTTACGTTATGCCGACCTAACGACGTTATACCGTATAATATCGTTACGCGACTAAATCGTTATCCGACGTGTAATTGGTAAGGCGAAACGCTTTGCACTGATTATCCGGCTTCCTCCGTCCTCGTCACAATTTATTTTTAATTATTTCCTGCCAACTGCAGCCAGGATCGTCGACCTGTCGCTCGGATAACTCTCGTCCGATGCGCACGCTCATTTTGTCGCTCAAATACCGTGCACAATGAGCGCTGTAATCGCTATTGTTGCCGAGTTCACGACCAACAGTACGCGATTCGGCCCCAATGATTCCTCCAACTGGGAGCACGAAGGTTAATCGATGATCTTGTTGACGGTAATCGATTGGTAAAATTGTAGACACAATTACTGGAAATGGCGGTTATTTTTTGGAGATTGGGTGGTTGCTTTTGTAAGGATGAGGCGGTACTTTAGCTTCTTACTAAAAATTCGGGGACATTTGGATACGGGTTTAAAATTGTATAAATTGTTTTTTTCATATAATTTCATTATAAATGATCCGAATTATGTTGTATTTAGGATGATGATAATTGGGAAAATACAAGGAATCGATTGGTGCAACTTGCCTGAAACTTCAATTAAAAATCTGTAACTGAAAGCCAAACTAACTTAAGTCCTTTTTTGTTACATTTCAGAATAGTGAAAAAACAAATGCGATCGAACATTTTTTAACACTTTACTTAAAGCAGTGTATATCATTAAATTTTTTTAATTTAGTATATAATTTTCATACGATGAAGAAAAAGCAATAAAATAGTGTATACAATTTAATTTTAGAAGAAGTGGATTTGGATTAGATTGCTTGTCACAACTGTGAAGCAGGAAATTTGCGATTGTTAAAACGTAGGCTGGCCCTGAATTTTTATGACTTTATTGTTTCTCATAGTTCGGAATATTGCTTGTGCAGCATTCCAGAAATTAACGAGCTCAATATAATGGCAGTATCTTTTCATTGGAAATTTATTTATATCCGCAGTTATGAAAGAGACGTCTACGTTAAAATGCTCGATTTATTTTAATTTTGAATCATTTCTGTGATTACACTGAAAAGAACCTATTCAATTTCTTCTCTTCGAAATGTGTATTTTTGAACGAGTGAATAAAAAAAGGCGAGAGATTCTTCCGACCATTTCTCGCTTTCTACATTTATGAAGCTCATCATATCCTGTTGACCCGCTTATCACTGTCTGCCCTAACGAACTGCTTTCAAGCTTCAACTCTTATGTTACTTTTACGCCTTTAGATCCTTCCCTGCTCCGCGGTTCATGTTCATATTTAGAACTTTTCGAAGCTTTCACCTACATACGACCCCTTCGTCATTTCCCTATTTAACAACATTGTCAGTGGAAGCAATCCCTGAGCAACCGAATAGGTAATACAACGTTTTTGAGAGTGTACCATTTAATTTTTTTAGAACTACAGTACAAAATAAAATATAAATATAAAAAGATAAGTTAAAAGTTCATTAATATGAAAGTACAGTTTAAGGGAGAAGTAACTTCACATGATATTATACCATCTGAAAGAGTTAAGTATACACCCTTTACCAAAGTTGTTAAAAGGGGATTGTAATTTTTAGTTTCGAATTGTGTTATTTAATTTCTTTGTATTACGTTGGTTATATATATTAGTAACAATAACTGTCTAATCAATTCTTACGTAATGTATTTCTCTATATTTGTTAAAATATTTAAGTATTCAGTCTCTCCCATCATTTATAAATATAAAAATCAGCGTGAAATGAGACACAATATCCTTGACACCATTTAGCATATTTAGCACTTATTGTTAGTCAAACAAGGAGTAGTTATTGGTTACAAGTGAATACTACAGGAAGTATTTGATAAGTCACGGTTCCTAAATTTTAAACAAGAGTAATTTTAAAGTTCGAAATGTTCTAGGCCAATCCCTCATTAATAAAACATTTTTATTTCGTTATCAAACTAAGTATGTGTTTTATTCTCCCTGTTAAAAATATAAGAAACGTTTATTTCCATTATACTAATTATTTTTTTAATATTTCACAAACCTTCGTTTGATTTATCTACATTTTCTTCTATTAATAACTTTTTTTAAACGAATGTTTAGTTCACTCTCAAAATATTCCATATACTTTGTATGCATATACATCCGTATTATTGAATAAAACTATTAGGTACTGTTTAACAATTTTGAGTTTTTCGTGGCCTTATCAAAATAATCCCCTACTTCATTTGAATTGGTCAAATATGTCTGTACCCATCATATTTCAGATCTTGTCAATAAGTAGTTTCCTACTATTTCCATCTTGATATATTAAGGCAGTCCCAGTTAGCTATCAGATGACACAAAAAAAAGTCGAAGAAAGTAGACTTATGAAGTTCTTCTCCAGAGGTCTTCAAGTGTAAAGGTCATGTGTGGTCTTCCTCTGGTGTTCACCATTCAGGAAGATTTGGTTTTCGAATTCTCCACGAAACGCAATTTGCGAGAGTCCTGTCCACAACCGCAAGAACGCAAACAGGAGACAAGGGGAACACCGTAGAGGAACGAGGGCGACGCGCGCCTTGTACCAGTTGAAATGGACCATTGTTCTGGTCGATGGTTCGACGACCACCTCCTCTGCCAAATAAAACGATCAAGACAAGGAGATCTACGGACCCTGGGCAGCGGGTCGAACCTGTAGGTCGCGGCTGACCTATTCGAACCGAATGGAATCTTTTTGTGAGCAGAGAAAAATATGGCCGATTCCCGAGCGCGACGTCTGCTGCAGCCTCCAAAGCCAATTATTTTGTATTCCACGATCTACTTCTTCTATTTGCACGTTACCTTTTTTGTTGGTTTCATTTTGATCGAGTACGGGTCGAAACCTTGATGAAACGTTGAAATTGGGAGGAGCCAGATTCTGAATAGCGAAAGCAAGGGTACGTTGGCTAGCTCGATGCTTATAATCGGGATTTTCGTTGAAACGATATTTCAGCGCGAAAATGTTGAGAATGCTCTACACATTATTTGCTAGAATTTTCATTAATGTATTATTTGTTACTGGGTAATTCTCTTGTTTGTTTGATTATTCTATTTTGATTATTCGATTATCTAAAATTACTTTCTTAACTGATTGAAAACTGCTTTTAACTGAATTATTTCAACTAAAAGTGGTCATTAAAGTTACAAAAATTTAATCTTTCTTAGCATTTGTCAATGGCACAAAGACCCGAGAAATCCGTTCAATTTTAAGCTCACCATAGTCAGAAATAGACATTCTTTATTTTAAATTCGATCTAAGATTCAAGCTCTTGATCACTGTGACCAAGAATGCCGTACGATTCCTTGCGTCGACTGAACGTGGAAAATCATCTTCTCGAACGAGAAGATCGGAGAACTGTCTTTCGATAAAATCTCTTTGTGCGTGAACAGAAATATGGCCGAAAGGTATCCTTTCCATTTAACTTGATTCGAAGCTACCAATAAAAAGGAATTATCTCGTAGAAGTTTCGAAATCACCTCACCGAGAGATATAATAGAAATTTATGATCATTGATTCACACTGTCTTCGTTTGACAGCTAAATAGAAAATAAATTCTCAAGAGCAGTTTGCAGTACCAAAATCCTTTTCACTTACATAAATAACATTTTGTAATACCAAAAATAATTTAGAAATACCTTATACTTAAATAGAAGAGAATGTAAATAGAAAAATAAGATGAATTGTGAGCGAACTGCTACGTCATTAAACCTTCAAAAACAGACGAAAAAACGTTGATTCAAAGCTACGATAGTTTTCTCAACAAGCGAAAAAGGGTTAATTAAACAAGTCTCAGAGTTTGGCACAGCTTTCCAACATTGTTTGAGCTGATTATTCTTTGTCATCAGACACAACGAGCGTTTTACACTCCAATTACACGCAGCCAGCATAGTATTCGATCACCGACCGTTCAATTATAATGAACGTCCCCTTTGACGATCGCGATTGTCGCAGGATGATTCCCTGCCTCGAGGATCTCTTACATTCGAATCGGAACTGAGTCTCCTCTTTTCTCTCTGTGCGTAAGAAACTATCCATGAAGATCTTCCTGAAATGGAATATTATTTGAAGACAAAGATGGTTCGACGGAGCAGAAGAATCAAAAGTTGCTCGTGCTCGTCGTCTATTTAATCAATCTTGTTTACTGTTAATTAACTGTTAATTAACACGAGCCACTTCGTTATATTTTTACAATAAATGAAAGACTGGTTCAGTGAATTGACTCACTGTCTAATCACGGTGGCGCGAACGCGACGATGAATTCTCTCGTTGAACAACTATTTCGGGGTGGAACGCGACAATCGCGACAACCACTTCATTCGTTAATTACCTAGGGGCCAATTATTCTTTGTTACGGCATGTAATGAGATTTACACTCCAATTACATTTCGTTGCGTTGATCGCAGCCCACTCGACTGTGAAGAATCATTTCTTTTGATGACGTTGTGATGACGAGTGACGTGGAAGACTCCGCTAGAAGATAGTATTTAATTATGTATTGTTTGAAGAATGTTTTTTTTTTGGAGTGTCTTGTTCAGAAATGAAAAGAAGTTTAGCAAAAGGTATGCAAGTCCGTCTGATTTTGGTATAAACTCCTCCTTCTTGCTTTATTCAAATTAGTCAATTTATCTCTTGATTTAATTTAACTGGAACAAGCGGATAAATGTTCTAAAATCGCCTAAAATAACAGCGACGAAGGTTAGCAATTATGTTTCAGGTAACACACATTCGTTTCAGCTTGTTCGAAGCTCTCATAATTCAAAATGCAGATATTATTTCAAGTCAAAGAAAGCTGAAAGAACCTCAATTCTCTTCGAAACTTGATAGGTTATATCAAGTGAAGTAAAATAAGAGGTTCACAATGGTAAAGTAGCCTGGAGTGTAATTGGTTGAATTCAAGTAAAAAATTGATTAATTTAAATGAAGTCTATGGTCAACCTTTTCTTGAATCGGATACGTAAGCACGTTGTTTTGTTCTTATAATCAAGCGTGTCTGTACGTTTACGACATGAGGGGTTCGTCACTAATTCATGGATACAATAATACAGACAAGGTCATGCAGAATCAACGAAGTGAGGTAAATGTCCCAATATCCGGACGCTTAAGGTAGCGGATATCCTAGTAAGTGAATAACCTATAAATGACATCTCCCGACACTTGAATTGCTTTCCAGTAGCTGAATATACTCCTTTTATAAGACTAACCTTTTTCATTAGGCGCATTAGAATTTAAACTTAAAATTAAATAAAATTAGCATCACTGTCCAACAACAAGACATGGTTAGCTACTGGAACACTTACCTTACTCCAGTTGGTTTCGTGCCACCTTGCTCTACTTCTTATCTCTGTATAGAACAATGAGTGTAGCAAAAAGAAACAAAATCCTGCGGTCTTCGTAGGCAACTTAATGCTTATTAAGAATACTGCTAAACTATGACACATTAACCTTCATCCAAAAAAGAATAATCAAGGAGCATCCAAAAGACTTCACTTAGCTTCCTAACAACAATACATACTTACGAGGCACTTTATTCTAGGGAGAATTTCAAGGGAATGGACCATACACAATCTACTTTTTGAGACCTAACCCAGTTTCTGAACAATGTATAGTTGTAATAATATGTAATACATATGTCGTCAAATATTTCGTTGACCGGAAAACCATTCTCGGATAATTGTCTCGAAATTTCTACAGCTGTTGTTATTTTTTATATCAATGGTTGACGTCCCAATGCAGAAACTTCACTCCTTTTCTCCGTTAGATTGTTTAGTATAATTTGCAGACTTACCTGAAACAAAAAAGAAATACTTTGTTAGGTATGATGAATTTTCATATCATATTATACAATACAGATATAATATATAATATTGATATTATAACACTTTGAACAAATTAATTAAACTGTATACAATAAAGGGTCGTTTGTCAGAATGGGTTTCTTTGCCTATTAGTATGGACGTTTCGTGAGGTACATAGAAAATAGAAGAATAAATTAATTTTTGAAACGAATTGATTCTTTATGAAAAAACCTAGCAAATTATGTAGTTGCAAATCAATATTTGCAAATTGCATCTGTAAATTGATTTTGTCACAAAAACTCTAAAAATTTTGCAAAATTCTAATGATTATTTTGACCGAAAGTAAAAGTTTGATATATCGTTGTCTTTATAGTAGTATTTACAAAATCCGCTTTTAATATAAAACATATATTAAAATTTTTTTAATTTTTAATTTAATTTTAGACTTTTTATCTTAAATTTCCTAAATTATTATCCATAATGATGTTTAGAAGTAAGAACTCACAAATACAGCTATTAGAAACCTCGTAAGTTTATTATAACCGAAGCTATTATGCAATTACTTTAATGTTTTATATCTTGACAGTTCTTTAGAGTATGTTAAAACACTATCATAAATTAAATAAGCTCAAAACCATGGTAATTAAAAATTCAATGTTTTTGTACTGTATAAAATATTAGTATTTTACACGAATAATTAGTATTAATATTTAATATCATTTAGTTGTTATTATTATAATAATAATGATTATTTTGAACAAACTATTTAAACAAACAAATATTTGTATACATATATTTATTATCCATACGTATCTGTAATACAGATTATAGCAAAAAATTAGATTAACACAACTCAAGATATAAAGAGTTAAAAACAACACAAGAATTCGCATTTTGATGATACTTGAAACAACACCTTGCTTATCTTCGTTAAGTAATCATACCTATGTTTCTTAAAGGAATGCAGCAGACTAGGTTCGTCTCAGAATATCAAGGCAGCAAGCATTAAGATTCCGCAGTAGTCGCAATCATGTAAAGGTTTATCCACCGACATCCTCGGCGCGTAATAACGATGCAATTACGAGGAAACTGAGATCAATTCAGGAAGAGGGATGGGAAAAAACTTGGGGCGCGACAAGGAAAAATGAGGATTCGATGCAAACGGGAAACACCGAACGCCAAAGCGGACACCGATTGTGCAAGTTATTCCCTGATTTTAAATTCACCGCCATGCTCACCGTTTACATCCGTAACACGTGCATTCGTGCCGATGGGTATTCGTGCTTTCGTACCGCGAATGCATCGCCATCTAAATGCGCTGTGTTCGTATGGACGTGTATTTTCCATTTCCTAAGGAGACAATTTTTCGAGGTCGCTGATAGCCACTGTTTTGACGCGGACCAAAATAGAAACGACGATTTGCATCAGTTACATGGTTGAAAAGCCTTTTTACAGTGTCTCAGAAGTCTTTCTAAGTAACTATACATTTCTTAACACGGCAATAGCTTGAGAATGAGAATAGGTGGAGCTATGTTACTAGCAAAGAAAACGTGGATGGCAATAGTGAAGGACCACGTTGGTTGCTTTTGCATACGGTGTGGTTCTCGAGATTTTTTGAAAACCTTTTGCGACTACCCTACGCATCGATTTAATTTTACATTAATAAATTTTAAAATAATTTAATTACACTATACTGAGACATTTTATTCTGTAAAATTTAATGAGACTCTACCACCCTTAGATATTGTTTCACAAAGAAAAACTCGGATTTATGTTACATTAACACTTGAACTGTCGTACACAAAATTTTTGTGAACTCTTAATTTTCTTAAGTGGAGATTTGTGTTCCAATTGCAGTCCAATTTTAAAATTTGTATAACATAAATTGTAAAATATTATTATGTATATATTTGTTGCTCATATCTATTTCATATTATTAAGCCTTTTGTCGCACTTTTATTGCTAACCAAGTTAACGGAAGTGGAATATCGACACAGTAGAAAACGTCATCAATACTTTCCTGGGTGAGACGTTTTACTTCACGCGTAATACCTCCAACGATGTCTCCAGAAAACACTTTTTCCTATACCGTCAGCGATTTCTGTTTTTTTCACGACCGTCCAGAGAGTTATTTCGTCTCGAGCTGCAAGCCGTATCAGTAAACGCTCCCGATTTTTGTGAATCAGCAGCATTGGGAAGGAACAGATCGGAGAAGGTAGAAAAAAAATGGAACATCCACGACGAGATATTTATCACTGCGTTTGTGCAAGTCAGGATACGTAGCATCGACAAAAACTTGGGGAATATTAAGTAAAACGTAGAAAGAAAGTTAAACAGTAGACGAAGTCCATTGTACAGTAGACGAAGTCCATTGCTTTGATCGTTGCGATCGTTAGAGCTGACACATCCAATTTTTTTTATGAGCATTTACGTGCGATCGATAACACACGGAAGAAATTCAACGTGCTTTGGTAAAGCGTAAAAAGTTACGACAAGGCTGTTAAACGATCCAATCAAAAACGAATAAGAGGAAAAAATACAAACATGTTTACAATGCGACAGTGTACAAAAATGGGAAAAATAATATAAATATAATACATCCCACGTCTAATATCGTTTAATTTTGACTCGTAATGTTTTCCTCTACATATAGTAGAAACTCATTCTACCTACAGTAGTAGTATACAAGGCAAGGTGTTCGACAACAGGTGTCAGATTTTAAGAGGTGATCCTACGTGTCAAAGTAGGATGAAAATCAAGACTCAGGAAATTGCGTTTGAGGTTTTGTTTCCGTGTTCTTAATTGTTAAATCTATTTACACGTAAAATGTTCGTGAAGTGTGTTAGATATGACTTACTTTACTGCTGGCGTGCATTAACTAGGCCATGTCAGGCGCAACATTGACAGTAGAGTAAGTCAAATCAGACACGTGTCACGCGAATGTTAGGCACTTTTCAGCAATTAATAATTCAGAAACGAAATTAAATGCAAGTTCGCCTTCTTCTTTTTTCAATTTTTATGCAATTTTTGTGCAATGTTTGTCTTACTTTTACATGTGAAATCATTCTTTGGAACGTCTGATACTTGTTGTTAAACTCCCTGTACAGTAATACAACTTGCACTTTGCACTCTATCAAAGAGTGATAGACATGAAGTTTAGTAATGAAATTGATAAAATCAAAAGTTAAAATAGAAGTGATAGTGTAAATTTTAGTTTTAACGTGCATCTAGTAATCAACAAAAGTATATCTATATTTGAATAACTTCGTGAACTTTATTACATACGCATATTTTCATCCACAATTTACCAGTTATTATAGGTTCTACTAATAATTTAAAGAATACAATAGAATAGATACTATTTGTGAAGAACATACCCTAAAAAAACCACTGAGATTTAGTTTATGAAAACATTCATCGAAAACCAATTTAATTTTATTTCACATTTTCCAAAATCATAATCCGTTTTTTCTCACTACACAAATACTATCTACATTATTATCAATGACTTTAAAAGTTACAAGCACAACATTTTAAACTTATCAGATATACACGAATAACCCTGAAGAACAAATGTGCCATTCAGTCACAGTTTCAACGAAATATATCAAGGGAAGAAGCAAGAAATCTGTTTTCAAATCTAAGAAAGCACATTATTTTGAAAATAAATGGAAGGTCAGAGAAATCACAGAATTCTCTTCGATATATCTGAACCGTCCCACTTTTGTCGCCCATGTCCCTGTCGTTTTTCAGTTTTCAATCGAGCCCGATCACTGATAAAGTGATACCAGCTATTCATCGTGAATTTCGCGGCTTTGGGGGATGTACGGTGGTCGGTCCTTCCATTACGTACCGATCTGTCCCGTCCACCCAATTTTTTCGTTCCTCCTCCATGCATATCCGACATACGGGTTGTGACAGGAACAAAGCCCGCCGATTAGACTGATTACACCCATCCACAAAAGGGAGGCAAAAATAGGGAACTCAAGTAATGGGGGGGGGGGGGGGGGGGGGGGCAGGGGTGGAAGTCGATTCGTCTCGGTGGGGCGGCTTCCCTTTGTTTCTCGCGAAAGATCTTGTCGATTCTTATGGATGGATGTTACTAGGGAATCGCCTGGCGAGGTTTCGAGAGATGCTGAGGCTGGATTTGTTATTTATGGAGCCTCTTACCTTGTGTTCTTTAGGTCGACCGCCCAGAATTTCTATGAACGATTTCTTGAGCAGATGAATTGTTCTGTCAGAGTTATATTTTCAACTCTTATGTATTGTTCAAATAGTTATGGCATAGGAATATAATCAAATTTGTTTCTATTGCATAACCTAATATATATTATATATTGTTATGAGAATGTATACCTTAAATACTAGTATTAAAAATCAACTAACTTTACGTAAATTGATTTCTTGTTGAAAAAGGATTAAAGACTAAAATTAAGTTTCGCGTATTGAATCCAAGTACACGAAAGATAAGAGGAAGATTCAATGGATTATCTAATGCTAGGTTTGCTTTTTGATTAGACATTTGCATGTTATTAGATAGAAATAAAGTACCAAAAGTTTCATACACTTTGTTTAATATTTGGACAGATCAAGGTTGTTTTATTTTTGTTTCAACTTTTTAGATTAGGTGAAAAAGGCTGAGAATTAGTATGCAATAAAATTGCGAATTTCAGTTCGCTTGTTTGTAATATATGTAATGATAAAAAGTTAATCAAAACTATTTTGTACAGTAGTTTCCATAAGTTAGTTTTTTTCTAACAGAGATTTTGTTTATCTACTTGACTTTACATTTGGTACAAAAATAAAATTTCAATTAGATTGAGATCGTGCTGAATGCTGATCAAACATATGTAATTTAATCAAATCATGATTCATTTCCTTATTTTATTCAAATAGATATTTATATGTTACTCTAAAATAATAATTTAATATCCAAGTACATATTTAAAATAGATGTAATTTAATAGAGTAATTTGTCCAGTTTTGTGAACGATTTTTTTTTAGAATGGAATTCAGTAAGCCTATTTAAATAATAAAAAAAAGTACGTATCATTTAAATGTCCGCAAATGCGTATAAAATGACAAAAAAGCGTTATCTAATTTTTTTCAATAAAGGGACACGTTTCAGTAAAAATGGAGCTACACTTTAAGTTTTAATTAAACTCACTATTTTTTCATATTTAACAAACGCTTTCTGCTGAAATAACTCGCACAAATATCACAAAAGATTGTGAATAAAAGCACGCGCATTAGTCATCCAAAATGTGTGCATAATGGGACATTATGAAACTAGAACGAATAATTAAAGTAGAAAAGCAAAGGAAAGAGCATAGTAGAAATTTTAACGATAATTGCGAATATACATAGTAACATTTACAATATATAAATCACTTTTCAGAGCATTTAAATGGGAACAATCAAATTTGTCCAAGGGCTTGTTAGTCCTTCAGAATGTGGCCATTATATGATAATTCCTCGTTCCGTCTCTTTATTATTCAACCCTCCTCTTTCTTTTTTACGTTTATGACATGCTGTTGAACTTGTAATTGTATATTACCACGATAACCATACCGCTATCAACGTGTGAGACTCTTTAGCGTCAATTAATGTGCAGAAATTAAAAATTTTAAATCTTCCTTGAACAGATATTTTCCACTCAAAATTTGAACCTTCAAGGCAAAATAAATTTTTTCTCGAATATTTTCCACGCTAAGATGCAGATGAAATTACTGATGACACAATTTTCTTTTGAAGACAGTACATTCCTACTGACCTAGGAAAAGACGTTTCGTTTCTAAATACAAATGTATTTTCGATCCTTCTTCTATTAAGCATAACTTTTATTAATTAAAATATTGTATATTTATATTACAATAAAAGGTGCATAGAATTATCAGAAAAGAAATGATAATGGAATTTTCCTGATATTTTTTCAAGTACATACTACACTATACATATACATAATATATATGTATACTCTAATATATCACTATACCGTCCATTATCCTCCTATACATACAGGGTGTCCCAAACTAAGTGCGGGAGCCGGAAATGGGAGATTCCTGGGATGATTCTAAACAACATTTTCCTTTGCAAAAATGTCCTAAATGTACTAAATACTTCTAGTATACTATATTCTACAGATATATAATGTCACTGTACCACATAGTATTTTAGTATAATGTATACTATACTACATAGAATGTATAAGCTTCAACTAGTCAGTGAACTCAAAGGATAATTTCCCACTGTTCTACTTAACTTGTCGTACACCATTTAATTGCAGCGTATGCACATCTTCAGAAAATGGGAGTTGAGTTCTCATTACTATCCGCAAAGTAATTTTGGCCGATTAAATTCATGAATGCGAGTATATCTCACAAGTGAAGTTTCCCAGATGGGCGATTGGTTTAAAAAATCAACGATTGGAAGCTATAGTACTTTACCTCAAAATGTAAACAAAATTTAAGAAAAAATGTCATTTATACCCACTTTCGGAACCGCTTATTGCGAACTTTGACGTTATTTTTCTAACGAATATCAAATTTTTCGAGCGAACGACATTCATTTCAGTTATTAGGGAATGGAGTATTATAGCTTCCAATCGTTATTTTTTTAAAACTAATTACCCATCTGGGAAACTTTCCTTATTAGTCTGAATTGAGGCCATCTACTTCAATAGACTCACAAGTGACTCAACCTCTGCAAACTGTTTATTTGTGATAGATGTTTCATTATTCGAAGATAAGGAAGTATGTCTAATGGAAAACGCCCTGTGTATTTAAATTAAGTATGCAAAATTATAGTACATACACTATTGATTACCTTGTACCTTGTATATTACGAAACTTTATTTTCTAATGAATTATTGTATCCTTCTTTTAAAATTGATATACTTAGATTGATATAGCATAGATACTAACAAGAATATCTGTAAAAGTTCTGCTCACGGGTAAAACTCCAAGCGAAAGTTGAAATGTATCGAAGAATACAATTGTATTCTGCAGCGTCGATACATCAAACTTAACTAGATATACATGGTACCTCGACAAGTGCGCAAACCATGACACGCATATTTCCTTGCATTTCCGCCCACACATACTGCACATATGCACGTGTTATGATTTGTTTGGGATGGATTGAACCAGTTTTCGGCGTTGCTAACTTTACCACAGTACACGGCTACGTTCGTAAGTCAATCCGAGCAACAAGCGTTAAATAATTGAAACGGGTACTTCAGACGAGTACGAGACGGAAAACGTGTGCCGACTGATGTCTGAAGAAATGTGATTCGACGAAAGGGAATTGCACGACAGTCCGTTGTTTAGTTAAAATAAGCTTATACCGTGTTATTTGCTCGACAAGATAGCTTTCATGTGCTGGTGATTAAGTAACGATCATTTTTCACTAGCTTCTAATATTTTTGTTTCGTCGATTGCACGCATAAAATATTTGTGACTATTTACATACTTTAGAAGTGAAGAAAGATATAGTAGGTTTTAGCGATTTTAAAGTAGTTTGAAGATTTGCAGGAAGCTGTTCTTATTTTTTATTTAAAAGAGTGCTAATGTGTTTTATAGAGGTATTAGAAGGAGAGTGTTCGAGACTTTAGGAATGTATGCATTTCATTCTGGACCTAGTCAGTAGGTCCCAGTAAATTTCTCGTTATTAGCAGGATTACCTACCAGAACTCTATCTTGGATACAGGGATAATCATGTAACATCAAAAGATATATTTATATGAATGATCGCATTTGTGAAATTTCCTCTGTCAAATGTCAGACCCATAAAGAATGCACCATCTACGATTGCAGTGCATGAAACATAACGTAGAACATCTCGGGATTTCTCACAGTCATGTACAGCCAGGAAGTACCCAAACTAGATGACCTATGAAACTTACAGAGTGTAATCATATGCCTCTAACGCAACTTTTCTTCAAACAGAAGTTGAAAGATTTCGGCATTCTTTCGACACGACATCAACGCACGCAGAATCGAGAAAAACGATAGAACTGCGCCCCTACCATTAGCCGTGTTTCCACGAAGGAACGAAGCTGAAATGGACGAGGTCTCGACTCTCATCCTCCTTATCTCTTTCGTTCGTCTGCTGTATCGTTCCTCTTCACCGTTGTGTTAAAAAGAGGCCACCCTTGGCACCGGTCCTGTTTTCTCAGGAGGGAACAATTTGAAAGGCAATTTGTGCCTCCGTAAGAACGATCGCGATTACCGGTGGACCGGGACTAATGATGATGGCGGATGGGGACTCCGCTCTTGCCTGTTCACGGCCATCGAACAGAAGACACGGAGAAAATTTCGTTCGAAGATCTGCGTTTCTTTCATTCCCTCGGGAGATAGAAGAGGGAAATACGGGGACTTGTTCGTTTTCTTGTACTTGTTGTCTGCTGGACGGTTAATCGGAACTAGTGATGTTGCGAGAGGGTTGTTTGGCACGCTGCATAGCAAAGGGACAGCAAGGTGATTGGAGATCGTGGGGGAAATAAATGATCCGGTTCTGGTCAACGAAAGAAGGATTGATGGTTGAGTGATGCGAGAATCGGGGATTTTTGGACCAGTGTCTACTGTTGGATCGTGGATTCTGCTGTAGGTTGAGGAGATATCTATGAATTGTCTGGAAAAGATGGATTAGAAAGATGAGTACAACAAAAGGCTAAGTTTTCAGGAGATTAAACCTACTATTTCTCAAAGAAACTTTAGTTCCAATGTGCAAAGCAGATCTTTTTTTGTAGTTTTCTTAGAATTCTCAGATTTCTTTTAGGCAGAGTAGTTAAAACTGTGCCAAACTTTAGTAACTGGATTTTAAACCGCATGATATTACTTTGCTTATTGCTAGTTGAAGTTCACTGGCAGCTATCTTGTCTGGAGTCATTAATACTACCTAAAAATGAAAAGCTAGTGGGAAATAAGCACACGTCACGTATACTATAAATTTATAAAAAAAAAAATACGTTTTAGGACGAATAATTTGCTTCGGTAATTATTTTAACTGGGAATTAAATTATACTATGAATGGCAATTATTATCAAATCTTGACTTGAAAATTCATGTTACTTGACATCTTTTTCTTGTATCTTTTTATAATTAAATCATTAATTGGGAAAAAGTACATGTTACAGAAGTAAAAGTTTGTGAAATGCATGCCAAGTTCTAGAAACTATTTAAAAGTGCAAAAAGGAAGAAATCTATATGTATGTATAGATCTATGTAGTATCTACCTCTTATCTACTAAGGCTGTGAATTGTACTATCCTATGTGTAGATGCAAATGCAATACTCAAATTATAAGTATTTAGTAATCATTAAATAAATCCTTGTATCTATTAAGAACAAACATCTGAGGACATTTCCAGAAATTATTGATACAATACGCTAGAAGTAAGTGTCCTTCGATTACCAACCAATACAACATTAAATCCTTATATTCCAATTTCTATCGTAGAATACTGAATTTTTAGACTATTTCTTCCTTTTTTAATTTTATAATGATCTTTCTTCTTTTAATTTTATAATAAACTTAAATTTTATACTTAGTTCTTTTAAGTTTGTATTATAATACCTACTTTTTCTTCTTCAAGGATTATTCAACTAAAATACTTGCTATAAATTCTGCATATTCAATATAATGATTATACATCTTACAATTATTAATTACATGCGTAGGTACATACAACTGATTGTTTCAAATTAATTTCAAGAGACATTAATGCATGCTAATATATAATAATACTAAGCAACAGTAAAAATATGGACAATAATAACAATACTTTTCTAATACCATTTGATTAAGTAGCATGAAAAACATTGATATAAAAGCATCAAAAATTCGAACAGAACTCCTTACTTCCACTAACCTAACCTATCTTATGAATTCTATATACCCTCATTCACGATGTATTTTCAAATCTAAAATTATTAAAGATTACCATATTAGTAACCACGTAGTCGGAAAATTAATTCCTTCAATATCCATCATGAGCTCCATCAACACTCAATTGCCAAAATCGAAATTCAATCATTTAACACCTGTTCTCATGCAACCGATTCACAATCGACCGTAACGGATTGCTACAGTGAGCCCATTACGAGCGTGTCCAATGCATTAACAATTACCTTCGATTACCAACTAGCCAGCCCCTCCCCTCCAGCGAGCATGCAAACACGACACCTAATCGCGAAAACAATTAGAGTCCTGGAACAAGTGTGGTCTCGTTAGGAGAACGAGAAGAAACACGAGTCGCGTCATTAATTCTGCACCAACGAGCTTCGCTGTCGGTTGATTTACGGCGATTCTCAAAAGGATGACAAAACTATGAGCTGGCTTCCGTAAGCTCGATATTCCTGTCGATACGCGATTCCCAACCCACGAATCGGACAGAGGGGCGTTGGTTCCTTTTTCGAGACGGTGCTTCCGGCCGTCTGCCTAACTAGCCAATTAAATGAAGAATGGCCATCGTTGGCAGAAGACGCTAACTATCTACGGCACCACGCAATTACCGTGAAAAGGTACGCTGCTAAAAGATTCATGGTTGCTCCCGGAGCACACTGCGCCTCCTCCGCTCTCCCACTATTTCCGGACTGAAATAATTTCGCTGCTCACGTTTGGTGCGAAGGAAGGAACTTTTGGACGCACGAATTCATTTATCGAAAATTTTCTTGATAATATTGATTGTAGAATATCCCTGATGTAATTGAAATTCTTCTGGACTCAGTTTTATGATTTTGATTTCCAAAAATTGTGTATTCGGTAAGGTGTCCTGAATTTCTGACAAAGAATTTAGCAGCCTTTTATGCTGAGTTATAGAAATGTGATTTTAAAACTAAGAAGAATGTTTATTTTGGATTGGAAGCTATTTATGAAAATTATATAAAAATTATTATATTTGTAAAAAAATGTTTGTTGGCCTTCAGTTACTATTGCTTGTTTCGAATTTTCAATTAAAAAGTTGGTCGGATCATATTTCGTTGAAATAATTGAATAGAATACGAGGATTAATACATATATTTATAACTGACACACAGAAATATCAATAAAGGACAAAGATAATTATTGAGAAAGACAGTATTTCATTCTCTTAAGCATAACTTTCGAACAGCTTAAAAATTTCAAAAATTTTAGCAACTTTGTGTCCTATATTTTAAGATGTATTTTAAGAAGTATTTAGTTTCCATCCGTATTACTACCACTTTAAACTACATTTCATCGCGGCTATATATCGCTTCCTAATCATAAATTCCAACGTATACCGTGCCATAAAACTGTCAGCCGTTACGAAAGGGGAACGACATTTTCCAAAAATACTTTAGCAATCGTTCAATTTCGTACTCGTCAGAATGAATGAAAATTCCGCGTGGTGGCCGATGAAATCACGAATCAATTTAAAGTCAGACGACATGAAGAACGGAGGGAAAAGGCGAACCGCGACAGTTCGAATCCGTGAACCTCGACTTCCGGCCGTCGGGAATTGTCGACAGCGCAAAATGTTCGCGCTGAAAAATGTCCGACGTCGCTAGACACTATTTCTCTCGTCGCGTATCACGAACGAACTCTTCCCGGGATCACGTGAAACATTCATTGAAAGCTTCCGTCTCATGGCGCGAAAAGAGGTTTTGTAACGGTCAGTTTGAAAGGAATTTCTCGAGAAAACTTATTCGGCAAATAATTTGTCCATCTGACCCGTTGCGACGTGCTTGAAAGGACCACTAAATTGTTATCGTGGACTCGACGAAATATTTTGCTATCTAGAAATGAATCGTACGTTTCCAGGTACAGCGTTACGTTTTGTCGATAATATTGCGAATGGGATAACCTTTTGTGAACGAAAAGGTCTGCAGGTATAAAAATTAAGTATGTGATTCAATTGGAGAAGAAATTGGTACTTGTGATTTACTCTACAAGGTATATAAAATGTGGGAAACGTTTTTGAGAAAATTGACTTTGCAAATGTGCAGAAGATGCGCATGCATAAGTAACACTCAGGATCTGCCATATAGATAGGTACACTACTGTGCATAAGTATTTGGATATTTTCACATGATTGGAAATGCATAAAATACATTTGAAGTAAAATTGTTTAACACAATTTTCGCTACAGATCTTATCTCAGACGCCTATTATATATGTAAGGTTTACAAGTACTGAGGAGAATAACATTTGATATCAGTTACTTTAAATAAAAACGTGTATTTTATGCATTTTTAATAATGTGAAAGTGTCAAAATACTTACGCACTTTTTCTATAACATAGTTAGAATGGATCAAACGAAACAATTCTTTATAATGCTGGAAACACTTTTAAAAAATATTAACCCTTTACACTTGGAGGTTCTGATTTTCCATACATTTTGTCCCCTTAGAAGGGACAATCGAGTTCAAACGGTTAAAATCATTGGAATATACTCTGTCATTTAGACATATTTCAACATTTTGTGAAACCTAATTAAAACATTAACCTATACCTATTTTTAACTTACTAAAGTCTCTTGAAAATGAGAATGCGTTATTATCAATAAGTATCATTAATGTCTAAAAATATTTATAGAGGTTACATACTAAAAATTTGACCAAAGAATGAATGGAAATGATTAAACATTTCGTTTGTCTGTATATCTGTTTAGTTGGTCAATAATAGCATTTCATGCAGCTATTTTTTCATGTTTTAGTACTTATCTCATATTTTACGATCCATTTGATTGATCATGGATTGTTTATAGGTGAAATCGAGTGACTGTAATGGATACTGCGTAATCTTTAATTGGTTGCTAATCATTCATTTGATGATAAAATTTTAAACATGCAACTTGTACTCGATCTTCTAGACATTAATAAATTGTACTAATAATAATCCTTTAGAAAATTTTCATTAGAATAAAGATATGATTGCTTTAATTAGGTTCTATGAAGTGTTCAAAACTTATTCCGAAATTTTCTTTCTTGTCTCTTTATCAACTTTTATTACGATTTCTACACTTAATATATTCAATCTCCTATTGGATAAACCTTTTGGATCATTAAATAGCCCTTGTATACTAAATCGTAATGTTACATTGTATAACTAATACAATTAGATTAGATTTATACATATATATAACAAAAATATTCAGAAGTTGTTATTTTACGCAGCACTATATTACCAGACGTTACGAAACTTGTTTAAGTAGAGCAACTGGAACTCAAAGAATTCATAATTAGGGTTTCATTGAACGAACCATACATTGGATAGTTACCTAAACTTGATGACAAACTTGAGTAATTGATAATCAATTTTCATATTATTACGTTGCAATTCATTGCATTCGCCAAACTTGACGCCACTCACAGAATTTACCAAATTTACCTAACTTTATCGCACAGAAGTTGCTAGTGCGTAGTTACATACTTCTAACTTAGTCGGTACGCTAAATAAATTGAAAGGAAACTTCAAAATTACTTCATGGTCTTATCGAAAGGGTTAGTGGGAGCGTCTATATGCCTTCGCTTTATTATCAGTCATTAGTTTAACGATGGCTTTATCAATGATTCATTTGACTTCCCCAGGAATTTAAGGTGACGTTCGATGTTTAGTCAACATTCATCAGTTATCGGTGTTGTAGATACTTTTATCATGTTAAGAATCCATGAAGCACGCGCCGAACAACAAATTAGGATTGAAAGTGAAGAGCCTTCAAAGGAAATGTTTCTTGGATCTGACGGCAATGTTTCGCTGAGGTGACCACAAATAAACGCACGCGAGCACGCGCATGACGTGTCGTTTTATTTTTAAGCGGCATCCAGACTTCGTGCGTGCGTTGACGGTCACTCAGAATTTTAATTAAAGGAATTAAACGTGTCTTTATGGGCCTTAAATTTCAATAAACACGAGAAAACTGGCGAGAGTTGTACATGGTCATTCTCTGGACACTAATTGAGTTTACGATCGTTCGGGACTCTTTGGCACGCATTCATAAAGAAAATCCATCGTATCCTAGGCTGTTGCAATTTTTCTGACACGTTTATTTGTGCCTCCCTGGATACTATGGAATGAAAATAAAGTTAAAATACTACGATAGGCAATATATTCGCTACTATGGTAGGCTGGGATAAACTACACGCTATAACATATTTTTCTTATATTTTTGTATGTACAAAGAAATTGTAGACTTTCAGTTGTATAAACATAACAAGCATACTTCATTTTTTCCATATGGTTATAACATGAATTATTACATAATATATAAATCGAAATCTGTACGACAGATAATGAACATATTAATAATGGGAGAAGGTTTTGTAAATATTTTTAATATTTTTTGTAAAGTTTGTTATTGGAAAAATAAGAGATTTTAATATGGATATGTTGGCTTTATATTTACGGATGGTTTTATAGTTGGACTACATTTTTGTTTATAAAAAAAACTGATTTTTACAGTTTTAGTAAGTTTTTGTGATTGAAGGTAATCAATTTAAGATAGTTCTTCTTGAAATCAAGTTTCTTAGAAATATTTTGAAATTTGAATTACATCGTAATATAAGTCTCATCTACCTTTGATTAACATTTTAAAGAATTGCATCATCCCAAATTCAAGTTAGTTGTCTTCAGAGTTTCAATTTTTAACATGTAAGGTACAAAATTTATTCTATCTGATATGTTTTGTTAGATATTTAATGTGTACATAAACCTAATTAAACACAATTTTGAAAAGTCCTACTTTTACGAAATGTTCTACTGCATTTAAAAGGTGATATTAATCGATAATTATTGAATTACTAACCAAACTATCTTAGTAATTATTAATAATCATCACTATGTCGATTATTGACCATTAATAAATTAATATTCATAGGAATAGTTACTATTTAATTAACACATATTAATAACTGTAAACTATGTATATTATCACTTAACAATTCGTGTAAATGTTTAAAAGCTGCTAAGGACTAATAAATTAATACCTGTTTGTCAGTGTTAAAGAACGTTATGTCTATTGTTACATAATTTTAATTATCAAATAGGAATCTATTCCTATAGCAACAAACATTTAACGCATAGCAATCTATTCACAAAGAACCTGTCATTGTGCATATTACCTAGTGGTCAAAACTATAGTAATAAATAATTACTATAGTAATAGTAATAAATAATTTTTAATTGTTAACATGTCAGGTGAACTAGAATTATACTTAATCTTTAAAATAAAGATTAACGTAATTTACTGGCCAACTATGTGATAAATATAAAGCAACAAAAATTGACTGCGTACAAAATACATAAGCTTATACAGAATAGTAGCACCAATTCTGATAAGGTAGGAAAATTATATACAATTGCATTATATTTGGAGCCTATATGAATCTCATTTGTTACGTCAAAGGTAAACAATAAATTTCTATTAAAGTAGTAGGTAATGTAAATGACCTATGTTAATACACGTTAATACAAAAATTTATTTTAGACGCATTTTAGCTTCTCTATGGAAGGCCCTTTTGCGAGATGAAAATTATTAGTAGCATTATGTATAAACACATTATGGTACCTATAAAATTACTCTTTTAATCCTCTGAAGAAGTCAGTTATTTGTCCCCGATACACACCATAATCGGTCGCATCCTTAACCGAGCTTCGGGCTACTTAAAATGCCGCGGAATCGTAAATAATCAGATTTATCTGGTCGTAAAATTACGCTGGCGTGCGTTAGCCTGCTTTTTACAGCAACTGTAAATCGCCGAGAGAATCTTTTAAAATGCGCTTAATGTTGACTCGTCCTTTTTGCCTCCCCCGCTCCCCGTGTCAAATTTTTATGACCTAGGACACAACGGAGTTTCATGTCCACCGCCGTAAAACACCTTAAACTCTTATCCCTTTAATCTCGTTCGTTACATGCCCGGTCGCTAATACAACCCCCGTTTTTTCTCATCCCTCTTTTTACCTCGAGGCGTCTCCTGTCGCGCTATCGCGTAATGTAATCTCAGGTCCAGCCATTCACAGATTCTACGCCCGATAGGAGTTCGAAACTTTTGTCGGAGACTCCCACAGGAAATCGAATGTTACTTTTTGCTCTGATCTCTCCTTTTTTTCCCGTTCGTTGTACAGTCCAAGTAGCTAGTGGAGCAAAGTAGCATCACAAGTGCCTATGTAGGTACTTCCAATCAACGAAAGTATAATGTAAATTAATAAGGAGTTTAGGGAGACACTGCCAGTCAAAAGTTCTCGGTTACTTGCTTACGTTTAATAGAATATATGTAATTTAAAATTCAAATAAAGGGTGGGTCACCTACCGTGACCGCTTCAATTGCTTCCGTTGCTAGTGGAACAATAAAAATTTGTTTGGCATGAATAATAGAACATTTTTTCTGCCCTTTCCTCTTAAATACGTTTCAAGAGCACTTTGAACTTTTGTTTATAGTACAACCCTTTCATTTGTTTCCGCTTGTTAGTTAATAAGTATGGAGACGAATTCAAGGACCTGAAATATAAACACTTCAGGTGAAAACTAATTTTATATAGATTGTTGCTTTTATCATGCACATTCAAATATCTTCGTTATTTTTACTGCTATGAAAAAATGTGTCAGAACAAATTTATTTGATTGGCAGCTAGAAATATTATGATTCATGTGCTTTTCTTTCAAGGTCATTTTTTCCGAGTTTCGAAAGTCGACCGCCAGTTTCTACATATTAACATCTATTTCTTATGATGCAACATTGTAGTGCACATCAAGATGAATTAAATGATCTATCACACTATGATCTTTAAATGACCTTGAGTGAAAAAAATTCAATCAAATGATCTTGAGTGAAAAAAATTCCATAATCTTGCTTTCTCGCATAATGGGCTAGACACCCATCGTGTTTAAATCACATCATTCTTTGGTAATGTAAGGGTGCATCATGGAGCAATTTCTTTGTTACAGATCTTGTTTCTTCAAACAATTTAAGTAATCGGTTGAAAGAGGATTTGAATGGACCCTGGCGTTCGAGATATTTTCTGCATTTAAACATTGTGCCTCAGTTTTTGGTTAGAATAATTTGACTTGAAATATTTTTGTTTACATTAGATACTCACATACGCTTGATCTCATAACAAATCATAGTCGAAATTATAAACATAGTGATAATCTTCAATCACGTCAGTAGTACTGCATGATTGAGACTACCGTGATTTTTCCACTCAAGGTTATTTAAAGGTCATAGTGTCATAGATCATTGAATTCGTCTTGATGTGCATTACAATGCTGCATCATAAAAAATAGATGTTAGTATGTAAAAAATGGCCGTGACTTTCAAAACTCGGGAAAAAATTACCTTGAGAGAAAAAGCATACGAATCATAATATTTCTGTCTTTGAAGCAAACAAATTTGTTCTGTTGCTCTTGTCTTCAAAAATAACGAAGATATTTGAATGTGCAGGATAAAAGAAACACCCTGTATGTACATTGTAATGTTGCACCTTGAAGGGTTCTTCGATATTGTATCATCTGTGACAACAAACATTTTAATCAGTCCATTAATAATGGTGGTACTGAACCACATTAGGTGGTTCAGTATGTATGTCTATGTCTGGTATAGTATTATAATATGATAAAATTTATTTATGTCAGGAATACGAGGACTTGTTCATTCCATAAGAAAGTGGTGTAAATTTCTTTCAATCATTATTATACAAATTTACGTATTTAAATACTGATACCTCACATTTATCAAGTGTTTGGTTATTTTTAACTGACAATCTAAGTAGGTTTTCGGTAAATGAATTTCTGGATAATTTTCTTACATTTTGCTTAAAACTGAATATACATTTAAAAGGAAGAAAATTGTGACTGGATTGAGAATAACCCAAGAAACTTACTAGCGTTAATTATTCTCATTATATATAAAAATAAATACAGAAACGAATATAATTTTATTACATAGTATCCGTAAACTCTTCTTCGGCTTTATCTTGTTGAAGAGACAGTAAACCTTATTTAATTTCCCCGTGTTTGTAGTATACAATTACGAACGTCAGAAGCGCAATTCACTGATCAAAGTTGCCACGCAACATCACCGCGAGATGAGATGTGTATAAATTTCGCCAGTCTGTTTGCAGAGGCACACAAAGCCCGTCGTATCAGTTCACTATTAATGGCAGACACCTTTGGACGTAGCACCGACCAAAGCAACCGCGGTGAGACCGCGTGGCATGTCATGTCAGAACGCCTCCTGAATCCAACAATAACCATTAAGAAGATTGATCAACCCGTTGCTGGCACGCCTGAACCTCATAATACTTAAGCATAAAAAGCTCATCGCCAGGTAGCTACCGTAAATGCGGCTGAAAAGCTGTCGGAAAATTAATTAAAGGGTTTCGGCACGTACTTCTATTAATTTTGGAATGATTAAACGTTGTTCTCACGAGAGAAACCTAGGTAAGTGAAAGTAGAATTAGATAGGAATTAGGTTTCTGAAATAAAAAAAGAAATTCTGAATATTGTTAATAATTGTAATGAAAAACGTAGCTATATGTATAGATATTTCAATTTCATACGATACCAAAGCGACCCACTGTGAACGTTTTTACATAATATAATTGTGAGCCTTTTCACGCCAATCGATCTTATCAGGTTAAAAATCTCTTCCCTAAAATACAACAAAACATTTTAATTTCTGCGCCCCACAGTCCTTTTGTAATGGAACTAAATTGCCGAATATCTTCATCATTTCGAACAGGTGTATTCAGACTATCGATCACAGACTCTCAACAATCAGCCTTCGTATGGTCTCAAATGCCCAGTGTTGTTCTCCAGCTGCAAAATAATTTGCCAACAAGACGACAAGTCCTAGTCATGACCAGCTAAGATCTTGGCCAGATCGAGTGACCCTCCTATTGTGAAGTCGATTATCCTCAAGTCGAAAATTCATACTTGGAGTTCTGCACAGGTGTTCGGTGTCGAGGACCACGGAACAATACCGAAAGAGCGGATATCCCGGAACTGTTGGCCAACTAATTAGATTAAACAGCAACTGCAGCGTGTTGAGGGCATCTCGTGGAACACGTTTACGAGACACGAAGGTGCAAACCGCGGTGAGTGTGCGGCCTACGGGGTGTGCTGTTCGAAAGCTAAACACAGCCAGAACTTTGAACGCCGATTGAATGGGCCGGCTCCCGGTTGGCCACTCGCCTCCATGGATCTTATTTACACGCGCCGGCGACTAGTTCCCTGGGCGTGCCAAGATTTGCGTAATTTCAAGCGCCACCCGGTGTCTTTCGCTCCTTTTTCGCCCGGTCGCTTGGAACGCGACTGTGTCCCGCGACATAATGAATGTTAATTATTTGGCAGCTGTTTGGCAATTAATCACGCGGGGACACTTTCGGAGCAAGATATCGGTACACTGAACGAAACTGTGCGTAATAAATTCTGCAACTGCTGTGCATCGACTGCGTAGGAACTTTAGAAGAAACGTAGGGAAAGTGTATGGTAATTAAATGCTGAAAGTAATGAAGAGCTTAAGGTTTATTAACGTTTTCATTGTTGCAAGTGTCTTTGTCTTTTGGTGGTCATTGAAGATCATTAATTAATATACAAAGTACTGTAACTGTCGCAGAAGGCTCAAGCGTGGATTTAAAGTCCAATTACTATTAAAATATAGTGTAAATATATCTTTGATCCCGTGCCAAGGATATAGATGAAACTTTCTTCAAAAATTGTAAAGTAACCCCCAAAGAACCCAAGAAAGACTAAGTGCTTATAAGCGGAATACGAATAAAACACTTCAGAATCACCCATACACATCTGCTGACTACAACCGCGGCTCCAAGATGTGAAAAATGTAACATACAGGTTACAATAAAGCATCCGGTCCTGTACTGCCCAAAGTACAACATAATTCACAGGAAAGTACACCGAAATCTCGAATCAAGGGCAACTTGGGAGACAAAAAGAATCATGTCTTATTATATTCACAAAAAAGCCAACCTGTTTACAGAAGTATTATGGAGTAATACAGAGAACATACATGTCAGGCCTCGCTAATAACCTAGCAATTGATATGACGTTAAGCCATGATAAACAAAATCGTAGACTTTATCTGGAATATGCCTTATCGATATAAAATAATGTCACCACATTGTTACAAATAGCGAAGTCATGTTGGTACATTAGTGTATTCATTTACTATTTAAAAAGTTTTAATCAAAATAGGTACGAATAGTCCTCCAGTGGTATCAGTCTGGGATTGTAAGAAAGAAGTTCATTCGGGACAATAAAATGCGTAGAAATATGTACTTATGGATTACTTACAATAAGTCTTTTTCTTATTCAATAATAGAATTGTGAGTGCACTGTACAATCAAGTTTTATTAAGTGTCCAAATGCTCATGATCGGTAACTATAAAATCACAAATAATTATCACTGAGGTAATTTATAGTCTACAAGTGAACACCCTTACTCCTAATTCTGACTTATGTCTTAAAAATCTCACATTCATCACGCGTCAAGCGACACGCGCAGAACGAGTCAACGGCTTTATCCAATCACCCCAGGAAAAGGGGTTCCGAATAAAATTCCAAAAAGTATGTGTAATAGCCGGGAAAATCACGTCGTGCGGACCTGAAGGGTCTCCAAAGCCCTGACGTCTACCCTCAACCCCTTGTATCAGATATAATCGCTCGTCGCGTTTCGACGGGGGTGCGCGGAAAAATCTGCGTGACAAAGAGTACGGTATTGCGAGAACGAGCGGAGAAAATTGCAAAGTTCGCGGGGCGCCTTCGTAAATCCATCCATCCGCGGGGTGGACAACAGGCGAGTGGTCAGCCACCCTCGGGGCACTTCGTGACCAGGGGTGGAAGAGGTGTAGAAGGGTGATCCGTACGAAACTTTTCAATGGAGTCTCGTCACAATGGGATGGTGGTTTACATTTATTAGACCCGCGGCGAAAAGCTTAGTTTGCATTTGAAGCCCTATCCCCGAGCATCCCCTCCACCGCCGAGTCAACCCTTATTCCCGATGCGCTCGCACGGAACAGTAAAAGCTAGAATACCTTCGTGCAAAAGGGTGCTAGGCCTCCTCTACCTTTGAAACCAAAGTTTACCCCGGACTCGTTAGACAGAACCCTTCTGCCCGGGATGCACCCCTGACTGAATTATCAGACGATTATCTAATTAGGGACCGATTTATGCGTGACCACAGATCAGCCGTAGGCGTGCACTTGCATAATGTTTATTCTTCTATTGTCATTTTGATCGTCATTGATTTTGCGCACTTCGGCAGGAAAAGAGCTACTTGCACGTTTATTGTGGAGGTTGGAATGCTAAAGAGGTTAGGAATGCGTGAACAGTGAGATTTCAGGAGGATTTTGAAGTTGTCCTATTTAATATAGAAAATATTAGGGATAGTAGTCGGGAACATGTATTACTATTACTGTTATTAACGGAACAAGCTTAATTTATATAAAAAGGATGTACCATAAAGAGCAGAGTTAGATTAATCCAGGCAGAGTAACGGTCATAGAAATTCTAAAACTTTCAAAATATCAGTAATTTTGATTTAGTTATCACATAAGCAATAATAATCTGTCATTGGGAATTAAAAAGTACTTGAAAAATTAATTTATAAAGCAACTGAATATATATATACTTCAAAATCCTCCTGAAATCTCACTGTTCACGCATTCCTAACCTCTTTAGCATTCCAACCTCCACAATAAACGTGCAAGTAGGTCTTTTCCTGCCGAAGTGCTCAAAATCAATGACGATCAAAATGACAATATATATATATATATATAATACGTATTCAACAAACCATATTTTCAAGGAGCGGTACAATTTTATTGTCCACGACAATAAAAACTGAAAAAGTTCAAAACAAATTTTATCAAAAACTTTTTTCCGTGTTCCGTAGCTCTACATTTTCTATCAATGGCTTCACGAATGTCGAAAAGCAGCCGTTGAATGGATAACCATTATCGGAAACATAGGAATGTTCAATATATATAAAAATATGTTGGACCTATTCTGGCCTTTTCACGTTCTACTCTCGAAATATTCTGGAAGCGAATATTCATTGAACGTGTCCAGAGCGTAAGGGAGTGCAGTTGAGGGTTCTAGTTCGAAGGAACAAATGGAAATCGTCACGTGGTTTGAGAAACATTCTGGGTGCAAGAGAATTTCATCAAGAAAACGCGAATTTCCCCAGGTATAATTGTCGACTGGAAAATTCTCTGACCTCAGAACGTCATTGCAACATTGGCCAAGGTGAAACTCATGCACCGTGGCCGATAGTGCCGTTGAACGACAGAGTTTCGCTGTCAGTTCGCGAACAACGCGATATTTACTGGCAATACACCCCCACACCCTTCGCTCGAAATTTCCAATAGCCAGCACCGGTCCTAAGAACAATTATAACGCCGTCCACTCTAGCGTCCCTGTAAATGGCCTGCATGATTTTGCTGCAATTTTGAACAGCGTCAATATTAACATGCTAATTTCAGGATGGCAGAGAAATTATGTTTTGAGTTTACTAAAGGTATTTTGTCGTTTAGGCAGCCACAGCGGTTAATTGAGGAATACTAAAAGCGATCTGAGATGCTTTATAACTACATTATTTTATTATATTTATTAATGTGTGCAATATTAGACTAACTGAAATTTCTTGTTATAAAGTCACAGACTACTTTTAAGATAGATTTAGATAATATTGGTTCATTTTTGTTCTAGAAATTCTGTCTTGGAAATTGGAATCCAGAAATCTAAATACTTAAACAGATTTTTAAAATATTTTAAATTAAAACGTTTAAATACTGTGATAGCTAAAACTCTGGAAACTAAAAATTTTTTAATTTGAAGATTTTTAAAATTTAATATTTCAAGATTTGAAAAATTGTGGGTGATGAAATTTAATAATTTGGACATTTTAAAAGTTCAAAATCTTGAACTTTTTCTTTCAAAAAATTCTTTCAAAAACTCTGAAATTTAGAGATGTAAGACAAGGCGACCTTAATTTTTTTACGTAAAAAAGCATTTTTTGAGATTTCAGAATTTGCGAACATGTAGTCAACAGAGTACTGATAAATTTTTATCTGAAACGTTTTTTAATTGTACTACTGAAAATGCCTAAAAAATAGTGGCATAACTTAACGGAAACACCCTGTATATAGATATTACATAATTTAGAGTAAAATCGCAACTATCAATGGGCACTACTGAACCTACAAAAACTCACATGAAGTCTGTAATAAATAATTTCTGGAATTCGCCACAGCACCGACATGTTTACAAGGAAAAAGTACTTACTTTCTTTCCATAAATAACATGAAAAATAATTTACTCTAGTTTTCAAGATAATTAACTCGATGAAAGGAATACTATTACAAGAACGCGCTGCGCCCAATTGTACATTAAAGAAGTTAAACTTTCAACTCAGGAAGCAACACATTTTCTCGATTCCAAAGCTGGAACCACACCAGTCGCTCACATTACACACAGATTCTAGAATTTGAGATTTAACGTTGCTGTCTCGTACACAGTCGACATCGATTTTCTCGAAAACGGTCGCTTGTATGAAAAAACTTCGTCGCACGTTTTCTATGGACTTTTTATATCGGATCGGTCCGTCACCCAACGCAACGGCTAATTCCGTCGGTGACAAGAGAAAATCCCTATTTTCGTGTCCTGAAAACGAAACGACTCGCGACAAACGGAAAACGGTTTATCAAAAATACACGTCGTTGTTGCGTGTTCCATAGGAAAATCCCTGACGAATATAATCGCCAATAAATAACAGGACGTTTTTGAAGGAAGCAACAATCAGGGCGTGTGCAAACGCGAATGTGACCGGCAGATGATTCTATTGGAAAGCGGTGCGGGTGAGCACAACGCCGCGACTTGACCATTGTACGAACGGGGGAGAGAGCAACGTTCGTCATACTCATCATTGTCGCCATTGTCATCGATGTCATCGTTCCCTGTGCCCATCGGCCACCGGCCCTAGCCTCGCTGAAACGAGGAGTTCAACGGAATAACGATCGACCGTTCTCTGTCTACCGGCTGCGTGTGCATATTATATGTAGCATTGAAGCGGCGGCATTTTTCAATTTTACAAGTTTGCCATGTCTATGCCGGCACAATGGACTAGCCGTCGAGCAATTTTTGCATTGTGCCCAGGCGAATGAAAGCAGAACCTCAGAACAGAGGCGTGGAGAGGAAAGGAGGAGAGTCTGCGAATGGAACTTAAACCGGAACATCCTGATATGAGAATCACCGATTTCGATGAAATGCTGGTAATAAGTAATTCCTATAAAAATATTTGACTCGTATCTTTTTACTAACTCTCGAAGTTGAGGGTGTGAAACATATTTTAATTGATATATCGGAAACTATTAGAGGTAGAAAATTGGTTCACATGATATTATTGTGTGTTGATTGATAACGAAGCCAGCTATAATTACATATATTTCTATTTATTTGCCTAGTCACATGTTAATCTATTTCCCTGTGCAATTATAAACTAAAAGTATAAATCCAAGTGCAAAATGGAAAAACTTACTGGTATTACAAATTATTATAGTAAAATAACCGATCTTTCTACTAGTGCAAATTAGAACTGGAATGACCGTTTATATTTCGTGTTATTTTGTCTTAAACAAAAGTGTCCCATTCATGATTATGTACAATTGGTTTTCTATATTAGTTCAAATTACTGGGTTGTGTATCTACACTTTTTAAATTTTAATTTTTTATTTTTCTTGTGTTCTGTTATAATTTTAAAACGTATAATAGTTTGATAGTTGCTAATTACTTAAAAATCGCGAAAATATACTACTATCTATTTATCTATATGAATCGAAGGACAGCATGTTGCATAAAATACTAACCATAATCATTTTTCTATAGGTAAAAAATTAAAATTTAATATTAGCCGAAAAAGGGATATCGAGTCATATTCCACATCATTTTTTCTTTCTCCCTTTTTTTACGATTGTCTATATTAGAAGCGAACCTCCTACTACTTTCTCCTTTAAAGCTAACTGCGTTTTTACGGATATTCGATACTCGGGGTGCGCTGCTCGCGAAATGCTAATGCTAATGCATGTTCGTTGCATCGGGATAAATTCGTGGGCAAGTGGCAAACCAGCCGCGCGTTAGTTGGCGGTTAGTGTGAATTCTAATAGCAGCTTCTAAATATTCATTCGCCAGTGCGAATCGACACAGCCTCGCGGGGATTTTATTAACAGCCACATAATAAATTGAAGTTAGGTGACATTGTTCGACCTACGAGTTACTGGATATTTCTGGGTTTCGAGAATATAAAGTTTTATATCAATCAGATTATAAGATTTGATTGATTGTAAGTTTCAGTTCTTTTTGAGTTTTCTATATTTTGTGGTTTCTTAGATTGTTTAAGTTTCTGAGGTTTTTAGGTCTCTTACTATAAAAGTAGTAGCACTTCTAAGTATCTAAATTTAACATGTGTGTGTTGCTACCATATTACCCATAAAATATATAATCACTACTTCGTGAAGTTACGACTGGAATGAACCTTACAGGGAGTGCTATGGAATATACGTTTCCATTATAGGTTAGGTTTATAGCATCCACTTGACGATACCTCGTCTTTTATGCAATTATTTAAAATTGCTTTCTTAGTATGTATAATATTATACTACATATAGCAGATAGTAGTAATAGTAATAATCGAGATGTTTATAGATATATCTGCTAGGTATTATATGACTAGCGTGATGTGGGTATTCCCGGGTTACGAGGAGACATACATGAAATCTTGTGGTTTCAAAAGGTTTATAGAATGGAACAAGCAGTATTGAACCTAAGATTTAAGTATACAACAGAACAAAAGAATAATACGAAAAATAACGGGATTGACAATATATTAACTTAAACACTGATCATATTTATAAAGATCTTTCATTTTATTTCGAATGTGATCCTTTGCTATTAATATAACGTTGAACACTATTAGTCAATGTAGGTATAGGTAGATTTCTGAAGACATCAAATCAAATCATTACTATCCTTCAGAAGATAATATCATCAAATTCATTATTCAGATAAATTCAAAGAGTTCGGAGAGTAAAAACTTAGACATCCAGAAAAGATACATTGACATTTTACTCTACTTTGTAGATATCTGTGTATTGTACTTTAGCCTGCAACAACTCTATTAGACCCTTTCACCACCACTAGTCATAAAAAAAGATACAATACAGGAATAAAATCTGAAATTCATTCAAAGAACTCTGAAGCACAATCACGATTCCTGAACACTCTAATGGTACGAGGCCCGAGTCTCTTTACCTTTCAGCTTCTCCCCCGCTGTATCTCTCTTTCGCTTCCAATAGTCCGATCTCCGGTCCGCCACACAGTGTCTACGTTCCATCTTTCCATCATTTCCTCCTTTCTCTGTCTGCCCTGTCTCTCCCCCGTTCCTCCGTCAGCAGCCAGCCGCCGTTGTTCCAGGACACTGGTTCCGTTCTGTTCTCCACATTCAGCCGTTGCGGAAACAGAATTCGGAGGAGCGAGAGAGACGGAGGTTGGCGAGGGAAGCCAGAGCTCTCTCGACCAACGCTCTTTCCTCTCCGCTGACTGGAAAAAAGAGCGAGAACGCGGGGATGCGCGAACCCCCTCGCGACAGTTGCTAATAAGGAGACGGGCTTCCGCCATGATCCCCCGACTTCTGGCACGGCGAACCAAAAAATAGTTCGACGTTTCCCTCGACGAAACGTATCGACTTGCTGTTTATTTCCATGTAGATTCCAGGGGTAGGTTGCGGCGAATCAGTGTGGATTCGCGGTAATGGCGTTTTAATCGAAACGCAGTCGAATCTAATTCGGTCCGTTGACTAGAAATTGACATGGCGGCATTAACGATCGTCGTTACCATAATTAACGGCAAATTTAATTAAACTCAATGCGTTACACTGTCCACCGTAATCGTGTCCAGCCTGTCTACGCAGATGGCGTCCTCTGATTTCATTGAATCCGTTTATCGTTATCGGTGATGCGTCCGTTGTTTGTCTCGCGTTGTTTCCCCGTCGCTCAAGGATTTCCAGCGTGTTTCGATGGCGCAGCGATGGTATGTACTACAACAGTCTTAAGAAACGAGCTGATGATCACGCGAAAGAATTTCTATCGTCGAGATGTTCTTTGCTGCGGCGTGGGTGTCTCGAGTGAATGCTTCTCCAACTTGCGGGGTTCGCATATATCCAAGACCATTGTGTATTGGGGCTTTGATGTATGCTCGTACGTCGCAGACGTGCTGACGAATAAGCGAAGTTAATGGAAAGGTTGTGTTTAAACAACCTAATGGGTGTTGATTTATTGAATATCTTTATTGCGTTATCGCTAGGTTATTAAGTTATTAATTCCCGATCCCGTTTGAGTAATTTTTGTTTGGTGAGGTATAGAAAGTTAATCATTTGTAACTGGAGTCAGTGATAACTCTAAAAATTAAAAACTGGATGTTCCGACACATTTAGAAGTGACTAATTAAAGAATGTAAGAAGTTTGTGTTTCAGATACTAATATACCTCGGTGAATCTCAAGACCATCACAATCACCGCTCACTTACAAATGCGAAAATAATTTTCAAGTCTGATTAGTTTGCACATGTAACTCCCGCTATACGAAAAATCTTGCGGTATCCGTGTTCAGTGAGGTCTCCGTTGGAACGACCACAAATTGCCCTCTGCATACGATTAAGCGTCCCCGAAAACGAAGTTACAAAACCACCCCGTAAACACCTGTATCCACTTCAACACGTTCTGCCTTAATTCTTTATAGCGGTCGTGTAGTAATAAACGCATCTTTCCCTCGTGAGCCCATCGAACGGCGGTACAGAGGCGTGGAACGAGGGGGAAGACAAGAAAGGGTGGGATGGGAGCGGAGAGGAACGAAGGAAAGAGAATCTCCGTCCGTCTGTCCATTCGTTGGTCCTCGTATATCTCATCTGCATAGAAACAAGCTCTCCGGGACAATGGGATCCTCCGACCATTCTGAACACTGCAAACACGTTGCAACCGTGCTTCCCCTGTACCCAACGTGGGGAGTGCACTTCAGTATGCTCTGCTAACCCTTTCGACACGGGGAGTGGCGGTTATCATCGAGACCGCGTTATCCTTTGTATATCGTACAATAATTTCGTACCTGGCCAACGCTCATTCTGGGTGGGGTCAGCTTCCAGGGGAGGAGGGGTGAAAGACACACCAGTGTGTATTACACTTTGTTCATACGCACCACTCGGCTTTACGTTCACGTGCTCTGCCGTCCTGGAAAAATCGTTCTCCATAGCTGTCCTCTTTCTCTCTCTCTCGCTTGCCTGCACGCTCTTATAAATATGAAAAGCTCCCGGAATCGAGTTACCACGGGATATCGAGTAGCGATCGCCTATCGGGGGAGGTCTTTGTGCCGCGAAGGGCTTTGTCCTTGGAAACACGTTCGCCTGGAAATTGTTTCTTTGATCGTAAATTTGCTGGGAATTTTTGATGGACCATGGGAAATGTAAACCTCATTCCAGGTGAATGAGCCTGTCCATAGGTCGCTTAGGATGGAGTGCGTGAGGAGTTCATGCGTAGGCAGTTAAGGGGACACGCGAGATTCTTGAATATATTAACAGATAGAGGTGAATGAAGTGCTTTCACACAATAATTGCCCACCTTAAATGACTTGTGATTATCTACTTTAGGATCAACCCTTTTCACCGTAGATGTCGGACGTATGTGCTCTGATACATTCATTCTTTTGAACACTCAAGTTATGTTTGAGACAAAATCCATGAGACTCGATACGTATCTTATTAATTTTTATGGAACACTAATAGAGGTTGAACTAAATTGGGAGAATTTGTTAACTTCTATCTGTGAATACCTCAACATTAAAGATTAGATGCGCAATCTCGTAACCTAGAGCAGCCAGTTGTTATACTACACAAATTTAATCTCATCAGACGATTACACCCAGCAACTTCATCTTACGTAACCTGTACACCGTTCTCTACAGTTTACATCCTTAAAATCTTGATTCTTCAATCATTCAATCTAACTCTTACGAGATCTTGTTTCAGATATCCGGAACCCTCCGATGCATGACAAAAACGTACAACGTTATCGTGTATGCGCCACATATCCTCAAACTTCGAATATCTCGATTCTTTGTGGGATAAAGGTATGATTGTTCGAGGGTATTGGTGGGAAGATAAAACGAACTCGCGTTTCCCTGCAACAACTGAAGCAGCGAATTTTACTTTTATCGTCCGTGCATCCACGGGCCTCTTGGAAGAAACCAGGCCTTTATCTCTCGTGTATTCCCATGGGGTTAGACGAAAATTTTGTAAACCACGCTGCGGTATCCGCTAGAGGAAACATGTAAAAAGAGGAACAAGACGGAGCTCGATAGAAAGGGGAGAGCCAGATATGAATAGGTGAGCACGTTAGATTCTGCCTGAACCGCAGCTGAAGAAACCAGTTGCAGTAGATTCCGTTGCGTTAACCGATAACAAGTTTGTTTGTTCTTTCCTCTTTTCACTGCAGACAGGCAATTCACCTTCCTATCGTCTTACCTGTTAGAACTCGGCCATGCACTCCATGACTTCCCAGTGTTTCTCTGTACTCTGCTGCGAAGACGCTCTAGTTATATCTTCTATGTAGGAGTTAATGGTAATATATGTGTTCGAAAAACTTTTCTGTCGTATTTGCACAATGTGACGAAACATAAATATTTAAATATTTTTCAGAGGAAATATATTTCTCGTAAACTACTCATTATGAGATGACTAAGTAGATGATACTTAAACACGCTGCCTAGGTAATTAGCCTTAACTTCTGGATATAAGTTATTCATGCAGAATGACCTTTCAAATGTGTAAAAATAACTCGAAGGAAGCATTTCTTTATATCAAAGGTATAGTGACCTCTGTTACTGGTTGGGAATAGTTCCTAGTCTATTCAAAGTAGTCAGGACATTTTCTATTCTTCATAGGCTCATAGTCTACAAGAAACCTTTTCTTCAAAAAAACATAATGTAGCACAAATAATGGAACATATCGATGCCTCGAGTATATCACGAACTTCAATTCTTTTCATTGACTCGAAACACGCTTGGATCGACTCTGACACTACTCACTGATTCGTTCAAAACTGATTTTGGAGTTTTCAGTAGCAGCCGAATCTATCCACTAGAGAGAAAAAATTCGTTAGAAATTTTGGAGGATCTTGCTAGGGGAAAGTTCTTCGATAAGCCCGAGGACCCGCGGTACTCGTCTCGAACATGGCGCCATCTTGGACGCATCCAATTGCGTTCCCTCAGTTGGTTCACAGTTAGGTGATCGCTGCAGCTTTCCAGAAAGTTGGCCGTTCAGCGTGCTAATAAGTTCGTCTGTGACCGGTAATTAGCCGAAGAAACTCGGATCGTAAACAACGCAGCATCCATTAAGATCCTATTCATTAGACCGGAAGTGGACGCTGTAGTCGAGCTACATCCGTCTTATCTCACTACTGCCTTCGAGAAAACTACAGCCAGATGGCTGAAGAACCAGCAGCAGGATCCCCAGCGAGGAAACAAATGGAAGGAGACGGCCAGTAGAAGACTTTCAATAATTCTTGGAAATAACTTCGAAGCACGAAGACGGACTAGCGAGTTTCATCGAAGTTTCTCTTCTTTCTTTTTCCATTCCGCCTGAGGGGGTAAGTTTTAGCCACCCCGTTTTGTCCTCTGGCCATCCTTCTCTTATCTTTTATGCATTATTGGCGCGGCTGAAAACCAGCCCTTCCCTTCGTCACCAGCAAACCCCTTCACCTCAGTCTCGCTAGCCTCCCTATTCTCTCATATTTCAGAACCAATATTATGCTAATACTCGCTGCACCCGTCGCGAGGAACATGGATATAAAGATCTACAGGGCCCGTGTGTCGTGCACTTTTGAATAATTCCATTGGACGGGAGACGTAGTCGACTTAGGGCGAAAAATATTAGAAACAGTTAGGAAATGATGGAGATGTAACTTGACAGTTATTGAAAACGAAGTTGAAGAGCTGGGAAGCTTGTAGGTAACTTTAGACAAATGTTAGGAGCTTGCCATGTTATCTTGCAATACATAAAATGTTTTATTGTTTTGAGATGTAACTTTGAAGTCAATAATAAAATAAAAGAAACTATAATCATGATTATTCATCCCGTTCAATATATGTAATTTCTATTGTACTTAACCTGTTAACTGTTGGAATCTGATGCTGATGTTTAATATGACAAATGTGGCATTCGAAGTGTAAAAAAACTAATTTACAAATATTAGTCTGTTCAAGTAGCAGTCCTTCTAAGGACATGCAAAGAATCTCAAAAGAACTATCATTATTCATTTTATTGAATTTAATTCTGAAATAAGATACCTTATTATTCAATTATCTATACCTTAGGACCCGCTATTGAAGCATTATTTATGAGTGTCAAAAGTGTTACTTTGTAAAACAATGCTTATTCGTTGATTATCTAGAATTTCTTTATTACCTTAATCCTCTTAGTGCATACCCTAACCATTGGTATAGACAGAATTGCCAAGTTCATATTTCTCTAGCTTTGATACATTAAAAAAAAATTCTGTATTCACGACGAATGTTGTTACTAGGAAACGAAATTTTTTCTAAGCACCGATAAATTCTTTCAGAGTACTCTAGCCGAACAAAAATTGTATTTTTTCCACATTTTTAACAATAAACAAAGTTAGAAGTTAGAAAACTTTTAAGGTATGTAACTATGGAAAGACCCGCAACAAATTTAGCACTATCTCCTAATACTGATGGATCGGTACCTTGGCACTAAAAGAATTAAATTATCTATTCCATAATTTACGCGTTTGTGAATTTGAAGGAAAAAGAAAAAAGAGGAAATTCACATGTTCGTGACAAGAGCGGCTGATAGCTTTCTTTCGTTACGCAGTACGTGGCGACGTTCTTAGAAAAATGAATCCTTCAGCATACGATGTTAGATAAAGTGAAATATCTTCCTGACGGTCGCTGAATATCTAAATAAGCGACTTGAGGACGTCATCGATGCGGCGTGTTATCATTTAAACGGAATAATCGAGATTGTCCGCGTTACGAGCCTGACATTCTGGGAAAATTGTGATTTATATTATCAGCGCACCCAGGAGAACGAGTGTGGTGCTGCAATCTCAGTTGACACGGAGTTAGAGATATTGCTAGATGTTTATTGCTTATGAATATATTTGTAGCCATTTTTATGGTTTCTCGAAAAAAAATGGTTTCTGTGGTGCAGTTTTCAAGAAACTCTTATCATTTCAAGTAGGTTTTATCGAGACCTTTCAATCATTACAGTTAACAAAAGTACTATTCTTCTTTCGTGTAATATGTTCTCTAAGCGATACTTAAGTTTTCAAGTGAATGATTCCTTTAATGCATTTTAAGTATGATATGGAACGTGTAATTCGTATCTGTTGTACTTACTATATACTGGGGAGTTAGGGGCATAAAGAACGTAGATGCTGGACTTACCTAAAACAAAGAGAAGAATAATATTAATTAGTGCAAAAGAAATTGCTCAAATATAGCTTATTTTTATTTCTGACTGAATTCGTAAAAAAACATGAACAATAGTAGGATAGACAATCGATTCAAATCCTTATTCAAAAATACTGATAGTTCCACCATTTTGTTTTTATCGTAGTTAACTTATATCACGCTGTTTAAAATAATTATAGAAAATCTAACTTTTAGAAGCTGGAAATAAGAAATATTTACTTTGTCCTATACTGTATAATTATGGAGAAATGTAGTAACTACAGAAAACTGTGAACTTGATTTGTTTTAGTAAAAAAGCAATGAAATATTTTTTAGCAGATGCTGCTTTTCTCCATTGTTTGGCAATATAAGATTACCCTGATCAATACAAATATTACCAATTTTAATATTATCTATAATATCTAAATACTACGTACTTTGTGATACTACATCACTGGTACAACCCTTTTTCGCTATGTTGTATAAACTTTCTATACCTATCGAAAAATCATCACCTTCACGATTGAGAAGATCTAAAAATTAAATCAATATTATATTAGATCAGTTATAAATCCTAAGTTAGGTTGAATTTACAGTAGGCTGAGTGAAATGTAGCTTAAATAGAGTCAACATAAGGTTATACTCTAAACTTCTTTTGTTTTCATTCTATTGCAGCTACTATGGCCACTACCTTTCAGTTGTAACAAGTAACTAAGGAAGCGTCAGATCTCATGTTTAGCAGCCAAACTTTTGAACCAGAGGGTATATGCACATTGAAACTGCGTCCGATTTCAATTGTTCCATTTTGCATCCGTCCCACGCTCCCTCTTCCCTTTTGCGCCGAACTTTTTCACCAGTTCAGCCGTCCAGGCCTTTTTTCCACCGCAGATAGGTTGCACCGTGTAGGTGCGTTTCCTCTCCTATCACGGCTTTCAACCCTTGTTTTCCCTGTCAGTGTGTCCCGTCAAACCTCTGAGGCCACCACTATTGACTGTCCGTCTCCTCTCGTTTAGCGCAATCCAGTCAAATGACGATTAAAGATATGCTATTGGTTGCTCCACTGTATTACTCTTTGCCCCGATAATCGAATACAAGAATTAAGCTGTTTCAAGTTGGTCTCGCAGTATCCGTGTTTAATCGTCCCCGAAACGACGCTGGATATCGAGCTTAAGACGTTTATCGTGAAAGGGATCCGATGCTCGAAGCGATGCTAACTTGTGGTTGGAGTTTGATTGAAATCTAGCTTGCCCAGGAAAATCGGGGAATAGATGCCCTGAGGGATCGTTGTTCGGGAATGTTTGCTGCCCAGAGTTTGTAACAGAGAAGCATAGGGAATTTTGGAGATTCGGCATTCAGGATTATTGTTCTTGAATTTGTACTAATCCTCTAGGTGTGAGCTAAAGGATCAAGCTTATTTTGATGCTGTAGAAGTCTTTGTCCCTTAATTCTCTGTACACAACTGCATATTCGTGTACCCATTTATAAATTTCCTTGTATTAATTTTTTGTTTTTTTTTTATGAAAATACCGCAAAACCGTTGCAGATTCTTATTCTTTGTACATTTCTACGTTAATTTATGTTTTAGGAGGCTACTGTAGGCTACTGATGTCTCCATATTTAGTTTAACATTCCGTAGTGAATTAGCTGGGTGATCTAAATTTGAAACGCATTAATACTACTGTGACGTTTGTTGTTAGTTAATTAATCGCTATTGTTTCTATTAAAGATGCAGCGGTGTCTACACGTGATTTGTTGTTAAAAGATTATCAAAAGATTATCAATCAATAATAGGCTTTTATATATAGTAGAATCCATATTGCCCAATATCTTCGTATTTCGATCGAAAATACCCTGTCAGTATTACAATTAATTAAACTAACTAGTAGACTCAAGACACATTCGTGCCTTTCGTCCACTGTTTATTTTATCAACATGCCGTAATTAAAACGTCAACTATACGACTTTGTCAAGAATTTATTGATCCAGTTTTGCCTAATTAAAGGAAACTGTCCATATCTGAAATACAGATTTCTTGTTCTGTAACTTATGTAGTACCCTAACTGAAAACTATTCATATCACGTTTCTCTATACTATAAGACATAGTCAAATTTCTACATCTTGCCTAACTTTGAAGTTTCCTTCAGTTTTCATTCCCTGCCTTGTAAATAAGTCAGTTTTAAAGGATAGACTCTTGACCAGCTGATTGATGTATAATATTCGCCCAAGCACAACCGACCAATCGCGAATTTATTAAAACGACCAAATTTCTACAGACTGGGAAGATCAACTTCCGACGATTAGAGTTTACTATACGCGGCGATATATCATGCTCTCGGCGATTGAAGACCGCCAAAGACTTTGGCCGTGTGTCATTGTTAAGCGGGAACTTCCGGCTGTGAAGTAAGCCAACGCTGAAAATTCTCACGGAAACTTTCCGCCGGGAGAAATATATCGTTGAAGTTTCGTCAACGTGAAAAACTCATCGGCAACTTCCTTCTGGGAAATCGAGTTATGGAGAAGGAAACGACCTGCTGCAAAATCAGGAAAACGGAAATTTATTTGCCTTTTAGGATCACGTGACGGCGAGACTAGTGATTTAGTCGAAATAAAATAAAGGTGTTATTTTAGTAAAGATGTTATTAGATGTTAGTATGCACATATATTATTACTACTCAAGAGACAGAAAGTTAAGATATTTGCTTTTACGGGTCTGTACAGTTATTGCTGGAACTTTATGAGACTAAATTATGTTCAGTAGGAACTTTATCCTCACGTTTCATCAACAGTAATTGCATATCACGATTAAGGAATTAGATGACGCATTGATACTGACGTTTCTCTAACGGGCGATAACTGTACATATTTTGACTATACTCACATTGGAGTCTATCAAATTTTCAATTGGAATACAGATATGTATAGTCATTGCTTACAAAAACTAAATTGGTAACGATGTATCTCATCCCCTGAAGAAGCTATGCTGAAGAAGCTTCATTAGACGTAACTTACACTCACGAGACCTAAGCAATAGGTACTAACTATTCATATACAGTATATACAGGTATATACAGGTTAGACATAAGAATTTGCAATAATAACCCTCAAACTTTAATTTCCAATTTGAATAAAATCAAATTTCTTAAATTCTTCCAGATAAATTTGCCTCCATAATTTGTTCAAATAAATTCTTAAAGTACTGTTCCTTGACAAGCTAAATAGTTCTAGCGTAGCTCATGGTCTCAATCTCTTGAAAACAAACTGAAATAGTCAGCCATTGTTCCCGATCGTAAGAACTCGGAAACGGAAGGCGTATCAAAAGATCTACCGTCGATCCATTTACTGTGAGGAACGACTTCAATATCGAGCGAGTTCTCCCTTAATTATTTCCCCGAGCCGGAAGAACGAGCTTCTGCCGTTGGCAGCTCGACTTCATGAAGGCAAATTCGGTTTATCACAGGGAAAGAAGCGTTCCGCGAAATCAAAAAACGTGGCGGCCAGCCGATTAATTAGATCCGTGGAATTGATCGACGAAAAGGGTGGGCAACTGGGGGAGAGCAATTATTCGCCGCTCTCCAATTAAGGGGGCGCGTCTGGAGCTGCGAAACGGCGGCGAATTAAACCGAACTAATTGTGCCTGCAGCTAATTAAAACAACGCCGTCGTAAAGTTACTCGAACTCCCGTTCGGGAAAAGCTTCGGTACGCCTGGAAAATATTGCAGCGTTAAGAAACAGTAAGTGTAAACGGTTTACAAGGCTGATGAAACTTGTCGAAGAGGAGTAGTCTTCATGAACGTCTGTCGAATGTAAACTTTGGGAACGAAAGATTTTTTACTGTAGCCTGCTTGATGCTTTACTTTTAGTCACATGTGTACAAAAATTTGCTTGGTTAAATTTTATTGAAATCTGCTTAACTAAATTTAAATAATCCATTCTCATTATCAGGTATTATCTCATTGTCAATATCGTGAAATTATGTCCAGGAAAATAAGTAGAACGAGAATGAGCGAATAGACATGTTACATCGAGCAATCGCATTCTGATACTTGTATAGGATGCATTGAATATTATCCAATAATTATCTACATTTCATATTACCTTTACAAAAATAATATCACTGAACTAACGAAGTTTCCCCGAGGAAAATTACCCCAAACACGATATGAAGCGAACAGTATTCATAGTAATTAGTTTGAATGTATTACTCCGAATTAGTGATTAGAGGCTAATCTTACACTAATTTATGTCGCGTTTGGGTTTATTTTTTGTGCAAAAATGTCATCAATTAATTGGTACCGCTTTCAAGGAAAAAGAATAAAAATTGGATTTTTTGTTGCTGGACAACACAGATCGTAATGCACGCGACAATTCTACTTCGTGACGAGTCTCCATCTTAATCGTTCTATTTGATGTACAGAATGAGTCACCTAACGTTTGCACCTCAAATATCGTTGTTGTTTTTAAAGATACGTCAAGTGTCATAAGGACAAAGTTGAATGGTTTACTGGAACTCACACGAAGCCAAACAAATTTTTGTTTTTGTCACTTGTTTTAGAAATATCAAGATTAACTCCATTTTTTTTAATGGAACCACCTCTTTTTAAACACCTATAATTATAGTATTAAGAATTGAGTAACTATTATTATTCAAGGTCAAATGTATAAGATGTAAAATATGTAAACGAAATGTCTGTCGTTTTCATAGGCTTTCAAATCGGCCTGTGTTTCATAGATGTTCGAAACGATGGCCGTTTACGTCGACCCATTGCTGTAAACAAGCTCTAAAGGAATATTGAATTGTGACAAGTATATCCGAGGTGATATTTGCACATGTATGATGATACGCTGATGCATATCTTCAACTGTTGTTGGAACATTCATGTACACGGTCTCCTTTAGCAGACCTCATAAAAAGAAATCCAATGGATTTAAATCAAGCGAATCGATTTGGAAACCGAGAATCCAATGCTTCTCTTGCTACTCGTGCATAATGAGCAGGCCAGCCATTATGTTGGTATTATATATCATGACAGCTTTATAAAGAGACATCTTCCAACAAAATTGGCGGATCTTGCAAAAGTTGGGAATATTTTTGTCCTGTCATCGTTCATAATGAAGTGTGGCGTGGCATTTTGAACGACAAAATACTACATCACACATTTACGCTCCATTGTCTTTTTCATATTTTAAATCTTGTACGTTTTCTCTGTCCGTGACTTTGAATGACCTTGAATAATTATAATTACTGAATTCCTAATGAAAGAGACTATCATTGAACGTCTTTAAAAAGGGGTGGTTCCATTTAAAACAATGGAGCTGACCTTGACATCTCTAGAAAGAGTGACAAAAGAACAAAAATTCTTTTGGTATTGTATGAGCTTCATTGAGCCATACAACTTTCTCTTAGAGACATTTGAAGTATTTTAGAAAACAACAAAGATGTTTGAGGTGCAAACGTTAGATGACTCACCCTATATCTATCTTATTCATTCTGACTCTATTATATTCACTTTTATTGTCAAACTTACTAAGGGTCAATTCTTGAAAAAGAAGTATGTTTCTAGTTTTCATTTTTACAATACTCTATAAAAGTCTAAAATGGAAATTGAGAAATCTTTCGAACCAGTTAGGAAGACACATCGTTCTATCAATTTGAAAAGATTCCATTAAAGTTATGCGAACTCATACGAGCTGTCACGGTAAGCCTAGGAAGAGGTCTCCATTTTTAAAAACAAATTCATATTTCACGGAGAAACATCGGAGGCGTTAGCTAAGGGAGGAGGCCAGTTAAAAGTAAAATACGCAGATTTTGGTATTGAAAAACGGCAGCGGTGTCTCACGATAAAGATAAACGGGCAGAGAAACCGAGCCAAGGAGTTCAACCTCCTTCATCATTCGACGATCTCCTTTGTCTCGTGCAATCACGATAGATCAGCTTTGACGACTGTTTACCCCGTTTGAATTCACTTTCTTGGATGAACAATAAATCCTGTGCGAACAAGTATCTCGTATTTCGAAGTCGCAAGAATGGTTCCTTCGCCTTTTCCTGTCAAGTAAGATGCACTGGCTGTCTCCAAGACAATAATTTGAAGTGAGTTTCTGTTCTTTGGCAAATAGACGAGCTATTGTTGCAATTATTGTTCCAAGCGACTGAAGCGAAAGATGTCTTGCGCAAAGTGGAGACCATAGTTTAAGACTGAAAGGATATTTGACTTGAAGCTGACAAAAGAATATACTCCTACGTCCAATACGAAAACACGATGGACCGACGTTAGAGATTCAATTTCGTATGGGCGATGATTTATTTTCGTCCTCGGACGATTTATCTTCCGGAAATTTGCTGTATTTTACAACGTCATCTTCCATTAGGTTTGCAATCTACGCGAAGTTCTGCTAGGAGGATTAGGATGGTCGAATTTAATCGCACTTTAGAGATGTCTATCAATCATTCGCAACAAGTTGTCATGTGTGCAATCTTGAAACAGGATGCATCGAATAAAATAGAAACGTTAAGGGATAGATAATCTATTTTGTACTTTGTCTTCCTGAAGACTATTCAGTTCTGCATATGCTTATTATTATATTAATTCCTGAACTCTGAGAAACAACTATCAGACAATTCTCGCTTATGTAGATCTGAATTATGTACTAGACGCCTTATTGATTATTAGTTATTATTCTATTGCTAAATAGATAGTTTTTTCTAGTTAACTAAATAAGCTGAAGCATTCCCAGATCTCTATATTTCTGCACCGATATCTTTTCAGCATTTTTTAACTTAAGTACTTCACAAATTATTATTACTATCAGCTCCAAATGTACTTTTCCCTATACAATTCACTAAATTATTCTGTAGATTACTTTTTATACTCAAAAGCACAGTCGAAAACACAATTCAGAACAACAGATAAATGCAATGAACTATACTCTTACATTCCTATAAACAGAAAGTTAGCTTGAGAAATAAACCTTTCTGACAATCATAACATTGATAACTCATCACTTCGCGCGGCTACAACACCAAACATCGCACGAATAAATATTGATCCGGATTTAAGTTTCGCTGTGGACAACGCAAGACGGCTGGACTCGTCAACACGAAAATCCCATTTACCGCTAAGACAGGAGGGTCCTGATTGTTGCTCTCGAGACCTCCGTGCCAAACAAATCCTAACCCCTTCACCATCGTCGATGGAGCAGAAAACAACCAGGGGCCAGCGGTCTCTTTCTGGAATCCTGTCGAAACGAGCGCGATTCGGGAAGGGACCACCTCGAATGGTCCTTAGACCAGTCTATGCTTGTCCAGCGTGTACACACGAACAGACATGGTGCAGCACACAATGGACGACGAGGCTCCTGCACACGGGTGCAACTGTCTAAACACAGGCACGAGCGTAATATACGCGGCATCGCGTTATCCCTACGCGTCTGTCCATTATTGCGATAGCAGCCTGCGTCAATATTGGCCCAAAGGGTTTCACCGTGATTGTCTTTACGCACACACGAGCTACGGGACAGGCTGGTTTCATACCGTGCACGGATTCCGTACCTCAGCGCCCAGGTCTGATTCCGCATGGACCGTCATAAGACTGCCCTAACGATTTCGCATAGGACAGTCCCATCGATAGCCATTAACAGTTTGCACCTGTTCCGTCGGACTTTGGGGAGCAGACGTATGAATCGCTGATGAGACGACCAGGATAATCGTTTCGTGGTCGCTTGACAACAGTTTGGGCTTGATGATCCGGTTAAGTTTCATGGGATGTTAATGCTGCGCTGGGATTTGACCGAGTGGGACGTCTAGAATAGGGACTCGGTTATATTGGCTTGATTACTAGAAGAGTTTATCGCTTTGAATCGCTTGTAGTATGGAATTATTAAAACCCTGATATGAAGTGGTTTAGGGAGTTTTATTATTAGGTATTATTATTAGATGTATAGTTCCTTTTGACAGTTGTCCCTAAATAAGGAGTCATAATTTTCAGTTGGCTAGAAGGTCTTCAACTGTTAACCTTTGGGCACTAGATTCAGCGTATTTGGTCTGGTGCTACAGCAGCATCCACCGAGCTTTGATTCGATATTTAACGCTCTAATATGAACGGTGACATACCTATTTAATGCGGTAGGGACTAATGCTTTGAAATTATAAATTTCGTAGAAAGTATTCTATATTGCAGCATGAGAGAAAACTCTGTTAAACAATCTCGTTTCTTGATAAGTTCTACGTTTAGCTGAAATTTCCTTTTAGAAAACGTTCATAGCATTATATTTAGGTTGCCAATATTAAAAAATGTACTATAAGGTGTCAAATCTGCCAAAGGAACGCTTGTAAAATGTAGGTATAAAAAAAAATAATATTATTTGGTTTCAGTTTGTATTCACTAAATATAATAAATGTTGCTGTATATTTTACAAACGCGTACATTTCCTCCTTTTTTATTGGTATACATTAATTAAAAACGTATTTTGAAAAAATAATTGCAAAGCTACAACAAAACCTACATATACATGTTTATGTATATTTAAAATTATTTATACCCAACTTCGGTGCTGCTAGAGAATTCTATATCCAAAAGTTAATCCTGAATCTGATAACCATTAAGTGACCAAAGTTATTAGTGACTATCTAATAACTCCAGACAGCAATTAAAGTCCTTTAGAATCATGGTTCACAATTCTCCAATTAGTATTGAGAAAACGGAATCTAGAGTAGAGAACGTCACGGGTGGTGCATGCAGTCCCGCAGTCCCTCATAATGTATGCAGTGCAGCACTTTATGCGCCAGGTGCCGGTAGTTATATCGTGCACCGGTCCCTCCCTTTCTTTCTACCTGCCAACGCCTGTGTATACACAACAGAAGCAGCCCTTAATCGCAGATGACGGGACCTCGCGTTTTCTTTCCACGAAATATGTCGTTAGACGCTCCCCCAAAAGTAAACGTCCGACGAAACAGGTGCGAATCTTCGCTACCACCGAAGACACTGGAACACACGAAGAATTTTTAACACGAAGCGCATGTTGCTTGTCTGCTGGCTGGAATGCAAAGGAGAACTGGAAATAGTGGCTTCACGCGACCCTCTGACGTGACACTCTCAGAGCATTCCTTCGAGAAACGATAAATATTCATTGTTCGCTGTCGAGAGTTTCTTCGCTGTTGTTTGATCATGTCTAGATGAGGACATTGTTTCAATTTTGATGTGCCAAAAGTTGAAGTTGACATTTCTGACACGAATGACAGAGTATATAGCTGTCCACTTCGTTTGAAGGCTCTTGAATACTAAGGATTATGCGAAACATTAATGACCATAGCAACCTTGCAAACTAATGCTACTGATAATTTATATGGCCCGTTGAGGTATAAACTTAGAAACTTCGAATACTTTCAAATAATTTAAACTCTAAGTGAATTTGTAAGATCTAATTAACTTGCAAAATCTGTTTCGTTAAAATTTGAGATACTTAAAGTTGTTTCTTCTGTAATCTAATTCTCATCTCTAAAAATCCTAGGCTTATCAAAGGCCTTTGATCTTTTACCTCGACGCGTGTTAAAGATCTCGTATCGATAAAATAAGACTATGGAGAGGCACGATTTAGTACCATTACAGAGATTGCTAAAAGGACTTTTCTCAGATTTCACAACGTGAATCGATATTTTTACGTTCAACAGGTCTTCGGGAACGTGTGTCAGTGTAAAAGGAGTGCTGAATGTGCAACTTAAAAGCGTACGGAGTACGGAGCAGGTGCGAACCCATTTTCTAGAAACGGAAATGGACTGCTAGGTGAGAAATCTTTAACGGAGCCAAACGGGAGAACAGGCTATTTCTGTTCTCTACGATCGCGTTTCCGTAATGGGACGCTTTCAGTTGAATCCCTTCGGATAACAGTACTGCTAACGTGAAAATACAAATCTGAATCAGTGTATGAATGTGGCAAACATTAGCAATAAATATTTGAAAAATACGAAATGTTGTTGTAGTTGTAAACACTTAGTCAGCAAAATTGTTACTTGAACACAGCATCCTGAACAGAATCTTTTTATTTAAAATGTTGTCTAAAGAGTAATAATTAGTCCAAGAAAATTTCAATTTATTCTCAGATAACAAGTTACACAACAATTTTACTTTTATACATAATTTTATTTTTATACAATTATTGCTTTTGGTTAAATTGCGTTCTACATCTATACAGGTAGCTCTATTGTGTCAATTCCATTTAATGTTTCTAATTATAATTAAAGTTGAAGATTTAGCTAACTATTCTACTGTATTTAGGAACAAGAAACTTCTACCTGCTTTCACGATTTACTATTTTGCAATTTACACTCATAGTAGATCTGAGTCCTATTCTTCGATTCGCTATTTTTCGAAACAAAATTCATACATTTAGTGTGAATTTTGAGTTCAACTGATGGAAATAGTAATTGACATTAGTAACAAGTAAAGCAAGGAAGATCAATCCAATTTCGACTGGTCACTGCTATCCCCTGTTATATCGGATAATTGAAACAGGGAGTACAACCGAAACTCAGTGAATCAAGGAGCCACTGTGCTAATTAACAGAAGCAGTTAACATACCGACTAATACCACTAATCAATACAACTGGTTATCTGTGCAGGGTAACAAAACAAATAGTGTTAATTATTAACAAGCAGTTTGCACTAGTTTATATTAGCACTTGGAACTAAACTTCATGCAACTTAGTTCTCATTATTTCTGCATAATTAGATAGCTAACTAATGTAGGCTTCTTTTAAGACTAATAATTGAAACTAATTAATTCTCTTTTGAAATTTATTCTCGTTGACAAGAAATGTTGACGTTGTCAGACGCTCGTGACGAATTTCAAAGCATCCCGCGCACGAGTCGGTAAATATTATTTCACGTCGACGGAAGATCATTAAACAACATTCGCCCGCTGTTTGGAATAAAATCTTGTACCACCGTGCAACAGGTGAGCTGCGATATTTCATGTTTCGGAAGTAATCTCGCGTTTACCGCACGATTGTGCAGGCATAAAATGCCAGACAATGGCGTCGAAATTAGAATCGCCGGATCTCAGTAAAAGCGTTTCACAGCAGTCACTCCCGCAAACGATTAATGGGACATTCAGTATAATTTGCTGTGATTGTGTACTCCACTACTTACATTTCTTAACAATTTTCACGCATAAAGAGATTATGAAATCAAATACGCCACGAGTAGACAGACAACATGACTTCGAAATGAAGTTAAATATGAAAAGACTAAATTTTGTGATTAGGTTAGTTAATTTTCTACGAGAAAAACAATCATGCCTAATATTAAATAAAACTCAGCACGTTCCGCTACAAAAATAATGAGTTAATACAGTAATAACACAGAAACATATTTTAACCTAAACAGATACCATGCTGTAAAGCAAAATGTGTGATCACGTGACCACTGTCAGTGTCACCAATCACATTGCAAAATAACATAGTGTTTCATTTTGTCACAGAGATCTGGTTTCAATTGGCTTATTTTTTCGTACGAATCACGAATGCAACGATGATAATACACCACTTTCTTTCCTCCAATGATCATTACGTTTCTTCTGCAGTGATTCTCTATTAAATGCTGGGTATAAAATTGTAGGTTATGGCTGGGCCATTACTCAGACGTCCGCTACAGAGTGGGACGGGGACCTCGTGGATCGCTGAATGGAATGAGTTTCGGGCTGCATTAAGGTCGTATAAGTACCAATCCCGTTCTTCCAGTTCCAGCAGACCTGGTTCTGGACTTATGCCTGCGTGTTCACGCACACACGCGCTCGAGACCGAACAAAATCGACCGGCGGGTTATAAATTGCCAGCGGCGTTCAGCCATTCAGTACCAACGCTCAAGGTCTCCAGAGTCCTTGACTTGCTTGGTGCATCGCAGCTGTAGCCTCTGTGCTCCTGGTTGCAGTGCCAATTAGCGGCCCTTCTACAGTCTCTGTTGCCGATGACAATTAGGAGGGATAAATTGGAACGATTGATTATGCATCGAGAAGGCCGGTCCTCAGCTTGTAGGATTAAAAATTCGTCTTGTCCTTGCTTAGAGGATCGTAAAGTGATACAGATGATGAAAATCGTGGTACGGAGCACTCAGACTGACTGCCCCTTCAAAGGTAAAGACAAATTGAACTCAAGTGTTTGGAAAGAACTTGTACTCGTTAAATACAGAATGTTTAGATTTAGGTGATTCTAGATGTAGACTCAGTAGCCAAAATCAGAGGCCTAGTACATTGTCAGACGTATAGTTTCAAGTGACTTAAAACACCGCGTCTGACTGAAGATATGGTGATATGGTGTCTTTTTTGGATCTAAATATTAACTATTGTAACTATCGTGCAAAAGTGGAAAGGAATCCAGTGAAAGAAATGTGGGTCTAATTGGTCACAGTGGATAGGCCCTGTCTGATCTCACACGTAGTTTCAGCCAAAGCGGTCACAGTTACTGATGAAAGGCAAATTCAATTGATGCGAGCGAGGAATCCCTCTTGCTTCTGCGTTGTCCCGGGTTCAACTTTACCAGCTTTGAACAGTATTTCAACTAACATAATACATCCATCGATGCATGTAAGATGTTCAACGACAGGTGTCAGAAATTTTAAAGGGCGATTCTATACAGTGAAACAAAATGAAGATCATGAATGACGAAAATGCATTTAAGGATTCATTTCAAAGTCAAGAATTGCTGAGAAAATACTTAAAATTCGCGTGAAATTTGTCTGACTTGGGACTCATTCATTCTACTACCGTCATGTACTAGTCAGGTCAGACACAGCGAAGTCAGTAGACTAAGTTCCAAGTCACAGACGCTTTTTGCGCAAATTTTAAGCGTTTTTCCCAACAATTAATAACTCGGGAACGAAGCCTTAAAAGCTATTTTGTTACTTTTGATTTTCGTTCTATTTTAACATGTCAAATCAACCTTTAAAATTTCTGATACCTGTTATTGAACACCCTGTATACAAAGTATTTTCGCCGAAGTATCAAGTTAACCCATGAAAGCAGTAGCTTTTCACCTCAACTAGCCTTAAATCAGCAACTCCATTTTCATCAATATTATGTATCTGTATAAAAATACTAACACCTTCATTTTTACTTTGAAATGCTCGAAAGGAATGGTATATCAGTTACTCAGGCAATTAACAATCATAATTAATGGTGAAAATTCGATTTGAAGTCGTAGCGAAAATCCTAAATAGACTAAGACTCGGACGCAAATAAATTACAACATCTCGTAGGTGTCTCTGGTCTGCGTACAATGGATCGGGGTCGAATTAACGATGGCTAAGGGTTGCGAAGTGCATGGAAAGGAGAGTTGTACGCGTGTTGATTCCGGAAACGAGTTCCTCAACTGCGTCTAATGGACGCGACGCGGCCTTCCACATTAGCTAGAAACAATCGCATTGTTTTTCGCACAATACCGACGTAGCGCATACATGCCGCGCCTGCTATCGTCTTTTCGTAGCATTCTGCAGACCAGATTTCCAAAAGGCAAGCTGGAGAATAGCGTACGTGTATTCGAGAAACATCTCTGTGATGTGAAAGATGTTGAACTTCTGAGGGGTACATTTTAAAAGTTATGAATAGACTGCGAACTTTTATTCATTTATAGAAAAATCATATAAAATCCATACAACATGTAAAACTATAAAACATATCGAAAGTTAAGTACACTTTATAATATTTGGAGGATGAAACAAGTCTTTAATTAGATTTTATTCCTCTAATTATATTTGCGAAAATAAGAATTTGCATAAACATTCGGAGTCTAGATATGAATATTTTTATTGAAATTTTACAGATATGCGACGTTAAAGCCTTCAGAACTAACATAATTTTCATAATACCATGTGAAAGTACTATTCGTGATATTTTTGTATCTTATAGAGAATTAGATATTTGTTGTAAGTACAATATTTTTATTTAAACACAATGTTAGACAGTCAATTTATTGTTAATTTCATACATTCATTAAGTAATATTTGTATTCAAATTCGTAGTACTGTACTTCATAATTCATTGAAGTCTTTTTAAAACCTAGTTACCATGTCGTGAATACTACAGACTTTTTAAATATGTTGTTAATTCCATGCGGTAGAAAATTAGATACTTTTAAAACTGGCAATTGAAATAATTTTTATAGAATTATAAATGTAAATGATGTATAAAGCGTATTACATGTAACGCTTTATGAACAAAACAAAAAAGAATATTAAGTCAGCGATTTTTAATTCCAGAAAATTGTTTTTCGCGGTCGGATGATTTTAAAAGATAGCTTAAATTAGATATGGTAAAACCGCTCGGGATTCCACGTTTACCGAAAACAAACGAAGTTTATTCGGAAATTTCAATAATTGACGCGATGATAATCGGCCAAATGAAAGCCAAATCAATCGTCTATAAAGGTTTTGAATTTGTCACGGCATTCGATTTTAAATTTAATTCAATTCCATATTCGTGGATAGTCGAAGATTGTATTTAAACGAGTTGTCTTTGCAAATTTGATCGATTTTTTTTTATATAAACCGATGGCGGGTGGCGACGAATCGATGGAAATGGAAGATATGAAACAACAGACGGACATCGAACGCCATTGTTTTTCTCCATTGGTGCCTTTTTTCATTTCGACTCGCAGAGGACCGTGTTACGCTATTCTAAATTGTTTTAGTTATCGCATTCCAACTCCTTTTTGAATATTCCACTGGGACTCAAGGTTATTATCCGCGACTGGTGAGCCAGCACTTTTGAAATTTTCGCCATCTCGATACTTTTGTCCTCTCTTTTTCAATTGCACTGTGTGGGAACTTTCTTTTTAATGTTCTTTCAGCACTGTAGCAAATACAAAGCATATAATGGAATAAAGCTAAAATTTGTCAGAGGAAAGGAAGATTTAAATGTTAATTACAATATTATTCGTAAATCTATTAGATATTAATGCCTAATAACGTTACTTCATAATACCAATATGCTGTGATGGAGTTACATATTGTAACTTCATTGTTAAACATAATTTAATATTAAGTTTAAATATAATACTGAAACCATTATTAAAAGTAATTCACAGCAGTATGCATAGAAATGTCACAATTTTTCAGTTTATTAATTCCTGTAACTAACCTACATACAGACATATTTCATATAAAATGTAAAAAGTTGAGATAGTAAATATTATAAATCCATTATACGTATGTAGGAACTAGTAGCTAAAGCTGCTTTCCATAATATTTGAAATACTGAATGGGTACTCAATATATTTAATAAATAAACTCCATTTGCAACTTATACTAGATTTGAAACCAAAACTTGATTTTCTTTATCTTTTTATTTTTTATTGTATTATTTTAACCTTATATATACAAGTAAATTTAAAAAAGAAGGAATGATGAACGTCTAATATTTTTTTCAGTTATAGTGGTTTGAAAATTAATTTCTTTTCAAGCGTACTGAGTGGTTCTCCCAAAAAAAGTACCTAATGTCATTGATGCCTAACAGATTTTGTCAAGAGCCATTATTAGAAACTGTGTTAAGTGATCGCAGTGGGACGTGAAGTGTTCGGGGCACAGATGTGCTAAGTAGTGATTGTTTTGATTGCCTGTCCATCGAGAACTGTGTGGCACATGGTCGGAAAAAATCAAGAACGTTTGAAAAGTGCTCTTGACGACGCATAAATTACAAAAGTGTGCACAACAAGCTAACTATGTATGATTATACTTACACGCTAAGATAAACACACAGTGAAATGATTTTTGGTAGTGCAGGAACCGTAAAGAAAATAATAGGTTGTCTCATCCGTGTTACTAGTCAAAGTGTCATAATGTAACTGTTGGATGTTAGTCTTTACAACACAAAACTTGAACTTTCTTTTTCTGCTTTTGTTGAAATTCTATTATAAAGGAACTCTTCGTGATTGCATTTTCTGTGATAAAACATATAATATAATTATTTTCATCTCTAAAGCAATTAAAATGAGTAAACGTTTAATTATCACGATGAAGTGAGAGCTCCAGACAATGATATCCAGTGACTGAATAATTGAGTGTGTCTCTCTGTACAAATTTCGATTTCAATGAAAGAAGTTTACAAATGATCGAATACCTAATATCTTTTACTAAACAGTACAGTCTAACCATATGCCTAGTTAGTGAACGTTTAATCACTTTAACATTATGTGTTTACATTTTTCTCGAAAAATAACAGTCACAAGCGATCTCTCGTTTAGGAAATAAAATCTATTCCCCATTTATCGAGAAGAAAAGATTCGATTTCAGTGAGAAACAAACAAGTGGAGATAAATCGTTGCGCACAGCGAATTGAAAAAAACGATATCGCGCACCCTCGCAATGTTTCTTTCTCTGCCGATTAAAAACCACCCTATCGGTTTGCAGCCATTTCGCGCGAGATATTTATTTATGGACCCATTCCCGGCGACAAAAATCGAACGCGCGTTTTGCATAGCGATGACGAGGATGCGCCACATCCCAACGCAGTTGTCACACGAGATGACGGTACTTTTGGTTGAGGTTGGCAGATTTTTAATTAAAAAATGAACTCCAACGCCAGTTGGATGCGCCGATGCGACATTGACGCTAATCCACGTCTGGCGGAAACATTTGAATTCAAAATGAATGAGTACAGTTAGCTACGTAATGCTCTATTAAAAGCAGATAGAAACATATTTTGTTACTTACGCCTTGATAACTAACTTTTCTGATTACACTGTGAAATGAAACTAAATTTTATGCAAATAGATATAAGATAGACTAAGGTTTTCGTAGACAATGTGTTCATGACTATAGTGAAAAAGGATAGATCAAACCGATAGGTCAGAGCTTTTAACCTGGCATTGATACAAATCAGTTACGTTATCTTCTACAGATGTAGATTACTAAAGTTATGTATAAATTACATGATAAAACATACATACTACCGATTAATCACTTGCTAACTTTCAGTTAAGTCATATGTACATACAGAGTATTCCAAAACATGTGGGCATAACTTCAGAGGCAAATTCAATACACTAAAATAAGAAAAAAAAAATTGATATAAGTATACGTATGATACGATTTTATTTTTCAATTACAGCTATTTTGCTATTATACCACTTGTTCAACTATCTTTCCAGAAATTGTTCAAAGTGAACACTCAAAAGAACATTGATAGTATTTTACAAATATATACAGTGGTGGCTATAGAAATTGTATCGTTTTAGAAATATAAATTTCTTGGATTGACTCCGAAATATGTATTATCATACATTAAAAAGTTGATTTACCTTCATATTTGAAAATTTACCTTATAAGTTAATTGAGTATAGATACCACGCTTAAAATATGTATATTTACATGTCCAACGAACTGTACTATTAGAGAATAGTGCAATATTATTATCCGTTACAACTTTGCAACATTAGAACCAACTTCAATAGTTACACTTGTCTTTATAACACTGAACCCTAATTATTGAAGTGTATGTACGGACCCGCAGATAATCATCAGGAAGGAAAATTTCCTGTTAGACAAAACAGAGACAGCCGTTGGAATTAATTGGTACCAACGAACCGACAAGTACCTCAGGGGAGCGCGTCGCTCTTAGCCGATGTTTGAAATGAATCGGATCGATGGAACGGAAGCAACGAGTCCGTATAATCGACTCCAACTATTCACCGTCGAGGGTTGTTTTCTGAACTCATAATTACGCCGTATCGGCCTCGATTAAACCGTCTCTGGAATCCGACGATGCATTTCAACTGTTCATTGCCGTGAATTACGAAATCCCCAGCCAACATCTAAATTCACCTGGCGACTAATTCAGATTTTGTTGTCACCTGGAAGCATTTCTATCAGTCACTAGCATGTAAATAGTAACTATGGTTAATTCAGTTTTACTTTGCCAAACACGACATGATGCAAGTTCTGCTCGACGTACACATGTAACTGACTTAATCAATCTCGAAATTTGGGATTCGAGAATGTTATGGCAGAGCTAATGGCGGCCGGCGCTTCTTGATTGTGCGACGCCTCGTTTAGTCAGGCTACTTTGCAGAGATCACTCATTATTGAATAATGTTTGATTGTGGCTTATGTACATTTTGAAAATCATAAATCAGAACGCATCTTTTTGTTGAAAATGTAGTGTCATGTAGTCTACATGTTTCTCTGTAAAACCTGATCGTTTCATTAATCAACTATTACTTTCGAGAAATTTGTTTTTCTTAAGTAGATCCACGGGATAGCTTTGCTATCAAAATAGCTCGTGTAAAGAGAAAACTAAACTGAATGGATACAATTCTATCCCATAGCCATTTCATCACCAATAGAGGGTGTACCAACAATGCAGAGTACTCTGTCCATACACATCACTCAATGTTATCCGTTGAAATGTCCAAGTACCAATTAAACGCACAACCGACAGTGTTTTTTTAACTTCGATCAATAAAAAAACGCGATTTACGATGCATAGAAACTGTGTGTCGTTGCGCTGAACGATTTACAACGTTAGCGCCAGGAGAGTATCTCATATTTCTTCGAACTCCCTGTACTGTCTTTGCGCAAGTCAATTGTGCGAGTGGTGTTGATAGAAAAAAACTGACAAGAGGTCAAAACCTAACTTAGTACGTTACTAAATACATTGGTAACGACATATAGTGACAAAAACTCTAAACCATAAGTTGTAATGATTTAAAACTTAAACATTTATAGTGAGAACGATTTATGGATTTATCCAACTTTCGCTAAAGTTTACTGTGCAAGTAGTTCCAGAACTAAGGTCTACTCTACTCTCTCTAGTAATGTAAGCACTAGAATTCCGTTGTAGGTATAATGTAGCACAAAAATACTAATATAATTAGCAAACAACAGAAAACTGTCCATGTCTAACTAGCGAGTAACTTTAGTTACTCGCATAGTATATCACCTTGATTCTAATTAACTACCATTTTCTTGCCTTCGAAAGCTGTTTAAGAAATCTCACCAATTTAACGTATCCTCAATTCAAGAACGATATCGTTCAAAAGTAATAAAAGGCTGCACCTTCAAATTTCGCAGAAGCCAATGATCCTCGGCATCCGTTAAAGTTCTTCATCAAAGTCTCTACGAATGAAATCGTTTAACCTGGACCACCGGCTTTTAACGTCGATCGATCAAAGGAATCGCGATTTACGACGTGTCGAGATTGCACGTTGTTTCGTGGAGCAATTTACGGGGACGTCAACGGCCCAAGAAAGAATATCCCCAATCTTAGCCCTCCGGGACAGTGGGCGACTTGCCGCTTATTACCGTGCCCAGCCAATTTATCGTACACCTGTCAGCGATCGCGATCTCTTTGAGGGTCACGTCGGCGTCGCGAAGGAAGCCACCCTCGTTCCTGGGGCCCACTTCAAAGGGCGAAACTTTCGGCTTGATCCCTCTTCACGATTGTCCCGAAGAAAATCTTGTGCCCTTCTTAAAGGGCAATTCCGTCATCCACAGGGGCGTTCCTTCATACTGGAGCCTTGATAGAACACACAGGCGAGCTAATTAACGATCAAATAATTAGTTGAGGGGGGAGAACAATGAACGAAAGGGGAAGAATAACGCTTGACACGACTGCGATCTCTGGCGATCAACGGTGATCAGATTATGAGGGATACTCCAGGGCCTTTCATGGATGCCGAGCTTCAGAGGAGCCTGCAGGTATGCACGCGTTACGGAGGTCGCTTTGATCTCGGTGAAACGCAGCGATGTCTTATATGTTAAACGGATGTTTGCAGTTGGATTGAAAGGGAGAGGCAGTGGCTTAGGGCTTCAAAGCGCGAAACGCCGGGTGCGTAGCGATTCTGCGTTGTGTTATCGATGACGCGACGCTGACGATCTTATGTGGTGGCATGCTGGACGCAAAGTCCTTTGAAATGTTGATTTTGAGGTCAGAAATGACGCCAAAAGAGCGCAATTGAAATTTTGTATGGATGACAAATGCAAAATATAGTTTTTAATTGAAGGATTCTCTTTTTTAGAATTTCTTTACTGTGATAACCTGAACTAAGAATTTAGACTTTATTTTGCTTCAGGATTATTTAGCGATATTAGGAAATAATGCAATGAAAATGGAGTGCTCTGGAAATATTCTGTGAGATATAAACTTTTTAGGTGAAAAGGGTAATTCTTAGAAATTCTCTTAGTTCATTAGCTTGATTATTCATTGAATAGGAATGCTCATCGGCATATCTCAATTGTATGTGTATAAATACTTAAAAATTCATTTACATTATTTATGATGAATTCGTATGTTCTAACATTATTATTGTCTCATTTTATGACATTGCCAGTAGATATTCAATTGAACTTCTTTTTTCATAAATAAGTTCATGCTTTCTATCGATTCAAGGAATTAGATTTAAACATAGCTATGATTTAATCTTGTCTTCAAGATTATATACTTCTGTCGTATTACGATTTCTGCAAGTTTTCTAAAATAATTAACATTTGCAGATAATACAAACAACAGAGACAAATATTTAACTTTTAGAACTTTACATATACAGAGATATAAGGATATACTAACTTTGTCCCATATTTGAATACTATTTCCAATTTCCGATAACCAATCGAGAAAGGGAATAATGAAACTCTAGATAAGTCTTCCCATTTTCAAATTTCCCATCCTAAAGGTTCGCTATCTTTAACTCCCACTGCAACACATGCAACTACCAGAGGCATTCGTTTTATCAGAAGAAGCAGCGAGGGAAAATACTAAAATCTTCCTCAGATTTTTCTCCTTCGTTTCCATTCATGCCAGACTCTATCCACTTTCCATATTTCACTCGAACCCTCTGCGTTGTTCTCTACACGAGCCTGCTCCACGGCCATTGGCCGAGACCGTGCGTTGGAATTCGTCGGACAATTTTACTTTTACCCCTCTTGAATATTATATTTTCGTAATACAGTGACATTGCCGCAGGGATATCGGTATTACTCACGGAAACAAGGCAAAAAGCTGTGTGGCGCTGCATGAAACAGAAAGCGATACTGCTTGAACGAAGGAGGTGGAGAACTTGAATGCCTAGTAGAAGGAGAAAGTAAAGTGGTTCTTGTAATAAGGGTGAGAACGAGCATGTGCCAGTGCGAGTATTTGAAGTATATAAAATGAGTCACGTAATTCATGTGTTTTGAATTATGTAAGTGATACACGTTTTTTAACCCGATGTCTATAAATTTTGTTCTAACAATAAAAACTCCGGATCTTGGATATATATATAAATTGGATATAAATATATAAGCAAAATCTTTTTATGTGTAAACTCTTAACCATGAAAAATAGATAGTATAAATGTGAATGTACTAAATAGAAAGGCTAATATTATAATCAGATTATTTCATCATCGTCCACTTAATTTTATTTCTCTTCTAGGTCTGAGAACTTCCGTTCAAGACTATCTCATTGGTTTTCAAAACTCAACAATTTTTTGTTTAATATTTTAATTCTGATATATTGGCTGTTTGGCAGTACTCATCAGAAATTTTAAGCGATGATTCTACATGTCAAAAAGAATAAAAATCGAGACTAACAAGGTTGCGGTTGGAGCTCCGTTTCAGACTTATTAATTTTTGTAAAAACGTCTAAAATTTGTGTGAAGTATATCTGACTTAAGACTTACTCTACTGCCAGTGTGTATCAATAGAATAAATCCAAAGTCAAATGTACATATCACGCGTATTTTAAGCGTTTTCTAAGCAATTAATAACTCGGAAATGAAACCTGAAACGCATTTCCCTCTATCTTCATTTGCATTTTATTTTAGCATATAAATCCATCTCTTAAGATTTCTAATAGTTGTCGCCAAAGATTATGTATATAGAATATTTTCAAACAAATTTGTTTCAAATCGAAATAGTTCATCCCAGGATATAAGTTTAAAATTGTCCTATATTTCTAAACCTTTAAAGCGATATCTGTTGCGAGTAGAGGTCGCGCGAGTCGAGATGCTGCACGACATAGGGACCGTCGTATCATAGCGTGGTTGAGAGACACACGTACTAAATGTATCAGTAATAATATTAAATTTGTTTAACTATGTTTGTAATGCTATTTTTAAATACAATAAAGTAGATTTAGATAAGTATATAACAATATCCTTCTCTAATTTTGCACTCAGATCCTTAACGATGAGTGATCCACGCGAGTATTTCTTTTCATCGCCCACGTGGTACCGTGACGTGATAGTCACAAAGTTGCATTACACGCAATTACCTTTTTCTCCAATTCTCGACGTCCCTGTGAATCACCATGCTCTGCAAGAAGGTCGGTTTGACAGTGGCCTGTTGCAAAAACCGAGGCCACTTCGTCGCCTCTCCGTGAATTCGAGTCCCCTGTCTCAGTTGCAACATGCGGCTCCTTTCATGCTGGTAGAAAAACGAGAATCGCATGCGCGCAACGATAAAACGTCGCGAATCGCCGCTAGCATGCCCGATAATTGCATCCATAAAGACCGCTGGTCGTCTCCGTAATAAAGGAAAAGATCGTAGATGCAATAAAGAGCGCGGAAGGGGTGGGTTAAGAGAAGTACACGGGGCTGGTGTCTCTCGAAATGAAGAACGAACAGGAGTTGGGGATGCTGGACGCAAGAAATAAGCACGATAGCGAAAACAGTGGGAAAGTAACAGTGGGAGAGCGAACCTTCCAATCCACTTCTAACCCAGCATATGGTGGTTGTTCCTAGTGGTAGCGCTTAGAGCGTAATTGCTGGAAGTTGAGGGATGAATTTTGAACTTTAATTGAAGGATTTCACGGTTTTAATGGTTTATGAAATTCGAAATATTTCAAAACTCTATTAATTTTTTGCTTAATGCAGGGGTTTTCACGATCCATGTTATTATATGAATCATAGGATTTGAAGTTTTCAAACGCTTGAACGAAATTTCCAGTGCCATTGCAGAATGTGTGTATCGACTTGCTCAGTTAATCTTGCATGATCAAAATTCTGGGAATTGAGTAAAATTTAATCGACCTAAAATGTACAATGCTCGTCTGCTTTTCAAAAATATATTACAGGAAATAAATATCTTAATAAACTTTTACATTGTGCAGTGTACATATAAAAATGTAGCCTTAGAAGGCAGTAGGAGGTTATACACACTTAAGTGGGTACGTACTGCATTGATTTTTCATGCAGCAATTGAGCGACCTTTCTATTCTCACAAAACGTTCTGTGGGAACATATGTAGCTTATGCAAAACTTTCAACGACATTTCCAAGAATTCTGAATGACATTAAAGTTGAAAACAACGACCATAAACCAGTAGACAACTGTACAAAGAAAATACTCTGCCTGTCTATTAACGACTTTTTAAACTTTTTCATTAAGAATTCTTAGAAACCTTATTACTTGCACTTTATATACTTACCCTCCTGTAAAATACTATATCAAATGACTTTAACTATCTAAACTCTTGTTGTCCTAATCCTTATCATCAAACTGTGGATGTTCATGCAAGTTCCTATTGTCATAAATACAATAAGAAAAGTGAAACCTAATTAAAAGACTTGTTTCACCCTTCAAATATTATACAGTGTATGTAACTTTCGATGTTTCACAAAATTTTGTACATTGTATAGATTCAGCATGTTTTTGTACATTAAAATTTACCATAAATGCATAAAGATCCACAGTCTACTTATCATGTGCATTAAAAAGTTTATTTGTGTACAGAGTTCACGAATTCGAACCCAAATATTAAAATAAATATTAAAATTATTTTATACGCTAAAATAAGACTAAAATGAAAATAGATGAAATTACGTTTCAGGTTTCGTTTGTACGTCATTAGTTGTTGAGGAAAAACTTAAAATACGCATGAAATATATCTGACTTGGAACGTATTTTACTCACTCCGCTGTGTCTGGCCTAATACATACTAGCAGTAGAATAAGTCTGAAGTCAGACATATATATCAATCGAATTTTAAACGTTTAATGGAACGCTTAATAACTTTTAAACGAAATACCAAACGCAATTTCGTCATTCCTAATTCTTGTCTTATTGTAACGTGTAGAAGCATCTCTTAAAATTTCCGATACCAGTTGTCGAACACCTTGTATATACATAAAACGACTTCGAAGATTTGAAAGTCTATAAGTTCAAGAAATTAAAGATTCTTATTTTAAATTGATATTTAAAAATTCGAAGATTTGATAACTTCGGATATTTGAAATTTGAAGGTTTGTTAGGTGACAAATTTAGATTTTAAGTATTTCAAAATCCAAAGATATAAGGATATGAAAATTTAAAATCCCTCATGTTGAAGGAGTATTGAGGTCTTTGAGTGACCCTGACTGACCCTGCCTTAATGCGCTAAGTAAGAGTTACTCAACTCCAGCACAGAGAGCAGAAACTGCACAACGAAGAACAAGAATACGACAGTTGAATTTACTGTATGTAACTCTCCATGCAGATAATAAAAAGCGTACGCAGAAGTTAACAAAAATTCCCAACTAGCCCGCATGGTTCTAACTCTTGTTAGCTCGCTAAGCACCCGCAAAAATTTGATATAAATTCAAAGAGAGACAATAACTCTGAGGAAGCCCTGGGCGACTCACCATAAAACGAGCATACGCAGAAAATTTCGTATCTCGTCGAGCTGTTCCGGCGAGGGAACAAGTGATTCGTGGCAGAAGACGAGCGGAACCCACTGACGTCGAATCGTTTTACTACGTTTTATGCGCACCGATAAAAAGGGATAGCTGGGTACATGACGTAATATTCGGCCGGCGTACTCGAGGACGAGTACGCGAGAATTCCGAGGAAATTTCTTCCGGGTACGAAGGAACGGTGAATACCGGAACTGGGAAGATCGTGCGACCACGCGGCGAAGTTTCACCGTTGAGGAAGAGGACGGTCGAAATGATAGAGTCGTGCAACTGTTGGGAATCGTTACCACGCCATTTTTATTGCAGGAGCTGAGGGACGAACGTGCACAAGAAACGTCGAACAATTCACGTCAAGTGTGTAATAGAATCCTGGGAATTCCTCTGAGGCCGCCCTTCATTCGCCCTGGATTGTTCCAAAATCATTTTGACCTACGAGTTTCCAGCACTCGTTCATTTGAATGCCGAACAAGTCTTTTAATTGGAAGAATTTCACGTAATTTTGAATGTGAAGTTAAAATGTTGTATTAAATTGCATTTGTGAAAAAGATAGATAAGGAACATATGAATGTCTATTTTATTGCGCAGTTCCGCATTATGTAATGATCGCTGTATGTATATCTAGCAATAGAGTATATTGAATGAATACTAGGATTTACACTACCAACCAAATATTTTGAATCATTTTATAAATTAAGGAAAATAAAATTTATTTTGTTGAACACGCAATTTTGATCACTAATAAAAAATTGTATTAATTTATTGCATTATATTACAATAAAAACGTTACAGTAATTCATGAAAGTATTTGTTTTGATTTAACAATACTTTATATTACGATATAATTTTAATAACAATTAACAAGTCATTCCAAATTTTTGCCTAGCAGTGCATATTCCGTTAATTTTTTCATTCCAGTATATTCTTCTGCAATATTAAATTAAAACAAACTAGAAACAATAGTTCTATTTGTTCTTTTCTATTCTAATTTCTATTCTAATTCTTCTTTTTGATTAGTAGAACTAACAATATGAGGTTATTCTTATCGATACTCTAAAAATATTCGGTACACAATAGATATTTCTGAGCTTACAAAATATAATGCCTTGTAAGTTGAACCTTTTCTACGGATAAACATACACTAACCATTGAATACCACCGACCTGTCATCGACCAAAAAAGTTACATTTCTCCTTCAACGTCCAACGCTCTTTAAGAAAGCTTGACTAACAGGGTAGCCGTTATTGGAATCCTCGCAAATCCCTTCTCATATGATTGACGTGTACGACGCCGTGCTGGCTGCACGCAAAAAGTGTACACGAAATAGTTCAAAGGTCGTGAGACCGTCGACCTTTGGCATTGCCAGTCGCCAACCATCAACGAGATCGAACGGTAGTTCGTTGAGACCGTGTATCAAAGGCAAACCCAATAGAAAGCGAATATAAGGAAATGCAATTAAGTGTATGTTTAGATGACTTTTTACCGCGGTGTAGCTTTTGCTGAAGAATTTCAGCATCAAAGTTTTATCGAATTATCTATTATGGCGACTTTCTCGAAATTCCTACGATGCTTAGTCCTCGTGAAATTTTTGCACGTCATCTGTATTACATTTTACTATATTTTTTTTTAAATTCGTTGGTTCTATTTGAAAAACCTTTTTTGTTTTCCAATAAAATGCATTTATGTAGCAACATATAAGACGTAGGAGGCAAACGCGTGAAGAACCTAACCTCTTTATCTTCCATTTCAAGAGTTAGTTTCCTGTTTCCTACGACGTATGCAAAATTGATGTAGATTCCGAACGAAATGGAGACTCTTTAGTCGTTCGCAATTTACAGATAATAAGACGTCACATATCGCGCCGGAGAGGGTGGTTAACAATTCATGAACTACGTATACTATACCAACGTATTGACGAAATGTCACAGGCTTTACCATCAAGTTTCCCCTTTTCTATAGCCTGTTACATTTCATTGCTAAGCGAAGAACTAAAAATGAGTCATTTGCCTATTTGTTAAAAAGGGATATCTGTATGACAACATTGCGTTTAATTAGACTTATTTTATTATTTGAAATTTATAATTCATAACAATTGTAGATTAAATTTGTTGTAAATTACAGTAAAAATTATTTCAACATACTTTCACAAATTAACGTTTATCCTGTTTATCAATGGAAATATTGAAGTCACAAACAAACGTATAACTTATCCTACTAAAATAGTGAAGTAATAAATATTTTCTAACGTGGAACGTGAAAAATATGGCCCCGTCTGGTTCGAACACTCAGCATTCGATAATCCGTTATTACAAAATTATTTGACGAACCTTCAAAGGGACGCCAGTCGGTTGAGAGGTGTCTGCGGATTTAATGAAAACCGCTGGACAAACGAATAAAATTTTCATTTCGCCCACCGCGGGCCGACCTATGGAAAATTCGTGGAACGAGCACGTCAAGTGGGGCCAAACGAACGAAAACAATTCGAGCCGATGAGGAACGTATTATTCTAGCGGAAAGAGCTACAATTCCCCGACTCGGTAGTTGGAGGCGGGAGAGCAGATGGAGGTACACCAGGAACCCCGTGAATAATGAAACCTCGATTAAGGAAACATCGGGAGCTCTTGTGAATATTTTTTCCATTGCACGAGAATTTAGCAGAATGAGGGTTCTATGGAAGAAAAATTTTTTACGTACCTATGCATTCTACTCGTTTACTGTAATGGATGTAGTTTGAGGGATTGGAGTGCGTTTGTGTATTGCCGAATCTAAAACCAAATTTCTTCAATTTTTAATGCCTTAATGTTTTTAACCACTACTAAGTATCAGCTAGTTGGAGTTATCAAAATCGGCTTTGCATTATTTTTTAACGTGCATCGTTTCATTTTGTGATTTATAAAAATTAAAAATTCGAAATTAGACTGGAAAAAATTAAGTTTATGTAGAATTGTATGTTTGACTTAAAAATTTTGTATACTTTTATGTATTTATGGGAAATTTTAACCTACAAAAAAAGATAGAATTCATATAATATAGAACAATGTAGAAATTATCAAAAAGTAAATACATTTTATAATACTTCAAAGGTGAAATAACTCTTTAATTAGGTTTCATTTTTCTAATTTTGTGTATGAAAATAGGAATTTGCATAAACATCTGCAACCTAATCATAATTATCCGAATACTAAGGAACATAAAAAGCCACACCTGGACATTTACGAAGCACTCAGGTTGATAGATCCCCTAAAAGTTTTCAAGAGGTGATACATGTCACTTTTAATTATCGTTTGACTTTGCGTTTCGCATAAGCTGATCAAAAGTTTCTCAATGGCTCGCAATTTTGTATCATGGGATTGCCTTTCAGCTGTCGGTGAAAGACCCGAGGGACACCTTGGTCGTTTACATCGAGTCGCCCAGCTGACCATTTTAAACTTTCCAGGCGTGCGGCCAACCAAGATACTCTTTCGAGATTCTCTCCTCCTTAAACGTACAGAGGATCGAGCAGACCCTTTTCGAGACACCCCAACTCTGGTGAATGAACCTCCCTCTCTTTCGGCGACTTCCCTGACCGATGTATACAGCGAACCGTGTTCAGCCGCGTATAACTAATGGCGTCCCTGCGGGGCGGCTCTTCAGCCTGCTTTTTGACCTGTCGAGTGCCGAATGACACCACACGCAGCGCGATTAATAGCTTCTGTAATTGTGTCAAGCCCTGGTGGGCACCGACAGACGCGGTCCAGTGGCGATCGACACAGGGAAATTGACCGAACGAACGTTACGTCAATTTTTTGACGAGTGCAAAGTGTGGTTATTATTGTTTGGAGGGTAATGTTCTGATTTCAAGAGTATGATCGAATGCAAAAGGAAGCTTCCTATGAAGGGACACCGAATAGTTTAAAGGAGAGGGGTGTGGTACTTTCAAACGAATGTAATAATCGCAAGAATAGACAGATGGTTTCAATTAAAGAAAATTGAATATAACTCGGCTAAGTTGGTAGTTCTAGTGCACACGTCCAGACAAGAGATCGGAGAGACACGTACATATCTAAAAGCTTTTTTATAAAACGCGATTACGATTTTTTTAGAAATTTCTCATAGATTATATATTTCATAAAAAAATTAATTTCTCAATTTCTCAGTCCTTTCTGTCTTGATTAGTTTCTAAAATATGTTTTTTATTCCTAACATTCCAAATAGGACTGTTAGATGAAAGCGTAGTATATTGGATGATATTATTTATAAATATAATACTTTAAAGTAGACACCTTTTTGTAAAAAATTGTATGAATAACTATTAATGATTTTACTGTCAGTCTAATACTCCCTAACGCAATTTTTTGAATCACAAGGTACAAGTTTAGTCAGTTTGTTATGTTGAAACTTACATGGTTGCTGCTGCTAAATTGTAGCGATCAATTTTATTGTACGTAATCCTCATTACTTATCGATATCGTTACTCATAGCGTCATTTTTCGCGTGTTTCACTAGACCCCGAATATTCGCTAGACAATCTAATAACAGAAGCTGCTCATCGCGCATTAGCGATGTAAATTTAAAAGTGGACGGGATATTTCACAGTAGCCCGAGCTCAGTGAATGGAGAACTACGCGCGTTCCTGCTCGCCTTCCGTCGTGCTTTACGAATTCTATTTACATTTAATCTTCGCGCCACGTTAATTCAGCATCCACGAAAATTCGAGAAAAATCTGGTTAGCCGTCGCCGGCAGAGCGCTCGTAAAAACTAATATTAGGCGGTGTGGAAGTTACAGTCTTATTGTGTTCTCTTTAGAATGAGGAAACATTATTCCCCCATGTTGTAGACTTAAAGAGATCATAAGTTCCGACAACTCGATTTGTCGTTCTTTCTTTGGATACCGAAGGGAAAATGTAAGTTGCTGATTGGTATTTTGAAGGGACTCTGAGTTTTGGACAGGAGAAAATATGATTAGAGCCTTACTTAGGGGAGGTTCAGGTATGGAGATTTAAGCCCCATACTCCTGGGGCCATTTCTCTTTTGACTATGCTTCGTTCCTCCGTTGGTCAAAGTGAAATTACCAAAATTCGAGGGAAAATGAACCCTACGTATCGCTAGCTGTTGCATGTGTAATTAGTTGAAATTCGAGTCGAACAGCTTTCATCTTGATTCTATCAATTTTGAGTAAATTACAATGGTAAGGTAAAACTTTGATAGCATTTACTTCAAAGGAAACGGTTATATTGCAGTTGAGCAAAATCATCTCTTGTACAGTGATCTGAATGAGGTACGTCGCCATCCATAGTCCTACGAAATTTGTCACAGTTAGACACTCTAATAATAGCCTGTTTTTCATTTCCATATACTATCATATACTACATCAATAGTGGCCAAACCACGTTTTTTTGTTTCACACTATTAAAATCAATTTGTTGTAGATCTATTTTTTTATCTATTAATTGTTAAATACACATCTAAAATACGTGTGAATCTGTATAACTTAATTTCGTTTACTGATTTATGCTACTGGCACTGTAAGTGGACGCTGGTAGTAGAACAAGTTCTTAGTCTGACACTTTTTTGTAACAATTAATAACTCAAAAACATAATCTAAAATTGCTAAGGTTGTTCAGACCCATTAACCTTAATCCCAATTAACTGATTAGCATGAAGTACACTAACATAGTTCAGATTCCACAGACACACAGCATTATGGGTCTCTGTCTATCCAGTCTCTATCTAACAAAATCGAATTCTTGCAGTATTGCAGTTTTTCATTCAGCATGACTAGTACTGGGGTTGACTGTGACGTAGAGAAAGCATTAGATGTGCTTCCTCCTTCCCTGTTGTTTCTTGCCATTTTCTTTTTACACCCTTACTAATACCCATCGCAGATTATAATATAAAAAGAGTTAAATTAAAACCTTGTGTGACGTTTATTTTAAAAAGACGTCCACGTTCCTACTTCGATCCGTTTACTACTTGCTTTGCCCTGGTTATATTTATATATAATTATAAGAAATAAATTATAAATTAAATAATTAGTTTGCTATGCTTTAGAATTAACTTAACAAATTGTATCTTAAATTGGATATAATATCAAGACAATATCAAGACAATACAAGATTCTTTCAACCAAACCAAGACAATATATAAATTTTCAAGATTTTTCAGGAACAAATAATGTCTTATCTTGACTCTTGTGCAGCACTACTTTCAACTTTTTCTTGCTTTGAAGTACACATCAATGGATATGTACCATGATGTATACTGTACCACAGAAGGCAAACTTCAAGTGAAAGGACAAATATATACGTGATCGTCAAGGAACCTGTTAAAAGTATATGTCTTGTTTGGAAAATATATAACCAAATAACCAGCATGAATAACTTGACTTGTGTGAACACAAACTTTACATCAAGCTACTTCAATCCAAGTGACTTGAATTCAAATAACTTGACTAATCTGAACGAGGCTTTAATGGAACCAATTTTTCGTGTATAAATGGAATGACACGCTAGTGCACGATACTCGATTCCGACGATCACGTGTTTTCAAAAGCCCGCGGCCAAGTTCGCGCCGATAACGTTAATGCAACTAACATGTACGTGGTGGGATTAAAAAAAAAAGAGAGAAGAAAGGAGGTCGACGCAATAGATAATAATTATTGTACGGTCGCGAAGGAAACGGAAGCTCGCGTGCGCGTGAGAGAAGCGGATAAGGCAGGCCATGCTTCTCTACAGCGATGCATGCACATAGTTAGCACAATAAACCGTGATAATATTTATTTCCGTCGTCGTAGAAACATGTCACGTTCGTTTCCCGCGCAAATCCTCCGACTTCTCTATCGTATCTCGACCGTACCCAAATTTTTTAACGAAATTCCCCTTGTGCTTTTTTGTTTTAAAAGCAGGACTTAAAAAGGAAATCCGACACGCCAGCGTTCTTTGCGAAATCTCCCCGTTTCCGCCCTCTCTGACCGCGTTTCACGAACGGTTCGTAGCGCACGAAGCGAGTATCAAATCGAAGCGGGCCGGCATTATTCATAGATCAGATGGAGATTCGTACATTTATAATGCACGAGCGTGACAGTTAATCAGCCACGTAAGGTATGTCATAAAACGTCGAGATAGTGCTGAAAAAACGCCTGACTCGCGACTACGTTTGACTTTTTCATAATTGCGTACATCCGTACTGTGGATAGAATGTTTACCTAGTGTCTATGGGATTTAGATTTTAATGTATTGAAAAGGAATTTGGAGTTTCAATAACTATTTTTATCCAAATTTTTATGAAAATAGCGATTTTTATGGATAAAAATCATTAATATCTACTAAAGAATCTTAGAAAAGAGTTATAGGCACTTATAGGACAGCACTATGTTAACTCTATGATAGTGATAACTTAAAAGTAACCTTTTTAGAAATATTAAACAATATATTAAAAATGTGTAACAATATTGATATGTCGTCAATGTAAAATCAATATATGTTAACGAATCTCAACTACTTTTTAATGGAGATAAGGTATTCATTGAATTATACAGTTAATCAAAGAGAACATGTTTGACATGTGCGCGCATACTACACAAGAAGGAATATACATATGTATCTGGTTGATGTGTAAGAAATTGCAAGTACATATTCTTTTTCAAGGAACACCAGGAACGAAGTAATGTTACCTATACACTAATGTTACAATATTTAGTAGATATTACTAGCAAAAACCGTACAGTAAATCGAAGAATAATATAACCTATAAATTAGTTTTTCGTCTTTCACCCAATCCTGCGCATCATATTTGGGTTAGAACTCAAGATACTTTTTAGCCGATTGAACAATCGTTCAAATCATACTGCCATTTAATCCTCGGAAAAACTACGCCCCTTTAAAGATATCGCTTGCATGAAGGAAAAGTCACCATTTACAATTCAAATGGAGAGCAAAATCGTTGCTAGTGAAGTATGCACCCAATGAAATACATTTGTGAGTAATGGAAATACTTTGTGTTGGTTCGTGTCGGCAGTAATGCCAGAGGTATGCAAAGCCCGAGGAAAAGAACCTAGAGGAAACTTATCTTTTTTTTCCACAGGTTCTGGGCGCCTCTTGTCCGAAAACCACAATCATGGACAGGAAGGGAGAGAGGAGTTATGGGTTACGAATGCCTTTTGCCATTGGGCATTCCGATCTCCCAGCTTCTCGGGACATTCTGGTAACAATTACTATGGTGAACCTCTGAGAAAAAAGATCAGGTTGGTGGCGATGGTTCTCGCGTTGCGTTACGGTAATCATATTAGTCTTTCGAGAAGATAAAATTTCATACATATAATTAATAAATGTAACAAATGTACCTACAAGTATCTGCAAATTTCTTTAATCCACAGACTTAGACCCTTCAGAACCTATCAGAAGGAGGTCAAAGTGATCCAGAACATACAAATAAGTTTCTGTTATATTTTTGCTGTACCATTTTTCAAAAACCCGGTTTTAAATAACATAGACGTTCGATAATAGGTATCAGAAATTTTTAAGAGTGATTGTACAAGTCAAAATAGATTAAATATCAAAACTGGAGAAATTGAATTTGAGGCTTTCTTTCCGAATTATTAATTGTTAAAGAGACGCTCAAAATACACCTGAAATGTGTCTGAAATGGAGACTTCTACTTCTAGCGTGCATTAACGAGGTCAATCGTAATAACTTCAAATAGTAAAATAAAACAGTTAGACATAGTTCACATGCACGTTAGACATTCTATCAACAATTAATATTTGAAAACGAAGTCTTGAATCTAATTTCATCACTTTATGTTTTTGTCTTATTCTGTCACTTAAGATACGATTTCACGTAACAATAAATCGCGACTTTTACGGCCATGACAATAAGGGTCAATATAAACGAGCAATATTTTTACGCATGATTTCGTTACGATTATACGTTTTTTTTGTTTTCCCAATTATAAACAACAAATTAGAGATATGACCACGAGATCGTGCATCAAAATATCACTCGTGTACATCGGGTCTAAATGTTATGGTTTTTGTCGTCGTGAAAACGAGATATTAAAATGAAACATCATACTATTAAATTATTATACAACGCCATGACAGCAAAAATCGTGACTTTTAATGTCACGTGAAAATGTACCTTTAGGATGTGAACACATTACTGTCACGTCACGTGAAACCGCATTACATATTATAGCAAAATGGATCTAAAACTAGGGTAAAACGTCTACTGGCACTGTGGATTTGCTATAATATGTAATGTGAGTCCACGTAGCATGACAAAAATGTGTTTGCACCCTTAGACTCACTCATTAAAATGTCTCACATCTGTTCTCAAACACACTATACATATACATATAGTAATAAAAAAAGGTAAAAATACACACATTTATAAACTGTATGTCAGCATTTATCCTGTTTAGTGGAATCCTAAGCGATGACTATGGAATAATAATCGACTGGCGAAAAGTTACACAAGATCCGACTAACGAGACGCTATATTTGCTGTGAGACTGGAACCTCTTGTTCAGTTGACAGACCTATAAAAATGTAATTACGCATGTCGCACATTAGCGCAAAACTGCTAGAGGAAATAAAGAAACAGTACTATTCCATCATTATTCTTTCGCGGATAAAGGAATCGATTACGAACGTGCACAAATTTCGCAGAGGAACGTATTATGGAGAATTCGTGTGTTAGTTCTGTGTATAGTGTATCTACTCTCGTGTATTTTCTGTTACTGTATTTTCTCTAGAACGTATTATCTCAAATTCAGCAAACCACCAGACTTCGTTTATCGTTCTTTTTTCATCTTCCCTTTATTACTTTACTACGACGCGACATCACTAGGCGCTATCGGGGGGTTAGCCACCATATCTTCTTCTTTTTTCAGTCATATTTTTCCTCTGGTTTCATCCATTTTCTACGAAGTTGCTCATTCTGCATTCGGGTCATCTTTGAATTTTCTCATTTGTTATATCCTTCTGTCACTCCCACCTTTAGTGACATTCTTTCTGCCTATACGTTATCATCTTTTGGTACATATTCCTTTGAAACTCTTCTTTCACAGCATAGTTACATTTTCCGCTTTATTTTAAATAAGACAGAGCGGGAACAAAAGTACATTTTTTATATTTGGCCTAACTGCCAATTACCTTTCAAAAATATCAAAACAAAACTGTCTTAAGAAAATATGTTTATTGGCTTGGACTCTCGTTTTAGTCTCATGTGATAAGTAGTCAAAGATTAAGTTTTGTAACTACGTGATATCTGTAATACGTGAATATATAATATAATAATACGTGATACAGTAATAACTCGCGAAATATGTATTTTTCTTAATTTCCTCAATGTAGAAATCAAAATACGGATTTTAAGAGTCCCAACATTTCTTTCCTCTAATTAAATTCATTAAATAACAACGAATAAAAAAAAGAATCTAAAAATTAGGCAATAATTTTAAAAATCGTCCTTAATGTGATAGTAATTTATCCTAGTGCCTTCTATTTTTTAATTTATTTAAGAATGATAACAAATTTTTGAAGAACATTAATATAAATACGTAGTATGTAATTAACAGTATTCTAAAAATCCTCAATATTTCTAAATTTCTAACTGTTCAAAGTTACACTTATAAGTACACTGTGCACCTGAAGCTTCTACTTCAAGTTCCTATGGGTGGTCAACAGATTTCCGTAATTGATCCTGACCCTTCCAAGACCCGTAGGAGCTGGTCGGAATTTGTTTCCACGACCGGTTCCTCCAAATTCAAGGGTTTGCATGCGATGCTCGTAAAAACCGTCTGGAGGAGCCGTGCATGCATGCTCGTGCATCGGCACTGGGGAAACAGAAGGTCCAAACAAGTCTAGATCCGCCGTCATCTTCGACAATCACGGGCTGCTCGCGTACGTGCAGGTCTGCAAATTTGCTCGAGCGAACGTATCTCGGCGGCTGTGCATGCTGGAAGTTGAGCAAACAGCCGAGCAAACAACGTGGACGCGTGCTGCGACCACGGAAAGAAAGTAAAGCGGAGGACACACGATTCTGTTTCTCTCTTCGTCCGTTTGCTTTGCCCGTGGTTTGGACTGTGCGATGCGAGCAACTTCTAATTAGTCACGAAAATCATAAAATATTTCGTAATCTTCGTAAAAGGAAACTTCCCATCATTCCGGAAGATTTTGGAAATCTGCACCACTTCGGAGCGTGCAAGCAACTGTACCATAAAACACTGGTTATGCGATATGGCGTCCACGAGCTTGTCATGTGACACTGCCAGAACGCCTTATACTAGTGTATTGGTAATAAATATTAAGCAGAAGCAAACTTACAGAAGTGTTTTATTCAGGACTAATTCTTTAAGTTATAAGTAAATGAAAAGATTGTATTTTTATATCCAAAATCAAATGGAAAGTAGAACATTCTTGAAAACCTCACAACATTAATTCCTCTACCCAACAAGTTTCATTCGATATTTTCAAAGAAGCTATCCGTGTCTTAACCACAGAGGGATTGATAACCACAGGGGATGATAAAATCCTGTGAAGAAGAGGGTGGCGTAACGGAACGTGGATACAAAGATATGTCAAGCCGCTCTGGTAATTTCCGTAATAGCAGGATATTATGATTTTCGAAAGATTATCGCTCGGCGACAGTCCGTTCGTAACATTCTCATTATGCGCAATTACTTTCACACGTTTCCCGCCGGCTCCGTCGAGAATTAAGTATTCATGACGCGTACGTCATCGGTAATCGGCCTTCTACTTCCAAAGAATTTCCCTGCGGCTCGAGTTTCCGCGTCGTTGCCACTAATTGCCGACGTATATGCCGCTGATAACAACGGTAGACCCCCCTCTGTGTTTGGTCGTGTAATTTGCGACTGGTAACGGCGACACGCGATTCTATCTTCGGCGAATAAAAAGGATTCTAAACATGGACAGAACCCTAAAGGTGCTGAAAGAACCCTTACATCCCAAGTCCAGAAAAATGGGGACCTCGGACATTAAAATCTATTGAAAACACTGTTAAAATCTATTAAAGACAGTAAATATTAAGTCATTTTCAACTTAAACGCAGGCATGACCATAAACACGCAATTTTTGGCCATTACGTTGTTAGGTTGCAGCAATAAACTTCAATAATTATTTCCTTTGATCTTTTATTAACTGGGTCCAGGGTTCTCTATAATCGTGCCAGGGTTTTGAAAGGAATAGTAGAATTGATAATAACTCCTTTATATAACGATACAGTTTTCATATTCTGTCTTCATGTAGCACGGAGTGTGATGTATTGGTAAGAATAATGATGGGTAGTCGATGATGATTTCTGTAGTGTATACTTGATACATCGTGGTTTGTATTTCAGCCGACACTGGTAATCAAACGTCATAATGGTAGACGGAATGGCAAAATTTAACCATGGCAAGTTGCGAAATCTCGAATTAACATCGACCAACAGTAATTCGGGGTTTCAAATACCATTCGATCATATTCCTAAATTATCTATTCCACAATAACTGCCAATATAAACTATCTTGTACGCAAACTGTGTTACAAGCGTCATTGATGAAAAATAAATCGGTTACCGTTTAATCGTTGGGAAAACAAGTTCGGTGCCTAACAAATTCTTAATATTCTCAAGAAGCATTTGCCTACGATAGTACTCATTTTTCATATAGTGTTATTAATCGTTAATTCGAACAATATTTGGGTGGCCAATGCTGAACATTATTCAAAAACTGACAAGTAGAAAAAATATTTAAAAAAAGTATTAGAAGAAATATTAGGTCAAAGACAACGGTATCCAAAAGAATATAGTGTAAAATAAAGAAATAAGATCAGGGATGAGAACAAATACTGAAGGAAGGAATGCTAGTGGCGAAAAGGTAGCAAGGATAATGAGGATAACGAGAGATATCTATAGTATAGGTAAACAAAGTGCTGTAGAAAGAAAATAGAACTAACGGTAATAGAACGCTAGAAACTAAATACTGAGAAGAACAAAAAGAAGTACAAAAAAAGTAGCAAAAAGAAGGGGAGGAATTGGTCTGGTGGAGCCAGGAGTTTCTAGTACTAGTGCGATTTACTTCCTATTATCAAGGTGCTGCAGTCGAAAGAACACTGTAACGTTAAAAAGGTCCCCGATGAATAATTCAACAACGAAAGTTCAACGTTGCATAACAGAAAGCGACAAAAAGCTGATTACGTAATACGGAAACAATGGTACGCGTGCCGAAGTCCGAAGAATTTGCAACCCGCGTGGCTCAGCAGTCGTTTTCGTGACGAACGGTGAACAGTCAATGAACAGAAAGGGTGAAAGTCTCCCCCGAGAACTGTGCGATGTTGCAACCCCAGCGAATGCTCAGCGAGCAGGACGAGTTGATTCGTCGAATTGCGTAGGCGCCGCGTGTTCGCGTGACTCGACGGCGTTTACGCATCGAACGCAACCCTATCATTTTTTCCTTTCGTGGATCCCGTGGCCCACGCTATCAACGTCCCTCTACGGAGTCCAGTTCTTCTTTGTGTAGTCCTAACAGGCAGCTTATGATTTCCTGTAATCACTATTCCGTGTTCTTTTTGTTCTTTCTTTGGTCTTCCACCCTCTTAGAGTGCTTTTTACTCTTTGTGGGGAGATTTTATTCCCCCTATACCTCTATGTCCCTTTAGATCCTTAAATGTTATTTTACGTTCTGGTATGTTCTTTCGTGTTACCTTTTGTTTCATTTGTAGCGTCTAATGTTCTGTTGCTTGCTATCTTTTTAGGCACTTTGTTGTGTTTTTTCGGTGTACGGGATTTTGTTTTCTTATAATATTAATAAAATTTCAGATTAATATCCGTTTTTTACTCTTTATTATCGCTATTAACTAATCACGCTTGTTACAATTACTTTGCAAGTGACCTATGGAGTTTATTGGAGTCGTCTTAACAAAAGGTGTTGCTTTCCTCACTTCATAGCCAGATCCGCCAAAAAAATATTCTTATACTTTAGCAATATAATTTCAGGCTGTATAACATCTTCAAACGTTCCCTTATTCTTTAAACAATTAATCCTATGATACTGAATAGCTGGAAGGCTCAATTACATACCAGTTATCTCCTGCTCACTCCTTGTGAGGATTGTTTAGCTTCGATGATGTTTGAATCCTTAAAGTTAAGAACTTTCAAGACTCATAAGACAGCGTTTAAGTCCTACACCATCGTTGTATAGACATGCCATTTAGGTGAAAGATTAAATACTAACAGAATAGAATATTTAATACAATGTAGAATTAATTTAATATAATGTGATCAAGTTACGATTTGAAATCTTAATTAAGAGAAGAAGGGTTGATGACCTAATGCTGAACATTAGCTATGTCTTTAAAAACTGAAATGTGACGAAGTGACCAAACTGCTAAAATAAAGAGATTTCCCTCTTTTGCGGTTTAACCGCCAAGTCATGTTTCATTTTTTTTTAAATATAGCTACTGATCGGTTTAGGTACTGTCCGGGGCTAAGGGGAACTTCCCCTAGAGAACAACGGTCTGATGATTAACGGGAGAGGAAGTTGTCGAAAGCAGAAGTGAATTAGAGGTATGAGTTTCAGATTTGATTGGCGATCCCATATCCTAAATTCCTATTATAAATTCTTATAATAGAATAGAATAAATTCTTATAATATAAATTCTAAATCTGCCTCTGAAGCTCTTTGAAAATAAACTGTTGCTACACGTTTATCATCTCTTGATAGAATAGAATAGAGATCCATATGTAATTATGCTTCTTACAAGTATCAAAATTGGGCTATATATTGCTTTATCATTTGATACTTCCTTATGTTATCCTATTATAGTGTATGTTTCCCTAATTTCCTTATGTTTAAGTATATTTCTATTTGTGTTTTCTTCCTTCTCTATATATTCTTTTATCTTTTTCTTCCAAAGATAGCCTAATTCGAGGCTAAATGTATGAATCATCCCATGACTGTCACACTGCCACGAATAAATTATATCCTCAATGAGGCTGAATCCAATTACGTGGTCATAAATACGATCCGCTTTATGTCTCACAAGCACAAATGCTCCCAGGCTACGAATGGTGACAAGAAAACGCAATAACTGCAATTAGACCGTTAACATTGGTAATCAGCCACTGGATCCTCTATTTCAATTCATAAAGAATAAACAGGCATGTGTTTCACTCTGTGTTGGCCCACGTAACGCATTGTGTCCGTTTGCGAGGATAAAGCCGCCTCATTAATAAGTCAATGCTCATAATGCACGTGGGATAAGTGGAGCATTAAGCGTGCGTGGGTCGCCCGCGAAACGCTTGCAAAAGAACGAGCGTAATATTTCTCTCGCGGTCCGTCTCTCTCCGTCAGAACCGATTATTCGTGGCTAAGAATTAGCGTCGAATTCCATAAACAAAAACCTGTTAAAACCGTAGCTTTTGAACGCAAAATACCATGAAAAATCCTCATCCTATTTGCATCGTCAAAAGTACAAACATAGGTTCATCATCTGCTAGACGGTCTCAGCATAATATTCTTGCTGTGTCTAGACAGAGAATCGCAAAGTAAGGAATTTGGTGTCTTTGAAACACCTTGCGCCATCCTTCACACACACACAATTCAAGGATGCAGCCGATACTGCCGTTTTCTACTCCCGAGTGCGTCTGAAAGAGAATTTCCCGAAGGTGGTACAACGTGGCCGGTTCAATCCTGGAACGTAATACACCGAAATAATTTAACGGGGCCCAGGGTATTGAACGTAAAAAAGTATCCAGACTGGCCGGCGCGGCTATAAAACGCAGCACGCGGCCTCAAGAATAAAGGTTTAAGTATTACCTCTGTGTGCAAGGGCAGATATAAGCCATCGGTTACACGCACGAATACTCTGGCCGACTGCTCGATGTACTTTGGATTTAAATGGTCCAGCTATATCCTGTATTCAGGACGGATTTATTATTGAGAAGCACGGATTACTTTCCAGAGCGACGAATCAGGAGGAGAGAGGGAGGATATGGCGTGGGTATCGTGGCACGCTTTATTTACGAGCAGAAAAATGCAGACACGAAGTATGGCCATCGAGTGTGCCCTCCCCCTGTGTGATCGTCTATCCCATTTCTCTTTTGCCGCGGGCATCCCTTTTTCGCGTCGTTCCCTTGCTCTTCATTTGCCTAAAAGACTTCTTTGTCCTCTTGTCTTCATCCTACCTCGCTTGCAAAATCCTATGCTCGTCCGTACTCTTTCTATCGCTCTTGTTCTATGCTCGATGGACTGTGATCGCTTTTACTGTGCAAGCTCAAGTAGGTAAAGACGAAATGGTGATACAAATGTGATCTCAAGTGCTTTGGATTTTGATGAGGCGCGTTCAAAGCGAAGGACCACATCATTCTATGAGCAATTTCGGATACTTTGTGCCCATTGGATATTGCGCTATCTAAAACTAAGTGACGTTAAGTGAATCTTCTGTTAAGTAACCAAGTTTCTGTAAACATTCTATTAGTCACTAGACATTTCTTTGAGAAGGACTTTGTAACAGCTTTACACAAAACAAGTTACGTATTATCAGATTTTCCATTCCAACACATAAATTCGTACAAAACCCAAATTACTTGGAAGGTAATTACTTTACTTTGGAAAGTCCAAATTAAGAACTTTGGACATTCTCTTCCCATCAAACAGCTGGTCTCTTTGAGACATAACAATAAAACAGTATTTTTAAGAATAGTATCTCCATTTCGCATTTTCTATACTTCAATCTCATTCTTGTAGAGTACTCAATCCTTTAGTCCCATTGTATTTGAACATAAGTAATTAATGTCCGGTCAGATTAATTAGGGTTTCTAACAATATATACTGTACAAGATTAAATATTTCCAATCTGGAGGATTTGTAGAACTCGTGCAGGATTTCTATTAGATTTAAATTAGGTTTGAGCCAGGCTCTTCAAAATTGTTTGAGATTATTCTATTGATAGATACTTCAACTAAGGAAATATATAAAGGCGACTAAGGTTGGAGTTCAACACCAAGTGATAGGTCATCTATCTCTACATAATTTAAGCTGAATAAATTCTCAAGGATTTTGAATCATCTATTCTACAATAACTGCGCATGACTCTCCACATCTAGTTTAGTACTCATCGCTCTTAAGATACATGGGAATCTTTATCAGCTTCTTCAACCGAAACGGTGAAGCTCGACATAACTCAGACAGGTATCTAGATTCCTCCAACAGGACGTGAAAGTAGGTGCATCAGGAAACAAAAGGAACATTATTCGAGACAAGCCAGAGACATCGTAGACAGTGTGAAATACGTGGAGGCTAGGCACAGTGATAGATGGCCTCGAGGACCATTAACACCAAGTTGGAATGACGAGACGGAAGAAAGAAGTGTGGCAAAGCGAAAAATCTGGAATGTTTTTTTGTCGTCTTTCTGTTCTGCTTGAAATGTCGCTGTGACAACTAATTGTAAATGTTAGCTAGTCAATAGTTGGATAGATTGAATAGATAATGTGGTAACTAGGTACTACAGTTTTATGGGGACGAGAGTCTTAAAATGGTCAATTAAGGATAGTTAAAATTAAATATTAACAAACAAACAAAGCCGGAAAAGATTCATTTGTGTCAAATTGAAGCGAAATTCAATGCTAAATTTTGAATTTTTAACGAAATTGTGGATATGAAACAGCGACTAAAAACTTATAAAATACGTCCCTCGACATCGATATTTAATTAACGTATTGAATCGATTATTATCCCGATAACTATATTCTGACTGATGCGACTAGAATGCTCGTTAATGCCATCCAAATAGCTAGCTCACTAACCCAATTTCAGCTACAGCACTACTTTTTTCCGCAATAATAGCCAGATCTACAAAGGCAATGATTTTGGGAAAAACCAACAGGAATCGTACAAAGCCGGAAAAGGGATAACCATCGTATTGAGATTAATGGCGAAACATCGTCAAAGCGCGTCAAAGTCAGAAACACATACCCAGGATTCTGCATGCTCGATATAGGGCCATCCGCTGACCAACAACTCGGATTTTTTTCATTCGTTCAGCATCGGTGAACTTAAATGCAAATTTTTCTCGGAAACTAGAACCGTGTCACACGTTTTCCCACGCAGACTTATGCGAGGCAATTTTTGTTCACGAAAATACCTGCCCCAAATTGACTTTTTGATACCCCCAAAACTAGCTATTTGGAATTCTAACGAAGAACGCTGACCTCTGGTGAAGCGTGTTGTAATCAAGCTCGTAAATTTTGCGAAAAAATGATGCTGCAAGAGAAATGGATTGCAGTGTGCCGTAATTCATGCAGCCGAGAGTTAAGACAACTTCTTTTAATAGAAGTTCCTCGTAGTCCTTGCCTTTTGCAGTTTGAAAGTAGCTAATAAAAACAAAGTAGTGAAACGGTTAATTGGTTCCCAAACCGACCAATTATCTCCAGGCCGGCGATAAATAATCTCCAGTTGATATTCCACCTTGTTTCATTCTTTTCAGCGTCGTGCTCGGCAAATGAAGCCCCAAAGGTCGCCTTCTCTTCATCACCCACCTACGAGAGATCTGTTCTAGTTGGTTCGACAAAGAAGAACATTGTGTGACCATTTGTAACAGGGTAAAAACAAGAAATAAAAGGGACAGCTTGACGGGGAGCTAAAATGCGTAGATTTCGGTGGTAAGACCATTAGGACCCTATGTCGTGACAAGTCTTTTGAATCACTTTCATTTGTATCTTTGTTTCAGGATTTAACAAAGTGTAGAGGACTGTAAGAATCCACCAGAGAAGATCGAATCTTTCTTTCTTACGATGTACACCGTCACTCGCTCTTCTCTTCAGTCATATTTAGACATTCCATTGATTCAAACCAAACCTAATCCTCGACACGTGAAAAGGTGGTTCTAAACAAAGTCTTTATCATTATCTTTAACAATCTTTCATCAGCACATGATAAAACGATCCTCAGATGCTATCAGAGAAAAGGAACAATTTTGGACCAAACAAGCCGATAAATTCTCAAGATCTTAGAAATAGATTTCATCGCGTTCCGACCACACCTGCATCTCTTCGTATTCAGATGGGATAGGGCGTACGGCTGGCCAATGCACTTCCGTTTTTTTCCGTAGAAGGCACCTAGAACGCGCCATAAATCCGTTCTCACCAACAGACTCTATAAATATTTGGACCCTTTTCTGAGTCTACCACGTCGGGGTAACAGGCGCGAGAAGCTGCCGAGAGGAGTGGAGGGAAGAAGCCGTGAATACCCGAGGAACACTCCTAACCCTCTCTCTAGTTCCTGGGCTTAATTAAGCCGTCAGAACTAACGCGTAGCATCCGAACACGTGGATATGCCAGATTTCGGGTGTAGCAACCGAAATCGTGCAGCAAGGGTAGCCCGTTAAATCGAGAGGCATCTGTTTCCGGATTCGCCGCGCGTACCGTCGTCCAACTTCCTTCCTAATCGGTAGAATTTCCCTCTTGTCCTTTTTCCAAGCCTCGCTTGTCGCGTATCTGGGTTACTAACGCCACGTACCAAGCTCCTCCCTCGGAATTAATTAAACCGTCAGAGACAGCGTGGACACACTATGGCCTTACACGGTCCTTGTTGCGACCAGATTACACGTAAAGCCTAGGTAAACGTTCACTGTGTGTGAAAAGATGGAAATTTAGGGTCAGTATGGAGCCTGTTGATTCCGCCTCTGGGAAATTTGTTGTGTTCGATGTTGAAGAAGAAAAAATACGATAGAGAAACTCTTCCCTAGTTAATTATTATTATGTTAAGTTTGGATTAGTTCTCGATTACATCTGTATCAAGTTTATGGATAAAAGGAATGCAATGAAGAAGATAATATCTACTTATTCTTTTGTAGTACAAATGTAGCTTTTGGACACTTACAGAAGTTTATAGGCATATGTTTTATGTAAACCTTATTGCTTTTTTTTAAATAGAACTCTCTATTGAGAGTTATAAAGCTGTACATGAGGGTTACATACGATTACAGTTTTCTTTAAATGAGATAACTTAGAAGATATTTACCAAGTAAATACCTGATATTATACAATCTAAATACGTGTATAACTTTAAACTTTTAGAACGCATTTTTTGAAAAATTACATATAAGAGAACACACTTCAATATTTGGCTTGTAAAGTAAGAATCTAACATTAAGTGGTGAAAGTAACTCAAGTTTTTTTAGTCTTTCTATAAGTTTAGTCCTTTGAGAATTTAGTAGAGAACATTGCTAAACAACATGGTTTAGGTCTTGAGTTTCAAAGTTACAGTTGCATCTAACTTCATTTATTATGTGTGGCCGTGAAAGGGATGCAGCAAGGTTGTAATGGTTCGATCTGCAACGATTGATTACCACAAGAAATTTTGAGGTTAAGTATTAAATGATGTATAAATTGGTACTTCCTTCAAACTATAAATGCCTAAGTAAATATGTATGTATGAAGATCCAAATGTATGCATAATTATTAACCTCGGTTAATATTCCTAATACCTTATTATATTACACCACTGTAAATAAATTTTAGTTATTCTAGTTTTGAGATTCTCTTGAAGTTACGTATAAAAATCCAAATGCTATTTATGCGTATGTCGACGCGAGGGATTGGGATCAACACTATTATTATTATCGGCTAACGTTAGGCAACCTAGGAAGTACACACGCATTTCAGTAACACGTCGAACATCGAAGCGAACGGGACGGATGTAGATAGGCATCGAGAGTGTTGGATTCGTGAAATTTGTTTAGAGTTATTTTGTGTTTCTATGTTTTCTTTCAAAATTGTAATAGTTCTGTTGTTTTTCTGATTTGTGATATTATTGAAATCTGTTTATAATCAGTGTGACCTTACTAAGTTAGTTGGTTCAAATTATAAAGTGCTAAGTTTGTTTTTGTTTTCGTGATAATGGAACTCACTCAATGACAATGTCCAGATGAGTCTGCTCCCCGGAATAAATCCGTTGAAATCTCACCAGAATTTACTTTGACATGTATAATTGACAAAGTTTATATTCCCACATTTTGAATGTACTGCCACTAATAACAAATTTTAGTTATATTAGTAATGAGACTTCTTTGACGTTATATCTGACTCAATTTAACTGATATCCAGTAACTCCATTTGAGACACTATTGACTCAAAGGATACGGGTTTTAATCGAAACGTATCGAATGAAATTTATGCATGGCGGTTCGTAAAGTTATCCTTACGCTTTACAAAATCGTCATCAGAATCCCTCGATACATAAAACTTTGGTTGAAAGTTTGTCCATTACATAGTTAGCTCGACGGAAATTTTAATCAAACTTTCAAATGAGGTTTCGCGAAAACTCTTCGTACAAGCTATCGAAAACGTGTTACTGTCCATGTGACAGAGCTTCCTGTTCTTTATGCGACCGTGTCATTAGAAAATTACCCTGCAAACATCTTGTCACGTGACGCAATGCTCGGTCACGGTTGTTGAAGTTGGAGAACGTGACAATGGGTTTTCTGAGAGAGTTTCGTGAAACGACAGCGAGTACAGCGAGAAAAAGTTACACATGTATGTACTTTCCTCTTTCCCTCGTTGGGTTATTCAATGCTTTAAATTAAACAAAGAAATATGGCAACACAAGTTGTAGAAAATGATTCGAAGACAAATAAGGTAAAATTATATTGGGAAAAGCAGTTCCTGCATTCTGCAATAAATTAAACTCAAAATTTCTACTCCCTGTGGGAAATGCTAATATCCAAACTACCATGAAACCCCGTTAATCCGGATTTTCGTGTAACCAGAACTCTGCTATCCTAATTAATCCTCTGTAACTGATTACTGAGTTTTATTGTACCCGCAGCAAGAAGATACATCAGTGTAGAAAAGTTTATAGTATGTGTTAACTTCGCTAGAACTGCAATTATCCATAAACCCCGGAAATTTTCACAAGAAAAATATGAATAAGAGGAATCTTTAAAATAACAGTTAAATAAAGCAACAAGTGGCAATCATCTGATTGCCACCGAGTCTATATTCAAATTTAAATAAAAATACCCGCTTTTTCAAGAACGGCAACATAAATAAAATCCAACATTTTTTAATTCAATTTAACTGCTTCTTCAGATTATTATTATCGTTATTATTATCGTTATTATAACCTTTTATTTACGAATCATATACACAAAATATGAAACAAAATACAATAAAAGTATTAGAAATCGAAATTATTCTCGTAATTTATTTTTCAGATCCCCCAATTTCGAAGTTTCTTCTCAAAAATAAGAAAAAATACTAAGACTGACATATGTAGGCAATCATGAAACAAGCAGAACTGGCGACGTGTAGCTCGCAAGTGATAAAAATTTCAGTATATGTCGCCCCTCGTTGGTAGGGCTCGTTTCAACCTCTACTCCACCATGTCTTCGCCGCTTTCACGGGTGAAACAAAAATTACTGGCTGTTTGTTGTCGGCCGTTAAATAAATAATACTCTGGTCGTTAGGTTCCCAAAGGAAGGTGGTGTGACCCCACGAGGCCAATCGATAGCATCCCGTAGCGAGTTTTCGTCACGGGACATGCGAAGTCGGATCCGACTTCTTATCAATGACGTCTCCCCAGGGAGGTGATAGAAGACGCGATGAATGGGAAAACTTTGGGAAAGAAAATCGATTTCAAGTCGACCAGGCGGTTGTATAGACGAATACTTCAACGCTGGGTAACGAGGCGTCGAGTTTGCGATTGGTTTATTGTCGCTTGAAGTAGTTCAAGGGGCAGGTTGGTATGAATGCTATGAAAGGTTGAGTGGCTTATGGATTTGATAAAGGAATAGAGAAAGAATAGTATACAGTAGTAAGTACAGTATATAATGTCAGACATAAAAGATAAAAATACAAAATGAAATAGATAAGATGAAAATAGAAAAATAAGAAGAAAACAGGTTTTAATATAGTGCCGCAGAAATCGTAAAAGTATTGTGCAACTTCGATCTGAAATAGGAGTGTACAACTCATTTGTTAAATGAAGCAGAATGAAATAAGTTTCAATACGAATATAATTTATTACTATAAATTCAGTAATTATTCCGCCATATGCATATTTCTCATGACTACAAAATGTCGTACATTTTTCAGTTCAATGGTCGTTTCACTTATAAGTCAATATTTTCATAATTTTTTACATTACTTGAAGTTAATTATATATTTCTATGAAATAGAAAATACTAAAGAATTATAACACAATTGACAATAAGTTCACTTAAACCACCAAATAATCGTTATTTTAACATATTGTATAATTCCTTGAAGTATCTAGAATCAATTGCCAATGTTCATTATAACTATATTGCATAAAAAAATTTCTCCCAATTCAAATCTAATACGTTCAATAATCACTACAATATGCTTTACTTGAACACCGTTCAATATAATTGCTTATAATGGCAATGTAAGCACTGAGAACAGTACTAAATGATAATAATCTTAAAGCTTGAAGTATGGGAGCTCATACTCTAGATGCTGGTCTAAAACATAACCTAACTTAGACAATACTATTTTGGTTAGATAATACTGTAAATCACCAGCTTCCTCACTCTTGAACTTCAGAAAAACTTCCATGAGAAAGGCGGGCTCACGAACATTCGTCTGCTGGCTGCTAGTATAACCCTTCCTCGTTCAAGTAGACTACTGAGTAAAAAGTTATCTTAATCCATCCGCGGAAGTTACCCAGAATCGTCCGATTACAGCAGAACGTATTAAGTTAATTAAAGCATCTGAGGCACAGTTCAAACACGAAAGAACGCCGACTGGGGAAGGAAACCGCGGTAGCGGTGTAATTGACTCGGAAGAAAATATCATGTCGTCTCTTTGTCACGATTAAACACTGGGCTCTGGAAGCACTCTGCGCATTACCGTAATTGATTAATGGTTTCAAACTGAAGTTTCAGCTAAAAAGTCCCACCGGTGAGGACTGCATGGTAAACGACGCAGTGATTATTAACGATAAAATTCAAATAAGCGCATGGATGGACCTCTCGTCCCAATAAGGATGAAATTTTCCTCGTTTTTAAGATCTCTATCTACGATTAGTGAAACAGCTTGTTAACGCGTCACTCGACAAAGGTTCTCTTGCGAATCAATTAACAGAAGGACCTCAAATTGGCAACGCGCCTGGCAATTATCGCGTCCCGACGCGTATTGTGCGTGTCTGGACCACGATCGTCGCGACAAGCCCAAATTTTGTTACACCACCGATAAACTTTGTGGTCTAATTAGTTACTGCACGTTGGTATAACGTTAATATATCCAGTAGAACCTCATGACAATCACTCCCGTGACCTATGTATTCCATATTGATCCAGGATTGACCGAAAACATACGTAAGAGTCTCGAAAATGTTGAAACTTAAAACAATTCAGAATTATGGGCACCTAGGTAGCGTCACCTTCGAACAACATTCACGACAAAATGTTGGTCTTGATGTGATGCAATGTGAACTGTTTCCTTTTAGAGCGCACAGAATTTTTGTCAGAATTGAAATTTAAACACAATTAACAGTAAAATTATTTTGCAATAGCGAGTAAATAAATGAAAAAGTTAACGCGTTAATTGGAACTAAGCCGATGAATTCCTGAGCCAGTGTTGCACCAGGAAACGGAGAATTGTTCGTTGTTCTGATCAAATTAAACAAACGTTCCTGTTTGTAGAATAGTCTCGAGAGAGCTTTTGTTTTTCTGGAGTGTCGCGTAGCACCGTTGGCGTGTTAGCTATTTTAACGAGGTTGCGAACTCGTCTTATAAATCTCTTTCCTTCAAGCGAGAAGTTCTCGTTAGTTTGAACAAATTGTGGACACTGGTGCGCATTACTGTCTTCTTTTACAGTTTCATTTACAGAAGGAACGCAGGAACTCCATTTTATTGTAAAAAGATATTTTTTTCCTATTTCTCCCGAAATAGAATAAAGACCATATTTTCCATTTTTAAATGGTAATTCCTAAGTTCGATACGTACAATTATAGCGGCTCAGTGCCTATGATTATTTCGCACTTTTTGCTTCCTATTACCGTTAATAGCAAGGCAAGGCCATACGAGGGACCGCCATTAATCTATGCGCGACGCTCTTACAACCCACTTGGAGTAACCTTGACTTCCCGTCAGCCATAAATAATCGGTCAGCGTGTCGCTTGATAAACCAATTCGCGGCGATAACCTAACCGGTGTCAGGTTCACGTGGGCTCACTCCTCTCGGCTTTCCTCATAGAGTTAACGAGCGAGACGATCCAGACAAATTTTCGTGCACACGGGTATCGTAGGGGGTAGCCCCGAGAAAACGTGGCGATACGTCGCACCATTCCCTGACACGGACCACTGAACTGACAGCGACTAATTAATAATAACGAGAGGACGTTTCGGGATTACGAGGAAATTATCGCTTTTAACCGCGCCGTGCCGCGCACCGCCGAACATATCATCGGCCAGGCCATTAATCCATACCCTTTCCTCGCTCCGTTGTAATCTCGTACGGTGGACGTGGTCGTGCGCGCACATTGCCGACACTGGACATGCACCCTCGCTGATTTAATTAGACAAATCGCTCTGTCTTCTGAAACGGAACCACCTTTCAGCAGTTTGCGGAACGAATAGTGGTTCAATTTGATAACACATAGATGCTCGAAAGAAAAAATAGTATTGACTTGTCACGTATTATTGTTTAAATATTAAAACAAGAATTAAGGAGGTATAGATTCTATCATTACAGAAATATTACCCACATATTATACATTATACCCACACATTATTTAAGTCTCAAAATTAAAATAATAATTTTCTGCATAACTGTCAGCATTTCTATGAAATAAACTGAACTACCGAATTCACAAGAACAATACCTACTAAAGAAAATTTAAAAACCGTTCTGATAGAGAGAAAAGTGACATTTGCAGTCAGCGTTGTTTATTTATAAAGAATAACATCTAACGCGTCAAACCGTTTTAAAATCCTTCAACAAAAATGACACCAGATATCATTATCAAATATCAAGCATCATTCTCCTTACAATTAGTCGTTTTTCCTATCATTTAAACAACCGTAAGTTACAAATTATTAATATTTTTAATTTTTGTATTTATAGGTATGTTGTGACGTAATATAATATATGTATTTGTTTTATATACTCAAGGTATAAAACTTGAAACTTATAAATATATTAGTATTTGAATATTAATGGCGTTTATTGTACATAGGTACGTATTTTGTTTGAGATGATGTTATTATTTGTTTTTCATAAACAAATGTATGTAGGATTGTGGCATACATGAGGGTAATAAACAGGCTAGAGGTTAAAATTTAATTTGATGAATTAACGAGAAATGAGTGAGGTTATGTTCGCATAATTTTGTTTGTTCAGTTTGGTAAATATACACAAGCATTAAACTACCTCAATTACTATAGATGTTGAAAGTTTATTATATATTTCGTTAATTATATTATTATGTATATTATATTTTTAGTCAAAATCTGAAAAAGCGATAACAGATAGCGTTAAATGACCGACATTAGCTAACAAAGTGCTTGTAAATGCCGTAAAGTAATTACTATCTTACTAATAATAAAAATTTCATTTTATACGTAATCTAGTGCCCCTTTATAATTAAAGACCGCCTCTTTCCACTGTGCAATTAAATTAACACTTTGATTACAGCGCTACATTTACTAGAAGTTCCATCAGTACATGCACAGTGATTTTAATGTTAAATGGAACTACGTTTTATTCACTTTATAATGCTTTTATTTTTTAAATAACTTCCATTAGGAATTTCTCATTGTGAATTCGTAATCATTTAAATTAATATAATACATACACACATAAATAAAATACATCCTCCTATATAAGTAACGTAACAATCAAGCCGCCCTGGGCGTTAGGGCTACAAGGACTAATAAATTCATAATCTTGAATATTTCATCATGTTTTGCTTATGTCTTCTCGAAGTACTGACCAAGTGTTTGTTGGATTGGGACCATTGGTTCTAACATACAACTGAATAAAGCCCGAGTACTTTCTAACTATCTGACTTCTAATTTTTACCTGCCTACATGTGAATTTAACTAAAACTACTGTGTAGCCTCATTGCTTTCTAACTGGTCACTAATTGATTAATTTTGTTGAAAGTTGCTAATCAGTCAATAGGTTAGACACCATTAATACCTCTGATCCTAACCCTTTTCTTCCTAGACGCGGTTTTACTGCTTTGGGACAAAATTGATGTGTCCTGAGAGAGGTACAGGAATTAGTTGCAACAATATGAGAACTTTCTTCAAGTTACGAACTACCTTCTAAAAATGTTGAGATTCATGTTGCGGTTTTACCATTGAAGATGAAAGTAGCATAAACTACAAATTGTCTTTAACAGCCTTCAGTTGTTCTCACTACGGCATGTTTTATGATTAAAGAGCATAGGTACTAATTATAAAGTAAAGCCTCGTAACTAAGAAATAATGGATGCATCCATCATGCAATATGCAATCATGCAATAGTTTAAATACTTGGTAGTTTGTTATACCATATGTAGTTTCTCAACTATTTGTGGATGTTAACTTTTTAACCCTTAATATACTAGGATCCGGTCCCTTAGGAATTCCTATACAATTACTCCAACACAGGTATTTTAAACTTTGACTCATAAAGTTCCGAAACTTTTAAATACACAAATTCTAAGTTTTCAAATCATCGTCGTACTTGCTCCCATTTTTGGTATCCAATTCCTATAACCCTGCGTCTGAGCTCTTTCCTTTTCACCAAAGCTCCAGAAACATCAAAAACTTAATGTAAAGTATACCATAAACGAGAGCATAACAACTTCTCTAAAAGCGCTTGTCAAAGATATCAGTGATCGGAGAACATGGAAAAAACACACGAATGGCATTCAGGGACATAGGGCAAAGTGTGCCTTCAACCCCCCGACACCGAGTTTCAGCGAGACTGCATCCGCGATTTCGTCGCGACCAGCGCATCCATTTCGCTTCGCGCTTTTATTTGCGAAAGCGGCAGAAACAAACGAACGAGCACGGGGGCTAGGTGAATAATTAGTGCGCTGAAAATGAAAGTCGTCCGGCGATATTTGCTGCCGGCCTGAGCACCCATCCCCCCCTCTCTTCCTCTCTGTCGGTTCACGAGCTCACAATTTCGGCTTTATCGCAATTTCATTGGCCCCTTTTCATTGGTGGAGCGTGAATAATCTGGTTAAACGTCGAGCGTAGCTTGCGCTTGCAATCGATCGAGATTCACCATTCGATAGTCCCTGCTGCCCCCTACCTTCGTGTTCATTATACCAACGGAATCCCGACGTTGTGTCAGGTACGTGGGAGATCGTTCAGTTTTGCAATCGTATAACCAGCGATCAGCGGAAACACGGACCTCCTAATCAAGTGTAACGATAATGAAACTATCTCGATAACGCTCAACAACGACCTTCCTGGGTAAACGAGTGAACTAACTAACGTCGATTTGCATCGAAAACATTTTTGAGTACAGCTACCTTTGTTCTGTGATGCATAGAGGTGTTCGTGAGCTGAAACTCGAGAACCTTCTAGTTCACGGCACAATTTCAAGCAAAATTTCAATATAATTTTAATATCGTTCCTTTTTTAATAGTCCGCGCGTGTATATATCGCGAAATATTCTGACACTGATCTCCTTAGGAAGCTTCATACATTTTTCATGACTCCTCATGGAGGAAAAAAAGAGTTAACAATGGCCTCGGTGTGCTCGCGTTGCTTCGCAACGATAAGAAGTGTATTTTCCGCCCCAAATCGCCACTAAGCCTTTAATCATCGTATCCTGCGTTCAAGGTAGAAGATGTACCTCTTGATGATTTGCTACATTCCCTGTTTTACTTTAGTTATTTGGAGTTTCGTTCTGAGTATAATTTTGATATTGTGAGACAATGGTGTTACCTTGTCATATTTTTTTCAAATTATGTAATGCAATGATAGCTTATTTTTTTTCTTGTTAACAATGTGAGAAGGGCATGAAGATGAAACTCATTTACTCTGGATACAGTATTTTCGTGTTATATTTCGTATTATAATATATTTTTTCTGACTATTGCTTTTTCTGAAGCAAAACTGACTACGATTCATCAGCAGATATGTAAGTTTGGTGAGGTTTTAAGCAACTGCAGACTGTACCATACCTAAATACGTAAATTATGAAATAAGCATGTACCTTTAATGTGATTTACTCTTCTTAGAGAATAAAGACATATTATTATTATTATTATTATTGTTGTAAGTTAGTTTTACTAAGAACACTCTCAGTTTGTACTAGTCTGTTATTCCTACGGATTAGTAGAGATTCTATTCCTGTATTTAACCTTTCTCCGTATTTCTCAATTTCCTTGCAAAATAGTATTAAACATTCTGCCAATATCTTAGCTGATAAGAAGACAAAAGCTCGGGAACCTTTCCACAGGTTTCGAAACAGTATCGACGCAATAATCGATACAACGAACACGCTCTAAGTAGAAACTTTCACGTCTGCGACTGTAAGCCATGAAACAAAGGAGTTAGGTTTCTCTTTTACCGTCACCTTCGTTTAATTCATCTCCCACTAACATTTGTCGATGTTTAATTGAAATCGGCAGTATCGAACGCACACGTACTCCAAACAATAGCCACTTCGCAATCCCGATGGTTGCATCAACAGGACACAACTCTTAACAATACCTCACGCGAGTTTCAGACCATGTCCCTATTGTTATACATTATTCAGCTGCTCCTTAGGAAACAGTATGGTAACGTAGCTTCTGGAGCATCCCGTAGATCGATTCGAGGCAATCCTCCAATCCTATCGGAGAACCAGATTGCCAACATCGTCGATATCGGAATCCATTTTAACCGCCCCTGTGTCAAAGAGGCGACGCGACGTGTGGAGGAAAAATTCATGGAATTAATCGGTCCTCCACAGCGTTCCTTTTCGATGAAACAATTTCATTACGATTCAATTTCGAATGTAGCTGATACCTAACATCAATGGTTCAAATTAGAAGGAGTTGCTACGTACCAAGGGAACAATGCGAGAATTAACGACTGAGAAGCTTTTGCTCGGGCTTTTGTCCTGGTCCAAGAGTGTTTTTCGAGCGGTCTCGAACGCATCCACCGCACACGACCGCGTTCATTTGTGCTGCGGTTTTGTCGACCACGAACTCGAATGCCTTCCGAACGCTTCGGCGTGATGAAACGACAGTCGGGGAGTGGTGGCTGTCGAAGCCCCAGGTGGGACAATAATGTGTCTCCATCCGCAGACTTCGCCTGTCACCGCGCATCAAAAGAGTATCTTATTCTATGCTCGATTACACGATAGATGGAATATTTCCATGCAAAGTAATTGATGTTCGGTTGCTGACTTTGGTCGGATCACCCGATCTCACCGGTAATTCGTACGATTCTGAAATGGGGATGACAGGTGATATGTTTCTACGTTTGGCTTTTCTGGGAGTGGTGTTAACGTTTGTAACGTTTGTATACACGTATTCTGTAATTAAATCAGCGAATTGAAGAACATCAGAAATTCAAAATTATACATTTTCAAATAATCTCAAATCTACATGTGGACCCGAGAACCAAAGTATATTCAGTCGCATAGAAAACAAGTGGATTTAATACACTCTGGTTCTTGGGTTCAGATATGTAAAACGCATAGAACTATATGTTGAGGTCAAATATTTTAAAATGTGTTTTTGGACTTGTACTGTTCTTGAGTTTATCAATTTAATTATTGTAAAACTATTTAGAAAAATTCTCCTGAATAAAATCATAGTACGATGTATGATGTATAGTGTGTACTTGATGGTGATAATAATATGTGGAAAAATGGAAGTCTATATGCAATATAGAGCCCGTGGCTAAGAGGTTAATAGGTATGAAAGTAGATATAATGAATTCGGAAGTTATTTATTTATGGTGTAATCATGGTTAAAGTGTAATTATGGTGTTCACAATAAGACTCCGGTTAATCAACGTGACGTTACATTGAAAATTGTGTTTGAATTAACCTGATTATATAGGAGTTCTAGCTTCGTACAAACCTAAGTTACTTGTATCCTTGCTTTATGGAATTTTAGATTTATGAGTCCCCTGTTACATAGAACTCCCTAAACTATCAAACGTTATTTCCAAGGTACCTTAATTCACTCTACTGTAAAATATCTAATCGAATATTTTAAGTTTACAGGACACATTATCCTAGGATCATTTGTTTCCCTTCAATACTAATACTCGTACATGTATATGTGTGTAATATTTTTAGGAATTACTTACGAATCCTCTGAATCTAACATATTCAGGAAAGCCATAGAGTAAAGCATCAAAGTTTGAAACTTACCTGAAACAAAAACAAACATGCAATTAAAAGTTTGCCCCAAAACTTATCAAACGGGAACATACTTCTAAAACTTGGGATAGGTTGCTCTCAAAAGCCATTCATCATCATTAAGACAGGCGTTCGTATTCACCACTGTCGAAACAACCAATTACAGGTAGAAGTAAAAAAAATAGGTTGTCCATTTCATTTGCATTTCGCCACGCAACGAAACCATACAGACTTAATTAATCGGCGCACAGAGCAAGGCGATGAAGACACGGTCGTACATTCGTTATCTTTTCGAGAGTCTCCACCCACGACCGGGCTACAACTCGTCTATTGTTCCTACGGGGCTAAACGGGCCATTATCATTATTCATAAACGACGTGGGTTTGTTCGGTTACCAGGCTTGGGAGGCAACCAACGTGTACGTGCATTCGTAAGCACGAAACGCGGCCGCGCAAATGTCCTGATTACTGACGCAATCCCGAGGAACCACGTTTTATACCGCCATTTGTTGGCGGTACATGTTAAGGGGTAGGAAAAATGATAAACATGAAAGCAAGCCACTTGTCTGCTGAAGGCTTCCTAAGTTATGGAGATGGAATGCATATAAGCTTTCTGTACTAGTTAATACCTTTTTTAAGTGTAATTTGTATTTTTTATTCCTAGGAGCTCAAACGTCTCCAGTTTAGACTTTTGGTACAAGATCATCCTGTTGTAATACATAATTGCTGAAGATCTGCTAGAAATTGTTTGTTACGAATCTGAACTTGGAATGTACCTACTGTGGAATGTGTCTTTTGAATTAAGGAGAATGCTTGCTGTCTGTGCAACATACAGATGTTATATGTAACAGTATATCGCAAGTTTTGGCCATTCAGTTCTTTAGCTTTAGAAGGTGGCCCCTCACTTTTTGTGTTCGTGCTGATACTAGTTGCGCGTTTTATGTACATACATTTGAAGAATAAGAAAAGGTAATTAATCGACATAATGGAAAATACCTTTCAATAGCCTTGAGTGATCAAAGTTGATGACTTTGTTTTCTTTCATAGGAATTCATGATATCAAATGACACGTAATTTGAAATAGCTAATAAATGATGCTATGTATCGAAGTTAGTATTGTAAATACATATTAGAATTGTGACGTTTGAATGTTTACAAAGCTAACTCTAAGTAATACAGGTGGAAAGAAGAAGAAAAAAAGAGAATAATGCGTTTCGTTCTAGGCCTGCCAGCGAAATTGTCAAAAAGTCTAGTTACCAGGCTTCTGACTTGCTAGACATTACTGACTGACTAGGTCAGGTCAGAGGGTGTATTGACAGGAAGGAACTGTTTAGTAATCACTTTCGGGAAGCGCGTATGTAGCTAAGTCTGCAAGTTCTTCTAATGATGATGAGTTTGATATTGAATTATGTCAAGATTTAACTTCTCTCAAGTACACATACATAGTGCTTGATTTTCATCATTCAATTATTCATGAAAAATATCGATACACTTTTAGCGAAATACCACCTCTCTAATGAATTATGAAGATTCCGTAGTATCTTCGGCACACTGGCGAGAATTCATCGAGCGATCATCTAACTCCAATTCTGACAACCTCATAACCTCCACGCCAGATTCAATCGACATTAACGGCCACCACAACCAGTAAACGTAGGCATAGGTCCCTCGATTGTCAGGATCGATTATTTGTTACTGCAGAATCTTTCTCCTCGCTTTCGTTCGCGCAATTAAAATTCATTTACTGCCTGGCTGTTACATCCAGCGATCCTTTATTTTTATTCGCGTCTGAAGGGTCTCGTTATATTGTCCTAACCAGTGGCAATTAATCACAAACGTTTTAACGATCCGTGACCATCGAGTGACGTCGAGACAACCGAAGAATCCCTGTTAATAATCGTCACCGAATTTCCTCTGTCTGTCGCGTCCCTTTTACACCCAGAGAGGAGCGACCTTCGGTCGATGAAACAGACAAGCAGAGACACACGAGCAGATAATTGTCTGTCGAAGAGTGTTTCACAGGTAACCGAATTGCTGTTTTTCATATTGTAAACATGTCTGATAGACAGATTGCTGTGGAAGTGCGAGACTCTAGCACGGAATGAGTCTGTCAGGTCAGGGATTATATATTCCAAATTTGAGAGGATTTTACTCGTTCTTGTGTGATTCTGAATTGTTTTAGAGTTCTTTATTTAAGTTGTAGATGAAAATGGGGATGTTGATAATAGCGTTTCAAATCTGCTTGATACATTAAACTCTAAATTTAAAATTAAAATTAAGCAAAAAGCCTAAATTAAGTTTATGAATGTTTTAAAATTTAAATCTGCGTTTCAACCACTTTTATTTGAATTAGAATTTAATTTAGTTTAAAATAAATCTGCTGTATATATTCTTTAGTTAGATTTTGTCAAATTGAAGTCAAAGGTGACTAAAAAAAATATCATTTTTCACTGGATTTCATTGTTATCTGTTACTATTATAATTATTAATTTATTACATATTATATTAATTTCTGCGTAGCATAGATTTAAGTCCCATTTCGCCCTTTTCCATGAAGCTTGGGTTAGGTCAACGTTAGGTCTATGTTCCGGTTCTGGCCAAATTATCTCGCTCATGTTTACGAAGAATGCAGGTCCAATGCCGAAAGCGTGTACAAACTCGTGAAGCTTTAGTGAAAAGTTGCAGCAGGTCGTGCGAAACGGGAAACTCGTTTATGCGAGAGCACGAGTGACATTAATTATCTAATTATATCTCAGGGAAACAGCGGAAGGGTATGCGTTTCTCATTTTGCGAGCGTTGATGCACGGGTGTTACGACTGCCTGTTGTTTTGACGGGCCATATATTTTTCGGCTCTTTTGGGAGCTGGGCCAAATGTTTAGAACCTCCTAAGTATAGTCTTCCTACTCCCTGTTTGTATATGTTCCAGAGTCACGCTGGAAAAGAAGTATTTCAGAGAAGAATGTCACATTTAAGGAGTGATAAGTTAACTATTACGTTGAACACTTACGAGAAATGCTAATGAGTACGTTTCTCACAATAATAACATTTCTGTGTCAATAATTTAGTCTTTAGCTTATTTAATATTTAAGCTCAGTTACTTACAAATTAAATTGCTCAACATCTTCTAGAAATTTTTAAGTGAATATACTTATGTAATACTTTAGTATTTTTATTCTGATCGTCAATCCCTTAATTTACAATATTTATTTAACACGGTTGTCTGTAGTTTGCTGATGAATTACAATATCGTCCCGATATAAACTCAATATTATAGTGCACTCCATGTTTTTGTTAACTATAGCGTTGCCGAATTAGAGAGGAGTTAGTTATTAGATCTGAATTTTAAATTGGTTTCTCAAAGATGTGGATAGATACAGTGAAAATAAATATAGCACTGCTCGATGGCACTGCTAGTTTTTTTACTTGATTCTGGTCTTCGCAATAATACAAATAATTATCTTTTTAAAATTTGATTCTTTTCCCTTAAAATTAAAAAGATATCATTAGTACGATGAATATTTTTAAGAAAAGAAATTCATTTATAATCTATAAAAATTCATCGATTATTAATGATAGGTATTAACTTTATGAATTTGGAAACATATTCAAGCTGATTTTTTATTAAACAACTGATCAAAATTAAATCTTAAATATTTCTACACTTATCCAGGTAAAGTTGCTCTATAATTGCAAAATAAGTCGTATTATGATCGGATGTAATCAACATTGATCTTTTCTACTCATAAACAATTTAACATCGTTGAACAAAGTTCGCGTGTATCACCTTGATATGTATGTTGTGTAAACGGACTAATTTTTAGGGAAAAATCACATTATTTCTAAAATCTACATTAATATCTTTTTTCTATCTTTTCTAATATATATAGACAGCTCTAAAATAATACACAATCAATATTTTTCGATACTCTATCTATTTGCCAAGTTAAAATTAAAATTTGAGGATTCGTAATGCTAACGTTCTTCGTCAGAAAGAAGTTTCCTACACCTTCTGAGCTTCTAAACTAGACCACTTTAAATCGTGAATTTGTACCGAAGTATAATTATTATTAATCTTCAGCTGTTCACAATTCGATTACAAACTTTTAATCTCGACAAATTGTAAATTTCTTAATCGATAGTACTTCAATATCCTTGTTGACCGTTTCCTTCCTAAATTACGATGATGTTTGTCTCTCTTCGCACTATATGCACTTCAAAATGGAAGAAGTCAGCATCTTCTGATATCGTCGTGCTGTAAAATGTAACTTTAACGATTTTTAGGACGCAAACATCACCATTTCACTCATATCGTTCTTTTTTAGATTCGAACTATAACAATCAGCTTCCTGAACGTTCAGCACCAAAGTTTTTCAAAAATTATTCACTATGTACTATGTAGATACTAAAGGAAAACTGAATAAGAAACTTTCCCAAATGTACATATATCAATAACGTTTTTATAAATAACATCAATGACAAGTAAATACTAGATTAATCCGTCTAACAAGACATGAATCATCTAAGTACACTTTGAGTACAAGACTAATGACAAGTAAGTACTCTACAAGAATGAGATTGAAATATGGAAAGTGCTAAATGTAGATGTTGTTCTTAAAAATGCTCCCTTAGGTCTCAAAGGGACTAGCTGTGTAGTGGGAAGAAGCTGCCCAGAGTCTGTAAATTACTATGTAGAGGAGTAACTCTGGTTTTGTAAGAATTTATATTTTGGAATGAAAAGTGGAATGATACCTATGTTATTTTAGACGAGGTTGTTAGAAAGCCTTTATCAAGGAGACATCTGGTGATTAACAGAATGCCTGCAAGAAGTTGGTCAACACAACTTTATAACTCTTTATTTCTGGAAATACTTATCCATTTATATCTGTTGCTTATTTTATGCAACGTAAAGAGAACTTCTTCAGCACTTCGAATTCTTAATAATTACTCGTATATCTTTGTTTGAATTGTTTCTGTAATTTTCTTCGTGAATAATCAACTTAAGAGTTGATTATACTAAGCAACAATAAGAGATCAGAAAAAACTGCACTGCAATAATTTGACGATTAGATTTCAGCAATCATGTAAAGAATCACTGGTACTCCACGTAAGTGATTGCGTGTTAAATCTTTTACAAATCCTATCCATGCTTTACATGCAGATATTCTTCAATGCTGCGAATACTTCAAATATTATAGAAATTAACTGAGAGTGTAGAAGAGATCACAAATTCAACGTATGGAAGAAAGAAGGCGTCACAGAAGTTTGCGTGTCCACTTAACCACAGAGCAGATAACGCGAAATCGTAAACGCGTCCAAGTAAGGGAACGGCGGTCTATTAAAATTCCAGACGTTCGAGTAGGTTGTGGATAAGGCGGTGGAATTTATTGATGCGACTTAATTAAATCAACGAAAGCTCAAGGAACGCCTTCAAGCCTTGCGTGTTATATTCCGCGTGTAGATCCTCTATAATTGCGATGTTTAAGGGCCTATCCTGCTCAAGTTTAAGCCCATGAAGCTATCAAGTGCCGGTAATTCGTCGATTAATTCGAATAGTGAGTCGTAAGGCGGAACTGCGTTTGAGTGTTAACAGTAATCAAGTGATTTGATTGCGCCCTCAATCAACCAACTTTCGATTATTCTAAAGTTGTGTAATGTCTAGCATTTAGAGATCCTATTACATTATTACGTACTACATGACAACACTGATTCCATACCAGCTAAGAGTCAACTAATTAAGAAGGAACCCATTGTGTCAATGCACATGAATTTGCAAATATTTATTTTAGTAACACATATTAATTCATATGGATTAATCTTGTTGTTGAATGTAATAATATTGACTGCGTACTGTGACTTCTACAATCGGCAAGGAATATGCATTCATTACGAGTAACATAATTTATGATTGGTTGTATGTGTTTCCATCAGAATTACAGTCGATCAAATTGGCAGCGCATTTGTGTTAAGGCATAAAACAGTTTTGGCTGTTTGTAAAAAATTTATTCAATCTACTCGAACCTTCTACATAAAATTTCCATTTCGTGTGCACATCAACTTAATGAATTCTTAATTTTAATTCAATAAATGTCATTATAAATCTACGGTTAGAAAATTTGGCAACCTTTAAATGAAGAAATTTTACTTCATATTCCATGCATAACTAAAATATTGAATTTCTTTATATTTTTATATACCTAAATTTATTGACGTAAATAAGTTAATGTTAAAGTAATTTTTTATTTCTAAGTATATGAATACAAATATTTTAATTAAACTGTCAGTCAGTCTAAGTGTACCCTATCAATCACTTGCAAATAGATACTTAAACTTTAGTAAAAGGTAATCTTAAGAAGAGAAGTACCATGCTAAATTTTTAGATGACATTTCTGAATTAGCATCCTCAGCCGAGCACGGAAGCTAATTTATCGAGAAATAAGCTCACGGAGGTTTCTCTCGTCACGGATATTTCCATTGCAGAATTCCGTGGCAGAAAATATATTTTTCTGGAGCTGGGAACGGTAATGACGAAGGGAGAACCGAGTGAATCGTAGAAAAGAGACCCGTCTCGCCTCGGAATTCCAGTTTGATTTACGTCCCCGCGAGGGAAGTCGGGGATAAAACGGTGATAGAAACACGCGACTGTCAAAAACCGCATAGAAATAGGGACATTTTCGTGTTTCTATCCCGTCGCGGCCGCGAAACTTTACGAGTCTATTCGACTTTCGACGCGGGATACGCGTCCCTATCTCTAAGCATCTCCGTGACTAAAAGTGACACAGATAAATGTGCCCGATCTAGGGAAAGGAAAATCTCCCTGTTTCTTCCGGTACAGCTGCGTTTCCGTGACTCCGAAACATGGGGACGAAATGGGGCGGCAATATAGTGCCCCTCTGTGATATCTAAAAAGCGCACGATAATAACAGTGAAGTTGATGAATATTTTAAATTATATATATAATTTTAGGAATGTTTCACTTAAACATAAAATGATGTGGAACATTTTTCTTAATTAAGAGTAGAGATGAATAATGTATCATTCTATGAGGAAATTAAGTGAAATTTTTAAAAAGGAAAGGTTGTAGAAAATAGATTAATATCCAAATTGACATTTTGCTGTTCTGTCTCCCCTATTCTACTGTACAGATTTTTGCTGAACATTATAAGTAGGTATAGGTGTATTTTCACTATCCTATTAATCGTAACTAGTAAAGTACCTACTAACTTCATATAATTTTATCACTTCTTTCAATATTCGTGTAAAAAGTTGACCATACGTCAATAGTGTATAATACATACTTAATTTGTAAACTGAAAACCTAATTAGTAGAGTCCACTATTTAAAAAAAGCATTAATAGTATTTAAGGTGAAACAAAAAGGCTTATATTATTCATTATGACATTATGTAGGTATAGTGCTCTGTTGATAAGATGAACCCTGACAACAATACAAATCTATTGGTTACGGGGCTCATCTTGTCAGCGGAGCACAGTAGGTACCCTTCCTTCGAAAACTATAAGAGATATCAAAACAAAATTCAGTCATATTACAATTCAAAAATACTGTTTGGAATTATAGACATATATTTTCAAATAATATTACATATTTTTCAATGAAAAGTGTTGGTAATGAATACAAGATATAACAAAATTCACGTATTGATTTGTGCAATCGCAAAGTTAGAATTTGGTTTCAATATATCTTAGAACTTTTCAGAAAAAGTTGGCAAATTTATATGCACAAATAACCATTTTGTAAAAAATCGTTACTCTAAAATTGTTGCATGACTACGTAATCGTTACATTATATCACTCTAAAATTGTGTAATTTTCTATAAACTCGAGACCAATATTTCGTTGCATAATTCCTGAAGAATGCAAAATATTTTCTCATACGTGCGAAGAATAATGTTTCAAAGAGAGAAAGTGCAAGTTATTCCACAGATCAGCGTGTCTCATGGTATCAGTAGCTTACTTGCGAATCGATGGCTCCGCGTCTAACATGGACATGATCCCCAGGTCGCGTAAGAAGGTGCAAGGGAGTGGCGTAATCGCGTTTGTTTGTAATTCTAAGCCTTGAAGCCCCGGCACAATACCGCACGCGGTCGCTTCGATCGTGAAACTTGCTCTGTGTCTTCATGTTATACAAGCAAAATCGAGGAATATCCCTTACACACTTGGTGTTTCTAAAGAGTTCGATTAAAGAGTAAAAAACAACATTTCAATATTGTAATTTACGCAACATAAATTAATATTATTTATTATTCCGTTACACAAAAACAGAGAAGCATAAAAAATTCCTTTTTTGTTTAACAAAAATTAATTATAAATATCCAAAAGGATTACAATGTATGAAATTTTCCATTCATTGAAATTTTGTTTGTTAATATCTAATTCGCTTATTTGAATGTGACATAAGGTAGAAATAGACTAATATTACATCACGCGGAAGCATATGATTTTTACGAGACATCCATAGTGTAAGCCGACATTTTTCCTTTCTTTTGAATCTATTTGAGGCAATGTAGTAATAATGAACATTTTGTAACTTCATTAGATACTTATTGATTGGAATTTACCATGTGAAAACAGATGTAAGACAAATACTTAAGGGGAGAGTTCACAGAAATTATTTATAAAAAAAAATTCATTTAATAAACGGATCTATGATTGATTATACCTTAAGTTATAAACCTAAATTTAATAATAAATATCAATAAAATTGAGTAGAACTTAATGGCTCATAACGAATTTACACTTGTTCTTATCTGTTTGACAATCCTCATGATCATTCGAATTTAAATCGGCATGACAGTCGAACTGAGGAAGCCTTACATATGAGAAGCACCCCATGTTTCGTTTTATCTTACACTAAGCCGCCTTATGCGATTTATAGGCTAAACGAAACATATTCAGGAAACTCGATGGAACAAAACATTCCTCCGTAAACGAAACCACGAATTCTCCATACCATTACTACTCGCATTAACGGTTTACACAAATTTCGTGGTGAAGATCAGCCCGAATTCCTAGGCGGAGCGTAAACTTGAGCTGCATAAAATACGAAGGAAACGGGGAATTTGGTTTTTAAACGTGCCTTCCGTGGGATAACCATGAAAACTTCAAAGCTCAAAGAGGAGAGTAGTTTACAGATTCTTTTGGAAACTTCTATATTACTTCTCATATTGTCAAACGATTCATTGTAGTCGAGAATTCATCTCGCTTCGCCCCTGTCGACAGCACAATAGAGTGCAGTACAACTTCTGAAGAGATTAATTACTCCTCGTTAATCATTCCTTCTTCAATTATTCCCGAAACAAACACGTTTTCTGTGAGGGAGTCGCGCATTCCTGGAACGTTCGTGGATTCTCCGCAAACTTCCAAGAAATTCAGCAAGAATTTGTAATTCCGCTGGAAAGAAACAATTAATCCCGCTTCGCGGTGCACCTCCTTCCAACACAAAAGTGGAGAGAACTAGAACGAGTTGACTCGTTATGTAGATTTCACAGGTGGTGCGACTGACAATTGCCAAAAAATGATGAAATCTCATTTGTAATTTGGCAATGGCTGCAACACTTAGCCAACTAAGAGAGTTTTCTTGTTTTCAAATTTTCTCCTGCTTTGTTTAAAAAAATTAAGGTGACGTATACCAGTAAAAGTTATTGGATAATTCTAGATACTTGGGAGAGTATTTAAGAACATTTTTGGATACTTTAAAATATGAATGTATAAAAAGAACTGTGTGGATCCAATTTGTTTAGTTTACTAGATTGAAGTTTACTCTATCTTTGTTTATGAGGTCACGTTAAAGAGTTAGTCTATGTTAAAAATAATCAAAATATAATTGCATTAAGACATGGTACTGAGACCTTTGTGACCCTTAGGCTGAAGGTCTAAATAGTTTGGAAGATGTTAGGGAAAGGAATAAAAGTTCTGGATGACCAAACTATTGTCGAAAACATTTAGAGGTATTATCCGTAGCAATGTGCTGATATTTGCAAAAAATTAGATCGTAGCATGATAAACTAATATGTGTAAAAAACATTAGATGAATGACTGGTAACGGTGCGTTAGGGTTTACAAAAGATTATGTCTCAACTAGAAGGTATCTACTACTCTTGTGTTCCTTTCTTTCTCTCTCTTCTTCTACATTTTCTTCGTCATCTTATTCTTTCTTCATCCATCAATATACTATCATCAAGATATCAAAGGTACAAATAATAAAATAAACAAATTGTAGCACAAGTTAGAGATAAGATCTTCATGACGGATCAATTTCTAAAATAGTCTAAGTTAATGCAGAAAATTTAATTTCAACTTCTGCTCTCTTCATCATCAACAACCTTTCTAACTTATTTGCGTGCATTCCGTTCAGCATAGTGGTGGTTTAGGGCTGGAAATTCATTAATTGGGAAACGCTTGTCGCGCCGCGACCGTTTATCATTCGAAACGCCTGGCCATTTGTTGTTTACATATAATTCGTGGCTCGGTGTTATGCAGCTCGACAGGCCGCCGTCGCAATTAACGCACGATCAGTTACTTTTCGATTGGTTAGAATTGTGGGCGCTGCTGGCGCCTCCTAGTCAAGGCTGCCAACTGCGATAACCTGTTTGGGACAATAACGCTGATATACGCGTAAAAGGTATTAACTTTTAGAAAAGCCTGAATCGTGTTGCTCCTTACTATGAACGCATTTAATTCTTGAAAATATTGACGCAATGTTTTTTCTTGCGTCAATATTTTCGTAAGTTTTTGAGGAACTTTGATTGCTTCAAGCTTTCGGGAAATTGTGAATTAATTTAATATGCGAGAATAATTTGATTTTGAAAATACTTTTCTGTATTGAAGAAGATAAGCAATTTAATTTTTAGCATTGCAGACGTTCACTGTATATGCCTTTTGTGACCGATTCTTCTGTAAAATCAAAGTTACGAAAATTATACGAAACGATGATTCTTTAAAAAATTTTTTCTTGAAAACCAAAACAAATCCTTACTTTCTACATAACTTACTATCTTTTGTAATAATGTACTTTGGATACTACGAGATGAAAGGCAACCAAACAACAAAGGTGACAAAGAACTTTCGAAGCTCATCAGAATATTGAATTGCACTCCTTCCTTCATCAGAATTCTAGATTCATCAAGCACGCTCACGCTGATTGCTACAGCAAAAAGCCAGAAAAAGCGTCCTACCTCGAAATCCGAGTCTTCTAGTTTTATAGTGAGAAAAAACTATCCCTCGGATCTGACTAGTATGAGGTCTAGCCTCTCACTAGGAATCGAGATAACACAGCAGACATTCGATCAACGCAGTACCACTGAAATCTTCAACCAAAGATCACCTGAATCTCTGTGTCGCTCAAAGACAGTGCATTACGGAAGATAACAAAGTTCGAGGCCAGCACTAGAAGGCTTTTAACCAGACTCCCGTTGGAATTAGACTCCTTCCAAGCTTCTCCTAATTCCGATGAGGGTCGAGTCGTCGTCCGAACTCACGTCGAGCAATCCCGGTTAATCTTTTTATCGTCGTCATTAACGCGGCGAGGTTCAGGGCCAGAAGAAAACGGCCTGGAGGGAAAAGAAGAGGAGACACAGGCAGCTTACGGTAGAACGCGAGCTCCGTTACCGAGATTAGGAGAAATTTTAAAGTGGCGAGCGGCCAGAGCTAGGCGGCAGACTTGAGGCAGCCCGTAAGAAGAGAAGAGCGTGGAACGGGAGGAGAGATGTCAGCAGATGAAGGGACCCAGAGCTCCTCAACTACCAACTGCTTAGACGCCACTCAAGGCATGTCAGGACTGTGAGCCGAAGAGGAGCAGGTACGTTGGCTACCGACAGGCGCTAACCAGAGAGGACACCAAGAGTAAAGGGTAGAAGGTGCGGGAGATCGTCGGAGGTAATTCGTCGGAGGAGCGGTAAACTCAGAGCAGAGACCAAAGGATTTCGTGTTTCGTGGAAAAGAGAAGCTCATTCGATCTCGCGACTCTGACTGACCTCTCGAGGAGTTTCGAGCACTGTGATGCTGGAAACTATCGATGACTCGGGACTTTCCAGTTTGCCTGCTAACGGGTATGTCTGGGTGTCTGTTCTTCTTGAAACGACGAGAAGTTGTTGCCATGACTGGGATTCCGCTTGTTTCGAACTACAGACTCTGTTCGGGTTGGGAGTCTTTCGGTACTTCTAAGGGTGGAGCTCTGGCTGGTCCCGTGGAACGTTAGTTTGGTTTCAAATTTGTTTCCGCGTAGTGTTTTGTGCGAGTTTTCAGATTTCATGAGATTTAATCTTGTGGGGAAATCAAATCAGACTTGACGAGGTAGATACAAGTATTTTAAACTCTTCTTGCCCAAATTGCACTACGCAATTTCAGTTTCCATCGTGAAAACTTTGCCTGATCTTCTATGTAAATGTCCCTTCGCGACGCGTGCTTTTACGATTCATTAAACAGTTGAAATGGAAATGACCGAGCATTTACTTATCAAGTGACTTTACCTTCCTCGTTTACGCGAAGCTAGGAAAACGTTCGCGGAGAAAAAAGTAACGACTTATCGAATTCAGTTCCTCTCCACCAAACCGCAAGGAGACGTTTACTTATCAATTGATTTAAACACTACGAATAATTTATATTCACAGCAATCAATTAAGTGATAGGTTTTAAACGAATCTATTGTAATTTACAAAATAACCTTTTAACACACAACTTGTACCAAACACATCCTACGTAAAAGTGTTGAGCTATTACTCTTGTCCTTGTTAGAATAATATTTAACGTACATAATGAAGTAAAACATTACTAAATTTTACATATATTATATACTTTTATGTACATTTGGATTTTTCATAAACGCATAAAAATCTGTGGTCTAGTAATTAGAGTAACATTTTTAGTACATTTGGACAAATGCTTTGAAATTATAAATGTTCTTAAACCAACATCACATTGTCAAATTATTTTCTATTACACCACGTAAAGCTCTTCAGACATCAACACCTATGGCCTACAATAGATCTACCTTACTATAGGTCTTGACCCCCAACACAACCCCAAAAATTCCCTCATTCACCTCTGACACCCGATACCCAACGAGAAATAGGAACCGTTCAACCTGTACGTAGACCCAGAAGCCATGGTGAATTATCGATTGGGACAGCGATCGTTCTACAAGCACAGGACGCCTTGAAAAGGCTTGCGGAGGGAGAGGGGCCTGGTGACGCGTCGGAAGAGCAAGATCCTCCGTTCTCATCTCGCGATCTCGCGATCGTGAGGTTGCATTAACAGTACCTTACATTCACCAGGCTCGAACCGAGCTGTTCCCCGTCGAGTGTTGACCCTGCTGTGTTCGTTGGCGCTTGTCTGTGTGAACCCGAGCCTTTGTATCTGCCTCCACCTTCGAACGCACCCGCCTGCATCTTCCTGCGGATTCACGTGTTCACGAAACAGCCGCAGAGAGAGGCAAAGCATAAATATATAGCCGACGTTATTGTGCTTCTCGAGTCCCTTCGTCGACGTTTCCTCGCTCGTAACACGGCGGAACGCCGCCACGCGAACAGTGCCCGCTTCGAGGTTTGTGGTCTTAGAGAAACAGGGGTGGAGCTGCGTTTTTTTCCGAGTGGATCTCGTGCGCACCACCGAGATGAATGGAGCTGGGACTACGAGCTAGTAGTGATACACTTGAATTTGGCACGGATACTTCGCGTTATCGAGTTTCTTGTTCAGGCAAAGGGGTTGTTTATGGGGTAAGTGTTGGACGAGGGTTTAAAAGAGGTAGATAAGACCGGTGAAATTTAGGTTGATATGGCTTGTTACATTCCACGGGTGAAGAAGTATGTCTTTATATGGAAAAGTCTAGTCTGAACTTTTTTAACACTTTCCTCTTTTGCTTCTTTTCTCTCAAATTTTTCGAGAAAAATTCATTATAGAAATCGTAAATAGAAGAGTTATAATTCTTAATAGTAACATGAATCGAAAATATGATATTAACTGGCTAAAGAATCTAGTCTTAACCCTTCTACCATTTTCTTATGATCCATCCCCGTATGTCTTTTTTGAAATTTTCCTTGGTAGAATTCATAGTATGGGATAAGTAAAAGAGTGATGGATCTTTATAATACAACGGGCCGAAAGTATGATATTACTCTTTGTCGGTGATGTCCTCGTTTTCAAAAGAAGCGTATGTACCAAGAGTTTCAGTGGTTCTCAGCTATACTTCTAGCTATTGCTGTTTCACGTTGTTTAGCTTAGAAAAAAGAACGTCTTGCAAAAGAAAATATTTCTCATTTTTTATCTATATTTGATTAAGAAGTTATTTTTCCACCAATACAGGTATCTATTACCATTTCTTTTGAAGTATTCCTAACAAATTGTACATGCGATAGGAGGAAACAAAAGTAAAATATTAAATTTCTGAAAGTTTTAAGACGTTTCACAAGAAGACTTGTGAAGAAAAAACTATAAAGAGTTTCAGATAGTAAATTGAAGACAACCGCGAAGTCCCTTTGACAAGAGAAAATCAATTGAGAGACGCGACGGCATGTAGGTATGAAGATGAATGACGGAATGGCAGGGGGATGTGCAACGAAACGTGCACTGTAGATGCACAAGAAGAGGAATGGAGGAATAGCAGGCTGCCTGGCAGGGTCGAAGGTCATTCACGTGTTGCCGTTCTTTGCCTCTTCGACTGGCCACGGCATCTCGCTGCAAAACACACCTGTCTCAACACTGCGGTCGAACACTTTAACCACATCCCGAGACCTTGTTCTCTTGCACGAGCCGTTGGCTGAGTCGTTCCAGCGTCGAGACGTCAGCTTGCTTTACTTGAAAGGATCGTGGAGTTTGATGCTCGACTTTTTAGGTCCCTTTTGTTGTTTTCAGGGTAATAGCGGTTGGGTGATTTTTCAGATCTTCAAGAAAGCGCTCTAGGTAGGTGAATTTGGAAATTTGGAGACCCTAATTTCATTACTTTTATTTGTCTCTATTATCCTCATACGTTATATGTTGCAAGCTGGTTAAAGTTACGCATTCGCAAAATGATTACCTCGTAATACACACTGCTAAATAATTAGCATTTTGCTAGATTTTATTCAGTATCGGATTCATCCGATAAGCTTTATCTATGCAAAATGTATTTTACTCACACCTGTTTTTAGTATACATTACATCTGCGTTCACAAAATCCGAATTTTAGCAAAAACTGATTTAATCACTCTGTAACTAACGAAAAGGGATAAAGTCATCTGTCCCTACAAAAAATTTATTAGGATATTATAAGACGCTTTAAAATTGTAGTTCGTAAAGTTTTACTGAACTTGGCAAGTGTTACAGGTTTGTAGGTTTGTATCACGTTGTAGTGAGGCCTATACTTTAAATCTGTTATTGTCTAAATTTTATGCATTAAGTAACGTTTAGCGAGGTTTAACGTTTAAGTAACGTCAAGACCTTAAAAATACAAAATGAAAACCTTAATGATCTCCTGCTCATCCCTAAGATTTCGTCGACCCAGTCCTTTCCATTTCATTTCATAAATAAGATCAATTAAACTCCAGCCACTATTAGGTGCTCTCATCTCTTCCAGCCGCCAAATTACTTAATTTATACAGTTCACTCGCTAGTTTGCTTTTAAACCGTATTTAATAGCCTCTGTAATGCTCTACCATGTTAAAATCGAAGTACCACCAGTGACACTTGAGAGGGGTACACTATCTTAACGTGATAGTGACAGGCGAGCATCCGGTCGTTTCTCGTGGTCGATCTCTTCGAGCACTCTGAAACGGTGGCGCGTTTTCAAAAAGGCACCGTGGCTACGTGTCGCGACGTGGGCGTCTACAAGGCCCCCAATATATTCGAGAGCACAGCTGGAATGTGTCCAGTACAGAACTGCCGCTCCGTACGCATTATCTGCGCCATTACGACGACTTATTTCAATCGCAGTATACGTAAGCTTCCAAAGGAGGTTTTCCCTGTCTTCCTGTCCAACGAGACAATGCAGAAACAACACGTAAAGTGGAACATCGCTCCGTATTGATTTTCTTGCAGTTAATAGTGCAACTACCTTAAGAAACCATATAGTCGACTGATGGGATATGTTGTGTGGTGGCCAGATATGAAGAAAGCGAAAAATATATAACAGACTATTGACATCTTAATTGAATTATGGAACATTTTGTTCGGAATTTCTTGTGGATTCACGTAATAATTCTCATTTAGAAATTTGAAAACTTCCTTGCCACCAAATGCATTTTATTAAATAGATATTTTAAGTTTTATGTCTAAAGGCGAAATCAAACTTTTCATATTGAATGATTAACATGGATGATTCATTCACAGTGAAAAGAGTAGATACAGTTTTCATCTAGACGTTACCCAAATTGCAAAGTCTTTTTTGCCTTAAGAATTTACGTCCACTTAGAAACCCGAAAAAGCCATATAAGTAGGGGGATTTTATTTTTTTAACTGTGAATAGAAATATTGCAAATTTTTTTCTTTTAAAAGATACATCTTTTAACTGTATTATCCTAAATTTTCATAAAGAAATGTTGTTAACTAAAAGATATATTGCCATCGATAGAAGACGTGTTTCGTTTTTAAGCATTTGCTGATGGACATTCCTTAGACTAAACAATGCATCTGAAAACAAAAAACCAAATCGATATTAAGAATAGATGAAGTTTGGAAGTCCTTGAGGATCTCTAAATTCTAATTTTGCATTTTGTTACAAAATGGCAGCCATGTAAAGTTATAATCTGCAATTTCGATGGAAAAATCGTCCTTTTTTTCATTACTTAAAAATTGGAAGTAAAATTTAAAAAAGTTAGATTGTCATAGACAACGCAAGGTTTCTAAAAATATCTCTTATAAATTTGAAGTGAATCGGTCGAGTGGTTCCCGAGATATGATGTCCACCGCATTTGGAAATCGTATTTCAAGAAAAACGTGTTCAAAGTTTTAGATATGTAACTTCTTGTACGTAAGTAGCAGCACTCGACCGCGCAACCCTATGTCGTTCAAAGCTGTACAACTTTATCAATTTTCGAGACGTAGATATGAAATTTTCAGGATACATTCTAGAAACCTGAAGGTTTCTAAACATGTAAAAAAAAAGCAAAAAATCGATTTTTTAATTTACCTAGGTAAATGTAACCCCTTAAGGGGGGATAGCTATTCAGAAGCGATCAAAACATATGCATCTTTCGGAATTTTTTAAAAAAAGGCTGTTGAACTTTTTTAGCGAAAAGTTTTTTTTTCTATATGTAACCTGTTTCAATAAATTTCTCATCAGAACGCTTTCAGAAAGCGTTTTGTTGAAAACGTATTCATAAGTGTACCATTGCTATTGTACCATTGCAATAGCTTTAAAAAATGCCCAAAGATGACAATTCCCAAAGTTCCAAGGATAAACTTAAATACTAAAATAGAAACATAAGTCGACGTGAAATATCGAAATACCCCATTATTCTCTTTACGAAAAATTAAACAAATTTCTAAAACACTGTACATAACAAAATCTTTCATATTTACAGGCAGAATATCCTAAATTTTACCTAACAAAGTTAACTACAATTCCATGATCGCGTCCATCTGTAACCGTATAGTTCCCCATCCCATCCTTGACAAAACATTTGAAACAATACCGGTCGTTCAAGAAACATGTTGTTTACAGGGGATCTATCGATCACTTTGCCTCGATAGCAGTGTACACCCGAGTTCGCGAGGCGTCTCGTAAATTTTATGCTCGCAAAATGTCTATGATCCACTCGCGAGTGCGCGCGCGCGCGCGCCATAATAGGATTTCCCAAGAGAGACACGAAGAGCACGGGAACAGTCAAACGAGATTACGAGTAGATCGTGCCGTTAGATGTTCCGGAAGGTTAGAGCCTCGCTTCTAACGAGATAAACAGGCACTAAGTGCAAGCCGCTTAGGTTACAACAGACGCCTTTCTACAGTGGATAGATCAGAAACGAGAGATTTGCACGCGCGCAGAGCCACGGCCGTGAAATCTTGTCGCGAGTCGCGCGAGCGCGCGCGCGCATGGCTGGAGATCTTCTCCGACACCGAACAGGTGAAAGCTGACGCGAAGAATCGTCTGTCTTGTTCCATTTCGGTGCACGCGATGGTGCATTTATGTACATATTGTTACAAGGAAGTGAACATGAGCGAATAAGATTGCGAAGGTTAGATCATTTAAGAAAATTATGTTGGTGGATATGGATAGAATATAGAATCATTGTTAGAAAAGCCATTTTCCAAAAGAGAAAACAGTGGCAGAGGTAGGTAGACTTATACGTGTTGTGAAGTACTAATCAGCATTCATTGAAATGGCTACTTGATGGGGATCTATAGTTTAACAGTAGTTTCAAGCTATAAATTCACCTACCGCATACAGCAATTTATGTGGTCAACCAACTACACAGTAATCATGTTCAGTGAGGCTTAACTTTGGTGACTTGACGAGAACTACTGCTTTTTACACGGTAAGGATTATTGATAGCGAAAATCTGTATAGTAGATCTTCCAAAACATGTATGCCACATAGAACTCAAGAAGTATTAGTGCAGAAAACTTGGAGAACATAGCGCAAGATTGAACAGAAAATTAAAAATCCAGAATTCAGTATAATAATGAAAATATCTACTATGCATCGTTAGACAAATGCTTAATAGGGCGACACAGATATATTCAGAAACGGACGAATGCAATTTTTAGATATTCAAAATTATCATAAATAGTTACGTATCCTATCAAGAAAAGAAGCTTCAGATTAAAAAACTGCAAAATGAATATTTAATACGTAATAAAAAAAATTAATGTAACTGCATAAGTCGTTCTGCTTAAAAGATACTGATGGTTTCCTAATATTGCAAATATAAACACTCTCAACTAGCAAAGGAACATAATGAGTTGACATGCAATGCCAGGATGTGTATTAATCGAACTAGCACTACTTTCGCTTGACATATTTCTGTCAACACACAGTAGACATATGGCATATTATTATTTTTCGAAAACTCGCTCGCACATTCCAGAACTTTCTAAGTATCGAACAAGTGAGTGATCTGATGGCAATTGAGGTACGTCACGTTTCAGCGAAGTGTTCTGCAGAACTTCGTCGAATCAGAATTGGAGAACGTGTCCTGGTAGAGTTCGATTCCGACAATCGAGAAAACCTCACAACCCCTTGGTGCCTTCATGGAAATGCAACGGAACACTACATCACCTTTGACTTCCGTTGTCGTGTAATTTCGCTGAAAGTTGACAGAAGAAAGGGAACTCACGGAGTACGCACGAGATGTGCTGTGATGCGATACGATGAATACGGAGGGTCTGGGATCACGATGGAAAGTTCTTGCAACCTGCTTCTCCAGGCGTTAGTAAATACGAAAGTTTGACACCAGCGTGCACGTTGAATACGTTATTAACGACGGCACTGTAGCACTGACTGAAAGCCAAGAATCGAAAGCTAAAAGGGTTTGAAGGTGAGTCCTTCCGCGATAGAGGAATCCCGTTGCAAGTCTTTTTAGAGGTGGATAGACGAGAAGACTGATGTTTGCATGGCAGCCGACACGGTTCAGGTCGACAATTTGCATTAATTTCTAGTGGCTTCCGCGAGCTGTGCCACTTTGTGATGATTAATTTGTACGAGTTGGCAGGAGTTGGGATTGGAGTTCCCGCTAATTTTCCGACGTGGAGTTTAACAAATAGCGTTGGTTTCGGGACAACATTTGCTCGGCTTTGAAGTTCGTTGCTTCAGTGTCTTTATAGTGGCTAGCAATACTAGTAATAGTGTTGAGGTGTCACTAACCTTTGCACTCCTTCCTAAACTTATACAAGACATTTTTATTAAGGTCTTCGTACGTTAATCTCTGGGTATACACTTGCATTGAGTAATTAAGAAAATTACATTAACAGAAAAAAGTGATTGAGATTGAGTGTAGACCTTCTGCAGAGATCCATTATCAGTTCAGGTTCTTCCTTCATTACTAAGAAGCAGAAAATTTGGGAAATGGTTTAATGGCAAGTTTAGGTCAATGAATCTTTGTAAAGACTCGTTACACTTGCAAATAAAGCAAACTAATGAGAAAGAAAAGCTTGTTGTATCAATCAAATTTCCCTTCATTTTCTTTCACCTCTAACGAAACAGGTAGCAAGGTCAATCAAGACTGATATTCCCCCCAAAAATAACAACAGTACTCCTAAATCCAGTACAAGAAAAAGCGATCCTATATAGCGCAACCTACCGAAACATCCTAGCAATCAAATACGAAATTTTGAACTCTGATCACCAATGAGTGATCGCCGCCGCAAAAACTGCGTTAAATGGCTAAACTGAAGACAATTCAGAGAAAAAGGGAAGTAAGTTACGAAGAGAAGAAAGAAGAAGAGAGATAGCTCGTGGAAGTGGGTCCGTATCTGCGTAGGCGTTGCAAACATCCAACGACCCGGAACCACCGCAAATCTCTCCCTTCTATCTGGTTCCTGGCCCATTCCTCGGCAACGTCTTCTCATAGGAGCTCGCACGTGGAACCGGGCCGCATTTACGTACCTACTTATCTCGTTAGAGCTACGTCTCCACCCTCCCACGCTGGCCAGCCCCTCGCGATTCTCGACCTCGTAATCTCGTACGGAGATTCCTTGTGTCTGACGAAAAAATCCCTGTAACTCGAAGAGGTGAGGTGGCTCGCGCCGCCTTTCAGAGGTGAAGGCTGTCCGAGATCCGGGGTATCGAAATTGTTACGTCTACGAGTGGGTGGAACACAACCCTTGGATTGAAACTGAGTATTCAGAATTAGTATAAATCGAGCTGTTGGACTGAGAAGTAAAAAAGATTAAAAAGTCGTAATTATTAATCATAGCTTTGGATTAGACATTTAACATTTTGATGGTATTACTTGAGGTAGTACAGTTGTAGCAATTGAATTAGAACTACTCAAAGTATTCGAGTTAGTGAAACGTTTTGCTTATATCGCTAATCATTTTTTGCAATCTGACGCAAAGTAGGTGACTATCTTTGATAAAATTAATAATAAGTATTAACTTTTTCATATTTGAGGTATCCTATTATTTCTCCGCATTAATTTTTGGTTAATTAAGTCTTTCATAATGAAAGTCCAAGTACATACAACAAAATAATGAAACACCAATAGGAGATAGCACCTGGAGATTATCTTTGAGAAAATTCATGAACCATGAGGATTAAATGTTTCGAAAGCAGTTAGTAATCAATTAATTGCTACGTAAATACAGATTATCACTTATCCATTTAGTAATAATTTGTGCAGTCAGGGGCAATTTTCATCATATGATGGCATACTGTTATAATTAAGAGAATATGATTTTCATACATGATCCTAAATTCACCGTTCAGGCTTCCAGATATAAATCGTTTTGTTTTGGAATAAATTTCGTAAGTAATGGTTAACTTCATGAGGGCATCACATGACGCACTAATACTGTATGATGCCGGAGCGTGAAAACCTTAAATCCCTGATTAGGTGAACTTGTTATCCTCAGTGTACCTATTCGTCAGATTTTCCTTTTTACTTATAAATATTATTAGATATCTTGTGTTATTATATTTACACGTAACAAGAAAGTGTATTTGATGGTGGGTAGAATGTCGACGAGAATAGCGCGATTAAACGTAAATAGAAGAAAAGTAGGTGCGGTGTTTAAAAGTGTCTGCTCTTTCTTAGGTTTCCTTGTTTCTCAAGTTGTTCAAGCATTAAAACACTTCCACGACTAATTCGCCATAAATAACGCTGGATCATAGGATCTTTAAAGTACTGTTTCGCTTTGAAGTCTTTTGTGCAACTTGTGGAGAGAGGTTATTACAAAGTTTTGTAAGCGATAAGTCTTCCGGAAGTATTCGGGCACATATGGTGTATTCTGCAATCTTCTTCTTAGGGAAATATTCCGTCCGTAATCTCAATTAGGTAGCGTAACGAGTTTACGGAAAGCTGGCGATATTAAATCTACGATAATTACTCAATTTTGCCGCGCGAAAACTTTGTGAATATTCTTGAGCCACCCTTGTAGGTTGATCAGCGGTACACATATAGGAAGAATCCCGTAAATTTTCATCTACCATAAGAAAAAGAGAATCGTATAAAAAATTGATCTGATAAAACATAAATTATCCAACAACAACTGAAATACAAAACTATATACTTTGTACAAATGTAATTGAAATATAGAATCTGCTAAATGAAAAATGTTGCTCTTACGAATATTATCTTAAGTCGTAAACAAACAAATTGTTTGGTAAGAAAAGAATACGACAGTTCTTATGTAATTAGATGGATAATTCTGATTTTCTGTTAATTTGTACTTCATAGAGGAAAGTGTTAGATTATATAATTTGTTTTGAGTGAAGCTCTTATAAAGCTTTCATTAGGTAGATGCCTGGAGACTAACAGGATATTAGGAAAAAGTTAGTCCCCCAACAATGTATTACAAATATATCGTCCATCTAATATCAAAAGCAACCCATTTTCTGCTGGTTTTGCGGTCTCTGGAACAACAAGCTCCTATACGAATTCTCACTACAAATCTATTAGTTGAGTTAGAGTGTTGAGAATACACAGCATTTAGCAACTCGGCATAGACAAGGAAAGTTTGCAGGGCGAAATAATCAAATCCTGAAACCAGAAGACAGTTCGAGGCTTTCAGACTCTAGTTGCTTATCAGATATTCCGAGAGAAACGGAAAGGGGGATTAACAGAATCCCTCGAAATAATTAAGCCCCGGATAATCTGACGCAGTGCTTAAGATTTCAATGGCCTCTGATAGCAGGAACTCTTCAATTGCGAAAAGGAATGCGAAACTGACCTACGTTACGAGTCTTTCTTCGAATATTAGAAATGCTTGCAAGATCATTGACCATTTAAGCCCTGCATATTATCTCTGTTAACGTGTTGAGGCTTTGAAACCCACTGAGACGAATTAAAAGATGTGTTTCAAATAAATGTTGACCCATGTACCACATGTCATTAATGTTATGTGTACTAAGAGACTGGTCAGCGAGCGTGAGTCTAGTTAAAACACAGCTTAACCTTTCTAAATATTAACTGACTGTAAAGCTTTATATTTTTATTTTTTGTTGTAGATCCTATGACTTTTGGTATTCTTGTTCATGAAAACAACGAATTTTTTTACTTCGAGGTCTTGAGGATTCGTGAAATCATCGGGTTGAGAATCTGAAGAAGTTCTAACTTTAAAAGATTTGGGAGTGGGAAAAATTTTCAGAGATCTAATTTATGGAAAACTTATAATGAGAAAGAAAAGAAAGAGTATGCGAATGCACGAGCTCTGGAAATTGCAAATAGCGAGTATAAGGAAGAGGGTCTTCACTCAGAGGTTCGATTAGTTGCGAGATGGTTATTATTTGAAGCTGGACATGGGAGTCTTTTGTTTGATCTTGAATAATATTATTAATTGATGTAGTACACACCTTCTACCTGAATTAACTGATTGTAAAGTTTTATAAGACTCAATTAGCTTAAATCTAGTTTAACCTTAGCATAAAATGTATCAGAGCTCTAATAAGTATGAAATCGAAAAGAATCCGATCGAGTACACAATCTAACGAAGTTCAACGAAGTAAGCTCCAGTCTAAGCCTAATATTACCTACGCGAGAACTCCGTTGACTAACAAACCTAAATAGAGTTTCAGACATTTAAATCTAGCTCATGTCTACTAAAAGTTACGCCCGAGTTCAGTGGAATATAAAGCATAACGAAGTACAGTTGACAGAGTCCGAAATCCGAAAAAGAAAGAAGGATAGAGAAGGGTTTAGACTAGGCCGGAAGCTCCCAGCGCGGCATTCAACGCCCGTTTCTCGCGTGCTCTTCCTTCTCTCGGCGGTGAAATTAATTTCAGCCGTGGCGCGATAACTCACGGCCGCGCGTCGACGCTTTGACGCGCATAAAAATCTCACCGCGGTCAGCCATTGGCGGAACTGCATGCGAGCCTCGCATGCAGTCTCCCCCGGCGTCGCGACGTCCCATTCGTCGCGGCTGAAAAAGGACCCGGTCGCGACAATGAGCACGACTAAATGTGTTATTCTTAATAGTCTTTTGCCGACGTAATGTAAAGAGACGGATGTTGAATCAAAAGTAGGTTTTCGAGGGTGAACAAGCTTAACAGGAACTAACTTCGTTGGTACCATTAGTGTTCGGTGTGTTGATATTCAACCTTTTCTTGATTCGGTAGAATTTTATAAAGAGTTATTGTTATTATGTTCTTTTTGGTACTAGAGTAACCAGTATATTAGGTATAATTGTTTAGATAAAAACTGTATATTTGAATGTAAACTTTGTTTATTTAATATTTTTCTTCGAGTATGGATTCCTAAAATACAATGGCTGATGAGTACAGAATATCACATTCCTGTTAATTTTGTTGTAGTGGTTCATGATGATACTGAAAAAGATAACTAAAAAAATATTTTCGTATTGAGACAGAAAACTATGTTTTAAAACTATTGTGTTTTATTTTCAGATGATAAATTCTTTTAACATTTTATTAGTCACTAAATACTTCCTTGATAAGAGCTTTGTGATAGCTTCATCCAAAACGTAAACAACATCATATTTTCCATTTCGAAGTACAAATTCGTACAGAACCAAAATTATTCATCTAATAGTTTAGGAAATCCAATCATCTTCTCCCCATCAAACAACTATGTAAGACAACTCTATGTAAGACCTAAGATAGCATTTCCACAGTTCAATTTCATTGTTACAGAGTAAACACTCAGTCTTGTACATATTCCATTGTAAGGACTTAGACAACTAATATCTTGACAGAACGATTAGTCTACTGGTTAGTTGTAACTAGTATTGTGTATAGAAATATTACAGAAATATATAATATTATTAACTTATAATCGATTTACGACGTTTCTCATGAAGCTTTCTGATACATTAGTAATTTTTCTCCGCCAAGAAAAAATCACCTTTGAAAAAACTACTTTCTCCTATTAAGTGTATAACAAGAAAAACACGATGATGATTATCATTTCAATTCCAGGATTGCAATATCACCCACATACTCGGATAATAACTTAAACGCAGGAAGTAACCCACGCAAGCCAAGACCCACCCTTGCGATTCGGAACGAATGTCTAATGTAAGAAAGTGTAATAAAAATAAACTTTAAATGTAGATGGGGCTCGATGTGACGTTAAATTGATTCTCAGGCAGCTGGACGAGCGGCGCATCCTAAGTTCAAAAGCCGTTTGGGAATCGCATTAACGATGCCTACCGCTGTGCCGAAGGCTGCGACGAATCGTGCAATTAGTCCATTACCTCAATTACCATCCTTATTATACATTGAAGCCCCTATCCGCGATGGTCACTTCGGCTTCAAAGGGCAATCGCGCTATCAACGCTCAACGACCACGCTGTACGATGCAACATGACAGCACGTTATACTCACATTATTTCGTTATTAAAATTTATATAGCATCTTTCTATTTTGGCACAAGAAGCGTCTACTTATAGTCTGGTACTATGGAGACTTTAAATTTCATGCATTGTATTATATTTCATGTATTATATTATAGGATGACATAGCAGAAATTTGATTTAAGACTGTTTGAGAGTGAAATAATTTAGATTTCCCCAAAGTTTATGAAATTGAAAAAAATTTAGATCGTATAGGTATGGACCGATGGTAGGTTTGAATTAAAATATACATATGTCTAAACAGGATTTTAATTAATGCGTTAATTGCATTTAAAGTAAGCCTTATTGTTATGTCACACTCATAACTGTTTTTAAAAAGGCTAAATGGTAAACCTGAATTAACATTCAACTGGTTACGTTATGTCAACTATAAATATTCCGTCAACTTTAAATATAGTTACATAATTATATACAAGCATTACTATATAATATTAATATAATTATACAAATAAAATAAACCTCTATTTCGAAAGAAATTTCAATTATTTCATATAAATTTATGATTTAATCAGGTTCCATTAGGCTTTCTATAGCTCCAGGTTACGTTAAACTAAATCTTCGGCCAGAATTTAATTAACATTATAACTTAACTCCACATTTAGGTTAAGTCTGAATTATTTCTGGCTTAGAGCTAGTATGTACTACTGGAAATATTTATTACATCATGTATATGTATACATACGTATATTACACATACTTAACATGTCACTGTTTATAAATCAATTAACATTAGCGTTAAAAAAGTATTATTGTGAAAGTGTATAACTTTATATCTACATTTTATAGTTGAAATGAATTCGGTGCAAACATTTTTGTCATATATACCTAATTTTCTACAATTGTACATGCAATGGATTCAGTAGATCTCATGAATGATGAAATCACTATTTCCAATAAAATATGCCTCTACAATGTTGACGTCGATATTGGCTCACAAACGAGTTTATAACGAAGAACTTACATTAGCCCATACTCTCAAATAAGTTATAACAAGCTTATAACGAAAGAACATTACTTTCCACAAACTGTTCTTGTCATACATATTCAATACACAATAAATTTCACTCAGCTCGACGATGTATTTTTTCCTCAAATTTTCTTTTAATTTCAGAGTAGCGAGTCCCACGAATAAACGGAGCAAAGAAATTCAACGAGAAATTCGTTCAGTGACGGGCGCAGCACGATATTCCGCGCAAGAAGCGCACAAAGTATAAGGGTGCTGTTGCACTTGTACTTGTACGCTTCGGGGTGTCAAGCGGGTCGTGTCGCGAGGAGAAAACGAGACGCGGCTTTGCCATTAGCCGACACCCGTCGTGCAACGCAGCTATCGTTCTCTCTCTCTGTTCCACCCTCCCGATCTTTTCTGGCTGCTGCACGCTAATTGGCAAACATCGGCCAAGCTCGCTTATCGCGATCGGCCAGCGATTTTTGCAAATTACGACGCTCGTCCGACGCCGCGCAAACCGACCCACCAGCCTCGTTCGCAGATTTCCGATAGCATGTACGCTGATATCGAAGCGATCCGCTGTCCTCGTCGATGCACGCGACACGCCTCTCTGTTTCCCTACATCCTCCCCCCTCCCTTCTTAACTTAACTGTTCTTTAACATTGTTCAGTTCCTCTGGAATCTGAGTTTGTGACATGGATGTTTCAAATGTTGTGACCTTTTTAGAACAGTTTGTCGAGAAAAACTTCGTGGATTAATAAGCAGTCCGTGATATACACAGTGTAGCTTTTGGCAAAGTCACTGTGAGTAGGGATGGTATTTGATCCCAAAACCGAAATTCATTTTGATTTTGGTATACCTTTTCAAATAGACCGTACCTAATACGGTCTTTCTTTATGATGCCGTTTTAAAAACTTTATTTACTGGTTTTACAGAGCGGTCTCATTCTAAAAACCGAAATGCTTTTCTGTTTTACAACTAGTCTTTTAAATGATAACCGAATTAAATCTCAGTTTTGTAAATGTTCTTGAAATAGATGTTATTTGGTCCTGCAACCGAAATTCTTTTCGGGACCGAAAACTTGCTTATTTTGCTATGGAATTAAATAGAAGACACTGATAGAATACAGTTCTTTAAATACCAGATGCAACATGCATAAGTTGCAATATTCTGGGGGATGACAGGATATCTGAATTGGACCACAAAATGTTTCATAACATAGTGTCCGATGTGCCCTCGTTTTGTAATAATAACGCCTTAAACTTAGCACTATTTTGTGAAAAGAAGAGTAGCTCGTGCATATCAGCGAAACAAACATATTGAAAGAGTCCATTGACTTAGAGAATTCGGTTGCTTGAGAAGGTTGTGTTTGTTTCGGAAGACCCTAAGCACATGTTAAGACCCATACAGATACAAGTGCTTCAATGGGACTCCTTTTGTAAATGGTCTTATGATGTCCTTATTGAGAGCAGAAATGGAACCGAAAATTCATTTCGGTTCTAATTTAGTTACTTAACATCAAGAACTGTATTTTATCCGTACCTTTCACTTAATTCGGTATTAATTGGGGATAAAGTGTGCATACGTATTAGTAGCGTAAATGGAACTTCTTTAAAAATACAATGCAACTATAACATGTATATAAGTTGATAATATTCAACTCTGACCGAGTTGAATATTAACTTTTAACTGTTTAGTTTATTGTATACAATTTTTCATGCAAAAACTAAGTTAACTTTTATGAGTTTAAAATGACTTTCCTGGTTTGTGCCTTTGGTTTAGAATCGAAGCTGTAAAATCTTACTTAAAAAATAATCTAAATATCATGGAACTATTATTTATGAAACTACTGCAGTTTATTTAAAAATTTTGATTTGTATAAAAGTCAGAACAAAACCTGTGAATAAGTGCATGATCAATAGACGAAAAAAATATGTAATACCTACTGCTAGATCATCTGAAATGAAAAAAAAGCAAGGGAGTTATATAATCTGGATAGGTGTTGCTGTCATAAGCATACGCATTTCGTTTTTTCAGGAAAGCATCCAAGTCACACCGACGAAAATACCACAAATATGTGCTGAGTAACCAATGTTTACCTACAATCCGTTACTAAAAACAAGTAAAAATCGTTATACAATTTTTTTAAAGCTTTTTCTACCCTTTAGTAACGTTATTCTATATCTCGATTGGAGTTCGTATATCCGACAAATCTGTCCGACCTACTAAGACGACAATACACAAACAAATAACATTGAGATACGTGGGTCACATTCGAAATACTACTACAATCATATCATTCATTGTTTACCGACATCGATCGGTTTTGTCAAAGTGACTTTGTCGTTGTACGACATTAAGGCAGGACAAAGCCTCAGGAAATCACGTTATAGGAATAGCATGTTATACGGAGATTGTTGATACAAACGTAAAATATCAGTAAAAAATAAAACAACTTAAAATCTATTTCTAATAAACGTTTAACGTATATTTGGGTAAGATAATGAAACATCTATTCTTAACTACAGAGGTGCTTTGCCTTTTTCTAAAATAATCGTTTCCTGAATTTTTATGAACAAAAACAGTGGGCGAATCGTTTTGTTGAATTCTCAGCGAAACATGTCCAAAAAATTGTGTATTTCACGAACGACGAGCCACAACCCCTGGCTTTTCGAGGGCGCGCCTCATAATTTCCCTATGCATCGATTTCGAGGTACGCCGAATTATGGACGCGACGCTGACTCCGAAAAGCGAAAAATTGCTGGGAACCGCATAAACCGCTACACGGTGGCGGTTTACGATTTTTTCTACTGTTGGCCGAATTCAACCGAGCTCGCGAAAAATTATCGTCGTTATCGGATCGCCGCGTGCCTGATAACGCTCGTCTGCGCCGCAGAAATCGGTTTTCGCGTGGCCAATTAGATGCAAGCCCGCGATAAGTTGCAATTGGAAATGCTCGCGGTAATTAGATTTTTCGCGAAACGAAGCCGTCCCATGATTCGGTCAATAATTATACGATATTGACGCGCCGGAGCCTCGTGGTAGCCATGTTTGACGAAATATTTATTAGTGATGGTACAGTGAATCAACTCATTCGTGTTTATTTTATACGTATTTGAAAATTCCGCTGAAATGTTCCTGATAATACAGTGCTGATGTGAAAACTTATAATAACCGTGGCCGGTGGCTTTGAGAAAAAATGCAGTAAGAAGGCAGAGCAACTTACCTAAAAAAAAAAAAGAATAAAAAATTGAGATTATTACTTTCTTTTCGTTAAAGTTTATTGACGCTTTAACAACTATGTAGGTTATTAGCAACTTTAGAAACTAGCTCTTATTCCTCTCATCAGAATAAACTGGTACACAAAACGCTTATTAGATGTACACGAATCCATAGATTACCAATAAATGGCCTAGTATTTATAAGCAGCTAGATTGATATACCTATATTTAATATATGTGTACTACAAACAGTTTATCTAAATCCAGTCAATCTAAATACAACTCTGTGACTTCACCATACCAATTAAAGATTAATTTTCAGACTGCATATTTCTTTTTAAACTATATTAATACTATATCTACATGTCTATACTGCGTTCACTGAGAGAACGCAGTCGTTTCACGCAGATGGCTTCCATTGCCCCGACTGACTTTTCTACTGAGATTGGTGAAGGATTCAAGAGCCTAAAAGGACACGCCTTGCTTCTTTCTACTCTGTATACCTAGTGTCCAAATGAAACAAATGTTTCTATCTATTAAGAAACAATATTTATTGAGATATCAATGTATAAGAATCCACAGCTTATTTGATTATAAAGAAACAGCAACGGTAGAACTGTTTCCTGGATTTCCTACAAAATGTTCGATGCGACCAGGTAGTTTATGACATGGGAAATCTAGGGTCGTTTATGGTATTGCAACGTAGTAAGAATACTGACTAGTACCAATACGTTTTCGGTCGACAGAGACGATATTCAAGAAGATTTTTATTTGCTAACAGAGCCGCATTAATACTTTCGGAGAAAACTAAAATCCAAAAGAATATCGTTTGCTTGCTCAAAATTTCTTTCACACCGTTTATGCGCTAACACTTGAAGAAGTGACTTTCTTTAGAAATGGTAGGACCTCCAAGGGCCCAACAAGGGGTTCATGGGTAGGGATGTGCTCGGGAGTGACAGAGCCAATAACTAATGAGCGTAGGCGTGAACTGCGCAAAGGGTACGAAAACTCGTCAACCGACAACTGCGTTCTCCCAGTGAACGAAGTATAGCTAAATAAATTTATAATATAAAAATTGAAAATTACCATAAAATTGTAGTATATATATATCAACCTAAGATCAAAAATTCAAAATTTCCAAATTTCAATTAGAAATTATCCTTGTTTTTCACAGGACCAAATCCAAGCAGGACTAAAGCACACAAAAACTTCTAATTGTGGAAAGTGACAAAGAATGTACGTATGCGTTGTATACGAAATCTACATCATGGTTCTCAACACTGGCCTGTCCCGCGAAAATGCGCGAAGTGGGAAAGGGGGGCGGGGAATTAAAGAGATGCGCAAGGATACGCGTTCCTTCCTCGCCGTGTATTATACATTATAAATGGCGGGAACAGCGCGCGTCAGCGACTAGAGGGGCTTTAATAAAAAACGCATTACACGCGTCAGGTGATTTTATCCAGAGTTCCGTTTCGCCTTCAGTGCACGTAAGCCAACGCTTACACGCAAGAGAGAAAACAGGGTGGCCCTGGATATTGCGAGTCCGTGATACACAGAGGGTGTCCCCTTCAATTTCACGTGTCTACGGAACTAACAGATATCGTCGACAGTCCTGTAAATAGAGAACATCCTCACCAGTGATATTTACCCGGCCCAGCATCGTCATTTTCTCGCGAAATTGCCGCCCTTTCTTCCTGTGGGGGCTTCATTCTTCATTTCATGCTTCAAATCGTTGACTGCGGTAGACTATGTGTTTTGGACTGTGTGAACTCTCTAAAGTAGAGGTCTATTCGACTAGGCTGTCAAGAGTGAAAACAAAGTCGATTGCTTGTGAATAAAGGTAAAAGCAAGACCAAGAACTTGTGATGAATCAGAAAAGTAGGTTCGAGAATTATTACAGTATTAGTGAAGCCCTTTATGGGAAAACATGTTGACAGCTTTGAGATAGCTAAGCCCCTACATGAGTTCTGTGTATGACAACTTTTCGTATTTCCGCTAGATAGGCTACAATTAACATAGTTTCAAAAGTTGTTAATGAATAAAGCATTAGTATAAATGTATCCTTTGAAATAGCTTCGATATTATGTCTATGGCAGAGCCCGATAGCTAGATAAGTTTTACTAAAGAATGTAAGTCCAAAACTAAACATATATTTCTCTCTTGATAACTTTATCTTAGCCTGTCATAGGTGTGACTACAAATGTCTTTTGGCGCGTAAAAAGAGTGCGCGATCACAAACAAGCAGACTATGTCTTCCAAATCAACATTCGCAAAATGGAAGCAACCCATAAGCGTACAGACACTGATACTCTAAGGTCAGCAATAGGGTTTAGCATGTAAGATACGCAATAGCGATCATACTGTAGTATATCTTTACGACCAGTAGCGTAACAGTATTTGGCGTTGCTAAAAACCAGGTCTGCACAACCCATTTCTTTCGGATATAGCTTATGGAGTATCTACAAGGGTGTAATCCTATTTTTACAAGCTATAGTTTCATAACTAGACAAATCTGGGTATGAGCAATCTTAGGATCTTCAAAGATGAGTTCCATACATTATACAGACTTCCACCTTTTCCTACATCACTGTCAACTACATATGAAAAGCTTCGTTCCACAATTATGTTTAGAAGAGTTAGTTATTGTGAAATAGATATAAACCATGTAATTGACTCTTTCTGAAGATCAAAATGCGTTCTTTGTAAAATTAAAACAACTTACAGATTCTGTTGTATGGACCGTGATGTCAGTTACTCTTCACATTGTAACAGGTCAGGGTTGTTCAACTTAGAATCCTCTTTCGTAATTTGAAAACATATCAGTTATCGAAAGCTAGAAAGAAAGATCTCTAAAGCCATACATTGTGGTGGGATCAATTCGTGTGTACACAGTGTCATGGAGATTTTAAGTCCCTTAATAAAGAGCACGAATTATAGTACGTTCTACGTTTAGTTTTGGAAATTACAACGAGCTCAAAGATTACCAAAATCGTTCTCATTCTTGAGAATCTAGTTAAAAACCTACTCTTACGTTTAAATTACAATGTTGTCTTGATGACACTATCCTTTCACTTATCTGGTTACCTATAGCTTTTGAGAAAACAAATTGAAGTTACTAATGTGTGAACTGATCTTTGATCTTAGACGTTACATTGTATGAGCTTCTAAATATTTTTAACATGTTCACTGCAAGTAAGAAAATGTTAGTGGCATGAATTCCTACCTTTAGAGACTAATCAATACTCATTGTCAGTAGAGCACTATCGACACCTGTCACACGGACCATCATATACTACGTCGACAATGCTTGAACAGTGGCAGCGAACGTATTAAGTCGCAAGCTGATATCAGGACGACATTGTATCTTCCCACGAGATTGTTATTTTCAAAGCTACAACTTGCATGGTTTCGATCGCATTCTTCTCTTTCTCATTGAAAGCGCTCTGCAGAGCAGTAAAATGCACGCGACTGAATCAATGATTACAGTGCATTGAAATTGAAAGTAGGAGGATGATCTAACAGTCCCTCACGTGGTTTGAAAAACCATGAATGATTTTATGCCAAATAAGCTTTTGACTTTTATCTTTTGGAGAAGATTCAATGGATACTTGGTTTTGAATGAAGTACGTGGACAGTGAGGACTATGGACTTTCAGGCATTTCTGGCAAAGTTCAGTATCAGTTCGGGTGGCGAGGAAAAGTACGAGATATCCGTGTAACACTTCCTCTTGAAAAGTTTCCAAGTTCTAGTTCATCATATCGAAGTTCCGAAGTACGTGCAAGGAATATACTTCGTGTTTTCGTTGCTTTCTTCTGTTGATAGTTGGCGTCTTTATTAAGGGGCTCATTCGTTACGAAACCACGAAGTGAGAGAAATCGTGCAACATCAAAGCAGAGAAAACAACTGGACCGACAAAATTTAAATTGAAGTACGTGTTCAGTTAATTTCTTGTCCCTGGCTATTGCTGGTAAAATGCTTGTCTTTTTGGGTGTTTCAAGGGACAGAATTAACTTATTGAAGCTCATTGAAAATTGCCTGCCAGAAGTTCAAAGTAAAGAAGCCTTTTGAACTGGTAGAATGCTGAAGCATTTCAGAAGTATTTACTTGTTCGAAAGTTGTAAAGATTCTGGGTTCTTCATGGTTTTTAGGCAATACAAGGTCGTATAAAATTTTAGAGACTTTCAGAACTTTGGGGTAATCTAGACCCTTAGGGTTTTCTGAACCTTTGAAAACTTTCGAAATTTTTCAGATCTTCAGAACTTTTTAGGATTCGAGTAGCCTTAGGACACTTGACATTTTCAGGCGTCTTAGAATTTTCAGACCTTCAAAATATATTGAAAGCACAAAACCTCTTTCGGCAAAAGTACTTGAACTCTGTAAAACTAGTAAAAATTTTAAGGCATCAATTTAAAAATTTTCAAAAATATTCATTCACTTCATTGATTTCTCAGACACTAAAGTTTAACACTAAATGATATTCAAAGCTAAACGAATGTTTTTACGACAGAATGGTTCAATGATTCGAAAAGATAAGGGAATATGAAACCCTAAGTCTAGTTTTGTCTATCGAACTATTGCTATCCAAGAACCACAAGCGAAATCTTTACAACTCGTACTTACTACGGACCAACGGTAACCCTATTTTACCATTATTCACCCTCAACGTTATTCCACTTCGTTCGGCCAAGAAATGACGATACACACCATTCGGTCTACAAATTGTACTTCGACAAAGACACAATCCTACGAATACGAATAACCAAGGAGGAGAGCAAATGACTTGGCAATATACGATATTTCTTGACACCAGAGCCCGAGGATATTAAATAAAGAATCCCCCACAGTCTCGTGGGAATCCCTCGGGTAACGTTTCGCCCATTACCGATCATCCCTTCGAGTATATTCCTTGGGAGACGAGGCGCGGTTATATCTGTCGGTATTATGGCTCTATTCATGCCAACTTACCGAATATCCTAATAATGTATTATGTCAGTCGATGTTATCCCACGCAACATCGTGTCTCTCTTTTCCTTTTAGCCTTCTGGAATATTTTTGTCTTCTCGAGGGATCGATACTGCGATTTTAATTATGTTTGAGTTTACCTTAGTAGACCCTCTGAAAATTTTATTCCAGTGTGCTTGTGAAAACGATTGACGGTTTGAATATATAGGGTGTCTTATAAAGCAATCTGCAGGATCCTCTGGTGTACTTTCTGGATTATTCTGAGATAAACAAACTGTATGATGTGCAAGCTTACTTGTAGTTGTTACTGTAAGATGTGTTAATTAGTTTTAACGTTACGTATGCTAGTTATTGATGAAGATCAATTTGGTGAATCTGCATATGCTACAGAGAAATATGTGTGTATAAGGATTCTTATAGTAAACTACCTTTAAAAGATGCAATAATCTAAACTAAATGTAATTGGAACTATATGTATGTAACGATGATATAATATACGTCAATTTACAAGACTTCCAATCTCAAGTATATCGTGCCAGTTTAATCTAGCAAGATCGGAATCATTTCACTGCAGAAGCACTGATACTACGCAAACATTCTCTTATTGAAGAACGTCGAGCATAACATGTGAGTGACCAATTCATGTCATGGATCTTTCTAGACAACGTCCGCATTTGAATATTTTTGTCTCGTTGGGCAAATTATTAGTAATTAAACCGTGTGAACAACAATGTGAGTGAAGAACGAGTTTTCAAAATAACAAAAGAAATATCTACCTTGCAAACATATATTTCTAATAAGTAACACAAAACTTCCCGAGATACTAGGAAGACCACTTAGAAAATATCAATGTGGATCACTCTATAGAGCTACAAATAGCACTTTATCATGTGCCATCACAGTTGCGAAGCTTGCTAGGGGCTCCGTGCTTGTTTTCTTTCCATTATCGTCGTTCGCTAATTGAGTCGCGAAATCTGTACTTGCTTTCAGTCTAAACAACGCAGCCCTGACGATTCCGTCGTCGCGCCTTATCAATAGTCTTTCTCGGAGCGCGACGAGGAACAATCTGAGGATGTAAAAGGCGGAACGAGAAATACGGAAGATGGCGACGAGGCGAAACCGGGCGAAATTGCTCGAGATCTTGAATGCCAACGGGAAGTTGAGTTAACGTCGAAAAGCTTCTGAGTGACTTGCTCAAGGTTTAATCACCGGTAGAAACTTTGGTAATGGGAGCTGCAAAGTGCTCGCGAACAAGGCTAATGCCTCTCCCGCGCTAACGTTGTTCTATTGCTTCTTTGTGAGGTGAAAGTTGGACAAACGTGTGCACGCGTTCATATCCCTGTAAAAACGAGTCCTACTTGGGTTTAGGGATTACTAGTTAGGGATCACTGCGAACCATTTGCGTATTGCGACATGGTAAGCTGAAATGATGGTAGGATGTTGTATGTTAAACCAGAATATATTCTGAAGGAACAAGATCAACTGACTGCTTAAAATTAACTCATCAATAAAGAGTCAATAGTAGAACATAATATTTTAATGTTTCCAATCGTAATGAACAGGGGTAAAAGATCTGACACAGAATATTAGTATTAATTAAGCCTCTAAGGGTGGTTTTGTCAGATAGGTTTACCAGGATTGGAAAAACAATATGTATCTAGAAACCTAAAAAGCAGTTAGGAGTCCATAATGGCACGACTTTATGTATTCCATCAATATAATCTCAAAATTGATTTTTGAAGCTCAAGTCCCATACGCGTATACCTATCGCAAAATAAGTTATGTAGGAAGCTCAATGCGATACATGGTGTTGTGTTTAATCTTTCACTTACAAGTAGTAATTAAATTGGATCGATTCTTCAGACGATAATTTCCGAGGTCGTGTAAATTAATTAGCCAGCTAGCTAACCCTTACTAAAAGCCATGTTGTAAATTACCGCCATTATGCGCCACGATTTATTAATACAATCTGTCAACGCATAAAAGGCACCGGGCGCATATATCGGTCAGGAAAGTTCCCTATATTAGGACAATATACGTAAGTACTACATGTATGCCGTAAAATCGCAAGAGTTGCATGCTACACCTACAAACGACTGGCAAAAAAAGTTAATTGTGAAATTACGAAATAGGGTGAAACAACCAGCCTATCTAGTGTTCGCTGTTTTTAACGATTTTCAAGGTTGCTATGATACATGTATAGGTAAGAGATTAATCAGTTCATGGACTATTTATTACGAATTCCGTTTTTGGATATTCTACCTGTATCTTGCTTTTGTATGGATGTAGATTATTAAATAAGGGGAAACGACAGTATGTTTCTCATTTCACTATTAATTATTGTAGGAATGAACCTCCTGCTAAAGTGGATTTGGACAAATTTAAACACCATTTAGACACTGAAATTATTCAGAGTTGCCTAGAAATGTAAGGAAAATAGTAAAGTTGACCGTGATATAAAGACTGTCTATTGGAGACATCTAGTTAATTTATTCGTTATTGTTTCAATTACTGCGATCAATTCACAAGTTTTCATTATTTCATACAACTTATTATTTGAGTAATGTTATATTTGCTACAATATAAAAAGCTTTCCTACGTAACCTTATGTTTCTTAAACGTTTACACTCGGAGGTCCTGATTCTCCATACATTTTGTCCTTTTAGACGAAATAACCAAGTCCAAAAGGTTAATACATACAAGCCATTATTTTGACAGAACTATCCTTAGATATTTTTATTGTTTCTTTCAACGATCATTGTTTACGAAAATATAAAGCAAGTTCAGAACCATGACGTGGCCTCTGACTTAGCTCCCAAACTTAGCAACTCAACAAAATGAAACGAAGGAATCATGAATGGCGACTTGGTGGCGCGTAAGGTAGTCCAGTCAAGGGCTAATTTCAAGAAAGGAGTTTTAATCTCAAAGCAACCCCTCCGCCAGTTTATATGAATTATAATTATGCCCGGGCGGTTTCGTTTTAGGGAACGCCTTGCGAACCCTTCGCTTCTCGTAGGCAACCCGGTTACTCTACATATAATTGGTATTTATGCCCGTGGCCGCGCGTTGCTCGCTGTGATTTGTGGCTGAAAGTCCGTTAATGAGACGCACGTGTCTGTTAATTAACAGGAACCTGCTGCGCCTTCGGACCCGCCGATCAGTCGGATTAGTTGCTTGCTTTTTCCTCTAGCCTGAGAACTGTCACTGAAAAAGACTGAAGGAACTTGGGCGGTTAAATCGGGCGACGAATCCCACCTACCGATTTTTTTCAATCACGAGCTTCCTCGGTCCCGTTAATCTTCCCGAATAACCTCATTTCCAAGTGAGCTGTGAGCGTCCCCTATACCGCCCTCCGAAAAAAAAAATAAATATTGAGTATCGGTGAGGCTTTATGAGTTGCAGAACAGGAATCAAAGGATTTTTCTAATAGAGTTTAATGGCTCATAAATTGTTTATAATGGTTATTAATAGCAAACATTGATGTAGAACGAAACTGTGTTACAAGTGAAATTTAAATCAATCTATCAAACAACTCTGTATCTTCTGGAAAGATTATTATTTACTCTAATGGTGAAATTGTTTTTAAAATTAGTCTCTATTCGAGTTTTCTGACAAATGATAAAAGCTTAGGATAATTAGCAGAAATAGTATAGATTTGGAATGTCTATGTTTTTATCTTGCAATAGTTAATTGTTCTTGTATTTTAAGATTTGATTAGAGCTCCTTGATGGAGAAACACTTTTCAGTTTCCAGAATAAGTGACGTTACAGCATTTTTCTGTTACCTTTTCTAATTGATTTGATGTTGATTATTGATTGCTACTAAATAACGACATAATTAGATTAAATCTCACTTGCTACTAAGAGTAATAGGTACATGTTTTAAAATAAAATTTCAGAAAGTAGTTGGAAACACCAGTTCACTTTAATTGTCAGTCATCATACTCCCTACAATTTTTGGAATAGTTCTCTGTAATGAGATTTCATTACAGATCTGATTTACAATTAGCTACATTTCCCCTAAAGCATCCACTGCAATTACCCACCCATGACAGCTATTAATATCATCAAATTATTAAAACGCAAACTCAAACTATCTACTTTGGTATGTAGATGATCAGAGTAGTATCTCATTCACTTTGACATGTAGAGAAATACATGGAGAAATCCACTAACTTAAATCGTACCTCAACAGCTTTTAGGCCAAAGACCTCCATCGACATGGCATTTTCTGTCCAAAACTTGACCCTATAATCCAGCGAAGGGTTTGTTTATCCTCCCGGGACATCTCATATAAGAAAATATAGGTTGTAACCTGACGGTCCATTGCAGTAGAGTTAATAAAGAAATATACAAGGTGACCAACCTCCGCATTTAATATCAATTTGCCGCACAGCTCTTCCTTCCCTCGATGGTTCTATCCCTCCGCGAGGGTGAAAGAACCTAGAGAGGGTGAGATCGCTAGGAGACGACTGCGGGATGACGAAGAGGGTACGGGAATAGCGAGGACGAGTGGCGATAAGAAAATAAGGGGGAACAGGAGGGAAAATGGCTGGGTATCGTAACGGAGACAAGGTAGTGAAACCGGCTACTAGCCAGGAATTTCGTGGTAGAAGCCTGCCCAAGGGGCTGAAAAGAAAGTCAGGGTGGAAATGCCACATAGAACTTCCTTGCTTCGCCTGGGACGAAGTAATTGTTAAAACGCGTTCCGAAAGATGGGAGCTGCTGATTACTTTTCCACCCCCGTCGCGAATGCGTCTCGTGCGCGACGATGCTTTTTTTCCTCTGTAAATGTTTCGGATGCAACGGACCCTTGCGGTCCCGTGGAAATCTTGCAAATTGACGCGAATCTTTTTGTCCCGTTTGAAAGGAATTAGTCGGATAATAGTGAGTACTTAGAACTTCCTTTACAACTCTGAGCGTTTCCACTTTGTGTTTACGTCTCCTCCTTAATTTTGAATGAAAAATTCACACTATGACCATCTTGGGTAGAACGTAACGTTAATTTTTATTTTCCAATTAGTTTAACAGACGAGACGAATTTGTAGAAGCAATAGAAATACTAGTACTGTAGTACATTTTTAACATGGCATAAGTATTGTCACATAATAGGCTTCCTTGAAACTATTCATTCATTTTGCACGTTTAGAAAGGAGTTTCTTGTACTCTCTAAGTTCTAACTGATCCCAAGTGCTGAGCTTGCAGCGGGACAGTACTGTACTTCAAGGAACCACGTCTATGGTATAGATCAGTATTGTTCATTGATGGAATACTCTTCCGTCAGTCTGTCTCCTTCTAACTATATTACATAATGTGGTTTACATATATACATAATATTTTGCTATATGTACATAAGACTTTGTATCCTAACATAAGTGCATCGTTAGTATCGTGATCTACAATACAATTAGTTCTACGTAGTCCTTCCAGACGATGGGTTAAACTGTTTAACAATTGGTAGTACAAGAATTGATCTTATTGTCAGACATAAGTTTCTTATATTCTATGAGCACTTAACTGCTTATCAGTTATCAGTGACCCGTAATTCTAGAAAAAGTCTAGATAAAATCCTTAATATTCTTATACATAATGCATCAACGACTAAATATAACAAGTGGATCGAAGTTGTTCTTTACCACTTTCAAAATATTTCAAAATTAAAAATACCCTGTATTATCACTGCCACTGCATTAATTATAAAAATCGTGTACTCAAATAGCTACACGTTCAGTCTAAATTCTTACTAACTTCCGTGACTATTACAATCATTCTACACAGTACTCCAATTCCAGCGAATTTAGCATCGAGCCTGTGAAACATGTCCCGCAATCCCGCCACGCAGCAGTACAAACACGGAAATCCCTTCGATTAACAACGCGTCGAATCAGGCAGCCCCGAAATTAATTCCATGCAGTCCCTTTCCAACCAGCGCGAACATGAATTATGTCTGTCGGCAAAGAAACGCGCAGCTGTCACGGTCGCCCGGCGGTAATTGCATTATTTGCATTTAAAGCGACCGCGCGGGTAAAAAAGAGCGGGGAAATCGTGGAAAAGGCTCGCTTCGACTGTCCTTTGACCACTCCATCTTCGAGACCTAGACGCTCGCTTCTCGTGGCATCCCTTTGTGGCCGCGTCTGGCTCTTATTAAGGCCAACAGACTGGTCTGCGCAATTGCGAGCCTCGACTCTGGCCTCATCAAAGTCTCTCCCACCCCTTGCTTGAAAGTGTTTCGAAGACGAGTCGAAAACCCTTTGACGAGCTGTAGATCGCTTCGGCGCAGGGGTTCTGCTTGATATATAGGATATCATTCGTTTTCGCGCAATCTGACGAACATACTGGTCGGAACGGCTGTTCCGAGACCCATTCCACATTGCCCAAGCGTATATTTGAAAATTGGGGATGTTCGTGGGGAATGCAAACTGATAATGGAGAGGAAGTGAATTTAGAATGAGGTAGATGGTTGCAGATGAAGTATGACCGTGTGAGGAAGTAGATAACTTTGAGATATGTGTTTGGCAAGAAAAGGAAGTAGTTTCAGGAGCAAGGTGTACTTTAGATCTACATAGAAAAATGAAATATATCTAGAATATATTTGATTAACAAGAAAGAAAAGTTTATTAAAGTGGAACATCAATATCTACAAAATTAACTCTTTATAAAATAAGTTAAATGATAATATATGTCCCCTGCAAACATTTTAAGACCAGTCTTTTACAAAAGAACAGACACGGTGTACCAAACTAGAAAAATATTTCCTTTGGCCCAGAAAACTTTGTAAATATCGTGGTATCTTTAACCACGAGAACCGTTGGCCTTTTATTTTCATAACCACGGAATAACACTAGGTTGCTGTCTTTGAAGGATTCTCCGCAGCTATGGCCGCGGAAGAAACTTTATTTCTTTTCTGTTGGACGTAGCTTCACCGAAGCGCCAGTTTTTTCCACGCTACGTGGCTTCCCGGACTAAAGGGATCAAAACGCATTGCACCTTTTTACGTTATCCGCCGACAGACTGGTTAGGTCAAGATTAACGACGGCATATCCGTTTCATAGAGCAAAAGTAATTGCGAAAGGAGAAACACAAAGGAGGACAGCTTTGTTTCTCGCCTACTTGGTCTGGAACTACGGAACACCATATGCCAATAAGGATCCTTCATACATTCGACCCCTATAACTCTCGTGATCCTTCCAATAGGCTACATTCTGAAAGCTCTGACGTAATGAATTTTGCGACCGCTGTCTTGCAAGACAGAAACGGCCGGCTTTAATGAGCAATTGGCGACATTTTGCCCTGTCCTTTACGGGGTCTCCTATCTCTGCATCGTCATTATGTTTGCTGGTGAACGTATCGTGAAAATGGGATGGTAGAAGGAAGTCAATTGAACATAGTATTAGTCTTTTGATGATCATCGTAAAGTCTCAGTTAATTTCTCTATAGGAATTCTATGTTGTCATAGTCACAAATAACGTACACTATGAGACTGTATCTTTTACAGTCGTTTGTTACATGATCTTGACTGCTTTCCATTCCCATTCGCCAAAAAATGTCATTTCGAAAATGAGCTACCTAGGATTCTTGTACACGTGTGTAAAGTTTAGAACACGTCCACTCGCCCGCTAAGTCTATCTATAGCAAGCGATAAAATTGCTACCATCCAACATGGTCGCGTTAATCCATCCAGCAGGATTCTAAACGGCGGGATCCTGTGGGTAAGAATGGTCGCGGTCCGTCGCGATGACGCGCCAGAAAACTATATTTCACGCTTGTCCCCGACGCCGTTACGGCGTGAGTACCACGGTAAGAGATGCAGGCAGCGGCGAGACATGCGTCTCGTATCGGGTTATGGACCTGTAAATACGCCGGACGTGTTTACACGACCATAACCATGGTCGTCTTGTAAATAAGTTAACCCTGGGCCTCCTAGCCCGGTTTTACGAGGACAGCGACAAAGTACCGATATAATGCGGACTCGGTGCACTGGCTGCCTTCGCCAATCACACGAGTCCTTGCGGTACAGTGAATCCGAACTGATACAACCCTAGCGCGAAGTGCAAGGCGGTAAATCACAGTTAGCTGCACTTCGTGATTCGGGGATGAAACGACAAGCCGGGGGACGTTTACGTCTTCTGTAAATCAAGGAAAACTTGGTGGACACGTCGAGTGATTCGGCAGCAACTTAGCTGCTTCCGTTTTGCGACTTACCTCGGGGTGGGATTAAGAGTGAATTTAGGTGGTAATTTTGAGGAACTTCAATGATGTCAGGATCATTGAGCCGAGTTTGTTTTGCAGTAGTGTTCATTGTATTGTATAACAGATTTTAAAAGATATTATTTTTGAGATTAGCAAACAGCTTGAATTCATATGTGGGTAATGGGACCTTGATCAATTAGATATAAATGTTATAGTCTATATATAGTATAGGCCATTATTGATATATCTGTCTCTGATACAAGAATATTGAATCCTGAATCGTCAAGTGGAAAAATAGATTTCGATTTTTAAAAAATCCTTTTGTTCCAGCTGTTTTAACTACTTGAAATTGTTTGACATCATTCGTATAAAATTCTTTATCTGTATATGTATCTAAGTTACTCTTAAAGCTCAGTAGTATAATATAGAGTGTTTCATAACATGTGGGACCAACTGTACAATAACTATGAAAAAAAGTTATATAAAAACATGTCCTATCCTTCTTCGTTTATGAGATACAATGAATCTTCTGTTTCAATTATCTTTACAGAAGATGTTCAAAATGACCATCTTGCATTTGAACACAAACCTGCACTCGTCCTGTAATCGATCTGGTTACTTTATCATTTCTTGTGTTTGTCGAATTTATTGGAAGCCTTGCTCTATTCTATTTCGCAGTAATTCAGCATTTTCAATCGATGTTGCGTATACAACAGATTGTAAATGTTCCTACAAATGAAAATCTAATGGAATAACATCCAGAGAACGAGCAAGCCATGCAATAGAACCACGACGACCAATCCATTTATTTGCAAAATGTTGATTTAAAAATTGTTTAGCCACTCGGTTAAAATGCGGCGAAGCTTCAGCATGCATGAACCACATACAAAGTCTAATATCGACTGGAACTTTCTCTAATATTTTGTTTAAAGGCGTGTTGAAAAGTCAATGTACTTTGCGGCTGTTAGTTTCACATCAAGAAAGAAGGATCTAATTAAAAATCTTGCTTACAATCTATTGCGATCTATGGAAAGAGAGACCAAACAGAGAGTTTTCTCTGTTTATAAAATTCATTATATTTCATAAACGAAGACAGATAGAACATGTGTTTATATGACTTATTTTTATGGTTTTTTGACATATAATCAACTCCCGAAGTGGGATTAATATTTCGCAAAACATCCTACATATATTTAACTCTACGTTCTGAATTAGCGAAATAAAAATAGTATCTTCCTGAACAGGACATGTATAAAGAATTAAATTTGAAGCACTGTACTTGCTGTATTCCCCGATATTAGCTTATTGCTGTATTTATTATATCCTTAAACAAGTTTTCTCATACACTATCGCATCATTATTCAGACCTCGTTAGGCTACTAGTGCACAAGATCACCTCGGAAACGTAAGCTTTTCAATGAATTGTGAGTCTATAGCGAGCGAACACTCTATTACAATGAAATCTTATGAAAATTGTACTATATTATTGTCGAATCCGCAATAATACGCACAATTTCTTGTTTACTTTACCCTGCAGTTTTTGAATGAGATTTTCTTTATAGAATATTGAGTTCCAATCTGTGTGGAAGTTATATGGTCAATAATTCGTGTCACAATTTGCATGTCTGTAATCTTGTTCCGAGTTTGTGTTGCGACACCCCTTTATACCGTCTGAAATTCCGCTATCTTATGGTAAGTGGTAACATCTCAAAGACGCATAATTGAGAGAGGGACACGGTGCTAGGAACCAGTAGATATCTCGACCGCCCCCGGCCAATTTCCATTCGAGTTATTAGTTCTAGGTTCGATGCGTTTTGCAGTAGCACCAACCATCCCGCATTGCAGTCTATACAGACTACATAGTGAACAGAGATTCGCCCGATATTGTGTCTCCGTTCACGCTAGCGTAGAAACGGCGTCTGAATGTGCAAGTGGCTGGATTCGCACCGAACTAGAACTGTTTTAGAAATTGTTGATCAGTGTCGAGCCGCTGTTCGATTGGCTGAAATCGCTAGAGGCTGTCTGTAGCTAGAGTGCGCCATATTATCTGGATCTGATCTAAGTTTAGACTATTATCAAGAGGAGATAATGAGATTTCGTTAAGATGGCTGAGCAACCAAATTACTTTCATCCTCTTTAAACTCGGATCGAATGTAGATCTAACCCCTCTTCAAGAAAAACACCAGAAAGCGTTTCCTCTATGGTATCCTCAAGATCCAAACGCAATTTCGTACCAGAGGATCGATTCTCCACACTGGCGAAGGGATGAACCGGAAGTGAAAGTCTCAGGGTGTTTTCCGCCCCCTTCAACGCGAGGCTTCCGGAATGGAGGGTTAGGTTGGCTTTGTTCCCCGGAGATAGTACAACGATCGCTCCAACATCATTCTAACCACCAGCTTCGCTTGATCTCCCACCCCTTGCAACCCCTGCGCTCCTTTAGGGTTTCTCTACCGGCTTCTTAGTCATTGAAATAGCGAAAGTCACCCTTCATCGAGTCGTCACTCGACTGCCGATTCATTCCTTCGTCTCTCGTCGCTTTGTTCGAGCCAGCAGGGGTGAACCACCCCCATTATGCGGACAATAAATAAGCAGATACGCCTACGTCGACGGAATTCGATGTCGAACGAACTCGTTAACGTCGAGAACATGCAACTGAAGAGGGTTACAATAAGGTGGAATTGTTTTTTCACCTCGATTCCGAGCTGCCGTCTTCTCCATTTGAGGGTAGGTGTTCCGTCGTGCTCACTTAGGGGTGAAGATTGATTGCTATTTAATTCGAAGAGTATTTGTAAAGGAATTGGTACACTGCATCTCATTTGTAAGCGTGTAATTACGTTAGATCGTTCGTTTCTTCGCTCTCTTGGAACGACATCAGTTAGATTGAGTGACTTTGATTAATGATGTAGAAATAAGTTCTGAATTGCATTAGTATCGGCTATCAGAGTGGTATTGGATTTTAATTCAGAACCAACCACTTTGTTCATTGTTATTTATAATTTGTTATATCTCTATCTTTTACTTGACCCCTCATGAGTTGATGTGTCGTGTTTAATATTTCTGTAGGCTAAGTCAGTCAGAAATTCAGTAAACAGCGTCGATAGTTTCTTCAGCGTAACTCTTCAAACGTTGCCTTAATTTATAATCACAAGATTGAGTTCAAGAATTTCCAAACAGAAACGAGTCCTGACAGCTCCCATAAATCAGCATCAGTCTGCTCGGGCATCCACATCGATGAGACGTCCGTCTGCCTGCATCATTTCCACCCCAACTCTTCCGTCGCTTGACAAAAAGTCATCGAGTAATCCCGGAAGCGGTTCATCGATTCTTTTCCCCCATCATGGAGGACTCCTGAAGCGTACGTATAGCGTTTCGCAACGGAAACTCAGGTCAAGCATATTCCGAATCGCAGAGTCATAGCGATTATCGCTACGATTATCCTTTCAACACGCGGCTGTCGTCGCTTTTTACTACTATGAAACAAATCGGTCGACCTCGTCTTCACTCGATAGCAAATGAAAAACGGCGTTCGCGTCATTTTTCTCCAAAATGCCACACACCACAGTGTCTCAGTCAAAAACCGAAATAATCAACCGCGGTGTGCGCAAGGATCCCGCTAGATTTCATTCTTCTTGCCCACCAGGAGGTCAACAGAAATTTACTATCTTTGGTCAAGAGTCCACTGGCCTCTTTCTTTTTCCGTCTCCCTTTTTACTCTTTTCTTTTTGTGTCCCTATTCCCATTCTGCCGTCGTTGATTCACTGGTTTGGATGCTTCTAAGTATCTTTAATCACGTTTCATTTGATTCACAATTTAGTACAGCAGGTACGTTCCAAACAAGGATCTTGAACCTCCGTTTGTAATTTTTAAACTAACCAATGTCTGTACTAGCACATTTTATATTATAAAGTATAGTTTAGTGCAAAGTTACTTTGTTACTGGAATTTGTTAGATTGATTTTTAATAGTCTGCAGCTAGTGAAGTTTTCTGGATGACCGTCAACATCATAAAATAAGAAAGTGGATAGGTATCTGTTTTAAAATTATTCTAAATATTATTAATTATACAAAAACATATTGTCAAAAAATATTTTAATTTCGATTATTCTCATTTCACTTTTATTAAAATAATTCAAATGAATTAGTAAAGCCCAAAGACGACATGCATCGGACTATGTTCAATCTAGGATTATCCAGGATCATGAATTCAAAGTAAGTAGGTATTAAGTTAATATTAATTTATTTGATCTAGTGTTTGTTAGTGTTTTCGAGAAAACCTCATCAATCTGTTAATACCATTTTCAAACGCTCAAAATCAAAATGATAAAAACTTAAAATTCTCACTATTGCATGATATATGGGGTGTCCCATTTAAAGTTTCTCACGCAATTATCTTCCACACTGTAGCTTCTTTAAAAAAATGTTTTAATTTAACCTTACTCTATTTTAAGAAAGGAAGGGGGGGGGGGGGGGGGGGAGAGAGAGCATTTTATCGCTCATAAGTCTTCTCCATATAGACGTGCTTTCGAGATTCCTTCAAATGGAACACCCTCTATGATAAGGCATATGGCACCTTTTTCAAGTATCAAATCTCGGTAACATAACATCTATCTTGTTTACTGTCTCTGCATCTACTCACTTTACTTATCAAAGCTTTAAGGAACCAAATCCTGCAATAAAAATACTACTTTGCCTGTAAACATTATCCTGCGCGGTCCCGAATCAAGAACAAAGGCCTACTCTAAGAGCAATTTTTCGCCTGCAAATTCCATTCAATTCACTCGGCAGCGTGGGTTCCGCCTTCAAACGATAGACAGCGCTTCGTGACAATATAATGGCGATGTGATCATATAATAGGCGATGATGAGGAGGAACTCAACCAGGGAGCAGCGTTTCGTTCACGCGAACCGAGGAAGTCTGTACTTAATCGGGCACAATGACGTCTGAACAGATCGTCTCGCATTCTTCGTTGAAACGTTAACCTCCGGGCAACGCCGACAATGCCACTACGAGACGTGAAAATGGATCGTAGGGAAGCGATTTACCAGCTTCCAGGCAGACATAGCCACAGGCGGTTCCTCCGAGAACACGTGTAAGCACGCGTATCGCGTTAAAAGCTTCTGCACTCGGGGTTCTGGGCGCGAATTCCATGCTGGCTAGAAGCTATCGTCTCGTACTGATGTCTCTCAGCAAATATTGATAAGGCGCGACTTCCCTACGAGTGGAATACCATTGTCAATTGGAATAACATAGTTCAAGACGTTCCGAATATTGTGTGTATAGAAGAGTTTATGAAATGAATTCAATTTCTACTTTCTTCTTCAAATACTGGAAAATGGTCGAGGACTGAATATATTCACTCTACGTTGGTATTTTTTCATTTCGAATACCACCATTTTTGCCGATTAGAATCCAGAAATCATAAGGTAGAGTGTTTTGGCAGTTTCGAAGAACTTCTATGATACTACGGAAAATAGAGACTCCGTCAGTAAACTAACTAAATTTTCACATTGATCTTTATCACTCAAGTTTTGAACACTCAAGTTCGGGGCAGAGGTCGCCGCGTATTATTACTTTGTTGACCAGTTAGAAGATTTATCGTTGGAATTATGAGCTCGTGTCCTTTAATCTATATAGGTATGGAATAGTTCTAAGTCTTTGTTTGCGAGTTTTATAGTTTATGGAGTTATAGATATTATAATATAACATATAAAACTAATTCTTGGTTTTGGTTCGATGAGTACGATTCAACTAATTCCAGGATTACAACTACGGATTACGACATCTGTTAAATTTGGGTCTGATTGCATCAGTCAAAATGAAAATTTTAACATGTCCGTTACATAGACACTCTTCACAAGTGATACGACTTAAGAAGTGGCATTTTCGAAATACAACCGTAAAGCAGTTTGGTATAAAGTAGGGCTAAAATGGCCAGAAATCTGGACGTTAAAGGGGACATTAGTTCTAATTAAAATTACACTGTATGGAAAACTATTTTACAACAAAGTTAATAGTTTCAAGAATTATTATAATGTTTTACCTTTCAATATAATGCAATGAATTACTACAACTTTTTACTACTATTTAAGCTCTGTGTTTTGCTAAACAACTTTTACTTTCCTTAATTTATAAAATGATTCCAAACTTTTAGCTACTAGCTTATGATCTTATACTCTTATACTGATTACTTGTGTCTAGAAAAACTGGTAACTTAGCTCTCAATATCTACTATTGGAATTCGACATGGAAGCATGCACGATATATGGTAAATAACATTGTGTTGACCGTGAAATACATTTAATTATCTTAATTAACGTGAAAATATTAATTAATATCTAAGAAGTTTATTCTTGGACGAAGTAAATCCTTCGCATAGAAATGGTATTAAAAGAAAATGTGTTCTCAACACAGTGTTAGTAATGTTTTTCTTTTCTGCCACCAGATGTCTTAGCATTTATGTCAAATCCCAATATCTACTTGTCGAATCGCAATATGTACAAGTAACCTTACATCACCAGTCTAGACCTCCTCCGAGTCATCTAATGATTTTCAGGATTATGTTTGGCGATAGTAAACGTGGAGTTTACTATTTTGTAGCAATGCATTAGGTTGAACGCTATTAAATATCTGAAATTTACAGTGTGACGTAAGAGAATATTTGACTGATTATGAGTGATACCTCGGCGCTTGCTCTTAAGTAGGTATAATTTTATTTTAATACAGTGCTACCTCTAAGGAGTCTCCTAACGCAAAATTTCGTTTCCATCAATTCACAAAATGGTCGCATCTTTCTATTATATCATACCAGGTCGACTCTCAAGGCCATCAACAGTTCGAGAGAAAAGACCAATCGCGCTGACGTAGTTTGCGCATTTCCACCGTGAGAGTCACATAAAGGGAGGCTACGGTCCAGGAGAGGGAACTTTATATGGGCAGCGGGCGTGTATATGCGGCAGGATTCGACTTTTCAGAGGCGTCGTTCTACGGCATCGAAAATCCATAAACGGCGGAGTTCACGAAACGCCAACGGCGTTTCGTCGTGTCTATTCGAGCCATCGATACTACTAGCGAACCGGATCGACGCCGTTTGTCCCCGTCGGACATCGCGAAATATTGTTTTGAAGAATATTCTCGGACCGTCGGTGCGCCCTTATTGCGTTTCGCTCCGTTGCCTCGGAATACGATTGTTTTATTATACGATCTTCGTCGCGGACTTGGAAAACTTTCGACTGCTTTTTCCAGCAGTCCCTTCGTTTCAACTCTGTTTCGTATATCATCTTTTTACTGCCTTCGAAGTACATAGACCAGGAACTTCGATCGTATCCGTTCACTCACGAATCTAGATAAACAAGTACAGTATTTCGTCTACTATTTACTCCACCGTTGGATTCTTTATTAATTCCGTGGATATTCGCTTCTTTGCCAATGACCTTCGAACTCTTCGGAATTCCGAACAAAAAAAAACATTCATATCTGTACAGATCGAGGAATATCTCTTCGACTATTCATAGTTGAAATATTCGAAATGTAGAGCTGGGTAGCGTGATTAATAAGATTTGTATTTTGGAAATAATACAAACATATTCACATGTAATCCCAATGCATGGCAATATTTTATAATATTTTTTGCAAACACTAAAGGAAGAAAGCATTGATATTTGTAAAATTTGATTGATTAGAGCAAAAGATCTTCCATATGTCGCCTACTACTTTACGGTTTGTTACAAGATCACGAAGACTAAATCTTTGAACAGTTTCAGTATGCCATAGAAATCTCCTTTTTCCAAATTTGTTTGCTGAACCGAAGAAGAAGAGATAGTTGTGAAGTGACTGTTTCCTTCTTTTCTCCACTGCAGAGAAGTTACATAACAATGGTCACCGCCAGCGAGAGAAATGATCGTCAAAGCCACAAGGAGATTGCAGATTAGCAAGAAATTTAGCTTGCCATTCAACGAGCAATTCGTTTGATGCCTTCAACCGCTTCCGAGGAATATTGCGGACGAGATGTGGTCGTCACGGTCGGGCTTATAATCGGAACATGACCGCAACACGGTAAACGGCGGCAAAACGTATTTCAATCAAAGTTCCGAACGGCTAATCCCAAGCGATTCTGCTTGGATCGAGGACGAACGGATCAAGGACTGAAGCTCGCCATAAGCTGGACCGATGAATACCCTTTTAGTGAGCCTTCCGCTCGAAAATCTGGCAATTCGCTACAAGACACCGACTTAAGCTGTGGGCATTATTAATTGAATACTTGGAATTGTATTCGTAAAGTGGTTGACTACTGTTTCTTTGGTATTTTGGGAGAACTTTTCTAAGGCTAATAGTGAAGATGCATACGATAATGGAATTAATAATAGACAAGTACATAAATATAAAAACCCCAGGCAATAGGGAAATTCTTTTTTATTTATTATGATTTCATATCATATGAAGTATGATTAGTTTTAATCTTTCTTTGATTAACTTTTCATAATTTACGGACTTCTTTATCACTCAAATTCTGTTTAAAAATGAATGATAACTTATCATTTTTTCTGGCTTTAAATTAGATAGTCTTTTATTATTTGTGCATTGTTCTTTTCGCACCGTGGCGTTGGTTTCTTTCTCAGAAGGAATGGATGAATAATCTTAGAATGACCTGAGATATGACGTATGATAGTTACCTGGTTCTTTTTGCCCAGAGTAATGATTATTTTAACACAACTTTTTAGTGAAGAATTTATTTACCATAGAATTAGAACACATTATTATGATAGCAGCTAACCTCAAGTGCTTTGCTTCAAATTCCTTCCAATGAAATAAATTGCAAAGTAAGATAAATTTTTTAAAAGCTTGCAGTCATTATCGAATGTTCCAGTTTCAACATTAGCATCGGTGATCTACGTAAGGAATTTTCTTCATCAAACATGACCGATGTACGTGTACTTATTGTATACGTATATATTATATAAGTATCCATTTCTTTTTCGTCAAATACTTCTACCTTGGTCCTTCAAACTTCATTTCAATTGCTACTGAAACCTTTCTCAAATACTAGAATATACTGTACAATATTTAAGGACTTTATACAATCTCCATTTTTAGTTCCGTCAACCTATGAAATTCCCCTCCGAATAATACTTTCTGTATTAAAGTTCGTCCCTATGCTTATAAAGTTTCTTTGATCCCGTCGACGCAATCACCGGTAACCTCGTGGGAGAAATATAATACAGAAATCATCCATGGGAAATCAGGTAATGCACTGCCTGGTTCAAAGTGGTGAAGAAGTCGAGGACAAGACGAGAAGGAGACAGAAACGAGAGAGACTCAGTCTGGGGTAGACTAGGCAGGATTCGATTCCGGGATTTACGACGCAAACCGTTTCGCCTGCTGGCCCCTGGTGAAAGAGGACCGTCGAGGAACGGAACAAACTCGAAGGACGACGAATGGAATTGCATCTAATGATGTCTGAGAGCCGAAGCAATCCGAACGAACTGGTTGCTGACAAGAGTAATTCCTCTCCTCGGTTCGAGGACCACTGGCTAGCCGATTTCGATTCGTGCGACTTGTCTTGTAACGAGAGACGCTAGCGACTCTTTTCGGACGATCAATGGAGAGGAACGTTGTTACTTGTTGCACGATCGAACTTCACTCCTTGTTAGAAGGATTCTGGATTCTTTTCAAGGAAATATTCGATGCTTCGGATAATTATTTAATTAAAAGTTCGTCAATGTTTAGCACATGGGTAGTAGGCAAAGTATGATTTGTAGTTTTCAAAAAATAGTGCTTATGAGTTTTTGAAGTTACGGATTGTAGGAACGTGCTAGGATTTTGTTCTTTATACGGTCCTGTACATTTCTCTAGACAAATTTATATTTCAGAGCTTATTTTGTCTAATGATGATGTTAGGGTATTAAGCGAGGTTAGATTAATTACACGATTGTTTACCATTGGTAGAAAAGACATTAAAATTTGTTTCTGGTGCCATTAACGACATTTTGATTATACTTTTGTAGTTATTGTTGACTGAGTTTGCTAATATTTAAAGATTAGTGAAACTTAAACTCTCGTAGAAAATATTTATCAAACCTTAAAATACGATTCTAAATTTTGAGGTTACTGCGGAATGATTGTGTTACTAGATTAAATTGAAACACTAACACTAAAACTGAAATGTTAATATTTTGGAGACACAAATACATATCCTAAGTGTAAATTTTGTATAAAAACGTGATTAGGACTTTAAATCGACTTCTTTATAAGTAATATAAAGTATGTGAATACAAAACTATTTGGCAACAAAAGATATAAGATCATTCTACAATTCGCAGGTACACAACTTCTGTATTCCTTATCTCACCAGAGCGTCTTATAGGTACATAATATGTTCTTCGGGCTGTACCCAGAAAGTCGCGTGATACGCTACGTATGACGTCAAAATTGGCACACAATTTTTAACAATTCTTTTATCTATCCAAGGTTTTCAGCAGGATATTATCATTTCCCTATTGCTAAATATAATACACCGGGTGTTTCTGAAAGTTGGTACCAAACTTTAGAGACATGTAGTACTCATCAAAAGAAATAAAAAGGTCTTAATTTACATGGATTCGAATATCATTAGTTTCGTATTTATAAGATATTTTATACTACGAGCTTTTAACAGCATAAAAAGTCACTACGTATCTAACTACAACGTATCAACTAGGCCGTTAGTTCAGTCAAAGTAGAAACAATACACATTGATATCGTATAGATGTATCGATGTCATTCAGCAACAATAACTTTCAGTTTGCTGTTACCTTGTGTAATAACGAATTGATTTATAAATTTGAATAGAAGTCAATGTATGAATGAATGGAGAAAATGGTCGTATCGGACATTTGCTATAGACTGGTGTACAGAGAGGTAGATAATACTTCACCGTTGAAAATGTTTCATAATTTCGAAATTAAAACTTTTTTACTTGTTTTGACGAGTGCTACATGCTCCTAAAGTTTAGTGCCAACTTTCAGAACCACGTTGTATAAGATAATAATAAAAATGTGGAACACTTGCACAAAATAGGTTACAGAATATACACAACAAAAACAAAAGAAAGGAAAAGTTCTGATAGATGAGATAGAATTAAATAGTATTCAATTAGAAAAATTGACAATGACCTCATCTAAGCAGACAGGTATATGAACTACTTTCGTTGTTTTCGTATTTAGAACCTGTCTGTCAAAAATGTTCCACGGTTTTATTATTTTGGGAGCATGCTGGAGTAGAATATTGGATAATAAAAAACAGTGAGTCTACAACTAAGAAACTAAGCGTTATCGGATATATCTGTAATCAAGTGGTAAACCTGATATGTCATGATATTCTAATTTTTTAGTAGAGCTATTTTAAAGTGAGGTCAACCAATAGGTAAACTTTAAACTATGTGATATACATGTATCATCTTTTGCAAATTGATAGATTTCGTCTAGATACGCATGAAAGAATACATATCTCGATTTTAAAAAAAGTGGCATTATCAGCTTTTCCCATTCGACTAGATGTATGCATACTGATATTTTTCCTCATCTCAATGTCTGTAACTTATTCTGTAGAAGCATTCCATAAAACTGAAGCTGAGTTCACGGACATAAGAACCTGCAACTGCGTATACTAGATATACGTATGATCGATTTGCCAATTCGGAATCGCTTAGTCACGTGAGTCGAAATCACACCGCTTGAAATTCCAGCAGCATCCTTCTCCTTTCACTGTAAAGCAGCCCAGAAGCTGGAAGTAACAAGATTCTGGTCAGCAAGTTTCTTCCTCCGTCGCCGATTATTCCCAAAAAGCCACGTTTTGCTTTTAACGACTGTAGCCGTCCGATTTCTTCGCCGATCGAGAAGCCATCCCCCTCGTACGAGCGTTCACGATCATGGCGCGGCCACATTAATAATTTATGTTGTCCGACGATGGGACGTCAGGCCCGCGACACGATCAGAAATCGTGAGTGCAGATACGATCGGCTCTCCTCGCGGAAACGCAAAAGAAACTCTACGGCATCTAGTCACGCGTACCCTTCTCCTTCCTCCCCCTATCCTCATCCCCCGTTCGTCTCCACATTACTTCGGTCGGAGGGCCTAATAAAGAATTAAGGACACGTGCAAGCGCCTACAGAGGAGGACGTACTCGCTTTCCGTATAAAGAGGAAAGAGGAAACTCAGCGTGTGCACTCGTGAAACATTTCTCCGTTGCGAAAAACTTCAGGGAAGTGGGTCGACCTACTGCTTGTCGAGAGGTGTCGATTTTTGTTGGTATGATTTGTAGAGTGGATGTAAATGTACCGTGCGGTTCATCGAAGTGGAATTCGATACGAAATCCTTCGGAGGAAAAGGAATGCGTAGTATTATTTAAGGATAGTCTCATGGAATAGTGAAGTAGAAAATACTATCAAACTTTTGGAAATATGCACTAGATTTGCTTCAATCTTTTTAAAACTATAATATTTAGAGTCATGAAAAATATAATAAATATTTTCTTTTTAATTTTATAGTAGGTTTTTTACTATTCCCTTCAAACTGTGTGTTAAAGGTGTCTAGTTAGTATTCATTAATTACGTGAATTTCAGCACTGTAAAAAAGGGAAGGAACAAAAACAGGAATATTTATATTGCACTTCAATAACAAAAGTATGAGTAAAACGTTTTCAACTTGTATTAGTGATAAAGTATGATTTAATACCTATATGCATTCCCTGTTAATTAGGTATTTTATTTTAAAAAATAGAGTTTTTAGTAGATTTTAACTAAAGTATGTTTCATAAGAATTCTCAAAAATTTTATATTTTCTACGTCTGATAGTTCTAAAGCGGGGATTTAATATGTATGAATTATTAGGATTCAATTATGATAATAAGTAGAAGAAATTTATTTACAGTTTAGTTATTAAGCTATCTTAGAAATAGTGCATAAAGTATCACAAATTGTCAATAGTTAGATATAGGTACATTTTTATGGGTATATTTTTATGTGGGCAACTGAAATTTAATAGACTCAATATAGATAAAATATTATTACAGTTGCTAATAAGAAATATGGGTATGAATATGAAACTACAAAAAATACAGGTGACTGACGGTTATAAATAATTCATTTTCTTTCAGGCTTGTGGAAAAGAAAAATGTGATTGCATTATTTATGGGACAGTGTAATAAAGCATTTATTAGTGTTACTCAACAAATGGAGATACAGAGAAAAAGAAGCTATACTATATAAACTTAAGAAAATCACAGTTCAGGATATATGAATATGAATAAACAGCTTTTTGTAGTTACTGTGAAAGTAGTTGGCCTTTGAAGAATGCTTGAAGTGACAATCCTCAAGGTTTAGTCCCCTATTTCGTTTTTCCATCTACTAGAATTATATTTGAAAGCCACTTAAAATTTCTAAATATTAATTGCAAATAAGAAAACCAACTTATCAAATATCTTTTCGTCTCTGTTCCCCAGAGACTGTATTTCAATGATGTAAGAAACTCTAAAGCCGTCTTAACTTAGACATATGCTAACTTAGACATTTCCTTTCACCTCGTAAAAATTTCGTCTGATTTTATTCAGTAATCACAAAAGCATTATTCAACAGATACCGTTCAATATACAATAGAAACCCTTAAAAAATCTCACCTAACACTCCCTAATCTGAAACCAAACTGCACAGAATAAAGTTTTCATTCCCTACTATTATTTCAACAACCGTAAATCGTGTCCTCCGAGAATGATCAAGGAAAAACGCACATGGAGATTCGAACGAAACGGACAACGATACCAATACCTGTTGTGGGTGGGGGCGTGCGATCGTAATTGAATCTCGTTTTCAAACGGATAAGCGAAGCCACAAACGCGATCGAGCCGGTGGCACGCCGTTATTAACGCGTCTGCCAGCCGAGAGAAACAGAGGACACTAATTATACGTGCGTCGGTGGGAAGAGCGCGGAGAGCGTTGACAGGGAATGGCTGACAGGGTCGTATGGAAAAGTGGTGGGAAAGGGACCGAGATGGGGAACAGACGAAAGGGTGAGGCTTGTGGGCGATGACGTTAATTACGATCGTTCGAACGTTGCCGTCGCCCGCGTCGATTTCAAAAAGTAAAGTGCGCGTCCGATGATCGGGGTGGCCGGCCAGACGAAAACTCGCTGCCCTTTCGCGCATGTCGAGATCGAAAGCGATTACCCTGTTTCGCAAGCCGCTGCACGACTTCAACACCGTCTGTATAAATATGCTGGCTATTCGGAAGGGGTTCAGGAATCGAAGCGACCACGAGCGCGCTGCCGGTATTTCAGCCGCGCATTCCTGTCGAGAGCTGTCGCTTAACCCTTTCGTTCCATGGCTTTGACCCTGTAATGTACCGTGACGGTATTTTTTCACGCAATGATACTGTTCTTTGTTGTGAAATTCTCAACAAAGTGATTGGCGAATCAAAAGTCCCAAATTACTTGTTAATTCTTATTAAACTTATATTTGCGTGGCAAAGTACGTTGGACTCTAATTATACTGATGGTGGCTAAACTTTATTATGATAGGAACCATATTTCGTTTATTAAAGGTACTCGAGGACTGTATTCTCTAATGGAAAGGTATTTTATATATTAATTATACACATATAAGCTATGGTTGAAACTATATACTTGGTAATTTTCGTTAAAATAATTCTTTGTGGCAAAATGCTTTTGAATCAAATTTAATACGTTCAACGATTATTGCTATTTCTATTCTCATTTACTCTCATACATTTACTAATCTCACTTCTTTACTTCTTTCCTAGAATTCTTTCCTTTTCCTGGAATCCTGCCTACAATCGTGGTTAGAAGTAAGTAAAAAGACTACAAAAATTTTTTCATGAGCGAGAAAAGGGAAAAAATTGGAATATGTAGATATATGATAAATGAATCTGATTATAGACTGCTTATTCTTTGCTTCGATTTTTAACCAATACTATTGATTTTTATTACGGAAAAGAAAAGAGGTTGAAAAACCATTTGTCATTAATTTTCCAAAAAACTCACACTAGCAAAACCCAAAAACGAAGAATCACTTTTGTTAGTAACAGGTACTTTTAACTACTTAATTACGTTCTCCAACGAACTCCTAATTTTTCTTCGGACAGAAAATGGTCGAGATAAGCAAAACCGAACTTGAGTGATACAAAAGCGCACTTAAATCCACAAACAAAATGAGAGCATAATTGCATGTGAGTAGCGGTATCGATCGAAGATTCAAGATTCAGCAGTTGTAAACACGCACCTTGCAATCGATTTTCGTGTTCCTGGTTGAAAACGAGAGATTTTGAGAGGCAGTAGGAATTAAATTCACGTCCGTCGGAGTATTTGTCGAGTGCCTTGGACACACTCCGGTTGATGGCTCGCACGGCCCAGACTCGGGCTAGCCGAAAATCGACTTTACTTTTCACGGGAACAGATCTCACGCCGATGCCTTCGAGCAAATTCGGTTTCCGCCTTTACATCGATGGAATATTAAGCGGTTTCGCGAGTGTGGGCGACCGCTATGAAAATAGGGAGCTCGGGAAGCTGCGTGAAGTGGCCGTTATCAGTCAGAACCGTCAACGGCACTGGGTTGCGCCCAAATCGACCAAATAAATTCCCGTCACGGCTACTGGTTTACGTGGTCTCTCGAATAATCGGTTATTTTGTCCCGCACTCCTTGCCGAATCTGTTAGAAAAGATTTACGAATATTATTTTGAGCACTTCCTTTCTCGACGTTCCTCACGCTCCTCCTTTCGCTTGACCTTAGATTGATGCTGCACCTGCTACTGCTGTCGAAAATATACCTAGCCGCCCTTACGTTTGGGTACGATGGGCTTGAAAATTAGCGAAGGGTGGAGGTATGTAATTCTACTATTATTTACTCTTGAAGGAAATTGGTTTGAAGTCTGCCAGAATTGATCGAGGTTCTGCGCCTGCGTTTGTATTTTTCGGAATAAATATGAGTTAGATCTGAATCTGTGTTTGATGCAGAAATCAGCTGCTTTCTATGCTCACCAACTTGTAATTCTGTTACTACTAAACGTGAACTAGATCTGAGTTATGTTTACAGGTGTGTGGCAAATATGGACTGAAATTAGATGAAATCTACTTCTACAGATTAAGTCGAAGACAAATAAGAAAGCTGGAATTAAAATAATAAAGAGTAGAAAATCGATTTACAAAAGAAAAAACATTATATCAATTCAAGTGTTTAGCTTGCATCACAAGATTGCTTAAGTTTAAAGAATACTATTTAATTACAGAAAAACTCAGCGTTTGAACTAAAAATCTAATCTCACTAGGATGTACATATTATGCAGAGTTGAAAAACAGTATCGCGAAAGGAATGCAGGTTTAATTGGCCAGAGTGACCAATTTTCACATTTTCAGCTCTAGCGTACTACTGTATGTCGAAGCAGTTCGGGATGTTACCTCTATGAAGGGACTCCTGTGCCTCTGCGTCATCCCGTGCCATTTCTTTCCAGTTATGCAAAGTACACATGTACAGGGTATTTCCTTTAACTGGGAACGGTTGAATATTTCGCGAACGACTGGTGTGATAAAAAGATGTTCCTACACGAATTATATGATATAAAAGGGGGACATTGTTTTAAATGATTTTTTCGTAGATGGAGTAGTAAGGGAGATTTTAAATTCAAATTATTTTTTTCAAATAGAACCTTATATTTTCTTACTTATTACACAATGATATTTGTTGAGACGAATTCAACGAATTAAGAATCAATGAGGCTTCATACATCATCAAAATGCAATAGCTACATTTATAGGGATATGTAGTAACCATAATATAGAGAGACTTAAGGGGTTGGATTTTTGTTTCCAGCAAGTAAACTAATATCAACACGTGATTCGTGTTTACCTGACTCCTGAAGAATGTACACGCTTTTAACTCTGTATTGTAAGAAATTACGACATATGGCACTTCGTTAAATTTGTTTCAACACATACCATCGCGTAATATATAAAAAAAGTAAAGTTTCATTTTAAAAAAAATAATGTGGTTTTCAAATCTCCCCTACCAGTCTATCTACTAAAAAATCACTTACACCATATAATGTTCCTCTTTATACCAGATAATTTTTGTAAGAACATTTTTTTATCACACCAGTCGTTCACAAGATATTTCACCGTTTCCAGTTAAAGGAAACAGCCTGTATGTACAAATTATAAATACACACAGAGTTTTGTCACTAATAAGTTATTAGTAATAAAAGGTTATCGGGACATAGAAATCAATGAGCCGTTAAATCCTCGTGAAAAAAGTAGGTTAAGTCGCTTCTTTAGACCCAGACCTGAAATAGGCGAAAAACCACCCAATGACAAAGTAAAAGCGGATAGTAGAATAACCGTTGGGGCCTACCATTTCTATCGTAATGGTGGGTTACGTGCACCCTTTGGAGAAAACCACAAACCCCAAATGGACTTGAGGACTGCCTCGATGGAGAAATCATTCTATCCGTTCGCATCTTTCGTTAAACTAATATTAAAAGTAGAACTAGGTCTGAAGTAGATGTACGCAATCAGTAAAAAGTGCGGAACCACTAGATTTATTACGTTGTTACGTTATTACTTATTACGTATATTAGTTTATCAGTAAATAATATTTTAATTAAGTGTAAGTTAGGTCTAAACTAAATGTATTCAATTACGTTCATGCAAGATCTTCTACTGTGCTAGATTTAGTTCAATTATGATTCAATTCAGAATATACTTATCGTTAACTATGTCGGTGTATGAAATACATAACTGAAGGACAAAAATACTTGTAACTGTTATATCATTTATTTTGAAAGAAAATCGATCTACCAATATATAAAATTACCTATAATTTCTCAAAATCTTTTATTAAAAAAATAACGCAGATAGTCTGCCAGCTGCAGGTGCAATTATGTCTGATCAAGTCTTGTTTCATAAGATTAAATCTTAAGTATGAAAATAGAAAACTGTACACAATATTGTTGTAACAAAGTTTGCTGGTTTTCATAGTCGAAAATTGTTCAACACCTAAATTAAAATTTAAGGGCAAAGGCAATTGTCATAAATTTTCAGGAACTTAAAGGTATAATGTGTCTCCTTCGAGCCGTTTATTGCAGATTGCGCGTTTCACAGGGCCTGCATTCATTAGCGTTTTTGGCAGACGGTCGTTGGCGTAGGACCAACGCCGTTTACTATTTTGCCAGTTGACGTGTAAAGGAAGTTTTCGCGCTAGTTTAATTGCGAGCCCAGCTGTAAAAGTTCGGCGGGATAATGCGGAAAAAATTGCTGACAAACTGCGCAACTTCTCGGTAAACGGCATCGCGAATGCGACCTTATTTACGAGTGTACGAAAAAGATTTAATAAAACAAGGTTCTTTCTCTGTTTATACGAAACTTCAATCTGTTCCATACTAGTAAGTCCTGAAACACGCCAATTTTGTGAACATCATTCACTATTAATGGTATCAGGAACATTAACGCAGGCGAATTCTACATCTGTACAAAAGAACAATGAAATATATTACTTAGTTACATGGTCTTTGAAAAAGAGTATAAAATAGGTTGAGACTAGACCTGATGAGAGAATCATGCATGCAAATTTTTTAGAAATTCAGAACTGAATTTAAATAAATAAAAGGACTACTAAAATTTGAATATTTGAATAATGGAATATTTAAATGACTAAATACTAGAATATTGAAACGTTTTTTAATTTTTTAATTAAAAAATTAGGTTACTTATTGCAAACATGTAAAAATGTAAATCGTAGCTAAATAAATGTACGTTCAAAATTGCAATCGATCATAACTGCTCGGGATGCAATAAACCTTAACTGACAGTCTGCTTTTATTATTCATGTCTTTCTTATTATGAATATCCTCTAACCCTTATTTAACCCCATTACAGTAAAACAAGACACTGATAAATATTTCATAATATTTATTTCCCTATCTTTGAAATTATGTACTTCCATGATCTATAACATAACAGAAATAGAATGTAAGAATCATAATATTGTACATTGAAGTTTTAACAATTTGAGTTAGTATAATGTTCTTCGATTGACGACATTATCGACCTTCGGTTTCATTTCAATAAAGTTATAACGTAAATTTAACTTTTGATACTTCAGTAAAATCTCAAAATTGTATCACTGTTTTCTCTTTGATGTATAGACAGAAGATAGTAGATAAATAAATGATAAAACTGCAGAAAAACCTGAGCATACACTAATAAATTTACAATTAAGTATGAGTATAAGATAAATTGAACCAAAATAAAATAACGCCGTGCGTTTACTATAAAATTATTACTACCAAATTATTCAGAACTGATCTCACTGAGTAGTCTTATTGGAGCCACAACCTCAAAGAGTCCTACTATGGGATATACCATAACTCAAACCAAAAGTATGCCAATTCTTTTGTAACAGCAAATGCAAATACACCAGTCTTTCTATTTCCTTTGTCAAATCTAATTGGACTCCACTTTAGAAGAATGAGACATCAAGCTCTGAAACCGTGTCTGTAATTACAAACCTCATTAAATGACTCTCTATTATCATAATTTTCATATTAACAATTCCCATAAAATATAAAAGGAAGGGAAAAGAGTACGCGTCGAAGTAACATCGTAGCGACGCTTAATGCGAGCAAGTATCGTAAAAAAAGGCTCGCGGGTGGAGAGATAGCAGGCCACAGAGCAAGGGGTGTGCGGCGCGCCGCAGGGCAGGTGCTAATTGTCCCGACTGGCCTACTGGAAAACGAACGAGCCGGGAAACGAAACGGGAAATCGTTGGGCGTGCGTTCCCAGCTAATAGCTTGGCGTGTCGCATGATTTGCGGAGACTTTTATTGCCACCGGTGAGAAACGTAGTAGATGCTGCTTGACGATACGAGGTGTGCTTACGAGACCAGGGGGAGAAAAAGGGGTGATCGATCCGTTCAACTCTGGCCCTCCTCCGCCACCCGCACCTCGTTCACCTCTTCCCTTGCACCGTGTTTCTACATTCACGCAGCCAAGCATCCGTATCTGAGGGGTTAGCCAACACGGTTCGATGACTTCTCTCGTCAACTGCGAGGACGTGGACGATGAAATCAATCATGTTCGCGAGATGGAGTTTATTTTCGACGCGGAGCCTAGAACTGCTAAAGTTTTAGAATTCCCTTGTGTTTGGCACTGATGACCAGGAAACTGGCGGAAAATACCTCTCAGCTTCATTTGTTTTTGCGCTGGGAAAGTGGAGAAAGAGACTAATTCGGGGCAGGCAGAAAGAAGTTTCGAGTTTTGCTGTTTGGCATAGCTAATCGAGAGAATGATAATTAACATGATTGAGTGGTGCGGGAAGTGATAAAGTCTGCGAAAATACGTGCAGCACATGCGAATCTCGTGAAGAAGATTTTCACAAGAGGTGCTCGCATATCACAATTATTGAAGCAGGAATAAATTCTTCAATCGACTTGGATAGAGAATGTTTACGTGGCTAACGAAGAGATTCAAGGAATCGTTTGTATTGTCTACCTGGTAAGAAAATTGTACAACTGTCGTGTCCTTCACTTAGTTTCCTAACCAAAAAGGCAATGTGTAACTGTCTGAATTAAACCACATTTGTAAGTGATTACTAGAACTGTGTTAAATTTGGAGTTCAGTTTAGATTTTGCGTTGTGTTCAAAGCTAGCTATGTGTTCACATATGTATAGTAATCTACAAACTTTACTGTAAAGATATCTTCAACTGATGTATTAGGTTTTAACCATATAGGATTAAGTTCCATTTAAATTTGGTCTATATATATTCAATAACAGAAGCTTGTAATTGAGATTCAAGTACCTGCTGGAATATCATTAACTAGGAAACAAGTTAAAAGTTAAATTACGCTTAAATGAAGATCTTCTATTATGCAGATCTTCGTTAATCGTGCATAAATTTAGATTAAAAGTAAGTGATAATAACGTAGATAAAAACTCAACTATCCACAAATCTTAAACCTTAAAACACTGCATTAAGTAAAACTAGAATTCAATGTTACATCCAAAAGGAACAAAGCTGCCTAGATTCCTTCGCATCTTTTAACTTCTTTTACTCTACTCATTATCACACATCTCTCAGCACTATATCTCTCCTACGTGATACTCCTACAATGCTGTTACGAATCTATGTCTCTCGGCAAAACAATGAATCCATTTTATCCATTCATCCGTGTTCAACTTCTTGGACCCCAGCGTGGTGCGTGCAATAATGGAGACAAAATGGCCGTGAGAAATGCGGTCGCGTAACTGTTGGATAGAACCCAAAGACGATGAGTTATAGGGAATCCGAGACAGTAAATTCGGTGGGTGAATACCGGTGGGAAACTAGGCGCCGCAATTGATTTTCTACGGAACGCAAGAAAAAAGATAATACATACGCTCTGCCAAACTCGCACGGGACATATCGAGGTTAGGGGTAAATTTCTCCCGCGCGTTTTCTTCGCACGGGTCGCAAGAAACATAGTATTTGTCACATGGAATCAGAGATTTTATCTACGGAATTTTATGCTGAGTTTAATGACTCTGCCTAGCGAGTTATAACGCTTGCAAACTAAAAAATCATAGTTATGACTGAGAAAGTCCTTGGGCGACGTTGTTGAGACAACACGTTTGCAAAGGTAATAACAACTCCTTTCTTTTGCCGATAATTCTATGACTGCCAATTATATTAATCTTCTTTTTGCCAAAAAAAAGAATTTAAATAACACGTTTAGTACGGGTGATGTCATAAAATTGCAAGCGGGCTAAACTGACTGTATAGAGAATATCTTGAAGCATCACATGATAAAGAAGAACAAAGGGAAAAAAGAGGATCCAGTACACCAGATAGAACTCTCGAAAACGTTCCCTAGCGAACATTAAGGCGTAGTACACGTAGGTTCTTTGAGGGGATCCTATTTCTCGATTACGATTACTTAAGTTATAAAATGTTGCTGTTTGAAATGTACCTATATAATTGAGTTTAAATTTATTGATAGGATAAGAGTAAGCTTCCTATCTTTTAAATAGTATATACTAGAATATATGCTAATTATATAATCAGCATGGTAAAGGGAGCAGGGTAATTGATGAAAGGTGGGGAACCCGTCGAACTTCTCCAGCAGTTGCTAATATTTCTCGGACTCTGAGGTTTACACGCACTACTGTCCTACACATTACTCTCAATTCTAAAATTACAATAAAGATTGAAAAATTTTAAAATAAAAATTAACTTCAAAAACAGCAATGCATATCCGGTGTTACAAAAGAAGAACTGAAGGACATTTACAAGTTTCGAAGATTTATGACTATTTCCAAATTTAAATTACAAATCTTTTTTTCTTTCACCGCAAAATAATACCAAAATTTTTCAAAAGAAAAGTCATTCGTAAAACACCCTCGAATATCCTCGAAAGAAGAATACAAAAATTTCGTTACAATTTTCCACGGAAAGATACAAAAGTTTCACAGGCAGTCCTTCTGGGAGTAATTTGTTGACTAACCATACCTTCTACCTTTACTCTATTCTTCGCATACTTTTTCCAGAGAAACTTTCTGCCCTCAAGACATCACGGTTTATAGTCGGACAAACTTCAAAAGAGAAAACATATATAGAATTCAAAACTGATAAAAATGAGCAATCTCAGTGAAAAGAAGCAAAAGTACTCCGTTTCTAGCTACTCAGGAGGCAAGATAGAGGTTAATGATGCAGCGCAAATTCGAGCATTGTTCAAGTTTTGAACAAAGAAAATTTGAACAGTTCATCCCCGAGCGGAAAATATTTAAGTAGACGGTAAGGGTAGATGGCAAGGACAGAAGGCACCAAGAAAGGTGCAATCATGCAGCAATCAGACAATATTATAAGCCCCTGACTTATACCTTCCCCGAGATCCGAGACAACGTCGAATCGTTCCCCAAACAGAGCCACTTGCCGTCAATAACGCAATTCTCGTTAGACGAGCCTTCAAAAGAGACGACCGATATTATACGTCGCGAACGTCGTAGTCCTCCTCGTCTCGTCCTATTTCCTCCGTTCTAACAATCTCATTGATCCAGCGATCTTATTACGAACTGATTGCCCGTGATCGTGAGACGCGTTCGACAGGAGACACGCCACGGGAGGGGGGAAGAATCGATGCGGGACGCACGAAGAATCTATTTATCTCTGACGAGGAATTCAGAAAATCCGATTAGCGATAAAAAGTTCGTTTTAGAGCACATCACCGGAAGGGGGCGGACAACAAACGTCTGCTGTGCCCGTCAAAGGAGGAGGGACGGAACTTCATCGCAGCGTGTCGTGGATGGACGACGACACCGGCGACGACGCTGTCCAAACGAATGTTTGGTAACCGAACGTCACGGGGGATGATGGATGACACGCTAATCGTTCGTATTTACGCGCCGGTTCCGCCACGAACACTTTTTACTTTTTATTCTCTCGGCCATCTTAGTCCCACGATGCCCTCGGAGTAGACCCAAAGTAACGGTGAGAAAATTTAGTTAAGCCGACTAATGCTCTTAGAGGTGGAAGGGTACGTTTTGGTGCAGTTTGTTGGTGGTCGGATGGTTCCAGTTGAACGTAATGTGGAGATAAAGATGATTATGAGATATTTAATACTGAATCTAACAGAACAGACAAAATAACTGGTATAATGACTCCTTGTACATGTTTCATTCTTTACAAGCGTTATATATATCTAGACGTAGATACTCGTACCGAATAAAAGTTTGTAATCATTTTATAAATTAAGGAAACTGAAGCGTAGCTTTTTAAACACACAACGATAAACATTTGTAGATACCAATTTTTCAATGTATTGGCGTAAGAAAAATTGTAAATACTTATGGGGGCATCCCTAGAGGTCCTAATGGAAAGTTGACTGTCATTGTAGGCAATGGTCACATTTGGCAAACAAATGTTTTATGATCTTTGCGACTACAGTGCGACTTTTCAGAGTTGAACCCTGGGCGTGCCAAGCGGACGGCACATGGTCCGGCAGGGACTCAACGCTAGATGCGTATTTCACGCAATATTGTCAGATTGTGTAGCCAATCGGGTCTCTCTTTTTAACTTTAGGAATAAGTTGTTTCTTTCTCAGTAATTCGACAAAGCAGATTCCTTCGTCTGTAAGACTCTATGCTAAATTGATTACTTTTTTCGTATTTGGTTATTAGTCTAAGGTATTCTGATACCGATTTTTATTATAGTATATTATTATATTATACGTGCCTGCAAGGAGTTACGTGGTAGTTTAATAGATTGTTTAACTTGTTTCGAGTTTGAGTTAACCCCTCAACGTGGAAGCAGTCTGCCGAAGAGCAGTATTGTGCTGTGTGTAATTTCCAATTGGTGGAAAAGCTGGACCGTCCTTCGAAGCTGTAACTATGTGGCCGGTTTAGGAAAGTATTGACATATTTGAGTACTATTGTAGGAAAGTATTGTCGGACTTAAGAACCATTAGTCGTCTCACTGGAAAAATAAATGTGCAGATGCCTTATCATAGGTCTTATCCCAATAGATGTTGGGTCCGACCGCTTTAGCTATTTCGCAGAGCTGCTTTTTCTCTGATAAGACTCGTTAATCCACACTGAGGGGTTAAACGAAAGCAAGTTGTTCGCCATTTTTTCTGTGCGATACGAGCCTCCCTGAATTGATAATAGGATTCGACACCCTTGTCAACCCCCATTGAAATAGCGCTAGGTGGCCCCCCTGAGAAGGAAATACGACAGACGCCAGACGAAAATAGGGAAAAAGCAAGGATTTGTGAGGACCCACGATTAAGTATTCGTAGATAATTGGTTAAAGTCCAATCAGAGAACCCGGCCATCATGGTCAAATTCTAGAAAATCGGACTGTACGTTGACAAAGGTTTTCCAGAAGAATAAATTTCACTTCATTGAATAAATCTATTTTTGTTAAGATTAATAACACGCAATTATTATTTTCATCTCACAACTACCCTTTATACTGTAAAAAATACGAAGTACTTGCTTAATAGTGAAATGGTACGTAAAATGTAATATTACTTCGTAATTTTTATCCTTTTTTCATACTTTTTAATACTATTTTATAAATGCTACTGCTTAACGTCTTCATACTATTAGAGTTCTTAACAAAATTTCCAGTTTTTATTATTTGTCTGCTACTTTTTGATATAGTTTTACAATTCTTCTAACCCTGTCTACTATTTCTAATATTGGTTAGTACTTGCTAATAGTATTTCATTCTATTTGTTATGGTAATTCCCATGGTATTAGCATTATACTATAATATAATGGAATCGCTGCTATTTTATTACAAAAAAAATCAGTAGTAGTAATATCAGAAAAATTTGCAACTATTCAGACTACTCTCCTCTATAAGTTATTAATAATGTTTTTATAGCAAATATTACAAATCGAATTACTACAAGTACTGTGACTCCATCATATTATGTAAACATTGATATGATTCCTTAATTACTATTTAATGTTCATACCGAGTCCTAGGACACACAGTACCAACAGACAGCGTAATGGACTTACCTAAAACAAAAAACAGAAAAAATTGTTAGAGTTACATACCTAAATTTTTATGCTTAAATTTCTTAACAAAATAACTTACAGTTAAACATAATTCTCCTTAATTATCAAATTTATCACGTTACAACCCATATTTTTATTATAATTCATATGCCATTAAGTCGAGACCTTATTCTTCCAAAATACTTATTGGAACCCCCCTAAATGAAACCATCTCAACGAACAAGGAAATACAATAAACATCGGATAGAAAAGCAATCAGCTGTATCTAGAAGCAACATACTAGCAAGATGCTTGGTTAACGAAGAACAAGAAAATCCTAGTGCCTCAGGGTGATTGACAAGGAGGTTCCCGGAGTTTTCGTGTATCGTGTTACATCGTTCTGAACGTTTCCAGGCCGAAACGAGCATCCGTCAATGGAAGAAAAATGATTCGAGGCCCTCAGTCTGGCATTAATCGAGCACCGACTTAAACTGTGCTTGCGACGCGACATTAATCATTCACAAAATCTTGTTCGTTACTTCCCAACTCGTTTCTCCCTTTTTCTTTTTATGGACAAAAATACGAATGTATCCAACTAGTATGCAGTCTCAACGAAAAAGTACGGTAGAAGAAAGAAGGGGGGAACCACGACTGTAACACATGTGGAGTTTCCCCGAATTAGCTAAGTTCTGGTTCTAATCAAGCGCGACTTGCCAACAAAATGTTGACCCCTCCGAAAAAGCGAAGAAAGGCACTCAAACCCTCACGCGATCGACGATGCGTGTCGCCTCGTGGAGTACATGTTCGATTCTTTTGATCGATCGCCCCGTATTTATTTATATTCTATCGAACGGGTCGCACCTGGCGCCATTAGCTGTTTCTCATTCGCCGCGCGAACGGCTGCAGGGAAAAATATGAAATCCCCCATCGTCCACGACCGGCACTCTATCAATTTTTCCTGGCACGGGAGAAATCTTCGATAAAACCAGCCGATCGACTGTCACGTCCAGGAAGGTGAACGAGGAATTTGATCAGAGCACCGTCGACGAGACTCCTTTACTGCCTTTCGACGCTCCAAATCAGATTTAATTATTGTCGAAAGCTCGTCGAACTCTCCGCAGTGGAAGGGGCAGCCAGAGTTTGGGGTAAAGTTTTTTGGGGCGGCAGAATGTGTCTTGGATGATAATTTTCTTTTTATTTAAACGACGACTTCGAGAAGTACGAAGGTTGAATGCAAAGTAGTACTTTCGATTTTATGATTTTCATTAAAATTAATGTATTCTAATTTTTATGAAATACAATTAATACTTGAATAATTTTAGTTTGTATCAGGTTTGGCTTTATTGTGCTTCAGTATCGCCATGTTCTCTTGTTAAATTACAAATGTGTCCATAATTAACACACAATCAATGTATTCAATAACTTATTATATTTAATGCACATACGTACTCTAAAAGTAATCAGTTTACACCTGGCACTTAAATAGCTCGAGGTACCCTTGGTATTAAAGTGGTTCAATTTAATCGATATCCCTTATCTGCTACATTTAATCCATTTATTTAATTTTTTCAAAGTGCTCTGACTATTCTGAATATTCCAAATATTGAAGATATTGAAAGTCATGAATCCTCTAATCACACAAAAGGTATATGTATAATACACTGGACCTACTTTACATTTTCAATATTCAGGATTAGCATTAATAATTTGATAATAGTTCATTTAATAGTGGTTTCACGTTTAGCATTTGATATTATATCCTCTATTTCATATATTATAAACATTTCATTATCGTTTACTGATTAATTTGTTTACTATCAAATTCGTTCTACTACATATTGCAATATAGAAACGACAGAACAAATTGTAAAAAGAACGTACATAATGCAGCAACTCTAAGACCACTTTTGCACTTCAATGCAAAGGTCTAAGTTCAAGTTCCTCTAAACCTAGTACACATTTACAAAAACATTTTCGTGTCTTCAACTATCTGCAAACTTGTAATATCTCTTACGAAACATGACTTAAAACAGCTCCCGAAACAGCAGAAGAACTTCCAAATAACATTCAAATTTCTCTCAAGAGTCTCTCGATACAGTTGCAAATTCTAACAAACCACCATTCTCTTATTTAATCCATCTCTATTCCCGAAGACTGTAGCCAACAATCATTAGTTGCGGAAGTCAATTGTCGACTTCGGAGTTCGAGCTCGATTCCAGGACTTCGCGTGGAATTCGAGCTTCTGAAACCTCGCTCCTTCTTTTTTACCGCTTTTCCAGTTTTAACGAAGTATCCCCGACGGAGGAACGAGCGAAACTCGATGACCTGCGGAGACTCGTTTCCGTGAACCTGCGTCGTTCGAGCGAGGTGAAGCAAAAGAAAACGGGTGAAAAGAGAGGAAGAGGGTGGCGTTGAGGGGCGAAGGAGCGAAGTGAAGGAAAAGGGAAACCGACCGAGTCGGCGTAACAATTAATTTACTTCGCTTACGCTCGGGTAATTGAAAAATTGTCGATAGCTGAAGGAAGTCGATACCGTGGAGGCGGGGAGGGGGGGCGAACGCGACAACCGAGAGATATAAGAAGCGAGAAAACGGAGTTAATTAAACCAGCAGCGAAGGGCTGACTGCCGAGACGGAAATTAAAAATGTAAATCTGCGTGATTGGAAACCGCGGAGGGCGGTCGTCTGGCTTCCTTTCGATTTGCGATCCGCAATTTTTATTATAATCTACTCGTCTTGGAGCTCCCTTCATACGCGACTGGACTCCCAAGACGTTTCTCTATCTCCGGATCAGATTAGTGATTTGAATTTGAAAATATGTCTAATTATTTTATAACACTCTAGCGCAACTTTGCGATCTGTCCGAAATTTAGTTTTATGAATGCTTTATACACTTAGGCAGTAATAAACGAAAAAGTATATCATTTTAGAACCCAGTTTTATTTTGATAAAATAATCAACGTTCATATGCTACGTTTTTTAATGGTTTTTTAAAATTTTCAGTCAAATTTTTGACTTTTTGAATCAATACAATTTATAAATTTTCATTTATTTTTTAATATTAAGATACAAATACGGGATATGGATAGATGATAATATAATAGAATATTTGCAGACTGTTACAACAAAAATTCTTGTAGAATGTATCTATGATTTAAATTTGTGATGGTACTTTTTGCTAAATTACCTATTTATTTTTATCGAAAATTTCATCCACTTTCTGAGTCTTATTTGATACTGTACCATTAGATATGTGTTTTTATTGTACATTAAATTATATAATAATATCTTATATTATTGTATATGAAAATTGTTGCATAACATAGCACAATGTATTTTTGTATTCAATGTTAAGTGGCTTAGGAGACAGAAGATAGAAAGCAAAAGTAGTATATTTATATCCATGTATGTATTAATTTTACAACAGACTGTACAATGTTAGAAAAGAGATTAAATACGATGTTCGTATTAATATCACTGTTCCGTTGTTTTAAATTCATGAGAATTACCTTAGTTTAGGAAAATTCCAACTCTACAGCGATATTTTTGTACTTCTGTGTCGGTTGACGACCTATTTCTGCTGTTAGCTACTTGTTGCATACCAAAGGTCTGCCCAAATTCTTGGGAAACTGAATCCTCTATGTTTACTTTCTAGTACCTACTTGGAAAGTTATCTCGAGTTATTTATTAATGTAGATTAGGATCAGATTTTCGAAATTATAAGCACCTACGATGTTAATCTTTTTTGTTTAACACGCACATCTGTGGCTGATAAAAGTTACCCAAATTAGTAATTCTCAGGAAATTTTTGTAACATACCGAAAGTTAAGAAATATATATTAATTTTAACTAAAAGAAATATATATTAATTTTTCTATTTCTTTTTAATTATATATTAATTATATATTATTTTTTCTAATTTACTGACAGTTAAAGCAATGCAATGTAAATTGATAGATATGATTCCTCCTCCACACTTGTTCAAAGATACGGAAATCAGTGTTACCAACAGTTTCAGTCATAATTAAACTATTGTGAACGGAAAACAATTATGTCCAAAATACCACAACTAATAATGAAATAAATCAAACGAAATTTCACAGATAAACTCACAGTAGATCTCGGCAACACAAAGGCCTCAAAATCACCAGCAGTAATTCCTGTGCCTTCAAACTTACTGGACCTTGCCAATTACAATCATAACCATTCCATATATTTAGAACGTTATCACTATCAATCTAAATTTTAATTTCTCAATTCAAACCGCCAAAACTGTCAAATTCAAACTTGGCTCCATATTCCAAGATTAATACCTAAACGTCAGGCCAGTTTCCCAATATTCATTCGGAAAGTAATATGTTAGCTAATGAAATAGCAAACACATAACAGTATAGCGGACTACAATGTAAATATCGCTCAGTGAAATATTACTGACAGGCTTCTCAGCATCTCGAAGCGTTATCAGGATCCAGATCGCAAGGCTCGGGCGTTAACAAAGGCTGTTAAACAATCTGTAGCCGATAATTCGCCTCGCGAATGGAGTGCTTTACGTTTCACGGCGAATTTATGGGACGCGTCGGGTCTGTTAATCGGCATCCAGGGTAAAAATCGTCTCTGCCTTTCTAATACGAACATTACATGTTGTAATACGCCGCGAGAAATATCGCAAAACGTTGCACTGCGCGTGCGAACGCATTTGCACGCATAATGCGCAACGATAAGCGCGCATCGCAGGGCGTAATGAAAAATTATGTCATCACGTGACACAAGAACCATTCAATTCCGCATGAATTTCCGTTCGGACGTCTGGCCAATGTATGTTGGAGAAAAACGCGGCTTGGCACGGTTTCGAATGATTTATGGGCGATGCGATCCGCGCACACTAATTAGTCCAATTGACCCGGTGAAAAAAACGGAAGATTCACGAACAACCGCTCTCTTCTACTGGTAAACAGTTTTTTTTAGTGGATTTAAATTCGCTCTTCATTTTACTCTTGAAAGAGTATTTTCGGTATGAAAGGAGATTCTGTTGATCAGACGTAATGATCCTGATATATTGCACTCACGCAACAAATGTATTGTAAATACAGAATACTTGAGAAGAGAGCGAGGAAATTTCTATTTGCAATATACTTAAGATAGTTACCCCCGTGCAATAGTATTATAAAGTAAATTGCGCAATGCTTCATTATCAAGACTACTGTGCTTCTCAGGATATGACAGTACTTTTCGATACGTTTGTACCCCTTTTGCTCGCCGTTTACACATATACGCATAATTACTTTCTATAGATAGAAGAAACGTTAACATGGACGGGAGAAAATGATGATATGGTAACGTCGATTTTAAAACTTATAAAAACTGTTTGCGTATGTCGCATTTGGATTTAACACATCCCATAACTCTGATTGTGATTCGAATAACTTAATCAATTTGGATGTCTGATCCTTCGATCAAACATATTCACTGCATCCCCGACCTCTTTTTAAAGACATTCTTTTCAATTAATTAACAGAACTACTGAATGTTAAGTGTTGTCAAGAAACAAAACGCGTAAAACGAATTAGAGCTCTACTAGAGCTCTAATTATACATCTTGATGCATAATTCGTAAAGCCAATGTAGAGACAAAAATTTCTCTATTGAAAGGTATTTACACGGTAGAGAAATCTCTTAAAAAAGACTGTCGTATGGAGATAGTATAAAGCTCGATGGTGCATCTCTACATGGTGTTTACACATCTCTACACGTCTCTACCGAGATTTTTCTCTAAACTCTACTATTGTTTGTCTCTCATATACACGTAGCTTTATGGGTGTTTAGCATCACATATTACTTTCTTATAGAATTTTCAAGCTAATTTTTAGAGGTACGCACAGCTAAAACTCACTTCAGTGAGGTCTCGGTATAAGGATTACGTGTTAGAAGTTGATACTTTGAAGGGAAATTCGGGATTTGGGATAGTGAAATTCCTTAAAACTTTAACTAGATGTAGATCACACTTACATTAATACACCATTAAAATTTCAAGAAATTTTTCAATAAATCATTTTTCGGGACAACCACTTTAATTATGCTACTATAAAATATGTGATAGTTAAATTTACTCAGAAAACTAAAATGAATTCTTATTATATCGAAGTATGGTCACTTTGAGTTCTAATAGAAATTTCAAGAATTAAAACGTTGAAATTTGAGATACATATAAAGGAGTTTGAAATTTGTAATTAAAGACTTGGATATTTGAAAATTTGAAGAATCGGTAATTTAAAAATTTGAGAGTTTTAAAAGTTAGTGGTCCTTGAATGATCCAACCTTGTTATTTTAAGGGTCAAAATTAAAAGTTGTGTAACTAAAAAGTAAGTTAATGAAAAATAAAGATTTCATTATTAGAATAATTTTCTTGGAATTATTTAATTATTACGATATGAAATATACTAGCTAGCTCAAGTATCTATACATTAAAATTCAAAATAACAATAAAATATGTATATACTAGATTTTACTTCACGTAATTAAATAAAAAATAAATATTTTTAATTAGAAATACTTTTCTCGTAAGAGTGCGACATACAGGGTGAGTCACGCAGCTGAATCACCTAAATTTTCTTTTAAAGTATTCATTGTACGAAAAAATCTTTCAAATGAAAGTTGTTTGGTATCGAGAGGAGCATATAAAAAAGAGCATGCTCTTGACACTAACAACTTTGAAGAAGGTAAATTTCTTCTTTATAAGAAATAGTGAAGATAATGACGTGTTAATACCAAATAAGTAGTGTACCACAAATTTTTTCCTTAAATTTCAAGATAGATAGATCACGTAACGATTTAATCGTGCTTGAAAAATTGAAACCGACGCGGCAGAAAGATTTATCAGAGAAAGAAACAGTAGACTACTGGTACGAACGAGCTTCGTTATGCGAAGTTTTCTTTTCGCTTTCTTACAACTTGCTCTTGGAATGAAACTAGACGTCCGTATCGTGGGAATTGCGATTCTCATTCGTCGGTCCACCTGTTTGCTTTTAATTTGAGTTAGGTCGTTTGATAACAGTCTGACGTGCTTTCATTTAGAAAAGACTTGCCCTACGATAAGTTTCTCGTGGTAAATGTTGAAGAAAAAGACTTTTCCTTCAAAATGGGAACACTGTGAAAGGATCTCTGGCTAGTTTGACCAGTCGTTGCTGACCTTTGGAAGGAATTCTATGCAATCAAGAATCAACGTGAATAGCGATTTCATTGTGATTACTGAGATAAGAAGAATTTAACTCTGAGTCTGATTGAAGTACATTGTAATAAATGGTATTTATTTAAACTGAACGCTGCGAAGAACATGATGAAGCGTACACCAAATTATCTTTATAATCATTTTCGTTATAAATTTCTCATTAGTTATATAATTGTATATATGTTTAAACTTTTATAGTAAAAGTATGTGTATACCTATCTAATTTAAAAATTTCTGTGAACTTGAATGAACTTGTAGAATATATGTATCATAATACTGTGGTGCATTGGTAATATTCTACTACCTTGAGTTATATTTGATATTCAAGAGTTACTCATGTATCCAAATATTCATCACTACTTTTTAACACTTGTATTTAATATTTGAATGCTGTCTTCAAACATTTCCGTTTAACATTCAAGTATTTGCATTCAAACATATGCATTTAATACGCAAGTATTTACAGTTACATTTGTATTAAAATTCATATAGTTATGTATATTCAAGTATATTGCTATTTGTTGTAATAAATAACTCCAAATTTTACGATTGTTCTTACGTTAGTACGAGAACTGAGATTATTACAAAAAGTCATACTTTTTGAGTTATGGACAATATGTACATAATACTTGAGTGTTTATACTAAAATAAGTTTAATTCGCACTCAAGTACAAAATACTAGGGCATACTTACTTGGTACTCGAATTTAGTGGTTTTTAGACACCTGCAGCATATATCCGAGTACTTACACATCAATATTTGTACTGAATCTAAAGTATGTACCCATATTACACCGAATACTTAATAAATGAATAAGCTAATAGATAATAATAAAATTTAACACTTTCAAATACATTTAAATATTTAATATGTGCTTAAATACTAACTTGGCTCTTTCAATGCGAATTTTACGGACTAAAAATATCGAACCACATGACTTTTAATTAAATTTAATACTAGTGATCAGTGAAGATCAATCATACAACAATATTATAGTTTTTACTTGCATTTGATGTGGTGGCCTTGTATTTATTATATTTTTATCGTACATACATGTGCTGTATGTGTTAGTGTAATCAAACATCTTATATTCGAGTGTACAATTATGAAACTACAAAATACTCTATAAAAATCAATAATTAAAACTTCCATATTCCTATTCACTCAAATATCTTCCTCAATCATTAACTTTCCCATTACAAAATAACAAGGATTCATGATAACACCCAATATCTTACACTAGTCATTTTCAAAACTCACAGTGAACAATGTTCATTTCTTAGAACAATTTCTCAAAAGGGACAGAGGATTATCAAAAACGTGCGTTTCAAAGTACCCACATTTATTAGCCGCAGCATGACGCGAAAGTGACTCCGGCAAGCTTCAATTTGACCGGTCAAAAATCCCTTTTGCTCGCGCTTTATTACCTCCATTATTCATAGGACACGAGCAACAACGAGATACGACCTACTCGATCACGGTTCACTAGCGCGTTCCGCGATCGACAGGATCGATATCACTTAGCCGCTTGGTGCGACCAGTGATTTTCATCTTCGATCCGATCGTACCCTAACAAATTACTCTACCATGCGTTCGACAGTAATTTACGGTACCTGTTACCCGCCAACGTCAAAGAACTTATCACGAGAGGCGTACAAACACGTCTAAGTTGTCCTTATTCGCGACAGGATACAGCGTAGTTGTCTCCACATACCCCTTTAATGAACCAAGAAACGCTCAGGGAAAGAGAAAATCATTCAATAGTCGTGGATTTTTAAACCGTCAATCCTTATACGTGACATGAGTCTCAATGGTGAGAGGAGAGATCATTGTAGTGTCGATAGTCGGACGATTTACCGACTACGTTCGAGGAACGCGATCTAATTCGATCGACTGTGGTCGACAGTGAAACTGTTGATCGCGTGAGCCGCGCAAGCGACACTCCGAGGAATTGCCGATTGACCTCGTTGAAGCGTGTTATTTCGCGTTTCTCGCTTTCGATAACGTGCCGTGGAGCTCTTTCGTAGTTTACAAGGAACATCGCCCGAACGATAATCTCCGAAACGTTACTGGAACTTGACATGGAAGGGAAGCGTTGAACAATGTTCAACGAGTATTTTTCATTAGGCAGCGATGTTCATGTTAAAATGATTGGAACAATTTATGCTTGACAGACGAGCTATGTAGATTTACGTTTAATTTGTATTTAAAATATTGAGGGAGTACAACATTTAGCAAGCATAATAAAAGTTGTTTTAGTCAAATAAATATGGAATCAAATATCAGTATTCTTTAGGAGTTAACAATATTTTAACTTTATTTTTATACGTTATTTAAAATTATAATATTGTCTACTGTCATGTCTGACAGGACCTTTTCAGTTGGTATTCAGTATTAAAAGCGATTGGAGCACATAAAGTGGTAACCTCTGGCGATAATTTAAATAAAAATACGTGTTTCCAGTGGCGCATACGATTTTTTAATAAGTTTAAGAAATAAGGAGAGGTAGACTTTTGGAAAAAGTTCCTTTTTTTTCAATGAAAGTAAAACTTCGAAAGTTTATAAACATTCAACATATTAATTTACAGCAAAAATCATAAAGTACATTCTAGATAATTTTATAGAATAATGTATTAAAGTTTGTTAATCGGATGAATACTTTTGAAAATCTGTTGAACGACAGGTTGAAAATTGCAGTATTGAAGAAATTAAATTTTAAAGTTTGAAGTTCATACTATTTTGAATACATGTAGTTTATTTCAGAGAAATAACTTCATTACTTCGGTATTGAAAGTGTATAAAATTCTTTTACCAAATATTCTGCGAATATAAAACCAAAAAATTCACAAAAATTCGACTTTTGAAAAAAGTTTTACGTATGTTATACGTAAGTTATACGTACATACATAGATTATCTTTAAAACCTCAGATGAGAAACGTCATACTTTAACAATATAACATTCCTGTAACGTTTCCACATGTGTACATATATGCGAATTACAACTAAATATTAAGCTAACTGATCTGATACAAAAGGCAATTTTGGTATACTGAAAATTCTAATTTCTTTACAACTTGGTAGATTTGTAGAGAATCGTAAGAAAAGTATCAGATAATTTTCTATTTTTATTACTTTTTGCTCCTTATTACTATGTAGAATAAAATTGATGTATAGAAACTGCCAAATGAACAATGCTACTCTTCAAAATACCATTTTAGGTCTTAAAAAAACTAGCTGTTTAGTAGGAAGAGGATAACCAGGGCACTTAGATTACTAGATAGACAAATTTGTACCTTAATTAAAATGGAAAGTATGATAATGTATGTTTTGGTCGAAACTGTTGTAAAGACATTCTGAAGAAAATGTCCCACGATTAGTAGAAAATTAGCAGAAAACTGATCTACCAACCCGATTTTGTATAATAAAGTTAAACAAATTTGATATACAACCATGCTTTATTACACATCGTAGACTCAGTTTAGGGAAATAATCCTCTCTAAAAGCAATAAAAACATTACCAATGGTACACTAGAATGGGTCACTGTACACTTATCAATCTTTACCTTGAATTTCCATTAGAGGCAACTTTGCCACCCCAATTGTCGCCACATCTCCTAAATTCTAACTCCCCGTAACTGCTACGGGGTGTAACGACCGTTTGCAACAATCTGGAGGACTACGGACCGTTATTGTTTCAGTTTTCAATCTCTGCCAAGAGCGGGCGACCCTTGGCTTGCACAATCGAGCCGAGATCACCGTCCGCGTCTCGCAATCAAGAGTAAATCGCGCGAAACCGCCAGCCGCAGAGAATTCCTCCGCGAGGACCCGCCGACGAAATAACAGAGCGCGTCTGTCGCCAAAGATCCCTTCGCAGGCCTTTCGACTCACGCACCGACATTCCCGGAACCCTTCGTCCTGGCCCTTTTCCTCCGCTCGGAAGGGTCTGCTCCGGCTGGCTTAACGCAACAGCAAGACGATTCTCGCGGTCGGGTGCGCTCATGCGTTTTCTGCTTTATGTCGCTCGAGTGTATGGCGGAAGGAGCACAACTGAGAGAGGAGGCAAGCAGAGCGCAGGGGGGCTTGATACACGCACGGGAATTTAGGAGAGGAACGTCTGAGAGGACGACAGTCACCTTTCGCCTCGTTCAAAATTGAAGAGGGGGAAGCGGTATGAGAAACAGTTTCACCAGAGCTTGGGATTCTTTTGAAGTTGCACTGGTATTATAATATGCGATTTTTATTGCAACTTTCTTTGTGGTAATGAAAAGTGTGTATGTAGAAAAGAAGGGGAAATAGAGGTCTCAGTCCAAAACAGAAATCCAAAAATGTAACTTACTTTTGAATTTATAGTGTTACTGAAATGTAATCTGAAAATCGTTACTGAGTCGCTCGGGTTTAAGGCGACTGTTTCCTAACAATGTTAATCAAAATTAGAGTTCTAGCAAACTATGTGGTTAATCGTACTGAAATTTAGCATACATACATATAAATATCTAGATTAATCGTACTGCAAGTTTCAACAAAATTTGTATTATCATCATTTTTTAACCAACTACCTTAAATATTAGGTCATTTTACAGATAATGTAAATGTTATTTTTTTTAGCTAATGATTATCTATATAAGCATTTTCTAATTGTAATTTCTTATGTATCTATTACAGTTTGTCTCCATGTAGGTCCTATAACCCATATATAATAGATATAAGTCAATTATATTTGAAAAGTTGAATTCAAGTTGCTACCGCATAAACTAACTTCAAAACGATCTTCTTACATTTTATAAGCTCTTTACTACTTACATTACTTGGTCTTCGCTTGTAAGAAGACAGACTCCGATTGCTAACGCAGAAGTTGATTTGTGTACTTGTATTTTTTAAATCTCTAACTGCTTCCAAGTTTTAAGTTTGTAGTGAAATAATAGTATACTCTGAGAAACCAAGGCTATGGCATAGATCAGTAGTACCCATAGATAGAATACCCTAACGTTGGCCCATCTCCCTACACATACCATATTCTGTTAATATGACTCGTAGATACCGAACATTGTGCAAACGGACAATCACACATACCTTAAGAAAAACTATGTATTCTATTCAAAGCTCAGAAGAATCACTGGAAATAATGCGGATTTGATTAGTTCCAGGGACCATTTCTGAACTCTGAACAGTACCTACTCTGTGCTGGAATAGAAATGCTCTATTAATAACACAACACGTAATCGGTTCTCTATGGCTTTTTCAGACGTATAATTGATCAAATTGACAAGTCATTTATATTTCAACACAAATGCATAATAATGCATGTAACCTAATAAGAAGTATGACGTATCATTAGGTCTACGTCTCTGCTGTCTCTACCTTACAATTGGTAATGCAAAGTACTTTTTGATTTAGTATGCATGATAACAGAAAACAAGTGGGAAAGTGGAAAAGAAAAGAGACAGCTTTACTTACAGTGCAATTTTCCAGAATTGAACCCTGGGCGTGCCAAGCGGCCGGCTAGGTGCGTATTTCAAACAATGTTGTCAGATTGTGTAGCCAATTCGATTTCTCTTTCTATCCTTAGACGCAAATGCATCTTTGTCAGTGACTTGATAAAGCAGATCCCTTCATCTCCAAGACATCTTATGCTAATTTGATTACCTTTTCGTATTCGCTTATCAATCTAAGGGATTTTGACAGCGATTTAATATTATACGGGCCTGCAAGAAGTTACGAGGCAGTTTAAGATACTGTTTAACCTGTTTTAAGTTTGAGTTAAATGAAACCAAGTTTTCCGCAATTTTTTCTGTGTGGTATGAGCCTCCCTAAATTACCAATAGGATTCGACAACCCTGTCAACCGTCATTGAAATAGCGCTAGGTGGTCCCTCCTGAGAAGGAAAGACGATAGACGCCAGACAAAAATAGGGAAAAAGCAAGGACCTATGAGGACCCACGACTAAGTATTCGTAGACAACTGGTTAACCCTTCAACGTAGATTGACGAGTCTTACTTGCAACAGAAAAAGTGGCTCCGAGCACGGAATGACGAGTCCTGCTCGTCAAAGCATTTGAAGTGGAGGCGTAGCGAAAGCGGTCGCACCCAACGTCTAGTGGGATAAGGCGTATGTATTTTGACTCCGCCTGGACATTTATTTTTCCAACGAGACGACTAATAGTTCTCAAATGTGACAATACTTTCCCAAACCGACTACATAATGACGGCCTTGAAGGAGGGTCCAGCTTTTCCACCAATTGGAAATTACACACAGCACGACACTGCTCTTCGACAAACTGCTCCTACGTTGAGGGGTTAAGGCCCAATGAGTAAGGCGCACGTCGTGTGGGAGAAGCACCATTCACAAGTTGGAGAACCCGATCACCAGGGCCCACCTCTAGAAAATCGGACTTTAGATAGCGTTTTCATAGATCCCTAAATTCCTAGTTCTATGAAATCGGACCGATAGCCAGGATCCTACTAATTTAGGAAATTTACAAATCATAAATGAATTATAATATAAAAGAGTAACTTATGGTATAGAAAAGATCTGGTTAACAATCGCAGTAATCTAACTTGCAAAATAACTAAATTCAGAAAAATTAAGTTGGTGCATATTCAAAACCATAACGCATTGTATATGTATAACTACATGGAAAAGGGGAAGTAACGTGATACTCTCATACTGTCTAACGAAGGGAACCAAGTATAAAACTTTGAGAATCACTGTTACAGTTTGCAATATTTCAATTTGCGATCTTTGAAACCGTGAAAGTTCTAGCGAAATTATACCTTGAATCGAGGCAGGCGAGTCTTCCGACGCTGTACATCGGTGTCGATGCAACGGGCGTCATCGATGCACACGCACAGTACGACGCACACAGTCACGCGCGCAAATACTTAAGTCGAGTTCTCAGTCCAGTACACCACACCCGCGTGCAATCGAGACGAGCCGACTCGAAGCAGGCTGGAGCGCACGTTAATTCCGCTCGCATAAATTCCAGGATTAAGAGCATACGTTATACTTAGGGAAATGCGAGTTTCGTGCTTTTCGCTTCTCCTCGCCTGACTCTCTCCCGCCGCTCGTCTAATTCTCGCTCTTACTCTCTCTGCTCAACTTTCTCCTTTTTTCCTCCCACAGGTTGGCTCCCCAGCTTTCTTTCACCCCTTTCGTGAGCTCTGCATCTTACACCGTCCTCGCCAACCCCTCGTCCCCTTCTCACCATGCAAATTGTAATGTGCGGAAGGAACGAACGAGGTTCGACGATGTTTCACCGATTGTTGGAGGTGTTAACGCTGCTGTTTAGGTGCTGCTCCGATGGGAATCAGACCTTATATAGTTAGAAAGTTGGATCGTTATTGGTTAATATCATGCACTTGGATTCCTGGAATTCAGTGCGTTTCACTGATCTTCATTACAGGGGTAAATTTGAAACTGTTTATGAGCAGAAAACTAATACTGTAGGTACAGTGTACTGTATTGTCGTATATTTTCAAAGTAATTGATTGAGTATATATGCAATTTCAGTATTTGCATTTTCAAGAATTTCATGTTCAAGATATGTACAAGTGATTGATACTTTCATATTTGTTAATTAAAACTTGATTAATCATTTACAGAATTACAAATATGAGATCACTCAATTATTGCATCTAAAGACTTCCACATAAATACGATTGAAAAATGCTAAGATAGTAAAATGATAAATTGAGTTTATGCATTGAATAAACTCTACGTTTTTGATTAAGGTACATTCAGTTAAAAAAGTTTTCCTCTTAAATGTAATGTAATATAAGTCCAGAATGTAAAATTAAAATTAAAAACTGCGGTTGGAAATTTAATATCTTATAAATAGAAATTTAAATGTCAGCTATAACTATTCTGTATTTTTCGAAATATTAAGGAAGTAGTAACGAGAAAGAAAAATCACAAGTATGTCTAAGACTCAAGTACTTAATAAAACAATTCAGCTAACTAAGAACAGTCTATCCTACCTATATCACCAAGTCAACATGAATATAAATTCCAAGCATTTCAGAATATATTCTATAACAGAAGCTTTCCGTTACAAATAGAATCGTTCGATAACGCCTCAGTTAGTCATTACATCTGCACGTGTACATTGTTTCTCAATAAACTCTAATGCTCGTTGCTGCCTCTAGAATTGACTGCTCCATGATCATGTCACAGTTAATTTATAGCCGAGAGCAACGAGTAGATTATAAAGGTCGAGTGGCATTCAACCGCGTCTCCACGCCCAAACATATGGAGGAAATGCGACAAGAGGTGGCCGCAAGTGAAAAATGGAGTCCACTCGATGACCTATTCCGTGAGGGTGTCCAGGGATTCAACGATTCGAACAATGGAGGCGGCGGAAAGTCGTAGTGGACGGTCGTTAATGACACGAGACAACACATGACGTGTTAAATATGGTCCAACGTGATTTCCAGTGGCGAGGCTTGGACATCTGAAACGATTTTCTTGTAGATGTTGTAATGTATGAAAATGTCGAAGCTCTAATTATTTCGATGCTTTTGTTGTATGTGTGTGTGTATGCGTGTGGGTATGCATTTGCGCGTGAGTGTGCGTGTGTATACAGGCATGGTAAGATTAATAGTTCAAAGACCCATTTGAAGAGAGGACCTGACACGCTGGGCCGAGCATCAGCTGTTTAAGTGGTAACCGTAAATTTGAAGATGAAACGATTCGATTCGATGCGGCAGCTTACAACAAATTCCTTCGAGGGACGGCATGTCGTAGCCACAACGAATCGTCTTTGCCATGCATTAAGACCAGCAGTCGTTCGGTGCACTGGACTTATATTACGATTGACCACGAAACGAACGTCGTTAGTGAGAGATCTTGGGATTATGGACAACGAATGAGGACAGTTTGTTATGTCACAACATTTCAAATGCCTTTGATGTATTTAGTCTTATCTTACAATCAGTAGTCTTTAACATCGTCTTTGATGCACCCTCAAGGAATATCGCTCGCAATGAACTGTGATATACTGATTTTTATGAAACTTATCATTAGTGGTAAACCACGTGAAAATATTCAACAAAGTATGGTGTCGCTATAAGCTCGTTGCTATGTTCGTTTTCTAAAATTATTCAAAATGAATAAATTTTAGCTACATGTTCTTTGATTAGCATCTAATGTTATAACAAAACAAGATCCAAACATTTGTATTATTATACTTCGTAAAATCGTTGCTAATTTTAAATTACAAGCTCGAGGGAAAATAATATATGTAGTTTTCCTAATTCAATTTTAATTACTAACATAGTACTTAGATAATTCACTGGTATTACAGTTTTCCTATACTTTCAATATACAATAATTTTCTCACTATAGGATCGCGGATCACTGACGTTAAGTTTAAAGCAAGTAACGTATTCAAAAGTCAATTCATGTACTAGAAGTGTCTTTTTGTCGCACATGAAATGTGAAAGAGACAGATGTACATATGTATAACAGTTTCCAGTTCTAATTAATATAGCAACGTGCTCATACATTGAAGTTATATCGGGCAACGAAGAAGTAATAACGAACGTAAGGAATGTATTAAGTATACAAACAATAAGAAAATATTTAAAACTTGAATGCATCAAGTACATAAATTAACTTTTAAACTAACCAGTCGTAACACTGAAGGGAATATGTAAAATCAGTTATACGTTACTTGTATTAATCGTATTTGTATTAGGGAGCAGTCACACTCAAATATTACTACCGATCGACCAATCAATATTTAAACAAAAAAATGATAGGTTCAATACCGTGCATAATTATATTTGAAAAATAATAATGCTATTTACAAATTATCTACTAATTATATTATCTAGTTATTTTTTAGATATAATTACTACATTGAACCTGTAATTTCTACATACGTCTAAAATTTGATAGGTGACTGGCCGTCGATCGGTGGTGATGGTAGAGCATAACTTAGAGAGTTAAAATATTAAAAAGTACTTGAAAAATTGAATTGAATTTAAATATTAATAGAAGTATGTGTATATCCAAGTAAACTACAGTAAAATTATGTTTGACTTTCTTCCAAGTTCTATTTAGAAATCATGTAAGATTCATATAAGAACAAGAAACGTTTATATTTCGCACTGCAATTTGCTTCAATTAGTTTTTCAGTTACGTACACAATATTTCATTGATACTGTAGCTTACGTAAAAAGCCACCCAAAAATATTGTACACCTTCACGTGCTCTAATACTATGCCATCTTTCATACAAAATTAATGTGTCACACTTATCCGATATTCTTTGTTCAAAATAAATCAAAGAAAAATAACTATTATCTTATAACAATTACTTAACAATTTTAACAATATTACTTAACAATTACTCTTATAACTGTTCACTGTGACGTCCACGGCATAGCGGAAGTGGAGGAATACCAACAAAAGATTGACCCCATAACCGATCTGTATCTATGCAGTTCAGACTTCCAGACAATTCACTGCGAAACAAAAATTACTTGGGAGGGTACGACCCAAGAAAAGGGGAAACAAGAATTCTCCTAGTTGGTAGGTCTCAGCCGAAAACAGTGTGATAAGCGAGTGAAAATGTCGGCTGGAATCGTCGTTCATAAATTTCTATCATGGCAATAAACGTCCTAAGCCAATAGTTAGTGGCGAATCATTGATTATGTCGCTGATTTGGCAATAATCCACGGTTTGCTCCAATGTGTAGAGTATTTCATAACACATGGAACCCACTTCAGGGGTGAACATTGGAAGAAGGAGAAAAGTTCGTACAAACATGTATTCTACTTGATCTTGTTTTAGAGTTACATGTAGCCATGTTTGTGCTCGAGTGATTCCAAACAACAAACTGAATTAGTGTAGCTGATTCTGATGAATAGCTTGTAAACAGTGACCGATATCTCCATGATACTTCCTCATCTAGTTGACACTTCTATCCTATGATCCAGTTTAGTTTGTTTTCTGATATTAAACCACATACGGTTATTTTGAGCATTCTATATGAAGCTAAGTAGTTGCATATTACTGATATGCCAAAATGGCTGTAATTCTGAAACAAGGTCAATTTATGGATTACAAACAATTGAACATACATGTACCTACTTAAACATACGGTTTTGTAAAAAGCAAAATGTATGTGAACATACAGTCAGTGTCTTCAGCAATGTATTTAATGTTTCAATTCTTTGTTTATACATAATTATAACAAGTGTTTTTTTATGAAACAGTAAAATAACATATATAACGTCAGTTTTTGGTTCTTATTGCGAAGTTTCTAAATTGGCACTTAAAACTTTTATTATTTTAGTTTACAATTCTTGATTAGATCTGAAGTAAAATTAGAGCTATTCAAGCCAGTGAATATTCAAATGTATGATATATCTTGATATATATTAAATGAAGTACTTTCTGGTATGATATATTTCATGGACGTTTCTCTCAGGCTAATTATAATAATATAATTTTGTTAACTGCTTTTTCTAAATCGTTTTTATTCCATTATCTTCTTTTTTGACCATTCATTGCATTATTCAGATTCTACTAAGCATTGAACGTAAAAAAGGAAGAATTGTTACTGTCCAGAGATATGCTGTCCGAAACTACGGGACAGTTAATCCAACAATCATCTTAAAAGAATCTCAGTATGTGAGAACATTGCGTTGAAAAGACTCAACAGCAACTGAAAAGGTACTTATCAAAGTCTATAATAATGTCTTCCATATATTTTTAATCATAAAACTCTGACAAATATAACACTCAAATATAGTACATACTCTGAAATTACATGAAACATTCACTTACAGTCGAAGACGACAACGAATTCATTTCTTTCTCTATGTATACGTGACTAGAATGTGCCAATACCCGGAAATCATTTGTTCTATCCTCACCCCAATTTTCGCAGTATTGCCACTCTGTAATTGTTCCCGATTTGAAAGTTATAGTAACCGTTCGGTAATAAGCGAACTCCTACTGTATTATGAAACTCCCTGCACATCGTCAGGAATTTTTCCCTGAAATGTAGTTAATCATTTCTCCCAGTGGGTTTGATGATCGTCGACCGCGAAGAAGCGACCCAGCGCGCGTTAAATCATCGGCTCGATTACCCGTCCGCGGCCTAGGATTCCTGGCGCGACGATAAATCGCGTCGGAACGAATTCTCGCTTCTCGACGAGTCGAAACTTACGTAACTCAAACGCGTACACGCTTTAATTGCAAACGTTTCCCTCTTCCCTTCTCGCGTTTTGCCGCGCTGATTTCAACTCGATCAACACGCCCCTTGCTTGTACTCAATTATCGATACGCCGCTCGCAATTACTCGCGATACTGATAATAATACTGCTGCGTATCGGCTTCCTTGAAAATTACACGCTCCTTTTTCGACAATAAACGATGTGCCGGGTTTACATCCTGTTCATCGTCGTGAAATCGTTTGCGCGAATCGATATGGAATTGGTTGGCCATGAGCTGAAGGTTATTGAGGTAGTAGCTTTTAAACGAATCGATATTTTTGTCTAAAGCATATAAATTACCTTTTGGGTTTGCTAGTGCAGAAATCGTATTAGCGTACAAAGCTGTATCTACATTATACAAAATTTTATGCACTTTTTACTCAAACTTCGCTCGTGTTTCCTATAGGTAATAATAGAAGTAATATTATGTAACAAAAAGTACTTAAATGCTTCATTATGAAGTTATGACAAAAACATAAAACTTGAAGAATACTACCCTGGGATATCTCCTTATTTCGTGCAACGTAAGTATTTCGTACCTCCTTTGCACAACATTATGTCTTTCGTTTCCCTTACTCTTTACATTCTTCTTTGCCTGCCACTGTAAATCTTTAGAAAGTCAGAAGACAATGGTTGGGAGACAATATGAGTCTAATGTTTAGTGTACATTTCTTTACTAATTAATAATAATAAGTAAGAATGAAAATGTGGAAATTGAAATAAGTAAAAAGATTTCAAAAACTGAAAAATAGAAGAATTACGAAATTTAAATATTAGGATATTACAAATATTAAATCCAGAGATTGCTTGCTCTGAAGAAACTGAATAAGTGATGAGATCGTTAGGCGTGATTCTCACTTGGTACAAAATTATGGTTTCGGTAACCATAATTAATAATCATGACATTCAACAAAAATGTTACATGTATTCGGATGACATGAAGTGACATTCAAAATGGGAACTTATCATGCTGTGATTTCAAATGGGACTAAAATGCCTGCAAATGAGACTGCAATATACAATTACAGAAAACTAGCAAGTTAATTAAATTCTTGATGATTTAGATTTTCACCACTTTTTGCAATTCTAAATTCCAGAATGAGTTTATTCGTCTTATGTAAATTCCATTTGCAATCAATATCAAGGGCCTTTTAGGACCCACAGAGTAGAAAGTGTATTAATTCTATTTGATATGCTTTTGTCTAGACTTTACCCGTCTGTTTTTATTTGTTCATTATACTAAATGAAGATTACATTTTCAATCAATTGAATTTTTACCCCCATCACCATATTTATTATTACTATTTTCACTTTATTAATTTTAATTGACATGCTCTTAACAATAATGTTCAGCAAGATTGGAACAAAACGATGTGTATAATATATAAATGATAATAATATGATTATATAAATGATTATAATATGATTATATATATGATTATATATATAAATGATTATATAAATGTTTCTTCATATGAAGTGACTTAAAAATGGCTCAATTAGAAAAATAAACTTTTTACCTTTCATTTTTATAAAAGAAATTATTCACGAAAATTCAAAAATATTTTTATGCATCGAAAAATGCATCGCGTGGGGAACACTCATCGCCTAAGGAAAACTAACGAACTAACCGCATTTCACAGAAAAATTAATAGCACGGTGGTTCCCATTGTTCAAAGTCACGCAGCGGAATAGGAACAATTAATGCTGTCTGAAAATTATAATTGACATCGTGTCCCAGCGAGTTTTGGAACTTTTTAATTAGGCATCGCCACTTAAGCTTCGACAAATAAATGGAACTGAACACGCGCAACAACCCTCGAGTTTCCGTGATTATTCGGGAATATTTTCCAACTCCAGTCAGCTTTAATTTACAAAATAAGCAAATTCTGCTCATTCGTTACGATTTCATGAACTTGATCAGTCTGGAACTGCTAAGTACGCAAACTGTATCTAAAGAGAAACAATTGTTGAAGGAACATTTATAGTTTTGACTCTTTATTATTAGCTTGCTTCAAGCGTGACTGACAACACCACTCAAGAGGTGGAAATGTCGATCGTTACGAATTGTTCCAGTCTCGAAAAGGCAACGATCGCTTCGAAGAAACTGAACCTTTAGGAGTGGTAATCAGGAGATCGCAGTTTGATAAGGAACGAGGGCCGTGGGAGTGCGATATGGCCGCTTTCTCTGGCTTGAAATCTGACAATTCAAGGTACATATCTCTTATACGAAATCTTCTTTATAAGTTCAACGATAGATAATTTTGCGATTATCGTTTATTTTTCTTAGAGGAGGCCACAGGATTTAAATGGATACATGCATGAAACTAAAATGATAAAAATAAAAGTTTTAGGTATTAGAAATTCAAGTTATCTGATAGGAAATCAACAGTTGACTTCATATGAATGCTATGGCCCACATCCTATCAGTTAAGTACTTATACTATTCTTTAAATAGTACTAAATGTCCATACCGAGTCCCAGGTTACATGACGGCAATATGAAATAAAACGGCACTTACCTGAAACAAAAAACAAGAAAATAATTAGAATTAGATGAATTTAACAAAATACAAGTACATAACTCCTAGTAAAATATAAAATTAATAAAACATACATAATTCTTCTCAGTTGTTAAGCCGAAAGTTGAGTTAGTATAAATATAGTGATCTTAGCAAACCAGTTACGAATAAAATTCATTTAAATATCAAAAATATATATTTCCGCATATAAACAATTACTTAGTAACAACTGATATTCTAAAACAGGCCGATATTATCGGGCTCCAGAGTTTAATCCAGACAGCATCCGAAAAACACACATCCCTATCTCACCTCATGTCCATCAAACTCTCAACAAGCCGCCCACACCGCCTCTCAACAGGTTAAGCGTGGCCCACGGGCTCGAGAAGTTCGATTGTCGTCGGAACTTCGGACAAAGACTCGTAGATCAGATCGGAGACGCTTGTTTCGAGGCGGCCCAAGGTGTCGAATGCCTCGAAACTAGAGGAAGACGGAAGATGGAACGAAGACAGAGCTCAAGGGAGATTGGAGGCCACAGATAGAGTTTTGATCCACGAGAGCAGATATCCGGTCGGGCTTCTCAATTAGGGATCGGAAGTGGCTCCGGGGCTAACTGCCACGCTCTTTGTTCTCCCTTATCCATTGAATCCGTAGCTTCCGGCTTGGTCGTTTGGGCTATCGCATGTCAACTACGCGTACATCTTCCACAGGGGGGAAAATTGGCCCTGGTGTCCTGCGAAATATAAAGGGCTCGAGTTCCGAGCTTGTTAAGACGCTACCCTTCGCGTTGACGCACATAGATGACGACCTGACCCCATGATATTTCATAAGTCAGATCACGAGGATACAACCATGTGCCCTTGCTGCAGGCTATCGTGACGTTGATACATCCCTCGGTCTTGAGTTCCTGTGTAATGGGCCTGCGCTGACCTTTGGAAGCTTCGTGATTTGTTAAATGTTCGCTGGAACTCACCAGGTTAGAGATCCCAGTTTCTATTTATGATTTAATCTTGCGTAAGATGTTACCAAAGGAATTCTGTTCCCTAAAGGTTTACTTTTATATCTAAATTTGTTGACAATTTCTTTAAAAATGGCAGACAGATTATGGGTATCATTCTTTTTAAGCTTAGAACACTTTAATCTTCTGAAGAAGTTGTAATGCATTTAGGTACTTTAATACGAATTCCAAAAGTAGGCTGTCTCTCATTTCTGCTAGATTAGAAGATTTACAATCTTCATTCTTAAATGCCTTTGTGATCTGTCATTATACATAGAATCACAGGAACCACTTACATTTCATAATATACTTATGCTTTTCTCTCTTGTTTCCTAATGTTGTCATTAGGAAATGATGTTAGGATATCATAATGTTGTCAGGATATCATAAATTTAAGCACGTATGATTATTCGCATATCCAAACAATTTCTTCTTCATTTCCAAGATTCAACAATATCTCATTTTTCCGTGTCTTTCTAGTTATGTGTATACGTTTTAACCAACAGAAACGATTTTTTCCCAGTACGTCATCATTTTCAAAAGTGCAGAGTCCGCATATGGAGTGATGGACAATTCTCCTTATTCCACCATTATCACCCCTTCCGATGTACCCGATTCTGCCGTCTCATTGCACGGTCTACAGGCGGCACGTCAAATTTTCTTCTGTTCTGAGTCCAGATGCTGTCCATTTGCAGTCAAGATGCTCCTAGCTATGTCCCTGACAGTTTACGATAACAAGCAACGTGTCAGGGTTATGGTCAGTCTCTACATCTATCCACTGTCCATCCTAACTATTCGAATCGCTGAGTTAGACATTGTCAATGTCGAAGTAAAGAGCACAAAAGTATTAACTTAACTTAATCTTGGTATGTATACCAATGTTAGGTCACACAAGCACCTCAATACTTGTTTACCAACGATTTTATACGCTTGAATTACTAAATTTTTACATTTTTACATATTTAAAGAAAAAATGTTTAAATTCTGAAGTTTCAAATATAAGAAGATAATTTTAATCTGAAGGATGCCATGAAACTAAAGGAACACTGCACAGACACTGTTGCAATAGAAAGTGTATCCTACCCAATAAGTTATTACATGCGATGCCGGATAACACATTAATCAATAAATAAATATTTCTCAGATTCTGTATTCTGATTACTAAAACCAGATCCAAATTCAATTATTCTCACTTGTACATATCATATATTAGACACCTAGAGAATGTACTTTAAATCTAAGCCACTTTCGTTTAGGAACAATAGACATTATCGTAGCCTAATAGATCCTCTGGGCAAATACAGTACCAAGGGCACATCCCACAGATTAAACCAGTCGTGAGGACACCACGAAGGCTCCGGATAATCCGATGGCGGACAGATAAGGGAAGCAGTTCCACGGAGATTCTCGCTACCAGCAACACAGATTTATTGGCCAGACTGACTGGTGTACGCATAATGCCCGTCTAAAAAGCCGCCAGGGACTCTTGTGTTGAGGAATCCTCACGCGCGATACATATATGCCGACGGTGTAATTTCACGGGGATGCACACCTGCAACCCAGCGTTAACGAGTACTGGTAGGGACTTTCTTGCTTTTTCCCCCTTCCCGTCTGCCCTTTGGCGACTAACGAAGTGCCTTCTGCAACGCTTACCCGCTGCTTGGCCTGCCAGCGACAGGATTTAAACAGCTAGCCCGCGAGACGTTCAGACTTCGCCCGCCGAAGAATACACTCCTGTGAAAAGGGGAAAGGAAAGAAGCAGGGGAACTCGGGGGTGAAAGTAACGCGAAGTAACGAGGCATCCAATTATCAACTCGTCGTGACGCGCGGTGACTACTAGACCTGGGAGCATCCAACAGAGCTACATTTTTCCGGGCCTGGGACTCATGGTCTACAAGGTGTACATAGAAGTCGAAATTGGGTTATAGGTCAGGATATCGATCATCAAAATTGAAGGGTTCGTAACAAAAACAACCCTTATCAATTTTTGTCCTTTTTCAAGAGAGTAAATGAATATTCTGGCAATTTTTAATTCTTGTTCAACAGATTAAAGGGCCTAGCCGAATAAGGAGACTAATGGGCCATTCGATAGCTTATCACAAAAGACTAGTTTGTGCCAATTTTCAACTCTCTATCTCAATCTGGGGGGTAGTAATAAGGGTAAATAGAAAATCATGTTTTTTGGAAATTACTCGTACCCTATTGAATAAAAAATTCGACAAAAAATCAGAGATGTTTCAGACACCAAGATACATGTTGTAGAACTTTTTGAGGCCTAGAATGGCTCATCCCAAATCGAATTTGGTTTGGGGGCACTTTTGACCTTCTTATTCGGCTAGGCCCTTTTTTTGTAACAATATATTCATTACACAACAAGTATTAGGTACGTTTTTGATAGAACAGGTTCTATTATGTTGTGAATCTTGCTTCTGGGTACTGGAATGTGTTCTTATGAAGAAAAAAACATAAAATCTGAAGAGGGCTGGTGTCGTTATAAAATACATTACCGTGCATAAGTATTTCTACACTTTCATATTATTGGAAATGTTGAAATGTATAAAATACCTATATCTTCCTATTTATACTAACTAATATTAAATGTTATTCTCGTCGTCATTGGTAAATCTTATGTAATTATCTGGGATGAGATTTGTAGTCAAAACTGTATTATAGAATAGAATTTGGTGTATTTTACATATTTCAATAATGTGAAAGTGTCCAAATACTTGTGCATGGTAGTGCAGTTCAAGAAACTTTTCCAATTAAAAGATAGGGTTATTTTTGGTAAGACAGTTTTGAAATTTCTTTTATGGTTATGATTACAACCTTTGATTGTGAACCAACAATTACTTGAATAATTTCATATTAGAATTGTAGAGATTAAATAAATTAATGTTGCACTCTTATTTACAATCACAAATGGAACTGAATATTTCGGTTGTATTAATCGAGGTTATAGTGTGGTTATAGTGTTCGAACTTTTCAATTAGAATTCAAATTACAATACAAATACTTTTAAAATTTGAGATTGTACTAGAGTTAAAGGTACTAAACGATCTAATTTCCGACTTTCACTTGAAATTATAACTGGAACTGAATAGTTCGGTTGTTGTAAGGAAATTCTCGGTTACAATGACCGATCCTATCAACTAAAGTTTATACAACACCTTAAAACAAGGTTCGTGAAATCAAGAAAATTATATTTACTAACACTTTTTTTAATACTCCCTACTGTACCGTCGTAAGGCCCAGCAACATATATCCAGCATACCCTGTAAAAGAATCTTCGAACCCCCTTCTTATCCCCTTCTACCCTTGTTCCGGCTGAGCTCTCTCATCCCCTAACTGTACAGTGGAACGACGCGAGTTTTATTCAGTTTTCAGAGAATCCGGAGAGTCCCGTCTGCGAGCCGCGTTAACGATTCCGCCGGAAAAGTTTCGAGCGTGGAGGAGCTGAGAAGAGCAGGATGGAAATTAAATAATTCCGCAGCGCAGACGGCCAGACCGATCTCCTTGCAAGTCGAGAGTGTCCTGACGCTAAATGCGAGCGAATTATTGGAGGATTTCAGGGAGACAGAACCAGGACGAACTTTCTGTGTGCAATACTGTTCTTGAGTTTTTCGATATCTATCATTTCGTCATTATGCCGAAGTTATCAGTTTATAAGGAAAATGTTTTCTCGTTATAAGCTTATTGTGATATTGACTATATCTAGAAGTTATTGGTCTCTAGACTTATTTACATTTTTGGTAAAACTACATTGGATAGCTTACATTTTTGGTAAAACTATTGAGCTGTTAACACAGAAAGTGATCTTAGAAACATGTTCTTCATTATAAACTCGTGAGTAAACTACAAGTCTATAGGAAAAGAACAGTGTAAATGAAACTAAACAAGTGAATTTTTGAACATCTTTTGAGAGAATTCAGTTGAATATAACCACAGGTAGAAGATTTGAGTTTTTTCATGAGTCTCTAGATATGTTAAATATTTGTTTTAATGGACATCAATTTATTCATACTAACCATAACAAGAAAGGATAAAATTAAAAGTTTGTGACACCTTGTTTAAATTTAAATAAATATTTGATTACAAGAAGAAAAACACAGTTGATATTACTGATACACTGCATAGCAATATAAATTGTCTGAAATTCATTTTGCATACGATATCGAAGAGAATATAATGCAAATGAGGAAGCACTATATCCCGGAGATTATTACAGAATCAGAAGTTCTCAAGAAATAAGTCTGTGAACATACGACTTAAAATTCGTAGAAAATAATGTTGACTAACATTTCTCTGCATATATCTATGCCTCCAAACCACTACATTAATAGGCATAAATTTAGCAATTTGAATTTTTTCAAATTTTCACTCATGTCCTGTTAACCTATACCTTCAAATGCCTCGCACTTGCTATGTGTAAAACTCCTATAGGTATTAAATATAGGTCTTAACTATATTTATCGATGGCAATACATATTCAATATACAGTCTGCATTGACTACACAACATCTATAGGCGTCAATAGCAATTAAAGAGTTAAATAATAAATGTTTGTCCAGTATTGTCCAGAACAAAGCTGACTCTGCTAGCAGACCGTTATTGTTAAAGCCTGGATCACAAAAGCTTTAAATTAGTATCTCAACGTTTCGCTAATCAAAAACACTTCATCTCTCCATCGAACAGTAGTGATTAACCCCATAGTCACTGATTATAGTACACAAATCGATGAACTAATAGTTTTCTCCCTCTTACACGCTAACCACCGAATTATCATTCCAAGAACAAACGTTCCAATCAGCCAATCCACATGAAACCACGTCGAACTCGCTCGAACCGGAAAGATAGAGCAATTACGCGCGGCCCAGTTCAGAAAATTCAGCCTTTTCCTCGCGTTCGCCAAGCGCGTTCTGTCTTTCGTAATCACCGTCGTAATTCCGATCCGCGATCGAGCATCTCCGGTTTCTGGGGGGCAATTTGGCGGGCAATTAGAGATCGATCGGCCGGTCGTTGCAGGTGTCGGTTAATTGATCCCTAATTGCCGCGATAAGTTGGCTGACTTTGCAGAATCGGATCACTAACCATCCCCCGTGGCGAACGTGAGCAAAAGTAGGAACTCCCTCAGGTGGAAAAAGAAAAAACGAGGAAAAAGGAGGAGAAGGAAGCGTCGCCAGCCGAGGCGAGACTTGGAAAGTGGCCTGATCAACTGCCACGAGATCTTCCCGCGATCAGCCGAGCGAACTGCGAACTTTCGTTGGCTCGTTAGTGTCGCATACAGGCTGGCCAACTTCTCTATTTACTCGCGCGAATTCTCGACGTCTGGAATATACTTTCAGCGAGTAGCACTCGTCGATGTTTGCTCCACCACCTCTCCACACTTTTCCGTCTGCACTCCTGGAATTACCTTTTTGGCCGGGATTTGCCACTGTTTTTACCTGTTTACCTTTTCTTTTTAGTTTCTTTAATAAACTTATCATCCATTTTATAACATACCTTCTTATTACTGTTCTTATTAAAAATAATTAGATATCTTAATTTGTTATCCCGCACAGATGTCTATTGGCTGAGCGAGAGTAGCAAGTTTAATGAAAGTAATATTTTTAAATAATAATAAGAACCGCCTGATATCAATCCAATATTAAAAAGCAGACACTTTGGTAGGAAGTCTTAGCTTATACATGATAAAAATAGTACCTATACGTGTAAGGGCAAGAGTATGATGAAAAACCGCACGGCAGTGAATCAAATTAAGTTTGGGGACTAGTGCCAAATTCGCTCTTGGGTCTATTCTACCAGAGTTTCTTTTATACTTCCTTCGTAATTTTTAGGTCCGTGATCTTTATATCTAATGTTTTTATTAAATAACTTTAGAGAGTTGGAATATCATTTCTCAATCAAAAATACTCGTTCTCCTGTATTAGAATATTTGAATATTCTTGAAGTAATTATAATATTCGGTACATAGTATTTGGTACATATACATATATTCAAGTAACATTTTATTAATGTTAATAAGTGTTTAATAAATTTAAGCTTATATTTAAGTTTTACTCTAATGCTACTTACGTAATAATAGGCAAGTTTAAAAATGTTCCGAATATCTCAATACATATTTCATAAATGACCCAGTAGTCTATGTCCCTGTACTTCAAAACTAACGCTAGTTATATTGAATTTTAAACTTAATTCTAATATACCTAATAAAAACCAAAAATAGTATCCTAAAATAGTATATTCAGCTACTGGGGCGTAAGACAAGTGGGACGTGTATAGGAATACTTAAAAAGGTTGTCGACTTACTGGGACATTGAACATGTTAAGGATCCAGGTCAATACCTGGACATCTGGACAATTGGAACATTTACGTCATTTGAGTAGTCTCAACTTTACACAATATGTGTTTAGGTCATCAATGTGGAGGACGCAGTAAATGCATGCAAAGCAGTATATTTCTTACACTCAACGGCTAAGCCAATCTTCTTCTTAAACTTTCACTTTCCATTAGCGCTTTTTATTTTTAACGCCAACTAATTGAACTATCGTTTTGCTTTAACTACCAAAATAAATTGGCCAACTGCTACCCAACCAGAATAAGCCCCTATCCACCGTATTTACATATTTGCCCTGAGGCCGAAGAAAGGATCGACTTCGGGAGAGCCCCATCAGCCGTTCATTCAAATTGTACCTGCTGCAACGTGTCTTCGAAAGCTTTTTACCACTCGCCAACGTAACCCGAAATCCTCGATATTTCCTCCCAGGATTTAGCGACAAAACGCGGCTTTCTCGAAACAGTCCCCTTATAATCCCATCCCCGCTAGCCGTCCTCGACTTCCTGCCTTTAGTTGAGCACACAGAACCGATAACCGTGTCGCTGCATTCCCATGCGTTGCGTAATGTCTTGAAATACGACCACGATAAAGAAACTGGATCAAAATCCTCGTCTTTCATCCCCGTAAATTCCTTGGATGACACAAAGCTCCGCGGTGCCATGGAAGCCCGTAAAAGCCGGAAAACTGACGAGAGAGTAGTGCACAAACAAGAAGAAGGGGGTCGAGAGAACGAAGCTTTCCGTGCCCTTTTCACCTTTCGTCACATGCGTCACGCATCTGTTGCATCCTGGATATTAATTACGGGATAATCCTTTCGACGAAGAACCCTCAATTACGTCCGCTAGGCTACCATTTCTACCTGTTTTCAATCCGTTTCAGCCATCAATCAACAGTGTGCACAGAGGATAGGTGAAAATGCGATGATCATTTCAAGTAGCTGTGTAGTGCGGTTTCACTCCGTTCTGGAGAAGGATTTATTTAATGCGATTTATAGTCTAAAGACTGGCGGCGCGATCATTGATACATTTGGTCCTCTCTACACGGTACTTTTTTTACACGGTTTATATTTACACTATTTTGTTTGCACGTTTCATTTACTTTAACATGTAAACTCCAAATAATTTGAGAAAAGAAATCAAACATCGCCACAATTAACATAAAATGATAAGACAAGTTTTGTATTTTAAACGACAAAAATAACTTTGTTCTAGTAGTAAGATAAATAAATATTTATCGATTTTTTAAAAACATTATTTTTTTAAAAAATTCATTTTCTTCGACACGTTAATTTTCCTTTTATATATTTGCTGAATAAAACATTTTTAGTGAATGCATTTCTACATTTGAAATTGCATTTTTTTTATATATAAGTTGCGTTAGCTACAATTATGTTAGTTAAATACAAGTTTTATACTTTGTTGTAAGTTAGTTTTCACATGATTTTTTACACGATGTGCATCCACTGGGTTAAAAGAGATCAAGAAGAATTTTGAAGCTCCATTATGCAATTTTTTAAACTTATTCTGTGAGTTGCGTTTGAATAAGATTTTTGTGACAGAGTGATTCAGTTGACTTGGTGCTTTGGATACAAGGTGTCTACAAAAATTATTTATTTTATTAAAATTATTCTTAAAAAAAAAGAGAACTCTTGGCGAAAACAAATTTCAATATTTATCGTAAATAATTGTTCTCAATAATTTCCATAAACAAACATACAGCTTGTTCAATCAGATTGCAATCTGAGTGACATAGATATCTTTGTGCGATGGTAAACGTTTTCCAGTATCTGTGTGTCATTGTTTATACTCGATGCGATGTATCACATGTGAATTCTCAATTCTTCGACGACACACGTGAGGTTTGACAATGCTCTAAGGAGAAAGGTCTAAAGAAAATTGCAAGCATTGAGATATTGTATTGTACACAAGCAGTGACACAAATTACTTTATAAATTTTTCTTGTGAAATAATTGGTCGATTAGAAATATGCATAGATATTGATGTTTATAGCATATGGAAGTAATTCAGATTGTACATATTTTAATGGTAATAAGTGTAAGAAATTGAATAACATATTAAACATGTGATACTTCGCATTTAATATAAGTAAGCGATAACGCTTAGCTTACGTTTTTAATATTAAATCATTTTTTTTTTTAATGAAGTTATTCAGTCATTCCAGAAAGAATGTCTCTAAAAGTTACTTTATTAAATTAATATTTGCAACAATATTTAATTACTGATATACCTAGATCCTCATGTTTTATGATCACGTATGTACAAATGTTCAAACTTTTATCTTTTGAAGTCTAACTGTGAAACCCAAGACAAAAATGTTTATAATATGGGATCTTCGAAAATACATTACTTACATTAAATATTGATACCACATCTACTCAAATTCAATATCCTTTCTAATCTAAAAATCTTAACATTTATGTTGTTGTGATGTCACAACATGTATGTAAGTATACTTTTTCCTAGATTTTTTATAGAAAACTTGCAAAAATGAATAAACTGAAAAATTACGAATTTTGTATCAATATACTGAGTAGTTACTACTTTTTAATAATATAATACACGTACTATAATATGTTTTGAGCAAACCCCAAATATGAACTAAAATCAATTACTTTTACATTTCGACATAAGAATATGTACACAGTCCCACTGCCCTTCCTTTTCAAACAAACATCTTCAAACTCCGCGGCACGAGAACCTGCCAATCTCGCCAAGACCAGCGGCTCATAACGTCCTCAAAGAAGCCCTCCTCATGCAACTTTTATTTCATCCCACAATCAGCTAGAAGCTCCCGTTAAGGGAAACGGGAAAGGAAGAAAACGGCGCTATAAAACAAAAACCAAAAGTATACACAGAGGACAATCCAGTGGATCCGGCGTTGTAGAACATGCTTAATCGTTTTCAAGCGAGGCAACAGAAACTTGTTCCGTATACGTTACCTACTGCTGCCCTCCTCTCTCGGACAGGCCGACACGACGCAGCCAACTCGGCTCGGTAACAAGCGAATTGTTTCGTACGATTATTCCTTGAGAAAGTGGCTGCCGTGTCCGTCGTTCGCCACGCAACCGCGTTGAGGGTTGTAAAAGTGTCCTCTTCCGACGTGGACTCTATCCCAAGGCTAATTACGCGGAGCTCGTTCGTCTTGAATTACATGCCAGCCCTTCTCTTCAGGTTTATATCATCGGCAATAATTATGATTTGCCACTGAGCGCGTTGGGGGAACCACGAAAGAGGAAGCAGTTAATTTTCGTCCAAGTGTTTTGCCATTGTTTGCCGTGCGTTCACTTCAGAGAATTAATTACGGGTTACGCGTTTTTATATTTCAGATCGTCATTTGAGGCGTGCAGAGGAATGCTAATGAGGCGAGATCGTTAGTGGTGTAATTTGCGAATTATGTTACCTTGAGTGTAGAGATAATGTGAAAAATAAGGGAAGACGGTTTCTTTGTTACATGTGTTGAAGGTAATTTTGTTGAGTATGGTGCTTTTAAGTAAATGATATTATTTAAGTCTCTTTGGGTATTACGTAGATTTTTAGTATATACTTATTTTGTATTTACTTGGAAATTAATACCTTGAAAGAAGTGAAGAAAATAGAAACATGGTTTCGTGTAGTTCGTAAGCATTGTTTGGAAAAGATGATATTATTATTATTATTATTATTGAAGTTTAGTGTCTACTATTTACTTTATAGGGATTTTAACCAGGTGTTGGTAACAATAAGCAAAAAGTGTATGCGGGAATTTTGAAAAAAAATGAAATCTTGTGGTTCAATTTAAAAATAATGTCTATCTTGCGTTGTATATGAATACAGTGTCAAAAAAATAAAAATATTATTTTCAAAAATACTATATGAGTATATATAATACTAATACTATATTATTTTGAAAATACTATCATGCAATATGAAAATAAAATAATGTTATATCACTCAAGTGTTTTATAATATAATCTTAAGAAAACGGTACGTGCGAAAAGTTTGAAAACTAAAGTTTATATTTTGTGCAATTTATGATCAAAAGAAAATATCAAAGTCGTCATTTTGTTCAAGCGAATGAGTTTTCTCATCTTAAAACTGCAAATAGTCTAAATTGTCTAAAAAAGAGGGCAACGAAAAAGCCAAGAATTAAAGAAGCGTTTAATTTCTCTTCTAAAAATAGAACTATCTCAACCAGTGAACAGAAACACAGAGGTTAGCCTCTTCTCCCTGCAACCCGCTTGAGAAAATGCCAGCGGCGCTTCTTGCGATTCCGCAAGAAGCCGAGCGGAACTGGTAGCGTTTTATAAAGATCATGACACTTTTTCTCATCTAGGGTACTTTTGTTCTTTGACACAACGCTTTGTTGTAACTCTCTGACAATGCAAACCAATCTGTCGCACAATACCACGCTTGAGCCCTTGAGCTTTCTGACAGTCCTGACTCGTCTTAATGGTAACAATTTTTTTTCTAGAAAGAATTCAAGTTTCATTAAACGTCTTAAAATTAAATTGAAATTAAGGTATGCATTAATTGTGATGTCCTTACAGCTTTTCCAAGGACTTCATACAATTGAACAAAGTTTCAAGCAGCCGTACTTTGAGACACGTCCACTTATTGTGTCCTGCCCTCAAGTATTCTCTTCAACGTAAGTACAAGAACACTCGATTAATTTACAAATTTGTAAACACAATGTAATGTCCCCGAAAATATTTAATGAGCGTTTTATTATTTTTGCAATGGTATTTTTCTTCAGGGAAGCAAGTTTTCGTCAGCTACGCATTGGCTCGGCTAGAAAGGAAAGACCAACATGAAAACGCGTAGCCTTGATACACGTGGTGAACTTTTCAACGAAGTAAGGTCCGAGATGGTTGTTGCAGGTGCGCCTTTTCGAATTACCCAGCTAACTTTAAGTGAAAAGTTTTTTCTTCGGGGCAGGAAGGGCCACGAGTGGGCGGGCGCGTATTTCGCGGCCAACCCTTTGTCGAGTCGACCCCAACGTCTGCACCTCGTAGTATACCGTTTTATTTTATGCAAACCAGCCCGAGGAATTTCTAGGAATGCTTAAAGTTTTAAAGGAACGAGCAGCAAGGAGCAGGATGCATGGAGTTCCTGAACAAAGTGGCCGCTGCTGTACGCCACGATCACGCGAGTGGAACTGCGGCAAAAAAGACATTGTGCCAACAATTTAGCTTATCGTTCTAGATTCCATAATATAGGTAAATTGTCGTATCCTTTGACTAACAATAAGGGATGGAGGAAGAAGGAACAAACTGAGTCTTCGTGTGAGAGATTTTCAAGCGTCTGACTCTAATTTTTCGAAAATCTGTTTTATGAGAATCTCAAGCTATTTAAGTCGGTACTGTTAAATTTTATGGATGTTTATTAACTAGAAAACATACAACGAGTTTACATATCTCTAGAAAGATCTGACTATGAATCGATTATACAGATCTACCATTTTTCAATCATTAGGAGTTACGTCGACAAATAGCTTCAAAGTTTGACATTTCGTGATTTTGAATAAAAGGAACCACTAATAAAATCCCATTGAGGTCAATAAACCTCGAATCGGAATTTGAGGTTACAGAATTAGGTCAAGGTACATTTACGAGGCTTGACATTATCTTTGCCTAATTTGTAATTATTTTAAGAACTTTTCAGGAATTTAGAGGTTTATTATTTGAGAATCAAAAATTTTCTAATGAAAGGTAACAATTAAGATGGTTTTGTTTCTAACATATTGAATTCTTGACTCAACTTAAAATTTGTCAAATTGGCTTTACAAATATGTTAAATATTATTTACCAATCGTACAGTGGTAAAAAGTGGAGTTGATTAATTTGGTCCTCTTGAAGGGTTCATTTATTGCACAGTACATATGTGAGAATTTGACTAATATAAAATCTAATTCTCGAACAACATGAAACGCATCTACGACCGGTTAATTATTATAATTATTTATAACTAGATAAATGTGATTCAGAAAAAATGCTTTCACTTATTTTTGTACATTACTAATTTAACTCTATTAACCGGTTATTAAAAAAATCCGATTATTTGACATCCCTATCCACTGGTACGCTGATTTGTATTTGGTATAACTACTTTCGCATTTTTAAATAGCATTTAAATCACTTTCTGAATAAATTCTTACTTTTCAAGTTAAATGTGAAATTTAGAACGTCATTACCTACTTATGAAATTATGTCATATAATACAAATAAAAATTTTTTAATTTTCTCAGGAGAATTTACATTCTTCTTTCACCCCTTCGTAGTACTGACGATCAAAAATAAGCATGGACGAAGCATCAAACTTGCATAGTGGGAGAAACAGTTCCCTGTAATCTTAAAAAGTCAAAATACTGAATCCCTACTTCAGCAACTAAACACATCCAGAAAAAGTTACTTGTAACTGCTTCGTATTAAGAAATATTCATATTTTCGAGGAAACCATTTTTTGTGTACTTCCCTTTACAAAGCATAGGAAACACTTCGAAAAGGGTTACATAGGCTAGTAATCGTGCAGCGACCTTTCGCGAAACAGCGTTCTCGTGACGATTGTTCATTCGTAGAATAAAAGTATAAATTTTACTTTCGATGCTGTACGGCACGAGGATCGCGACTCGCGGTTGGTGGGCGGAACAAATGGGATTGCATAGGAAACAACGTAAGGGAGGGAACCGCACGTTATAAGATTTCTGTCGGGAAACAAACAACCTCTATTACTACTAGTCCGACACGAGAGGCACCCTTAAGCAGTTGCTTAATGATCTTTTGGGACGCGATGTAGATCTGCTAACTCATTTGCCTTCTAAATGGTTTAAATATGGAATTGTTAATAGGATTTTGGTTATGATTTTGACGTCAATCGTTTGAAACATCTGACTCGAGAATTTGCTAATACATACCTACTTCGATAATTTAATCATCATCGAAGATAAACTCAAGCTTGGGAATGCTTTAAGAAATTGTTTTCATTAATGTTACATTTATTTGGTTTAGTATATTCAGTTATTTTTATTGTTCAATTTTATAATCAACGCAAACCGTTACGAACATTTTTTAGACTTTTTCCATAACTCCTATACTTCTTTTAAATGTTCTTTTAGACAGAAGTCTATATTACTATTACTACACACTATCCTCCTAAAAATGATATATTATTCTTATTACATCTTATCATATTTATACTTTCATTTTTATTACTTTACTGTAGTATTGCCCTTTTATATCTGCCTTATTTCTATATTTCAACACTATTTTACGTTAATTTTTTGTTATACTTGTGTGATCACTACCTAATCTATCTACATTAGGTAGATAGATGCGGTGTTGGAAAGGGAGCAGAAATTATAAACACAAGGTTTACTTGTAAAGGCCTGTTTAAATGCAACTAGTTAGTTTGGGCAAACGTACCACTAGGGCAGAGTATTTCTTCCCGTTGTGTGAAGAACCAATGGAAATTTCGAAGTAGGTATTCTTTTAATTTCTTACTATATGTTCTCATAATCAATTGGAATATAGAGAAACTCCAAGATAAGATTCAACCGTTTAAGACCTACACATATTGTGACGGAGTAACAATCTAAGATTACTTTAAGATAATAAAAATCAATGATGTACCGATGATATATTTATAGCTGATCAACCTAACTGAAATTCGGGAGTGACTTTATCACTAAAACTACTGAGGGTAATATATATCTGTTTTTGTTTAAGTGTCACAATTATAGATCTTTGATAAAATACATAATTCATACGAACAACCATCAATTATACACTTATCTAGTTTTATTCGACATTAGTGGACAGAAATTATTATGTACCTACAGAACAAAATATTTATAAGGAGTAACTGTGTCCGTCATTTGACCGTTCTGGTAGTTTCAGTACTAAACAAGTCAGACAAATATCGTAGCTCTACTCTGCAAGAAAAGTGTCTCAAGTCAAAATTGTTCAATTCCCATTTAGTTGTTCATTTTATAATTCTAATAGAGAAACTTGTCGTCATTTATAATTTAGGCAATAAATGTTTGACTAAATTTTAACTAACATATAATAGAATAATTAGATAAATAATTTTGGAAACAAAAATTTTCTATTCCCTTTTCCAAAAAATTTTACATTTTCGACTCGTAACAATTTTCTCGTAGGAATGCGATATACCTTTAAATTCTGAAACGGTTGAGATCCACAGAATCGTGTCGACTACTTCTTTCACGACCCATAGATTTTAGACCCAACCTCTCCTGATGACTCATCAAGTTTTAAATAAATAAAACATTTAAACTTCGAGCTACCGTTCTCGTCTCTGTTCCCCTATCACAGTCATCAAAGTCGCAATGGGAAAAAGAAAAGAAAAGGCTGTGGACATCGAATGAAAGGAACAAAAGGGGATTACGATCCAGTCGGACAAGAGTCGCTCTTCAGTCGCCTGGAATTCTATCGCGTGTCAGTCTTTAAAAATACCAACCAATCGGAAGTCCACGGACTTCGACGAGCCGCGTGATGAGGATCCCCCTGTCAGAGGACTATAATTCCTCGAGAAAAACTGCATGATGCTGCAGAAAGGTGAGCCGAGTTCGAGCACGGTCGAGTCCATTTAGCCCGCGTGAGGAACGTAGGGGGCGCGCTACGCCGTAAATCCCGCCACGTAAATGAGTTTCGCCTCGTAAAAGCGAAGGAATCCGAAGAACGGTAGGCTAGCTGATAGCTCGCGGACAAACTGTTACGCGCGCACTTCCTCCTGCGCTCAACTTCGGTAAGTTTAGGGTCGGGGAAGTGTTAAACTCGCACCACGAGACCCAAGTAATGCGAAATCGGCGTCGCTAAGTCACGCGCCAACCGCCAAGGTGTTTCGCCAGGCGTTGTGGTTCCTGTGACTTACGTCGCCTCGAGTAAGTGATATTAACTCTGCAGGAAAATGATTTTTAGGGCATAAACTTGTGCTATGTACGGTAGTATCCTTAGAAATTGCGCCGTTTTGATCCTTGACTAATGTAGTGGTGTTGAACTTCCTTTGTTTGTTTAATTTTTAATATTTAGTATGAAATATGTATGATCATAATACTGACACTGTGCCAGGTAAGAGTTACAAATATTAGTGTCTTGGTTTAATTATCACATCAACAGTAACAAGTAACCGGGTTAATTTAACTTTGTATCTAGAAAAAAGGAAAATATTTCATTTTGGTCTAAGTACAGTGACGGGAATCCATATATTCTGTTTTTCAACTACTAAAAATTTTCCATTTTGTGACTGTGCTCGTTATTCCCCTGGAAAAGTTTGTGAATTTTCTCCCACTATCTTCCCCACAGTCGAAAACTTAGTAGTTTTTTTATGACAGGCTTTTAAACCTTTTTAAAAACATTAAATGTCTTTAAACAGTCCGTTCTAAAATTTTATGAAAGTAAAATTTGTTTTCATGCCGCAGACTTCGATAGAATGTTATTTTACTGAAGACGAGTATAATCTCTCATAATTTTTTCCTAAAAAGAAGATGTTAGTGATAGAAAATAGATTCTAGGATAGGACAGAATTTGTAAAAATCATCTAAATAGGAGTTTGATCATTCTTCTATTAGAGAAAAATGACACCCACCGTTTTTCTCCAAATTGAGGGTTCTCTGGTCCTTAATTTAGTTTCGGTTCTACCTAGTTTGTTACATTTGTTATAATACAGACTTAAGCCATAAAGCGTCCCGAAGCTCTAACAAATAATGCTACAATTTCAATTGCAATCTGAATGGACTATGATTATAATACGTTTTTCACCTGAGATCTTTAATTGAATGTAACCATCATACTGTTGTAATGTTTCTCTCTATATATACATAATATTCAACGAACACTAGTTTTAAGGAGTGGTGCAATTTTGTTAATCATGTTTGTAATCTGAGACCTGAAAACTTTTCGTGTTATACGAGTTATTTCGAATTGCTGAATAATAAACTCCTACGAGTATTTGCATGATTCCAAAATATAGCCACTGGTTATTCAGGGATATTAGAGTTAGAACTGACCAAGTGATAGTTTTACGTCCCCGAATTGAAACTCGGTGCAAACTGCGCGGGTAAGCCCAGGACCAGAAATTAACCCAGGAATTAGGTTGAGTTCCCACGGATCCGATGCAAATTATTCATCCCGCCAGGGGCTATCGACGCTCAATTTGCACGGAGTTTGGGCAGCCTTGAGATTTAATTCTTCGCTACGGGATCCCGGCATTTGAATTCCTGAGTGGTTCGTGGGATTGGTGATTAGGAAACCTGACTGTTTGGACAACCTTCATGAACGTCTTTTGTTTCATGAAGCAGTGGCTATAATTTGCCGAAACGTGATTGCATTTTAAATGATGGTGTTAGACATACTATCGATGAATAGATTAGATTATAGATTAAAATTTACTTAGAAAGTCTATTTCTTGAAATTGATGACGAAATATCTTAATATAAAATCTTCCAAGACAAAAAGGAACAAAATTTAAATAATTTTTACAGTTTCTTTACAGGCAGGTGGGATTTAATAAACAGCCGTTTCTCAATCATTGATTTTAAAATATAATATTACTTTCTAAAAGTGAGGATATAAATCAGATCAATGCGTCTCCATTTGATTAAATTTCTCTTTAAGATTAGGAAAAAAAAGTTGTTCCTTCTTTACGCTTTCAAGTTGAACACTTCGTTCTTCAAAGTATACGGTTGAGTAAACTCGTCTTGAATCTGTGGCGATACAGGGTTGGTTTCTTCCACTGGAGAAAAAAATCGGTATGAAACCGAGGGAGGGGGATTTAAGTCCATTTCTCATACATATAATGTATATGTATGTGTACATATATAGGTGTACATAAAAGAGCCCAGAAAGCCGTACATAAGATACACTAGCACCCGTAATCCGATACTTCCGGCCGACTAAAGGCTCTAAAAGGATAAAAAGCGACCAGCAAAAGGTTACCTCGAAGCGTTTTCGACGCGCTACCACCGGGACGTGAGACCACGATAATGCGCCTTGCATTGCCATTTAACGGCAACGAACGCCGTGTGCTGGACGGATCGTTAAGACGTTCTCTCTGTCCACCTTCCCAGCAACCCCCTGCGTCACTTTTCTTTTCACGCTAGAACCCTCAATATATATAACCCTGTCTCGACTTCCTCCATTTCCTACGTGATCCCGAATTGTTGGACCCCATCGTCCTCTGTTCGTGCTGTATCTGGGATCGCTTTGTTCTCGCACAAGTCGTGTAATTTCAATGTATTCTGAAGATAAAGACTCGCCCCTTCATCGAGTAAGGTTAATCTTAATCAGTTGGAGCGGCAATATTTCTGGAGGCCGCTTTTCTGTTTAGTCTTTTTAGGAAGCTGATGGTGTTGAAATAGTAGAGATAAAATCGGGCGGTCGACTAACACTATAAACCCTTTATTCTGGGAGTAACAAGTGCTACAGTGGGTGTGTCTGAGTGACGTAGTGGGAGTAACTCCTCCCAATGACATTGAGTAGTCGTGTGGTTCTATCAAGACTGTAATTTGACATAACAAAGTACTGCTTGATTTGCTTGGTTCTAGAGGTTTAGTGCCTTATAAATGTCAAATATACTTACATGCGCTTAATTGTGCACTTGGTCTTTGTGACTATCCAGATAACCATCACTTCCAAATAAAGTTCAATTTGCTTATGTTAGATAAAATAGTGTAAGATACATTTTTAAATAAGAATATAAGTGTACTTTCAGTACTATTACGCAAAATTTACGAATGCCAATTAAATTGTTGTCAAAGAAGCGTTAAAGACTAAAATTAGGTTTCGAATAAAATTGGCCCAAATAGCGCACACGGCTTAAAATTTTATGTTTAAAAATGATTATTGTGTGTATACTACAAATACACACACAAAAATTCATTTTATCGAAAACGGTTCTTAAGCGATTAATTAATTTCCCCACACCCAAGCTACTAAATTAAGATCATTTAATACTTTCAACAATAATATACGTATAAAGTGAGTATACATGTCAAAATAATATCAGAATTTCTAACCATATCCTTTTAATAATTATAAATTGATTTCCCTTGCTGTTCATTTAATCTCATAGTCAAAATCGATCAAATCTGTCAGTTGATTTCAGTAAACAATAATGACGGGTAGAGGACGTAGGGACCGCAACCCGATCTTAGGATATAGGAGCATCGATGCCAGCAGGCTCATTTTCGGAATTGCTTAAACGCGCGTGTAATTGAATCCCGCGCTGGCCGAAATTGGACTTGCCGCATGAATTCGTAACAGGCCGGCATTCTCGACTTATTAACAGGGCGAACGCAGTGCGGAGCATCGAAATTACACCAAGTGCTTTCCTATTATCGATGATAGCGAGTAGCGGCGGCAACCAGCATCGAACCACCGCGAAGGCTTAATTCTTTGGCCCAAAGTTTCCGTCTGTAGGAAATTACCGTAATGACGGCCGGGATATGTGATAATACGTTACGCATCGGTCGCTTTAGTGTCGTTGTCTTCGTTTGTCTCGACTCACATAATAATTACATTTATAATGCGAGTCGTACTGTGAATAAATTTTTACGTGTTTGCTTCGACAATGAGAACTTATTACTTGAAATTGGGACTTTTTTTCATCATTGAACTTTCTAATGTGCACAAACAAACAAATTTTTTAAATTTTGTGCTGGTTTTATAGTCATATGTCTTACGTGATTTCCAATGTCGCATACACATACATAATCCATATATACGCATGCATGATTTAAATCTTAAAACTGAAGAGCAATTTTGGAGTTCTGTCTTTCAGTAATTTTATATTCAGTTTCATGAAATTAATTAATCTTACTGTAGTAAAATAGTTTTATACTCAATGTATGTCTTCCAATATATTGTGCATCGTAACAAATGTGCAATAAGCAAGTAATTTTGTACTTAGAAACTTCAGACGAAATGCGATAACGTGCACCCTATACTTATATTTCTATAATACTTTTTATTGTTAGTAGCAAATTAAAAACATTTATATTTAACTCAACTTTTGACCTAAAATGGAAAACGTAAATTGGGTTAATATTGAGGCGTTATCTGCTAGAAGGACATGAATGTAAAAATCTGGTTACGTAAAAAAAACCTCCACATTTACATCGTGATAATTGGATAACTTGAACTATATTTTAAAGCGCTCTATTTTTCTTTAATTTTAGAAATATTGGTAGAAATGAATACTTTTTAAAATGTGGAATGTATGAAGTAGATATCCATCAAATGAGTTTGAAATACTCACACTCTTATTGTACCTGCATCATCAGTAGAGATTAAATCTAATTTATAAGTCTATAAGTCTTATGGCAAGTATCTTGTAACCTAAATTTGTATAACATTTTTTCATAACAAACTGAAAATATTGATATTCAACTCAGCTTTTAAGCTAAAACAGTAAATACTTCAGGTTAAGTCGAACTTGAGTCAGAAGCAACCTCAAGACATACTTGTTTCATTTTCTAACAAAATCCTAATCATCCTGAATCTGTACCAAACGTTTCCCATAAGCTGCTACACGGAACTCTCGCCAAATTTGCATTAAATTCCAGAAGTATGAAAGACAAAGCGAACTCGAGGGATCTCTAGATAGAGTTTTATCGTTACATATCTTCGATTAATTAATCCAGTGCAGAAGAAAGTCTGGCCATAGTTTCCCAGTTTACTGCCAGTGAAGCGTGGCTCAGCAGTCAGTAATCACTTTCCCGAAGAAAACAGACGATTCGCTGTTAGCTGCAGACTGGTCCCTCAACTTGCGGTATTCTCGTTGTGCTTTGAGAGGGCTCATTGGTTTCTAGTTAATCGCATGAGCAACTGGGCCGTTCTAACGAGGTCTGGCTCAATGAATCGTCCAAAAGGAACGTCGAAACTCGAAAAATCTCTTGACGCGAGAAAGGATCAAGAAAAGAGAGAAAAAAGAGAGAAAGAGAGCGCCCTAGACGTGGTCCCGGCGGAGTCGGACGAGCCATTGAAGGCTGCTTATTGTGTTATAATCAAGACCCCAGAGGACAGGGAAGCACGAGATGACTGAAAGAGAGAGTTCAGTGCACGCTGGGGCGGGTTATAAGCCGAAAACAAAGGCAACGGGGTTTCTTGCACCCTCCATGCGTCAAGCTGTACATCCTGTAAGGCGCTTACCGCAGCACTCGGCGATTGTTACACACGGGGAGGCAGGACGGTTAACTTGATCCCAATTCGAGGTGCCGCGGAGCGATATATGAATCTACCACGATCGCGCTTTAGCGAAGGACTGCGTTAAACACCGCGTCTATCTTTAAATTTATCGCGCTGGATAAGGGAGAACCCTCTGACAGTGTTATTGATTTTCGTGGAGGTGGAGGCTTAGAGGTGAAGACTGAAGGAATATTGAACCATGTTGTGGAATGTGAAACAGATTGAGAAACTGTAACTTTCCCATATTCTCCTTTTTTCAGTTTGGGATACCATTGTAGAGGTAGGAGACACCCGTACACGCGCGAATTCAATGTGTTGCGGAAGGATTTTAGCCTTTTAAGAAACATGATTCTTAGCTATAAATTATAAATATTGGTACTGCTTATACACAATTCTCGATCCACATGTATTCGCGATAGCGTAACTCCTTCAATGGCAGTGTGAAAATAGCCTTTTCCTGTTAGTCTACACTCTAGGTTTACATTTATCTGCATTAGTCACATAATTTTTCCTTCATTATAACTGACACTAAACTGATATACGCGAATCGGCTATTAACCCTCTGAATGCGGCAAGTTTAATACCTTGCATGTTCTGTGTGCGAAAATCCCGCAAACCTGTCTTTCAACTCTCAACCATATTCGCTGACTCCTATATGAGTTGAATACACAGTCTGCACTGATCACCAATTTGTTACATGTCCTGATAACTATCAAAGCTTTATTTGTAGTTCTTGGATATTTTTCGCCTTATTATATCTTTAATAATAAATTATAAAGCTACATTTAGATTGTAATTTGAAATATACTGGAGAGTAATTTGTGAAACCACTAGGTCGAATATTCTTTTATGCCCCACTACCTATTCTGGGCACTACCTACTACCATTTCTCAGCCCTGAAGGCGTGTCTCCTCGACCAGAGAAGGGGTGTGCTGCTTGAACGAGTGATGTCTTATGTGCTCTTCTCGAATATGTAACGACTTGAGTCAGTATTACGTCAGGTCTAGAAGAGAGATCAAATTTACACCTAAGTTAGATCTAAACCAATCTCTCTGAAATCTAAGTATTCTCACTATTCTTATTACCTCTTAAATTCTTTATCTACATGTATTTTGAAACTTTAAAAATCTACAGAAAGGATTTCATTACCTAACCTCAAAGATCTCCTTTTCACTACGAAGAGTTTACGCTGAACACACATATCTTCATTGCACTCTAAATCTGTCTAAGCTCGACAAATAATACAGAGCCTGTAAAACGCTGCCGTCAAACAGTTCAGCCAGCTCCCACATTCAAAACTTCGTGGAGGACGTGCTATACCTAGAAGTCACAACTTCGAGGGCGGAGAACATCCAAGTACAATAAATGTCAAGGATGCCCGTGATGGCGGTTTCGTTCAGCGCGACTCGCCACCGGAACTAAATTGCGTCTTTCGTGCTAATTACGCGAGAAGCTGTGTCGCGCCCCGTCGGCGGGGTCGTTCATGTTTATTCAGACGGTTTCAGTTGTCAGGCGGAATTTCATCCCGGAAACCAGCCGATGAGATTATAAAGTCAAACGTTGTACGCGCGAAGAGGAGCGTAAAGCCGTGAGTCTTGGACCCTAGCTACGGCGTCGCGACGCCACCCTGTTCCGAGCGTCGAATTTCTCTATACGATGCAAGAGTTTTGGAATTCGTGGCGCGTAAGGCGGATAATTAATAGCCATGCCGCCGAGAGTTTGATTACCTTTTCGACCTTATCTACACGGTGTCCCATCCCTCGCGTTCTTCCACCAAGCGCGCAATTTCGTTCACGTTGCTAGACTCGCAGCACGCGCCAAGAAATTAGCTAAGAAACTCGCCGTGATCGAGACGCCGCGAACCAGTCGAGACAATGGACCCCGAAGGTTTTGTTAATCCTAGATGGAAACTCGAGGAATCCACTCATTATCTAGCTTCCTCCCGGACACCACTGTTGAAAATGACTTTGTACGGATAAGGTTTAGCTAGTTGGCCTTTCTTAGGAAGCTAAAGTTGGGAAGATGTTGAATATATGACTTTTGTTGAGTAGCTTAGTCTCTCAGACGCATTTTTTTTATTACTTTCTCTGTTACAAGAAGCACATCGTATCTGTCTGAGAAAACTGCATAAATCGGAAACTAAAATTCTTGAAGAAAACAGAAAGAAAGTTTCTGTTTACAAAATTAAGTAATTACAGCATTATGAAACACACAGTAAGTAAAATTTATTGTCTGTGTATTAAATGATTTTCTAGTTAAATAGCTCATTTGTGTGAGTCTTTATGTTCGATTTAGCTCATTTTCGTCACCTTAAGATTATTAGTGCCATGCTTTCGGCTTATTTTATTTCGTTAGGAATGTTCTATTGATCCATTAACTTTTGCCTAGTGTGTCCATTCGGACCTAACATCTGTTCTGCACGTTGCTAAAGCTAAAATCATTCAGCGTTTGAGGGTTATAAACCAATACGTGAAAAACTTTTTCTCCACACCCTCCGTCTTTAACAAATTGTAGTAAACTATAGTATAGTATATCTATCCAGAAGTTTTCGGAGATTCCCACGTATATGAGAAACATAATTAAGAGAAATGTTTCCGATAAAAGCTTAATATACAATATACTATAAAACATTCCATTTAAATTTAGTTGACCATTACAATACTCTAGTAATGTTAAAAATAATGCGAACACATGTACTATCAACAACGAATAAAGCCATATTATACAAGCTAAAAGCTTTCGTTAAACTTCTGAGAGATCTAAGTAGATACCTTAACTAATAACACAGTTACATAAGTTGTACCTTCTGCCTCGTTACGGAATATTTTTTATAAATAATCTATAATATATAATGTATGTACTTCCTTTCTAAACCTATAAGAATTATTACTGTCACATGAATTTTAGAAGTATTTATCATTAGCAAGTACATCTAATCACAGCTTAATACTCTATATTCGAAATATATTAGTGCACAAAAAATAAGTATCAGTAACTAAATATTAAGCAATATATCAAAATGAACAATATCAGTAATTAGACGAGTGTAACATTACCTTTGCTTTCTTTAACCAGACCACGTATAAAAATAACCACAGGAATCTCCGTTGATCCAATTCGCTTCCTCCTACAGACTTTCCAACACGAGTCAGTGGTGGTAGAGTGGAGAAGACAGGAAGCGTTTCCTCGTCGCAGATAGCAGGGTTAGTTTAATTCCCGCCCAAGCCCAGACAGTTTCCGGATTCGTGGCTATTACAAAAAGCAATGAACAAGAGACGAATCTTCACCCAAGTGGATCGCGTCCTCTCTTGCCTTCCTTCTTTTGTGGAAAACCTTGGCAACGGGTAGCTGTACGATTTCGTCGAGCAACTTAAGTCTAACCATACATACATTCGATTCGGCAGATGCGTCAGGGCAAATCGTGTTGCGAACCGGCGACCAGCCCCGATTGGGGTCAATTAATTTCGGGTTAACGCTGCCTAAAGAATCGTTATTGCCTTAACTCAGGACGTCTAGGAAAGGCCAGAGGGCACCAAGTGGATTCGAAAGCAATTACGAGAGCTTCTTGATGGGAGAAGAACGTAAATGTGAGGAAAAACTTTATAATGATGGACTAGGAAAAAAGGTATTTCGAGGAATTTTAGCGTAGATATTAAAGATTACTGATTTCAACCTTAAATTTAGATTTGTATTTAAATTTTGTAATCCTAACCATTGTGTGTGATTTAATTTATATTTAATTGATAAAGTGATACGGTTACTATAAATTTAAATTGCAACTCCGCTAGAAACGTGCCATAAATAACAAATTTCCAACTTTATAGTCTATGTTTTTGACTTATGGCAGTTTTCTGGTGCAGGTACGATATTAGTACTTAGGTATGTATACAAGGTGTTCAAGCTGAAGCAAACTATCTAAATATTTTAAAAATGTGGTGCTTTTAGTAACACGAAAATCGTCTATGGCATAATCTGAATGGTTTCCAAAAAGGAATATCATGAAAGAACAGTCTTTTGTATAGGATGATTTTTTCTTAGTTTTTAAACTTTAGTGTCATTAAAACCAAAGGAAATATTTAGATAGCCTGCTTCAGCCTAGACACCCTATATACTGAAATATAACTGAATAATGCTAAAAGTTCAGAAGGCACAAATAATAGTTTATTACTATATACAGATAGATAATTACTATACAAAACAAATTTTGAAGTATTAGGACATATAAATAAATCTAAATAGATTACTTAAATCTTGTTATACTTCCACAATATTTGGTAAAGAATGTACCCTGTGAAAAACTGCAGAATAGATGAATATTTAAGAAAATCAGCAACACTGTCATTAATCATCAAACACAATAGTCTTTGAGAATGCGATATAACTGAATAGAGAATGAAAGAGTAATTTAGCAGGATTACTAATCAAATAGTTAAAGGGTGTCAGATCGAGCAATTTAAAATTACGAATAACTGTAGAATAAATTTGTCCCCTGATTCTTATGACAGTCGATCTACCTTGTATTTTCGATAACCACAAATGAGAGGGTGGAATTGGAGTACCATCGAAGTTTCCATGAATCATCGTACCTATTTGGATCTACCAAGACTATGATTAATGAATTTGGTCCTGTCTGTTGAAAGAGACTGATCCACAGACTAACATGAACAAACTGGATACCAGAAGAATAGTGCAATCTCATAGAAAATATCTATGTATTTCGAATTTTCGGACACTTCAAAGTGAACACCAACGGTAGTAACCTGCGCTCACGGTTTTGATCAGAAAAGAAAGGAAATCGAGCATAGTTGAAATTTTTGCCTGTGCTTAAATCTTTTCTACAAAACACGTGCAACTGAATCTTGGCACTTATCAGGAATACCCATCGATCATTGCATCTAAGATCTACCGAAGGGTAACCAGCTACTAAGCAGTAATTGCTTTGCAGTGTCAACCAGTCAACTCGCAGAACCTACTCGAGTAGAAAATAATTTCCAAACAACACGGGACTACGTCTTTCCAACTGTCAACGAGTCGCCAAAGGGTGAGAATTCTCGACAACCCTATCAGTACGAAGCTTGACACCATTTTGAGCGTATTATGAAAGCGTACGTGCGCAATCTTCATCCTTTTGGACGCGCTCGAGCACGCTCTTGACCATATGAAAACTCGGGGGACGCACGTGGGATCGGACATTGTTCGCCCCCCTGTAATCTTATACGAGAGACCGCCGCCCGGATCTCTTTTGACAAATATGTTGGATCGTCCCACAGTCTGCTTCATCTATAATGTAATTCGAGATGGTAACTACTCGCGGGAAGATTATATTATGAGCAAGCCCTGAGGAAAGAGCCAGCCCTCAACGACATCAGACAGCCTTGCTGACCGCCTCTGCTCGGTCATCATTACTCACGACTGTGATTCATTAGAGAATCCGAGGGAAATTAAGTGGCTGGTTACAAATGTCCCCTCATTCTCGATGTATCGAAATTATTGACCACGATGGAATGCGTGTGATGGTCTATCGTTTATCGCAGTCATTTTATTATGACATGTTCGAGGTGGAATATTTTTGACTGTCTAGATAAATTTCTAGTATTTTCGGAACGTTGTATCATTATGTGTTGACATTTTTTAGTCTACGTTCGGTTTGAATGTCACATGTATATATGCATATATATAATCTTACATACATAATCTTTGACATCATACGAGTTGAAAGTGTTCGAATATTCAGACGTATCAATGCTCTGCTGCACCAGTTCTATGAAAATGTCAGTCATAAAAATAATGCTCTCTTGTTTGAAATTCACCAGCCGTCATTTGTCAGTTTCAGTCGCGTGAAAATTCAAATTTGTCAGTGATGTCATTCTTAATTTTTTTCACTGATACTTTATTGGTTACTTCTGATAACGTCACGGTTGCTCATATTTCAATAACTTATTCTACTAACTGATTTGAAACTTTGCAAATCTCAGTATTTGAAGATTCAAAAATTGAAAAATTTGAAACCTATAATATTTGAGAGTTCGAAAACTACAAAATTTAGAGATTTGAACTCGTTTGATAAGAACTCGTTAATCTGAACATTCGAATACCTAAAAATTTCAAAACCATGAAACATGTGAAAAAACTAATCATATGGATTACCATCAGTAATACCTCGTAGTCTATTGATCATGTATACCAAACGATTATCTTATTCAAAATCAAAAGCATATCAATCCTACAAACTGGCAGTCCTATTACAAAATAAATGTTACCCTTATTTAGGTAGCTTTCCTCATCAACCTCAATCATTAGTGAGAGATAACAAAGATTAAGTAACGGTTCTAACGATTAGTACTTCATAAACAATCACTACATGCTGTAGAAAGAAATCTAACCCCAAGAAAATAATGATAACTTGCGGTTCAATCTTTTCTGCCAACTGAAATTGAAGTTTCACCTAAGCGTTTTATAGTAACAGGCTGAGACAATCGTAGAGCGAAAAAGACTTTTGATGACAAGAACGGGCGCAGAGGGACCGGTAATAAAGCCAGAAGGCAAAGGAACGTAATCTCGAGCGACTATAAAGCGGTAAAGGAGCAGTGAGAGAATGTTCCCGTCGTAGTGGAAACGCGGGATCGAGGGGCGCGGCCCGGGCGTTAATAATCATGCATAGCGTCGAGTGTTGCAACTACCGAGCTGCATCGCTTATGCACTTGTCCGCGCTTGGTGCGCTTATGAAAAACGAACAATCGAATTACCGGGTCCGTTCATATGGAAATGGAATGGCATGATAAAGCCAGCGAGGTAGACGACGAAAAATTTTTGATGGCACACGCTGCACAGGACCGAGATATATGCATGTCACTGGTCATTCCTGCTCGTATTTTTTCGGCGTTGAGGACCCCGCATTTACATTCGAATCTATGTGCCTCGATGCGCCGTAAATCGTGCTAATGAATTTGGAAATCGGTCGTAAAAATACGATAACTCCGTTTGGCTCCCTCGATTACACAAAGAGAAACGACTTAAGAAACGAGCGATTCAAAGTGATGATGAATAGTCTTGCTGACTTTTAGAGACGTGGATCGTAGAGGTTAGGATTTTATTACTAGAACTGCCAGAGACGTCAAAATGGTCTACACTACACGATTATTTCGTATGTATATTTTATTTTTTATAAGTATTACGTTCTTCTCTTCGGTGATGTTGAATAAAACTAAATAAATATATAAAAGAACATTGTTTTTGTGAATTATGTGCTTCTTGGAAACCTTTAATTTTGATATTTGAATAAAAATGGATATAGCCGGTAGTGTCAATCTTGGTAGTTTTAGTGTTAGATTTATAAATTAACCACCTGGAGATATTAGTTTTGAAATGTTTTTTCTATATTTGGAACTGCAGTACAGTCTTCATAATATTGAAAGAAATTTTGTTTTGGAAGTGACACTGTTGTCAGTAGATATGGAAGCTGAATCGTGAGATGTCCTATTGTCACAGGTACAATCTATAGATTGAATGTATGAGGGCGGTAATGCATACTTCAAGCAACCAAATGCTTTTGCAAATTGTGATATATGAAAATATCTAGTTCGGAACACCTGGATCAGCGCCATTTCACATTAATGAAATTGAGAAATTTATGCCTTTAAAAATTGAAGTATGTAGATTTTATTACTTTTAGTTTTATACGTATGATAAATCTTAGGATTTCGTATAAACAGTCCCAAGCTTTCTTTTCCAGATTAGTAATCACATTCAAATATCTTTCGTCTCCAAGGGTTAAGTTACCTACAGACCTAAACATTCGTAGTTTAGAGCCGACGTTTTACAAAACGCAGTATCACATTACGATTCCAAATGTTCCTCTGAGAAATAAGAAGCTATGATTGTACAGAATGTGAATTTTAAAGTACATAAAGGAGACATTGAAATTTACGTTCACCCGATGACTTCGTGCGGCGAAATCGTCGATGAAGCCGATTTTAAGAGAAAGCGAATGGATTAAATATTTGACATACCAATATTGAAGAAATTTCTTTGTGGGTACGACATAGGTAGTTGTACTTACCTGAAACAAAGAAAAAGTTAATGATTAAAATTGGATAACATCACGTACCAACGCATATTTTAAACAAGAGTGAAAGAAATAAGTAGAACAAATACGTTGTACATAAGTTCAGCATATTGAAAAAAATGAGATAAAATGTATAAATAAATTCTAGATTTCATAACTGTGATACAAGTGATATAGTAAATACATACAACAACATTAATTGGCTGCTCATAACTGTGTGAAGTTACGTGTACTGTATATTCCACTTTTTTGGTTCAAAGTGTTTATTACATGTCTATAAGTATAGATACTTACACATACTTATACATGTGTATATACAAAACGAAAGGAGATACATTGAAACAGTGAAACTTAATCTGAGTTATTCTTCAATAACCTACCACTCAAGCTGATTTAGCAAATTCTTAGTAATATAACGCAATTCTTCATGGCAACGGTAAAGAAAACTTTATTTTGACTTTAAACCTAAAATGGATTCCAAACGTTAAATATCTACACACAGTAACCTCAAATAATTCCGTGCCTACAAACATATATTACCCACTGCCCACTACCTTAAAACAGAAGTATGTACTGATTTAACGCGAGATTGTTCCCACAGAAATCTACCAGTAAAGCTCTCCATCGTTCCAAACGTTGAAATTTTCCTCTTTAAAAGAGAAATTTATCGCGAAAGGGGTAAACGCTGCAGGTGACAGGTGTTACGCTCAAAATCGAGCGAGAAATTTCAATCCAATTGCCCTTTTTTCCCGGTGATCCTGAGGCGACGTAATTTCCCCACCCGCGGTATTCCTCTTCTTATCTCGAACTTTAATTACTTCGTTTTATTCTCAAAAGGAGGGTTCCATAATGAGAATTCGGCGCGCCAAGTCCAACCCTCTATCATAGGCGGAACGGAGGAAGAGAACTTCCGTGTCCAACACCGTCTACTGTCTTCGAGAGAACCTTGATCCGCGACAAAGGCCATCGTCCAGCTTTAATTAGCCCGAAACGCTGCGATTCGCTTATTGAAAAAGCGGAGAGAGGCCCCATCCGAGGGTGGATCAGCGGGTTCGGTCATTTGTAGAGCGTCTTTCTTCGCTTTTATTAACCCTCCTTTGCCTCCCTGCGACCCCAGCTCCTTCGCCAACCTAGCTCGTACAGTTCCTCCAATATCACGTTATTGCACTCCGCCGCCTGCAGTGTCGCTATAACTGGAGCCGGGACAGTGTAGGTGGCTGCTCATCTAGCTCCTCCCTATTCGATTTATTTCCTTTTCTCGCAATCCCGCTCCTCGGGGTCAACTTGTGCTGCTTTATTTCCACCTGCTCACCGTGTCTACAATACGCGGTAATAACCGAGAAATCGACGGTTAGCTCGATACCACCGTCGCTGCATGTCCGCCCACCCAATGTCATGACGAAGCTGTGCCTCGACGACTCTTTGTCCCCGATCACTGTGCCTCTTTTCGTTGACTCTTTCCTCTTACAACTACGCAGTCAGCTCGGCTGTGCCTGTGATTCTATCGATCGGCCGATCTAAATCAAACCGTTCGTTATGGAACGTTGTCGCCCCATGAGTGGAGTCCCTCGTCTCCTTTTCGTATTGCCTCCTCCTTTTTTCGTACTCCGGAGGTTGAATTGGACACTGCTCATCTCGTTGGTTGATGGTGTCCGATTGTGACAGAAAGATACCGTCTGGGACCCGTTAAGCTGTGTTTCCACGTGCGCAGCAGGCAATGTTGATCGGGGTTGAAGGGTTCGACAGGTACAGGTTCTGTGAGGAACTCGACAGAAGCGAGTAGTCTTACTTTGTATGGTAGTCGAACTTAAGTACTTATTTAGTATCATTGTATTGGGACGGATTTACTCAAATTTTAAGTTCTCATTTATTAGTGTTTAGGACCGCTTAATCTACGTGATTGTTTCTCCTATAATGCGTAAGGCATAGAACTATACATTAAAAGTTGATTTATTGTATCTTTAAGCTTCTTTATTTGTGAAAGCCGCTTTTGATCAAAATTCTTTTAAACGTAAGTGGAGGGTATTAACAAACAAATAGGTAGAAATTTCATTTGTGTTCTGAGTAATAGTTTACTAACGAAAGAAACGTAACTTAATATTACATTATGCTTTCATTCTCGTATACATATAGTCAAGTTTGGCTACTTCTTTCTATTCATGTATATCCTTCATTAACTGCTCAAATATATTGCAACTTAATTTGACCAAAAATTGAAAAACTCGAATTCTCGAGAAGTCACATCTCAAAGACCCTTATAGCAAAAGTTAATTTGTAGTACTGCGGGACAAATATTAGCGTGCCTATTATTCCTTGCAATTATGCATTGGGTTTTATTCTCACTGAACAAAAGTCCTCTGACGATAATTTCCCCTCGTACGCGGCCACCCTTAATCGTTATCGTATACAAGCTCGCGAGTCAACCCCTTCATGGAGCTACGAACCTGTATACATCGTCGGAGTGCGTATAACGAGGAGCTGGCAAACAGTTTTCTCGTGTTCCTCCGAAGTTGCTGTTTGAGAACCAGACACCCCGCCTGAAATGGCTCATTCTATTAGCCCCGAACTCCAGTTTCTGAACTCCATTTCGCTTGAATGTGTTCATCGACGCGCAAGAAAAAGGGGATTCAAATTCAAGTAAAAGAAAATCGTAGTTTCTGATATTCAGAGGTATCTAGAGAGATTTCAATTTTAATATGCTATGCCGTATTAAGCGATTTAATAGTAGCGATCCATATAAACAGAGAGACCCATAGGACTGTACTTCCATCATTCTTTTAATTATTCCACTAGCTAGGGGTCAATATTTTGCACTATCATATTTTGTTAACAATTTTGTGAAGTGTACAGTTATTTTACTTTTGAATAATATTGATTTTAAGTAATGCATCTTAGATCTCTGCCAATGTTCATACCAAACTTTCGTTAAACATATTACCCATACTTATACCCATAATTTATTGTTAGCAAAGTACTACTAGAATTAATTAGCAGCATTAATATAAAGTGAGGCGTGATAAATCGTAAAACAATATTTTTAATTTAATACTTAGATCCTCGGGCTCTGGATGTCTTGTCCTGACCTTCCTCCATATACATATAATATTGAATTGTATTTTGTCATATTACATTAAAAGATAAAAAAATACTTGAACATTAAATTCGGAGAATATAGGTTCTAGATATTTCTTAAATAATTTCTATTATAAACACTTTTGATGTCACATACTGACTTAAACTGTCTACGTTAACATTACCAAATAGAAAAGACCACAAATAACGCTTTCTAAATTCAGTCTGCAGTTGCTAATAACATCAAACTTGCTACAAATCTACGCTACTAGCAATCGAAATCTGCCTTAGCAAAGCCAGTTTGAGCGCTACTCTCAAGCAAAGCAATTTTTTATCGTGAAAGAACGCAACAACGAGGATTCCCGATTTTATTCCACTCTTTGCCCAGCTTTAGGCATCAATGATACACGGCCGCGAAGTGCACTCGTATTAATGCGAATTTCGAACGGCACTCCTGGGAGAGTGAAGATTTCTAGCGCAGTGCGATCCCTCGATATCCCCCGAAAGGTTTCTTACTTCCCGTCTCTCTCGCTCTTGTTCTCCCTCGGTTTCTCGAGACAATTTAGATCCTTTTTAAACGCTCCGTCATGTGTCGGTATTTGTAGTCACGAATACAACCACACGGAGTCCACTTTTAACATGAACAAAGAGGTACGTGACGCGGCTGGATACGCACAATCAGCCCGCAGTGATTGAGGCATTCAACGCGTGGGCACGCACTCTTACGCCCTCTTACGCGCGCTTGCGCGTGCTCGCGCGCGCACACCACTGTCGAATTTCTCACGCTCCCTTTGGGATCTATTTCTGACACGTAAAATAAACTCGCGACGAAGTGATCTTATTGTCAGATGAAACTCGCTCCCTACACCGATTATCGATGAAATGCTACTGCATACCATTATCCATTTCTGCGAGTCCCAGAACAATAAGTGGTATTTTGTAGCTGAAAGGATTATGCTGATTTTATCTCGAAGACACTTTGCTAATTTGCATATTTATTTACTGTAGTTGTAAGAAGAAAATCTGAAGAATTATAAGTAAAAATAATAACGTTATAACACAGCACAAGTAGTAGTTACTAGTCTGATACACTGGAGGAATATTTACGCATGTGATGTAAAATTATGGAAGACTTTTGAAAAAGAATTTTGGTTAGGTAATAGAAGTCATTTTAAAGATGAATTTGTCATGTCAAAAGAATTAAAAAAATGTATACAAACATAAATCCTATGTAACATTTTATCCGAATTATGATGAGTTCCGTGTCACAATAATTCTTTCAACACATGAAAGTAGTTACACTAATTCCATCCGACTATTTATAAAGAAAATGAGAAGAAAGAGAATTGAACAAAGTTTTCAGCAAATTCAATTTCATCGTGTCTTGTCAGTAAGACAGTCAATAATAGAATATCTGTAGAGCTGTATTCAAATTCCAAAAGATCATTTAGAACACTTTCTTGGAAATAAGCAGATATACAATCTGTTAAAAAAATATATTTACTATAATTCGAAAATACGGATATATTTAAATAAACCCCTTCTATTCTTTTGCTGTATTCAAGCTATTCCTAAATCACTTCTACATGTTACAAGACACCATTTCTATTACTGTTAGAGTTAAAATATTTCCATTTTGAATGTTAGACTAAACTCATTTTTTTCATTTGATCTAAAAATCTGCAAGGGTTTAATTGAGCTCAATTGTAAGCTAAAATTATTAGAGTTACAATATTTAGACGACTTTGAATTCAATTTAACTCCACTATACCGGAAGTCATATTTTAAATCTCGTTTTAACAATTACACAATGTGTACTATGATAAGTGAGAAATACTTCACGGATTGATTCAGCATTTAAGCGATATGAAAAAAGTTCATATAAACATATGTCCTACTTGACCTCTTTTACGAGATATAGCGAGTTTTGTGTTCTATCATTTAGTACATGATTACTTCATAGGAGATGCTCAAAATGTCTACCTTGCATTTCAACGCATGTTTGGAGACGCCTCGTCATTGATATAATTATACTATTAATACTCTTTACTGTTCCTCGAATTTATTCAAACCCTTGTTCAATTATGTGCCAGAGTATTACATCACTTCGAACACGCCTTGCGTATGTTAAGTATTTCAAGTATCGTCGCATATCTCGTAAATACGGTCAAATACGGATATGTGTTTATATGAACTTCTTTCATTATTTTTAGACCCTGAATCAGTCCCTGAAGTATTGCTTACTTATTACGGGAGATTCTGTAGCTTAATTTTGCTGTAGGCACGTATCAATTCAAACTCAATCTCACACCTTTCCCAATTTTTATTAATCCTTGTCCTATTTCAAACCTGAACTAAGTCTGGATATAATTTAGTTTCTAGTAAAAGTTTTTCATTAGTCCAAACAACCTCTTTGAGCTTTGTATCACTGAGCCAACAAAGGACTCCTGGAACAGTTACTGAACAATAGATACCGTTCTCATCAACAGTACTGTTGAGAAAATTTGAATGTTAACTTAGTTTTATTATTCAGAACGCGAAATCTGAGAAGCAATATTACTTACTGACTAATGAATATCTACAAAGACTGATAAAAGTGTCCTGCATAGAAGCCTCCATTGAGGACAGAGCTGAACAAATCTTTGTTACTCGCCTCAAGGTACCATTTCAGATTTAAACTCATCTATCTCTACCTACAAACAATCAAATAAATTGGTACATAAAATTCGCAAAAAACATAAGCTACTTATCCTCTCAATAGTTCTAACAATCTAGATTGAGATGTCGTCATTGCGTCGAAGCGACGGCACGGCGCCCTTCTCTCGTTGGTCCGGATAATAACAATGTTCTTACATACTCGAGCTGCGTGCGTGACCCTAAGGGCGCAACGATAGCCACTGACACGTGCGTGCCAGGTACTTGCTCAAGAACGATGGTGGAAGTAAGGAAGTCATATAATCTAGTGGGGACCAGGTCTCCGTAAAGGACGATCTAATTTATTTTTGAAATCAGGAAAGGTATTAACATTCTTCGCGCCATGCATACACGTCCAGATAAACGTCCCACCGATGCATACATTAAGTATTTTTATCCGCTATGCGGGTAAAATGGTTCCCGTGTATTTTTATCGCGGTTGTACCTCACAGTCTCGTACGATTGATGCGCGTGTTACAGGACTTCTGTGGATTAGCATCTGTGGCTAATTAAGAGTTGTTGCTCTCTTTATCAGGTACATCTAATATATGAGCTTCGAGAACTCCGTATACTTGATTAAGTGATTAACTGTTTGTGATAGTTTCAAAGTTAAATTGGAATAATGAAATTGAATAATGAAAGTTAAGTTGAGTAATGGGTCTCTGAAAGGGTTGTATTAAGCCTAGGCTGAGCCTAGATTGCTTTAAAAAACAAAAACTCAGACGGTGGTACATTGCCCGAACTTGACTCCTAAACGATCAGGTGATACTTTAAATTACATTTTTTAACTTAAAAGGTTATATTATAACTCTGCAATAGATATTAAATGATAAGTCTAAGTATACACTGGTTACAGAAACTAAAATTTCTGATATCACATATTACTGTAATAAGGGCTTAATATATGTATACTATCTCATATTTAATCACAATGCAATCCAATTTAAGTTCTCTACGATGGAAAACAAAAACGCGCGAGGCTGAGTTTAACAGAAGCAACGAGAACGACCAAAGACATCCAAGAGCAACTATATAGGTTGCTAGCAAACTCTCGAACCCGACAGTTGCGTCCGCGTTAATCACTTTCTACCCCCGCTGCGGGTATGACCGTAACTATCAGAGGCAAGCTGAACGGCTCAATAGCCCTTTACGAGCCGTAGAGCCACCTAAAAGCGATCGCGGAAACCGAGACGAGAAAGGAGAGAATCTAATCTCTCAGAAGTGACGCATCGAATATGCAAGATTGGGGATCTCCGCGTCGAATATGAAGAGATAGAGACGGTTAAAGAGGAAGACAAGGTGGATGAAGGAAGGGGAAGAGAGAAGGCTCAAGGAGAGGACGAAGGCTTCTAGTAGAAAAGGGCTTTTCCCAGAGGTTAGCGTCGCAATCTCCATCGCTCGATTGGTGTTTCCACTCCAGTGGCGTGCACACTATCACCATGATAAGAAATGCAAGCGTCGGTGGTCGTCTGGCTGCGTCGAGGCGCAAGACGCCGCGCTGCGTCGTTGGCCAAGCTGGAGAGTGCTTTCGATGAGATTGCCGGAGTCTGCCCGAGTCGGATTAAAAATTCGTAGGGGGACCCTATATGTCGCGGGAGCGTCCTTCGTCTGCTCTCGATAATAGTTTCGAGTGGTCGCTGACCATTATGGGTCCCCTGTCGCGCGCCAAATGAGCATTCCTTCTTGTAATTGAAGCACACGGGGATACACTATGCGAATCGACCACGGGAGGGACAGCTAACTCGGGGAGGAAAACGAGGGATCCCCAAAGCACTCTTGCCCTGTCTGAGTGGCCGACGGATAGAGAAGCAGGGAAGGAGGCCAGACCATTGCGTAGCAGGAAGTGCTAGCCTCTCTTGGACCTCGCTAGCTCGGTGTCTCCGAGCTAAGGCTCAAGGACCTGTGACGTCGGCCATTGGTTAACACACCCTTTCAAATAGCACAGTCTTCTCGTGAGAATCGTTTCGACGATGTTTATTTGTTGTTCCTTTAGTGAACTGATATTGACTTGTCTCTACTAGAAATCGAGAATACATATTCCATAGCCAAGTTTGAACTGATCAATATCATGTGTTTGTAAATGATATGTTAGATACTCTTGTATACAATGACTTTTTTCTGTATAAAAATAAAATGATAGTGCTTTTCAAAGTGAAAGAGGAAAATATGTTATTACAGAAGAAAATATAATCTCTTGGTCGGATGTAATGTAGTCGCCATTACAATTACTCACGCACACAAATCTTTTTACTTAACCGAAGCAATGTATCATCCGCGATGTATCATACTTAATATCTTTTCAAGTTTATTCCGACTTACTTCTACCTTTGTTTCTGTCTTTCCACCTCACTTTTACGAACTTCCAACAGATATTTTTTCATAGTAGCACAAATTCTATTACTATGCTTTGTCATATTATTAATATGATGTTAACTGTAAAGATCAGTATGTTTCCTCTAATATACTTAAAATCCCAAGTGATAGTTAAAGTTTCTTATATCCATTACAATGATATCAATTTTAATATAAATCTCATTATTTAATAAAACTTCACTTATTACTTAACATAACTGAAGGTATACAGATTAGATTTACATCATAAAAGGTAGAATCTTAAATGAACTTAGTACTATCACCTAGTTTTTATTAAAATCCTGCCAATACTTTTGACCACCTTAACGTCTCCAAGTAAAAATTAATTTGTTAATATATCAAATACCCGTGAATTTTCAGGCTATCGGGCTCGTTACAGTGCTCTATTACAAAATTAATTATGTACAAAGTTTGGAGAGTGCATACAAAGACGTTTTCTTTTCTGTGTAGGTAACAACTGCAGGATGATGATGTATAGCGCAGACATAGAAGACAATCGAAAGGAATACGAGAGCCAGGAGCCTGCGGAGAGTAACCTGATCGTCTCGCGATGCACGTTTGCATTCTGCTTTAACGAGGCGCGTGGATGCTCAACGACAGACCATCGTCGGAGGCGTTAAAGAAAGAAAAGATACATCGACGTGCTGCTGTCCGAACAGGCTGATGACAGCGGTAGCGTGAAGATGATTAAAGAGCGAAGAAGTAGCTCCCCAAGCTACTTACATTGTGGAATTAGTGGACTTTTACATGCGACAACTTCATAGAATTTAATTAATTTCTTTTGTTAATCATATACTTTGTGCAATCAGATGATATCCTATATTTACATAGGAAACATATTTGTTAAACAACAATAAAATAATACATACATACGAAATTTGATAGTCTCTTTGAAAAAAGAGTGAAGACGGCGACTGAGCAGAAAATTTAGGACATTAACAGTGAACTAACATGAATAAAAAAATATATTTCATTCTTTCCATAGTATTTTATTTTAAAATAATAAACATAAAACGATGTATGATATACAAAAGTTCAAAAATTTGACTTGTTTTTATGTGCACTTTTATACAAAAATATACGTTATAATAAACATACATATATTGTATGTATATATATAATACCATTTGCTAAAATAACAATGCTAAAATGCATTTCATACGAGTACTTCTATAATTTTCAGATCATGTTGACCGAAAATTTCAGATTATGTTGTTCGTGAAGTATGTACTTTTTAAGAAGATTATGTACGTAGTAAAATTTAAATTTGTTATGTATTATAATTTAGTTTTTATTGAGAGATCATTTAATAGTAGTTGATGGTGGTTCACGTGGTAGCGGTGGATACGTTTTATGAGACATAAACTTTCTTGAACTTCAAAACTGGAGATAACGAATACTTAGGTACCTAATATTTAGAACACGCTACATAATACACCTACATAATTGAGCTCTAAAGACTGAAAACACTGCACCTGCATAATTGAGCTCTGAAGACTAAAAACATTCCTGATTTCTTACGTGAAGAAACAACTGACGTTACTAGGCATTAAACAGAGTAGGATAATCTTCAAGAATTCAGAGTTTTTATGAGTTGCCCATGATAGGATTGCCACTCAATGTATAGAGCTTGTGTACTCTTTACTCATTCTCTGCTCCTAGTCGTTAAGCAATCATCCAAACACCAATCAAATGTGCAGAATTGATTCAGAGTATTTAACACGTTGAGCGCGGCGCAGTGAACTTTCCATTTGGCCGGCGTCGGTCTCTAGGACCGACAGTATTAAAGTTAAAAAATAAATGTAGTCATTTCAGTGAAATTTATTAAAGCACTCTAAACAAAAACGTGGCTTTGATTTACACATATTACAAAACGTGACAACTTCTTTTGTCAAATTTTTGGCCATCTTGCGTCCAAGTAGTTTTGAATTGCTATCATAACATCCTCACAATATCTTCCGACTTTATGTACGACTCCTCCCTTTTTGTGTAGTTTATGAACAATTCTTCTTTCAACTTGGATTGGAATTTCCTCACCTAACCGCGGTGTGAGTGCATCCGTCAATTGTCTGCGTTCGCTCGCTGCCGGCTGAACGGAAAAGACAGCAATTTCGGCGCCGCGCTCAACGTGTTAATACCTAAATAAAGTTCCAAATATCTGATCTATCCAATGGCAGAATGCACAACGTCTACAGTATTCGAGATAGACTCAGAACCTATTCAAACTCCAAATTTATGATATGCTCAAAGCCAATAAAATTATTACAGTATCACAAGGTACCTAGAACCCTCGTTAAACTAGCTGAGGGAACAACTGTGGTAAAACGTTTTAAAGCTTCAAACCGCAAAGAAGTAGCAAAGCTGAAGCCAAAGGTCATCACGAGAAAACGAGGACCGTTCTCAAAGCGAATAATGGTTCGAGTTGGGCAAACACGTGTCCAATGTGCATATTGACGAGACTCGCTAGACCTCACACGCCGAGAAGAATCGGGTCAGACGATCGTAATTCACGCGAGGAGTGGATCGTTTTGCAGAAACAAACAACGTGACTCAGCGTATTCACTGTTTGCGGTAACATGAGGGAACAGGTTTTATTTGACCTGCTAGTCCTCGTGACACGTCTTTTATCCAGACGCACGCGGACATTAGCTGTCCATCAAGCATCTTTACAATCTCTTGAAGAGTATTTCATTACTTAATAACCTCTTCAAAGAAGCCCTGACTTGTTCCTGTCTGGTAAGGATCGACTGGTCACCCAGGACTCAGTGACTGAGCTAAGAAAAAGGAGCGAGGAATTAATCATCACGCAATGTTCTATTAAGACACGTACAATACCCCCTCGTTATGAGACCGGCACTAATTTGCTATAACTAGAAATTATAGCTAAAAAATTTTATTGGCTTCCACTATCACTCACATATTTCATAAAGTCAAAGTGGATTATTATGAACATAAACTGATACCAGAAACGTCTACTTCACCAGCAACTCTCCGATGAATTATGAGCTTACATTAAGGAGACATTACAAATACTTTTTACCTTTTCCAACTATATAACCTAACTCTCTAAAATCTAATTACAATTATTAAATGGTAACATATGTATGACGCTTTATCTCTCCTAATGCCCATTAAGTCCGTCTAGAATTCTCATCAACTATTGCCGCAGGGCAAAAGTAGACAAAGGATTAGTCTTTAGAGTAAATACCTATAATTAAGTTCCAACGCTACATTCACTCGCTCATAATTGGTATAAATTCTAGCCAATGGTACCTCAAACGCTTCTACCGCAATTGCTACCGGTCCAACAGGATCGCAGCGTCCCAAGAAGAACAAAACTTCGCCGAATACCTGACAAACCATCTCAAGCGTTAAGTATACCCCGTCAAGGGGCATGATTTAGTCAGTGGCCTGCTCGATCTTTTAATCCTGATTTACGAGCACTGATGAGGCGGAAATGCCAATCGCGAGGAAACGCTAATTCCATCGGTGGCCAGGTGCGTCAAGTGAAAAGCTCGTTTCAACGTCTACACGGATCGCGGTGCATATGCAGCCCGCGAATGTAGATGGATCGAAGGCGTAACGACGTCGTTAACGGCGGTGAACCGCGAAGACAGCCGCTTCTTAACGGGTCTATATCTCTCCGTCGTCGTATGCAGCAATAATGCTGGCTGGTTTGCCGGGATAGCATCATATTCGACCGGAAAATACAGAGTCATACGTCAGCCGACGATATATTAGACAGTAGCTGCCGTCCAGACCGCAAATTGTACGTATTTAGAAAGCGGCACTCAATTAGACAGTTAGCCTGAGCTCTTTGTAAGACATATTACTTTGCCTCTCATTTTAGAAATTGACATAGTGTCTTCTGTGTTTTCTGCGCAACATGTCTTCCTTTGGGGATTAGAATTCTAAGAAATTGAAGTATGAAGAACCTTGAATACTGTAACTTTGAGTCTTAAGTATGTTTTATGTTTTCAGTATGAGATATGCTTTAAGCGCAATAAGTAGGTTAAATTGTAAATAACTCCTTAAACATGAGTCATTTAAGTTTCTAAAAATACCGTAAGTATGAGTATTTTAAGCTCTGAGTAAGTTCAGTATTGAGTGCCTTAAGAAGTGCGTATATTGGATATTGATTGCTTTAATACTAAGCAGTCTGAGTAGGTACTTTGTAACTTAAATACTGAATAACTTGAATATCAGTCTTCTAAAGAATTAAGTAACCTACATTATATACAAGGTACTTTAAGAAATCTTCCTTGTTTGACAGTTGGAATATGAAGCAACGTTTGAGAATTCTTTTAAGCAGTTTTACTTATCAACGTTTAAAGAATACGCAAAATTCTTTCATGTAAAAATAATAATTTTGTTCAAAGTTAAAGCAATTCTGTTACAGCATCTTAAAAAATTGTTTGAATCTAAATAAAATATCAATTTTAAATAAAATATCAATTTTATTTAGAAAGATTGCGTTCTGCTTCTTTGAAGTGAAAAACCCAAAAAGATTCTCCATTTTTATGGACGCAATTACCGTTCAAACTTGAAGAAATAAAAAGTATTGAAAAATAGAAAATGGCAGCATCTGCTATATAGTTGTGTAAAAAATTAGCTTCGTTTCAATCTTGCAAAAGTAACGGAGCGCTCCAATTTCTGAGTGCACGCTGCTACGTTTAAGGACTTCTAATTTTTTTAATTCGTCTACAATACTTCAAGATCCTGTTTTTCAGATGAAAAACTGCAAGAAAATAGAAGAGAAATTTAATTTTCTTATAATATCCAACTAGAAAGATCATATTATACATCTATAAGTAGGTATCACAGTGTATCACTTACACTGAGTACCAAGTACTTACTAATTTGGGCATCACAAACATAAATTGTTAAATATGTTTAAAATACAGTATTCCTAAAATATTAGACTAATGTTTGAAGTATTAAATACCTATTACTAAATTCTTAACACTTCTAGTTTGGCTACACTTATTTACGGGCAACACCTTTTATATCAGTATGAACATTAACTTATATTATTAAAAATTATATTATAAAGAAATTGTAGCGGAAACTACTAGAAGAGAAGAGGACTCCTATGAAGTGAATAAAAAAATTAATTAAAAACGATTGTGAATTTTTAATGAATCTGACATAACACTGTAAGTGTTAAAGCAACCATTTCAATTTAATATTGTACAATATTTCACAAATGCTCCACCTCACTGCAAGTAATTTCACATAAATTTGATTTTGAAATACATTCACAACGGTGGCTTTCATGAAACACATGATCAATGTTAAATCCCTCATTCTAGACCATTTCGAAATGCTATTTGACATAAAGCCTCTTGAATCGGCTCGAGGATAAAACATAATCTCTCCGAACATACTGAGAATAATTAAATTTGCAAATATGTTCTGTCGTTGGAAGGTGTTCGCACTGTTAAAGATAAAATAGGGATTAGCCGTCAGAATCCTCGTCTTGAAATATTTAAAGCATGTACTCGCTACGTCTCGCTAGATCCCCGACACTGTTTTTTGATCTTAAGCAAGAGCACCCAGAAACCTCGACAATTTAGTTTGCAATGAAACTCTAAGCTCCTCGCGCACACTGTTTCTTGCGTGCAAGAAACTTCACCCTTCTGTCGCTAGAACGTATGGATTAAATGTCACCCAACCGTGTGAGGTTGATCTTATCGATAGGCCGGATGAAAACGGAATTTTCTAACACATTAACGTCAAAGTAAAATCGGTCATAATATAACATCATTCACTACTAATCCGAAACTCATATTTCAAAGTTATTTATTTAAATTCCTTGCTATCAACATTCTTGGCTATTCTGTGCTGGTTATATTTAAAAATAATGTTAATGAGAAATAAAATACCACGGTGTCTGAAACATTCTTTCATCATTGATACATGTATATGCGAGTTAGTCGTGAATTTTTATTTTATGTCCTCTATTATCATAGATATGTCTGTCTCAAAACATAATGGACCTAACAAAATAAATCATGTGCATAATTTATAATTATATTATTTGTTGTTATCGTTTTATAGGTAAGCACAATCAATTTATAATTTTAGTACATCCCATGGTGTAGAGTTTTAGAATATCAAAATGCAAAAGAAGAATGTTTGATATGTTATCAATAGCATTATTATATGAATGGTGAGCACTCAACAATAATGAAACATGGCACTGTGACTGAATAATGCAAATGTTTATAACTGTTTAAAAATTTCAATTTGAATATACGCTTATGTTAACCAATGAATGCTTAGTTTTTCGACATGCATGGGTCTTTATATTTTTCAAAGGGACACGTATCTGCAGCTAAAATAGAATTACATATCATGCTCTAATAGGTATACTTATTTAAATATTCTGTGTGTACACATAAAAGTGTACATAGGCAGAATATTAAAAGAAATTACTGAAAATTATAGACGATTCTCATTCTTAGTCCTTAGTGAACGCGCTGTCCTGTAATTAGTAAACGTGCTAATTGATTTTTGGGTAAAAAATGAATTAGACATCTTCTATACTGCAAGAAACTGAGAATGGCAAGCTACATTGATTAATGCAACAAAAAAATATCAAAATATGTCGTCCTCTTAAGACTATTTAACTTTTACTTGAAACATTTTTTACTGCAAATACCTCGTAATGTTAATATAAATGAGGATGATAATATTAGGTGCTTCATTCAGTATACAGGGTGCCCTATAATTTTTCATACACACCTTAACAATGTATTCTATAAAAAACAATGAAACTGTAAAAATATCCTGCGACAAGAGGCCTATAGACAAATACTTCCTTCAGAAGTTATAATGGAAGTATAAAACATAAAAAAGAAGATTATACTACGTTCTTGTGAGTTCAATACTCAATGTTTATTATTACCTTTTGAATATTTCCTAAAGTATGTTTATATATTATGAAAAATTATTCAACTACAGGAATATGCATTCGAACTGGATCAGTTACGAGAATCAACATCGCATGTGAAGAAATTGGATAAAATCGTGAGAAAATTTAATCCACAATAAATTCAATAGTTATGTTAATGTCATACTTCTATGAGTAAAAAAGCGAGCGAAACTCTGAAATGAAATTATTCATATGTACGTACATCACGTTTCACATTTATAAATCTTTTTCTACATGACATTTTAATTTTATCTGTACCTATAGAAAACAGACAAAGTTTGTATAGAAAACTATATAACATTCTACATAGCCACTATACTTTCTAGACGAAAGATAAAATATGATATACAAATTCGTTATTTATTAATTTGATACGTATCTAAGACATCAATTATAATGAACAATACGATGGCGCACATTTTTGTTCTTCTTTCTACCTTTTACATTTAACCGCCACCTAGTTTCACTAATTTTAATATCTATGAAAGCTGACATATCTTCACAATTCTTCGTGTATACGTACCTTACAAGCACAACGAAAGTTCTTTTTTGCTTTCGAAATCGTGTGAACGATACGAGAGCAACACGAGATTACGTTCCATGGATTTGCATAAATTCCAGCAGCCGTTAATTGTCTCGGGAACGGCGTCAAATCGAAGCCCTTTGTATCAACGTGTCGCCCATTGTGCCCGCGGAAGGCATAGGTGGGCTAAATTCAGGAGTATTCAGGTGAATCCGAGGGTGCAAGGTGTACGCCACAGGGTCGGATATTCGTCTGACGTTTACGCCTCTCCTCTCTCTCAAAGCGGACCCCGTTCGTCGCAGCTGACTTCAAAGCGACTTCGAAATTAATTATTACTATAACCTCGCGTGTCCCGTCGTCCCACGTACGTTTCTATGAGCGTGACGAGCATGGAGCAGCGGCGGCGACGAGCGAACCACGAGAAGAGAGAAAAGAGAGAAACACCAGTTTCAGAGACCCGACTCATTAGCTGACATCGGTCTTCTCGCCCGTTCTTCTCAGCCTGAAGATCTCCACGCACGTCTTCTCTATTACACCGATCAGCTAGTCTTGTCAATAATGCTTCCCACGGACGATAAATTCAATTTCTCAGACAAACTGCTTGTTCACCCTCCTTTTGACTTAGGTAAGTAATTCAGTTCTGTTGTGCCACGTTGCGCCCCTCGGAAGTGCTGTGACACTACTTGTGAATGGGTGTTCTTGATCTTCTCAATTGGTGCATTCAGTTTTGGTATTCGGTAAACTTTGTGGAATTTTAATGAATGTAATGAATTTTCTGTTTTGTGGGAAATTGGTAGTAACTGATATTCTATGCGATATACGTAGGATGTTTGACAAATTTATTTAATGAAATTAGCTTATTTCTTGCAATTAGTGTCTTATACCTACATATATAAAATGGCTACTTAATACTGCATTAAATAACAAGTTACTAAAGAACAAATTTTTTCAATTGGAGAATAAACTTTTCAAATGCATACTATAAAAATGTCATTAATGTACAGGTGATGAAACAATTTACGAATATTATTTTTACATATAATAGAATATAGAAGTTATACTTCAAATTAAATATGAAGTAAATCCCCTTTAAAATTTCATTCCATTCCAACTTTTCCTTCATTTCTATAGATAGATTCAAAAGCTAAAATTACGAATGGGACAAATTAAAATTTTTTAATATTACTTCCAAAGTATTCTATTACGTAGAAATTATAATTGGAATAAAATTAACAATCTGCCTGCCCTCCCTCCAAATCACTACATTTTCATTTTAAGATTTCATTCCAATTTTTCCTTCCATACTATAATTAGAATTAGAAACTAAATTTAGGAGATGGGAAGTGACTAAGTTTTTAAATAAATTACTACAATTTAAAAACTACAACTGAATCCAGTGTCTCGTATTTTGTGTTTAAAATATTATTCGGTGTCTAATTTTAACCAACTTGAATTTGAATAAAGGTTGTTTCCGTCTTAACGAGACGACTTCAGGCTCGCCAGCCAGTGGTACTTTATCGCGGCATGCAGCGAGTTCCATTTTCTAAATATGACAATGATATTACACCAGCGTGCTGTGCACATGCCGTTAGTCTCATCCCCTCTACCCAGTAGTATACCGACCATGTAATTTCCTCGAGATTACACGGTATTTTAGCATACCGACCCGATGACGATACGATACGATGGCTTGGCTCGATACCTTCGCTAATGTCTCGACTAATGCATTGCCACCGATGCCGGCGGCGGTTTGACACTCTCCTACTTCAATACATGTTTGGAAATTTTCGAATGTTTAAGAGCTTTGAAATTTCTTAATTTCATTTCATTCATTAATAACATTTCTAAGTCATTAAATATAATCGTATTTAAATTTCTATAGCTCTACTTTCTGTTATTCTAATCCGTGGTCGATTTGTGGCGTTAGTATTATAATATAACAAGGTTACTGCAAGTTCACTATGAAAAATAATTTGTAAATAGTTTACAGGAAATTCATAATTTTTCCATGTACTAATTTCTATAAATTATTCATTTGTATATGTTATTTTAAACCTAAACATTTGAATAAATACTGTGATTTTAACATACAAGCTAAGTTTTAAGAAATAGAATATTTGTGTTTGGGAGAAAACAATTGAATAGTGGTTAGGTTAGTAGATATAAATAGTTTTCTTTTATAGTTACTTAAATTCATTAATCGTTTATAAAATTGGGATTAAAGAACGTTTAATTACACAAGGTCCATATTAGTATAGAATTTAACTTAATAATGTTAAATATTATTATTTAAAATTTTTCATACATTTATAAGGTGCTCATTAATTTGAAAAATGTTCGCTTGAATCAATTTTTTAAATAATGCGTATACAATGTAATCATATTACGTAGTTAAACATGCATCGATTGTTTATAATATACGTCTGACTACAGACAATCCACTTTCCCTTTCTACATATCTCATACTGTGTGACCTTTCGCACTTCGGGCAGACAAATCGATCGTATCTTCCTATAAGTCACTTTATTACTGAAGAAATAAATTCTGAAAATTGCCTATTGTGAAGATCTTAAATAGACCAATTTTGCACAAACTTTTGAAACTCGACAGTTGTTTACATATTTTAAGACAATTCAAAGTCTTCTTACGATAAGACGACAGAGGAAAAATTCTTGTAATAGATTTAACCCTCCACTGGCACAATTCCACTATTATAACAAAATATGTGCGATTATTGTGATTTTATTATGAAAAATTATTAATGGTAGAATTTAAAGAATTTATAATTTCTCTGTTGATTAACGCAACTTATCGATAAATATTTTTTGTACCAAATATTAAACCATAACCCAACGACATTACTAACAGTTAAAATATAAGTAATACTACTTAACTCTAATTTTCTACGATCCTCTACAAGTATTAATTTTCACACCTTGGAAAAAAAAACATTTTCACCAGAAGTATAGGACCGTAGGAAAAATATCTAATAATATGTTGATAATGATATCAATACATATATACGGTAGGATTTGAAATATATATTGATATTGAAAGAGAAAAAAAGGACAATTTTCCAAAGCTGGTAATTCGTTAGATGAGAAAGATAATAAACTAAAAGATAGTAGATCTTATTTTTAACCTCTGGGCACGATTCTTAGGAAAGAAACTTCTCAAATATAATCCTCATATGTTTTCCTGGTTAAGTAAATCGGTATTACTTGATGTACAAGGTATTCGACAAGATGTGTTAGAAATTTTATGGGCTAATTCTACATGACAAAACACAACAAAAATCAAGACTGACTAAATTGTGTTTGAGGCCCCGTTTCACAGTCGTCAATTGTTGGAGTAACATCCAAACTTCGTATGAAATATGTCTGGCTTGGACTTATTCCACGCCGGCGTACAATATGCAGCCAGGTCAAACACAGCGAAGTCAGTAGAATAAGTACTACGTCAGACACATTTCACGCGTATTTTACACGTCTAATGAATTCTTCCTTCTCACAATACCAATTCAATACCGCTAAATGAATCGTGTTATTTATCTCAATCCTAAATTTTTAAGTAGTAATAGATTTACTCCCACCAGTAACTTGTATCGATCAAAACCCACACGGACACACTGTGTATTACCATCTGGGCTTCTTCTCACGATAACCAGGCGTCACAAGACACATTCCGGAGTCCTGTGCTTCCAAGTGTCTTCCAGCGTGACTTCGTTAAAAAAGAAAGTCACAACGTAAACAAAATGGAATTCCGCCAATCCCGTGGATCGATTTAACGAAGGTACTCGAGCGTCGATAAAATCAACTTCAGGTTGAATCGTCGAATAAATTTGTCAATAGCTAGGTGGCAACGCGGAGGCGGCGGCAAAGTATCGGCTGTAAAGTATGCAAATAACGCGTCGTGTAAAATCAATGACGAACAGAGAGAGTGGCAGCGCGAGGGGCGGGCAAACAAAGTACTCCGTTTTCTGGAGTCCACTCGAATATCCCTCCGTGATTCGTTCGGAACTGAAACCACCCTCCGATCCACGTTTGATCCCCCTCGAAGACTCTTTCGCGGTTTGTTTCCCTCCGTCGAAGGCATCGTGTGTCTCGGGGCGGGCACGTGGACATCAAACGGTCCCAATGCACGCACCGACGCGTGGTGATCTTGTTCTTTTAATCGCAGCAATTAAAAAATAATCACCCGTAACGCGCCGCCAGCAATTAGGCGCTCACCTCGTATCGCGTACCTCGTAATTTCTGTCCCTGCTTCTCCTCTTCCTTCTTCTTCGCGCGGCTTGCGACCCTCGCCTTCCTCCTTTTCCCCTGTTCGAAACACCATTTTCTCCCCTTTCTTCCCTTTCACATACAAATACCTCGAGGAAACGCTACTAGTTCACTCCCTTATTTTTTCTGTCTCACTTCCGTGCTCTCTTGACTTTTCTTCTTTCTCTTCTCAAACTACCTTTTACAGTTGCCCTGTGGTAGTAGTCTGCGCGCTCGAGCACATGCGTGTACATACGCACTCGCAAACAGCGTTGTCTCGGACGCGTCTCAACCCTCCTTTGTTCCCTTCTTCCACGGAGTCGCGAGCAAACTAATTACAAAAATGTTAGGCGTATGTACGCGCACACGCTGCGAGAGGAGGCACTAACCCTCGTGAAATAAATAGCTTCTGGCGTTAAGTGTATTTTAGATGGAAACGAGGGGGCTGCGAGTGGGGAACGGTGACTTCTGTTTTCGCGTGAAACCGTTTTTATTCAGTACCGTGTTTTGCCTCTGTTTTCGCGCTTTGAGTATCGTAAGATTCGTTGGAAATGCTTATTTTTGCTACGGGAGACTATCAAACATTTTTGGAGAGCAATTTGTGTATATTAATAATAAGACAAAGACAATGGCGATCCGAGATTACATTGTGAAATTCTTCAGAGAAATAGGTGTACTGCTATAATACTAGAACTACTGAGGTGTTAATATACCTATGTCTATTTTTGATGGTGTTTTAAAATTACAAGTTTTTAAAAAAGTAGATAATTCGCAGAAATAATGTTTAATTATATATTGCTTTAATTTTATTTGGTATTAATTGAGAAAAACCTAACGTCTGTAAAAAATAAAGTGCGAATAAAAAATTATCGTACTAATAATTTTAATTGTTCTGGTAGTTCTACTGTTAAATTGAGCATATTAAAGAAATATTACTTTTCTACTGAATGTTATCTTTGAATTACATTTGGTATCTGCAAAAAGGAAGCTTTGGTTCTAATATTACAGTTGTCTCCACTGATGTTAAAATTAGGGACAGAAGTAAATTCCCCACACAAACCTTATACGGTGCTTTAATAAAAATTTTATTTTGAAATATAAAATTTATATTTCCCAGAAAAAATTCATGTTATAACGATTTAAAATTAGGTTCAACTAGTTTCAAGTTTTGCTTGAATTCAAGTCCAGTTAACAGAAAAGCACTTCACAACCTCTACTTATTTTTTCACGAGTAATCCGCTCCATTTTTCGTTATTTAGGTAGAAAGATTCAAAACGAACTCCCCAATGTCACGAATGGTATTATTACCGGAAATTTATGCAAGAATCGGAAGTAATTGCCGGGAAGTAATCTACTACGCGCGTTGAGACCCCTGGGAAAACGTGTATAATTTAGATAAAACCTTCGTTCCGCGCTGAAACAACGTAATACAGCATATTTGATGACGTCTCGGCGGACCAGCGGGTATTATTACAAAATTGTATGGGATACAGCGAGATTTATGTCCGTAATCGATGTCAAACCAACTCGATGGATAAACGAGACTGGGCTTCAGCTTCGTTTTGTCGCATATGGTTTAAGTAACAGGGGCACCATGTGCGTAATGCACGTTGGTGATCAAGTACACTCGTCATGATACATCTTTGGGTACAGCTCCTTCCTTCAAAAACAGCCATTTAAGGATTAGTTTTAGGTTAGGTCTAGGTTATGTTCAAATTAACTTCACTTTCCAATTTAATTTATAATGTAAAAATTTTAATATTTTGCATTCTTATTATCGTTATAGTTGTTTAGCTTTGTTAGATTTTTTTCTATTTGTCTAGAATTAATACTGTCTCTGAATATAATTTGTACAGGTATATTGATATATTTAAGTATGATTTTTTTTTTTAAATTGATCCTTCGTTAAACAATTATTCAATTATAAGAGAATGAATTAATAACTGGAACACAATCCCATACCCCTTCCTTCAACAATGTGGTAATACCTGTTCCAATATTTAGAATATAGTCCTTCCCACGGATGAGATTTATCGTTAAAATTTTATAATATAATAAGTTTACATGTATAACTTGTACATCTCTATAGATACAATATTGTGATTAGAAATGATATCTTTGCTTACAAGGGTTAATTTACACATCTAACTCAGGTCTTAATGATAATGAAAGTAATAGCAGAATTGCGACCTATAAAGCTATAAAGAGAAAACGTAAGTGAAGTCAGACTATTAACTGCCTGTAAATGGGAAGCAATATTGGCAGTAGCCGTTCGTCTAATGGAATCTCTGACTACAATGTTCACTTAGAACACTATTGCGCTAGGAACGATTCTGCGAAATGAAAGTACATTAAAAGAAAAAAAAAAGAAGAAAAAATGGCCAAGCTTAGTCTGGATGAGATTGTTCTCCAATCTTGAACGACTTTTCCAAGTACATACTGCACTTTCAAAGATAACGGCCTCGAAGCTACAATGCTTCATGTCGTCAATTTATCGTATAATCACATACATTAATTCAAAATTTTAACAACAGTTCAATCATTTTAAGCACAAATTTTAAACATTCTGCAAATCCATGCAATAAAACGATTTTCAAACTTTCTCAGTCCTTTCAGTTACATCAATTTTTTGCCCTAAAATTTTCGAGAACTTTGAAAATGTGCGAGAAAGACCCTCAAACTACCCATCCTGATTGCTTCCAGGGACTGTCAAGTCCACTACTAATATCCCCAATCCAAAGTTTCGCAATTGGACTCAAACACCCAATCGTTTCTTCCGAAGACCACGATTCCGTGCCAATCCTCGTGACAACCGGACGCATCAACGTCAATCTCTTAGACGAATCACCGTGAAGATCATCTCGACCGTTGAAAGCTCATTACCAGGCCGTAAATAACCCAGCGGCGTGCCAGGAAACCCAAGACTCAACCTGAAGTGAGCACCTCAGCGATCAAAAGCGAGAAAATAGAACACGAAGGGAACGGCGGTATCAGAATCCTGTGTGAATGGAAATTCTCTTGTGCAGATCGGTTAATGCGCCCGGGTGAATGGAATCTGTAACTCATTTGGATCCTGACGTGAGTTACGAGCTCGTGTCCCAACGTAGCGTCAGCCAGGTAGCTTTTCCACGACGACCAAGGCGGCGAACGAGCGCTGGCGGTCCAACGGCAACCGGAACGCGTCCAAGCAACAAGCTCGAGGCTCTGGTCGGATGTCGACGCGTGTCTGGGGCCTCGTTACACGGCTAATTAACGCGACAAATTGCCCGGCGAGGAATAAATGCGTGCACCGTTAATCACTCGACTCGCGGGTACGCCCTTTTCGGGAAGGACGTGCGAGCGTCGCGACGAAAGGCCATCGACTCCTCCGCTGTAATATTCTCGCGTCGAAATAGGCTCTGCCGCAGGAAGCCGTGGTTATTGCAGACTTTTTATGGCGAAGAAAGCCAATTTTCCGCTACCTTTGTGGCTACATTTAAATCAGAGACGGAACTCGTTCGGCTTGGTCCGTTGTATCCCTTATTGAAGCGTCTGATGAGTTCACTTTGAATTTTTATTGGCTGAATAAGGGTAGAAATATTTGACACGTTCGGTACATTGAAATTTTGGGAAATGCATCCTGTGTTCTGCATCCTATTTCTTTGCTTTGTTGTAATTTAGTGTGTGATGTGTTAAGACATTGTGCATATAGATCGTTCGTACGTTTTGAAGTCGTATGACATCATCCTAGCTGAGTATGTTAAGATGTTGAATGCCATAGCGATCACCGGTGACTAGCACTCGAGATTAGATTAGACACATTGTAATAAATAAATCTTAACATTTATAAACTTCCTACTGACATTAACAGTATGACGACCACTAGTTTCGAGATTTTGCAATGACGCCATCATTGTGTCATTTGTACTAAATACACCACTGAATTATATAATTTAATGTGTTTTTAGAAAGATATAGATATTTGACTAAATAAAAGAGCTTAATAAACATTGAAAAATTGTATAACACTTAACGTGTTAATATATAACAACGACCTTGAGAAAAAGTGAAATTTCCATAGTAATATGAAGATACACATTACAACATAATATGTGTTTCTAAACATTCAGTAGATGTTAGAGATATTTACCTCTGATTTACAAAGATATCATAATATCTATTTATCTCTTTACATAGTATAGAATAGACAGTTAGTTTGCGAAATCAATTTATTTTGGAGAAATGAATACAATCTATGAAAAATTATATTTTTATATAACATATGAAGAATAAAGGAGCCTAATCATGAACTTATGCATGGAAGGAGCCCAAAAGCTCCTACAGAATCCTTAATCTTATGTACAATTTCGTTACTTCCAAAATCAACGTTTCCCAGAAAGCTCTCGTCGTCACTTTTGTTGAATAAATTCGAATTGTGACAGCTAAGTGAACTGTCACATTGAGGAAACAGTAGACAGTCATAAACAAACTGGCCCAGAGTCGGTAGAGAGAAATGGGAGCAGCTGCACACCATCACGAAACTTTGCTCTAACCTTATTACGACTCCCCTTAACGAATTTAACCGTCAAGCCGTAACTTGACGTTTGAGTTTCGTCCTTGTACAACGAAAACAGCGACTGCGTCGACGCCACTGGTCCCCAGAAATAAACTTCCGATTTATGCTGACGTACGATGGTTCCAAAGCGCAACGATGTGTTTTGATTTCAATCAATCTGGTGCCAATCACGAAATTTTTTGACAAATTATGACGTTAACGTTAACAATGCCTTCTCCATTTCATCTTGGAAAGTGGTCCTGGCGAAACGTTTGATGATAATTCGAGCAGATTCCAGCCAGCTTTTAGAGTGCTTCGTTATTTACGTTCAAATAAAACTTTTATAGCTTTTGGAAGGGCTTAAATTTTTATTGTAACTGAGATTGGAGTACTCGAAGATTCGACAACAATAACAATGCAGTGCAATTTGGAACTTCTTCTTCCCAGTTTTTTAATCATCCATCTAACTTACTAAAAAACAAAAGATTTTTAACTAGTTCATAAATCACTAATATTAATGTGTAAGTTTACCCCGGATGAAGCTAGGTTTAGAATTTGTGAAATGTTGGAAAATGTCTTCCAAAAGGATACCACTGTTACCAGCAAACCTCAACATTTAAAACTGTGAAATTGGAGTAGTTTTCCAAAATTAATGAAAACAATAACATTATGCATTTCTTACATATAAATAACAGTCAGTATGTAGTGTTGTAGAATCTTTTCCCGAACCGTCAAGTAACTTCAAAAATAAAATAATATAAATAGATAAACCTCTTCTTGTTCCTTTTTGACTGAACAAATGAATGTACATAGATTTTAATTTCCAAGAACCAAGGGAATGAGTCTCAGACTCGGATTCCTCGTAGCGGTTAACCAAGAAAAGAGTGGACAACCAGATATAAAACCCAGCCATATATCTCGCACTGTCCGTGTAGATTAGCATCGACGATCATACAGCGATAAATCTCCGTTTCGGGAACACTGGATCAAAGCGAAAGCAATTACGTCGCCTCGTATCCGGCGCACATCGGCGTACAGGTGGCGTAGCCAAGGAGGAACTGGGGCCCTTTTAATGGTCAGGTCTTAAGTAATAAACTTAATCGCTGCCGTATTGTGTTCGTTAGGCAATTTCAGCCTCTGTTACGGAGAGAAGGGAAGAAGATTGGCGCGAATAGACATCTCTAGGAGCTTCGAAAAGCAAACGTAACTATCTTTCTAAAAGCACAGGAAAAGATCAAGGTTTACGATAAGCATACTTCTGACACAGACTTATGCGTGACAATTTCTTGTTTCGAAAATGTCACACGGCCCGACCTTTTGTAATCTTTAAAGGTTCTTTCACAGGAAATACTGTGTTATGAATATTTGAATAATCCTCCCCTTTGGGATAATCAGTTGAAATATTTAGAACCGCTTTGAGAGATGAGAGGCAAGTAACTTCACAGCTGAATTAAACGCTGCGTTAAACCCATTAGCAATTCCCTTTCTAGGTTTGAGTTCGATTAAACACGAAGGTAACTTCTAGATTAGATTTTTTTATCATCTCATAAGAACCCACAATTAGAAGTCAAATTATAATTCACCATCTCTAGATTTCACTAGATTGGTCCTTTAATATCGTCAACCTAGCTTTCAGTTTGTGTAAAGTATTTAAATTGGAACAGTATGATAGAAATAAAAACTAGTTAATCTAAACATGTTTTAACCAAAAAGATTGTAAGAAAAAGACTGAATAATCAATGAACAAACCTGAGCGAAGGTATTGTCCGATGTAGAGCCATTCTAGACACGAGATTCAAACCGATTTACCGTTTAACCGAGAGGACAGCTTGACATTTATTCGATGCCGCTTTGTTCCCCTCGGAAATATGCACGAAATTCAGCCAAAAGGAACGTATTACATATATTGTGAAATGACAACAGTATCGGAGCTTTTTCGATAGACACGAGGGGGTCATGTGTACACGTCGAAGAAAATGATTCGCTGCATGAATCTTACCTGCACAACGTTTCCATCCCATTTCGGCGGGCATTGCTGATTTAGTGACATACATGCCAGGCCTTTCTCTTTCTCTCCTGTATACAGAGCCAGTAGAACTCGTTTGTTGACTTTACATGAAACGTTTGGGAAATAATAGCGAATCTGCGCGACCGATATTCGATATCCGTAACTGAATTTAAAGGAAATCCTCACGATTGACTGAAATCCTCTATCGGGTGCAACTCCGGGTGTGATTTCTCCGTAAAAGAAGTTCGATCATTCGTGGAGGCTCTATAGTGAGAATCACATCAAGGAATTCATATACGATCAAACAACTGATAATATTTAGGTTAATAATTGTGAAATATACAGTAATTATTTTAGCAGAATTGATAGCAAATTCTAGCACAGAATTTCTGTTAGATTTCTGCTGCTTAGGTTTTCATAATCGTGTTTATTATCTAACACTTGCAACATTTTGCTGGTGATAGCTTCATAAGGTTCCTTAAATCCACTGATAGTAATGTGCATTTGTTACAGATGTGATTGTTAATATCTAATTGATCATTTGAATCACTAAAACAGTAGAAATGACTTTCAAACTGGGTTTAGGTTGTAATCATTGTTCTTGTTGAAGTTTTCGACATGTTCAAGGATTACCATTACTTCCCTATATTTCTTAGGGAAATACACTTCAGTTTTAGCTTTCACTTTGGTGTCTTCCAAAAGTGTTTTATGGTCTGTACTTTTTTGTCATGCTACAGTTGACTGGAAGTATCTAAGTCCTGCGCACTAATCATGTTCCTTAAGTCTTATGTTCACATTCCTCCCACTTTCGCCTATGTATACCTTTTTATACAAGCAAAAAACTTTATAGACTTCTGATTTAAGCAGTTGCAGATGCAGTTAAAGAAGTTCAATAGTCGATCGATTTTTTGTATTTTTTGGAAGAAATAGATTCGTAGGTCGATGCAAGAGTTTTAGCACGAAAAATCGTGAGTCCCAATCGTCTGATTGCAGCGCCGCGATGTGCGCGCCCTCTAACTGCGCGGAACTACGGAGCGCGAACTCAACGAAGGGAATCCAAGCAAACGAGCGATATTCTAAAGCGTAGAAAGTATAAAATCCAAACAGCCAACACCGCCGCTGGGTATAGTTATTTGTTCAAAGGCGAGAGAGCGTGGCAGCGTTTCTCAGCCGTAATCGCACACCAAAGAGAACACACCTCTTCGCTCCGCCTTAATTTATTGCCGTTGCACCGCTTCGAACTCCATTTATACTATATTATTACACTTTCCAGCGTCTTCCTCCCATCGTTCGGGACGCGCAATTAACGATCCACCTTAAGTATGCAGCGTAAAACCGCGCGAGAACCGTAATAATTTATAGAGTGTCTCTTAACTCAACCGAGTGATGTATCGAGCGGCTCGCGGCCTGATCTACAAATGTTTCCCGGCAATACAGGAATTGGCTTCTTGCTGTAAGTGTTTTTCCTGAGTTTTAATTAATTGGCACTCGAATTAAATTTCGAATCTTTCAACGGGTTCTGCTTCACTAATTCACGATATTTATAGGATACGAAACTTTTACAGGTTTCTGCAAATTGGAGATGAGAAGGTTCAAGATAACTGTTGATCCTGTTTTGTAGTATTCTATTTGCTTCTGTTCTATTTTTCAGATTTTTTTGTAGACCTGAGTTTCCATCGCGATACGATATATGTACTTGTTGAAGTGTGAAGTATCCCTATCAATTCGTTATATCGGTTAGATTGAATACTACATTGAATTGAAAGTTCTAGTTTTACTCTACATATATGTCAAAGAATAGAATCTTGAAATTGAAATATTATGTACGCAATATTAAGTGGTCTTTTGGCGTGAAAAGCATTAGTAAAAGGAACTTGAGACGCAATTGGTTAACTGCGTAAAACCATTAGAGTGGCTAACCTACCACATTGTCGAACTCCTTTCCCTCCTTCTATCCCGCTACTCTACTTCTCATTCTTGTCATGAACTGTGATGGGGGGGGAATAGCAATGAACCAAAAGCTTTTTTTAGTGTTTCGTACAATGGTTACTTAATATTAACTCACAATTTGATACAAACAATAAGGTTCTGAACAGAAAAATGCATTTTTCGAAAATCAATTTGAACACTCATGACTTGTTTTTGTTATATTAACAGGATAGATAAAAGAAAATAAGAAAGTAATTTCAAAAAATAAGGAAGGTAATGAAGACATATCGAACTCCCGTCAGGATACTGTCATCAGTCAACAAGTTTCACTTTCACTTAGTTGTTTCGGAACATCTAATAAATAACTCTACCATCATTTTTACTTCTAAACGATAGATTTTTCAACCAATATTAGTTAACGTGTATTTCATTCTGATGTGATTTAGTATTTTTGTAAATAAAAATTTATTTTTCGCTCTTCTCAAGAACTTTGTTTCCAACTTGTCATATTTTATATCAAGATTCTAGATTATTCACTATATTAACGACAAATGAATAACAAATGATCGACTAAAATTCAAACCCTAATTTAATATCAGTATGTAGTAAGTAAAAAAATTAGTCATTAATAAGACGCTTCAACTTTGCGTTTGCTGTTAAGTCGGTTAATCGAGAACATGCGGCATGCATCTTATTAATAAATGAGCTCGACTGAGGTAATATACTAATAATTTTGTCACCTGTTTTAGCTTTGTTCATGTAGTAGAAATTAAAAACAATTTAGTATAGCTTCTTAAAAATTCTAATACCTATTAAACATTTTCCTGGAGTACCCTATTTGAATAGCCTTTTGACTGATTTAGGATTCATAAGAATATCGAGTAGCGTATCAGCTACTACCGCGTACCAGTCATCAAAGCATTCTGTCATTTTCCACGTTCTTGCGTGTTCCACATGAAACGAGGAAACGTAGACGCGGTTCGCCTTATCGGTGCCCACGTCCGGGATATCATTTCCTCCGGAAAATTACCATCCCTCGTGAACGGGACGATCTTTCGTTACGGGGATGACAGAAACGCCTCATTGCTACGTCTGATGATGAGACGTCAAGAGTCCTGGGTTTCCATCGCAACGTCGATTCTCCTCTACGTCGAAGACATTTAATCACAAGGCCGGGAAATGTGATGCGAGAGAGAGGGTGAAAAACTTGTCTCGGATGTTAATACGGGGATCGATCCGAGGAATTCAACCCCTCATGGAGAGCCAGACTAGGGAACCCCCATTCTGTGCCGCATATACCATAATGAAGTATAGTAAGTAATCTCTGATCGCCATCTTCTTAAGTAGATTATAATTTTAATCCGTGTTTGAGTATTAAATAGAGATGTTTATAAACTCGATGAAGTGAAGTGTCATAAAAGAGAATGTTTCACAACTTTCTATACTATTAGGGCATTCCATAAATATTGTTATTGAAAATTATATTCTTTCTAAAAAAAAATTAATGTCTGTTACTATATCAGCATATTTAACCATTACAGTTCAGATTGCTACTGTCTATGATGATTTTTCATCACCCGGATCATTTTCTCATTCTGCTTAACAAAAATTTTTACTCTCTTCGGTCAAAACATGAAATGTATAAGAGCATTACTTACAATTAGAGGATGATTTAATGATTTAAGAAATGGTAACCGCCAGGAATGGACTCCATACGCAGTAAAGACTCTTATTCATTAAATAAGAGACTCATATCATATTAAATGATATGAAAAACAAGCTTTATGATATAATTTTTACTTCCAATTGTGCAAAAATTGCGAAGGAACCTATTTTTTCTTGAAGAGTTATTACTAATTGTTCAATAAACATTTTGTTAATAAAAATTCAGTGTTAATGTAATTATAATCTTTTTAACAAGTTTAAAAGATTATAGACCATAAGTGTATATGAAAAGATAAAAAAGGGAATGGTGGGGGAAGTGGCTTGGAATAGTCACTAACTTTGTTGCGGCTATAGCAAGTTTCACACGTGCTCTTAAATTGTTTAATTACAAATTTATTAAGTATGAATGAACAGTGTACTATAATTGTAAACAATTATCATATTCCATTTTTGTATAACGAATATTTTCAATTCAATCACTATAGTTAGACTTTCCTCTGACTACTACTGTACATATCATCATAAGTTAAAACTCTATAAACCAAATCGCATTCAATTACATAAACATCATTTTAAAAGATACGGTTTTAAACATTCTGACCATTTTCACCATAGTTAAATAAAGAAGCAGAAAATAATTATTCCGAGAAATTATATCGCACTGATTCTCCCATTTATTACACGATGCTATCACAGTTTTAAAAACAGCACAATTTCACTTCGCAAGAAAAATGTCAGTGCATTAAACATACACTTCTTTCACTTCCGACGTTAAGCACAGCATACTCTTTTCATTCTCGTTATTTGCTTAGCTTCAAGGAACGGGTCCATAAAGACGATCTTCTAATTGTTTCGGTTAGCGTGTTCTCCCTGGTCCAGCTTTCCCCCTTTCTCGACTCTATTATTTCCGAACCCCGCCCCATTTCGTCCGCAAGGAAGCAGTAGCGAAAGAAATCTGTGCTGATATCACGACGGAACTGAAGCGAAGTCTACTGGTATTTCTCTGTGTCACGGAAAAAAAACTTCGAGGGAGATGCACAGAAAGAAGACTGTCATAACTTAATCCAGGCTTACGACTGAATTCCTTGAAAGCCCCGGGACGCTCTGTACTCCGTGTCTCTCAATCGATTTCGCGCGGAGGCGTTTCGTAGCCAGGTCAGAAATATGATTTCGCCTCTGGCCTGAAGATTAATCAATTTTTCCGTGGGCCATCCGATCAAAGTTACAAAGAATGAAATATAAGAACCGGGTAATTAATTGACATGCGGCTCGATGAAAGGAACATGAATAGAGTCTTCAAGGCGGTGATGAAGGAAATCGATAATGACCCAATAGACCAGTGTATTACCATTGGATACCAATATTGTTACGATAATGCCCATTGAATTTCTCTTCTCTAATTATTCGAAATGACGCATTGCAACATCGGAATGGTACTAATTCAAGATAATATAAATTTTTTGTAACAACTTTTTTAACTAAAAGTTGTTTTCTGTGATTTGGAATAACGTTCTGACGTATATTCACTGTTGCAACAAGTTTGGAGAAACAAAATTTTTAGTTAACTTTTGATTCTTTAATGCAGGAAACGAAGTATGTGTTAAAGTTTTATGTATATAACACAGTACGGTATTTTCAATCCGTTATAATTTGGCAATACAAGCAAACATAAATCATAAACTGATAAGAAATTGAAGAGCATTTTTTAAGATTGACTTTCGCATTGTAGATTTGATTTAAAATTTTAAGGACAAAAGCAAAGTAACTGATACCGCAATAATGTTAAAAACTAAAAGGAAATAAACTTGACTGTGTACATTAAGGTTAAAATTTGTAATAATTTCCATATAAAGTAATAAAATAAATTGTTACAAACTTCTTCTGACGTGATAAATAAAGTTATAATATAGATACGACTGAATGTACCTTTTACATATTCGCATCACTTAATTAAGCATTAGTTGTATTTTTCACTTGAAGTCATTTTGAAGATTTAGAAGTTGAAACACTAAAAATAAATTTATATATGATGGAAGGTATCTTTCACCGCAGAGACCCACCGTATAGTAAGTACGAAATCAATTGAGCGCCAAAGGGTATTGCTCCCACCATTCAATCTCCCCTGGCGCGATTTATAGAGAAGGAGGCGGTCGTAAATTGATGAAGAGTATTACACACCTCTTTCCACCTCACAAGTTCCTCAACCCCATTTTCATGGAAAAGAAAATTTAACAGAATTCTACTACTATTTTAGAAATACCTTAAAATTCTACCTTGCAATCGCGTTCATTTACTACATATAACAGAGTATCTACTCATCTGAATGTAAATTACAAAAATTTTAAAAATGCAGGAAAATTTCAAGAATTTTATGAGACTTCGGTGTATTATCGATGAGGCTGTACGAAGGTGTTTTTCGAGCATCAGTGGCCTTTGTAAGTGGCGAGGGAGTAAAAAGAGTGCAAGGGAAGGAGACGAGAACACGGTGATGCTCGCAGAAAATCCTTCTCTCGACGTCTCTTGTTTTGACAGACGCCAAAGATACATACGCATTTTGTTTGCTCGTCTTTTGAACGACCCACTTCCCTTTCATTCTTTGCCCGCCCCCTTCCGCCCTTCTTGTCCTGCCTGTCATCTCGTTCGATCCTCTAATATCTCGTCGTCCCGCGGTGCACTTATTTTCCTTCTCACTCGCTGCCCACATAAATCTTATTCGCGCTCAACACCCGCGCATCATCTCTCGCCAGATTCTCTGCCCGTGAAAAATAAGCTACCCCCCCTCCCCCTCCCCATCCCCATCCCCCCGCCAAAACATCGCCTCATTTCGTGTCCCCTTCCGTAATCGTTGAGCGATGAAATCTTAACGCGCCAATCCGCTCCTTCGATCGCCCTCTCGGGGATATTAAGGTACTGCTTGGATGTACGCAAACGTTGGGTAAATGGTTGAGCTTGGTGAAAGACATTATCAGTCCTTTTGTGTTGATTTCTCTATGCCACTCTATCTATTAGGTTGTCTTGTAATAGAATAACACTAGTAGGTAGATATGTAGCAAAGACTTCAAAAAAGAGATTCTAACAGAACGTTGGAGTTCTAGTATCAACTTTGACCTAATATGGCTGGGTTATAGGACTTGTATTGATTCAACTGTTAATATTTGAGATTGAAAGCATCTATAGGTAACACAGAGAGTAATCAACTAATTGGATGACCAGCTTTCTGAACCACTAGTTACATTCGGTTACTAAAAAGACTAATTGAAATCTTAGCTAGCTAGCTTATCGAAAACAACGAGTCATTCCTGCTTTCACTTCAAAATACAATTCATAAAGTATCATGCTTACTCATTTAGTCATCTAGGACTCTATTCATCCTCTCCTCACTAGGCGTAGGCTAAATTTATTGTTAGTCATAGTTCAATTGTAACTTATATATATTAGCTAGGACAGTATTTTCGGCAAAATTATACTTACAATTAGAGCATTTTCTTCAATAGGCCGTAGTCAGTTTCATTGTAAGTTTTCAGACTAGTTATTTCTGTTCAAGCTACATGTTAAATTAAAAGTGTAACTATGTTTTTTAGCCAGTGTGAGCTTTCAACGACCTGGAAGATTGTGAATTTTATATTCCTTACTTAAGTAGATTTTACTATGTTACACTATTTTAATCAAAGATTAAGATTTTCAAAAGTTTTTGTATTGATCATGTGATCTAGATTAAGTATGTTAACAGAACAGAAAATTGGGAAAAATTACATGACTTCTAGTTTTGAAAGGAAGTTTATAATGTTCTGAGAATTGAGATTAGCCACTGGAAGCTGAAGTTTGTAGACCACAATTCTGAGTAATCTTGAACAGTTTCAGAATTTTCGAACAGGTTCAAGTGCAGAATACTAATCTAACGCAAAAGTTGGGAAAGTTTCACAATTCAGTACGTCAGAACCAGAACTATCTAATATACATACGTGCCTCTGCTACTCATTTACACTTTCAGTTTCGATCTTCATAAACATCGCATCATTCTTGCTTTCGAAAACTACGGATATGAAGTTATTGTTATCATTATCACAGACTCACTACCTCTCTTTGCTACTATCATTTTCTTTCCAAAAAACCGTGTCAAACTTTAAGAAATTTCGATAATCATCCACATTCTATCAATAAATTATTTTTACCATACCTGCTGTGAAGTTTAGTAAACTCAGTACCTTAAGTAAACCTCTCACAAAAATTAAAATCATCATTCAGATCACCTTTATATTCATTATGACTAAAACTACCCAATAAAATACTGACTTCCAAACAACAATTGCAAAATTCCAAAACATAAAGGTTTCTTAATTCTAAATTCCTAAATACAAGCTAAGCGATAAAGTTCAAATTATCCAGCCTTTAAAGCTGCGAAGGCTTTCTGCTCTGGAAAAAATTGCTTGAAATAAAGATATTCGAGATGGTCGCTTTAGGTGGGCCACTTCAATAAAAGGAGCTATTACCCGAAGAAAGCTTTCTTGCCTTTTCACAAACGGTGGCCGAGGTCTATGTACAAAGCGTTCGCGTAATCGACAGTCCTTGAGGGGGTTAGAATTCCGCACGATTGATCTCGGAACATCGTCCCATGGTGCGTGCGATCCGTCACTCTGATCGAATTCACACGGTGACCCCCAGGTGAGATGTCGTGGTGCTCTCGACGCGATTTGTGCGAATAATAGAAGCTTCTCCAAGGCCCTTTGGAGCGTTGATTCTCGCGCGGTTCTCCACGGGCGGTCTGTATTGTCCGAAAAATGTGGAGCTCGGTCGAGAGAGAGCGGAAAGCGAGGCAATATAAATGTTAATGGACTCTGGGCGAGAAAAAAATAGTTTAGAAGGGAGGAAACATGGAGGAGCAAGACGTTATGGGGTCGAATGGCAAAACCGCAGGGAAAATGTATGGAAACTTTTACCTTTACGATTCCATTACTCTGAGATCTCAATTTTTGTCCCTTTCTATCGGTAATGCTGTTGTTGAATGTGAAAGAAGAAATTTGTAACTTATGATTAAATTGGAACAGAGTTAATCGGTTCGTGACCTTTTTTTTTACTGTGAATTATAGCTACTAGGTATAACTACAAAGGTGCGAGATGGCACAGTGGAAAGATGGATATGTAAATACTTACTTTTGGGAGCTGAGAAGATGGCATTTATGTTTGATTGGTTTTTGTGTATAGAAGTACACAAAAATAGCGCGGGCACACACACATGTAGGTAAAAGAAATAAACAGAAAAAATAATAAATTCCAAACATATAAAGAATTCCCTACGACCATAATAAGCTTTAAAAAATTCTACAGTGCTATTTAACTAGTCTTCCAAAACATGCATGTAAATTCCATCATCAATAGACGTGACGTTTGAAACATCCTTTTGAACGTTCTTGCCAGTTAAAAGAAGCACGAAGAGCAACCTTTAGGTAAACTATGTTTTCGAGCAAGCCATGTAATGCACTGCCGCTATAAATTTTGGCCACTGAAACAATATTTTCACTGTACTTGCGTGGTCGTTCAAGAAAAAGAAGGTTCGCCACGTCCACCTCTCTTTCTTGCCTTTTCGCCCCTAAGCTTCTCCTTGTCCATCTCATGGATTTCCTCCCCTCGACCCACACTTACGATCTTTTGAAAGTCGCTTCCACCCCCGCACGCATCTTTTCATTTGCATGCATCACGTGATTCATGCGCGTCGAGGCGGACGCGCAGTCTCGCCCCCCGGGGCGGAGGACACGATCCCGAAAGTCCAGGGGCGTTCCGCGGTGAAAACTGCGATGTTCTACATCATTCTACCAACGTCCCCCCTTTTCTGTTATTTACGGTTCCCGTAGCGCGCCTCTCGCGTCGAGATTCCCGGATGCTTCTTCAAGAATATCGAAACGCTAATGTGCTCCGGGACATGGGTAACGAACATGGGACTTACGATCAAAGCAACCACGTAGATTTATTTGTGGCTGAAAATGCTGTCACGAGGAATTGAGTTTCGGTGCAGTGACTCACTGTTTCACAGGAAGGCGAGGTGTTTCGTTGCCCTACAACGAGTTTCACCTGTGGTATCAAGTAGACATGTTCAAATACTGGAGGAAGCATTTTCACTGAAAGTGAGTGTCCTCAGTTCTCTATTAGTACAGTGTCAGTGTGCTATTCGAACCTTTGATGAAGCTAACTGCAATGCTCGTGAAATATTAAGAAATTTATTTTAGAAGAATACGACTTACATTCGAAAATCTTAACAATGAGAACTGTATGATATAAAGTCGTGAAAGTCTCAAACTTCACATTGAAGGAAATGTTGTTACATCCGATAACGTAACAAAAACAGCGAAATTGTAAAATTTTTAAGTATGTAGTGATCTCTTCTTTAATAAGTAATAATAATGTAAATTTAATATGTAATAATAATGTACTGACGGGAGCTCAGAAGATATCAACGAATCTGATTGGCTTCATAGAAACACACATAAAGATTTCCCTTATCGGCTGAATTGGTCACACATATTTGTTCCTTAACGCCATACAACTTTTGCCTGAAACAGTTTTTTGTATTTCTAATAGTTAGATAATTAATCGCGTGTAGATATTTAAACCGGACATACTGTATGTATACATCAATCAGTGATCATGCACGACGAGCACATTCGTTAGTATCTATACATATTAGATTTATGTACCTATAATACACACGGTGATTTTAAATACTCCAACCTCTGATACTACGAAGGGAAAAAGAAATAATCGATCACCTTTTAATGGGCACATTCGCGTGACGTTGAAAGTCTGCACCGCAGGGATCCACGCGATCAAGGATCCTGAGCCAACGATAACACGGCCGTTCGGAATTTAACGCGGCCAGAGGGTAATTGAGCGGAAACATTTTCCGAGGGAATACTTTGGCTGTCGTTAACGTTCGGCCGGATTAGCCTTCACCGATAATCTCGTAAAATGTGCCATTCTAACCGCTGGGCTACCCTTCAACAGGTCTCTTCTCTCCCAATTGAAAATCCGAAATCTGACGCTCCCAAAACGGGTTTCACGTCCCGCGATTCCGTACAGTCCGCCAGCACTCGGAATATCTCCACGGGCGCATAATCCGCCGACAATGGCCCCTCTAAACGGAGATTTGTCCGCTGACAGCCGGCGCGCCCTTATGCTCACGAATCGACATCCTTTGACTAAATCGACCGTGCAGCTTGCCAGCTTCCAGCCCTAATTCTGATTTATATCGGCGATTTCGCGTAAACCATCGTCGAATTTCTTCCTAGCCGTTTACGCGATACTGTGCACTGTGGATCTCGCCTCTTTAGTGGTCTATTAAACGTTGGACGAATATGTTCGCTATTACTGAACGAATGGAAAGTAGTATGGTCAGTACACGGATTATGGTAATTCATAAGTTTGCTCATATGTATTTATTTGAATAATTGTTTAGTTGTAAATATATATTATAGAAGCTATTTTAATTTTCAGTTTCTGTTTGATTTTATTATCGACTAATTATCGACGTGCCATAAAATGTCCTAATTTTTAATCGTATTAGGTCTAAAGATCTCCATTTAATACTTACAGATTAAGAGTTATTACAAACTATTTATAATCTGTTAAATAAAAAATTGATTGCTTATCTATTAAATAAAATCTATTAAATAAAAAATCAGTTAAGTCAAGAGAAAAATATTAATATCTAGATGTCGAAAGTGTTAGAATATTTATGCAGAATAATGTAGCACTGTTAAGTAAAATCATAGATAATGTCACAGCAGTTAGAGAACAATGTTTTTAAATAAATTTCTGTTTCTTGAATAACACAATTTTTTACAGGAAAATTGCTCAGTTCGTCAAAATAAACCAAAAATGTGGAATCCTTGCTAATTTTTAGTAAAATTATGTTTCGTGCCAAGGTTCTTTTAATTTTAAGTTAGTACTTTACATAAGAATTATAAAAGTATTTATTTCAACACAACAGTATAAATGAATACAATTTACTTATTATTACCTAAACTGTTTGTTTAACAAGATAACTTCCATTTTCTTAATTTAGAAAATAATTAAAGTCTAAGATGGTAGAGTATATTAACTAGATAAATCTTCTACGAGAGATCAAGAAAATTATTACAAAAATTCAGTGTTTCATTTCATTTAGAATTAATTACGACTGGACAAACAAGCGATCGGACAAATGGACTGAGCGTCACTCGTCAGTATTATAACCGTGTCGTCGATGAAATGAGCAGATAAAAAGGAGACCTACCGGCGCCCAAGCGATCAACCGGAATTTTAAAACGTGCCCCCGCATAAAAACGCGCGCGCGGACGTGCGCATCGTGAAATGTCGTCGAAAATTTCGGAAATGGTCGCGGGCCGATGCACGGTCACGTGCCACGTATCCAGCAGCCACCCCTGTCGTTAATTCATTCCGAAAACTGCCAGAAAAACGCTAGCCGACCGCGGAAATCGCAACAGTCCCGCTGCGAAAAAGTGGCTCCAACTCGAGACACGCACTGCAGGAGTTCATTATGCTGGAATCTGAAAAAGGAATGACGAAGAGAAAGGAAGAGAGAGAAAGAGAGAGTGAGAGAGAGAATCGAGCACGAAGAAACGCGCAACTTCTTTCGGGGCTATAGAGTTCCTTCGACAGGACACGTTGTCTTGGAGAGACCCATTAATCTCCACCCAGAAGCAACGTCCTTAAATTAAATTAGCGAATTCAGATCGGTAATGAATTTCCCCGTGAACCAGGCAGGAGGAAGAAAGAAAGCAGAAGCACGAAAGGTGGTCGCGATTAAATATCAACGGATAATGGACCGTGGCTCGGCGGACACATGGCAAAATGGTCGATCGGTTCGAGAAACAGGAAAAAAACAGCGTGTGGGATCATTTTTCAATGAAAGTCTCGCTGGTACAATGTCCCGGAGAAATTCGGGGACCTTTAAATCCCGTAACGTGAAAAAATGCAACCCCCTGCACCGCCCTCGCCCCCTAGTAACCCACCATGCGGTAATTCTTTGTTTGACCTACCCACTCTCGCGTCGAGAGAAAACCATTAATTTCACCATCAGAATGGAGCCGGACAGACCTCAGGTAGGAAATCGTGCCTGGCCAGACATATCGACACCCTTTCCTGAATTCCGATGGAAGCTCTTCGGAGCAACCATCTAATGGAAGTTTCGCCGAGTCTCGATCAGAGTGCACTCGTAGGTATGCTCCAAACAGACAACAATAAAAGGAAGCTGGCGAAAATGCCCGGCGCAGAGTCGGGACTTCGGCAAAACACTTGCTGCTAGTGGTTTCCTTTCGCGGGAAACGCGCCGTCGCGACGGGCATTTCGATTTCTTTCTATTGGATGAAGGGAATGCGGACTTTATTTCTACGTGTGCGATGTGCTTATGGTTCTACAATTACATTCATAGTACTATGTTGTATTTTCAATAAATGTTGTTTTTATGAGTACTGTTTTGAAAAAATTGAAATTTTTGAGAACTATTATTCTGAGAGTGTGAGGCGTAGAATTAAGTTTGTTAAAAATTTACAAACCATATTATGTTCAAAGCTCAACAAATCGGTGTAGAAAAAAGACATGGTCGCCAAATAAAGTTAATAAAGTTATTTTACTCGACTATCTTCCTTTTTCATAAAGTGACTACAGTTTTCAGATTTTATTTAATGATTTAGTTTAACCTGCTACAACATTATAAGGAACCTGAGATCTCATCCTGTTCTGAAGTTTCATTATATTTACTTGATAAAAACAAAATATGTATATTTTATCAGAATTTAACTAATTTTACAACTGTACCAGCTGTAAAATTTGGTTTCAACAGTAAAGAGGATTCCACTAGGACAGAATTAATCTTTAGTCACTCATGTAAGGTCGAAATTAATTTTTACTCGATTTTTAAAATTTAATTTTCAAATTATTACAGCGCAGTTATTGAATATTATTAAAATTTTTGTACTTATTGTTACATAAATTTCATTGACCATGAAAAGCATACGAATAATGTATACAAAACTACATGAGAAAATAGAGTTCAATGGTGTTATGGAAGCACCTAGAACTTTAAATGTAAACATGTCAGAAACTACTTTTGAACAGAAATAATTTTGAGAACTAAAGAGACGTTAACTATAGACTTTATAAATGTAAGTAAAGACTATAAAAAGTATATGCTGCTACTTCTATTTAAGGTAATAATTCTACGATAATATTTTATTATACTCTATTATACGCAAGTTAAGTTGACTCAATAATGTAAATTACAGTACATCTCGATCAGTCTGCGCTCTATAATCGGATGTAATTGTTGTTTGAGTAGTGATTAATTGTCCAGAGGCAGTGCATATGCTTGAAGGCGCGTTACGCACGACAGCTCACCGTGTTATTATAAATAATAATGTTAATCATCGCGCAGACACTCCGTTTATCATCGACTTAATTATAGATCGGTGAATTAATTACAGTGTTTACGACCAGTGACAGGTGAGGATTCGACGATAGTGACTCGATGGATAGACGTTTCAAAGATTTAAATCATTTTAACCATTACGTTCGAAATGAAATTGAAAAGAAATGAAAAGCGTTAAATGATTTTTCTTGGGAATTTTTTTAAACTGGAAATGAATATATTTACGTGATCATGGCGATATTTATCCGATTTACAGTCTTTTAAGATAACAGATATATTTGTATGAAGTCTTTATTAATTAATTTATAGTAATTTAAATAATAATTTGTAGATTATCTTATTATCCTTTTTGAAGAGGATAACCATCAACTATTTCTCTTTCTCTCTCTCTCTCTCTCTCTCTCTCTCTCTCTCTCTCTCTCTCTCTCTATCATTATGTTCTACAATTATTTTTTATCCGTCTATTAATGTTCTAAACATTTTCTTGTATAAATATTGACAAATCATGGTATTCAAACGAGGTTTATAAATTTTGTGTACAGATGCATCTGAAATTATGATTGCTTAAGTATTAACACATCAGATGTTACTGACTGTAATAATGCATAAACAGTATTCAAGAATTAACAATGAGTACCAGTCTCGTAACAAATACTAATTTCTTTGAATATTTGTTTTTAAATAATTGAATACTCAAAGCAACAACAAACATAATTTCAAGCATCAAAAATATAGGAAGTCTAAAACATCACAAATATTCAAAGTATTGAATACTAAACTAAAGTTTGAAGCATTAAATGCTTGAAATATTGAAAATAAAAAATATAGAAAGCCTAAAGTATCAAATACCTGAACTATTTAACACAAAAAGTGGAGACAGTCTAAAGCACCAAATACCTGAAATATCAGATACCCACAGCACCAACCATGCAGAAGTGAATAAACACCTCTGGTATGAAATTCCAATATCACAGCCAGCACCGCTAATGCCAAATACAAGACCGCAATTACAGCTTGCAGTAAAAAAAGGCGACGAGAAATTCTTCCGAAGTGCAGGAAGCCGAAAATAAAGTATCAGGAGCTTTCGACACGATTAAACACATCCTTCGCAACTTCGAGTAACGTGCATGCGCGGAATTCGAATACTGCAAGCCCCAGGAAGCGTGCCAGGCCCAGAGACACCAGCTTCGCCACCGCGTACACCTAAACGGAGCTACGTGAGGCTCGCTCGAAGGCGGCGTAAAATATTTGCGGTTAGCCGAGCGTTTCCCCGTTCTGCGGCAGCAAAATGTAGCAACTCCCCATCCGACGGGTTACGATACACCATGGTCCAGCCTTTGCGCGTATTATGCATGGCTAAGGAAAATAACTGCGAGATGAAGACCACCGAATGGGCGCATGCAAGCCGCCGCGAATAATTTGGCAATTGTACGCTCAGAACTAGCAAGTTCAAGCAAAACAAAATATTTTCTACGGGGAACCTAAATGGACGTTGGCTTTTGAATGTGTTAAGTTTTGGACAGTTGGCATAGAATAACTACTTGACTCTTATGAATAATATGACTATACCTAGATCTTTTGTGGATCTGTATCACGACAAAAAATCGTGTACAAAATTAGTGTACAAATTATTCCATATTACAACTTACAAATCAATTTCTACACGACTTTTTTTACATGATATATATCCACTGTGTAAACCGAGTCCCAAGCGAATTACTGTAAATAGGATGATTATAAAGATATTGCGATCGCTGAAGAGTTATGATCTCTGTCTTGTTCAGATTAGTCAAGTGTTACTTGAATTCAATTAATTTAGTTTAAAGCAATAGATAACCAAAAAGGAAGCGATGGAAATTAATAATTTAGCCTTCACATAATCCACATTTGTGTGACTTGCACATAATTCAAGATATATTCGAGTCAAAGAAAGTTGATAAAACCTAACTTTCACTTGAAATTTGAAAGAATATTTCAAATTTTCAAGTTAAGTAAAATAACAGGTTTATGTTGGTAATGTAGTGTCAAATTACTTGAATTCAAACGGTTTGAATTTCAGTAAGCTGATTAATTAAAGGATTCATCAACGTCAAAGACCAAAGGAGTGGGTTTCGAAATAGCACTAAGATTCATTTCACAATTTTGTATTAGAAATGTTTGAACCTCAACTCTTCCAATCATGTTATAGAAAAGTAAGAAAAGGAAACAACTAATTTTGATAAAAATAAAAGACTGAATATTAAGCAATAAGTTATTAACCCAGCTATGGCAGGTTGACTTTCGTCCTAAAAACTACAATTATTGCACCAAAAAGTTAGCTGTTTTTTAATATAGCTACTCGAAATTATTCTAAATTTTTCCGTATGTCTTTTAGAAAAATAAAATAGGTACCTACGAATCCCATGAACGAGAAGAAAATAACCGCTTACTGTAAACTAAGATATAACCTGCCAATTAGCATTTTTGAAGGTCCTAGAGATTACAAAGTCTTATGTAAAAATAAACCTATTTTTATACACAAATAACATCCTAAGCAAGTATCCCCAAGAATTTAGGAACTTAATGGTATCAGAAATTAAAGAACTGAAAATGGTTAAGATTTCTATTGCTACCTATTTCAATATCTATTTCAGAACACTGTGCGTCGTTCTGAAACGTAAACACGAGTATTTCATAGGGATCGCGTCTCCTGGGCACAGCAGTTTCACGCAACGCGAGCAACTATGCGGGCCGCCACATTGCACCCGAAGAGAAGAATCTAGATAGGTCTGGTGCGTGTGTTCCTCGATTTCACGCGTCGCCAAGCAGTGAAACACCGCGACGAAAAAATTTAATTACAATTTGGGGGCGGGCAGAAGGAACGACGTCGCTGACGGACTTTCCCTTTCGCCCTACCTCTTCTCTGGACCATCCCTCATTCCGAGGATAATCGAGCGGGCTGACGCGCATCTCTCGTTGCCTCTTTGAGCAGGGTAAATCGGATTAATTTGGGTCATTAGCCTTTGCTTATCGGCTGATGAATTTTATTAAGCACTCGCGAGAAGAATCTCGAAGAAGCGTGGACGAGTAAAGAAAGGAAGGCAATTTCAAGCCACCGAGAGTCCCCAAGTTCGAGTTAATGTTTCCAGCGCAACTTTTCAACGGAGCGACTTCTCTCGCTCGGCTTCCGGGAAAAATCGAGTTACACAGCTTCGTGGGCTATCGATCGCCGCGCTTCTCTGGCCTCCACGTGACCCGCGCCGTGTATTTACAGCGCCGAAAAGCGCCTCAATCATATTTTCCCGCTAGACGAAAGGAAATGTAGGGCGACGCTCGGCAGACGCCGTTGCTTGGGAAAACATCGTATCGGGCTTCCTCAAACACTTCGCCCCTGCCATGTTGCGATTGTTTTCCTTACTGCGTACTGTTTGTGTAGCTTAATTGAAAAATCATGAGCATCCTTCACGCGGTTCAACTGCTGGATATGGCTACAAGAGGTATGTTTTTACAGCAGGGCGCAAAATTTGTGGGAAAACAGATAACTAAATAAGTAGTGAGAAACAGGAAATATCAGCCGTGATTGAACAATCGTGATTCAGAAAAGGAGTATGTATTTGGAAGATGTGGGGTTGAAACGAAGAGTAGTTCGTTTATACAGGGAGTCCCAGAACTGGTGGTACCACTGGAAACGGGACGATTTTACATGGAAAAATATGTCGAAAATATAGAATAAACTTTTTTGATATCATGCTTCATTTTCAAGAAAATTAAGTTTGAATTATGATCGGGCACAAGCGTACGGAAAGTACAGTTATAGGTGTTTCAAGAATACATGAGGTATGGGAAACACTCTTGGTCTGACCAGTGATTGCCTCTACCGTAAACTAGAAGCATTCCCCTTTTCCGATTTATCTTTCAGATGCCTATTACTGAGCTTTGGTACACCTGTACTCGGTTAAAACTTAAGTGAATTTTCTTGAATACGAAGAAATTTTATTCTACATTTTCGTCTTATTCTTCCGTGTAGAATCATCCCCTTTCCTCTTATACCAGCAGTTCTGGGACACTCTATATTCTAGGATGTATATTATTTCATAATCAAACGAGGTTAATTAACTACTTATAATTATTAGCGGAGAGGAAAATACGGAAACACTAATTACATATGTATACTGTCGACTGTGAGAATACAAACATTTGATAAATGTGAAATAATTGTATTTAAATGTTATTTACATGTGTAAAATAATGATCGTAAGTAATTTGCATTATTTTCTCACCGAATAAAGATTTTAAAAATTGAAAAGTATTAAATTGAAAACTTTGGAATAGTACATTAAAATTAAATTTACGATTCATCAAAATATCGCTCACCTAAGTATTACTATTTAAATTAATCGCGGTATTTCTTTGGGGTGTTTTAATGGTACTTTCACAAATATCATGTCACAAGACACTTTCACTACTACCGCAATTGAGTCCGAGTCACTGCAAGATATCTTCTTTTTATTTCGAATAATTCATTTACGTTTGCAATTTGATATTCACTGATCAAACAATAATAGTACAATACATCAACTTACAAAAATTCGATACTATCTGTATGATGAAAAGAATGACCTTGAACAGCCAATTGTTTTTGTTTCAACTACAATACGCAATTCTGTCACCTGGAAACGAGAGTTCAAGCACCACTTGCTCTTCCCAAGTTCTGGCTAGACAAGTATCATCAAAAATTGAAATTGATGCTCACAACGCAGCTAGAGGAGTTATTGCAACTGCTTTCAAGCTCGATGAGTTCGTTAGGACGAGCCACTTACGGGCGCATCGTATACGCGAAGAACATCCGCGGGCGAGTTAAAACAACCCCAGGAGATTTGCTGGAAACTCTGATGGCCCGTGTCACTAGCAATCGGTGCGCCCACGCGCTCGTGTATAACACGAGACTGTTTAGCTGTCCGCAGACCGCAGATTTAGATCGGACTACGAAGAGGGAAATCTGGCCCCGCTCTCCAGTCCCTAATTATCTTGACATCGGGTCGCTACGGGTGAACAGGTAGAACAGTGATCCTCAACGGACCGAAACTTTACACCAGGTACGATGTGTACGAGAGCAAACTGCACGAGGGAATGCAGGAAGATACTTTTTGGAGTATCTTCGTGTAAATATGAAAGTAGAATTTGTGAAAGGTGGTAATGCCATCGGAGTACAACTATTTTCAGTATATGAACAGGATTTTGACTCAGTTTTTATAATTACTTTTTGGTGGAAATTTGACTGAAGGAATTTTATCATTTGCTTTCAGTTAATGTGATTTTAATATTACAACAGATTTTAATGTAATTGAGGTACTGTGATCTCTTTATAAGAAAATTATATTTAAAATACGAGTTGTTTAACGAAATAAGCTACAATTGACGATATTAAATCTTAACCACATGTGTGAAATATTAATAGTCCTTTACTCCATCATTTAAATTTACTATAAAATTATATCCAACAGTGAGATTTTTTATAATTTCATACGTTCATCTCGTGTGTTACTAAATATCACTATAATTTTTTAAATTAAACTAAATTAGACATAATTAAATCCATGAAAAGGATAGCGAAGTAATTAAGAGTTAAATATGTACTAAGTATTATTAAGTTCTGTTATACTGTTAGTTCATTCATTAAGTACGTGGAAAGTGAATAATAATCAAAGAATATCAAATAAGTGGTAGCACAATGCTATGTATGTACATATCGTTACACCAACTCGAACTGAATAATATGAAATTCAAATTATTTAATATTATAGTACTACACGAAACAAAAGGATTCATACGAAAGCTACTTTCTGATTAATTACTACTTTACCATAAAAAATATTGAACAAGCATTTATGAAAAAGCTTTTGCAAAATTCCGTTCCAGAAGTGAGAAAATTTTCTGATGTCATTTCTTATTGCCATGTGCAGATTGTGCAAAAATTGTAATTTAAGACATCTTCTTAAATTGTATTTTAAAAATTATTCTGTAAAATGACTTCTTCCTTTGAAGTATAATTCTCCGTTTAAACTCATACCACTTTATCAAATAAGTGCAGAAGAATAAAAAAAGAAATTTTTCAAATTAAAACAAGTTGACAGTTAGTTAGAAGAGTGACATTAGGAAGAAAATTTTTTTCTTTTACAACTTAGCCAATAAGTTTCTGAATCGTTATTAGAATCTATAATAAAATGTTGTTTCGGTTTATTACGTACTACTAGGGTAATGGAAGAAACAATTGAAATAAAAACATTAAATTAAAAGTAATACTTTTCAAATAAAAATAGCTGACTTATAAACCTAATTCTTGCAAATATGTATATAAATAATGAAAATTTATTAAATGTGTCACGATTCCAACAAATTAGCTATACATATAGATAAATCACCTTACTTCCCCAAACATTCATTTTAAAAAAATCGAGCTCCAAGATTTCATCTTGATCTTAAAATTCAAGAGTAGGATTAAATCTGGGTTAAATTTAAATAAGGTCTTAATTAAATTCAAGTCAAGTCTTTATTAAACCTTAATTAAATTTAAGTTACGTCTGTATCATATTATACTTAGATTTAAGTAAAATTTCAATTACGCTTGTTTTTATATTTTATTCAACAAGAGATTAAAACAAATCAGAAACATTTTCCCCAAAAATATTGTTGAATTTCTCTTTAAAAATAATGTAACGTCGTATCATGAGAAAAACAATTTCATCCTGAAATTACGCATTCTATGCAGAGACATTTTCATGTTTCGTTCACACGGTCGTGCAACAAACATTTCTTTCAGCGACGGATCGGGCTTTCGTGCCAGCGCGTCTGTAATAATGTATTTCAAGGATTTAATTATTCGCGGTATCCCTTCGGCCGTCGACGGCATATTAATCGTATGCTAATCGATATCGTCATTAATGGGTCTCCGTTTAGAGCGGGTTTACCGCGGCGCGCAGCCTCGATCCACCGCGAAGAGGAAAGCAAGAAAAGGAATCTCCGCCATTCATCTGATAAATTATTTTGCTCGACAGGAGCGTTTATCGGCGACGATGGAACATGTCGCGAGTGAAATTCACGCATATCGATATTGCCCGTCTAACTTATAGTCGGCGACCGACGCAAGTAATTATGCGCCCAAGGACAACGTGTCGACAGCAGCCAAGAACTCTCGAGAACCTTTGATTCTGAGAACAGATTCGCAAAGAAATAGCTTAACTTCCGTGTTTAACCTTTTGACTGCGGCTGTGCAAGCACAGCCAAGAACTTGATTTATCGACTTAAGGTTGATTTGCACATATCCATTCGTGCCTGTCCGTCCATTCCCATCCGTTTTCCTCTTAAGGTGGATTAGCACACATCCGTTGCCGTCCAATCTGTTTCGTCCTGTTCCGTTACAAAAAATATCGTTCCCTTGTTTTTAAATGGAGTGGTTCACACTTGACGTTCAGTGGTCGTTCGGCAAAACCGACGTATGGTTCCATTCGGACATCAGTTTTCTTCTGTTCTGTCCGTACCCGTCTGGAAAACCTAATATCGTTGGCAACGATACTTTCGCTTTCTGCCGTAGACCGACGGAAGGCCTCTTGAAAATCGGGCGAAGTAGACCCCTTTCTATGACCCTGATGGGTTCTCGAGTCGAACGTCTTGAAAGGCGCACCACGGGGGACCGTCATAAAAGGAAACAGTAGGCCATCTTCTAATAAACATGTAGATACCTAATTATATTTCTTATTAGTTATCTATGAAAGTATTATTATTACTAGATTCTTTATGTATTCCTGATGAAAATGATACCAAACATGACGTAACTCGGAATATTTTCAATAATTGTAATGAAAAACGTAGGTATTTCAATTTCATGTGGTACCAACGCGATCCATTGTGAACGTTTTTACATAATATAATTGTAGGCCCTTTCACACCAACTCGATTACTTTTGCTCTTCAGTATTAGTAATTTTGGCAATATTAAAATACGTTGTAGTGCAGGTCTAATTACGTAAGTTTTTTAACTTGGAAATTATTTAAAAAATACTAATGCTTAAAATTGCTCAGCTTTCATTAATATTTATGTACAGTGCGTTCACAAATGAATTATCTCCAAAACTATTAGAAAACGGACTTCGGCCCCTTTTTTTAATCACACAGGTTTCTCAAATTAATTTTAGATTTTTGAGAATAAATTTTTCGTGAATTACAAATGAGATCTTCATAACATAAGTATAATAAAAATACAGTAACTCACAAATTGATTAAGATAATTACTAGACCAAAACATTGTCCATTCTTTAATCACTATCACTTCCCGAAAAGTAGTCGTACAGTAAATCTTCCTGATGTCATTCTAAAAGGTGAATCCTCTACTTTTACATTCTTCAATTGAATTTCCACGAAGATCTTTCTACACTAAGTTTTTGGCCAATAAATTGTGAAAATTCAAACGACTCCAGCGTTTTTAAAAAGTATAATTTTTTACAGAAACTTTCTCATATGCTTCTTATAATCAATGTTGAAACGTCTTCTTGGAAACTTAACTTGGAAATGTAATAATGGAAAATTTACCATTTCAAATGACACCAGGAAGGTTAATGCATGACTTCTTTTTACAAGGTAACAGTAATTGAAAAATGGACAATTGTTCGGTCTAGTTCGGTCTAAACTTATTTAATTGATGGTCATTGAAAAATTGTAGTCAGGACAGTCTACAGGTTATGATGCGCATTCGATTTAGGCCTGATGCAGACAAGCGACTTCTTTCCTCGTTTTTCCAGTAGAAAATATCAAAGACAGATGTACTATTGTGCGACGAAAGACGCTCGTCTGCACCACGCCTCAGAGGAAAACGGATGGAGACGGACAGACGGATATGTGCGAATCAACCTTTAAACCAGATTGAAATGAAATTAAACTGTTCTTTTAATACCGAATTTTCTAAATTTGATTAGACTATGATTAACTCCTTAGGCATTGCAATAATTCGAAGAAAATATATAAAATAAGATATCAAACTTATGTATATGTATATAGTTGTTAAAAATATTACTCATTATACATACTACAGGTCAAAAGCTGCGAACCACTTAGTTAATTTAAGTTTTGGGTAATTTAAATTTAAGTCATTTAAATGAATTCTTATTTAAGTGCTTTAGGGAAAATTGTTTCATAAGGGGTTAATTGAGTTTCGTCAGTATAGATTTGAAGTACGGATTAATTATAGACTACCAAAAATAATTAAAGTAGCCATCAAAAGAGTGCTTCAGGTTTCGGTTTCGTATTAAGCGGGTTAATTAAGATCTTACTGTATACCGAAACATGTACATTCATAACGTACGTAATAATTTTTCAATTTATGCAAAATTGTTTCGGTGATAAAACCGAATTTTTTACAAAACATGGAACTCATCAATTTAGATTCTAGAAGGTCCGTTTAATGGATTGTGACACAGACCCGACGCAAAAGTTTATGGCGTCTTGGTTCTGAGACGTGAGCAGTGAACATGTTAAAGGGTTAATAACTTGACAATATAGCAGAGGAGCAAAGTGTTTTCTACCAGCGAATGATGGGTATATTCCCATGTCACTGAGATACTATGTCCATCGCGATACCGCATCGATAAAACGCAGCCCGCGATGACCGCCTTCGAGGATACGATATCCTTGACGTTTTATTCCACCGTTGTAACGAGTTTTACTGCGACCGTTGCGTTTTTATTGCACCGCTTCGACCCCCGTCACTCGAGGAAATGCAAAACTATTAAACTGGCGTTCTGCTACCAGCGTCCTGCCAACAGAGGACGAAATATGCGAGAGGGAACACGAGGAAGAGAGTGCTTAACGACCAGTGTTCGATTCTCTTTCTACGCATCAACGTACCAAACTGAAAGCGATTCCATTTAAATTGCGTTCCTTGCAAAAGTACTACGATTCGTCCATTGCATTTTTCATTCAATCGCTTGTCGTTGCAAGAAATCGGACGGGTAATAACGCAATTGCGACGGGGGCGATTGTCCCGTTTGCATCGATGCTTGATTAAGTACGTAATATGTAGTCTGCAAAAGGCTGTGCTACTCTTTGAGATATCTGGTAAAAGAGAGCTCTGAGTGTAGTACTTTGTAAATGGTTATTGGTTACCAGATATTATCGATATTGTTATTGGTTTTAAGCATGGCAGAAAATGACGTTATAAAGTACAATGTAAATGACATTGAGGAAGATACTTTATATGCACGTATACTCCTTCGAGAGAAATATGTATCTACATTAAATTCAGATACTGCAAACACTAAAATGAATCGCAGAAAATGTGGAGTTTCAAAGTAATTAAATACAGAATTGCTGTATCTAATTTGTAAATCTAACTCTGTGTTCCACTTTTAATCCCCCTATAACCTATACTTTAAGCATCCGGATAGATATTAGCTCTTTTAAAGATTTATAATTAAATTAGACAACTTAAATTATATTATATTAAGTCTAAAATAAGTATAGTGTAATCGGAGAACACCTAACTGGTTTGTGAAATGATTTTTTTTTCTACTCTTCGTAAGAGTACTTTTCATCTGATCTAAATTATGTTCAGACTCTTTACGATGAAAGGTTAATAAAGAGTACTGTATCTTATCCTAAAGTAACTTTAGAGTTAGGTCAAGCTAGACATGTGATGCATTTTAATTCTCGGCTATTATTTCAATCTAATACCGTATAAAGTGTATAAATTCGATTAACTAGGTTTAAATTATGCAATTTCGTGTAATAAAACTAACTGCTATTCGGTTTAACGATGGCAAAAATACACTTAACTGAAACTTGAACTGTAGTTTAATAGTATTCTATCGAAAATAATAAAATTAAGTGCTAACATCCAGACCTTACTGCGTTCTATATTCGTACTATCAAAATCTATCTGCAGACTCACTATACTTCTTATACTCACAACCATCCAGTTTCAATCCGAAAGATATAAAATTGTACTCACAGTTTTTCGGCAGTGAGAAGGGTGGCCAGGTTCGCAGGAATCTGCATCAGTCCCCGATAAGAGCAGTTCACTTCTTGACCAGTACACGTGCACGACCACGGACATCTAGCATTGTTCATGTCCTCCATCGTCCCGGATAGGCTACCAAGACCGAAACTACCGAGGGCGGTACCGTGAGAGGCGCTACCGCCCAACACAGACAAGATTAGCAGGAGTCCCCAGGCGCAGACCACGGAACCGCAGCTGACGCCTAGTAAACGCAGCGACCAGGCAGGCGTCATGGCACGCGCCATCGCCAACACCTTTCGATTAATGTCTTTCACGGCACGATTTGGTCCCTCGAGGATCTTGGCGATGCTCCCGGCGCGGCTCTTCGGTAGAATATTGTTTGGTTCGTACAGACTGAAGCAGGCCGTCTCTCCACTGTTGGCTACCCGACCGACGGTGATGCTTGGGTAAATGTAATTGGGCGGTGGTTCAAGGAACGAGGATATCTCGAGTCCTTCCGTGGGCGGACAACCGAGGATCCTCACTGGCTCGAGAATCGGGTCTTGTTCCAACCGTATGACCGAACACTCGAACTCATTCGACGTCAAATCCCTCGAATTCGGACCCTGTCTTTCCGTAGCTGTACCTCGTGACCTGTCCCTCCTTCGACCATGAACGCGGCACGATCGATTGGAATTCCTTCGCGTGCTATCCGCGCAATGCCTCGAGACGCCAGACGACGACACTCTTTGCCTATGTGCCGGGCAGTGTCCTCTTCTTTCGGGTTTCTCGTCGCTGTTATCAATCGACGTCGTCTTCCGTGGCCGCTTCGAACGGACCTCAGTGCTGTCCCCTATCTGTAGATCCAACGCGGGGCTGGCTTGTTCTTGATGTTGCCACTGATGCACCAACACTGACGTCTCGTTCAAAATTACTCCGCGCTCGATTTTCGACGCCTCGCTGATCTTCGATTCATCCACCTTGGAGACGTATCCAGTGTTCGCCACCGCGAGACCCGGACCACACACCTCACCGAGGTCCTCCGCCGAAGATGGAACCTTCTCGTTGGCTTTCTTCAAATCGATCTTGGTTGAGGCTACTGACGATGGCTGCTCGTGAGCTAGACCATCCAGCTGGCCCTTTTGGGGGCCGTGTTCGTGGCCCCCCTCTTGCTCCACAGGTCCTTCCGGCGAGCTGTTGTACACCACTAACGGCACCACCCGTTCCTGCGCATCCTGGGCGACCACTTTCACTGACTTTATCTTGACGCTGGTCTGTTTCCTAGTATCTAACGTACCCCGACGGGTACGTGGCTCCAGCGGTTCTACGGTTGTCCGAGGAACGATATAACGAAAGTCATTTACTGGTTCTCGATTTGTGTTGTTACGTTTGCCACTTTCAAGTGTTCCAATTCTCACGTATTTCGGTGAGCGTTCGTGTTCTTTTAGAACAAAAGTAGAGATAGATATTTGCAAAATCTGTTGATCTTTTCTGGGCGAAACTTCCGTTCACGATTGCAAACTTCTCGTTACACGGGCATTATAATGGGCAATAGATCCGTCGATTTGCCTACCGGTTGATCCAGATACTTGACGCGGCAATAATGCATCACCTGGAACAGGAAACAGGAAAAAACGAACGTGAGCAAATTGTATGAAATTTATAAGTAGAAGACGTCAAGTAACACGGTAGTTTTAACAGCTTTCGTTCGATGTGCATTAGTTCGAGAAGCGTACTACGTCTCTCGAAGGATATTTAGATGCGTGGAAATTGTTCGAGGCGAGGTACAAGCTGTACTCCGCAATAAACCCACAATTCAGTCAGTCAGATGGATGTCTTCCACGCATATATGATATACCATTGGCTGCGGAAGTTGGATGTATTCTAGATAGAGGGAACTACTGTCCCTCCCTACGGCAAGGAGAGGCTCAACACGCGGTCGCGAATCGACGGAGGGACAATTTTTTCTCCACCGTCATAGCCGATACGCGCCGACGAAAAATACATCTTCCAATGTAAGCAAATGCGCCGAGCGTTCTTCTCTCGGACGGAAGGAGAAAGGAGGAAGACGAAGAAACCGAATGGCGTAGCCGTTACAAAGAGAGGAACTCACCGTTGCAATATCGGAAGTACGAGAAAAATATGCTTTCGAAGCACAATCAAGGACTCGAACGCATTCCATGCACAGCCGTTCGAGTTGCGAGGCATATTGGAATTTTTCCCCGACATTTTCCTTCCGCCCCGCTCCCTCCTCTCCGTTTCTTTCTTTACACGCCCCCTTCGTCATCCCTCCTGCTCTTTTCTTTTCTACTCGTCTGCCGAGGGAACGTGCCTCGAACCAACCGCACGTGATGTCTCATGTACATGTTGCTCACTCGTAAGTGCTCCCAGATACGTTTCCACGATTTATCAGTACCTGGGAACACCTGGAAATAGAATGTCTGCTGGCGTCTCCGTTGCACGCAAAATAAAGCGTGTCACAGTTGCTCTGAATTAAATCGACCAAGCGTGTGCAGTCCTAGTACAATAGAATTTATATTTCGACTCGGAAAAGTTATTTATGTGCTGTTTGTGTTTCAATTTTGACAAAATAAGGAAAGTGTTGTGTTTGAGTTTTTTTTCCCAGAACAAGTAAAAGTCAATTAACTTTTTTGTGACTGTATCCCTATTGCACTACTCTCTCCATAATTTTTGTCAGAACTTTTTAATACTTTCCCTCTCTTTTAAAGTATCACAATTACATAAATTTAAATATGAAAAATGTACTTTCTCTTTGAAGTCTACTGGAAAAATAAATGTGGAGAAACTCGGAAAAACGGGGCAACTATAATTTCAATGTCACAGCGGTCTCCTCGTTCAATTTTTAAATTACTATCTACATACAGAATTACGTGTGTACAATTAGGTTTTTCAGATTTGTACGTGAAATTTTTTATGATAATGTAGACAATTTTACTCCAGGAATCAAACTCCAAGAATTGAAACAAAGTAAAAAACTTTAAAGATATGAATATTACAAAATTTGAGTACTTGAATAATAGAATATTTACCTACGTATTGAAATAGTTGAACCTGTATATGTATATTGGAATCTTTGAAAACAAAAAAGTTCGAATACTAGAACATTGTTAGTATTTGAATATTTAAAACGTCAACTCATATACAATTCGTATTACTAATCTAATACTACTAAATTGAACTTGTTTCATTACAAAGTTACAACTTGAAATCACATAGAAGTTTCGAGAATATAAACAATTAATTTCGAAAGTCAATTTATACACTAACAATCTGATTTTGCCTTCCCAAAAGCTAGGACTACATAAAATGAAAGAATTGCAAGAAAGTATCATTATACCATCGAATTAGTATCAACACAATGGCAATTATAATTCTAGTTTTAACTTTTACAATTCTTCATCAAGTTCGATAAAAAATACTTAACACTAACTAACAGACTCCGAAAACTAACAGAACCCAATTTTTCCAATCTTTCTCCAATTACATAAAAGCTAATACCTCGTGCATGCGAAGACTAACAGAAACGACCTACTTAGAAGCGCTGTAAAGTGCAGAATATGGAAAGAAGCTGCCGAGCGGCAACTCGCGTCGCGCATGGAGATTCGACAGAAAATCTAATATTCCCTTGGACAGAGGAACATGGGGCAAGGGTCGATAATTCGATTAACAGTAGAGTCGACACTGAGAACAGTTAGGCGAGACGCTGCCTCTCTCAGCAGACGCTGCGCCGTCGTGCTTCAGAGTGTGGTTAAAGTAGCTAGCCTTCGGTACCGGAAGGAGGGGATATGTACACCACGCACGTATAATATTCTCAAGCGTCCTCGTACATATAATATCGGGGCCTGCCAGCCAGCCTCTGATGTCGAAGTTAAGACGCCCAGGGGGTGGCGCCAACTCCGAACGCGACAAGAGACGGACCGAGGACAGAGAATACTCCTTTCCCTCCATTCTCTTGTCGTTCGACGAGTGCTCAGCATTAATTAATAACGTTAGTGCATATTAATTGAGGCAGGGTAGCGAACCGTCGCTTGGCTTCGTTCGAAACTTTTTCCTTTGCCCCTTCAACCCCTTCCGATACGCGTAAAGCGTGAAGAGAAGAGAAGAGAAGGAGCGGAAAATTGATTCTGTCTGTCACTAGGAGCCCTTGACTGGTCGAAACGTAACGTGACGGTGCGTGCAGCTGATGTAATTAGGGAAATTAAATGTTACAATAAAATCGAACCGTGGAGAGAGGGGCAGACGTCCGTCGCGGAGAGAACAGCACAGAATTGAACATTTTGCCTTGTCTTTCGTTGACTCGTGTGTCGGCGGAATAATTGGGAGAACAAATATTTGCCTTCTTCGCCCCATTGATTGACACTTCAAGTACGCTCGATCATCACGTGATTCAACGAGTCTATTTTTCTTTTTCTATAGGGCTGTGTTACTTGTTTGGAAAGTGTATTAATGCTTTTAAAATTCTTCGGCAAACAATGGCCCGCTGACGTGTATCCCCCGTAAAAAAGGGCTGAAAGGATAATATTGACACAGATACGAGAATGCAGCGACCCCCCGTTGAACGTTGCAACTTTCAATTTGTGCTCCGCCTTTGGAACAGATTGTGAAACGAAAACGGGGACATATGCTGTAGCTTTTAATGGAATTAATTGAGCAAGCACACGGAACTGTCGTGATCCTTTAGCTTCTTAACAAGTTTACAGCGAATTTGATTGCGCGTTTGGCCCTGATGGACGTACTAAGTGGTTTATTTCAAATATTTTTCATACCATTTATTATTAGACTATCTCTTTATTAGTAGGCACTGTTTCCAATGACAGTTGTTTATCTTCCAGATTAGTTTTGTGTTCGTATCCTTTAAGAAATTTTTATTCTCTCAATCTAATTGTACCTCTCTAATGTGCACGAATTATAACACAATTAAAAAATCATGCTTTCATTTAGTGCAAAAACCGCTGTTTTGAAACCAATCAAATTATCACGTGGGTTAGGCAATGGTTAAATACACTGGTAACCAGTGAAGTGAACCGATTCGAAAACGTACCAGGAAGAAACAGATGAAACTAATATCGACTCCAGACTCGTGTCTATGATGAAAGGACTCGTGTCGACTGAATTACGTTTCCCATGGCTGCTGCAAAGTCCTTCCGACGCATGTAGCAGTCCAAGAGTATATGATATACGGAGGAGCAGTGAATTCCCTTTGGAAGGGTAGACTGCAGGGAAAATCAGACGGTTCGAGGATAACCAATACACGGTTCCCCGGGAATATTGCGTTCTTATTGTAATATATTTGTAAGCCACTTCGCCAGACAGTTTCATCTGATGGCGCGCGAGTATAGGCAGGTGGATACAGGAATATTCCTTCGAGATATATCATTACACTGCGCCAGAGGGGAGGTCGATTATTCGTCGAATATTCTCACGAGAAACAAAGGACAGAAAGGGAGAGTTTCATCGAAACGGGAGCCCCTTTGTTCCACATTTATTTCACCTTTATCTTCTTCAGTTTCAGGCTGATCGTGATAATAGCAAACAAATTTCAGTTGTTCTCGAAGTCATTTATTCTGTGAAACCTTTGCCAATTTCTTCTTAGTTTATCACTCCACATCTTGCTAGAACAATATCTTGTTTGAGTTCTTTACGTTTAATTTTCTATATTACTTCACATAGATTAGGGAGAATTATTATGGAAATAGTTTTATCTAATAATCTACGTCAATATATACTATAATGATGCATCTACCAATTAATAAAACAGAATTGTATATTAGACTTGTTTAATAATAAGTCAATTTGATACTATTCAAAGTAATTTATTTATTAATAATGTAAAACAGATTCTGTATGGTTTTCTATGACAACCTTTTATGATTATTAATGGGTGTGATAGTTAACTCACAAGGAAACATATCGAAGTGTAAATTATATTTTCATATGTATATGTATACTATATGCAGAACCAAACAAAACATCGAATGGTGGCAATTTTGTATCAAACAATTAAACAATCAGTTAATTTCACACTGGTCGTAGCTTGTTGTTATTCTGTAAATAGGAACACCTTTTCTATATAAATCTCTATATTTGCATTAATTGTCATATTGCCTATACGTATTGTCGAGAACAAATTGAAATCACATTGTCAATTAAGAGAAGTACTGGTTTCCTCTACATATCAATACATTTAGTTAATAAATTAATGGATAAACAACTCCATTTCTCTAATTGATGCAAAATAAATAACATTGCAATCATCGTAGGAAATATTAACTTCGATCAAAGAGAAATCGTATTACACAATATAACAAGAATGTATAAACGACAGCTATATTACAATTATGCATTTATAATATTAATAGTTGAGGTCGCAAATAATATATTTCACTCTTAATTACTGACACCATTTTCGGACATTAATACGGGCAGAGTCGGTTCGATTCTAATTAAAGCATATCAAACATTCACAAAATTAATATATTTAATAGTAATTGAATCAGTGAGTTGATGATCAGTACAAGTCCAGAATTAGCCATTTTTAAATAATATTAAAGCTATATCTGAACCCCAGAGTTCAGATATATTAAGTCGCACAGAAAACAAATGGACTTAATACATGTACTCAAACTGTACAAAGCTAGATACAAGTTGAGATCAAATATTTCAAAATGTGGTTTCGGACTTGTTCTGTTATTCAACTCACCTATTCAAATGTTATGTGGATATAATACATAACATATACCACTCACAAAATTTAGAGCTGTTTCACACTATGATGCTTGTATCTCATATGCATATACTGAATATCTATCAGATGATTATTCTCGTGAGATATAGAATCGCGATACTGATTTTCGGTATCCTCGATCGGTCGGCGGCATATCGGATGCATATCGCATACACGCGTATGCGATGCAAATAATGTGAAATAGCTCTAACGTGTCATGGAAAAATAGATATACAGGGTGGACTATATAATAGTTTCAAATCGTAACTAATGAAATGTCAGGGAAAGAAGGTATAAAACATCTCGTAAACAAATCAGTTTTTTATATTTTACCCCAGTACTTTTTTACTTTTAAAATACAATTTGTTCAGTACGTGGGTACATTCCAAACTTGGTAGCTACACTAAACTGTTTTACAAACTAAATCTTTAGGTAAAAAAGGATAATTAAACCTTTAATACCCAATGACACAAACGGATCTGCTCCAATACAAGTTAACTCTTTACACTCCCAATTTTTTTTATATTATCTGACTGACTCAGTGTATGAGTATCTTTTAAGATAACTATTGTCAAGTCACATTCAACACAAAAATGCAAAGGATTAAACCAAAACCAATGATATTTTAAGGTGTTGCAATTTGTATGGCCACCTTTGAACATATACCTTAACGATCGATACAAATTTCCCAAAATATTTTTGTTCGGATATCGCGACACGCGTCAGAATTTACCATACGATGTAAAAAGGGCGATCGAGAAAGGGTAAAGCCATCGCGAACATCCCTCGTCTCGAAGCGCAAGCTTCGGTAACGACGGAAAACATAACACCAGGGGATGGCACGCGTGGTTTCCCATTTCCTCTCGACTTTTCCTTGGCTAACACGATTTTCCTCCAACCGTCCCTTTCCTCGTGCCATCGGCAAGCGGACGAGACACACGGAGCCGATGATTTTTCGGTGAAAAGCCCGCCGCCAAGGGGCATGGTTTGCTTCGGAGGCGGAGATGTTTGGTTAACATGTGTGCCTAATGGCCCGTGCGAAATGGATTTTTAAGGTTTCCGTCCTTAGAACGCTGTACGCGCGAGAAAAAGAGAACGAGATCGATCGAGAATCGATGTCCCCGATGAGGACCGTGACGAGAGTATGTACGACGGGAGACCATGATCGAAAGTTGATGGAAACGGCGAAACTGTTATCCCCGGGACCTTGATGCGCGTATAATGAATGTTCGATGCGCGAGAGCGACGAGACGCAAGTATTATTGACGTGCATTGGTCCAACAAGCAGCCTTTCCACTCGATTGAACGCATTTTTAAATTCTTCTTTCGGGGTTGTCGGCAAATTTAATTATCACCGAGGGACATAGAGTTCATGGAAGCACGATCAGTGGACAAGGTGGCAGGATAGATTAAGTGTTATCGTGGAGGGGTCAATTAATTCTGGAGCGATATGTTACGTTGAATCGTATAAGTGGCATGAGAAAATACGCTAGACTCCCACATAACACGAGGAATATGTTGTTCCGTATTATACGAATCATAAAGGTTATACAATATAGATTATGTATTTGAAAATTTATGGTTTGATGCATATTTATTAAACACGTAAAGTTCAAATATGGAAATTGACACAGAGGGAAGTAAGAACGCATTATCTAGACTAATTTCTGTATGACTATTGATGCTCTAGTAGTCTCTTGTGATGGGAATTATGTCTTCGGAAACATATCAATTATATAGTTATTAGAAAAAATGTTTCAGGATATTTTAAATACAGAATTTATCAACATTTCGCAAGTAAGTATTTGTTAATAAGTTTATATTAATTGTTTAATACTAGTGCGATATTTGGGAAATTATATCGGTTCATCGCAATTGCCCAGTCAGCAGGAAATGTAAAACAGTTTTCTCCAATACTGACAGTATATCCACCGCAGTATACATATGTCGAATGGCATATAAGATAGTACAGATACGGTAATATATATGTATAAAAACGTTGTAGATTAAACGATAATATCATATCGCAAGTCTGATATGAATACAATTACAACAAGAAAAACTTGTCAAATATAACCTTCACTTTTTTCTAACACTTTTATTTATATACTTGATTATAACCAATAAGTATTGCTCATTCTGTTGAGCCAGATAAATACTTCTTGCTTACACTTACAATTCACTAGTACTGAACAATTATTGATTCTATTAATTAGAACTTCTAAAATAATAACTGAATTAGTCCTATCGCTAATGACACCTTACAATAGCAAAACATACCTTCACAAGCAACGTGAATATGTCACTCCACCACTGTGAAAAAACTAACAGTAAACCGAAGAAGAATTTTAAAGAAAACTGAAAACAAAATTTCTAGTTGCATAGTTACTTAATTACTATATTGTTAAACATATGTTACACGTTACCTAAAACTTATTGCAAAATCTACCATTTAAAATTATAAATTTAAAATAAATTAAATCTGTGTATTAGGAGACACTCCGCTCAATTAAACGAACAGTTTTCTTGTGGGGCTCTGCGATATGTGCCATATTATATTACAATAGTTAAACTACACAAATCTCGGCAAAATGCTTTCACATCAGTTCTGATCAGTGAATTAATCCACACATTTCGTTCCCCGCAATCGACGGATTAAGAAGGAACACGCAGTCCCGTGAATCATATCGACTGGCAACAAATGAAACAGCTCTAACGGCCCGCTCAAAGCAATACATCGCTGGAATATACCTTTTTATATAGGTTTTACAGATCTCACGACAAGAAAGCAAGAAGGGTGGACCTCCAGATATTAGGTTTCCCAGTGCGGTTTTCAACCACCCACTCGATCGGTTGATCGGTCGACTTTACCCTGGGGAAATCACACTAGATACGAATTGGACACCTCACCCTCCATGATAGAGCGCACGCGAAGCACTTTCCCTCTCTTTTGCACCTCTCGGAGTTCTTGAGAGGGAAGTCCAAGAGTGTGGAACGCGCGTCGGCCCTTGGTGACACGCCGACCGTGCTATGTATTAATCGGGGAAGGATCTTCTTTCATTCCTTTTAGCAACAACTCCTGCCAGCCCCTGGGACCGCAAAAGGTAGAAAAGGATTATCTGAGAGGCTGTATTTTGTGACGATGTATCGACACTTCGGTGATTGCCGCGAGTCAATACCGCTTTCCTTCATCGAGGAGTTTTGATAAATTAGGGACCGACTACATCCAGCTTAAGGTTGAGATGATCAACTGGAGCATCGTCTAATCAAGAACTTGCTTTAATCTACTGGATGAGGCATAGTGGTAGACACAGATATCTAATAGAAAAAATTGATGAAACGAATTTTACTTGGCTCCAAGGAGGACATAACCTGATGTTAATGTTTTCTCAAAGTATAGAAGTAATACGAAAGTCAATTTTATACTTCTAAATAAAGTATTTGTTTAAATCATCTAAATAGTCTATGGTTAAACGTCAGACGACTTTACCCTGTACTTTTGAAATAAGTTACTGTAATAAGTTATTAAGTAGTTTCGCCATAGATACAGTATCGTCTTGTTATAAGCTCGGTGCTGTAAATAGAGGAAACGTGTTTTGCTTGTTAGAAAAACTATAATGGCTTGTCAGTACAAGATTCTCAATATTCTGATTTCACAAATATGTCCCTAATTATATTTGATGCATTTCCCACGATATGGATATGTTCAAATACTTATGCACGATGGTGTACATATGAGCAGTGAATGTCTGAAAAAATCTTTAGTCAAACTCTGCTGATCACCTCCCCCAAAGTTTCATCGTTTATTCAAAGTTCTACACATTTCCAGTCACGCCAATGTTTCATTACAGAAATCTGATATGTATAATTAGATTTAACAATAGCAAATTCTTTCTAACCTCAATTACCTATACGATTCTCCCTCAGGCTTTGCACAAACCATACCCAACAAAGATATATCGCTATCATTATTATTCAGGAAACTCGGCAAGTTACACATCCCAAAAGAACCGGCCACTCGCCATTCTGCATGCGTTACGCAGTAATGATCTAGAAGAGCAGCAAAATGTAACGAGTGCTATGTAATCGACGTCAAATGTTTCCAAAGAGCCGCTTTATAAATCGCGTCGAACCAACCGATGAAAGTTTCATTTCTCGCGCAATTAAAAAGGATCGGGCTCGGGTCGTAAACGCGGCACAGAAATTACACGCTTCCGATAAATTACAAATGGGCGACGCGTCGTGGGGCCTGAGGGTGAGCGGGAAATCGGTCCGTTAGAATGGAAGAATTAACCGCCATCTTGCCGCGTTTATCCAGAGGGCGCGCGCTGCCTGATAAATTAAACGCGTTCCCTTTTCCTCCGACTGGTCGATAATTTGAATCGATTAAGGTACGGCGGAGCATTCAATTAGGTGGTCGGGGAAAGAGGCTAAAAAACGGCAAAAATCTCGTCGCCTGTTGCGATACCGACACAAGATAGCAGACCTGTATTACCAGACGCTTCGAGTAACTGCTACCGAACAATTCCCAGCAGCCACCTGCGGCTAACTATCCATACGGCTACATATACGTGTTGTATATTAGATTACGAGTCACCTACAGTGGATCTATAAATTTTCTCCCGCGATAGCGCATTGATTAGCAGGACTACACGCGCATTGCGTGCTTCTAGCTACCCGCCAACCGACAGCAACCGCAGCAAAGAAATCTGGTAGCTGCTGTCTTGGCCCGATTCTCGATCACTTAGGACACATTTCGCATTCGTCCTGTACCGTGTCGTACATTATCTCACGCAACGTCTAACAGTCCCGGGAATGTTGCTTCGGTAACGAGTTTGGTAGTTGGTTCTCACCAAGAGCTCCGATCACGGTGATGAAACTTTCTTCCTGGTGGAGGACGATTCTTGGTTCCTTAATTAATGTATTTATTTAGCTTTTTATACGTCACTGGGTATCAGCGTTGGCTTTAATGAGTGAGTTAACGGTAAGTTCAGAAACTGGAATGATGCCCTAGTTGAAGTTATGGAAATCTACTGCTACTGTTCATTATTTAGCACGTTGGATAGTGTATTATAACTCAGCATGTTTGATTATAGGTTAATATAATACGTAGGTTATAGAGTGTTATAGACAGAACAGAACGGAGGATTTCCTTCGTCTATAAGCTTTTGTGAGTAGAGATAAAATACGAGAATTAGTGATTAAACAGAATACTGTTACAAAGAGGTGACGTTTAATCAGTGAAGGATTGTGATGCAAATGGAATACCTAGGCTTAAAACGTTCGACATAGGTAATAAGTGATTCTATGTAATACGTTGCTATTATTTATGCGATACATAATATAGACACATTGACATACAATAAATGATGTAATGTCTTCAATTCTATATTCTAAGTGACACAATGAGGTCAAAACTCATTTGCTTTTAACAGCAGCGGTTACGAACAAAGCAACTACTTATGTGCTGTATGATCAATATCTTAACCCCCCCCCCCCCCCCCCCCCCCAACCTTCTTTAATTTTAAGATAAATTAAGTCTTTAACAGGAAAATTATTGAGAAACTGAGTTAAATCACAACTAACTGCAAGACCGTTATAAAGCTAATGTGCAATATTATTATCTATATCCGAAAGAACTTTTAATAACCTGCACAAAATACCAAGAATTGTCCTCGATTTTCTCACACAAATTCCTTATCTAAAATACTTTACTCTATTCATTGCCAGACCATAAGCAAGACAAAAACTCTGTTAAAGAACAATCCTCGTTCCTTTCACTCATTAATCGCGTCCGCAACTAGACGAAAAGTACGGATAGTTCCCAGATCCAAATGGTCGGTTTCACTTTGGATCGAGTAAACGGTAGATTCGCCCTCAATATTAGAACTTCCGGATAACGGAAGTCCTCGCGTCTGAACAGGTCCTAGAGTAAAATCCTCCATCTATCCCCAGTAGCTGGCCAATTGCTGACGTGTCCCGCGAACGTTCGCTCGAGAAGCAAGAAAAGTGTCCCCCTCGGAACTCGCAACGAACGTTGGAGGGCGAGGAAAGAAACGCGGGTGGAAAGATCCGACAAGGGGGATGAAGATTTCGTAGGACAGGAAGGATGGGAAGGGCAAGGGAGAGCGGAGTCTAGACCGATTAGCGTTTGGTCGCCGGAACTCGGAGACGGGCTCAGAAAACCGACGGAAGTGGCTGGACTTCCACTTCTAACGCGGATGGGGAAGATGGAAAGGGGCCTGGGGAAAGACAAATAGAATTCGGAAGGAGTTTTTGCCGACCGGCGAGATTTAATAGCTCCGTGGATTCGCAGAAGCTTCGCGATGGAGGAATCTCGACTGGTTGGTATCCATCATTCCACGGTGGTACACACTATCATTCAAAACAACCGGATGCTTATTTCATCAGCATGCAATTTAAATAAAGAATGCAAGTATGTATTATGGAATATTAATACTCTCATACTTTACTTTTGATTTTTATATACAGGGTATTTAAAACTGATGTGCAATAACTGAACCTGTGCATATAAATGCCAAGTGTAATAAAAACTTGTAGAAAAACTTGTAGAAATATGTATCTAAGAGAAACGTAGCAAATTAGCTTAGGAACAGTAAAAAACTGAGAGGCTTACTGTAATTAATTCAAGCAATAATTTAATAATAGTCGGAAAATTAAAGAAACAAGTATTTCATTTTACTGCAGTATTAGTCAGTTTATGAATCAATCTTTAATTTAAAACTCAGTTTCCTGTAATAATAACATCATAATTGATTTTTACAATTTTAGACATTAAAGTAACATGTTTTGTAGAGTATGTCTTCGATTAATTCGCTTAACATAGATTACAAGTTTCAATTCATGTTCTATTTTGTTTGTGTTGCCATTGTATTGAATAACAATAATCTTGAATAAAGGATATATGTATGCATATTATTATTATACATATTACAAGTGTCCAGGTAGCATACATTTTAAGACGAAGTTCTTATTGTTTAACTGTTGTTAGCAAATGATTAATCTTAAAGAACGAACTATAACACATTTTAGTAGTCACCAGACATAGAAAGATAAATTGAAAAGTTTACAATCTGATGCAGAAGTAGTACAAGTTACACAATTATTTTTTTACGAAAATCAATGAACTGCCTGCTCGAACTTTACTGAAAAATCTCCCATTATTATTCCAGTTAGTGTCATCCCTAGAATTCTGTTAAGTAATATGTATATAAACGTATTGACTGCAGGACAATATTCTACACCACAGATGAGAAGTGCCGATAACCAAGTACACAACTGTTGCCTTGAACTGAATGCTTTATATCCTTATTTTATTCATTTATCTTAATTTAAGTACTGATTTTCGAAGCTTAAACCATCTAAATGGGTAACGATGTCCGTCTATTAAAAATTTGCATCAATTACAACAAAATAAGTAGCAAATCAGTACCAAGTCTGGGCAGTTGTAAACAGACTATGTTAGTAAATAATGTAAAAAATATTCTTAGTACATTCCTTCTGCGTTACGTGACGTCTATTTCAATCCACTCTTACCTTATACAGTTGGAAATTAGTTATTTTTGTTTTAATAACTGGAGTCGATCATCAAATATGAGATGTTTGATTTACCAAACACAAGTTATTTCAAGTATACCGACATCAGAGATAAGGTATAGCCTAACATCCTACAATCTAGATTCAATATGTCTGATTGAGTCATCATTTTAAATTCATGACGTAGAAAATTAAACTGACTCAGATAGTTCTGTCTACATTATCTGTTTCTATTAACCAAACGTCTATTAATGAAAACCGAGCTCAAATACTAATTGCCTGCACAGCTCCAACATCACAATTGAATATAAATTCATCAGAAAGGACAACAAAATTTATGGCCTTATCGTGACAAGTTCAGGAATGCAGCATGTTCAATCATGAGAGCGTGTAAGTATGTCAATCGACCGAACAAGGGCAAGTGGAAGTCATAAGAGCAATGAAAACACATACGTAAAAATCGACGGTCAAGATCCATATTATCATATCAACGAAGATATAACATTCATCAGCGTAAATCAATACAAGTAACGAAAAAAAATAAATACCCATCAATCAAATACACACCAATTTTCTCACGAGTAGTCGTGGTTCAAAAGTGGGAGCTCCATTGATTCCATCGAGAGGTCGTCAAACTTTCCGAGCTTATCGTTCAGACCAATACGACGAGAATAGTGTTTAAATGGATGCGACAATATCCGCCTAGGGTGTCATCGTAGCCCAATATTGACACGACGCCGTCTTATCACACGTGTGCGACATTAATCACACCGCACAGACGGAAGAAAGAATCTATTCCGCTGCCACTCGGCGAACAGAGAGAAAAGAGTCAAGGAAAAAGCACGGACAGGATCGTCGGAGTCAGCGATTTTCCCCTCCGAGATGAGGGCGACTGTTAAATAAAGTCATCCACCAAAAGGTCCTACCTTGTGTGCTAATGGTAAATCTATAATGGTCTCTGAAAGATTCGCTGTACTTTTTCCCTTTTCTTCGTCTTAAACACCTAGACTTCGTTTCGATGGACAACGTCTACCATTTGGGCCTTACAAAAAGAAGCAGTTCGAAAGACGAAGATCGATCGTCCTCCAGTTCGATGTATCCCGATAATTTCCCGTAGAGAGTAAGCAGAGACATGTATCTAATCTTGACACGATGGACACGTAGGCCTGGGTACGCGTAATCGTCGATAAATCGGGTTCGAAGAACCCGAGCAGATCTATTTCTGGCGAAATACACTTTTGAGGACGACTAATGCGAACGGATGGATAACAAATGCAACACCAAGTGAAACACCATGTCCCTGATAAGATGAACAGACTGATAAGGATGTTGCACGACGCGATAATCGCTGACTGCATAATGAACTTTTCTATTTGTCCGATTACAACTGGCAGAACTGCTTCATCGAGTTCTACGGTCGTGAATGGAAATATCATCGAATTCCAAGTAAAATCTCTCGCTGTGAAACGATACATTGGACATATGACATTCAAACATTTCATGCTGATTTGACTGTGAATAATATTTGAATAATCCCGTCGATAATAAATAAAAAAATATCAATCTTAAGATAAGTTCATGTTTGTCGATGATCTAAAGTTGTTTTACTGGTAACTTTAAATACATTACATTGGACACTTGTCTAAAATGCAAAATTTAATTACTCACAATAATATAAGCAATAAAACGTCAAATAGAAGTAACACCAAGGAAGCTACTGAGAATCACTGAAGCCATTTTCTTAACAGCTAGACACATGACCACTTGCATTGTTATTTTTTCTAAAAATGAGGGATTGTGAAAAAAGCCTTGCTCCACATTTTCGACGTCCTTTATTCGGGAACATCGCAAAACAGAGAAAGCAAACCGCCCATGTTACGTTTAGGCCAGATTTGGGTCACATTTGTCTGACAATTAGCGCTTGGCCGAGAGCCATCTGTCTAGTTGACGATTTTCGTCAAACTGCAATTGCATTTCTTGCAGAAACCATTTTACCCGGATGGATAATCGTCTTTAAAAGGCGCCCTGTCCTAGAATGGTTAACAATCCCTCGTTAACAGGACAGTGCCTCGTTATCAACGGCGTCGAAGCGATGAGAACTTCTCAGAAGGGACTAAACGTCTCGATACAGTTTATACTTGGCACTCTGGGTCATACTTAACCACAGTATCCTATCTTAAAGCACCCCATACAAGAGATAGCCACGCAGCTCGTTATCGTTTTACGTATAACAGTTATCGAAATTGGCCGCGCGTGCGTGGATATGGTCCGCTGACCCATGGCAACTGTACCAAGGTCCCTATGTGTGAGCACATAGGTGTCCTCGGGACACATCTCGCTCTTGGCTGTAAAACATGGCAGCGAATGAAATACTAGGCGGAAAGCAACACTATTTCCCCACTCCAAATATATTATTTACGCCTTTCCGCGTTCACACCGTGCCCGGCCAGGGTCTAGGAAACGTATATCTTGGTTACTTTTTAATTCCGTGGAATCCCATTCGCGTGATTAATGGGGATCGTTTCGTACACTTGCGCAATTCCATCGTCTTTCGATGTATATTTCATTTTCAATTGAGGAGGTAGCCGTGGGCAGTTAGTGGTTCGACGGCCAGGTAAGGGACGGAGAAAGTGAGGAGAAGTGGAAAATGGCGTCAGGAGTTGGAATAGAATGGTGAAAATTTCGTGGCCAGACTTCGAGTAACCAACTCTTGAATTTAACTCTAGAAAGATTAGTTAGTGTCTACCGAAAAGGATTATCCAGTGATTTTAACCCAGCCAATATGCTTTGGTTACTCACTTCTTAGTAATTTTTCATAGCCAAGGTAATATCTATCATATAATCTTTTTTATGTAAATGCATTCTTAAAACTTGTAATCTTATTTTTGGAAATTTCCAAATTAATCGTCTTAACACATCCACTTATGCTAGAATTAAATAAAAAGTTCAAACAGATAGTCGGGCATACGAACTTACTAACAACAGTAAACTTCATCTTCGTGTAATTACTCTCCATCGCTAATCTAGTAAGGTCTTTTCTTATTTGTCTATAGATATAACGTATGACGCGACACTAGACAAGAATAAAATACGAACATCGAATGGTCTTCTATTTTACGAAAGAAATTTGTCGGTTGCCAGGGTGTATTGCAAGCAGACTATTGACGCATGATTCAGCATACAAAGAACGAATTTGTTCGTTGTACTTAGGCACGATCGATCACGCACCTCTGCTCCATGTCGAGGCGCTTCGAATCTCGATTCAACCCTGATAACGATGTCGGGTACATTAGCGAGCACTGTTAATTCGTTGCTCGTACACGGCGCACTTCAACCCCAGGAAATGTGAGCGGTTCCGTTCTGTTGTTAATCAATTACGCTGCTTATCGAGCGTTAAAGCGTAGTGTATGCACTACGTAAAACGTTTATCTTTTGTTGTTGAAGTGATACTTAGGTTGATAAATGCATACCATTCTCAGAAAAAACCTGAGACGAAATAATTATTTAGTTTCATTACGTGCAAATGAAAAATTACCAGGATAAACTAATACCCGTTTTGAAGTAACGATATATAAGAGTAAACATACAAAACGCTAAATTTAAAAAAAAAAAGTCGGTAAAGAAGGTCACTGGGTTTGAAATGACCCTGGGTGTATGAATGTAAGTATGATGAAGGAATGCTATAATGAATCTTTTGCTTCAGAGACGAACGAGTTATATCTAAGTAAATAGGTACTACACAAACAAAGGTTTGCAAACCAAATATGGCAATAGTCCCTATGTGAACATATAGCCAATATTTTTCAAAATATATGAAATACCCAAAGATACAAGCATTAATATTTCTACTAGCTATACATTTACTCTCAAAGGAAGGTAGTAACATACTTGACTCAACGAGTTTTATAAACTCGTAAAAATTAGTTAGAAAGCAAGCGCTGAACTAAGGGAAGCTTCCCTCGCCCATATACATATAGTATATTAAAATTACAAAATGCGTTACACATAAATTCAATGTTGAATTTCACTTATGTCTAACCAAGAAATAATTTAAGGAAAAGAGTGTTCAACTTTTCCTAGCGCAGAACTAAGCAAAACACTTTTTAATAATAAAAAATGTATCGAGAACGAGGAAACGTAGTTTCATTTCAGATAATACTTGACCCGGGGACGAAGTCGAAAACGGCGGAAGATCACGACCATGGAATTGCAATACACCCCGCAAATACGTTAGCGTGGCGGCTACATACGGAATCATGGCCAACACACAACGAAGGAGATGTACTCTTTCACGATAGATAGCGATCAGGCACGGGTCTCGCGGCTTTATTCTTTATTCTGCGCAGGAAGTCCAAGGGAGGTTAGATCAGCCAGATAGAAGGGGCTAGTCGAGCATCCAGGAAAAATAGAATGGAAGGAAGGAAGGAAAGAAGGAAGGAAAAAGCCGGGACGGTGAAATTCTCGTTTCACGAGGCTCTCAGGGAGACAAGTATGTCGACTACCGTCGAATTATGATAAATATCGCGGCTGTGACGCTGCGATGTTAGAAGCCCCGTAGCCCCCGTGTGAAGACCTTCAAGCCCAACATCCTCTTTCCGATCTGTACTTCGATCTATCTCGTCATACATATCGAAAGATCGGCGGATCTTTTGGCCACGAACTGTGCGGCGAATACCATATGCTAGACGTGTACAGGTTGACCATCCCATGTCAAATGGAAGATCGTGCGGCTCATCGCGGAAGCATCGAGAATAGAGCTCGTGATGCACCGGTCCTCGTTAACGAGTAGAGTGAACCATACCTGAGCGGAGAAAAATCGCGGGTTAGTAACTTAGGTTTTAACTGTATACGATCGTTTTGTAAAAGTCAGACTAAATGGCGAATGGTTAGGGAATAAATGACGGTAACGTGATGACGTTGTCAAAAAGTATCCACAGTTTTAAGGTTGAAGAAATTGACTTATTTGAACTTGAATGCGTTAAATTTGTAGCTGCGCTAGGTGTACACTACATTTAGATTGGACCCAGGCTAAGTAGAATTAAACATAAATTACACTGGAATTAGAATCAACTCAAATTCATGGATTTTATAGGTTTGTTCAAGCCTAAATTATGTCTTTGCATCTACTATGTATAATTTGAACTTTTAAAATATTTCTTTTTTAAATATAAGGTAGGATACGTAGAACAACCTTACAAAGAAGCAAAAATCCTTTCCTTTTTTTATCGACGAATTAACTTGTACCTACGTAAATTTTTTTGCAACTTAAATTTTTTTAAAACTGCTAACACGTGAAATTCCACAAATCAATAAGAAAATATCTATAGTACCAGTATGTCCATACCAATTATTACGCAGAAGTCCTATACTTCGTACAAAAGTTATCAACTAAATTCTTCCATATAAATATGCTTAAAAAGAGATCAAAATATCAGACCAGAATCTAAAAACTGCCACTGGTAAGAAACGAACTAACAACATTACCTCATCCCTTGTCTTAAAGGTTGCCTCTAAAGCTGAACAGAGACAGAAACAGTGCGAGGGTCAAACGAAAAGACGAACGTGTAGGAATGAGAAACGAGGACGGGGCTAGCTAGAGCAAAACAATTACCTACCCTTCCTGCTCGCCGGGGGCGCATTTTCACCCCTCGAAACGTGGGAAGAAAAGCCACCGCTTGAGGTATACGGACCTACCCCCTGTAGAGTGCGTACGCGCGCGATCGCTGGCAAAGAGACACCGTGAAAACTGGTCACGTGGATGTGTGCTGCTCCCTGACACGCATAGGCATTCCTCATCCTCTCGACGGGCATTAGTGCGACCCCATGGGAGCGGGCTAGGGTTCGTTTTATGGGCACAACACAACGGAAACGCGGTAAAACAGACAGGTGAAACGGAACGTGCGCGTATACGCGCACAGTGACAGCCATGAAAGAGCGAGGGAGATCGATGTAACCTGATGAAGGTGTATGCTGCACGTATGCGTATAGAGAGGGACGAAAATCGTAATGCAACCGATTGCTGAGCGATTGGTCCTTAATATAGAAAGAATAAAAAGAAAGAATAAAAAGGTGGCAGGAACTTTTTTCTTGCACAGATTTAAAAAAAGATGGTCCTGAATACGTAGGATATAATTTTATACATTCTAAGGTAATTGATCTGTTTTTACATTCTGTGCGGTACATGAAGAATTAACTAAATTGTTATTGATAACTTTTAGTTTTGAAACATTATATGAAGAGCAGAGAAAATTGAAAAATTAAAACCGTTAGAGAAGAATTGTACTCTGAAGATGAATAAAGCTCTATGTAGGAAAATATAGATTTTCGAAATAAGGAGATGTCAGTGGATATACACCAAATTGTTTAAACAATGTATTTGATAGAATCAATTCTATCTTCATAGGTATGCATATACATATGTGCTTGTACTGAGTGATTTTCATAACAAGACACAGTACTACTGACACTTGTTAAAGCAGTTTACGAGCGATGCTCATCCTTTTCATCTCAAATAAACATTTATAACCTTAATACTTTGAATCTAAAATAATTCAAATTTCGCTGAATTGCATCTATTAACCAAGATATTTCCGAAACTCCTTGAAAGGGCTTTGCATCGCACCTCTAGCAGACATCAACATTTTCCCATTTGCATATTTACCGCCAGCTATTCCCCAATTTCGATTTCCATTTTTTCCGAAAAATAGCTGGAATTTCGCCAATACCCGCATATACATGTATAGTTGGTCAAAAAGAGGGTAGACGCAGGTAGAACCAAGAGTGGACGGGTCGGTTAACAGTTTTGTAAATTGAAATTTACGATCCACCGCGACCCCCTTATTCAGCCCTCCTTATCATCGGTTCCATTGGCGGAACCATGAATAATTCAGCTCTCACAGTGGACCCAGGGACCCTGTTTCTTTCCCTTCTCCTACTTTCCGACTTCTCCTCTTTCTCTTGTGTAAATTAAACGCTACGCGACGATAATCGACCAGCGCACCCTGTCGTCTCTCGATTTCTGTGGAGAACGCTTGAAATTCTGGGCCACCCGTTGTCACGTTGGTTATTAATACTTCTGCCATTTGTACGTCTCGTGTCGGACCAAGTTAGGACTAAATTTACAGAAATGAGGTCGTAATCGTGGACCGTTTAATTTCGAATGTGGACGGAGGTAACGAAGGATTCCTTCTAACTGTGCTTAAAATATTTGACATTCATAGCCTAAGACCTGGCATATGTCGAAATGACCAGTCGAACATGAATTCGGTTGTACAAGATTTACACGTTTGAAGACACTAGTTGCCTACAATCAATTTCAATCTATTCTCGTTGCTGCGATTTATCTTTCGTTTTGGGGAAAATGGACATATTTGTCGACGGAGGGGATGCTGTTTGTCATGACGCATGTTTCGCATTTGACGCAACGAACTCTGACTAAATTTCGAATTTATTAACCGTTCACTAGCATTTTTTACTATCCTAGGAGCGTGTGTGAATCAAAGAGGTAAATTTATGTTGAAAGAAATTCAGATATTCACTGTACTCTGTAAATAAAATTCTTTGATGGGGTCTTCAAATATTGTGTATCTTAATGGAGTACATAGGTTATACACTTCTGTTAACATTACGGGATAATTTACATTTCAGTGAATATAAAAGGAATTTCGTTAGTACATGAAAATAAAATTTTAATTTAGTTGGTAAGTTTGATGTTATCCCTGTTTGTTTATCATTTGCTAATACAGTTGTTATACAATCGATAAAAATTAGCTGTTGTCTGGAGTCTAGATTATAATAATTATTTTTATGAATCAATTTTTTTAAAATAAATGTTTGATAAGTTAGGGAGCTCTCTATGGAAATTATCTATTATTTATAGTTATATTAAGTATTACACTCAAAAAATGATGATTATATAAAAATAATTATTAGTTGCAGCGTATTTAGTATTTTATTACTGTATTGTTCTAACATGTCTTTTGCTTTCAGCAGCTATTTCAAAGTATATTTTGTATGTTTATGAATATATTCAGCCCCTTATCTTCAAATATATTTAACCCTCTTTTCTCTGACCTGTGGTACTATGACTACAATTTCCTACACTTCTTTAATATTTCAAATTACAGTAACGAACTTTTACAGAGTAGACGTAGTTAATCGCCAGCAGCGTACACTATAAAGTATCTCGATGTTATCCGTGAATCACCCTGTTGAACCAGTGTCACACATCCGCGCGCTTCCTCGACCGTTTCACGTTTTTGCTATGAATTTTTAAACAGCAGACTCGGTTTAATCGTTACTAACACATATTTCACGTATATCTTGCGATACATTGTCCTTAATGAAACTTCTGTATCCTTAACGAAGCGCAACGCGAGGAAAAAGGAGTAGACGAGTTGGGAGATCGAACAGCTGACAAGGACGGAGCAGCGGAGAGGAACGAGAACAACGAAGCAGTCGTGAATGGACTAATGAATTCAAATGGGAGTCGGAGAATCGGGCACCACAAAAAAATGTCAACGCTGGAACGAGAATAAAAAACTCATGATCGAAGACAGACAAATGGGTTAGTCGAGGATGCAGCTGAAAATACATAGGTTTCGCAAAATCGTTGAGTATCTTACTATTCCGTGCTTAGCATTGCTCGTGTATAAACGAACGCCGATGAATTCAAATCCCACAATAGCTTGTTCAAGGCAAAAGGACCGAAGGCGACGACTGGAGCCAAACTTCCGTATTTTATTCGACTCCTGACGACGATACAAGTCGAACGTATTAAAATGAAAATGTTATTGTGTCTTCAGAAACGACTGGGAACAAAAGTCGTTAATAATATTCGCACGTATCGTTTCGCGTTCTCGATGCAAAGACTCCTCTTCGTCGTACTTCCAATTTAACTTTATGTACGCGATAGACGCGCGGGAACATCTTTCAAGAAACTTACTCGACTTATTTAAAATAGAAGACCGATTATTACCTTGTATTCTATTCGCCAGTACAGCCAAGTTTATGATCTGCTGAAGTCATGAATCAAGTCTAAAGTCTACTTACTGTTGAGAGAACAAAATATAAAACGTGAAATTTGGAAGAGATGAGCACAATACATGAGGAAATAATCTGTTGCAATACGGTAGAGTCTCGTTATGTACGAGCTGATTGTGTCCATTTACGTTCATATAGCGAGGGAAGGTAGTAATGCTTTAGGAAGTACTTAAAATAAGAGATTACTTGCAGTAACTCTGATTTATATTCGAATAATAGTACAAATTCGACTGCTAATTTTATACTTTAAATAAAAATTAATTATTTATAATATCTGAAATGTTTGTAAAAAATGGATCGCAGATTTTTAGTTGTATAAAAGTTAAATTGTAAAAGATACAACAGAATGTATTGAGACATTTTTGCTCTATTTCTGACGTACAATACCAATATCTGTAAAGGTATAAAATCGTCTGATCGTTAACTTAGCATACAGATATGTTACCTTTACGATGTTACTATTGCAAAACGTAGACAGATCGGATACTATACCATAGGATGTAGAACATTTTATGCTTCCATTTGAATCCCCTACCACACCCTACAATAATGAAGGTTATATTTTTGTGTACCATACATATTCTTTTTCTTTTTTTTTTTTTTTTGGAGTTTTAACACAACAGGTAAAATATCTTTGAAAATTGAATATATGAATTTAATAATTACGCATAAAAAAATTCATGAGATGCATTGTGTACGTTAAAATATCATAATTATTTACAATCAGTAGATAAAAAACTAATTTTTAATTGTGGCAATATCTACCAGAAAATTTTCTTGAAAATTGATATTAACGTTAAAATTACTCAAACACTAACGATTAACATATTTATATTCTTAGAATAACATTGGAATTCACTAAAAGTTGAAATTTGTTGTAGTCTTCGACAATATTTCAATTCAAGATATCTCAAAAGACGTTTCAAATTGTTAAAAATTATTCATTATAAAATTACCTTTTCAAATTCTAGGCTAAGTTCTTTGAATTTTATAATATTAAAGAGAAATGGTAAAATTTGATATGTATTCAATATCTAATAAAAATAATAGTAAAGTGCTATACCCTATCATTGACGCAGTCAATATTATCCTACAGCCACGAAACATGCGAAACCCCGCAGAAACCTCAGCTCATTCAACTGTATTTTACCCAAAGATCGTAGTATCTTCGAGATAAGTAGACGATTGCTTCGCTCAGGACAGAGGGGCGGGGGTTACGCGAGAAATAAGCTCGTCTCCAAGAGGGTGAAAAGAAGATTCTCAGAGTCAAGTCGATGAATTCTCTCGGTTGCTCCTTTATCGCCACGCCTCTCCTGTATCGCGGCTCTTCTGTCGACGAGAGCACGTGAAAGTCGTGCGGAAGAAGACGTGCACACCTTTTTCGACGAGTTTCTCAAGTGAAAAACGAGATCGGAAGATCCACCCGTGGAACTTCCTTTCTTACGATTCCGAATACCAGGCAGGCAGAACGTCCAGAAGATATTTTCGACGCGTGAACAGCGAGAATATTTCTCTCGCTAAGAATTCAAAGGAGCTTTACGTGGATCAAACGCACAGAAACAAGGTTTAGCACAGTATCGGGGCTAAATCAACGCGAGGCCATTGTACGTTCCCGTGGAAAAAGTATTTGTCCCGTTGAAAAATAACGTTGCAGCGTCACCGGGGTATTTCACGCGCGAATCGTGCCTCACGAACACGACTCGACAGCGGGACACGCCCTGTTTTTCCCGAGGTACATCATTTCGAGCGATTAATCGTTCGCCCGGGCCAAACGTCCTTGCCGATCACGATTAACGAGCGTGCACTTTTTACGTTCCGCAATTTTTCACGCTCGTTTCGCTCCTCTCTCATTCCGCAACCACCACATTCGAATGATTGTCGGGAATAGTTACTTTTATGACCAGCGCTTATCGGAACGAAGGAAGAACGGTATGATAACGCGGCTGGATATTTGAGCCGTTGTTGCAATACTTTTTTGTGATGCTTTCAATTAACAGAATACTTATGGAAACATAAATAATGTTATGATAAATCGTGTTATGATGAAAACTATGTCAACGGGAAGGACGTAAAAAATTCTAAGGAAGCTTGTACAAAGGGGATAGCGTGAAAGTGAAAAGAGATGTATAAGACGTTTTACTTTACTACTCAAGTTGCTATCACGGAAAGAATATTAAATTAACCGAACTTTTTTTATAGCGGTTAAAGATTGTAGGGAATTAACTACAGTGTGGGTCAAAGGTCACTTTTTCATTTCGAAGAATCGTTTTATTTTATTTTACTTCACTTTTAATAAGTTTTGCATTTCTTGATTTTTCTGGAAGTATAACGCAAAAATTGTATAATGGATAAGGAAATATGTACACGCGTTACCAGTATATGTATATGAAAATTATGAAAATTTAATTACTTCTTGTCAAAGATAAATTTAGCATGATCAACATTACGAAAGTTAATCTCTATTTGTATCTTGTATTTAAGTCTTAATTATACTGATGCCTACATGAGTCACCTAAAACACTTAAAACAGGTCTCTGAAAAAATAAGCAATATATCACCTGAAATTTTAATTGAAATAGTAATAAATATTGTAATAGGGGTTCAAATATGTGAACGGTCAAAAAGTGACTATGTAATGGATATGATTATCCATACCTAATTAGAAGAAAAACCGCTTCAATGATAAATAATTTCCTAACTAAAGTTTGCGTTTCCATTCATTTTATAAAGTTTATAGTCAAAATAAATTTATACTTACATCTAGACCATTCTATAATATTATATTTAAATACAGACGTCAATTGTTATTTGAATACATATTTAAATTCTTTTTACGTATGTTTTCATATTTGATCTCATAGATTAGAAATTGTTTGAAAAGAAGACGAAAATTAATTATTCCACATGAAACTTCTTATACAAGAGTGACGATACTGTTGAAAATTAACGGAGTAGGCAAAATGCAAGATGCGGAAAATTTAAAATTCAAATCGACGTTCGTGATGCGCTTGGCACATGAAGTGATCTCTTTACTATGCTCTTCTCCGGGAGATTTTGTAGAATAACGAGACGAAATTCTTGAAAATTAATCATGGTATTTTCTTATATTGTCGAATATGTATGTTGACTAGAGCTTCTTACAGAAATCAATAGGTAATGTATAATGTTATTTCATATCATATTCGTAGACCAATTTTTTCACGACTACCAACATGTATCGTACTCTCGGAAGAAAACTGTTACAAGTCGGAAATATAAAAATTTTTGGGAAATTACTTAATTACCGATTTATGAATAGATTTGAGATTTTTAAGGAAATGCATATTTTCATAAACGCAGCTATAAAACGGATCTATAAATAAAAATTTGCATTCTGTATATTTTTACATATTACGTACATTTTTCCCTTTTTTACATATTCAAAACATCCATAAATGCATAAAGAGTTGCTGTCTTTTTTCACATTAAAAATTATGTTAAAGCTATGCATTGGAAGACATTTTATGTAATAAACTAAACATTTTTAACGTACAATCATCATAAGTACCTTCTTGCTATAACTTTATGAAACTAATTCTTGTGTTGCTACCTCGTTTTCAGCTACTTGAAAATACGAATAATAGGAAACAACAGAATACGTGGAAACAATGTTAAAGATAGCTACGAACTTATCTAGAAGAGATACTGTGATCTCAAATATTTAATTCTATATTCCAGCACTATTTATTAGAATACAGCAAAATATAAGAGCAGAATTTTGTTTTACTATTTACAATTTCTAATAGTGGATGAAAGTTGCCTTTTACATCTACATTTTCAAAATACTACCGGTAATTAAAAAATTACAATCTTTTTAGTTTATTTTCCTGCTTCCATATAATTTTATAAAAATACTTTCAACGATAAGATATGAAAAAAATTAAAAACTTTCCAGTAATATGGATACTCAATAAACCAACATGAATTCTATTTCAAAAGAAATAATGAGAAAGCATTTTTTACTTCAAGAGTATAAAAAAGATAAATATAACATTCTTTAAATATATTTAAGAAAAATCTGAAGACTCTTATAGCACCTAAGGAATCATTTTAAAATTATTTTTAAAGTTTCTGCAAACTTAATCTGTAAGATTAAAGTCAAGCTTTTTCTACTCTCAAAAAATCATACAATTTCGATTCTTCTGTTTCTGAACATGTACTCGACCTTATTTCCTAGTTCTAATCAGCATAACACTCATACCAAAGTGAAAAATTAGCAACCAGTTAAAACTTGCTCCGAAATATACACGACAACCGCAAGTCGCGCTAATTTTCTTTGACCACAGTTTGCGTTCGCACGTTCGATCATGTCTCTTACTTGTTTCCCATGCGTCTTCTCAGTTGTATCACAGCTTTAACAAATCGCATTCGCCGTGGTTATTCGCAGTTTACCGCGACTCTTTACGACTCTTCCGAGCTCTTTAACTTCTGAAGGAGGCTACCATTATACACGGAAACTTTTCTACCGGCGGCTACATAAAAGTCTCGCGCACTTATCTTCTTACGTGGGCGACTGAAAAAGCGGTGCACCGCGTTCTCGTTAATTAAGATGCCGTCTCACGCGTGTATGCTCGAAAACTAATTAATTACGGGATGGGGAACCCCCTCCCCCGTCCATGCACGTAGAGCCTGAGAAGTTCTCGTAGTTCTTATAATTAATTACGGACTCGTAGTTCTTAAGATACACTAAAAAGAACGACAGAAGTGGGTCCCCAGTTTTTCGGCCGTTTCCTGGATAAGTAACACCCGTTTCTGATGGGACTCTACAACAGGAATTCGTTACCATCGCTAGACAACGGATCAAATTTGGTTGACAGTGTCGAGTTGACACCCGTTCACCACGCAACAACGCACGCTGACACGTGTCCTTCCGAATGACGCGCGACAGATGTCGACTGCGCGTGTCGGTCGACGCTGCAAGATGAAAAAAAGAATGGAAAAGAGGATTCTATGTCTTCGATCGTGGTCCCGGCCAACCAGCCTCGTGAAAGCGCAGCTGACAAACGTGATGACAATCGGCATGTCAAGCTTCACCATTCGTGTCGAACGTCTACTCTCGATATCTACTGCAGAGATCTAACTTTCCTATCGCCTGTAACCACCGAATCCTCGCCACTGCATTCCATCCCTTCTGATTCGTTCGCACGTAAAATGTGGTGTAGATGTGGACCCGGAGACCACTGCAGGAAGGAAACGGCTTTCGAACCACCGTGATCACACGCCAGTGGATCATCCCTACTGTGGGATGGGATGAATAAAGCTGACGAAATTGACGAACAATCGTTGAATACGCTTACATAGATAGGTTTTTGGTTTTTTTGTTCATTAGTCAGCTGGCTGATAACTAGTAAGCCAGACTAGATTCCAAGTAAATAAATTTTAGAAGAAATTGTGAATGTTAAAATATAGCATCATGTGCAAAAAGGAATTTGCTCATATAAAAAAAGAGATATACCAATTACAAATTTAAAACTGTGCTAGAGACTACCTCAAAATTGGAAAACAGACTCAAATATTTTTGAAAAACGATAAAGAACATTTGAACGTTTCCTATAACTATCTACGAATAAATTATTCACTTGATACCAATAAACTTTTATTTAAAACATTTTTCTTGCTAGTATACCATAACAACAATATGAAGATGCTTTGATGAAACACAACTACTCATAGATTTATCTATTTTTGTTATAAAAATTATGCCGAGTCTTTCAAATAAATTGATAGTAGTCACAGGATAAAGAAAGTTAACTATCAAGATGTGACGCAGTGGTTTTAAGTTTTGTTTTAATTATCATTTCAAGCGGTAGATAATGATCGATGACAATAATAATAATAATCTATTGTATCGTGATAATATTACAAGACGTAGTAATAACCGCTTATATGATTTGAAGTTGTTGAAACTTTAAAAGCATGAACTCAGATTTTAGTACATAGTAATATGATGAAAATACATAAAAAATACGCAGTAATAAAAAAATAAAAAACCGGTTTTAAAGTAGGTTATGTTCCACAACTAAACAATTATGAACTTCAAGAACACATGTAAGCAAATGGCCAAAAACGAAAAACATATTTCTTCCAAATGCATAAAAAAATTACAACTTCAAATTTCCAGATATTACAAAAAAAAACGCCATCCCTATGTCGATTCAACTTGTTATCTTCTTACCCAAAAAATGAACACAATCCCAGGGCTTAATAATTGCTAACTCCTGACACACATATCAAAGCTAAATTACATTCTTTGAAGTATATCAACATCAAGCATTTCTTTATGCATTCATATTTCCTTGCTAATTCAAATGAAACGCTCACAAGACCCTACATTCAAAATTTCCACAGGCCTGGTAATCGTATGCAACCACCGACCTGTGTGCAAATATCCAATTTATTTCCCCACGAACCGCAGGATTTACGGGTGGCTACTTTGTAGCCAACACGAGGGCAAAAAAAGCATCGAGAAAAGGGCAAGTGTACCAAGAACACGACCAGGAGAGAGATAAGCTACTCACACTGCAACTGTATCAATGCCAGGTCCGATGAAATTTCTCCGTAAAATCGGTAATTCCAATACGGCTTGATATAATGGTTCCCTTGCCCCCAAGGATCTTTGAAAACCGATCGGGTAAAAGTTCGAACAGTTAGGCCGCTTTATAAATCAGAAGTTCCGACTTTCTCACGTGGCAGCTCCACCAGAAGCATTGACGGAAACTTACTTTTTTAAGTCGCTGTCCGCCTCTCTCTTCCTCTGGAGTCGCTCGCGAAAGTAACAGCCCAATTTATGCAGATTACGGCTGGCGGACCCGGCAGCCGCGAATTCGAGGCAACGCACAAATTACTCGTCCCTCTTTCCACCGCTTTGGGCGTATGAAATATTCAGCACCGATTTCTAAGGATAGTCGTAACATCCGAGACCATAGTTTTATATGATCGTGCTGACTTATACGGGCGAAGTTTCGCGTCGCGAACGGCCAAGACGACGTCTCCGAACCGACGTCGCCGCCATCTCTTCGCGTCCCTCCGCAGCCGTCGCACGGACTCGTAGATATTCTTTTACGAGGAGAGCTGCTAGCACCTTCGAGGCCCTGGAATTTACGGTTATTCGGTCGAAAACAAGTCCACGAGCCTGGAACGGGTTCTCTCTATCAGCGACGAAGCGTTTTCGAGCTTCCGATCGCCGAACAAAAAGCCACTGGGAGATAATAGCGCGCGGAATCTCGAGTTCCGTTGGCACGCAAGGCGACCATGCTTCGGATTAAGATATCGAAATTGAATCGTAGATTATTAAGGGAGAATGTGTCGTGAGAAATTCCTTACCTCTCCATGATTGAAACTTCCGTGTGAAAATTCGACTACCTTTAATATGATTCTTTGCAGCGACAGTGGAGCTTTATCCAAGAAGTTTTACGTGGAAGTTTTATGTGGAAAAGCGTAAAAGTGACACCTTTGGGGACAAGAAAAAAGTGATTCAAAAATAGAAGAAAGTTTGGGTAACAAAGGTTACCCTAACCTTTGGTGAATGGGTAACAAAGGTTGATATGTAGATATTTTTAGTACCGATCGTTTCTGTCAAACGAATGTAATAACCAACTTTTGAAGTTTTTAACAGATTATATAACAAAAAAAAACAAATTTTTCCATTTTATAGTACAAAGATACAAAACAAGAAAAAATTTTAATTAACATTCGTAATACAATAGTGTCCCACAAAAAGGATCATTTTCAGACGCTGGAAACAGCTCGCGACTATCCCCACTACTTAGCGGATTCTCTCATCAAGTGACAGTAAGGATCCTTACAGCAACGAGCCATAAATTTTCTGGATGTTGTCGGTGTATCGTATGCCAGGAAAAAGAGACGATTAGGATAGTTTTTCTCATGTTGACCTTTAAGTACCTGTACATGACACAGCCTACGCGGAGAAGTACATTTACAAATCACGCTCGGATATAAATCGCTGCCATACACCTGTTATTGATTCTAAAACATTAATTATAGTTATAAATACTAACTATTTTAACATTAAGGATAATATGCATATACATATGTTATTTAGTTACTACTAGTTTATAGTAGTATTTAGTTAATATCGTTTTAGGTCAAATTGTTTATGTACAGATATAGATGAATTACTAGTTTATTTAGTTAGTGTTTAGTTTTTCTTGATTTCACAATAGTAATACCTTCAAATTAACATATTAATATGCTAAACTAACAATCAGAGAGTTCTTCTGCAGTTTTGAAAATGCATGGAAAAATCAGAGTGTGAGATTGCAAAAGCGCAGCGCAGGAAATGGCCTCAAAGTATGTGATCTTGTGGTTTTGAACAAAAAAGAAACCTGTAATAAAATCCCATCTGGCGCGACAATTCGAGGCTTGACGCCCAAGAGGATGTATGTAAACGCTCCACGAATTAGCAGATTGGATCGCGAAATGTCTTGGGAAGTACATTTGGCGATCCAACAATTAATAAGAGACAAGTGTATGTCGAATGCGACTCAACCTGCTAGAGTATCCTAATTCCATCTTTTCTCGTCGCACATGTATCCTGGCAGTGCCGAATGAAATTTATGACTCGTGCCTGTCCCTCGTCGTGCCGTACCGAGAATGAAAGGCAAAACACAATATACCGGTCTCGTAAAATGGCTGTGGATAGTCCTGATATGCAGCTCTTGTGTGGGACAGTACTGTATAAACTTACGGTTCAATGATGAGTTTATAACGAAGAACATATCTTTGAGGTAGCTCGTTTTGATCTTATCAAGGTAGACATAGTGCATGCAAATAAAACTCTAGTTCTTTAATAGCAAACTATAACGAATATAACGCAAAATTATACTTACAATGAAAAAATACTGTAAACGCTACTTTTGATTTCACAACAGAATATAACAAAGATTTAGGCAAATTTTATTTGAAGTGAAAATAAAAAATTACCATTTGAAATAATATGTAGGTTCGTAATTTTCAATTATCTCATAATAAAAAGATATTGTTTTGTTTGAAATAACAGTAATGTCATTGTATAATTGCGAATGCAGAAAAAAGAAGTAATTATTGATAAATTGATTATTTTCATGATTTAAAATGCAATCAGGTCTGCAGCAAAATGAGGTTTCAGAAAACCTTCTGTATAACAGCTGGGATGTTCATCATAACTCTGAACATCCCATATATTCTTTATTTACATATAAAGTTCTTCGTTATTTTCTCTTTGGTTATACATATTACCATCTTGTAAAATTTTACACCTCACCTACCAATCTGTTCACATTCACAAGCCATAAGGAACAAAGCGTACGAGATTAACATAGCAAGACAATAAATGGCTATCCAGCGTTACAAGGCCGAATAAATCCCCGACTCGTCGAAGTTGGGGTTCCCAGGCAACGGCTTTCTCTTCCGCGGATTGCTTTACGACTTTTGGATACTTCGCGGTGCAATAGAGATGAAATCTACCTGATATCGACAGCCATATTCCCGATCAGAGGGGGATGGAAAGAGTACGCCGAGCGGACGATCGATCGATCGTCGTCCTGTCTCCCTAATAGTCGAGAAAGAAGCACGGCAAAGGACAATTCGTTTCACGCCTCGACTTCACTTGGTACGGTTATTTAAGCAGACTGTGAGCACTGGAGAGTGAGAAAAAAAAAAGCGTTCGGATGGAGGAGTGACGATGGAATGTCTCTAGCTGGGCGCCTAGCGCACATCCTCATTTAAATGAAATAAATCTTGTTACGAGTAATTTTCGTCCGGCACTGAGACGGCAAAGAGACGAGGATGGAAAGGCCTTTTAAGCCGCTACCCAACCGATGCGAGACAAATGGATTTCGTTCCGTAGACCGAAAGGACCCTTCCTGCGGCGCCCAACATATCGTTGCATACTTGCCACGAATCTCACCGATTGAGACGTCCATTGTGTTCCGATTTGCTCACAAAACGACTGTCCTTGCCCGTGTTTTCAGAAACTCGAGACGAGATTAAAGCCGCCTGCCTGGGGACGCCTGCCCGTCGGAAGCAATTAGGCGGCAAGTTTGAATTCGATTTCACTGCTATTCAACGGACGAAAGTGGGTTACGGATCTTTTTAGGAAACTGTTTGCTTAAATTTATTAGCAAAGTATACAGCGTTGATTGTACTTTAGGGTTCTAACAGTGGGACGAAAAAGTTGTACTTTAGCTTTTGAGAGGACTACAGAGAATACTAAACAGCAAATATAAGAAATTTAATTTAAAATTATTACATTAAGGTTTTCAATAATGTAAAGTATTTCTGCTCAAACTATAATTTATAAAATACTAATTAAAAAGTTAGTAATAAAGAATGGGACTATTTCAACGTCAAAATTTCTAATTAATGTTAATTTTTACTTGAACCTAGGAAGTCACTTAGTGCTTAAAATGAGGTACCAAGTAATAAATCACAAATTCCTCAATAGTCAACAGATCTATCGCACAACATAATCTCCGAATACTCGAGGTAATTATAACGAAACGTAATCAAGTGTACATGGTATGAGTCATTGCATTTAATGAACAGGACCCAAAAATGTCGCCTCGAACGCGAATCAACTATGTGTATAGCCACTGTGATCAAGATGTCCATCAGCCATGGTAACCAATACCCAGAGTTCCTTCTGTAATGTTAAAACTGCGGAAAGTTACGACAAGTTCAAAATGGAATGAACTCCAAAATCATTCCTCGAATGTCTAACAGTGAGGTGGAACAATGGAAGAATTTCTGCGGTCAACGATAACTCGTGCACTGATCGACATCTGCTGCTTATCTGCATGAGAGGATCGGAATTCGTGCAGCTCACCTTCGTCAATAGACGAAGCGTTTTCGTTATCTGGCAACGGATATTCCTGTTAGCCCTAATAGGGTTCGATAGACCAGATAAGCGGCTTAACGGTCTACTGGTAAAAGTGCGGGAACTTATGCAAAGACTGTAGTGTATTCTTTGTTTGCGATTCCATGTTGTAAAGCCTCTCTAAGTTACTAAGAATAATGATGAGAAAAACAATACCGTTTTAGGTCAAATTGTTTATGTGCAGATATAGATGAATTGTCGAAGAACACTTTACGAAGTACTTCATAATAGTACTTGCATATGAAATATTTATGCAGTGATGTTATATAAATAAGATGGACATTTAATTCAAAACACTGAACTCGTCACACAAATCAATTCATAAGTGTATTATTACTTGGATATTCAGAAATACCAACATTAGTATGCAAAAGGTCTCTAGATGAGAGGTACAAGGTACAACTCGAGGGATGATGGCTTTATGTGAAAAAATAAGTGAAAAATATAAACTAATATAGTTTCATACGAAGTATTCTCTCGAGACAAATTTATTTTGATTCGTCTGTAGTTGTCCTCATTCATATAGGCACAGTTGTTCTTAGGAATAAGTAAGTTCAATAGATATCACTGTAAGCCATCTTTACTACTCGGATTTATTATATTAATCGTATAAAATCAAAGAACGAAACAAAAGTGTCTTTTACTCGAGAATTATCTTTTTTTATTAATGTTAAAATTGTTAGAAATGATTCACTTTGAACATCGACTTTCAACTTCGACTTATGTAAGTATGACGAAATAAGCCTTCATACAGAAAAGTGTCATCCTTTCGTGTAAAATCACCTTTTTTTCAAGTTATCGTCAGAATATCATCAGTTTCGAAACTTTTCATGTAACATCTGAATTATATTTTAGTCTGCTAAACGGTTAAGCTACAACAATTTTCAAACACAGAAAAATCTGACATTTGGTTCAAGACTCTATTGAAGATGCAAAGCTTCAGCGATTATTCGTATATTTTATAAACAGTTTCAGGTTTAGTTCAAAGGACGAAAGGTCATCAAAACTTCTTACGGTAGAGTGTAAATAGGTGAATCTATAGAAACGAGCAGAGAGAATTTTAAGCTGGTCTCGTAAGCACATCCCTTGAGCTTCTTAAAAAAGGGTCTCAGTGAACCCTCGGTATCTCGAGTTCCTCCCGTCTTTTAAGCTGACAAAGTGGATCGATCTCGTCAGTGTCTTCGCTCCCGCGACTTCCTATGTTCCATGAAGGCCTACTTTCTGCGGAATTTTTCAAACTTTTCACTTCACGCGCTCGCATACGATTTGCTCTAGCAGAGTTCTAACGCCCTTGTTTCTGTTGCGATTTTCCCGAGGGAGAAAAGGGTATGTATGTAAGTACTCTTCTTGAAAGAGCAAAAAAACAGTCCGTTTTCGAAGCTGAAACTGTTGGAAAAGGATAATTGCACGGATTTCTAGAAGTTATGAAGACCAACGACCATCATGAAGCTTCTGATTGCAAGAATAGCTGGATTACGGGGGGTTGCGAAGAGTTTACTCCAGAACTATACGATGCGAAAATAATATGAATGATCAGTTTTCGTTTGATTGCTATCTTCTTTTTCATACATATTTCTTTATGCATGAGTTGAATGAGGTCTATAACGTTTATACGATATGAAACGTTCATCGAACTGATAAACTTATCCAGCAATTTAAATTCAAGACAAAATGGTAAAAAATAACTACATATGAAGAAGTTAAACTAACTCTTTTTTTAAACTGAATTACTGTAGTCTGCTTCTTAAGTATTTTTTAGAGTCCTACTAAAAACATATAATTACGCCATAGTGAGGAACTGATCAACTTGTTTCTTTTTAAGTGATGATTAGATTGTGTTCTAATACGATTACGTAGTAGAACAAAATTTAATTAAATTTGCTCTATGTCATTACTTACGTACATAAGTTATATGTATAAATCTGTAGAATATATCGAAATATTTATACACCCAAATATTTAAAAAATCCAAGTCCTAAAATGGATATTATTTTAACCGCAAGATACATACAAGACTCAAAATCTTCATGACCTTATACTTATAAAACTGAGTATCTAGTGTATTTTTGTGAAAGACATTTTGTGTCGAAGTTACCAAAGTCAAGAACAGTTTGCTTAAAACTAATGGAAATATATTTTCTTCCATTGTTCTGATGTAACAAGTGTAAGTTTTGGAGCACTACTGTGAACCCGCAGGCGATGAAAATTTAAGCAGCTAAGCTAGTGGCAGTCTGGTCAGTTTACAATATTCAAGACACTGTGAAACGCAATACTATACGTGACAAATCCTGGATACATTTATGGAATATTCATGGCATAAGAAACTGTACTAGTAGCAAGCAGTACTTTCCACTATTATTTAAATGGCTATAATTTATAATGTATCATAGCATACAATACTGTATGTTTAGAATAGTAAGGACTATAATATTTACTATTTTATTTTAGTATCCAATATTAACATCTTAGAAAGAATTTATTAATAGTTAATTACAATTCTACATACTTAATTACAGTTCTAATATATTATAACTACTTGGATGATTAGGCGATGATGCATTAATTATAAGTTATTAATTATGTAACATTAAAATACATCATAAACATAAGAATCTATACTGCATTATAACTATAATGAAATGAGTTGTTTATGATATACATACTAATATGAATATAGTGCGCGTTATAATTTTAATTACGAAATTTTGTTCTGAAAACAAAATGTACTTATTAATTATATTGCCAACAATAAGCATTAGAAAATTCATGCCCTGGAGTAAAAACTTTACAATTCGAGAGAAAAAATAAAAAGCGTGAGATGTATTTCTTATGGAAGAACTAACGTTAATAACTTTGGAAAAAATATAATCTCAGTATATGCAATGAATGCATTTAATAATAAATTAGAAAATAAATATTTGAATTTAGAATTAAAAACGCTTCAAAAGTAAATACGTACAAATAAATTGCAAAATGAAAAGTAGAATCAACACTAGTATTTTAATAAAGAATAAACCAAAAAATTTTGATTACATTTCATTACAACATACTTTTTCATATGCAAATTACTTGTCCCTATAATTAGTTGCGAATAGTGCAGTTTCCATCCCACGAGAAACAACTAGCTCCACCTACCGCCGTCCAAACAGAAAACTAGAACATTTAAATTAAACTGCAGTCAAACAACGCCCAACTTCATTTTCCTTCCAAGCAAATTTCAATTATATGTTGAGATAAAACGATCACTGTAATTATCAAAACTCGTTTAAACAATTTCACTCAACGAGTTGCGGAAAACGCTAAATTTTCAATTCCTGTTCATAAGCCAACAGCCAATCGGAAATTGAGAACGATGAAAAAAAAGGCGAAGTAAACGTTAGATAGTCGAATGGAAATCACTGCGTTCTAACCTAGCAATTTGTTTTCCGCCTTATTGATTGAACTTCAGCTTCACGCTAGAAAGTTAACATGCTATAACGACGGTACTACACGAGGCAAAATTAAACGTCAAAGATAGCCCCCCGCCCCGCGACGACAAATTGCCCTGCTCACAGTATAATTACAGACAGTTCATCGTGCTCGCGCGTTTAATTTTATAACCTAACAACTATTCATAGAAGGGAGCCCGTCAGAACGCCGTTTCCGATTCATGGAATATCGAAAATCGACGTGTATTACTGCACCAGAATACTCTGCAGTGGTATTCTCAAGATTCCCTTAGTGTCTCACCATCGAGATAAGAGCCCACCAAAAACGGGATCAATCAGGAGACCAGTTCCAAACACTCTATTTGCGCTACTTCTACTACTGCCACGCCTTGGAGTGAGCGGGAAATATCCCAGCCACCCCTGATTGTCCCTCCTGCTCCAATTCGAGGCGCTTTAAATCGCCAGACGCTTTCGAATTCAGATAAGAAAAACAGAGGCGCCAGACGCTGTGGCTTGTGCACTTCAAAAGGCGCGCCAAATTTGAGCAGGAGTCGTGGTTATCGTTATGACTTCCGTTTAAGCTTCTCTGATGTTGGCTATAAAATTTGGGGTTTAGAATCGCCTGTAATGGTACGTGTGAAAGTTATGGCGGACTGTGTTACCAATTATTCCGGTTTCCTCTTAAAGATTTGAGACTTTCATGGCGTGGCATCATATACTAGATCGCATTATTGAAATTTTTAGGTGAAAGCAATGTCTTTTCGAAAGGAATTTCCAAAGCTTTTGCAAGCTATGCACCTAGTTTCATCAGGCGTGATCTATTGTTCAAATATACCTACTCATATTCTGGTTCATTTCTCGCTAATTAAAAGTCTTTTGATGGGTCAGCTAAACAATTATGGAAGCACATAATTGAGAATGTGTTTAAAGTTTATAATTATCAAGCCAGTTAATCGATTACAAGCAATTTAGATTAAAATTGATCGTAACAATGAAGTACACTTTTAAAAATCTAGTATCAATCTTATTCCTAGTAGGAATACTCTTGCAACTGATATCTATACGAATATCATTTCATATAAAGCAAATTATAATACACAGAATGTGACTGAAATTTAATGAAGACCTTAAATACCGTAAGCAACGAAGACCGACGGCAATCTTCAACGCAAAAGCGTATGGAGTAATTGTACCAGTAGTTTGTATTAAAAGAATTAACGCAATAACTGATAACTAAATGTGAATTTCAATTCACATACTCTACTTATACTTGTTAACCGAAGTACTTGTTTTTCAAGAGTATAATTACAAGAAAGATAGACATTAATAATTAGATGTATTTTGCTTAAAGATACCTATTACATATTTGAACGAATAGGCGCAATGATGATTTAGGTTGACTGCTATCACAAAAAACGTGATTAAGTATAACACTTTTTTACTCGATTATATTTTTACTTGCTTGATTTCGAAATAACACTATCTGCTAGTAGTAAATTGTTTACGTCAAATCAGTTTACAATACAAAACTAAATCATAATACATATAAGTCACTAAAGATCAGTTATAAAAAGTTATTGCCTACTCAACTTATTACTAGTATTGTGTTAAAGCGGTTTATGAAGCGTAAACAAAAATCAGCGATGTGTGAATCCTCTCTTCTTTTCTTTATAGGATAATAAACTTTAGATATGTGTAAAGATTTCTATAATTATCTGATAAACCTTAATAGACATCTATTCCGATTATGAAATATTTTTGTATTCAACAGCTCACCAATTGATTTTTGATGATGCGAACGCTTGAATAAAGTTTAATTGAGCGACGGAGGAATGAAGTATAATAGAACACTGATAGAGAAGAATTTCAGTAACCGAAGAAACTCGCGAAAAACGGAGTCACGTGCGAGACACGTCGATCCGTTCTCAAATGGAGACCATCTTTTTTCTTTTTTAGTCGATTGCAGTCAGCTGCCTGAACTGTTAAAGGTCTTCGTATTATTTCCTGCTAGCAAGCACGGCGGAAAAGAGG